>NC_136416.1:149743243-151198243 GCF_051521515.1 Lactuca serriola
TCAACAGTTTAGTAAAAATATGAATCAAAGTCTTAAGAGCAGGTATGATGCTTACTTTATGACAACAAAATTGGCAATCAAATACACCATACAAGCATTACAAATAGTCATCAAGTAATTGGAAACCCTAGAAGTTCTTGTTTAGGTCCATTTTGGATTAGGACTTCCATATTGGGCCCAATGGGCTATTAAGCTTCCAATTTGACTATCTTGGGCTTAGAACCCTTAAATGGGCTCTAATTGGACCCACTTCCATTTATTTCAACATTTTAGGCCATATTGGGCCTAGAATGAAATAAATTAAATATTATGAACCATTATGGACCATAATTAACCTAATCTAGCCTAATAAAGCATAAAAATCACACTTATATTTTTTTAGGGCCAACAATCATTCAACCTAACTCTAATATGGGCTTAGGGGAAATAAAGCCCAAAAATTTCCTTTTTGCTCTCCAAATCTCAGTCCAAGCCCAAACCCAAGGAATGAAGAGTTGACTTGTGAGATTGCCACCTCATTTATGCATCACATACCTCCATGCATGGACCAACATGCATCTAGGTTAGTCATCTCAACTCTCTCTCTCTTCTTCTTCTTGATTCTCGGCCGAGAGCCCCCAAACACACACACACTTCATCCACTTTTTATTTAGCAAACTCTCTCAAGGAACACCCTCAACTTTCTTCATCAAATTTTCGAGAATCAAGAGCTTTTCAAGGAGGTTTTTCCCACAAACACATCATCTAAGGTAAGTTATACTTAAATCTATGATCTAGGTTCCTTGATTCATCGAACATCTCTTCTTAACTCATAAGAAATCATGATCTTGCATCTTAGAACCACCTCAAATCCGAGATCTTCATCAAGGTGTTGCTAGGGCCGAAAATCACCTCACTTTCTCTCTTTCTCTTCTTCAAGTCAAAACCACAACTCAAGGTGAGCTTCATACCCCCTTTTTTCAGTTTTTATAAGTTTTGTGGGGGGAGAATACAAGCAAATGTGTAGATCTATCAGTATATGTATGCTTTGTGTGATTTCTATGTTTATTTACATGTGCTTATGTGATTATGGTGTTGGATCTAGTCAAAAAGAAATCAAAACCAAGATCTACATTATGTTGAATGAAATAAGTATAAATCATATTATTTCATACAAATCAACTCTAGAAAAATAACTAAGTAGGTTAATATGAACTCCTTTGGGCTAAAATCCCATTTTTTTGGACTTAAAATGTTAAAAATATAAAGTTAAAGGGCCCAAAATGACAAAATACAAATTCTGATGGTTGAGATGAGTCAAAATAGTTTCAACAATGTATTTTCTGTAAATATACTCTTTGAAGGACTAAAATGTGAAATTTTAAGCATAATGGGCCAAAAATGAACTTTTCGGCCCAATAAAGCCCAAATTGCGAGATTTTCTAATTGTAGGGGCTGAAACTGTAACTTTCTGTAAAACAGGGGATTACTAGTGCTCCAAGTCCATTTCAAGGGTTAAAAACACTTTTCATATTTAAAAGGGACCAAAGATGCAAAAAAAAATTTATTTTGGGCCAAAAATGTAAAAATTGCGAAAATTGAGGATTCAGCCGAGAATACTTCATTTTGAGGGACTAAAACTGTTTTTCAAATAAATTTGAGCTGAAAAATAGCTTTTCAACAACCTTTTATACTAAAGTGTCAAGAAAAATGGTTTAAGGACTAAAACGGAAATTCTTTTATGCAAAGGGTCAAAATTGTAAATTTATCCAAAAGAAAGGGGCTGCAAAAAGAAAAATTCTAGTGATTTTAAACAATAAATCTGTTATGATGAAATACTAGTACTACGACTATCAGCGAAATATAATACACCCTCAACACCAAAAATCGTTACCAAACGAACTGATTCGGTCTCGAATCAATAACGAATCCGAAAATAATAACACGACGATACTTCAATACACACGCGGAAATTTCGGGAATGTCAATACACACGTGGGAATACACCAGACGTCGATACACGATCTTTGGGCCCGAAAGTTTCAAATCATGCTTGTTGGGCCTAGCTAGCCCAATGACATGATCTTTAGGCCCGAAGGAAACTCGCTTACATGTAGTTGGGTCTTATATGACCTAATTCCGTGTAAAAGGACTTTCAATGGCTTTTGTGTTGTTGGGCCCCAAGGGTCCTTTGGTACTACTAGTGAAGTCGAGAATTCACCAATGCGAGTCGGGCTAAGGGCCCTTCGCATTCATGATAGCCTTGAACGACTTATGGAAATATCGGGGGCTTCGCACCCTCTTTTTCTCCTCGGTTGTGGGGCTATGAGAAGTCCGGGTGATTGGATTAAGTGAATAGTACGAACGAAGCCTAAGGGATCATTTGTATAGTTGTAAACTAGTCGTTTTCATTAATGCGTGTTTATAACAATTCACCATCCATAATTAATCCAATGTCACCTAGAATTATCGAATACACACGTCGTAACGGTATAACAAAATATAAAATGCGTAATTCAAAGTATTAGGAAAACATCGGGTTTTCCTAGGGTTTTCAATTTATACACCTACGAGATACATACCAAGTTTAACCATTTTTTTACATTTATAGAAACTAACAAGCATACTTACGGATCTTCACACTTTTTATACTATACTATTTTCAGAAAATATCGGATTTTCTGGTGGTTTTCAAAACAATACAAAACATTAAATTTCAAACATTACTTATGAACTCACCGACATTCCATATGTTGACGTTTATCAAAATACTTGTATTCTCAGGTAACAGGTAAAGTGAAGGGAAAAAATGTACTCAGTGATGTATGTTTAGCTAGTATCGAACAATCTACTTTTTAGGAATGTAATGTTATGGAACAATGTACTAATGTAAACGCTACCAGTTGTAATATTTCCATGCTTGGTGATGTATGATGTTATGTTTCATTTATATTCATTGTGATGGTATTCAATTCAGTCACAATAGCCTTCGGACGTTTCCGCCGTCTGGTTCGGGGGTGTGACAGGTTGGTATCAGAGCTCTGTTTATAGTGAACTATCATATCTAACCACACATTGATATGCAACTATAAACCAAAAGAGGGACTAACACAACTCTAAACAAAACAAGTAATCTCAGCAATAAAACACCCTTGCTTGCATTTGGAATAAGAACATAACGCCAAACCAAACAAGATAATGCTAGTATCCCGGTTAATTTAGGACTGTTCTTAGTAGTATCAAGGAATGGATGTAGCTTGATCAACTACATTCTCTCCAAGGTATAACTAACAAATGTTCTGATGAGATCGCGATAGCTAGGGAACCTAAAACCATACCCCTTTACCACCAAAAAGTGAACATTTGTTTAGTCTATGCAATAGTGGTAGGGTCATAGGATAATGATAGTTTATTTGTATACCTTCTCCCAGTCTTCATGGAAGGAGAGCTGCAGGGAATCAAGTTTCACCAAGTCCTAGTGGCACACGGGATGCTTGAAGATGAACCAGAAGGGGGTCAAGAGGGAGCCCACGACGTCGGACCTGACGAGTACATGGACACCGACTACGAGTTCGAGGAGACCGATGATGACATAGAGGAAGAACAAGACCCGGGCAAATATCACGTCGCATCCCCTATTAGCGAGATGCAGCAGGACCACCCCGCCCCACCAGTGAACCCCCCCAAGGGAAAATCGCTCCCCCAAAGCTGAGATCGCCGCTCTGCGACAACAGCTGTACACCATGGAAGCACGTGTAGTGCAAGCTGAGCACGAGAGGGATGAGGTTATTGGAGACATGACTGAGATGGCTCAGTTGCTGGCCCAACACTTCGACATATGACCCCGCCCCTATATAGGACACACCGCGGAGTGTTAGGGATAGACTTATCTTACTAGACCATTAGGAACTATGCTATGTACTTCGACTCTATGTTTAAGTGACTATACTACTCATAGAACCGTTATGCTGCCGAATTAATATCACTTATGTATGCTCTTTCGAGCAAAATTTTCATGTATCAAATGCGGATAATATTAGTGAAATTTTTACGTGTTCTGTTATGATATTGCAAATTGCTATGTGTTGAGAATTTATGATCATATGCTAATTTGTAGAAGTACTTAAACTCGTACCATGCACCTAGTCAGTAGGATCACAACCTCACAGAACCCCCAAACACTCAACATCTTTCCGTTTTATGACAGAAAGATGCCTCGCCGACCTACTCGCGGAAACCCTGGACCAACCCCACCCGAAGTTGACTCCACTGCATTCCAGGCGGCCGTATCTGCTGCGGTCACCGCAGCTATGGCACAAATTCACCAAGGGAACAACGGAGGAGGCAACGGGCAAGGGGCCGGGAGTTCGAACAACGGTATGAATCAAGGACCCCCTAAAACGTGTACCTACAAGGACTTCACAAACGCCAAACCACGAACCTTTAACGGTACTGGAGGAGTAATCACCCTAAAGCGATGGATCGAGAAGGTGGAATCGGTATTCGAGATATGTGATTGTCCTGAGGAGATGAAGGTGAAGTTTGCAGCCTACACTTTTGTTCACCAAGCGCTCACTTGGTGGAACGGACACGTGGAAGCCATGACACTCCATGTAGCCAACTCCATGCCATGGGAAGAAATGAAAGAAATGCTGATGGCTGAATACTGCGCTCGTGGTGAGATTTAGAAAATGGAGCAAGAACTGTGGAACCTCACTGTACGGAATGTTGATATTGATGCCTACATATCAAGATTTAGTGAACTATCTCTGTTGTGCCCGGGCATGATCACCTCGGAAGGAAAGAAGATTGAGCGATTCATCTGGGGACTAACCTCTCCAATCCAAGGAAACGTGATAGCTGCAAACCCCGAAACTTTTGACAGTGCAAAAAGATTGGCGAAGAAGCTGTATGACCACAACAACAAGAAGGGTGAGAAGCCAACGGAGGCTGAAGGCAAGAAGGAAGGTGATGGCAAGAAAGGGAAGAACAACAAGAGGAAGGGGTGTCAGGGCCCCGAGACTTCTAAGAAGCAGCAGACAGTGGCAGTTAATGCTGCCACCGCACAAGTTCCGGCCACACCACATGCTCTAGCCTCAGCTGCTTCGAATGCTCCCAAACCTTATTCCGGTAATCTTCCCAAGTGCAACAAGTGCGGTTTCCATCACAATGGAGAGTGCAAGGAGCTGCAGTGCACCAGCTGCAATCGGAAGGGACATACAACAAGGTATTGCAGGACTTACCCTCCTCATAACCAATAACAGGGCAACAGCAACCACAACAACAACAACATCAACACCGGCGACAACAATGCAGGGCCTAGCCACACCTGCTATGGGTGTGGGAGGACTGGGCATTTCCGCCGAGATTGCCCAAACAACAACAATCCTGGAAATGGAGGAACAGGAAGGATGCTGACCATGGGTCAGGGAGAGGCGATTCAGGACCCCGCTATTGTTACCGGTACGTTTCCCCTAAACCACACTTATGCATGCATCCTATTTGACACCGGAGCAGAGCGAAGTTTCGTGAGCAATAAATTTAAGCATTTATTAAAACAACAACCCCAGAAGCTCAATGAAACCTTTACGGTGGAAATGGCCAATGGGAAAACCGAATCCACTGGGGAAATCTACACCGGATGTACCCTAACCTTAAATCAACACGTTTTTCAAATAGACTTAATGCCGGTTTCCATTAGGAGTTTCAATGTGATTATCGGGATGGACTGGTTAAGCCCCCACCATGCTGAAATTATGTGTCACGAGAAGGCCGTTCGCCTTCACCTTCCAAATCAGGAAACCCTAGTTATTTACGGAGACAAACCTAGCACGAACCTTCGCCTCATCTCGTGCATCCAGGCACAGAAACATCTACGAAAGAACAATTTGGCATTCCTGGCTCAAATAGTGGATAAAACCAAGGAAGAGGTTAACGTTCAAGACATTCCCGTAGCATGTGAATTCCCAGACGTGTTTCCTGAAGATCTTCCTGGAGTACCCCCAGAGAGACAAGTGGAGTTCCGAATTGACCTCGTTCTAGGAGCAACTCCTCTCGCTAGATCACCCTACCGGCTAGCTCCTGCTGAAATGCAGGAATTGTCCAGCCAACTCACTGAACTCTTGGACAAGGGATTCATCCGACCTAGTTACTCGCCATGGGGAGCTCCAGTCCTCTTTGTCAAAAAGAAGGACGGATCTTTTAGAATGTGCATCGATTACAGAGAGTTAAATAAACTCACTGTCAAAAATCGCTATCCACTTCCATGAATCGACGACCTATTTGACCAACTCCAAGGAGCTAGTTACTTTTCCAAGATAGACCTACGGTCTGGATACCATCAACTCAAAGTCCGGGAAGAGGATATTCCTAAAACCGCTTTCCGAACTCGTTATAGACATTATGAATTCGTCGTAATGCCCTTCGGTCTAACAAATGTCCCTGCCGCATTTATGGATCTGATGAATCAAATCTGTCGACCATTCCTCAACAACTTTGTTATCGTCTTCATTGACGACATCCTAGTCTATTCCCAAAGCAAAGAAGAGCATGGCCAACATCTCCGACAAATCCTAGAAACCCTGCGATCGGAAAAGCTATACGCAAAACTCTCCAAGTGTGAGTTCTGGCTCTGTAGTGTGAACTTCCTAGGTCATGTTGTTAGCCAAGATGGAATTCATGTGGATCCCTCTAAGGTCAAAGCTGTTGAAGGATGGGCAGTCCCGACAACACCCACAGAAATCCGCCAATTCTTAGGCCTAGCAGGCTACTATAGGAGATTCATTCAAAACTTCTCCAAGATCGCCAAGCCACTTACCTCGCTTACACAAAAGGGCGTACCATTCAAATGGACGGACAAACAAGAAGTCGCATTCCGTACCCTAAAGCAAGCTCTTTGTAGTGCCCCGGTACTGTCTCTACCGGAGGGAACGGAAGATTTCATGGTCTACTGTGACGCGTCAAATCAGGGTTTAGGTTGCGTTCTCATGAAGCGTGGAAGGGTGATAGCTTACGCATCCCGCCAACTAAAGACGCACGAAGTGAATTATACGACCCATGACCTAGAATTGGGAGTCGTGGTCTTTGCCCTGAAGATTTGGAGGCATTACCTTTATGGTACAAAGTGCACCATCTTCACAGACCACAAGAGTCTCCAGCACATCTTGAACCAGAAAGAGTTGAACATGAGACAACGAAGATGGGTTGAATTATTAAACGATTACGAGTGTGAAATCAAGTACCACCCGGGCAAGGCCAACGTGGTAGCTGACGCATTGAGCCGGAAGGAGTACTCTAATCGTCGTGCGAAAACCCTCTCAATAACCATCCAATCCCACCTAACCACTCAGATCGGAGTAGCCCAATCAGATGCCATGAAGACAGAAAACAGAGCAAGCGAAGCATTACGCGGAATGGAGAAGAATCTAGAGGCAAAAAGGGACGGAGTATACTATTTCATGAACCGTATTTGGGTCCCTAAACTCGGAGGATTTAGGGAGGTAGTCATGAAGGAATCCCACAAGACGTGATACTCCATCCATCCCGGCTCAGACAAGATGTATTTGGACATTAAACAACACTATTGGTGGCCTAACATGAAGGCGGAAATTGCCACCTATGTTAGTAAGTGCCTTACTTGTGCCAAGGTAAAGGTGGAGTACCAGAAGCCCTCAGGATTATTACAGCAACCGGTAATCCCTGAGTGGAAATGGGAAGGGATTTCTATGGATTTCGTGACCAAGCTACCCAAGACGCCGGATGGACTAGACACCATATGGGTAATAGTCGACCGACTGACGAAATCTGCCCATTTCCTGCCAATAAAAGAATCCTACAAGATGGAGAGATTGACACGTTTATACATTCGAGAAATCGTGAGACTCCACGAAGTACCATTGTCTATTATCTCGGATAGAGACAGTAGGTTCACTTCACGTTTTTGGCAATCACTCCAGAAAGCACTTGGAACTCATCTCAACATGAGCACCGCTTATCATCCACAAACGGATGGTCAAAGCGAACGAACCATTCAAATGCTCAAAGACATGCTTCGCGCATGTGTGATAGACTTTGGGAAGTCTTGGGATACCCATTTACCTTTAGTCGAATTCTCTTATAACAACAGTTACCATTCGAGCATCAAGGTCGCTCCTTTCGAAGCACTATACGGTCGTAAGTGTAGATCACCGTTATGTTGGGCTGAGGTAGGCGACACCCAGCTAGCAGAAGCACTCACATCGGACAAGACGCTAACGGGACCAGAGATCATTCGTGAAACCATGGAAAAGATTGTTCAAATCAGAGCTCGATTACGAGCATTGCGCGACCGACAAAAGAGCTACGCCGATAAACGGCGAAAGCCCTTAGAATTTCAGGTCGGGGATCGAGTACTGTTAAAAGTCTCACCTTGGAAAGGAGTCATTCGTTTCGGGAAACGGGAAAAACTGAACCCACGATACATTGGACCTTTCGAAGTCGTCGCCCGAATAGGTCCAGTGGCGTATAAACTGCAACTACCCACAGAACTAAACGGTGTACACCCCGTGTTCCAAGTCTCTAATCTAAAGAAGTGTCTATCGGATGAAACACTCGTCATTCCCCTTGACGAGATTGAATCAATGAGAATCTCCTGTTCGTTGAAGAACTGGTTGAAATCATGGACAGGGAGGTGAAGCGTACTAAGCAAAGTCGCATCCCGATCGTGAAAGTACGGTGGAACGCGAGGCGTGGGCCAGAATTCACGTGGGAACGCGAAGATCAAATGAAGCAAAAGTACCATCACCTATTCTAGCATTCTCAAATCTAGCTTTCAAACAAAATTTCGGGACGAAATTCCCTCTAACAGGGGGATGATGTCACAACTAGAAATTTTGTGCCTTGTAACTTCAACAGTTTAGTAAAATTATGTATCAAAGTCTTAAGAGCAGGCATGATGCTTACTTTATGACAACAAAATTTGCAATCAAATACACCATACAAGCATTACAAATAGTCATCAAGTAATTGGAAACCCTAGAAGTTCTTGTTTAGGTCCATTTTGGACTAGGACTTCCATATTGGGCCTAATGGGCTATTAAGCTTCCAATTTGACTATCTTGGGCTTAGAACCCTTAAATGGGCTCTAATTGGACCCACTTCCATTTATTTCAACATTTTGGGCCATATTGGGCCTAGAATGAAATAAATTAAATATTATGAACCATTATGGACCATAATTAACCTAATCTAGCCTAATAAAGCATAAAAATCACACTTATATTTTTTTAGGGCCAACAATCATTCAACCTAACTCTAATATGGGCTTAGGGGAAATAAAGCCCAAAAATTTCCTTTTTGCTCTCCAAATCTCAGTCCAAGCCCAAACCCAAGGAATGAAGAGTTAACTTGTGAGATTGCCACCTCATTTATGCATCACATACCTCCATGCATGGACCAACATGCATCTAGGTTAGTCATCTCAACTCTCTCTCTCTTCTTCTTCTTGATTCTCGGCCGAGAGCCCCCAAACACACACACACTTCATCCACTTTTTATTTAGCAAACTCTCTCAAGGAACACCCTCAACTTTCTTCATCAAATTTTCGAGAATCAAGAGCTTTTCAAGGAGGTTTTTCCCACAAACACATCATCTAAGGTAAGTTATACTTAAATCTATGATCTAGGTTCCTTGATTCATCGAACATCTCTTCATAACTCATAAGAAATCATGATCTTGCATCTTAGAACCACCTCAAATCCGAGATCTTCATCAAGGTGTTGCTAGGGCCGAAAATCACCTCACTTTCTCTCTTTCTCTTCTTCAAGTCAAAACCACAACTCAAGGTGAGCTTCATACCCCCTTTTTTCAGTTTTTATAAGTTTTTTGGGGGGAGAATACAAGCAAATGTGTAGATCAATCAGTATATGTATGCTTTGTGTGATTTCTATGTTTATTTACATGTGCTTATGTGATTATGGTGTTGGATCTAGTCAAAAAGAACTCAAAACCAAGATCTACATTATGTTGAATGAAATAAGTATAAATCATATTATTTCATACAAATCAACTCTAGAAAAATAACCAAGTAGGTTAATATGAACTCCTTTGGGCTAAAATCCCATTTTTTTGGACTTAAAATGTTAAAAATATAAAGTTAAAAGGCCCAAAATGACAAAATACAAATTCGGATGGTTGAGATGAGTCAAAACAGTTTCAACAATGTATTTTCTGTAAATATACTGTTTGAAGGACTAAAATGTGAAATTTTAAGCATAATGGGCCAAAAATGAACTTTTCGGCCCAATAAAGCCCAAATTGCAAGATTTTCTAATTGTAGGGGCTGAAACTGTAACTTTCTGTAAAACAGGGGATTACTAGTGCTCCAAGTCCATTTCAAGGGTTAAAAACACTTTTCATATTTAAAAGGGACCAAAGATGCAAAAAAAAAATTATTTTGGGCCAAAAATGTAAAAATTGCGAAAATTGAGGATTCAGCCGAGAATACTTCATTTTGAGGGACTAAAACTGTTTTTCAAATAAATTTGAGCTGAAAAATAGCTTTTCAACAACCTTTTATACTAAAGTGTCAAGAAAAATGGTTTAAGGACTAAAACGGAAATTCTTTTATGCAAAGGGTCAAAATTGTAAATTTATCCAAAAGAAAGGGGCTGCAAAAAGAAAAATTCTAGTGATTTTAAACAATAAATCTGTTATGATGAAATACTAGTACTACGACTATCAGCGAAATATAATACACCCTCAACACCAAAAATCGTTACCGAACGAACTGATTCGGTCTCGAATCAATAACGAATCCGAAAATAATAACACGACGATACTTCAATACACACGCGGAAATTTCGGGAATGTCAATACACACATGGGAATACACCAGACGTCGATACACGATCTTTGGGCCCGAAAGTTTCAAATCATGCTTGTTGGGCCTAGCTAGCCCAATGACATGATCTTTAGGCCCGAAGGAAACTCGCTTACATGTAGTTGGGTCTTATATGACCTAATACCGTGTAAAAGGACTTTCAATGGCTTTTGTGTTGTTGGGCCCCAAGGGTCCTTTGGTACTACTAGTGAAGTCGAGAATTCACCAATGCGAGTCGGGCTAAGGGCCCTTCGCATTCATGATAGCCTTGAACGACTTATGGAAATATCGGGGGCTTCGCACCGTCTTTTTCTCCTCGGTTGTGGGGCTATGAGAAGTCCGGGTGATTGGATTAAGTGAATAGTACGAACGAAGCCGAAGGGATCATTTGTATAGTTGTAAACTAGTCGTTTTCATTAATGCGTGTTTATAACAATTCACCATCCATAATTAATCCAATGTCACCTAGAATTATCGAATACACACGTTGTAACGGTATAACAAAATATAAAATGCGTAATTCAAAGTATTAGGAAAACATCGGGTTTTCCTGGGTTTTCAATTTATACACCTACGAGATACATACCAAGTTTAACCATTTTTTTTACATTTATAGAAACTAACAAGCATACTTACGGATCTTCACACTTTTTATACTATACTATTTTAAGAAAATATCGGATTTTCTAGTGGCTTTCAAAACAATACAAAACACTAAATTTCAAACATTACTTATGAACTCACCAACATTCCATATGTTGACGTTTTTCAAAATACTTGTATTCTCAGGTAACAGGTAAAGTGAAGGGGAAAATGTACTCAGTGATGTATGTTTAGCTAGTATCGAACAATCTACTTTTTGGGAATCTAATGTTATGGAACAATGTACTAATGTAAACGCTACCAGTTGTAATATTTCAATGCTTGGTGATGTATGATTTTATGTTTCATGTATATTCATTGTGATGGTATTCAATTGAGTCACAATAGCCCTCGGACGTTTCCGCCGTCTGGTTCGAGGGTGTGACAAGAAGGTGTTTCCACATGGTGCTATTGAGTTATTATCAAAAGATGGTACCCCTTTCAAGGTCAATGGACATAGAGTAAAAAGATATGAAGAAGGATTCCTAAGGAATGAAGACAAAGAAGAAGGGCTGTTGCTGGAGGGAATGGCAGAAACGTAGCATGGAAGGAGTCCAGCTAATGACTCCTTAAAAAGAATCGCTTCCGGGAGGCAACCTGAGTTTAGAGTTTGCATTTCTTTTGCCTTTATTTTCTTTTTAATTTCTTAGGTAATGTTTTATTTTCATTCTTCCTCTGAAAACATGTTTTAAATGATTGCGTGAGGGCAAGCAATGCTTAGAGTGTGGGGTGGTGGTTTAAAAATAAAAAAAAATTTAATTCAATCTGCAAGACTTACTCATCGAGTTTATACGCGTACTCGGCGAGTACATCTATATAAGCCCAGAAAAACGTGAATACGCGGATATACTCTGCGAGTAGGACTCTTCTACTCTGCGAGTAGAAAATTTACACATGTAGTTTATAATCTGTAAATAAGGGTTTTCACTCATTCTAAACATTGCCCTCATACTCGCCGCGCATATCTACTCTCAAGCCATTTCTTTAATCTTTGTTGAATCTCTTCTTAGCCCTTATTTTGTCCAAAACTCGGATTTGGGGGTTTCCTTAATTTCTAGGGTTTTGATTTTACTATGAATTAGGAGGTTTTTGACAAAATTTCTTTTGGATTAGTGTTTATTGGACTTAGTACAGCAAACCCCTATGCAAAATTGGGTGTTTTAATTAACCCATATGGGTCCGAGAGAAATCTGGTCCCGATGTTCTTCCTACTCCCCGAGTAGTTCTTGAACTCGGCGAGTAGAGGCCTTAACAGATCTGTGTTGTTTAATTTTAATTGGTGGGTGTTGTTTCTTTGTGCTTTCTTAATTTTATTTTGCAGGAACCATGTCCAGAAGAGGCCAAACTTCACGAGTGGGAAGCCAAGGAGACATCCCGTGGCTTTCTTTTCGCCAAATAACTTCTAAATCCTCACAGGATCGTGCTAAAAACAGATTGGAAGCTCTAAAGCAGAAGGAGATCCACGTTCCCAATGCAATAAACTAGGATTGGTTGGGGAAGATTGGGCTGGAGGAAGAACTGACACCTTACTTGGTGAAATCTTGCGATATGGGGGATTCTACCATCATTTGTGATGGATGGCTACAATTGTTCAAGATTCAAGAGCCGGTTTTTGTGGAGTTGTGCTGGGAATTCTTCGCTACCATCTCATTCCGGGGTGGTAGTGAGTATTATAATTCCAATGTTATTTCATTTTCACTTGGTGGGGAGTTGCGACAATGCAGCATGGCGGAGCTAGCATGGAGAATTGGCATCTACAATCAAAGTGCCATGTTAAATGAAGATTTTGAAACCTTTTTGGATCAGTGCCATAAAGACCTCCCTGAAGAGGTTGTTGCTTCCACCTGGTGGAACACCATTGCCAACCGGGTATACATTCCATCTTCCGCACAGGAAAGCCACATCCGCTCACCAATTCATCGTATCACCCACCGCTTCATCGCTAGCACAATCAATATGCGAAAGGACGATGACAAGGTCCCGACACTTGATATCTTCTACCTTTGGAGCATCATTACTCCCGATGTCTTTTGCAACCTTCCTTACTGCTTGGCCAAATATCTCTCAGATGGGGCTGTCAAAGATAAGGTGACCTCCAAAATCAATGGAGGAATTTTCGTTACTAGGTTCGCGCGATCATACGGGATATTGGATTTGCAAGAGGCGAGGGCACTAACCGTCATTTCTCCCCCTCCTTTCAACACTACTTTATATCGGAGGGCACGGATTGTAGAAAAATTTGGAGATTCTTATGCCATTCCGCATGAGGACGAGCCGGTTATTCCCGAGGAGTCGGGGCGACGGGTGAGGCAAAGGAGCGAGAGGGCCCGAGAAGACCCACCGATTATTCTGGTGGAAGATGAGAATGACGGTTGGAACCAAGTTGAATATCGAAGGTACTTGGATGACATTGGGTGGGGAGTTAACTACAACAATACGTCAATCGAATATCTTTTGCAACAAATGAACATCACCCCAAGACCCGAACTCGGTTATCCTTATATAATGAATTGGGATGAAAGGATGCGTAGGAACAATGAAGAAGGAGGTAGTGGTGCTGGAGGAGCGAACATGGATGAGGAAGATTGAAGATTGGTTGTTTTGTGTTTTTATTTGTTTTTATTGTGTTTGGTTTTGGATTATTGTTGAACTTGGATGATTGTGTTTTTAGGACTTTTATTTTGTTTCTTTCACTTGTGGTTGCATTTTTTTTCAGGATTAGAAGGTTAGGATGCATTTAGAAGTCTTAAGGGTCAAGGTTCAAGAGAGGAATGTTCAAATGAGAGTGCAAAGTGTTTCCATTAAGGTTGAGTCCGTTAGAGTTGGGAGTGATATAGTGCATTACTACTAAAGTAATTAGAAGAAGAGTCACTGAATTACCCCAATTCAGCACCTCAGTCGAGAAGTAAAAGAGAAGGAAAATTTTTCTCAACTCAGTGCCTACTCGCCGAGTGCATCCAGCCTACTCGCCGAGTACATGGGTAATTACCCGACATTACTGCAAGATTGGCAATATAGTCACCGAGTACACGATTTACTCGCTGACTCCATCATCATTTTTCGAATCCCAGAGTTGTTTTGGGCACGTTCGTGGCAGTTTTATCCAACTTTTCTGTAAAGAGTCATTACTGGAGGTTTCTAGGAGCTTTGTCCTATTTATTTAAGTCATTTGCAAGTCTACCACACGCGACATGACACCCAAGACATGGAAGAGCTGTTCCCATGTCTAAAGCCATTCAAAGTT
Source organism: Lactuca serriola (assembly GCF_051521515.1). Classification (NCBI taxonomy): domain Eukaryota; kingdom Viridiplantae; phylum Streptophyta; class Magnoliopsida; order Asterales; family Asteraceae; genus Lactuca; species Lactuca serriola. The sequence goes on from NC_136416.1 coordinate 149,757,968, forward strand.
GGAGCTTAGTTGAAGAAAATCACCTTCGCGACTGATATCCTAACGGAGTTTGTTCCAATTCTCTCTATATTTCATTTTTTATTTTCATGCATACCATGCAATGGGGACATTGCATGAATTAAGTGTGGGGTAGGGGGTTGGTTACATTTTAGCAAATTTAGAATCCTAATATCATAATTTAGGTCTATTTAAAAAAAAATTGCACTACTGCATACTAAAAATGTTACTTAGGATTTAATTTAGAAAATTTTGGTAAAAAGTAATTAGGATTCCATGTTAGAATTGTGTGGATGATTGCATGAAGACCCAAATGTTTAGTTGAGCCTATATACGTTATAGTGCATTTGTGGCCCCCTTATTCTAGTGAAATCATGGGACAAAAACATGACCTCGGTTAGCCCGAAGGATGCAATATGTTTAGCATCGTGTACCAGAAATGTATCCAGGAAAATTATTATCATTAACCAATAAAGGTTGAAGTTGAGCCCCCCTGCTTAAGCATGTAGGCTTTTGAGTGAAAAAAGAGTGAGTTACATGTTAAAAAAAAGAGAGAGAGAATTACAAGAAAAGTTTGAAGAATTTTTGGAGCATCAAAGTTGAAGTATGAAGTGAAAGATCAAAAATTCTGAAGTAATTCAAAAAGTTGAAGATACCAAAAATCAAACAACAAGGTGGTGAATTCAAAGAAATTAAAGATTAAAGATCAAAGAAGTGAAGAATTCCAAAGAGCTCCAATGTGGTATCATAAATTGTAATTGTCTAGATTATGTATGCTTGGGTTGCTAAACCAAAAACACCTTGAGGTTAAGAGGTTTTCTGCGGATGGATTCGGAGGGATGCATAAAATGAGCATTGTTCGGGAAAAGTGGGCGAATGTTTATGAGGATTGTGAGTATTTAGAGTATGGGGGTTATTAGGAAAAAATTAGACACAAATGCATGCGTTGCGGTCTTGGCATAATGGCTAGGTTTGATTGGAGTTGTCTTATGTGATTCTAATGTGTTAAAATTCAGTTTTGCTTGGGGGCAAGCAAAAGTCAAGTGTGGGGTGTTTTGATATTTGCATAATTAGCCATATGTTTAGCATATATTTTTATTCATTTTTAGCTAATTATGTGCATAATGTGGACAAAAGGTACTTAATAATGCTTAAATTGTGTTTTCAGTCCAAAGACATGCTTGGAAGCAAAAAGGAATAAGGAGAAGCGATTAGAGACCAAAGAATGAAGAAAAAGGAAAAACCACACACCTACTCCATGCACAAACTCGGCGAGTCTATGAGAATGTTCCCGAAGAAAAGTCAAAAATCCTTACCGTACATGGATTTCACACTGGTACTCGGTGAGTCCACGACCTACTCGCCGTGTAGCCCCTATTTTGTGATAAGTATAAATATGGGGTCTTAATCCGAATGGAGGGACTTTTCTGGCTTCCTTGGAGATAGAGCTAGGATTGGAGAAACCTTTGAAGACCTGAAGAACCCTATCCTTTGATCTTTGAAGTTTTGATGTGAATTAGGTTATATTTTCCACTTAATCTTAGGATTGAATTATGTTTAGCTTAATCAAATTCGTGCTTGAGCTTGTTTTCTTTGTAATCATGAGCTAAAATTCGGATGGTTTCTATTTAGGAAGAACCACATTACTCCTATGGTTTAATTATTAATTTTGTTAATTGTTTATTGGTGATTTTATTAAATTAAGTTGGTTAAAGAACCTTATGCATTAACCACAACTATTTTCTGTTAATTGGAAGACAATTAAGCTGCATGGACATCTCTTAGTTGTTAACCTCATATGTTTATGTGACCACTTTATCATATGTCTAGGAATAAAGAACATGAAACTAGAATTAATAAGAGAATGGGTAAATTAATGTGTAAGCTTGTTTGAGAAACCAACAAAACAGAGGTTAATTGAAACACCCACTTGATTAACCAATTACAAATCTTATTTAATCCAAATACTTGAACTAAGGAATTAATTAGTTTAAACAATTGGCCACTGCTTGAATTGATTAATTGTCTAACGGTTAGTATTAGTGAACATGAATCTAACCACTATAGTTGGTAACCAATAAAAATTAATTTATCACATTATTACACAAATAACCATAGGAGTGAATTGGTTGGACCTAAACAGAAACTCTTTATCAAATTTGGTGAATTTTTACTTGTTTTAACTTTTAGTCAATCACTTGTTAGGTGGTGTGCTTAAGTTTCTAGTCTTGTAAAACTAGAGAAAAACCTTTACTTTTATTACTTACTTAGTTAAAATTAGTTATTAGTTTAATTTTCGTTCACTGAGTTCGACACTCTACTTATCCAACTATACCACTAAAAGACAGGTTCACTGCCTTTGCGTGCTAAGTTTATAATTTAAAAGTAGGATTAAAACCAGTGCATTTTATGTTGGATTAGTGTCTAAGTCCATAACTATTTTGGTATGTACTTGACCCGATGGTGCATCGTCCTTTTGGGTTGCCTTCACCAAAGCAACTTGATAGGATGAATTATGGAGAGAAAGGATTAAATATGATTTATTAATATACTATGAGAATAATATATTAAAGGAGAAATCATATTGTTTAATTAATATTAGTCAAGAATTAATAAGAATTAAGTTTGTGACTAAAGAGATTAATTAAACTTAAGGGACTGGAATTGTATTTATAAGATAATTGCAATTGGGCCATGGATTGCCTTATATTATAAGGTTGGACGAATTCTATGGGGAAACCCATTAGAAATCGTCCAAGGCCTTTAAGGAAAGGAGTCCATGGGTTGCTTAGGGCTTAAGCATCCAAATTAGGGTTTCCTTGTTAGATAACCCTAATAGCCTCACTATATATAGAGTCCTTATGCCCTAAAAACGTGGTGAACAAGATCCTTAGGGTTTCCACACGTTTTGGGTAGCCTCCTTCTCTTCTCTTCTTCATCCTCTTGCTCTTGGTGTTTGTGAACCATTAGAGGAGTCACATTTGTGACTCTAAGCTTTCTAAAGTCATTACAAGGAAGATTTGAGATTGTTATTGCTACATAACAATCATGGTATGATCTAAACCCTAATTATATGTTATATTGATTATCATATGCTAGATCTAGGGTTTATAGTCTTGGTTGAATTGCATGTACAATAGAGAAACCTAGATCCAAGCATTAGGGTTTGTATGAGCACATAGGATGTTCTTATGACCAAAACCCATCAGTGGTATCAGAGCCTTGATTGGTTTCTATTGTATTGATGCCTTGTATGCTTGTTCAAGTTGAAAAATTCGACTTTTGTGAGACTGCCTGATGAACTCGGCGAGTCCCATTGTGAACTTGGCGAGTAGGCCCCTACTTGGCGAGTTCGAGCGTCAGAAAGAGCAAATATCAGGATTTCTTGTTGTTTATCTTTGAGATACTTGCCTTTGTCATATTAGATCAATATGAATCTGATTTTATGATATATATATGAGTATATTCTTGATCTAATTGAAAATATTTATCAATTAATAAAATATTTATTTCCTTATGTGATAATTGATTAATTATTTTGATTAAATTGGTAAATTGTTTTGCAAGAAATTATTAAATAAATCAAATATGGATAATTATGTGATTAAATGTTAATTTAGATTATTTGTTATTTGATCCCCAATGTTTTGAAAATGTTTCAAAACTTGCCCTCAAGGTTTGGATTTTAAATTTTAATTAAAAGCTTAATTTTGATGTATATTTAAAATTCTAAACCTAAATGTTTTGAAATGTTTCAAAACTTGCCCTCAAGTTTTGGAGTTTAAAAGTTGATTAAAAGTTTAATTTAGGAATGTTAAATTCTAAAACCCTAGTATTGTTTTGAAAAGTTCAAATCACACCCTTATGGTTTTATTAATTAATTAAGGTGTATAATTAAAAGAGGTTTGATAAATCCATAAAAGTTTAGGTTTACAATTTAATTGAATTAAAAGTATAATTGTTAAATTTGACCTCCTAGTATTTTAAAAGTGTAAAATACACCCTATACTATATATAACATTAAAAGTCTAACATTATATATGTATGAGTAAAAGTCAGTCTTACCGTTAGTAGGCCTCATTCACGAAGCTGGTCTATAAGGGGTGTTTAAGGAAATTGCCTATAAAATGGCGACTGAATGGGTATCCACTCTTACCCACCGCACTCTTGACTAGTGGAGGGTCGTTAGCCGAACGGGTAGGATAGGACAAAACCATCCATTATAAATATAATGAAGTACAAAAGTAACTAAATGTTTTACAAATTCCCAATCTTAGTTACTTAGGCAAAAGTGAATTGATGCAATTCCATGAAATTACACTTTGTGCCCTTGCGAAGACGTTAGTGGAGCGTGTGTGGTTTACCGGCACACTAAATGGTTCTAAGCAAAGGTAGCAAAGGGTGACTCAATGTTTGTCATAGTTCGGTGGAGCGTGTGTGGTTTACCGGCACATCGAATAGGTGACTATAACATGTGAGGGCACCATGTAAGTTTGCATGGTTATTCACACCCTCTTTGTGATCCTCGGCATCCCAGTCACAAACAAGAGGGGCATATCGAGATTTAAACATGCCATTGAAATTTTCAATGAATCTCATAGGATCTAGGAGTTTTCATAGATTTAAAACATAAATTTCTTTTTCGTTTGTTAATGGTGGAAATTAGTGAATCGTCATTCACTTACCTTCAAATATTCTGCAACTAGATTACGACATCCCTTTTCTAGGTTGTAGCGTATTGTGTTGGGTCCTAGCCTTAGTATCTCATTTGGGTGATTTACTAAGGACTCAATCAATCAATTAACTTGAATTCGTTTTCTCCCGTTTTGTAGATGTCAAAGTTCGACAACTATGGTCTTCCCAAATCCCGTGGAACAAGCATTCCACATAAAGATGATATTCCATGATTCGATCGAGGAACAAGAGATCATATTTCACTTCCTCCTCCTCTTCCAATTATTCTCCCTAACCCACAAGTTCGAAGACTTGAAAAGTTCAAACTCACTCAAGCCCTTTTGGCAAGTAAACATAAAGAAGGAAAGTCGGTGTGTGCACACGTCCTAGGGATGAAGTCACACATTGATAAGTTAAGAATGTTAGGATCCGTTGTCTGTGAGGAGATGGCTGTTGATTCGGTTCTTTAGTCACTTCCTAACTCATATAGTGAGTTCGTAAGAGAGTACTATATGATGAACTGCGACGTGACCCTTACAGATCTCACCTATATGCTTATTGCTGCTGAATCTGCAATGGTTTGGCGCAATAGAAAAGCAAAGTTGATTGGTGAATCTTCCTTCAAGACCTCTATGGATATAGGCAATGGCAACGAAAGACATGCCATGATCTAAGAGTTTGATCATAAGAGAAAGGCAATATCTGAAGTAGTTCCATATGTTGTTCCAAAAGAGTCAATTTGCTTTTATTGCCAAGAGAAGGGGCATTGGAGACGAAGCTGCCCTATTTATTTATGAGATCTATGAGATGGGAGAGTCAAAACGTATGGCTCTGCTTTAGGTAAAATCCATTGACTAACTCTTTTAAGCTCCTATTCTAGATTCTTAATACATAATGTGATAAGATTACAATTGATGTTTTGTAGGATCGAAGAAAAGAGAGGAAGCTTAAGGGAAGAAGTGAGCAGAATCTAACCATGAAGAAATGGATTTCGATCACATTACTTGAAGATTAGATTCCCGAGCTACTACTTAGAGTTAGAATTAGATTGCTAAGAAATATGTATTAGCATAGTTTTTCAATGAATTGCTTTGTAAGGACAAATTTTTTCCGCAATAAAATAAATTTTGATTTTATATTATCTATTTATCCTTGCAATGGCGTGTATGAAAAATTGATGTTTGAATGTTTCTATTATTAGCAATAATTGATTTGATTCTTAATTATGGAAATGTCGAAAATTTACCGAATAAGGAGAGTTTCTCATCACCCAAGTTTCAAATGGATAGAAACTTGGAATCATGCTACTTGGTTGCACGATGAATGAGAAATTTCATATTTGGAAATTAGACTAATTCATTGACAAAGTGTCAAGTGAAGGACTAGGAGATCGAGTACACAAAGTTGCGTGTTGATCAAGTCCACCATAAGAGTAACAAGATATTCGTCGTGATTTACTAAAGCTTTAGTAAATATGATTATAATTATAAGATTAAGTGTGATTCTGAATTGATTGAAAAAGTTTAAATCAATAGCAGAGCGAATAAGAAGAATCAAGTAGGCAGAAAGATAAAAGTTTCTCCATTCTAAGAAGATGGGAGAGTACCTTTTATGCTTCATGATAGGTCTTAATGATTAAGAACCATATCTCAATTGATCCTCAAAGTGAGTCAATTGTATTTCTAAGAGGAGGAATCAAGAATTGAGGAAATGGTTAAATCAAGAAGTCAATCATACTTCGTTCCAAAATAAGTCTTAGAGTTAAGACTGTGAAATTGAGTGAAAAGTATTAAGAAGGTTTATAGTATTCATCAAATGTGGAAAGTTGTGATAGCTTGGATAAGACAAAGACCAACTAGGACCAATTTATGAAGTGTTTTGATAAGAACTACACTAACTCTTGAATATTTGTTTGTCAAGAAATGTTTATTGGAAAAAGAATCTTATATGTCAAGGAGTCAGTGGGAGTCTTAATGGTCTTGAAAGGTTTCAAGAACAAATCAAAATAAACCTTATCGATCATCACTAGCACACGAGTTGAGGTTTACAACCTATCGTGTTGACACTATATTGCTTTTGTGCCATTCCAATTGAGTTAATTATGCATGTGAGCCCTATGAGTTCTTATTTGAATGCATAAAAGGCAAGAACCTTGATCAATGAAAAGTACATTGATAGGAAAAGGTGAGCTGCTTAACTACTTGGAAGACATGGTGGGCAGCCGTGCTACCATAAGGCAAGAAATGAAGATTAAGAAAGTTCGGTCCATATGAGGTTGAATTCATCGTAAACTTTGTTTTCGAAAAATTCACATGGATAGGAACACATACACCATTAAAATCTAAGTGTCATAAGATTCCCTCCTTCATGAAGGTGACTGTGAGGAAAGGCTTTCACTAAGAAAGATTTTAAGAAGAGAGTGATTGTGAAATTGAATTCTCGAATTCGAATTATGGTTACGGTATCCCTTTCCATGATTTGAATTATGAGATTTGGCAATTAGTCTAAGTTGTTTAGACACACATATGAGCTATCTAAAGGAAAGGTGTATAAGCTTAGATAAAGGATTATCAAAGCATTAGGTATTAGAAATATGAACTTAAGAAATTCAATAAGTATTTTTTTTCTGGAAGTTAAGCTGGTTTCTGAATACATGTCAAAGCTAGTGGGAGCATAAGTGTTATGTTTATAATAATTATCATGATAGTGGGAGCATAAATGTTATGATTGCATGATTATTATGGAAAGTATTGCAAGTTAGCAATATTAATTATAGAAAACAAGAGTTATACTTTGCAAAGTCACAAGAGTTGAAAAGTTGTTTTGCTATAATTAAGGGAGAGAATATTATGCTTCATTTCAAATCTAAAGGCTTAGGTTGTGGAATGTTAATAATTTAGTCAAGGAAACATAGTGTGTTCTCAAATTTTGATTATGATTACGGCATTCCTCTTCATAGTTCGAATTTTGAGAACGTAGAACATAAAATATTATGGCAGAAGATTGATAAAGTATCAAATCTTTATGTAAGACGTTATGCATCGTGTCCCATACGCTTCGGGTATAGGATCGATTGCAAATGCTATAATATTTGACCATTCTAAAATTTTCCAAATGTCTAGCGCATTTAGAGGGAAAATGATAAGAATCGGTTTTGACTAAGATAAATTAAACAACTATCAAAGGACAATCCAAAGTTCGCTGAGGATTGGTCGCTTGTGAGTAGTTGGAAGCATGATATTGGATGGACCATATCGACATTATTATGATTATATAAGACTCTATTAAGAATGAGTTTTCATATGGAAAATATGGAAATGTTTCCATATTGGGAGTTAGATATTGAGAATCAATGTCTAGATTAGAAACTTTTATGTAAAAGGATTTTCAAAGGAAAGTACTTTGAGTGAGAGACATCACATCTAAGGAATTGTATTGTAACAATCTCCGATAGAGGACTGTGTAATATCATTGGCAATAGTCATTGTGACTTTAGTGCAGTGACATTACAAAAGGATCATTGCATAAAATGTTAGAATCTAGCATATTCCATAAGTGGCAAGAATTTGATATTCTTTCACTTGTGAAAAGGATTGGGAGTTGTGAAATGAGTATGATTGGAAATGTGTTCATTTGATCTATTTCACAAAGTAAGAACCATATGTAGACATTGTGTGCATGCTGAGAGCATGGGACAAGTGTTGTAATACATCAAGTAAAAAGTTGATTACCCGAAACAACAAATAATGAGTAATCGATATGGTGATAAATAAAAGGTGTTTTATTTATACTCAAGGTTGAGGCCATATGGAATTATTATTATTCTTGTGTTTCACTTTGCATGTTTTGACTTCCTGAATAATTTAATTGGTTTTGAACAGTCAAATTATTCAAACGGGCCACATTCGTTCATATGTTGGAAGTAGGTATGAATAAAGACTGTCGTGAATTAGTGTGTGGATTGTCTAAAAGGTATTAGACATAAGCAAATGTTTGCTGCAACCTTCATGAGTGCTTATGAATATGATTTGAGCATTGGATTAAACCCACGCTCACTTGGATCACTTCATGAATTGTATCACGAGTGATTGGTGAGAAGATAACATCTTATATTCTTGAAACCGAGATGTGTGAGTTGTATCTTGCAAATCGGTTGCACATTGATAATATGTAAACGCACCAGTAACTTGGTGTCATAAAACATATTGTTGTGTGCGATTCGGTGAGTGAGTGCAAGAGAGCATTGAATCAAATTTTATCCGTTCCTTTTATCCAAAGTAGGATAAAAGCGATATCTTTGGCCCCCTCGATGATTTAGTGATGACAAACGTAAATGCTCGGCTGGGCTAGGGCTAATTTGATTTGTTCAATTAGTCAGTCGTCATAAATCGGAAGTCGAGAAATAGTACAGAGAGAATGATTAGAAATCATGTCTTACGATATCTAGAATGGAGGAATATATGATCCCTTATCTAAAGGACACACATGTATCTGATAGGATCAGAGTTGACAGCGGCTTTGGAAAGCTACGATTGCAGATCAGGATCTGAAGTCATACGCAGAATAGTTATTAGACTCATCCAAGTGGGAGACTGTTGGATTAGTGTCTAAGTCCATAACTATTTTGGTATGTACTTGACCCGATGGTGCATGGTCCTTTTGGGTTGCCTTCACCAAAGCAACTTGATAGGATGAATTATGGAGAGAAAGGATTAAATATGATTTATTAATATATTATGAGAATAATATATTAAAGGAGAAATCATATTGTTTAATTAATATTAGTCAAGAATTAATAAGAATTAAGTTTGTCACAAAAAGAGATTAATTAAACTTAAGGGACTAGAATTGTATTTATAAGATAATTGCAATTGGCCCATGGATTGCCTTATATTATAAGGTTGGACGAATTCTATGGGGAAACCCATTAGAAATCGTCCTTAGAAATCGTCCAAGGCCTTTAAGGAAAGAGTCCATGGGTTGCTTAGGGCTTAAGCATCCAAATTAGGGTTTCCTTGTTAGATAACCCTAATAGCCTCACTATATATAGAGTCCTTATGCCCCAAAAACGTGGTGAACAATATCCTTAGGTTTTCCACACGTTTTGGGCGGCCTCCTTCTGGTCTCTTCTTCATCCTCTTGCTCTTGGTGTTTGTGAACCGTTAGAGGAGTGACATTTTTGACTCTAAGCTTTCTAAAGTCATTACAAGGAAGATTTGAGATTGTTATTGCTACATAACAATCAAGGTATGATCTAAACCCTAATTATATGTTATATTGATTATCATATGCTAGATCTAGGGTTTATAGTCTTGGATGAATTGCATGTACAATAGAGAAACCTAGATCCAAGCATTAGGGTTTGTATAAGCACATAGGATGTTCTTATGACCAAAACCCATCATTTTACACACATAATACCACATAGATATCTCAAAATATGAAGAACAACTCCCCAATGAATAGTAGTAGGTGAAGTGACAAACTGGATAACCACATGAACTGCATGAGCAATATCCGGTCTAGTGACATTTAGGTAAACCAAAATCCCTACAATGGTACGATAAATGCTTGGATCTAGTCGTGCGCGTTCAAAAAAATATGAAATATAGTTCGTTTGAGATAAAAGATAACCTTTTGGAGATTGAGCAACTTTCATCCCCAAGAAATAATGTAGCAAACAGTTCCCAATATGTATTCCTTACTACTTTCTCCTCAAATTCCCAATATGTTTTGGGGAGAAGCAGTTCATAGTGCCACTTACATTATTAATCACATTCCTGCTGCGTACACTTTTGAGAAGTCTCCTTATGAAATGTTGTTTGGACAACTTCCAGATTATTCTTGATTTCGAGTGCTTGGGTGTACCTGTTTTCTCTTCAAGCCTCATGTAGAGAGAGATAAGTTGTCTTCAAAATCAGCTCTTTGTGTTTTTATCGGATATATTATTGGTCAGAAAGGTTATCGATGCTATGAACCTTCAAATTAGATATTGTATGTCTCTCGCAGTGTAACCTTTTTGGATCATATTCCTTTCTATAGCATTCCTGTTCAGTCACATGATGCAACCCAAGAGGAGATTATACTATTGATCCATTTAGCATTGACATTGATGATCCAACACATGTCCCTGATCAACCACCTGTTGCTGATCCACCACCTATCGTTGATCCTCTACTTATCAATCATCAAGACCCCCCTCCATCGAGGTCTTATCATAATAAAAAGTCCACAAAGCTTCCTGACATTGTCTATTCCTATTACTCACCAGTGTTTGCCTCCTTTAATGCTCATGTACATCCTCCCTCTGAGCCAGCATCCAACAAAGAGGTTGTTTATGATCCCATGTGGCAGATCACTATAGTTAAGGAACTTGCAGCTCTTTATCAGACTCATACACGGGATCTGGTTTCGCTTCCGCTCGGAAAGCACACGATTGGTTCTCGTTGGGTATATAAAATCAAAACAATGTCTGATGGATCCGTTAAACATTATAAAGCTAAACTTTTTGTGAAAAGGTACGCACAAAAGTATAGTATGGATTATCAGGAGACGTTTGCTCCTGTTGCAAAAATGACGACTGTTCGCACCTTGTTTGTAGTTTTTTCCATTCGCTAATGGAAGATTTATCATATGGATGTCAAGAATGCGTTCTTCAATGGTGATCTTCATGAGGAAGTATACATGTCTCCTCCCCCTGGTATTTCTCACCAACCCGCTGAATTTTGTCGACTTCGGAAGGCACTATATGGCCTCAAACAAGCTTCTCATGCTTGGTTTGAGAAATTTTCTATGATGATTACTTCGCTTGGTTTTCAATACCAAGTAACCATGAATCAGCTCTATTTATTTGATTTACGAATCCATGTCGGATTATTCTCTCCTTATATCTCGATGACATGATTATTATGAGTGATGATCATGATGGTATATGTGTCTTTAAAGCGTGATTTGGCTCACCGTTTTGCTATGAAAGACTTGGGTTTGCTACTATATTTCTTGGGGATTGAATTTTCTCACTCTCCAAAGGGTTATCTTTTATCTTCAACGAAGTATATTTCAGATTTGTTTGAACGCGCCCGACTCACAGATAATCAGATAGTTGTTACTTCTGTAGAGAGTAATTCAAAGTACTCTCCAACTGATGGTGTCTGATTATCATATTCACGCCTTTATCGTAACATTATAGGGAGTTTGGTTTACCTGACTGTCACTAGACCGAATATTGCTCATGCAGTTCATGTGGTTAGCTAGTTTGTTCTTTGTATTTTGAGATATCTGTATGGTACTTAGTTCTGCACTCTTGTGTTTCCATCTACATCCTCTCTTGAGTATTTGCCTACAACGATGTAAATTAGGATAGTGATATTTATGATCGTAATTCCACTATTGGGTATTGTGTTTTTTCTTGGAGATTCATTGATATCATGGAAAAACAAGAAATAAGATGTTGTCTCTCAATCTTCTACATAATCTGAGTACCAAGCCATGGCAATCTCCACTTGTGAGATTGTTTCGTTGAGATGGCTTCTTGCAAATATGGGCGCTCACATCTCTCGGCCTACCCATTTGTATTGTGACAATGAGAGTGCGATAATGATTACGAAGAATTCAGTGTTTCACGAACGCACAAAACACATTGAGATCGATTGCCATTTTACACGACATGATCTCTAGAAGGGCACTACCTCTCTTCCTTATGCTTGCTCCACTTTGCAAATTGTTGATATTCTTACGAAGCCATGGACGACTCCTCGATTTAATTTTGTGTCTGACAAAATCTCAATGTTTATTGTTATTGCATTGTGAGTTTGAGGGGGTGTTAGTCTAATAAGATTATGGGCTTTATTTTGTATTGGGTCTTATGTTAGCCCATTAGCTAGAAACCTATTTAGCTAGTCTACATATTATGTCTTTTCCTTTCATTGTATCTCTGTACTTCTCATTTGATAATAATATGAAACCTATCTGTTCTATATCTTGTTAGTTTTCAATATATATATATATATATATATATATATATATATATATATATATATATGTGTGTGTGTGTGTGTGTGTGTGTGTGTGTGTGTTTCGAAATTAGCATCTTGTGTAGCTCTTTACATATAGATCTTTTTCTAAACTGATTATCTCATATATATTCTATCTCTTTAAATACTCTTAGAAGGTTCTTATAGTCATCCGATTACATACTCATGTATACATTTCGTATCATACGTTATTTTCTTAACATAATCGTATACATGGCCTTGTGCATTACATGGCATAAATAATAAATTCATTTATGTCATATTTACGGAAAAGTCCACAGAAGCCCTTAAACTTTAACCACATTAATGAAGAAGTCATCCACGATTTTAAAGTTTAAATATGACAAAATTTCCATAAAAACCATTAAACTTTAACCGTATTAACGGAATAGTCATTTTTTTTTTTGCAATTTAACCTTTAAAACTGGCATTAACTGGTTATAAGGGTTGTTTCGCAAGTGTTTACTAATTTCAATGGTTAAATTGAAAAAAAAATTAATAAATAAATAAAAAATAAAAGACAAAAGAAAAAATATCAAGGGTGATTTTTTTGTCGATAAAACCAAAAATATGGATTCTTTTTTTTTCTTTGGCAGATTTTCCTATTTTTTTTAAATATATAATTACTAACCATCTATTGGATTCTATAGGGAAGTTATCAAGAGATACAAAATCATTGTATATTAGATAAAGTAGTTGATCAATAATAATTAGTTGATGAAATTGTAACAAAATGTATAAACCGATGGTAATAAGTATTTAATTCAATGTAGTAAGAAGTTATAAATTAATTCTACGAATGTCTTTACTATTCTTTTAGCGAGGAGTTATTTAGACCACACGATTTAACCAAGAAGATCGACGGCAACGAGATAAAATAATCTTATTCCCATCAAATGTAATGTTTTAATGTGGAGAATGACATTGAACTGCTACCCGACTAAAGAGAGACTTGCTCCTAGATGCTTATATTTGAATTATGTTTTTTGTGACTTTTATGGAGCATGTTGAGTCCTTTTTTTTAAATATATACTAAATTACTCTTATATTATTCCATATACATCCACATTGAGACTTGAAGCTTCGACTTCAAGGAGGGATGGCAAAACCGGATACTGTTGTGCTAGAAACTCTTTGGTATGTTGAGTCTGTTTACCACATTTTTTTATAATTGTTTTTCTTTATCAGGGTTTGCGAGGTGGTAGGGGTGCCTTCATGCTTAAGTTTTGATTTTATGAGCTGATAGTTTGCATTTTTCTATGTTGCAAAGAAAAACTTTTGATGCAGTGGTGATAACTTCTTGTTTTGCATTGTGAAATTTTCAGAATTCTTTCAGTTTTTGACAGGTGAAGCCGAGAAAAGATGGTTCGTTTGACGAGATTGTTGAGAAATTGTTTTTTGGATTTTCAATAGGCATAATAAGAAGTCTTTAAACATGGTGGCTTGGTTGAAAAATCCTACTCTTTGTTTGTATGACATAATAATCTCTCTTTTACTAACTCTTTGATAGTTTTCTAACTAATATCTCGTTCCAAGAAAAGTTATAAATAAACTCCAAGCAATGCTATGAGATCAGGATAAATGCATTTAAAAGTTATTTAAAGAATATGTGTAGTTCACATGAGTTTAGTTCAGGCGATAATTTTCCAAATGAACTGTGTGTTTGCATAGTATTCATGGTAATGAAGTTTGTTTATCAAATATCGAACTTTTTGCGATTACCCAAACGAGAAAGTTTAGAACATGATAAAATATTACACTTCACTTTAATTATTATATATAGATGAAATCTATTCAACACCCTTGATGGTCTGCTACGGGCGAGTCATGATAGCCTATTGAGACAAATTAGAATGTAATCATAAGTGTTCTTCTTTGTTGCAAAATTAAGCGAAAGAAAATAAGCACATGGTATGCTAAATGCACTAAAAAAATAATATAATGGTTATAAAAAAATAATATAATGTTCTTCTTTGTTGCAAAATTAAGTGAAAGAAAATAAGCCACGTTTTTATTCTTACAATTCATTATATTAAAAAAAATTGAAAAATAATATAATAGTTTTTTTAATCCTTTAATGAAAATAGATTAAGCTTACCTTAAATAAGAGTTTTAAAAAATATAAAGGTTTTAATGTACTAAAAAATAATATAATACATTTAATGAAAATTCGTTGGGTTTTTCAGAGGTTTTCCCTAAGGATAATTTTATGATAACCCAACATATTTTCATGAAAGTTTTAAAAAAAACCAATATATATATATATATATATATATATATATATATATATATATATATATATATATATATTGTACGTTAAAATCCTTATATTTTTTAAAATGTATCATTTAAAACATTGAGCTCGACAAGTCCTAAATAGTCAAAAATATTAGGTTATCGATTGTTAACGTTTCTATTGTTACAATTTATTATATTAAAAAAAATTAAAAAAAATATGAGGGTTTAAATGTACTAAAAAAATAATATAATGGTTTTTTAATCTTTTCATTAAAATAGATTAGGTTTTTCTGAGATCAGAAAACCTTAAATAAGAATTTTAAAAAATACAGAGATTTTAGGATACTAAAAATTAATATAATGATTTTTTTAAGCACTTAATTTAATGAAAATAGGTTTGGCTTTTATGAGGTTTTCACTTTCTTATATTTACATTGTTTCTCATTAAGTAATCATATATGTTTTTATTTTCTGAAAGTATGTGGCAACACAGTTGTATATTAAAGATAGCTAGATTACTCTAATATTGTTGCATACACTTTAGATCAATAGCAGAACGAATAAGAAGAATCAATAGCAGAACGATAAAAGTTTCTCCATTCTAAGAAGATGGGAGAGTACCTTTTATGCTTTATGATAGGTTTTAATGATTAAGAACCATATCTCAATTGATCCTCTAAATGAGTCTTAGTACAATTGTATGTCTAAGAAGAGCAATCAAGAATTGAAGAAATGGTTAAATCAAAAAGTCAATCATACTTCGTTCCAAAACAAGTCTTAAAGTTAAGATTGTGACATTGAGTGAAAAAAGTATTAAGAAGGTTTATAGCATTCATCAAATGTGGAAAGTTGTGATAGCTTGGATAAGACAAAGACCAACTAGGACCAATTTATGAAGTGTTTTGATAAGAACTACACTAACTCTTGAATATTTGTTTGTCAAGAAATGTTTATTGGCAAAAGAATCTTATATGTCAAGGAGTCAGTGGGAGTCTTAATGGTCTTGAAAGGTTTCAAGAACAAATCAAATAAACCTTATCGATCATCACTAGCACACGAGTTGAGGTTTACAACGTATCGTGATGACATTATTTTGGTTCTGTGCCAATCCAATCGAGTTAATTATGCATGAGAGTTCTATGAGTTCTCATTTTGAACGCATAAAAGGAAAAGCACCTTAATCAATGAAAGGTACATTGATAGGAAAGGGTGAGCTGCTTAACTACTCCGAAGACATGGTGGGCAGCTGTGCCACCATAAGGCAAGAAATCAAGATTAAGAAAGTTCGGTACATATGAGTTTGAATTTGTCGTAAACTTTGGTTTTAACAAATTCACATGGATAGGAACACATACACCGTTTAAATCTAAGTGTCATAAGATTTCCTCCTTCATGAAAATGATTGTGAGGAAATGCTTTCACTAAGAAAGATTTTAAGAAGATAGTGATTGTAAAATTGCATTCTCGAATTCGATTATGGTTACGGTATCCCTTTCCATAATTTGAATTGTGAGGTTTGGCAATTAGTCTTAAGTGTTTAGACACACATATGAACTATCGAAGACAAAGGTGTATAAGTTCAAGAAACCTTGATAAAAGATTATCAAAGCACTAAGTATTAGAAACATGAACTTAAGAAATTCAATAAGCATTATTTTTCTGAAAGTTAAGATGTTTATGAATACATGTCGAAGCTAGTGGGAGCATAAGTGTTATGTTTTTATAATAATCATCATGATAGTGGGAGCATAAATGTTATGATTGTATGATTATTAAGGAAAGTATTGCAAGTTGGCAATATTAATTATAGAAAACAAGAGTCATTCTTTGCAAAGTTGTAAGGATGGAATAGTTGTTTTGCTATAATTAAGGGAGAGAGTATTATGCTTCATTTCAAACCTAAAAGTTTAGGTTGAGAAATGTTAATAAATTTAGTCAAGGGTACATAGTGTGTTCTTAAAATTTCGATTATGATTACGGCATTCCTCTTCACAATTCGAATTTTGAGAACATAGCAAATAAAACATTATGCGTCGTGTCCCATACGCTTCGGGTATAGGATCGATTGCAAATGCTTTGATATTTGACCATTCTAAAATTTTCCAAATGTCGAGCGCATTTAGAGGGAAAAGGGACTAGAATTGGTTTTGACTAAAATAATTAAACAACTATCAAAGGACAATCCAAAGTTCGACGAGGATTGGTCGCTTGTGAGTAGTTGGAAGTATAATATTGGAAAATATGGAAATGTTTCCGTATTGGATGGACCATATCGACATTATTATGAATAGACAAGATTCTATTAAGAATAAGTTGTCATATGGAAAATATGGAAATGTGTCCATATTGGGAATTGAATATTGAAAAAAAATCTATGGCTAGATTAGAAACTTTTATGCAAAAGGATGTTCAAAGGAATGTACTTTGAGTGAGAGACATCGTATCTAAGGAATTGTCTTGTAACAATCTCCGATAGAAGACTTTGTAATATCATTGGAAATAGTCTTTGTGACTTTGGTGCAGTGACATTACGAAAGTATAAGTTGCATAGAATGTTAGAATCTGGCATATTCTATAAGTAGCAAGAATTTGATATTCTTTAACTTATGGAAAAAGGATTTGGAGTTGTGAAATGAGAATGACTGGAAATGTGTTCAATGTGATCTATTTCACAAAGTAAGAACCATAGGTAAACATTGTGTGCATGCTAGGAGCATGGGACAAGTGTTGTAATTCAAGTAAGAGGTTGATTAACCGAAACGACAAATAATGAGTAATCAATATGGTGATAAATAAAAGGCGTTTTATTTATACTCAAAGGTTTGAGGCCATATGGGATTAGTATTATTCTTGTGTTTCACATTTGCATGTTTTGACTTCCAGAATAATTGAGTTTATTAAGAATAATCGAATTATTCAAACGGGCCACAGTCGTTCACATGTTGGAAGTAGATATGAATGAAGACTATCGTGAATTGGTGTGTGGATTGTCTAAAGAGCATTAGACATAAGCAAACGTTTGCTGCAACGTTCATGAGTGCTTATGAATATGAATTTGAGCATTGGATCAAACCCACGCTCACTTGGATCATTCCATGAATTGTATCACGAGTGATTGGTGAGACGATAACATCTTATATTCTTGAAACTGAGATGTGTGAGTTGTATCTTGCAAATCGGTTGCACATTGATAATATGTAAACGCACTAGTAACTTGGTGTTATAAAAGATATTGTTGTGTGTGATTCGGTGAGTGAGTGCAAGCAAGCATTGTATCAAAGTTTATCCGTTCCTTTTATCCAAAGTAGGATAAAAGTGATATCTTTGGGCCCCTCGATGACTTTGTGATGACAAACGTAAATGCTCGGCCGGGCTAGGGCTAATTTGATTTGTTCAATTAGTCAGTCGTCATAAATCGGGAATCGAGATATAGTACAAAGAGAATGATTTGAAATCATATCTCATATGATATCTAGAATGGAGGAATATATGATCCCTTATCTTAAGGACACACGTATCTGATGGGATCAGAGTTGACAACGGCTTTGGAAAGCTACGATTGCAGATCAGGATCTGAAGTCATACGCAGAATAGTTATTAGACTTATCCAAGTGGGAGACTGTTGGATTAGTGTCTAAGTCCATAACTATTTTGGTATGTACTTGACCCGATGGTGCATGGTCTTTTTGGGTTGCCTTCACCAAAGCAACTTGATTGGAGAAATAACTAAAGAGAGAGGTTATTATGATTTATTAATATGTTATAAGAATAATATATTAAAGGAGAAATCATATTTGTTTAGTTAATATTGGTCAATAATTAATTAAGAATTAATTTTGTGGTCAAATGTAATTAATTAAACTAAAGGGGCTGAATTGTAATTATGTGACACTTACAAAATAAGGTAAGGATTATCTTAAGGATAGGTTGGATGAATTTGAGGTGATAGGGCCTTAGAATTCGACCATGATAAGGATTCAAGGCTTATCTTATGGGTTGCTTGGTAAGCAAGCAACTAGATAAGGATAAGGACTGAAACCATATCTCTACACCTATATAAACCCCCTTTGGCTCATAATTCGTCCATACCTTCCCAAGGCATCTTAGAGGCGAATTCTTATACCTCTCCTCTCTCTTTATACCTTCTCCATTTGCTCTCGGTGTTTGTAAGCCATTAGAGGAGTGACACTTGTGACTCTAAGCCTTCCAAAGTCAATTCAAGGAGGAATTGGGATTGTTATTACTACATAACAATCAAGGTAACATCTTAAACCTAATTATATGTTAATATCGATTTCCAAATGCAAGAATTAGGGTTTATAGTCTTTGATAACTTGCATATACAATAGAGAAACCTAGATCCAAGCATTAGGGTTTGTATGAGCACATAGGATGTCTTATGACTAAAACCCATCACTTTTATAGTTTCAATGCTAGTTAGTCCATCTTGCACGTCCAAATTAAGGATATGTGCAATACATCGACTATGAAAAAAAACACCATCGCAAATTGGTTTATATTTTAGTTTTAGTTGTCCAACCGTGACGTTGTTTGATGCATTATCAAAAGATATAGAAAAAACCTTTCCTTCAAGTTTATAAGTTTTGATCACACAATCTAAAATTTTAAATAAATTTCTACCAGTGTGCGGATACTCAAACAATTCAAACATAATTGTATGCTTCATTATTACCAAATTATTTGGATTAATCCAATGAGCAGTAAGACAAAGGTACACATCCAGTGAGCCGTCCAAACATCACAAGTTAAATTCACACCGGTATCTAAATATTGAAATCCTAAAATCATTTCATTTTTTGTAAGTTTCCACATTTCAATACAATCACATCTAATAGAAGTACGACTCACATGGCAATATCGTGGTTGGAGAGTATCTTGGATGAGTGAAGTCAATCGTTTGTTGTCGAAGTGGTCAAAAGGCAAGCATTCTTGAATCACAAACTTCGCCATCCTATCCCGAACATTAGCTAAATCGTAACTCCACAATGTTGTATCATTCATCATTGTTGTTTGTGTAGGGTTTTGAGCATTCTAACACTCCTATGGTGTACATGCAACCCTAAATACCTTGGATCTATGTTTTCACTATTATACATGCAAACTTGAACTTTCCAAGGTGTTACTCTAACTAGCATATAATCATTGATACTTGGGTAATATAAACAAGTTAGAATACAGACCTTTTAATGTAGCTTGATTCCATGGAGCTTAAGAGCCTAGTGCCTCAAGTGTGACACCTCAAGTGGTTCACACAACATCACCAACAACTTGGAATAACTTGAGAGAAAAGGTTCCTATGGTTAAATCGGCTAGCCCTCATGTGTACACACACCAGTGTCAATTTCTTGAGCCATGGGGTCCTTATATATGGTGGCTATTAGGGTTACACCATGTAACTCATGTCTTTCCATATTCTTCATGCTCCATGGGTTAAAACCTCCATGGAGTATCCAGGGGTTTAGCCCAACATGAAGAACTATGGATCATAAGCCCACATATATAAGAATGAATGATTTACACAATCAATCCCCATATATTTAATTAGTCTCCTTTTGATCACATAATTAATTCCAAATTAATTCTTTATCGATACCAATTAAATAATTATGATTTCATATAAATATATTAGAACTTATAACATATTAACAAATCATAATTATCCTTTTCTCACAAAAGTCTATCCAAATTGTTCAAATGCCATGCAACCCAAATGGACCATGCCAATCGGGTCAACTACATACCAATTATAGTTATGGACTTAGACACTAATCCAACATTCTCCCACTTGGATAAGTCTAAAACTATTATTGTGTATGACTCCAAAACCCGACTAGCAATCATAGCTCTTTAAGCCGCTGTCGAACTCTGAACAAATCAATGACGCGTCCATTAGATAAGGTGTCACACCCCCAAACCGGACGGCGGAAACGTCTGAGGGCTTTTGTGACTCAAATTGAATACCATCACAATGAATATACATGAATCATAACATAATTCATCACCATGCATTGAAATATTACAACTGATATCGTTTACATTCAGTACATTGTTTTAGATGTTATAATTTCCTAACATAAACCATTCGATATTAAATCTAAGCAAAACACCATGACATCACTTGGTACTTATTCTTCAGTTTACCTGTTACCTGAGAATACAAGTTATTTTGAAAACGGTCAACATAAAAATGTTGGTGAGTTCATAAGTATGTTTGTGAAAATGATTTGTATAACTTTGAAAACCACCAGAAAATCCGATATTTTCTGAAAAGAGTATTGTTTAAAAAAAAATGTGAAGATCCGTAAGTATGCTTGTTGATTTTTGTAAACATGTATAATTGTTGAACTTTGTATACATCACATAGGTAAAAGTGTTGAACTCCCCGGGAAAACCCGATGTTTTCCCAATACATAATATTACGTGTCTTAATTATTGTTATACCGATACGACGATTGTTTTTGATTACCCAGGGGACATTGGATTAATTATGGGTAGTGAGTTGTTATAATCACGCATTAATGAAAATGACTAGTTTATAACTACCAATTACAAACGATACTTTAGGCGTCGTCCGTAAGACTCACTTAATCCAACCACCCTGACTTCTCTTGATTTACGCCACAAATTTGTCTACTCGATATTACCCAGGTGACATTGGATTAATTTTGGGTTGTGAGTTGTTATAATCACGCATTAATGAAAATGACTAGTTTATAACTACCAATTACAAACAATCCTTTAGGCGTCGTCCGTACTACTCACTTAATCCAACCACCCTGACTTCTCATAGCCCCACAACCGAGGAGAAAGGAGGGTACGAAGCCCCCTTTATTTCCATAAGTTGTTCAAGGCTATCGGGAATGCGAAAGGCACTTGGCTTGACTCAAATTTGACTTCTCGACTTTGCTAGCAGTACCAATGGACCCTTGGGGCCCAACAACACCATAGGGCTATTGAAAGTCCTTTTACATGGAATTAGGTCATAGAAGGCCCAATAACATGTAAGCGCGTTCCCTTCGGGCCTAAAGATCATGTTATTGGGCTAGCAAGGCCCAAAAAGCACGATTTGAAACCTTCAAGCCCAAAGATTGAATATTGACTCCTCGTAGATTTCACGTGTTTATTGAAGTACTATTGTTTATTGATTTTTGATTTGTTATTGATTCGAGACCGAATCAATTCGTTTGGTAACGATATTGGTGTTGAAAGTGTATTTGTTATTACGTTTCGCCGGTAGTCGTGGATCTCGTATTTTATCTTAAGGGATTTATTTGTTTAAAAGTAAGATTTTACCTTTTCACGACCCTTCTTGGATGAAATTTTGCACTTTTAGTCCTTTATATAAAAGAATTTCCATTTTAGTCCTTAAACCATTTTTCTTGACACTTTAGTATCATAACTTATTGAAAAGACATTTTCAGCCCAAATTTACTTGACAAACAGCTTAAGTCCTTCAAAAATGAAGTTTTCTCGATTGGAACCCCCATTTTTGCAACTTTTACAGTTTTGGCCCGAAATGGAAAAGTTTTGCATTTTTGATCCCTTTTGAATTTGAAAAGCATTTTTGGCCTTTGAAATGGTTTTAATACACTTGAAATCCCCTGTTTTACATAAAGTTGCATTTCCAGCCCCTCAATTTCAAAAATCTCACAAATTGGGGCTTATTGGGCCGAAAAGCCCATTTTAGCCCATTATGTTCAAAATTTACATTTTAAGCCGCTCAAAAATGTTGATATTCAGAAAAAGTATACTAGAAACTGTTTGGACCCTTTTCAGCCTCCAGAAATTATTATTTGTCGTTTTGGGCCCTTAGTTTTGTATTTTTGACAATTTAAGCCCAAAAATGGGTTTTATGTCCAAATATGTTCTTCCTAACCAAATGAACTATTTTTCTTGACTTGATTAGTATAAAATGGTGTAAGTTATGTTTATTTCATTCCTCATGTTATAGATCTCGGTTTTTAGGTACTTTTTGGCTAACATAATCATCACAAAACACATAAAATCATACATGCATGCATAAAATCACACAAAACATACATTTACTCGTAGATCTACACATTTGCTTGTATTCTCCCCCATAAAAACTCATAAAAACCGAAAGAAAGGGGGTATGAAGCTCACATTGGGGTGTTGGATTTGGTTTTTGGTGAAGAGATGAGAAGATCTCGACCCTAGGTGTGTTCTTGAGGAGATCTTCGAAGATGATATGATTCTAGGAGCATGAACAAGAGATTGATGATGTTTGATGAAAGATCTTAGCATAAAGATGAAGTTTAACATCCTAATTATGAAGAAACTTACCAAGAGGATGATGTTTGTTGACAACTTGTTGAATCACCTCACCACCTCACAGTTTTCTTGAAGATTTAAAGAGAATTAGTGTTTGATTTAGGGGTGGAATGAAGATGGTGATGGGGGCTCCTTATAGCCGAGAATAGAAGGGGAGGGAGCAAAGTGAGAGAAGGGGAAAGATGGATACCTTGGAACATGAGATTTAGCCTAAATATATGATGGATAATTTACATGGATATCCTCCATGCAAATATTATGTGTCATCTTAGAATTTATTCAACCTTTTCCTCTTTTTTTTGTTACTTGGGCCGAGAATTGGGCCAAAGAAGAGTGGAGATGAAATGGTTTGGGCCCTTCCTTATCTTAGCTTGAATTTATGGTGCCCAATAATAATTTTCGGCCCATTGGGCCCTTGGAAGGTTCACGGCCCAATGAAGTCCATTTGAAAAGGGTTTACGGTCCATTAGGAAATTTGAAATCACTTATGGCCCAGTTTGGTCCATTAGGAATAAAATGAGGCATTTTAGGTCCACATTGCCCAAGATGTTTAGGTTTATGAATGTGGGTCTAATAAGAGCCCAATTAGGGTTTCTAGGCCCAAGATATTCAAGTTGAAGGTTTATTGGTCGATTAGGCCCAATAAGAGAATTCTAGCTCATATTAAACTTGAATCGGAATTTTTAGAGTTTCAAACTTTTTGTTTAACATGAGAGATGTATTAGAAGGGGTATACAGTATGATATTTGCTTAGAGTACCAATCATTATGCAAGTTGAATGATTATATGATAGTAGAATTTCCTAGCAAAAATGCTAGTTGTGACATAAGGGATCATATATTCCTCCATTCTAGATATCATATGTACTGAGACATGGATTATAATCATTCTCTCTATCCATTTGTTGTTTCACGATTTCCGATTTATGATGACCGACTAATTGAACAAATCAAATCAGTCCTGGCTTAGCCAAGCACTTCGGGGTGTCATCATTAAATCATCGAGGGGCCCACAGATATCACTTTTATCCCTTTAAAGGTAAAAAGAATGGATAAACTTCGACTTATATGCTTGTTCTACTACTTGTTGAATCATACAAAAAGGAACATCTTATAACATCGAGTTACCAATGCGTTTTCGTACAATCAATGTATAACCAACTCATAGGCAACAACTCATATCTCTAGGTTTGAAGAATATAAGATATTATGGTCTCATGATCACTCGTGATAAAATCCATGAAGTGATTCAAATGAGTGTGGGTTTAATCCAATACTCATAACTTATGAACACTCATGAATGTTGTAACAACTCTTGCTATGTCCACTACCTTGGACATCTACAAACCAGCTTCATGACAGTCTTGATTCATATCTACTTCCAACATATGACTGACAGTGGATGGTTTGAATAACTTAGTCATTCAGGAAAAATGACTTAGTTATTCTGGAAGTCAAAACGTGCAAAGTGAAACACAAGAATAATCGAATCCAATATGGTCTCAGAACTTATGAATATAAATAGAAGACCTTTTATTTATCACCATATTGATTATTCATTATTCATTGCATACTGTTTCAAACTATCAACTTTATACTTGAATTAAAACAATAGCTGTCCCATGCACCGAGCATGTACACTATGTTTTCTAAACACTAGTCATGCCATACACCAAGTATGCACACTATGTTTTTCCAAACATCGGTTATGCCATACACCAAGTATGCACACTAAGTTTGTCTATGGTCTTTACTTTGTGAAATAGATCGAATGAACATAATTACAATGATTCTCATTTCACAATCCCAAATCCTTACTGCAAATGCAAGAATTCCAAATTCCTGCCATTTACCTAAATTTGTTAGATTCTAAACTTATACGCATTGATCCTCTTGTATTGATTATGCACAAAGCCACAAACACTTGTCAACAGACATTACAGAGTATATTGCTTTGAACATCGTTTCGTGGATTAAGTTTCCTAATCTTACACAGATTTAATGAATAACTTCCACCTATGGGAACATTTCCATATTCCCATTTTGACTATCACTCCTGAAAAAGAGTTGCCTCTTTTTAGAATATGTCAATATGGTCCTTCCAAAATTAACACTATACTTCCAACTGTCCCTAAGCAACCAATCTTTGGTAAACCTTAGATTGTCCTCGACAATTGCTTAATCAAATTAGTCATATCCAGTTCTAGTACTTTTTCCCTCTTAATGCTCTAGGCATTTGGAAAAATTTAGAACAGATGAATATTATAGCACATGCAATCGATCCTATATCCGAAGCATATAGGACATGATTCATGATGTATCACATAAAGACATGATACTAGACTAGTATTTTGCTATAATATTTCTATTTCTATTTTCCATGTTCTCATAATTCAGATTATGAAAAGGGATGTCGTAATCATAATCAAATTTTAGAATGCAAATAATATTCTCATATATAGATTTTCCTTATGTTGAACCATTCCATCATAGCATTCATATATAGCACATGCAGTCGATCCTATATCTGAAGCATATGGGACACGATTCATGATGTCTCACATAAAGACATGATACTAGACCAATATTTTGCTATAATATTTCTATTTCTATTTGCCATGTTCTCATAATTCAGATTATAAAAAGGGATATCATAATCATAATCGAATTTTAGAACGCAAATAATATTCCCATATATATAATTTCCTTATGTTGAACCATTCCAACATAACATTCATATATATACTTGACTAAATTTGATTAAAATATTAGAATCTAAGCTATTATATTTGAGATGAAATATAATTTTCTCTCCCTTAATTATAGCAAAACCACTTTTTCCTAATTGAAACCTTTTGTTTTCTATAATTAACATTGATAACTTGCAACAATTATCATAATTATCATGCTCCCACTAACATGATGATTATTAGCATAACACTTATGCTCCCACTAGCTTTGACATGTACTTAGAAATCAGCTGGACTTATAGAAATCAATACTTTATTGACTTTCTTACTAAAGTTCAGACTTCTGATACGAGATGCTTTGATAAAACTTTATCAAAATCATACACCTTTCCTTAGATAGCAGACATGTGTGTCTAAACAATTGCAGAACTACGAAAACGGATGCCGTAATCATAGTATGAATTGTTTAAACCTTTGTCGTTCCTCACAAGTCCATGTTAGTGTGTCGATTAACCACACACGCTCCACTAACGACTTTGAGAATGCAAATATCACAATTGCCATCTACTTAAAACCTACTTAGTGAAAGTGTTTCCTCACCATCATTTTCATGAATTGGAGAGAAACCTTATGATACTTAGATTATATGGTGTATATGTTCCTATCCATGTGAATTTGTCAAAACAATAATCTCAAGACAAGGTTAGTGACAAATCTAAGCTCATATGGATTGAACTTGTGCAGTCTTAACTTTTTGTCACCTGGTAGCACAAGGGCCTGCCATTGCTTCCAAGTTGTTATGCAACCAATTGAGAACTCTCAGAACTCATATACAAAGCCACCTTTCACTGGAATGGGTACAAAAATAGGAATATGTCAACACGATAGGTTATACACCTCATGTCGTGTGCTAGTGATAAACTACAAGTTTTTATTCTTGATTAGATCTTGAAGTTTTTTCAAGATCCTTAAGACTCCCACTGTCCTCTTGACATATAGGACTCACTTGCCAAATATTCAAGAGATAGTGCAGATTCTTTATCAAGACAAACACTTCACACAATTTGCCTTAGTTGGTCTTTGTTTCATCCAAAACATCACAACTTACCAATTTCAAATGTACAAGAGTAGGACACATTCTACTCTTACATTTGACAAGTGTTAGTAATGTCACTCAAATTACAATCTTGGAATATGACTTTAAGACTTGTTTTGGAACGAAGTATGACTCATCTTCTTGATTTAACAATTTCAGCAATTCTTGATTCCTCTTCTTAGCCATAGGAATGCACTAAGATGTCCTTAGAGGACCAATTGTGATATGGTTTCTTAATCATTAAGATGATCACAAAACATGATACTAAAGTACTCTCCCATCTTTTCAGATTTAAGAAACTTTTATCTTTCTGCCTAATTTGATTCTTCTCATTCGTTATGCCATACTTCGAAACTTTTCCAATGTTTCAGAATTATACTTAAACTTGTAAATATAACCATATTTACTAAACTTTAGTAAATCATGACGAATAGTCTTATCGATCTTTGTGGTGGACTTGACCAGTGCACAAGAATGTGTACTCGATCCCTTAGTCCTTCACTTGACTCACATATACATGTGAACAAGGAATTAGTCTTAATTTTCCAAAGATGAAAATTCTCATTCATCATACTATACAACTTGCATGATTCCAAGTTTCGATCCAATTGAAACCTTGGGTGATGAGAATCTTTCCTTATTTGGTAAATTTAGACACTACCACAAATGAAAGAATTAAATTCATATTTCCATTATTGCTAGAAACATATAAGTAGCAGCTCAAGAATCCGATCTTCGAACCATGCGATTGAAATCCATCTTTGCGATCAGATTCAGAATACTCTTTCTTTAAGTTTCCTCCCCTTTGCTTGATCCTGCCATACATCAAAATGTATTAAGAATCTCTAAATGGGAACTTAATTTATTTAAATAGTGGACTTACCTGAAGCAGAGTCAAGCTTTTTGACTACCTACTCTCAGATCTTTCAGGTAGTTAGGGCAGCTTCGCAACCAATGCTCCTTCCTTTGGCAATAGAACCATATGGACCCTTTGGGAATGGTACATGAGACTATCTCAGACTTAGCCTTTTTCTTTACCATTTGGTCAACCGAGTTGACTATGGCCGATCCCTTTCCATTGGGAAGAGAAAGCTTTTTTGGATATTCAATGTTACCATTGTCAATGTCCATGGAAGTCTGGGAAGTTGATCTTCTTAATCATATTTGCTCTACTAGTGCTCCAAATCATTGTTGATTCCGCAGCACCAAGCAAATAGATAAGATCATTAAGGGTCATGTCATAGTCTTTTACATAGTAGTCCCAAAGGACACTCACTATAAGACTTAGAAAGTGATTGACCAACCAAATTTCTCAAGACTGTGACACCCAACTCTCCCGGCTTGTCAATATGTGACTTTATCTCCAAGATGTAAGCACACATAAACTTTGCTTACCAATAGGGCTTGAGTGACCTTGAACTATTCAAGAACTTGTGGGTTAGGGAGAATACTTGGAGGAGATGGTGGAAGTGAAGAATGATTTTCGGGACATCATCTTCATTAGGAAAGCTTGTTCCAACAGGTTTTGGGAGGATCATAATTGTCTGAACCAGACATCTTTTAGGAGATATTCAAGATAGTTGATTTAAGTCCTTAATATAACACCCAATATGAAATATTAAGGCTAGGACCTAACACAATATTTTATAACTTGGAAGAGGGATGTCGTAATCCAAGCTATAAAATATTTGAAGGTAGGCGAATGATGATTCACCAATTTCCACCATGAAAAACGAAACAATTTATTAGGTTTTTAATTAGATTTGAAACTCCTAGATCTTTTGAGATTCATTGAACTTTTCAATGGCATGTTTCAATCTCGATTGTGCCCTCTCAAGTTTTGTGACTGGGATGCCGATGATCACAAAACAAGGTGTAAATAACCATGCAAATATACTTGGTACTCTTAATATTTACCCCTCAATCGATGTGTCGGTTTGCCACACGCGCTCCACCGATACTATGATAAACATTAAGTTACCCTTTGCCTACCTTTTTAAATCAAGCTAGTGTGCCGGTTAACCACACGCGCTCCACTAACCGACCTAAGCAAAGTGCAAAGTTTAATTTCATGGGTTAGCACCAAATCCACATTTTCCTAACTAACTAAGATTGGGAATTCATAATAGTTTAGTTACTTAGTATTTATCATTAATACTTTTAATGAAGGGAGAATTCTAGTCCTTGTCCTACCCGTTCGACTAACGACCCTCCATCAGTAAAGGAAGCGGTGGGTGAGAGTGGACACCCATTAAACTACCATTTTATAGGCAATAACCTTATACCCCCTTATAGATCGACTTCGTGAATGAGGCCTACTAACGGTAAGACTGACTTGCTCTTATACATACATATATATATATATATATATATATATATATATATATTATTAACTTATAATACTATAAAGTATAAGGGTTGAATGTTAACTTTTTAAATTCTAAGGGCTTAATTTGGAATTAAAGTATTCATGAGGGGAAACTTTACAAATTCCAAAACTTGAGGACAAGTTTTGAACTATTCAAAAAGTTTTCAACTCCATAACTTATGTGTTTAAAGTAGTTTTAGTGAAAAACTCTTCAAGTTCCAAAACTTGAGGACAAGTTATGGAAGACTTTAAAACATTTAAAAATGAGACTCTCCATTTTTCATAACTTTTGGAAATCTTATGAGTTTTAATAATCATAAATGTGACTTTTCATATAACTTGAGGACAAGTTACAAAAACACATATTATGAACAACTTTTAGATTAATTTGGATTGAAAACATATTATCACATAACTTTTCTATTAATCTAAATCAACTCATAAGAACAAGATAATTCAAATCAAACACTTTTCATGTAATTAGCCTAACCATTAAACTAATACAAAACATGAATCTATTGATAATTATCTATGAAATTTGATTAGCATGAACATTACCACATCAAAAATAGGTTTACAAGTTCAAAAACAGCCTAGGGTAATGTTCCTAATCCAATTCCATCCAAAAACCTCGAAAATATGTTGTCTGGCGGTCCAACTCGTCGAGTGCATGAACCAACTCAACGAGTTGGATGATTTTATGCATGGACTCGGAGAGTCCATCAGTGGAGTTGGCGATTCCACTGTCCAGAACAACAGAAAATCGAATTTTTCAGCATTTTTCAGCAATTTGCATCAAGTATAATTGAACACAAGCCTAGGCTCTGATATCACTGTAGGGTTTTGAGCATTCTAACACTCATATGGTGTACATGCAACCCTAAATACCTTGGATCTATTTTTTCTCTATTATACATGCAAACTTAAACTTTCCAAGCTATTACCCTAACGAGCATACAGTCATTGATACTTGGGTAATATAAACAAGTTAGAAGACATACCTTTTCATGTAGCTTGATTCCATGGAGATTAAGAGCCTAGTGCCTCAAGTGTGACACCTCAAATGGTTCACACAACATCACCAACAACTTGGCATAACTTGAGAGAAAAGGTTCCTATGCTCAAATCGGCTAGCCCTCACGTGTACACAAACTACTGTCAATTTCTTGAGCCATGGGGTCCTTATATATGGTGGCTATTAGGGTTACACCATGTGACACATGTCTTTCCATATTCTTCATGCTCCATGGGTTAAAACCTCCATGGAGTATCCGTGGGTTTAGCCCAACATGAAGAACTATGGATCATAAGCCCACATATATAAGAATGAATGATTTACAGAATCAATCCCCATATATTTAATTAGTCTCCTTTTGATCACAGAATTAATTCCAAATTAATTCTTGATCAATACTAATTAAATAATACGATTTCATATTAATATATTAGAACTTATAATATATTAAAAAATCATAATTATCCTTTTCTCACAAAAGTCTATCCAAATTGTTCCGTTGCCATGTAACCCAAATGGACCATGTCAATCGGGTCAAGTACATACCAATTATAGTTATGGACTTAGGCACTAATCCAATAGTTTGATTATGTCCCGGCTCACATTTCACCGTGGGGCATCTCTTGGTCATATGAGTTTTCAATGTCGAATTCCCATTTTCATTGAAAAAGCACCACATTTCTTGCATCGCACTTTTCTTGGACAGCTCGACATTACACATAAAATCAAAATTGTCACAAATAGTCGGATTTCTATTTGTTTCTTTGATGCTAACAACGGTAAGATTGTTTGATGAATCTCCATTACCAACCGAAGTTGAATCCATTGCTTAACATGAGAGTGTTTTTTCATCTAAGAGGGGTTTTTTTTAGGTTTGGTTAAGCCAAAAAGTCTAGTAGCTATTTATACTATCAAGTATTTGTGAATATGGCCAAAACGGACACAAAAACGAGTGTGTAATAGCCTTAAACGGCTATATAGTCGTTCGTATAGGATAAAAAACGGGCAGAAATCTTAAACTCAAAAAACCGATTCAAAACCGGTTTTATAAAGCCGTTCGTAGTAAAACGGTTTGAAATCAGTCCCAACGGTTGGAAATGCGAATTGGTATAAACCGGCGGTTCGGTTCTTCGGTGGTTCGGTTCATCGGTGAATCGATTCGGGGATGAACTGGTTTTCGCTTTAGTGACCAGTTTCGTTTATGAACCGGTTTTTTTCCCATGCATATATATATATATATATATATATATATATATATATATATATATATACATATATATAAAGGGCTTAGGAATATGTGGCTGTTATGTACCTAATATTAGCTATAGAACCATCAAAAATTACATAATTTTTAAAAAAAAAATATATCAAATATCTCTACAATATTTAATGTATCCTCTATTAGAGCTTATGTTAGACTTTGTATATATTTTTTATGTAGTTTTACAAGTTTAATTTTCCACCACAAACCGTGTATAAGAATATTTTAACAACTACATGTAATTCGGTATATTGAAATTTATTATACAAAACTATAGTGAAATATTGAAATTGTTCATTAAAAATCCAATAGACCTCATCCATAATCCATATAAAAAAATACAGAACAACGCAAATATACATAAGGTAGGCGTCGGAGGAAGTAATGAAGCTTTTATTAGAGGTCTAATAAAAAACACATTCGAAATACATATATGATGGGAATGAATTCCAAAATAAAAAATAATATGAGTTTAAAAGCAATAGAAAGAAGCTAACAATGAAAGAAAATTGTGTATTTTTAATCAAAATGAAGTCAGTTTAGATGATTCTATACCTAATATTACATACATAACTGCCTCATATTCGCTTTTCCCATATATATATATATATATATATATATATATATATATATTGCATATTAAATGCTGAAGATGTAATTAATACCTATTATATCTTCAACATGTAATATGCATTAATTACTTTCTTAAAATAACTAAAATGATTGGTCCAGAATCAGTCATACATGCACACAATAGATAGTGAAAACAAAATAACCTAACCCTATATATATATATATATATATATATATATATATATATATATATATATATATATATATATATAGACAAACATGATAATGTGAGGACTCTTTATTTCGTGGGGATACCCTAAAAAATTGACAAAAATTAATATATATATATATATATATATATATATATATATATATATATATAAATCATAAAATTGAGAATAGTACTATACTAGAGAGAAAGAAATTTGGAAAAAATAAATTTGGATCATTAAAATTGAATAAATGATCATTTTTATGACTCATGATTCAGTTTTATGATCAATGATTCAATTTTAATATTTTTTCCAATTTTTTTCTTTCAAGCATATTAATATGCTCGATTTTATGATTTCTATTTTTTTAAGGTGTCTTCACCGAAAAAACAATCCTTACCGGAACCAGACCATATATATATATATATATATATATATATATACACACACACACACACACACTTAAAGTCCATGTTGATTAACTAAAAACGATTGTAAGATTTTTTTTTGTCCCACTTCACATGTATCTCTCTCTCTCTCTCTCTCTCTCAACATTAAGATCAAATTCCCCCTTTTTGAATCGATCCAATATACAACTCAAGAAAATCTAGATCAACCCCTCAATCCATGAATCAACTATCTCCATTCTCTTTAGATCAATCCCACATCAACGTATTCATTTGTGGTTGTAGTTCGTAATCATAGAACATGTAATCCTTTGTTTTTCTCTCTCGTTTTGTGTACCTCACCCTCCTAGAAAGCTTAATCACATATTTGGTTTCACTCAGAGCCGGCTTAACAAGTTTGGGGGCTATAAGCAAACCAAAATTTTAGGGCCCTTTGATCATTCATGCCATTCGGATAAAGCCAAAAACAATTAAAATACAAATTACATAACTTAATAATAAAACATTGTGTTTTAATCAAAAAAAAATTATATAACATGATGTCAAACATGAATCTCATTCAAAACAAAACCAAATTATGAGGCCAAACAACTTAAACTTTTTGGGTAATTGACTTAACGGTTATGTGACACCAAAAATATAAATTCAAAACTTTTTCTATTTTGTATGTTATATTTATAATGAAAACAATTATATACATATCTAACTGAAATCTCACATGCAATTCCATTATTCCACATGATTTTGTCAATAATCAGAACCAAAGATTGTAAAATACTATCACATGTTAATTTATTCTAAAAAAATCCTTAATTAGATTGAAAATAAGGTTAATTTATTATGAAAAAAAATCATTCATATGTAGTCTGCCAATGTCAACATTCCTAGCTGCAATCAAATGGATTATGGATTAATACCTACTGATCATCTGATCCTACAAGAAGTCAAGACTGACTCGGTAAATTCTATGTATCGGTTCTTCAGTTCTATAACAGTTTAACAAATGACAGTTCATTGAAACTTGAAAAATAAAAAATTTGTAGTTGTGTAATGTCCATTGCCAAAAGATTGACCCTAATTAATTGGATATTAACCCCAATTAGATAATCAGTGATAATAGAAAAATCAAAATTGAAAAGTGAAAATTCATATTACCGTTTTTGCGTTTCAGTGACAGCATCACAACCGACAAGAAATTAAGAAGAATAGTTGCAGAGTGCAGATCATCAACAGACAACAGAAACCGAGAAGGCGAGAATGAAGAAGAAAGAAGAATTGAAGAGGGAAGACAGCAACGATCGCTTGCTTGATTGCTTGAAGCCTTGAATCGATTAGAGAAGGGAGGAAAAAGAACAGAAGTTTAATCGTCGTGTGTGTTGATCTTGATTGCAGCGTGATTTTTTTGGAAACTCGAAGCTTAGATTGAAATTAAACGGGGCCCTTACAATTGGGGGCCCTAATCCCTATCTTAATTCATTAAACTATAAGGTCAGGCCTGGTTTCACTATTCTTTTTTGTTTTTGATTTACAAGGATTAAGAAAGCATTGATGGCATTGCACCGCTATAAAATAAATGTTTAATGACACGCAAACTAAGAGACACGCTGGTTTTATGACAGACAAAAGCATGTGTCGTAAAATAAATGTCATTTTTTGTGAAAGTTAAAGGATTTACGTCATGCATTTATGTATGTTATGTTTTAGTGTCACTATTGAAAAAAAAACATAATACACCATCAAAATATGCATGTCATCTTGTATGATGTGTCTTATAATTCCGAAAGTCGCTTCATGTCTTCTCAAAATCAACAAGAACTAGGGCTTCAGAACAAAATTTTGAAACCTCCTTCCCTTTGTCTAGAATCTAACTGTTCTCCAAAAGCCCTAATTTTCAGCCCGCCACCTTCTCCACCACTCATTGACGTCTCCACCTTCATCACCTCTTACTACCATCTGCTCTATTGCAGGCCCGACCCAGGTATTAGGCGGCTTGGGAATGGGCTTTGTATATTAACATATATAAAAAGGGTGCATTTGGTAACGAAGGCTAAGGAATTTTTGAGATATTGTTGCCACTAAATCCTAAAGGCAAAGCTCTTCTCTTGTGCTTTTTTTTTTTGTCGTAATGGTCTCTTACAAATGGGTAAACCTATTACTTTTGAGTGCTACAATGCATGGGATCGGTTCTCCCAAAGAATGGAAGATGACATTTACTTGAAGACGAAAGGATTCAAGGTGAATACAAACGTTTCCATCCACCGTCTCTTTATCTTTTACTTCTACTGAGACTAATCCTTCTTTCATCCAGTTCTAGTAAATCTATTTGTAAGTTGTTATTTGTTTAATTTCACTAGTTTTCATCCATTGTTAATATTATATCTCATATGTATTCAAGGATGGTTCTTAATGACATTAGGGCTTTTGATGGCATTTATCACTAATGGATCTTACATTTTGATTGAGGTTTAACAATTTTATATAATTGTTTAACCATTGAAAGTGGTATTCATTAAATCTTCTAAATGTGTAGTACAGAACTATAGAAAATGGAAAAGCACACATCAATATTCTTGATTTTGGGATTGATATGGTCAAAGGAGGTTAGTAACTATTTAATTTTATTTCTATTATTTTATTACGGCACAATAAGTTGAAGCCTTTTAGTTTCAACCTTTAATAGATGGAATATCATGTTTGGAAATTGGGATTTGCATTGTATAAGAGTTAGTAATAAGGTGAATATTTCTTTATATTTTAATGAATATATGAATGTGATTGTTTACTTTAACTTACAAAGAGTTTATTAAATCAATCTTTCAAATAGCTATTTTACAATTCATGTGGTCTTGATTAGAATTATACAGTTATTTATCTATATTCCTTTATCATTTATTTCATGTTAATACATTAAGAACCTCATTGACTTTCTTTTCATATTTTTTGACACAAAACACTAACATAAAGATAAAACCAATAGAAACACCAACTGAAACAAAAGCATGTTTGTTTGATTTTACTAACTTGAAATAGCTTTGTAGTATGTGTTGCTTGGACCATTGGTCAGAAAGGTTATGAATTCAAGACTTGAAGGTAATTACAATCTAGCAAGCGATTGGGGTTTCCACATCTCATAAATCAAAATCTTGATAACTAATACATAAATACTATTTCTTTATCAGGGTTGTAAGTGTAAATTTTATCAACTTTGTGTTATTTTTAGGACAACGTATTTAATTTACAAGCTCTAGTAGCGACTATACTATTATATGCATTGACTCTTTCATGTAAATTAACATTATACCCCATACCATTGTTTCCACAATTCATCAATTGTGCCTTAGCCAATTACATGTTATAGGTAACGACATTCATATCCTTATTCCTCCTTCAGTTATGATCATATATTCGAGATCCATTATATATTGGTGTCTTTTATTTATATTTTATATTAAACCACGTGTCAAGTTTAATGTCTCATTAAAAAGGAAAGAACCATGAAGATTTATACAACAAGCCGTAACATCCATAAAATTAGATTCAATTTAAAACTTTTAAATTGTTTAAACCATTCTATTATTACAATTTGTTTTCAAAATAGTTTAAACATCAGAGTTCCCAGAAATCATAATCATCAATCGAGGAAGTGTATGGTCACGCTTTCGCCTTCCCGCGGTCATCCGCTGAACTTGAAACAATAAACTGAAACTGTAAGCCCGAAAGCTTAGTGAGTTACCCCCAAAATACCAACGCTATACATATAACCATATCATATAAACATAGAAGTAACCGAACAACTGTGCATCACGAGTCTACAGTGTGACTGGTCTGCCTGCATCGGGCCTTCAATCCACCTGGTCCACTCTCTGAGTCAACAGTATGACTGGACCGCCCACACCGGGCCTTCAGTCTATCTGGCCCACTCTCCAAGCCTCGGCATGTCTGGACCGCCCTCTCGGGGCCTTCAGCCTATCCGGACCGCTCGTCGGGCCTTCGTCCTGACTAGGTGCCCTCCTGGGCCTACAGTCTACCCGGTCTACCCTGGGTATGTTGGCCTACATCACGAAGCAGGACCCGCCTCAACCCAACCCCCAAACTAATCAAACAATCATGTGCTCATAAATATCATATGCTAGCATGTAAATAATAGATAATCATACCGATCTAACAGATCACTAACACAACAACCATCCTATAACTAGGATACCGACCTAACCGGTCACTAACATAACATCATCCTATATACCAGGATACCAACCTAAACCAGGCCACTAATATAATATCATCCTATCTACCAGGATGCAGATCTAACGGATCAATAAACATATCAAGCAAATACCCAGATAAAAATCCGATAAGGGCCGGCCTTGGTGCCTTAAACCCTGTTGATATAGTGATGATAAATCACCTTGCAATGCCGGACTGAATCACGAAATAATTATCCCGAAACACTTCCCCAAACTCAAACACCTATAGCCATAAATGATTCAATTCATAATAACCTCGCTTACCAATTATCCTCAAAGGTCAAACCGGTCAACCCTTGGTCAAAGTCAAAGTTAATGGTCAAGGTCAATAGTCCATGTTGACCTCAACTCATTGAGTACCCTTAGCTACTCGCCGAGTTCCTTGCATAACTCGCCAACTCGCCGAGTCACTACAGTGACTCGTCGAGTTCCCAAGGTTTGCGGTCATAAACTCCTTGGCCGACTCATCGAGTCTCCCTTGCAACTCGCCTAGTTCATACATGTCCAAAGGGTTGGAAAACCCTAGCCAACTCGCCGAGTCACTCATCTGACTCGTCGAGTCCACGACAATCTTTATTGGACTCGCCGAGTTGACCATGCAACCCGCCGTGTCCCTTTATTCCTTCATATATACAAAAGCTTCTTCATGAAACCAAGGCTCCAAACTGTAGATCTAGGCTCCTAGAGTGTTGTTATCACATAAAGTTGCTAACTTGACGTGCATGCAAGGCTCTATGGAACTAAAACACTCATAACTAGCATTAGGAGAAGGTTTTGGAAATGATGGAGGGTCAAAGCTTCATAAAGCTTGAGGCTTTCTGTCCACAAAGCCTAAGGGAGTCAAGATCTGAAACGTTTCCCTTGTGACAAGCTCAAACCCGAAAATGACTCTATCTTGCCCTCGAAATGACCATTTTCTTCCACAAAGGGGATATCTAAGCAATGAAAAGTAGAGGTGGTAGCTTTATACCTTAATCTTGATGCCACAATACCGGAAAGGCTGGATCTACAAGCTCTTTCTTGTCCCAAGCTCTCAACTCTTCAAGAAATGCTCCAATACACTCTCTTTTGGTCTCACACACTCAAGAATAGAGAATAGCTGGCTATTAGGGTTTCTCTAGACGTGAAGGTGATAAGGGAGGTTAGGAAGGAAAGTTAAGGACCTTTAAATTGGGCGCAAAACCTCGGAATTAGGGTTTCATCCTCCAGCTCCTACTCGTCGAGTCCCTTCTTGGACTCAGCGAGTAGGTCACTTAAACACGTGGACCAACCCGTTGCTACTCGGCGAGTCAGGTAACTAACTCGTCGAGTAGACCTTGAAATCATGAGAAATAATAACAACAAATTGATACTCGGGAATCAGGGTGTTACAATTCTCCTCCACTTGAACTAGACTTCGTCCTCAAAGTCTGTTGCAGTGAACAACCTTGGATAGTGCTCCCGCATCTCTGCCTCTGGCTCCCACGTCCACTCGGACCCTCTTTGGGGCTCCCACTGTATCTTTTCCAAAGGTACCTCCTTGTTCCGCAGAACCTTCACCCTTCTCTCCAGAATGGCCACAGGTCTCTCAACATAACAAAGGCGCTCACCGACCTGAATGTCATCCAACGATACTACCGCCTCCTAATCCATTATGCACTTTCGCAAATGAAAAATGTGAAAGATGATGTGAAACCCAACGGACCTTTTAAAAAGGTCTATCTTACAAGCTACTTTGCTAACTGACAGAATCCTGATGATCCAACGTATCGGAAACCCAACATTCCCTCTTCCTGAGGCGAACCCTTTGTGCTGACGGGACATTTGTCCCATAACATCATACAAAAATCAATCCACTAAAACACGAACACTCATGCTTGGCCCAATCAGCCTCGGGCTGGAATACCAGACATGCCTACAACAGGTCTAGTCATTCCTATGATGGGATACCCTCGCATCCTACACATGAATCCCAATTCATACACCTACTTCAACTCTTCCTGCTACCATATGATGTTTCCTAGACGAAGTCAAAACCTCCCTGGTCCTACTTGTCTGTCCACTACCCGCAACACCGGACGCCTCACTGAATACTGAACCAAAAGACCCACACAAAAAACATTCCGATGCGTCTCCCGAAAACAAAACTGACCGGCTGGACTTGCTTCCACGCCCTATTATCAGCCTCTGCTAACACAATGAACGCTAAATGACCCACGACAGCCTCACCTCCTACCTCATCTCCAGCGACCCATCTCCTCCTCACTTCAGACACACTATGGCTCTTCTAGAGATGAAATCATCCCAAGACAAGCAATAATACTCAAACGATCATCAACATACCTACCATTATTGGCCCACCAGTACGCCACTCATATCTAGCCCATACCACCCTTCGGGCAGGAATACCAATATGCCAAATCCAATTGATCATAGGGTCCAATCATCCTCGGGATGAAATACCCTACATTGGAATACCAACATGTCAAATCAATTCAACTATCGAGTTGGAATTCTCGGGGATTGTTGGCCTACCGCCTCAACCCCACCGCTCCTTTTGAGCCTTCGTGCCTACGACATTTAGTCGGCCCGCACCGGGTATCTTGGCCTACTGCATAGGGCAGGAACACCTCAACCCTACCCACATAACACATATACACTCAGAACCTAATCATATAACTATAAAAAACCCATGCAAATCCTTCTGCATAATCCATCAGCATGTTCAATACTTGGGGACAGACCTACCGATTGCTATAGCATAGCAGCATGCTCAATACCCGCACACAAATCTACAAACACATACAGAGTCTTCAGCATGACTGGACCGCCTTACCAGGCCTTCAGTCTATTTGGACCACTCTCATAACCTTCAACATGTTTGGACCGTTCTCCGAGCCTTCGGCCTGACTGGTACACCCCACTGGCCTTCAGCCTATTCGAACCGCTCTAAACTATTGAGCATTTCCCTGGACCACCCCTCCTGGTGGTCTTTCCCATGCAGACTGTTCTCACCCACTTTGGGTTCCTAACTCCTGATCCATTATGTGGACTCTAACCCCGGCCTAACTCTAGGCCTCATATCGATCGTCCATCCTCTCGGAAATCCATGGTTTGTTCCCTGATTCGCATGTCTACCACTTATGGTAAATAATCCGCATACCCGTTGAATGCACTGTCAAACCCTGGAAGCTAACAGAACCCTCAATGGCTGATGCTCCATCTGAGAATTTCCAATTCTCCCCCACTTGGGACACTAACTACTACCTGCTGGTGGCAAAACCATAACACAACTCAGCCGTTCCTAGGCATCATCACCCTTAACTATGGAACGATCAACCCCGGAGTGAACAACCTCCACAGAACAGCCCTCCTGGCTTGGATCAACCGAACTTCAAAGGAACCATATCCTAGCTGAACACTTATGTATCTCCGTTTCACCACTACTGCCTCTAGAATGGTGATCCTCTATCCAAACTCCCCATGCCCAATACCCTTCGAAACTAACCGTCTATAACCCCTCGATACTAAACTCCCCTGACCGTCCTATATTCTAATGACACATACAGAATGAGGAGGAAAAAATTTCACAATATAATCATAAACAGTAAGATAAGAATAGAAACGTACCCGCAGTCGCATCGGGCACTGACCCAACCTCCTCTGCCGTAAGCTGGAAGGCACGTCCCTGAGCCCTCGGAGGCTCCGCTCTACCATGACCCATAACAGTAGTCCTCAAGGTAGCAAGCTGTGGACAGTTGGTCTTCACAAGACCAACCTGATGGCAGTGATAATAAATCCTCACGTCCTGAACCAGGGCCAACTTGTGAGAACAAGATCTATGCACAGGGACAAGGTTTGAAAACTCAAACCTTGAGTGAATGCTTGAGATCAATGTTTGCTTGCTGATATAAGTTCAAGTCAAGACTGGAAAGACTAGTCAAGTCTTAGATAATAAGTTCAACAAATGATCAAAACATTAATTGAAGAATGAGAATAAAAGATCAAGGTAAGGCTAATAAATGAAGAACAAGAAGAATGTTTTAAACATAATAGAGTTAATGCGAAAAGTGAGTGAAAGATCCGTTATTGACTTGTATTGAATGCTCCTTTATATAGGAGTAAATGTTACAGTGAATTAACCCAAGTGTTTACATAGGACCAGGAAAAAGAGATAAATCTCACATTCTGATTTTCCAAATACAACTATAGACTAAGTCCTATGAAACGTTACATCAATAACAAGACAAAAGTAATAAATGAACAAAACACAACTTATAGATGTTCCGGATCAGTACGCATTTTGGACATGAGTGTCAGCTCCGGAATGCCTTCATTCTTCTCATCTTCTCACTTGGTCCAGACAGGTTCCGGACCACTCTTCACTTCGGAAGTTACACACTTCGGAATCAAGACTTAGGATTGCTAGAGGTTCACTTTCAGGTTCCAACAATCTCCCCCTAAGTGAAAGCAATCCAGCAAGCTTAGATCTTTTCTTCATTGATGAAGGTGTAGGATCAGAACAACCATTCTCGCACCACAATGTACCATGCTAACTAACTTACAAACTTCGCCTTCACATGTTCCGGAGCATCAGTCTTGGATGCACGCGAAATAAACTTCTTTAGAGCTTTGGTAGGAATCAAGTGTTTGTCCAGAGTTCGGAAGTTGTCCTTCTTGTTTGTTTTTTTTGTAGTGTAGACAAACCCAAGAATAGGCTCTTCAATAGGACCATCAGCAAGGAGTTCAACTTCCGGAAGGATGAAGTCGATCTTAGGAACAAATTTCTCAGTTCCATAAAGATGGGCAAGTTCATAATCTCTTCGGCTGAATTCTGCAACGTAATCATTCAGGAAGCCTAGTGCAGCATCATAGGCTCCCATACTGAGGTCATCCTTCTGATTCTCTCTGAAGTAGGTGGCCAAAGTGAGTATGTCATTTGGATTCATAGAGGGGAAATCGGCATCAGTAACTGTTCGGGGAGTGGGCTTATTCCGGAGAATGTGAAAACGGAACAATGGACAGTGTAGTTCACACTTCTCCAGAATTTTTCTTCCGAAGCCATTGACCTTAGTAATCTTCTTCTTCGACCATACTTCCTTGAATGACATTGCATTCTTAGAGTAGAAAGTATCAAGTCTTTCCTTTTCTGTGCGGATGATCACTTCCAGAAGAGCTGTAGGATGAAGTGGAGCAAACTTGGTGTAATATTTGCTGAAGGGAAAGAGAGGAAGATTGAGTTGATCAAAGTCACTTGAAGGAATGTCATACGACATAACTGGAGTGATTTTGTGACTCTGAAGGATGCCTTCATCGCACAGAGGAGATATCCCATGCATTGGGTCAGGATTATCTTTCAAGGCCTGGATCCGGATGCTTTCTTCAAGAGCTTGATTTATTTCCTCTTGAGACCATTCGTGTTTTTGTTTGAGAGGAGGTCCGGAGTGCATTGTTGGTTGTTCGTCTGTCATTGGTTTCTTTCCTTTGTGTTTTCGAAGTGCAGAGATGACGAGCTTCATGTTCTCATCGATCGTGAATTCCGGAGTAGGATTCGGAAGTGGTTCTTCCAGAATATCATCAGGGGTCCGGAGAGGAGATCCTTGATCGATCGGAGCAATTTTTGGTTCTGGAATGGGAATGGAAGTCATCACAGAAGGAGTGGCTCGGAAAGCTTGAGTTGTGAGAAAAGATTTGGCCTTAGCCATTTTGACAGTTTGCTCAAAAACTTCTGGAAGAGAGGATGGCCAAGAGATTGCGGACCAGATCCTCTTTTGTTCTTCTGTAATCACCTTCGGAATGGTCATCTTTGGAGCTTGAAGACCAAGCACTACTTTAGGAGTTTCATCTGAAATATATTCTTTATCGTCTTCGCTTCCTTCAGTGATTCCCAGGAATCTGGAGATGATTTGAACATCTTCTTCTTCGGAATCCATGTCTTCATCCTGGAGTGAGAATTCCGAGGCTAGTTTCCATCTTCTCCTTGGGCCTTCTCCCCCTCTTGCATCGGTGAATCTTGAGACCGGTGCAAGAAATAGATCTTCTTTGATATCATCAAGTTTGGAGAAAACTTTATGAAGACCTGAGGAGAGTTGAAGAGTGAGAGTGTCATA
This sequence comes from Lactuca serriola, assembly GCF_051521515.1. Lineage (NCBI taxonomy): Eukaryota > Viridiplantae > Streptophyta > Magnoliopsida > Asterales > Asteraceae > Lactuca > Lactuca serriola. The sequence continues at coordinate 149,801,177 of NC_136416.1, forward strand.
GGCTTCAGCAATGGGAGCTTGTTGGGAGAGGTGCTTGACGGTGCTGCTGAGGATGACAATCATCTCATCAAACTTCCTGTTTGGAACATCAACCATGTTCCAAGTGGAGCGCAGGAGTTTGATGAGAACTTGTTGAATGATGAGTTTCACCTCATCCTTTTGCTTAATTTCATTTTCGAGCCTCTGGATCTGTTTCTCATGGCGAACGTGGGTCTACTTTATCAGTTCATTGGTAGCAAACACCAGATCATCATGGACCTTGAGCATTGAGGTGATGGTTTGGAGATAGTTTTCCACCAATGCATCATATTTTGAATCAACTTGTTCCATTGTATGTTTGAGTCGGATGGAGACAAGCTGATCAAGGTGTGCTTCTCTTTCAGCAACAGATGGTCTGGACTGCTGAGAGAGTGTCCGCAGAATAGCATTCAGTTTGGAGTCAAGTCTGGAGACTTTTTGATCCAACTTAGAGTTCAGCTCCGTTACCGATGATTCCACATACGCCACTTTTGCATGGTGTCAGATATATTGGTCCGGATCTCCAGGAGAGCGAAAGGTTCGACATAATCACCAGCAGAGGATTTAGAGTCAGATTTGGAGTGTTGTGGAGGAGAGTTGGGAGAGTGAGGATGAGTTGAGGGACCAGGTTGGTTGGTAGCATCATCTTCTTGATGTTTAGAGTTTGAGCCTCCGTCCGGAGTGGTAGAGGATGAGGATCCGAAGTCATATACAGACTTGGAAGTGGATGGCTTGGAGGAAAAGTGAGCAGAAGCCTTGAGGGTGTTTTCCAGAACGACTCTTGCTTCTTCGTCCAACAATACTTCTTCGGAGATTTCTTCTTCCGGATCGACTTGAAATGCACTTTGATGAGTGGTGAGTGGTGGTTTTTCTGAGTTTAGCTCAACATCTGCATCCTTATTAGTGGGAGGAACATAGGCCATGTTGCTCTGAATGGCCCTATTCCTCATGGAAACTAGAGTGGATTCCACTTGAGCTCTAGTTAGGTCCGGATGCCTAGATGCTGCCATGTCAACATAATCTTCCCAATCAGGATCATTAGCACCTGGTCGTCGTTTTCACCTTCCGAGTATCAGATCAGTTGAGGCATCGGAAGTTGGAGGGACTGCTCCTCTTTTCGGATGCTTGGGGTCCGGAATAATGGTTCCGGAGTGCGTGCGTGTGGAAGAGATAATGGTATGAAAGACCCCAACTTTCATATTTCTTAAAGACCCAAACTTTCATACTTCACAATATTATTACTCCAAAAGATGCTACTTGCATATTCATAAAATCAATATTTTACATTGATAAAGAGGTTACAACCTATTGGATACAAACCAACTATTACAAAATCTTATATATTACATAACTACCCAGGATATTGTAATTTATACAAACATAACTGAAGTACGAAAGTATTATTACAAACTATTCTAATTCTTTCAACAATATATGATTATATTGGTTACTTATCACCTGCAATTGTTAAACATTAATAGGGTAAGCGGTGACGCTTAGTGAGTTCAATAATAGATAAAATATAATGTTATGTCATATATATACTTCAATATGGCAGAAGCAAAGAGAATCAAGGAGCAACAAAGGCATATGTGAATCATGTGTTAAGCTTTCTATATAAAACAATGAATTGATTCAAAGGTATATAATCAATGAGACATAACAATTTCCGTACTTGATATACATCAATAAAATTTCGGCCCAAATGGCACAGAAGACATAAGATTTCAGATTAATATCTTGGTAGATTTCAGGCTTATAGCCCTTTCTAACCATTTCCCAATACCATAGAATAGAAGTCATTCTCTTACGGAGACATGCTCTACATGGGCAGAGGCTACGTACTAGTACCACCGTGAATCTAAGTCCTTTCACTGATCACATGGTCAAAGGTATAACTTTGCTATTAAAAATAGCGAATAAAATAACACGGGAAAATAACTCGGAATAAAAACACTGAAAAGCACATAGCACATATACCACATAACATACAATTGTTCCTATATATTGAACTCACCTTGAAATAACCGAGGTTAAAATATTGATTTGGGCAGCACTTCGGCTCTAAATATGATTTTTTCCGACGAAACCGAGGTTTTTAGTTGAAAACCGGACTTTATTCGGGCAGAGTTTCGATTTGAAAATAAGATTTTCTCGGGAACTTCGGGGTGTCGGGACTTGCTTCAGATGTCGGGAATGATAACAGAACTTCTGGGGGTTAAAAGTAGCTTAAATGGGTGAAAGAGGGTGTAAAAGAGAGAAAATGAGCAAACATTTCCGGAGAATCTCGCTTACTATTTATAGTAGGCCGAAGCCTCGGAGTACGCTGGGCGTACACGAGGAGTCATCAGCTCGGACTTTGGCCCTTGGACGTGGCTTCTATGTGGCGACCATGCGAAGACGGTAGACGTGGCTGACTCCGGACCGGATACGTGGAGGTACGCTAGGCGTAGCCTCGTGTACGCGGGGCGTATGGCCTCGGATATGATTTTGATTTTTCATTTATTTTTATTTAATAACTTCAAAAATTCATATCTTTTGCGTACGAACTCCGTTTTTGACGTTCTTTATATGCACGCGTAGGTGAGAATATACTCTACAACTTTCGTTTCGACTCCATCGGCAAATTTTGACTTTATTTTTAATATTATTATTTTTAACAAACAGGGACCGGAAAATCCCTTAAAAATTTATAACTTCTTAATCTGACGTCCATTTTCGTCAGACTTTTTACCATTTTAGTACAAATGACGAGATCTTCAATTCTCATTTAGGTTGTGTCGGCTAAAAATCACTCGATCTAAAATTCGAGTTTTTAGCTGTCTTCTGCTAAGCTGAAACTTGTAAAAATAATAACTTCTTCATACGAAGTCAGATTTTGGCATTCTTTTTATCGAACTTCTCGGTTTAATGAATACTATGACTTTTATTTAGATCACTAAGGCTAAAAAGTATTTTATCAAAAACTCACTTTTTACGTCATTCGGCACCGTGTCGGTTTTTTCGTGAATCTTCGATTGGTCATAACTTCTTCGTTATAACTCGGATTTCGACGAGGTTTTCGCCTACAAGTTTCTAACGAGATTATTTACAACTTTCAATAATAAAATTTTACTTATTTCAAATTTTATATTTTCTCTAAATTTCACTATTTGGCTTTTAATTGGAATCTCATAAGACTTCCAATATTTTATGAGTGATTCTAAACATAGTTTTACTTCATTTCGAGTAAAAACCATCTGTTAGAACTCAACACTAAATTTCACATAGTATTTCACAATTTTATTCATTAAAAAACATGTATGTTACAAATACCTCCTTCTTTTAAGGATTTCGTCCCCGAAATTACATCGATTAAAATAAATGGGGGTATTTTGCTTTTATCTCATTCTTATTCTCCCAAGTATAGTTTGGGCCTCTATGGTGTTTCCACTTGACAAGCACCAATTCTACTTATTTATTACATAGCTTAGTTGTTCTTTCATTCACGATCTCTTCAGGCTCTTCAACGTATCTTAACTTATTATCCAATTTCACCTCGGATAATGGAACTGTCTCATCGTAGATGCTCAAGCATTTGCACAGATAACTCACATGAAACACATCATGAATACCTGCCAAATCTTCAGGCAATTCTAAGCGGTATGATTGCTTTCCAATTCTCTAGATGAAAAGGACCAACAAATCTAGGACTCAACTTTCCTTTCTTCCCAAACCACATAAGGCCTTTCCATGGGGATACCTTCAGCATCACGAAATCACCCACTTGGAATTCTATGGGTCGTCTTCTCTTTTCTGTATAGGACTTCTGTCGATCCTGGGCCGCTTTCATTCTTTCTCGTACGATTTGAATTTTGTCGGTGGTGTCTTGAATCATTTCAGGGCCTCCAAGGATCTTCTGTCCTACATCACGCCAACATAATGGTGCACAACATTTGCGACCATATAATGCTTCATATGGTGGCATTTTGATTGAAGTTGTAACAGCCCGGATTCCCAGGTATTATTCATTCTTATATTTTTGGTGATTTGTGAGGAGACTCGGCGAGTTGGAGCCCAAACTCGCTGAGTATGATCGCGGCTATGGGCACAGGTTCGTGATAATAAATCCTCACGTCCTGAACCAGGGCCAACTTGTGAGAACAAGATCTATGCACAGGGACAAGGTTTGAAAACTCAAACCTTGAGTGAATGCTTGAGATCAATGTTTGCTTGCTGATATAAGTTCAAGTCAAGACTGGAAAGACTAGTCAAGTCTTAGATAATAAGTTCAACAAATGATCAAAACATTAATTGAAGAATGAGAATAAAAGATCAAGGTAAGGCTAATAAATGAAGAACAAGAAGAATGTTTTAAACATAATAGAGTTAATGCGAAAAGTGAGTGAAAGATCCGTTATTGACTTGTATTGAATGCTCCTTTATATAGGAGTAAATGTTACAGTGAATTAACCCAAGTGTTTACATAGGACCAGGAAAAAGAGATAAATCTCACATTCTGATTTTCCAAATACAACTATAGACTAAGTCCTATGAAACGTTACATCAATAACAAGACAAAAGTAATAAATGAACAAAACACAACTCATAGATGTTCCGGATCAGTACGCATTTTGGACATGAGTGTCAGCTCCGGAATGCCTTCATTCTTCTCATCTTCTCACTTGGTCCAGACAGGTTCCGGACCACTCTTCACTTCGGAAGTTACACACTTCGGAATCAAGACTTAGGATTGCTAGAGGTTCACTTTCAGGTTCCAACAATCTCCCCCTAAGTGAAAGCAATCCAGCAAGCTTAGATCTTTTCTTCATTGATGAAGGTGTAGGCTCAGAACAACCATTCTCGCACCACAATGTACCATGCTAACTAACTTACAAACTTCGCCTTCACATGTTCCGGAGCATCAGTCTTGGATGCACGCGAAATAAACTTCTTTAGAGCTTTGGTAGGAATCAAGTGTTTGTCCAGAGTTCGGAAGTTGTCCTTCTTGTTTGTTTTTTTTGTAGTGTAGACAAACCCAAGAATAGGCTCTTCAATAGGACCATCAGCAAGGAGTTCAACTTCCGGAAGGATGAAGTCGATCTTAGGAACAAATTTCTCAGTTCCATAAAGATGGGCAAGTTCATAATCTCTTCGGCTGAATTCTGCAACGTAATCATTCAGGAAGCCTAGTGCAGCATCATAGGCTCCCATACTGAGGTCATCCTTCTGATTCTCTCTGAAGTAGGTGGCCAAAGTGAGTATGTCATTTGGATTCATAGAGGGGAAATCGGCATCAGTAACTGTTCGGGGAGTGGGCTTATTCCGGAGAATGTGAAAACGGAACAATGGACAGTGTAGTTCACACTTCTCCAGAATTTTTCTTCCGAAGCCATTGACCTTAGTAATCTTCTTCTTCGACCATACTTCCTTGAATGACATTGCATTCTTAGAGTAGAAAGTATCAAGTCTTTCCTTTTCTGTGCGGATGATCACTTCCAGAAGAGCTGTAGGATGAAGTGGAGCAAACTTGGTGTAATATTTGCTGAAGGGAAAGAGAGGAAGATTGAGTTGATCAAAGTCACTTGAAGGAATGTCATACGACATAACTGGAGTGATTTTGTGACTCTGAAGGATGCCTTCATCGCACAGAGGAGATATCCCATGCATTGGGTCAGGATTATCTTTCAAGGCCTGGATCCGGATGCTTTCTTCAAGAGCTTGATTTATTTCCTCTTGAGACCATTCGTGTTTTTGTTTGAGAGGAGGTCCGGAGTGCATTGTTGGTTGTTCGTCTGTCATTGGTTTCTTTCCTTTGTGTTTTCGAAGTGCAGAGATGACGAGCTTCATGTTCTCATCGATCGTGAATTCCGGAGTAGGATTCGGAAGTGGTTCTTCCAGAATATCATCAGGGGTCCGGAGAGGAGATCCTTGATCGATCGGAGCAATTTTTGGTTCTGGAATGGGAATGGAAGTCATCACAGAAGGAGTGGCTCGGAAAGCTTGAGTTGTGAGAAAAGATTTGGCCTTAGCCATTTTGACAGTTTGCTCAAAAACTTCTGGAAGAGAGGATGGCCAAGAGATTGCGGACCAGATCCTCTTTTGTTCTTCTGTAATCACCTTCGGAATGGTCATCTTTGGAGCTTGAAGACCAAGCACTACTTTAGGAGTTTCATCTGAAATATATTCTTTATCGTCTTCGCTTCCTTCAGTGATTCCCAGGAATCTGGAGATGATTTGAACATCTTCTTCTTCGGAATCCATGTCTTCATCCTGGAGTGAGAATTCCGAGGCTAGTTTCCATCTTCTCCTTGGGCCTTCTCCCCCTCTTGCATCGGTGAATCTTGAGACCGGTGCAAGAAATAGATCTTCTTTGATATCATCAAGTTTGGAGAAAACTTTATGAAGACCTGAGGAGAGTTGAAGAGTGAGAGTGTCATAGGCTTCAGCAATGGGAGCTTGTTGGGAGAGGTGCTTGACGGTGCTGCTGAGGATGACAATCATCTCATCAAACTTCCTGTTTGGAACATCAACCATGTTCCAAGTGGAGCGCAGGAGTTTGATGAGAACTTGTTGAATGATGAGTTTCACCTCATCCTTTTGCTTAATTTCATTTTCGAGCCTCTGGATCTGTTTCTCATGGCGAACGTGGGTCTACTTTATCAGTTCATTGGTAGCAAACACCAGATCATCATGGACCTTGAGCATTGAGGTGATGGTTTGGAGATAGTTTTCCACCAATGCATCATATTTTGAATCAACTTGTTCCATTGTATGTTTGAGTCGGATGGAGACAAGCTGATCAAGGTGTGCTTCTCTTTCAGCAACAGATGGTCTGGACTGCTGAGAGAGTGTCCGCAGAATAGCATTCAGTTTGGAGTCAAGTCTGGAGACTTTTTGATCCAACTTAGAGTTCAGCTCCGTTACCGATGATTCCACATACGCCACTTTTGCATGGTGTCAGATATATTGGTCCGGATCTCCAGGAGAGCGAAAGGTTCGACATAATCACCAGCAGAGGATTTAGAGTCAGATTTGGAGTGTTGTGGAGGAGAGTTGGGAGAGTGAGGATGAGTTGAGGGACCAGGTTGGTTGGTAGCATCATCTTCTTGATGTTTAGAGTTTGAGCCTCCGTCCGGAGTGGTAGAGGATGAGGATCCGAAGTCATATACAGACTTGGAAGTGGATGGCTTGGAGGAAAAGTGAGCAGAAGCCTTGAGGGTGTTTTCCAGAACGACTCTTGCTTCTTCGTCCAACAATACTTCTTCGGAGATTTCTTCTTCCGGATCGACTTGAAATGCACTTTGATGAGTGGTGAGTGGTGGTTTTTCTGAGTTTAGCTCAACATCTGCATCCTTATTAGTGGGAGGAACATAGGCCATGTTGCTCTGAATGGCCCTATTCCTCATGGAAACTAGAGTGGATTCCACTTGAGCTCTAGTTAGGTCCGGATGCCTAGATGCTGCCATGTCAACATAATCTTCCCAATCAGGATCATTAGCACCTGGTCGTCGTTTTCACCTTCCGAGTATCAGATCAGTTGAGGCATCGGAAGTTGGAGGGACTGCTCCTCTTTTCGGATGCTTGGGGTCCGGAATAATGGTTCCGGAGTGCGTGCGTGTGGAAGAGATAATGGTATGAAAGACCCCAACTTTCATATTTCTTAAAGACCCAAACTTTCATACTTCACAATATTATTACTCCAAAAGATGCTACTTGCATATTCATAAAATCAATATTTTACATTGATAAAGAGGTTACAACCTATTGGATACAAACCAACTATTACAAAATCTTATATATTACATAACTACCCAGGATATTGTAATTTATACAAACATAACTGAAGTACGAAAGTATTATTACAAACTATTCTAATTCTTTCAACAATATATGATTATATTGGTTACTTATCACCTGCAATTGTTAAACATTAATAGGGTAAGCGGTGACGCTTAGTGAGTTCAATAATAGATAAAATATAATGTTATGTCATATATATACTTCAATATGGCAGAAGCAAAGAGAATCAAGGAGCAACAAAGGCATATGTGAATCATGTGTTAAGCTTTCTATATAAAACAATGAATTGATTCAAAGGTATATAATCAATGAGACATAACAATTTCCGTACTTGATATACATCAATAAAATTTCGGCCCAAATGGCACAGAAGACATAAGATTTCAGATTAATATCTTGGTAGATTTCAGGCTTATAGCCCTTTCTAACCATTTCCCAATACCATAGAATAGAAGTCATTCTCTTACGGAGACATGCTCTACATGGGCAGAGGCTACGTACTAGTACCACCGTGAATCTAAGTCCTTTCACTGATCACATGGTCAAAGGTATAACTTTGCTATTAAAAATAGCGAATAAAATAACACGGGAAAATAACTCGGAATAAAAACACTGAAAAGCACATAGCACATATACCACATAACATACAATTGTTCCTATATATTGAACTCACCTTGAAATAACCGAGGTTAAAATATTGATTTGGGCAGCACTTCGGCTCTAAATATGATTTTTTCCGACGAAACCGAGGTTTTTAGTTGAAAACCGGACTTTATTCGGGCAGAGTTTCGATTTGAAAATAAGATTTTCTCGGGAACTTCGGGGTGTCGGGACTTGCTTCAGATGTCGGGAATGATAACAGAACTTCTGGGGGTTAAAAGTAGCTTAAATGGGTGAAAGAGGGTGTAAAATAGAGAAAATGAGCAAACATTTCCGGAGAATCTCGCTTACTATTTATAGTAGGCCGAAGCCTCGGAGTACGCTGGGCGTACACGAGGAGTCATCAGCTCGGACTTTGGCCCTTGGACGTGGCTTCTATGTGGCGACCATGCGAAGACGGTAGACGTGGCTGACTCCGGACCGGATACGTGGAGGTACGCTAGGCGTAGCCTCGTGTACGCGGGGCGTATGGCCTCGGATATGATTTTGATTTTTCATTTATTTTTATTTAATAACTTCAAAAATTCATATCTTTTGCGTACGAACTCCGTTTTTGACGTTCTTTATATGCACGCGTAGGTGAGAATATACTCTACAACTTTCGTTTCGACTCCATCGGCAAATTTTGACTTTATTTTTAATATTATTATTTTTAACAAACAGGGACCGGAAAATCCCTTAAAAATTTATAACTTCTTAATCTGACGTCCATTTTCGTCAGACTTTTTACCATTTTAGTACAAATGACGAGATCTTCAATTCTCATTTAGGTTGTGTCGGCTAAAAATCACTCGATCTAAAATTCGAGTTTTTAGCTGTCTTCTGCTAAGCTGAAACTTGTAAAAATAATAACTTCTTCATACGAAGTCAGATTTTGGCATTCTTTTTATCGAACTTCTCGGTTTAATGAATACTATGACTTTTATTTAGATCACTAAGGCTAAAAAGTATTTTATCAAAAACTCACTTTTTACGTCATTCGGCACCGTGTCGGTTTTTTCGTGAATCTTCGATTGGTCATAACTTCTTCGTTATAACTCGGATTTCGACGAGGTTTTCGCCTACAAGTTTCTAACGAGATTATTTACAACTTTCAATAATAAAATTTTACTTATTTCAAATTTTATATTTTCTCTAAATTTCACTATTTGGCTTTTAATTGGAATCTCATAAGACTTCCAATATTTTATGAGTGATTCTAAACATAGTTTTACTTCATTTCGAGTAAAAACCATCTGTTAGAACTCAACACTAAATTTCACATAGTATTTCACAATTTTATTCATTAAAAAACATGTATGTTACAAATACCTCCTTCTTTTAAGGATTTCGTCCCCGAAATTACATCGATTAAAATAAATGGGGGTATTTTGCTTTTATCTCATTCTTATTCTCCCAAGTATAGTTTGGGCCTCTATGGTGTTTCCACTTGACAAGCACCAATTCTACTTATTTATTACATAGCTTAGTTGTTCTTTCATTCACGATCTCTTCAGGCTCTTCAACGTATCTTAACTTATTATCCAATTTCACCTCGGATAATGGAACTGTCTCATCGTAGATGCTCAAGCATTTGCACAGATAACTCACATGAAACACATCATGAATACCTGCCAAATCTTCAGGCAATTCTAAGCGGTATGATTGCTTTCCAATTCTCTAGATGAAAAGGACCAACAAATCTAGGACTCAACTTTCCTTTCTTCCCAAACCACATAAGGCCTTTCCATGGGGATACCTTCAGCATCACGAAATCACCCACTTGGAATTCTATGGGTCGTCTTCTCTTTTCTGTATAGGACTTCTGTCGATCCTGGGCCGCTTTCATTCTTTCTCGTACGATTTGAATTTTGTCGGTGGTGTCTTGAATCATTTCAGGGCCTCCAAGGATCTTCTGTCCTACATCACGCCAACATAATGGTGCACAGCATTTGCGACCATATAATGCTTCATATGGTGGCATTTTGATTGAAGTTGTAACAGCCCGGATTCCCAGGTATTATTCATTCTTATATTTTTGGTGATTTGTGAGGAGACTCGGCGAGTTGGAGCCCAAACTCGCTGAGTATGATCGCGGCTATGGGCACAGGTTCGTGTCTGGACTCGGCGAGTCCAAAAGGTGGACTCGGCGAGTCCATGCTATTTAATGAAACCCTAACTCCCCGGGTTTGGAGACTATTTAAGGGCACTTATAGCCTCCCATTGCGGCTACCAGTCCCTTGAGAGAACCCTAAGAGAGCTAATTCGTTTTGGGAGAGAGGAAGTCAATTTTGGGCCTCTGTATTCCTTGTTTAGCAAGAAGAAGGTGGCAAGAGCAAGAAGAAGGTGAGATTCCAGCAGATCCAGAGTCCAGAGGCTTCATTTTGAGGTAATAGTTCGAACCTCCTTCAGTTTTAGGGTTGATCTTTACAGTTAGGGTTTTCTAACCCCTTCGGAGAGTGATTATGTGAAGCAAATGGTCCCTCTTCGAGTTTGTGCCTTGGATCTGGACTCAAAGAGATCCATAGACCTTAACCGTTGGAGCTTTTTGGGTTATTATGGAGTTATTGGACCTAGGTTGTCATTTTTGGGGCCAAATCTCCTTTTGATGCCTTGTGGGGGTTATACAAGCATCAAGTTTCGAACTTTACGTGACATTCATGCTTGGGAAGGCTAGATCTATGGTTTGGGAAAGCAGATCTGACCTCACAAGGTCAATAGAGTTTGTGCATGGCATGAACTCGCCGAGTTGTTCTTGAGACTCGACGAGTAGGGTTGGGGTTTCACGTAAATTGTTCAGCGAGTAGACTCGCCAAGTTGGGAAATGACCCAGTGAGTCAGGGAGAGTCAATAGGGGGCTGAGTCAAGCCGGAACTCACCGTGTTGTTCTTGAGACTCGGCGAGTTGAGTCGTGGTGGCCCCGCGATTCATGCCAGGTGGAACTCGTCGAGTTAGGGAAGTACTCGACGTGTCAAGAGAGGATCCTAGGGAGTCAGTGAACACGTATAGACTCGCCGAGTCGCTCTAGTGTACTCGCCGAGTCCGGTCAAAGTTGACCGTTGACCATTGACCAAAGTTGGCCAGTGTTGACTTGATAGGGGTAGTCAACCTTAGTTGTGAAAGTGTTAATTAGAGATATATTGTGTTATAGGAGGATTATAGCTCAGGGGATCGAGCGCGAGTGATTTTCGAGATTTGCGAGTTATCGAGATACGCGAGGTGAGTCTTCTCACTATAATTTACCTTGAGTAGGTAATCAGAGTTATGTGACAGAGTATTTGTATGCTATATGTATGTTATGTGTTGTACTGCATTACTTCTATGTGATTTATGTTGTGCATGTTTATAGAGTTGGAACCGGAAGGTTCACAGAGTTAGAACCAGAGGGTTCAGATAGTAGGGTCCACGGACCCACAGAGTTATAGCCTCGAGTGGCTAATATGTGTTATGTGTGGTATTTCGGGGAACTCACTAAGCTTTGTGCTTACAGTGTTGGTGTTATTTGTTTCAGGTACTAGTGATGACCGTGGGAAGGCGTCGGCTTGATCAGTACACACACACGGGATTTTTATGTTATGAGATCTTGGGATTTTTGTATGGCATGGATTGAGTTTCAAACATTGATGTTTTTTTGAATGATTAAACGAATTGTATTTTTATAAAATGTGAAAAATTGTTTTGAAATTTACGGTGTTACAAGTTGGTATCAGAGCCTTGGTTTGAGGGATTCGAGTACACCTTCGGGCGTATTTGAACTCAAACTGAGGATTTGAAAAGTATTTTAAAAAAGAGTAAAAGATTTTTGGAAAAACGCAGAGCAGAGTTGTGTGTTCGATCAATCCGCACCCGAACGGTGATTTCCCAAAATCCCTCATGTTATCTGATATTGATATTGATATGATGTATTCTCATGCTAGAGTAGGCTAGGTACTCCTATTAGGACTAGAGTGGCCTGATTTGTGATGCCTTAGCCTAGGGAGAGGTGAGCTGCTATGAGATGCTTGAGAGTGAGTAGGTAGCAGCGAGGGGCTTATGAGAGATCGGTTAGAGAGTGGATTATGCATAATAGAGTACTGGGAACTTGGGATCTGAAGAGGAGGACTTGGGGTATATTCTGATACGGTGCGGACAGTAATATTGGGCCCGTACTACTGAAAGCACCGGGGCGGTGTACAACCCAAGTAAGAATCTTTGGAATGCTCAGGGATCAAGGAGGAATGAGTTGTCGAGTGTGAGTATGCTCGAATGGATTCTAATTTATCGTATGTTGTATTTCAAAGGTAGATCATGGTGAGGACACGTCTTATGCCTGAGAGCAGTGGGGCCAGTGATGAGGAGATCCGCCGGATCATCCATGAGGAAGTGGCTACGGCCATCAGGGCAGAGATACCAGAGAGTTTCGGGTCTATTACGACCATGTTGCTTGAGACCTTCGACGAGTGTTATATCGCTCTTTCTGAGGCTGTTGTTGCAGCGGCCACCGCAGCTATTGCTGCCGCGAGGCCGCAGGGTGGTGATGCGTTGTTGTTCCGAGAGTTCAGCAACACAAAACCGCCGGAGTTTGATGGGACCTAGGACCCGGTGGCGACTATGAGATGGATTTCTGACATAGAGGGGTGTTTCTTCACTTGCTCATCTCCTGAGCATTTGATAGTTCGGTTCGCGCTGAACCAGCTTCGCTTGGGAGCGAAGGACTAGTGGAAGTTTGTGACGGCGCACTTTATGCCTGTTGAGCTTGCGGCAGTGACCTGGGAGAGGTTCACTGCCATGTTCTTAGATGAGTACGTTCCCCAGGTGGAGAGGGAGCGTTTGGCCCAGGAGTTTCTGATCCTCAAGAAGGGTACTGAGTCTGTTACGGTGATTACCAGGATGTTCCACGAGAGGGCGATGTTCTGCCCTGAGCACGTGTCCATTGAGCAGGCACGTATGAGCCGATATCTAAGTATTTTGAGGCGAGACATTCGGGAGTTCATGGAGAACTCCTTGTACCAGACATTTGCCAAGCTTTAGGCAAATGCCCGGAAGAGGGAGACCGAGCTAGAGACTCAGGCCAGGGAGGAGTCGGAGTCTCAGGGGAGGGATCAGCGACCGGCACAGTCCCAGCCGGCAGCCAAGCAGGCCAAGCCCGCTGATCCCAAATCAGGGAGCCAGAAGGGCCGCACTTGTGGAAAGTGCGGCAAGGGTCATGATGGAGTATGTAGAGCTGGATCTTGCTACAAATGTGGCAAGGAGGGGCATATGGCCAAGGACTGCCCCAAGGGGTTTGCAGTGTGTTTCCACTGCAACCAGACCGGACACCGGAAGGCGGAGTGTCCGCAGTTGCGGGGATCAGCTCAGGGAGCACCTCAGGGATCTGCCCTTGCCGCCATCAGAGCTACCGAGAGTCAGCCAGTGAAGGCTGAGGCGCCGAGGGCACGAGGGAGAGCCTTTCAGTTGACTACGGAGGAGGTCCGCGCAGCGCCCGATGTCGTGGCTGGTATGTATTCTTTCGTGTATTTATTTTGATGTTGAGATATTATGCTTATATTATGTTATGCGTAGGCACTTTTCTTGTGAATTCTGTACCTGCCTTGGTGTTATTTGACTCGGGTGCAAGTCGGTCTTTTGTATCTTTGGCTTTTAGTCAGCATATCAGTGTTAGTCGTGAGGCATTGAGTCGGCCTCTGAGAGTTTCCATAGCTGACGAGAGGGTGATATATGCCACGGAGGTTCTCTCGGGGTGCATGTTCGAGATTTTCGGTGTTGAGTTCCTGATTGATTTGGTTCCTATTGCGATGGGTGATGTCTGTGTCATTGTGGGCATGGACTGGTTGAGCAGATTCGGTGCGGTTATCGACTGCGAGCGATAGCTAGTGACCATACGAGACCCTAGTGGAGGAGTTCTTACGGTGTACGGCGAGGGTACACGTTCTGGATCAGCGTTTTGTTCGGCCGCTAGGGTGAGGCAGTGTCTACAGCAGGGCTGTAAGGGTTTTGTGGAGTATGTGAATGATACGCGGGTGGATTCCGAGAGGCCGAGGTCAGTTGAGGAGGTTCCGATAGTGCGTGAGTTCCCGGATGTATTTACAGAGGAGTTTCCGGGTGTGCCTCCTATGAGGCAAGTAGAGTTCAGTATCGATTTGGTTCCGGGGGCCGCGCCTATCGCTAAGGTGCCTTATCGCCTTGCACCTCCAGAGATGCAAGAGTTATCCTCGCAGCTTTAGCAGCTGCTGGGGAAGCGGTTTATTCGGCCGAGCAGCTCGTCGTGGGGAGCGCCTATCCTGTTCGTCAAGAAGAAGGATGGTTCACACTGGATGTGCATTGATTACCGGGAGTTGAACAAGCTGACGGTCAAGAACCGTTACCCGTTGCCGAGGATCGACAATTTGTTCGATCAGTTACAGGGAGCATCTTGGTTCTCCAAGATCGATTTGAGGTCTGGATATCATCAAGTGAGGGTGCGAGATGAGGACATCCAGAAGACAGCATTCAGGACGCGTTATGGGCATTACGAGTTTGTGGTGATGCCTTTCGGGCTCACCAATGCCCCGGCAGTGTTCATGGATCTCATGAACCGAGTGTGCAGGCCGATTCTGGATCGGTCAGTGATTGTATTCATCGATGACATTTTGGTATATTCGAGATCTAGAGAGCAACATGAGGAGCATTTGAGGGAGATCCTTGGAGTTCTGAGATCGGAGAGGCTTTATGCCAAATTCTCCAAGTGTGATTTCTGGTTGCGAGAGGTCTAGTTCCTGGGTCATCTCGTTAACCAGAAAGGGATATTGGTCGACCCGACCAAAGTTGAGGCGGTGATGAGTTGGGAGGTGTCGAGGTCACCCTCCGAGATCAGGAGTTTCCTAGGGTTGGCAGGTTATTATCGGAGATTTATCAAGGATTTCTCTAAGATCGCAGTGCCACTCACCAGGTTGACCCGGAAGGGTGTCGCTTTTTCATGAGGCCCCGAGCAGCAGGTCTCCTTTGAGACGCTTCGTCAAAGGTTATGCGAAGCCCCGGTGTTAGCCCTCCCGGAGGGGATGGAGGACTTTGTGGTATATTGTGATGCATCGATCTTGGGGTTGGGAGCAGTGCTGATGCAGAGAGGGCATGTGATAGCATACGCATCGAGGCAGCTGAAACCTCATGAGACGTGGTATCCCACCCATGATCTAGAGTTGGGGGTAGTAGTGTTCGCCCTCAAGATTTGGCGTCACTATCTGTATGGGGTTCGGTGTACGATATACACGGACCATAAGAGCCTGAAGGATTTGATGGATCAGCCCAACCTAAATATGAGGCAGAGGAGGTGGTTGGATGTGGTCCAGGATTATGATTGTGAGATTTTGTACCATCCGGGCAAGGCTAATGTGGTAGCCGATACCCTGAGTCGCAGGGCGGAGAGCGCCCCAATGCGAGGTGTATGTTTATGATTGACCGTGATGGCTCCGGTGTTGGACACCATTCGTGGAGCACAGGCTAAAACCGTGATATCGGAGAACCAGAAGAGGGAGAGAGTTTTTAGGTTGGTATCGGAGTTCGTTACCGATGGTCGGGGGCTTATGACTTTTCAGGGGCGTATATGGGTACCATTTGTGGGTGGGGCGCGTACCATTTTGATGGAAGAGGCTCATCGGTCGAAGTTCTCGATCCATCCTAGGGCCACTAAGATGTATTTGGACCTTAGGAGGGAGTATTGGTGGCCCTGTATGAAGAGGGATGTTGTGTGGTTTGTTGAGAGGTGCTTAACCTGTCGTAGGGTTAAGGCCGAACACCAGAGACCGCATGGTAAGTTGCATCCGTTGGATGTTCCCGAATGGAAGTGGGAACAGATCCCCATGGATTTTATCACCAAATTGCCAAGGACTGCTAGGGGAGTCGATGCAATTTGGGTGATTGTGGACAGGTTGACGAAGAGCACCCATTTCCTTGCTATTAGTGAGAGCTCCTCCGTAGAGAAGTTAGCAGAGATGTACGTGAGGGAAGTGGTATTTCGGCATGGGTTGCCGATCTCGATTGTCTCAGACCGTGATGTACGTTTCACTTCCATACTCTGGAAGAAGTTTCATGAGGAGTTGGGTACTAGGCTGCATTTTAGTACCGCATATCACCCCCAGACAGACGGACAGAGTGAGCGGACGATTAAGACGCTCGACGACATACTCCGGGCATGTGTGCTGGATTTCGGGGGAGGGGGGGGGAGTTGGGATACGTACTTGCCCATGGTGGAGTTTTCCTACAACAACAGCCATCATTCGAGCATTGGTATGCCGCCCTTTGAGCTGTTGTATGGGAGGAGGTGTCGGACCCCCATTTGCTGTGGAGAGGTCGGACAGCGTGTGATGGGCAGTACAGAGATCGTGCTTCAGACGACAGAGCAGATCCAGCAGGTCAGGCAGAGGTTGTTGACTGCTCAGAGTCGTCAGAAGAGTTATGCAGACAGACGCTGGTCCGACCTTGAGTTTCAGGTCGGCGACTTTGTGCTCCTGAAGGTCTCTCCTTGTAAAGGAGTGATTCGATTCAGGAAGAAGGGCAAGTTGGGGCCCCGATATATTGGTCCATTCCGGGTGGTCGCGAGGGTAGGTAGCGTAGCCTATCGTTTGGATTTGCCAGCAGAGTTGGGGTAGATTCACGACACTTTCCATGTGTCGCAACTACGGAAGTGTATAGCCGATGAGTCGGCAGTGGTTCCATTAGAGGATATTTAGGTGGATGCGAGCCTGAATTATGCTGAGAGACCAGTGGCAATCAGAGATCGGAAAATCAAGGTTTTGAGGAACAAGGAGGTACCCTTGGTTTTGGTTCAGTGGCAGCATCGGAAGGGGTCCGAGATGACTTGGGAGCTGGAGCATGAGATGCGTGGGCAGCATCCAGACTTATTTGCAGAGCGAGACTTCGAGGGCGAGGTCTAGCTCTAGTGGGGGAGAATTGTAACAGCTCAGATTCCCAGGTATTATTCATTATTATATTTTTAGTGATTTGTGAGGAGACTCGGCGAGTTGGAGCCCAAACTCGCCGAGTATGATCGTGGCTATGGGCACGGGTTCGCGTCTGGACTCGGCGAGTCTACGTTGTTTAATGAAACCCTAATTCCCAGGGTTTGGAGCCTATTTAAGGGCACTTATAGCCTCCCATTGCGGCTACCAGTCCCTTGAGAGAACCCTAAGAGAGCTAATTTGTTTTGGGAGAGAGGAAGTCACTTTTTCCCCTTTGTATTCCTTGTTTAGCAAGAAGAAGGTGGCAAGAGCAAGGAGGAGGTGAGATTCCAGCAGATCCAGAGTCCAGAAGTTTCATTTTGAGTTAATAGTTCGAACCTCCTTCAGTTTTAGGGTTGATCTTTAGAGTTAGGGTCTTCTAACCCCTTTGGAGAGTGATTATGTGAAGCAAATGGTCCCTCTTCGAGTTTGTGCCTTGGATCTGGACTCAAAGAGGTCCAGAGACCTTAACCCTTGGAGCTTTTTGGGTTATTATGGAGTTATTGGACCTAGGTTGTCATTTTTGGGGCCAAATCTCCTTTTGATGCCTTGTGGGGGTTATACAAGCATCAAGTTTCGAACTTTACGTGACATTCATGCTTGGGAAGGCCAGATCTATGGTTTGGGAAAGCAGATCTGACCATAGAAGGTCAATAGAGTTTGTGCATGGCATGAAATCGTCGAGTTGTTCTTGAGACTCGGCGAGTAGGGTTGGGGTTTCACTTAAATTGTTCAGCGAGTAGACTCGCCGGGTTGGGAAATGACCCAGTGACTCAGGGAGAGTCAATAGGGAGCTGAGTCAAGCCAGAACTCGCCGAGTTGTTCTTGAGACTCGGCGAGTTGAGTCGTGGTGGCCCCGCAATTCATGCAAGGTGGAACTCGTCGAGTTAGGGAAGTACTCGACGTGTCAAGAGAGGATCCTAGGGAGTTAGTGAACACGTATATACTCGCCGAGTCGCTCTAGTGTACTCGCCGAGTCTGGTCAAAGTTGACCGTTGACTATTGACCAGAGTTGACCAGTGTTGACTTGATAGGGGTAGTCAACCTTAGTTGTGAAAGTGTTAATTAGAGATATATTGTGTTATAGGAGGATTATAGCTCGGGGGATCGAGCGCGAGTGATTTCCGAGATTTGCGAGTTATCGACATACGCGAAGTGAGTCTTCTCACTATACTTTACCTTGAGTAGGTAATCCGAGTTACGTGACAGAGTATTTGTATGCTATATGTATGTTATGTGTTGTACTGTATTATTTCTATGTGATTTATGTTGTGCATGTTTATAGAGTTGGAACCAGAAGGTTCACAGAGTTCGAACCAGAGGGTTCACATAGTAGGGTCCACGGACCCACAGAGTTATAGCCTCGAGTGGCTAATATGTGTTATGTGTGGTATTTTGGGGAACTCACTAAGCTTTGTGCTTACAGTGTTGGTGTTATTTGTTTCAGGTACTAATGATGACCGTGGGAAGGCGCCGATTGATCAGTACACACACACGGGATTTTTATGTTATGAGATCTTGGGATTTTTGTATGGCATGGATTGAGTTTCAAACATTGATGTTTTTTTTTGAATGATTAAACGAATTGTGTTTTTATAAAATGCGAAAAATTGTTTTGAAATTCACGATGTTACAGAAGTGTGGTAACTATTATTATATGAAAACTCGAAAAGTGGCAAGTATTTATCCCAGTTACCACCGAACTCCAAGACACATGCACGAAGCATATCTTCTACTGTTTGGATTGTTCTCTCTGTCTGAACGTCTGTCTGGGGATGATAAGTTGTGCTGAGGGCAACTCGAGATCCGAATTCACGTTGCATACTCGCCCAAAAATGGGAAGTGAAACGAGTATCGCGATCGGAAATGATCTTTAGTGGCACACGATGTCTTGCAACACTTTCATCTAAGTATACTTATGCGTATTTATCCATTGGAGCCGTTTCACGCATGGCGAGAAAATGTGCACTCTTAGTCAGGCGGTCAACGATTACCCAAATATTATCATGCTGTCTAGCAGTCTTTGGCAATTTGGTAATAAAATCCATGGACAACTCTTCCCATTTCCATACAGGGACACTAAGACTTTCTGGGGTTCCATATGGTTTTTGGTGCTCTGTTTTAACTTGTAAGCATACTAAGCATTCCTGCACATATCGTCCAATATCTCTCTTTAATTCAGACCACCAATAATCAGCTCTTACATCATAGTACATTTTACTTGTACCAGGATGTATTGACAGCTTAGACTTATGAGCTTCATCTAAAATCTTCTGTCTTAATCCACCAATCTTTGGAATCCATAGCCGATTCTTAAATACTTTTAATCCTCGTGGATCATCAAGTAAAATATCAGCATAATGTACCATCCCTTCCTTCTTCACATTTTCTGGCTTTAAGGCCTCAATTTGCCACTTCTCTAGTTCATCAAGAATAGTGAACTTCACCGTAGTATGAGTAATAGTATAACACGTGCTATTACGATAAACCTTCCTGCTAAGTGCATCTGCAACCACATTAGCCTTTCTAGGATGGTACAGGATTTCACAATCATAGTCTTTGATCAGCTCCATAGCTCGTTGTTGTCTCATATTCAAAGTTTGCTGACTGAATATATATTTGAGACTCTTGTGGTCGGTAAACAATTGGCATTTCGTACCAAAAAGATAATTTCTCTAAAGTTTTAGGGCAAATACCACTGCAGCGAGTTCGAGATCATGGGTGGGATAATTCTTTTCATAATCTTTCAGTTGTCTTGAGGCATAGGCTATCACTTTACCACGTTGCACCAACACACAACCGAGTACCAATCTTGAAGCATCGCTATATACGGAGAAATCATCATCAACTTCTGGAAGTGATAAGATGGGAGCATGAGTCAAAAGATCTTTTAAAGTCGAGAAAGCTTTTTCTTGGGCTTCACCCCATTCGAACTTTGCTTCCTTTCGAGTAAGACTAGTGAGAGGTATAGCTATACGAGAAAAGTCTTTAATGAATCTTCGGTAATAACCCGCAAGACCAATGAAACTATGAATTTCGGAAGCATTACGGGGCACTTCCCAATTTTGAATGGCTTCGATTTTGGTAGGATCTATGGATACACCGTCACCAGAAATTACATGGCCGAGAAATTGAACTTGGCGAAGCCAAAATCACATTTCGAGAATTTAGCATAAAGTTTCTCCTTTCTAAGAAGTTCTAAGATTTCACGAATATGAATGGCATGATCAGCTTCAGACTTGGAATAGATTAGAATATCGTCAATGAATACGATGTCAGAATTATTGAGCATTGGACGGCATACTCGATTCATCATATCCATGAATACAGCAGGAGCATTTGTCAAACCGAATGGCATGACAAGGAATTCGAAATGCCCATGACGAGTACGGAAAGCAGTCTTCGGTACATCTTGCTCTTGTACTTTCAACTGATGATAGCCATATCTCAAATCAATCTTTGAGAAATAGCTAACACCCTAAAGTTGATCGAACAAATCGTCGATGCGAGGTAATGGGTACTTGTTCTTGATAGTCACCTTATTCAGCTCACAATAATCAATGCACATTCGCATCGATCCATCCATCTTCTTGACAAAC
This sequence comes from Lactuca serriola, assembly GCF_051521515.1. Lineage (NCBI taxonomy): Eukaryota > Viridiplantae > Streptophyta > Magnoliopsida > Asterales > Asteraceae > Lactuca > Lactuca serriola. The sequence goes on from NC_136416.1 coordinate 149,822,166, forward strand.
AATACTGGAGCAGCCCAGGGATGTAGTGGTGATGATTATGATGGCATGTGCAGAATTAGAAAGATCTAGTGATTCATCATAGAAATTCAAGAACACAAGGAGTAAATAAATCTTTGTAAGCTCTTATTAGATCTAGAAAGATTATACAAATGGGTTTGTATACAAATTCTCTCTCTAGTCTAACACTCCAAAATGGACTCTTACATTCTTACATAATGGGAGTCACTCACTTCCTATTTATAGGAAAAGACTCAACCCATTTACACATACAAAGAGGAAAGCCTAAACACATTACATCCAAGCATGACTTTGCACCCTAACAAGGGAGAGGTACTCGGTCGAATAAAGCCATTGTCAAGTAATTCCTGCAGTTGGATCATCATTTCTTTCATCTCGGCTGGCGCAAGACGATAAGGAGTCTTTGCAATCAGAGCAGCACCAGGCATAAGGTCGATTCGGAATTCTACTTGCTTGTCCGGAGGAAGTCCAGGCAGATCATCGGGGAAAACATCAGGATATTCGTTAACAATGGGAACATCATTTACAGTTTTATTCTCCTTTCTTGAGATGTCAATTGTATAGGCTATATAGATAGGGCAACCCTTCGATAGATAGGGCAACCCTTCAATAGGAATGTGTACCATCTTTTCGTAACACAAGAGATCTGCGTGGTTCTTTGACAACCAATCCATGCCGAGAATAATATCAAAGTTGGGCAAGGATATAGGGATTAGGTTAGCAAGAAAATTATAGCCTTCAATTTCTATGACACAATCCCTATAGATTTTATCAGCAAGTAATGATATACTTCCCATAGTATCTACGTGAAATGGTTGCGCGAGTGCATAGCAAGTAGTTTGAAAAGAATCTGCAAATTCATAAGATACAAAAGAATCTGAGGCACCATAATCAAATAAGATGTGAGCAGGTCTAGAGTTGACAAGAAATGTTCCCATCACAACATTCGGGTCCTCGCGTGCTTCCTCAGTGGTAATCTGGAATGCACGACCCTTAGCTTTTGGCACCTCCTCCTTTTTAGTTGGAGTATTCTTTGGTTGTTGGACAGGGACTTGACTTCTCGTCGGTTGTTGAACAGAAGCTTGACTTTCCGTCACTTGGCTGGTAAGAGTAGGGCAGAACCGCTTCTTATGGCCAGTAATACCACATGCATAGCAAGTCACATCCTTCCTTGGGCAAGCTGGCTTTATATGACCAGTTTCTCCACACCCATAACATACAATGGATTCCTTGTCTATTTTGCATTGACCCGGATGATTCCTTCCACAAACACGACATGAAGGCGATTGAATAGAAAAAAGATTGTGACCTGCCGCGGCCACGAAAAGCACTCTGAGATTGTGCTTGCTTGCTATGATCAGTTCGAACAGATTGAGCTGGGGGAATAGTGGAAACATGAGTAGTTCTTTCAGTACGTGGATGCTTTGGAACAGTAAAAGTGGCACCACGTATCTCTAAGTCATGCTCATGTCTTCGAGCATACTTAACGGCTTTATCGAATGACAGAACTTCTCGATTGGCAATGAAATCATGGATTTCGTGTCGTAGTCCCTCCATGAATAACTGAATTTTCTCGTCTTCAGTTGGAATATACTTTGTAGCAAACCTTTCTCTTTGATTAAACTGAGTTTCATACTCATTCACAGTCATTCCTCCCTGTTTAAGCTCGAGGAATTCCTTCTCCAATCTTCTCCTCATATCTATAGGACAATACTTCTCTAGCACAAGAGTTTTGAACAACTCCCAGGATAAATTCTCCTGGTCAAACCCGTTGAGAGCTTCGTATGTTGCTTCCCACCAGACCAAGGCTTCTCCGATGAGCATTGCGGAAGCATAATTAGCCCTGTCTTCATTATCCACATGAGAAATACGAAACACTTTCTCTGTGTTCTGGATCCAAGTAAGAACAATAATGGGATTGAGAACACCGGAAAACTCTGTAGCACCACTACTCTTGAAATCATTGAACAAGGGACGCTTCACCTCTCCTTTTGAAGATTCTCTAGTGGCTTTCTCTTTTCCCTTATCCCCATTCTTTATGTGTTCTTCGAGAGTTTGTCGAATAACACCGGTAAGTTTACCCAAGCATCGCTCCTCACGAGGAGATACTGGAGTATTCACTTCCTCGGGTGGAGGACCTCCACCGACCTCAGGGGTATAGCTACTTGCTTGTTCAGCCATCGTTCTGAAATTTAGGAGTAATATATAATTTTTAGAATATTAGGATTTATTAAAGCCTAATACTTCACTTAAGTCTTTCCTATGGTTTGTATCCATATACTTATAATGATTCAGTTCATATATTGAACTTCCAATAGTTTAAGTCTAAATACCAATCTGTGGCATTTAGTTTGCTTAAACTACTGCTCTGATATCATTATTGAAAGACCCCAACTTTCATATTTCTGAAAGACCCAAAGTTTCATACTTCACTATATTATTACTCCAAAACATGCTACTTGCATATTCATAAAAGCAATATTTTACATTGATAAAGAGGTTACAACCTATTGGATACAAACTGACTATTACAAAATGTTATATATTACATAACTACCCAGGATATTGCAATTTATACAAACATAACTGAAGTACGAATGTATTATTACAAACTATTCTAATTCTTTCAACAATATATGATTATACTGGTTACTTATAACCTGTAATTGTTAAACATTAATAGGGTAAGCAGTGACGTTTAGTAAGCTCAATAATAGATACAATATAATGTTATGTCATATATATACTTCAATATGGCAGAAGTAAAGAGAATCAAGGAGCAACAAAGGCATATGTGAATCATGTGTTAAGCTTTCTATATCAAATAATGAATTGATTCAAAGGTATATAATCAGTGAGACATAACAACTTCCATACTTGATATACTTGATATCTTGGTAGATTTCAGGCTTATAGCTCTGTCTAACCATTTGCCAATACCATAGAATAGAAGTCATTCTCTTACGGAGACATGTTCTACATGGCCAGAGGCTACGTACCAGTACCACCGTGAATCTAAGTCCTTTCGCTGATCACATGGTCAAAGGTATAACTTTGCTATTAAAAATAGCGAATAAAATAACACGGGAAAATAACTCGGAATAAAAACACTGAAAAGCACATAGCACATATAACACATAACATACAATTGTAACTGTATATTGAACTCACCTTGAAATAACCGAGGTTAAAATATTGATTTGGGCAGCACTTCGGCTCTAAATATGACTTTTGGCGACGAAACCGGGGTTTTTAGTTGAAAACCCGACTTTATTCGGGCAGAGTTTCGATTTGAAAATAAGATTTTCTCGGGAACTTCGGGGTGTCGGGACTTGCTTCAGATGTCGGGAATGATAACATAACTTCTGGGGGTTAAAAGTAGCTTAAATGGGTGAAAGAGGATGTAAAAGAGTGAAAATGAGCAAACATTTCTGGAGAATCTCGCTTACTATTTATAGTAGGCCGAAGTCTCAGAGTACGCTGGGCGTACGCGAGCTGTCACCAGCTCGGACTTTAGGCCTCGGACGTGGCTTCTATGTGGAGACCATGCGAAAACGGTAGATGTGGCTGACTCCGGACCGGATACGTGCGAGGTACGCTGGGTGTAGCCTCGTGTACGCGGGGCGTATGGCCTCGGATAAGATTTTGATTTTTCATTTATTTTTATTTAATAACATCAAAAATTCATATCTTTGCGTACGGACTCTGTTTTTACGTTCTTTATCTGCACGCGTAGGTGAGAATATATTCTACAACTTTCGTTTAGACTCCATCGGCAAAATTTGACTATATTTTTAATATTATTATTTTTAACAGACCGGGACAGGAAAATCCGTTAAAAATTCATAACTTCTTCATCCGACGTCCATTTTCGTCAGACCTTTTACTGTTGTAGTACAAATGACAAGATCTTCAATTCTCATTTAGGTTGTGTCGGCTAAAAATCACTCGATCTAAAATTCGAGTTTTTAGCTGTCTACCGCTAAGCTGAAACTTGTAAAAATCATAACTTCTTCATACGAAGTCAGATTTTGGCGTTCTTTTTATCGAACTTCTCGGTTTAACGAATACTATGACTTTTATTTAGATCACTAAGGCTAAAAAGTACTTTATCAAAAACTCACTTTTTACGTCATTCGGCGCCGTGTCGGTTTTGTCGTGAATCTTCGATTGGTCATAACTTCTTCATTATAACTCGGATTTTGACGAGGTTTTCGCCTACAAGTTTCTAACGAGATTATTTACAACTGTCAATAATAAAATTTTACTTATTTCAAATTTTATATTTTCGCTAAATTTCACTATTTGGCTTTTAATTGGAATCTCATAAGACTTCCAATATTTTATGAGTGATTCTAAACATAGTTTTACTTCATTTCTAGTAAAACCCATCTGTTAGAACTCAACACTCAATTTCACATAGTATTTCACAATTTTATTCATTAGAAAACATGTATGTTACATGGTAATATCAAATTTGACACGTGGGTATGTTCCAGGGGGCTGCAAGGAACTTCGCTTAACACCGGCATCACCCTTTTGGGAGGGTGAGGGTGGATTATGTGGAGACTCCCCGTGAGTATGTCCAAGTGGTTTTGAAACATTGAGGGGTACCTCAGATGAATGGGTAGGTGGGGTGTGCGGACGACCAGAATCAGTCGGAATGTCATGGGTGCCCTCCTGTTGAGAGGAGACACTGACATTTGTTTTATTTTGGCCTTAGGTTTGGTAGGTGAAGCCTTCCGTATGGCTGATTTCTTGATTTTGGGTCCAGACAAGGCAGGATCAGCCTCTTCCGGAGTAGGCTCAATAGAGACTGGGGCAGGTTGTGTTGGGTCGAACATAACCGAAGTCTCAAGGTGTTGTTTTAGATAGGGAGATTCGGAAGGGACAATGGGCAACATATTGTCCAGAAGACGTCTGACTGGACCAAAAGATGATTGGTCCGGAATTCTATAAGACTTGATTGTTTCAAAGGACATACATACCTCTGGAGGAATGATGTTAATTGGAAGCCGTTCTAAAAGCTCTTTGAAAATTTCTTGAATCGTCAGAGCCCAAAATCTAGGGCTTGAAATCTCGTTCGGTATCCTTTTGATGGTGAACTTGAAGCAGTCTTGCCACAAGACATCAGGAAGCTCTATAGCATTGTTACGTCCAGAGTAAAAGTTGACAACTAAATTCAGCCAATTCTTGATGGTGAACTTGCAGCAGTCTTGCCTCGAATGATGAGATGCATAAGAACCGTCCATATCCCAGAAACGGCGGTTTTCTTGAAATCCTTTGTTGTGTAGTCTTGCGTGTAACCAATGAAGTTCAGAAATTTCTCAAAGTCTTCAGCCGTTGGTTCAATAACTTCGAAACCTATAGGGTTAGGTGTCAAACCAATCGCCTTGAGAAAGGTCGATTTGTAGATAGGAATGATGTAATCTCCAATAATGGTGGTTTCCAGAACCCCATCCTTCAATTTGATGTTTGTGAATTCTCGATGAAGATGATGAATTGGTAGGGGTGGATCTGGGATTTTGGTAATTGGGATGGAGATGGGATGGTGTGCAATGAACTCGATCATCACTCTGATTGATTCATCGTAGTCTAGAGGGTTCAGGGAGAAGAGTTGGGTTGTATCTCTGAGAAAGGGTTCTTGATCGGCAGAAGAAGATGAGCCCCTTGATCCTTTTGATGATTTCTTCCTGGCGATTGATTTCTTGGGAACTGATGCAATAGGAGTTGGGTTCTTCGAAGACTCCATTGTTGAAGGCTGGTGAATGCTTGATGAACACGAAGAACAGTGAAGGATTTTTTGAGGTTTGAGAGTTCAGAGAGCGTAAAGAGGTAAAAGGGAATTTATAGGTAGGGGAAGGTGGGTCGAGTTGAAAAGGTAATGATGAAGATCCGAACGCAAATAGGTCGCATTGAATGAAATTGTACCTTTTTAGGGTTGATGGGACAGGAAGGTGAAAGGTTGAATTGTTAAAGGTTTAAAATGGAAATGTTATCGGCGATTCGATGTTTGCTTTTACGAAACCTACAACTGTGGCACAAGAATCAAGGTTGATAGGATAAGAATTGCCACAAGTAACCGTTGTGAATGGTTCGTCTTAAAACCCTTTGGTATTCACAATGAGTGAGTTCGAAATGGTTATGATCCGGTAGGCACATTGATGAGTTTTGAATATCTTCTTTTGAGATAGTTCCTGAGAGAGAAATAGTTAGGCACAAGATTTGAGATTCTGGAGCAGTTTTGAAATTTTAGGAGCAGTTTGAAAATTCCGAAGCAGATTGAAAATTTCAGAGCAGTTTTGAAATTCTGATGAAATTTTGAAATTCTGGAGCACGGAAAAAAAATTACCTTTCCGGAGTGAAATTTCGGACTTCCATTATGAAGCGCGTTCTGAAATAAAGATTTTAAAGATGGTTTGAACTTGATACTTGTGATTCAATGAGATAAATTGTACAACTTAAAACTCACGTGAATGTTAGAAAACAAAGATAAGTGAGACGATCCTAAGTATCTGAGAGAATGTAGTTCTGAGATGAAGAGATTTTGAGATCGGAACTAGATTTCTTTCATATATGTCTATCAGAGAGAACAAGTCTCTTGAAAGAACTGAGGATCTGGTACCATCATACCCATTTTTTTGAGAAAACCATTGAATTTGGTTTCGTCCAATTCCTTGGTAAAGACATCAGCAATCTCATCATCAGATGGAACATAAATGAGTTCAATGTCACCATTAAGTACATGATCTTTTATGAAATGGTACCTTATGTCAATGTGCTTGGTCATGAAGTGCTGAATTGGATTATGAGAGATTGCAATAGCACTTTCAGAGTCACAATAGATGGGAATGCGTTGAAAGAGGTAACTATAATCCAAAAGTTGAGACTTCATCCACAGAACCTGAGAAGTACAGCTGGCATCAGCAATGTATTCAGCTTCGGCTGTTGAGAGAGCAATGCAGTTCTGTTTCTTGCATGACCAACTGACCAAACAACCACCTAAGAATTGACATCCACCTGAAGTGCTTTTACGATCGAGTTGAAGACCACCATAGTTCGAATCAGAGTAAGCTTGAAGTAGGAAGCTCTCATTTGTTGGATACTAGATTCCGAGACACTTGATACCTTTGAGGTATCGGAAGATTTGTTTCACAGCCAAAAGATGAGACATCTTTGGATTGACTTGAAATCTATCACATAAACATGTTGAGAACATAATATCCGGACGACTTGCTATGAGATAGAGTAGAGATCCAATCATTCCACGATACTTCTTTTCATCAACAGAAACACCCAAAGGGTCGGCAAAGATCTTGTGTCTGAAGCCCATTGGTACCTTTGCAGAGGCACATGTGTCCATAGAGTATTTCTTGAGGAGTTCTAAAATGTACTTTTCTTGGTGAATGAAGATTCCTCTGTTAGTTTGTTTGATTTGAAGACCAAGAAAGAAGCTTAACTCCTGATTCATGTTCATTTGAAATCGATTGATCATAAGTTTAGCAAAATCAGCAACCATAGATGGGTCCGTAGATCCAAAGATGATGTCGTCTACATAAATTTGCACTCACATGAGATGCTTACCATTTGATCTTCGGAATAGAGTGGGATCAAGAATACCTCTTTGAAAACCTGAGCGTTTGAGATTTTCGTACCAGGCATGTGGAGCTTGTTTGAGTCCGTAGACAGCCTTTCTGAGTTTGTAACAGTGGTTCGAAAATGAGAGATTCATGAATCCGGGAGGCTATTGGAGATATACTTCAGTGTCAAGTTCACCGTTAAGAAAACCACTCTTAACATCTATTTGGTAAACTTTGAAGCCTTTGTGAGCTGCATAAGCAAGAAAAATTGTGATGGCTTCAAGTCATGCCATAGGAGCAAAGGTTTCATCGTAGTCAAGCCCTTCTATCTGAGTTAATTGCTTAGCCACCAGCTTTGCTTTATTTCTAATAATCACTCCTGCATCATCTAGTTTGTTTCAAAACACCCATCTCGTACCAACAATGGGATGATTTGGAGGAGGAGGCACGAGAGTCCAAACTTCATTTCAGTCAAATTCTGCCAGTTCTTCTTGCATGGTTGTAATCCAATCAGCATGCTCCCATGCTTCCTTGACGGATTTGGGTTAAACCATGGATATGAATGTTGAAAAATGACATTCATTTTGAATGTTGGTAGCTGATCGGGTTTGTACACAAACATTAGGATTACCGATTACATGGTTCGGAGGATGATCCTTCATCCAAACATGTAATCGAGGGAGTTCTTATGCAGTCGTAGATCCTACATCAATAGTGGAATTGATTTGCTCCCCCTGAATGATTTGAATATTGGGATGATGCTCCCCCTGAACTTCTAAACCGGAGAGGTTAGCATCATCATCAGAAGGGAACTCGAAGAAATTTTCATTTTCACCAATGTTGAGAAGATTAGGGTCATCGAAGTCAGCAGCTGCATCTTCGAAGCCATCCACATTTGATTCAAGAGAGGGATTTGCATTATTCTCCCCCTCAACCTGAGAAGGTTGAAATGGTTCGGAATCAAATAGAGGGAGGCTTGGAAGTGAACCGGAGACGTTTTGTGAGACTGGAGCTTCCGAAGCAGGTATTGGAATGAGAGATGGTCTTGATCGAGATTCCGAATCAAGAGCGATTTCGGAAGGACGAAAGAGAGTTTCAAAGTCAACTTCAAGAATTGTCTGAGAGTTTAAACATCCTGGCGGAGGAGCATCGGACTCCACGATGTGAGTTGTAACGTGAGTAGGGCCATAATTCCGAACGGAGTTGTCATCGAAGGTAACATCAAAGCTTTCTTCTAGAACACGAGTTCTTCGATTAAGAACTCTTTAAGCTTTCGATTTTGAGGAGTACCCAAGGAGGATGGCTTCATCAACTTTAGGTTGGAATTTAGTAAGCTGATCACGATTGTTCTTGATAAAGCATCTACATTCGAAGACATGAAAAAACGAGATTGATGGTTTTCGACTATTCATTGCTTCATATGGTAGCATGTTGAGGCGTCGATTGATGATACTTCGATTCGGAGTGAAGCACGCAGTGGATACAGCTTCAGCCCAAAGATAAAGAGGTGGATTTGCAAAGTTCAACATGGATCGAGCAGCTTCAACGAGAGTTATGTTGCGTCTTTCGACTACACCATTTTGTTGTGGAGTATAGGGAGCTAAGAAGTTGTGGTCGATTCCTTTTTTTATGAGGAATTTTTCAATGGTGGAATTTGTGAATTCCGAACCATTATCACTTCAGATTCTCCTGACTGGGAGTTTGATAAGAACTTCTATTCCTTTGATAAAATTTATGAGCTCTGAGGCTGTTTCAAATTTCATCCTTAGGAGGAAGCCCAAGTGAACCTTGTAAAATCATCTACAATCACAAGAATATATTTCTTATTATGAAGACTCTCTACAGTGGATGGTCCACAAATATCAATGTGTAGAAGCTCTAATGGTTCCGAAATGGACTTTTCGATGATGACATGATGACCTTTCTTTGATTGCTTACCACACTCACAAGCTGCACACAAATGTTCGTTTTCAAACTTGAGAAGAGGTATTCCTCTTACCATTTCGCCTGATACAAGATCATTCATGTACCGAAAAGTCAGATGAGCAAGCCTTTGGTGCCATAACCAACTGATATCAGGAACAACTTTGGAGAGAAGGCAAAGTTGCGGTTTTCCAATAATCATGTTGATGTCAAGTAGTTACATGTTTTTGTTGCGGAGAGACTTTATCAAACATTCTTTTCAATCTTCAGTCATTACATAGCTATACTTCTTGCAAAATTCCACACAACGACTTGAGTCAGGGAGCTGAGAAACACTTATCAAGTTATGTTTCAAATCAGCTACATAAGTAACATGTGAAATAGAGAAGTTTCCATTGGTGCGAGTTCCATAACCACAAATTTGTGAATTGGAGTTGTTTCCATAAGTTAGATAACCAGCATTTGGAGTGAGTTTTAAGTCTCGCAGAAATTCCTTCTGCCCCGTCATGTGCATGGAGCAAGCACTATCAATATATCATATTGTTTCTTGCTCCGAAGCACAAAGTGCCTGCAAAAATTAGTGAGAAATGGAGTTTTTAGGCTCCGAATTAGATTTTGGGACAAAGGCATAGGCTTTGGACTTAGACAATGATTTTGGAACAACTTTGTGTTTTTGAGTGAAATTCTTTGAGTCTTTGGGAAACATACAAAAGGCTAATGTCTTCTCATCTATCCAGAAGTCATATTCAATAACTTGGTGATTCGAAATGGTCTGTTTCGTACACTTGACTTCCGGAGTGTTGATAACATTAGCTACCTCCGGAATTGTCTTTTTATCAATAGGAGTTTTGATTTTTGACACAAGATTTTTCTTTAAGGACTTTGAAGAAGAGGTTTTCTTTTGATTTGTGGATTTGCTTGATGACACATTTGATTTGGTAGATTTTGGTTTAAAAATTGTGACATCAGATTTTGCAATGAAAACATATGAGTTTATCCGAGGAGGTGTGTTTTGAGGTTTTGTGACATTCTCATGAGATTTAGACTGAGTAGAATAATCTTCTTTCTTAGGTTCGACACGACTATGAGACACGGAAGGTCGTTTGAGAATCTTAGTGGGAGGAAAGGAATTTTGAATAGAATTGTCAATGAACCTGGAATTTTTTCTAGTCTTAACTTCCTTCTTAAGTGCATTTCTATCTTCTGTTTTGGGATCTATCATATCCTTCCTATTCAAGAGTGGTTTTATCTTAGTGCGAGACAAAGACTTTGAGGTCTGTCCTGTGGAAGGATTATTAAACTTAGGAGAAATGGGAACCAACTTAGTTTTTGAAACAACTAACGAATCTGAATCACAAGAATCAGAGGAAACACTGCTTGATTTTCCAACATTATCATCTAAGGATGCCCATACAACCTCATAGGTATCAGTTTCAGTTGTCATGGTAGGAATTTCTTCAACAACACAATTGTTAGTGATATTGCTTCTAGGAACATAGTTGTTGAATAAAAAACAGTGACCCTCTTGAACTTTAGCTACCGCAATCTTCAAGCTACCGCAGTCAAGCAATCTTATCATCTGGTCATCCGAAGTCTTTAGCACCGCAGTCGTTATCTTTACTTAGTTTATTTTGTCTTTTTTGTAAAACATTCTAATATCCAGTATGCCTTGCATGGTTGCTTTTAGAGTTGTAAACTTGTCTCTATAAATAGAGCTCATTCTTATGTAATCTGTACCGGTGTGAATCTCTCATCAAATTCTAATACACATCAGTTCTCATTCTATCTTACTTATCAAACCTTCTTACTCTCATAATCAATTACCATCTCTTTTAAAGAGCAAGTCACTTGTGACTTAATCACTAAGCTAGATCTCATTTACTATACCATCTCTTTTAAAGAGCAAGTCACTTGTGACTTAATCACTAAGCTAGATCTCATTTACTAACTTGGTTTGAATGTATTCCTTGTTATGAATCTGCTTATGTGTATACTTGATATAAAAATTGTTGTCATTTACATTCCTTTACTTTTCTGCATCTAACTCACTAACTTCTAACACTTAATATTATTGTTGAGCTAACAGATCCTTCGAGATTAACTATTCTGCTGTATACTTGTTCTAACAATTTGTTCAAGTGTGTCTCAAAGTTTTTCTCTCAACAATTGGTATCAGAGCCATAGTGGTTGCTTTTTGAAAATCGAAACTCTGATTTTTCGAAGAGCCTTCTATACCACTAAAGCGCATTTCCAAAAAAAAATTAAAAAATCTTCAAAATTGCACAATCGTTATCACTGAATGTCTCCAACAATGTTGGTGGTTCTAATCGAGCCCCAATACTGGTGGCGAATGAGTACCATCACTGGTCTCAAAGGATGGAAAGATATCTCAGACAACTTGGTAGAGATGTTTAGCGTTCTATAGAAGAAGGACCACATGTTCCAGTCCTCACACCAGTCCAAACTGATGGAGCCACAACAAGACTAGGAGGAGGTCAACCAGCTTTGAACCGTCCCACCAAAGATGATCTCGACAAGATGGAAAATGATGCTATTGCCTTTTATGAAATCTCTTGTGGAGTTGCTCCTGACAACTTCGACATCATCATAAATTGAAAATCAGCAAAAGAGATCTAGGGTGTTCTCAAAAACTTGTACGAAGGTTCAGAGCAGGCTCAAGACAAGAAGCTCACTACGGCCTCAATGAATTCAACAACTTCAAAGCTCACTCCGGTGAAAGTTTGGAAGACTCTTTTAAGATATTCAACTTGATTGTCACAAAACTATCAAATACGGGCACCGTCCGCAACAATCATGAAACAAACCTACAGTTCCTTAATGGCTTGGGAAGACATTGGACAACTGCCAAAATGATTGTTCAAGGAGATGGGAAGATCCACTCGTTGTCCCTCTATAAGCTCTATGGAGAGTTGCAAGCTCAAGAGTCCACTGTACTCAAGGATTGCTCAGACTTCGGAGGTCCACTTGCTCTTGTAGAACAATCACCTCACACTCAAACTTATCCCACTTTGTATGACTCATCACCTCAATCATATGAAGCAGACTTAGAATATGATGATGAAGAAGAGTTTCAAAATGCCATTGCCCATGTTAGTCAGAAATTCAATCGCTTACCACCTTCATTTCGTAAAAATCAACAGTACAACCGACCACCTTTCAACCGTAACTTTCAAAACAATCACTTTCTTTCCACCAAGAATCCTCTCCCTCCACCGCAGCCTCAGCAAACACAATCTAAAGACGTACCACCGCAGCCTCAACCAACTGACTCTGGTACCTCTTTAGAAGACAAAATTCACATTGTTATATGTCACAAGTGCAACAAAAAAAAAACCATTTTGCTAAGGATTGTAAGGCAGACGTAATGAAAGAGAGAGCCTTCTATCTCAGAATGGCTCAAGAACTGGAGGACAAAGAAAAGGGAAAAGGCTATGTTGCTCAAGTGAAAAGAAATCATCAAGTGTGGTCATCCGGAGACGAAGATGAAGACGACTGCAGTAAAGGAGAAGACAAGATCTGTATGATGCCAACTGCTGATGAAGACGGCTCAACCAAGCTAAAGAAGAACCATTGCTATATGGAGAAAGATGGAACTCTCAGCATTGTGGAATAGGTAAAACTTATGATTCAAACTTTAAATTATAGCATGCACGACTGTCAAACTTACTTGGACACACTTAATGACACATGTGTTGCCATCCTTACAGACTACAATAAAGCCTTAGATGAGAAGAACATTGCTTCGCAGGAGATGTTCCATGTTAGAGGACGTTTGGACAATAAGAGACTCAAAATGGCAATGTTAGAGAAGGACTTGATGCTAGAAAAGGATGCTAGGATGTTAAGCGAAACACAATTAGAAATAGCTTTAAATCAGAGAGATTTAGCACAGGATGAAATTGTACGCTTAAATCTTTTAATTGAAAAGCTTTTTAATGAAACCGAGGCCATTGAGAATCTTGTTAATAATGGGAATGTTGATAACACTTTTAACTGAGGTTGGTCCAATGGGTATCCAACCGTAACGGACACCTCACCTCGATTCACACCGGAACGTCCCTATGTCCCTCCAGACCGCAATTTCTTCTTCCCAGTCAATGACAAAACATTTTAGGAGGATATCCAAGCTCATTTTGGTAAACTCCATGATCTAAGTAATAACTGTGTTATCGAGGAAATTCTCCCTGAATTTTCTAATCATGTTGATAACATAGATCACTCTGATTATCAGACATCATCCGTAGCCGATGAGGAAATTGTTGTAGAAAGTCCTGAAGTCTCATTAGACTTCCCATCTCTGCAGTCTGACCGCAGTGTTCTTAACCGCAGTCATGAACTGCAAACCGTCCCATTACCCAGTAACAATTGTCCCACTAAAGTGTCCACCAAGACTTACTCTGCAGTTGTCCAAAGCTCTACACTGTAGACCATCGTCAAAAGTTATGTGACTATTGAACCAATTAATCATGAATTACCGATCGAAAATTTTGAATTTGATCAATGTTCTCAAAGTCCCGACTTCTCCAGTTGGGATGAATCAAGTCCGTGTTTTTCAAAATCTCCAAAAGATTTAAGGAAACCGCAATTAAATGTCACTGAGTGTTGTTCTCCTAAGAACGAAGCAAAAAGAGCTTTTAAAGATGAATTTGTTCCCGTAGGAAGCAACGGGAAATTCATTCAAAACGAAAGAAATTTGTAAAATATCCAAACTCAAAGAGCCCAGAAAAACTTGTTTTCTCAAATTATCATTTCAAATCAACTGTTTCCAACAAAACAAAAGAGAAGGAGTTTACTGTTTCTGACATTGCTCAAAAATCACCTGACTCTAAGGATAAGTCTTTTCGATCAAATGGTTTTCAGGTCTATTCATTAGACAATCCAAAATGGAAAGGTATTCTACCTACTCCGACTCTTCCAAAGTCACTTTCAAAAACTCAAAAATGGAAAGGAATTTTGCCAACTCTGGCACTCAAAAGGTCACCTTAAGTGTTTACGAAATCACCTCACAAAATGCCTGCATTTGTCTACACACCTGCAAGACCTGCAAAAAACACCTTTTCAAAACACACAAACAAAAGGGTAAAATCTTACAATCCTCAGACTGAACAAAAGCATACTTTTTCTTCAAAACAACAGATTAAGCCAAATGTCAGGGGAAATGATAAAAAGTTCACGTGTCAATGTCAATGTCAAAAGATCTACTCTCATGACAAATCTCATCGTTCTCAAAAGACTCGTAACTATCCACAATCTCACAAAGCTCCAAAAGATCTCAAACACCCAGGACTGGGCTTGAAAGTTGACTTAAAACCTGTCCCTGCCACCTCACATCATGCATCGATTAATACCTCGTATGTGACTCCGGGCTCCAAATTCGCTTGGGTGCCCAAATTAACCACTTAATTTCTGTAGGCATTGTGCAAGGAGGATCTAGAAGAAGAATGGTTGATCGATAGTGCCTGCTCCTTGCACACGACCGGAAGGTTAGAATACCTTCGGGATTTCAGGCCTATATGCAATGGTGGAAATGTTACATTCGGCAACAATGCAAATGGAATCATCCGAGGTTACGGTGTACTCACTACGGGGAACTTTTCAATTCAGAAGGTTGCTTATGTAGAAAGCCTTAAACACAATCTTGTCAGTGTTGGCCGACTATGTAAGGCAGGCCATCGAGTTGAGTTTGATGATCAATTTTGTTACGTTATGACGAGTGATAGAAGTACCTGCTTGATTAATTCACGATCCGAGGGCACCATGTATCCTTTGGATGTCTCTCTCATCATTGGAAAACCGCAGTTGTGTTTTCTCTCTAAAGTTGTATCCGAAGTTAGCTGGTTATGGCACCGCAAGCTCGCTCATCTCAACTTCAAGTATATCAACACCTTGGTTACTGGAGAACTGGTCAGAGGATTACCCATTCTCAAGTTCAGCAATGACGCTCTATGTCCTGCTTGTGAATGTGGTAAGCAGTCCAAGGCAAGTCACCCCATGGTGATTGATTCGTCAATATCTGAGAGCCGGTAACTCAGATTCGATAGAAAGACACTGACTCTAAACTCTGAACCAATTAAACTTCTACACATTGATCTCTGCGGTCCATCAACCGTAGCCAGTCTTCATCACAAAAAGTACATACTGGTTATAGTTGATGACTTCACTCGCTTCACTTGGGTATCCTTCCTCAGACTCAAATCAGAAACACTGCAAATTCTCATCAACTTCATCAAAGAGATAGAACTTCATATCAAACTTCCTGTAAGATGCATCCGTAGTGATAATGGCACTGAATTCACTAATCATCCTCTCAAAAACTTCTTGGTGTCAAAAGGTATCTCTCATAACTTTTCAGCTCCGTATACACCTCAACAAAATGGTGTAGTAGAATGAAGGAATCGCACTCTTGTCAAAGCAGCCAGATCCATGCTCAACTTCGCACACCTTCCTCTTTACTTCTGGGCTGAAGCTGTAGCAACTGCATGCTTTGTTCAAAACTGAATCATCGTGTGCAAACGCCTCAATAAAACACCATATGAGGGTCTCAACAACCAGAAACCAAATGTTCGTTTCTTTCACATCTTTGGGTGTAGATGTTTTGTGATCAA
Organism: Lactuca serriola; assembly: GCF_051521515.1. Lineage (NCBI taxonomy): Eukaryota > Viridiplantae > Streptophyta > Magnoliopsida > Asterales > Asteraceae > Lactuca > Lactuca serriola. The sequence goes on from NC_136416.1 coordinate 149,838,313, forward strand.
TAACACAGATCAGCTTAACAAATTTGCACCGAAGTCCGATGAAGGCATTTTTCTTGGCTACTCTACAAACAAGGTTGCTTATCGGGTCCTTATCAGATGTATGAGGCTTATCATTGAAAGCTTCGATGTGAAGTTCGATGACGCTTACATCCACAACACCTCTCCATCTATTGAAACCATTGCCATCATGGAAAGCAACATTCTTGCTTCTTCAGGTCATCTAAACCTGGTTGAGGTCAATTATGATGATCTTTTTGACCCTGTTGAAACTGCAAATCTATCTGAAGTTCTTGTGTCACCAACTACTCCACAACAACACGCTGATGTTTCTGGTCCATCTCTATCCGAAGTAGGATCTCTCAATACTTTCACCTCTCCGGTTGAGGGGGAAAGCTCTACTCTGGATCAAGCAACAACCATTGAGGTTCCAATATTTGATGATGCTCAAGCTCCTCTTCCTAAAAGATCACTACCATCAAACGTATCATCGGATTCGGATGATGAAATCATTGAGACCATTGACACTCGAACCGACTCAAGGATCATTTCTCTCCTATCAGCAGTCCAGGGAGAACCTTCTCAGGTTCCAGAGGAACTCCCATCAGCAATCCAGGGGGAACCTCTCCAAACTACTCAAGAAAATGTCATTTTCACTCCAACAAGTCAAGATGATTTCGCAGGCTGTTCACAAATCCAGGGGGAACTTCCTTCCCCATCTGAAGCAACCACTGATATTGAAAACATTCCTTCTACCGTAGCTGTTGACCATCTGATGCCTCTTCTACACGTATGGACGACGGATCACCCACCAAGTCAAATTATTGGCAACCCATCCGTTGGTATCCAAACTTGATATGCCAAAGATTTATCTGATCATTGTCACTATGCAGCATTCATGTCCGCAGTCGAGCCTCGATCTATCAATGAAGCGTTATTGGAACCAGATTGGATTTCTGCAATGCAAGAAGAACTGGAAGAATTTGAAAGAAACAAAGTGTGGCAACTTGTTCCTATTCCACAAGGCCATACTATTGTTGGTACAAGATGGGTGTTCAAAAACAAGTTAGATGAATCTGGTGCGATTATCAGAAATAAGGCAAGACTAGTTGCAAAAGGGTATAGTCAACTGGAAGGCGTTGACTACGATGAAACATATGCTCCTGTGGCTAGAATGGAAGCAATTCGAATCTTTTTAGCATATGTTGCCCACAAAAACATCAAGGTACACCAAATGGATGTTAAAAGTGCCTTTCTCAATGGGGAATTGAAAGAAGAGGTTTATTTGCAACAACCTCCCGATTTTGAAAATATTGAATTCCCTGACCACTGCTACAAGCTTCAAAAAGTAGTCTACGGTTTGAAGCAAGCTCCAAGAGCTTGGTATGAGACTCATTCTGAATTTCTAGTCTCTTCAGGCTACAAAAGATGAGTGATTGATCCCATGCTATTTAGAAAAGCAAATGGTTCTCACCTTATGCTTGTATAAATATATGTGGATGATATCATCTTCGGATCGTCTGATCAAGGAATGGTGGATGAATTTGCTAAGCTCGTGAAAAACAAATTCCAAATGAGCATGAATAGAGAGATTAATTTCTTTCTAGGTCTTCAAGTCAAACAAATTCAACAAGGGATATTCATTCATCAAGAGAAGTACACCACTGAACTTGTAAAGAAATACTCTATGGACAACTGCTCCTCTGCTAAGGTCCCTATGGCCTTCGGATATAAGATCTTTGTTGATCCCTTTGGCGAATCTGTGGATCACAAGACTTATAGAGGTATCATTGGGTCTCTAATGTATCTCACCGCAAGCCGACCAAACATTGACTTTGCTACTGGTGTCTGTGCAAGGTATCAGGCTGACCCAAAAGTGTCACACATGAACGCAGCCAAACAAATTTTTCGGTACCTGTAAGGAAGCAAATCTCTTGTTCTATGGTACCCCGCAGGCAATGACTTCAGTCTTCAAGCGTTTACCGATGCGGATCATGTTGGATGCAAACTTGATCGAAAAATTACATCTGGTGGATGTCAATTTTTGGGAGGTAGACTTATCAGCTGGTCCTCAAGAAAACAAAGATGTGTTTCTTTGTCTACCGCAGAAGCAAAATATGTGGCCGCAGCCAGTTGTTGTTCTCAAGTCCTTTGGATGAAGACACAACTATTAGACTACGGATACATAATGCTGCGGATACCAATCTATTGTGACTTAGAAAGTGCCATAGCGATTTCTCATAATCCTATTAAGCACTCCAAGATGAAACATATTGAACTGCGGTATCATTTCATCAAAGACCACATTCTGAAAGGTAACATCGAACTCATCTTTGTCCCTACTCATGAAGAGATTGCTGATGTCTTTACAAAAGCATTTGACTCTACCAAACTCAATGCGTTCTTACAAATGTTAGGGATGATGAATCCGGACCCCCAATTCTTCTTGAATTGATAGGTATCGCAGAACTTCTTGGTCTCCATTGCGGTTCTAGATGAAAGACACTTATAACAGATGGTTTTGGTACACTCTGTGTACCGCAGTCAATGTACCGCAACCATATATTATATCTATCTTTCATGGGTCTTTCTTGTTTGTTGTTACTAACTTTTGTACAAGTGCTCTTCTCAGTTTCTCCCACTGCAGTCATCCGCAATGCCAAGAAAACCATCCGCAGTGATGTGTTCGTCCGCAGTCACATTAATTGTTTTACAGACGGTTCATTTCTTTTTGAAAAACAAAAATAGTGTGCTATTTAATGATTCTTCATTAAATAAAACACTAAATAAAAACATTCCTTTGAGAAACTGTCACATTCTTTTCTTCCAAAAACCTAGTGTCAGACCTATTTTAGGTATGATGACAAAATAAAAGATTTTCCAAATCAAATCCTCTAAAATGTCTTTTCCTATTACCCCAAACCATCCCATCCGTTAAAATTTCCACTTTATCTAACGGATTTTTCTCAACCCCCCCCCCCCCCCCCCCCGCTCCACATGTTCTCAAGATGTGATTTTACATCTGACATTTCATTAAATGCAGAGTTCTTTTTAGTTAATCCAAATTTTAATCTTTATCCCTTTTTTGTCAATTTGTGGTTAAGATTAAAAGACGCTCATCCAAAGTTAAACCCAAACGTTTTTACCCAATTTCACCTAGGTCAAAAACATAAACATTTCCTGCTCCAATAAACCACTATAAAACCCTTTTCTTCTTCACAAAGAATCTTTTACGCTCTCAAAACCCTTGATCTCTCTCTGCATTCTTCAAGCTCCTATCAACTCAACAATGGTGAAATCCGGTGCTTCCAAGAAACAAACAAAAGCCTCTGGATCAGTGAACCCAACTGGTTCACATTCTCCCACAATTGCCTCGAGCAATTTCAGAGCTGTTTTCGATGATCAACCCACATACAATGCACCAACAAAATTGACGATCAAGTTCTTGAGGAATCATCCCCTATCTGGACCTTTTAATGCATTCATAGACATTGTTCCTCTTTCCACTCTCTTCACGTGTGCCTTTTCTGTATATCGCTCAGTCGATAACCCTCAAGAACTCCACCTAAACCTTGTTAATGATTCCTTGGTCATCCTGACCAAAGAAAAGTTTCTTTCAGCCATTAATCTTCTAATTCATCCCCCCGTCAAGTTTTTCACAACATCGATGGCGGACATCACCTCTGCACTATATCAAATGGGCTATCAGAAGCCGATCAAAGGAATTGGTGAGTTCAAGAAGAACCAATTGCCTGCGGTCTGGCAGTTTGTCTGTCACTTCATCATCCACGGTCTGTCCGACAGAACCGGAGGCACAGACAATATGGGCTTAAAGTTGTTAGAACTGGTTTGGAGCATCTTCACAGGCCGCGATGTGAACTACGGTCAAATTCTTTGGGATGATTTTCTACAATACATTCCTAAGGAGAGCCCAAGGCAGAATCCATCCGAGCTTACTTTTACACGATTCTAGTCTCTATGCATATCTGACTTTATGCAGATGCCAAGATTGACATGGGTGAGGACATCAATTTCTTCGTCACCAAAGACTTAAAAAGGTACAACCCTTCCTCTGATCAAACTATTTTTGGTCCCATCCGCAGACTCCCTACACACATTCTTTCTTCTCTTGGTCTCGAGACTGCTGATGTCTCAGATCACATAGAGGCTACGGAAGGTATTAACCCATACCTTCCTACCCCGCCTCTCCTATCCGCAGCCTTAAACCCTGAAGGTACTGCAGTCCCTTCCTATACCACTCTTTCTAACGTCTCTCAGAGACGCAAACATAAGGTTTCTTCTCTCCATGGTCCCCGCACCTCAAAGAAATCTAGCACTCCCAAAAAGGATGCCCCTAAATCATCCAAACCCTCAAAGAAACGAAAAACTCCACCCGCAGCCAAAACTGTTGAACCAAGTCACCATGACTCTAGCAGTGACTCTGAAGAGGATAACCAACCCATCTTTATCCTCAAGAAATGAAAAGCTGGTCCCACTAGCCAAATGCATGACCGGACCGATACCTCAGTCTCTTAACAGGCACCGGTAGTCCTTGGGATGCCTGCACATCCATTTGACAACACCTTCCTTTTCCTTTAAGACTTAAAAAGTGAGTCTGAATCACAACAAATAGGAGACTCTCCTCCAGTACATTCCCAAAGGGATAATACTGGTTCTCGCCCTAAAGTCTCCAGGGCTTCCCGACTGCATATTTTTTCATCCGAGGAGTTGAACTCCATCCTGTTGAAAGTCACCCATACACTCCAAACACAGTCCCATCCGCAGGGCACTTCGTCTGCCTTTTCCAGAACTAAGCTGAGGCCAAACTTGACCACGAGTCAAGGAGACCAAGGAAGCTCTGGAAATCCTACTCTGCTTACCTTACAATCAGTTGGTTTAGGTACGGTGAGCACAAATGTGCAAGGATCCGTGAACCCAAAGGACACCTTGGTGCGATTTATAGGAATTTACGGAGAAGACTCTAATGATTCTTGGAGCAGATATCAACCCTCTAACGAGGCTGAAGCCAAGAAATATTCTGCTTTTCGTAGGGCATTTCAAGCTCGAAAGGATCAGCAAATCAAGCAACAACGGCTCAAGGAACAGGAAATTCAAGCCGTGGCCAAGTATTGGCAAATGGCATAAATAATGCCAATACCGTAGCCACCATCCCGAAGGTTCAAGAATGGATGTCCACAATGACAGAAAAAGTTTAACAAGCTCAACAAACTGCTGCTGATCAACATGTTTCTCAACCTCCCCCTTCTCCCCCTGCTGCAGGTTCACAAGATGAAGAAGCTGAAATCGAAGTGAGCTATGCTGCCATTTTTGGCTTCGATGATGATGAAACACAAGAGGTAAACAAATCCTCTCCTTCTGATGACGGTCTGATGATGTTTGATGAAGATGAAGAATCCAGTGGTTCACATCACTCCACTTCTAAGCCAAAAGAAAAGAAGAAGAAGAAGAAAAAGCAAGCAGTCACAAGAAAAGAATTCCTCAGTCTTCAGGCTAAGGTTGATCAAACCTTAGCTGCGGTCAAGCCAAATCAACCGCAACCAGAAGACAGCCCGGGACCGCAGTCCCTGATGGAAAGAATAGAAAGATTAGAAACCAGAGAGCGAATGGATGCGGAGCGCATCTCTCTGAAAGCTGAAATGGGAATCAGACAACTTGAAAACAATCGTCAACCTGATCACAAGGAGTTTATGGTTGCTGCGGAATGCCTCATCTCTGAGGTTACCGCAATCAAAACTGACCTTCAAGCAGCCATTGTGGATCAGGCTTCACATTCTGAGAAGTTGATTATTGAAACTCATACTGCCTATGAGTCCGCAATCTCCGTTCTCCAAACAACAATCAATAGAATGCAACGATCACTTTCTACCAACTTCCATGGGCCGGAAATTCTCCAACTCACCAAGGAGATTCATAAACTACTCTTCAATCCCTCCATTCCCAACAATCAACATTTGGCAGATGCCCTCAAAGAACAATTTCAAACAGTTTTTGACAAGGTTGATGGCCTTCGTCAATGGCTTGAGGAGGCTCTGGGTCTGTACTCCTCAAGAGGGGGAAGTGAAGAATTCCATCATTCCAATCAATCCCCTTCACATCATCAAACTCCCCCGGTCTCTACTGAAAAAAAGTCCCACTCCGCAACCATCTCATCACACTCCACCTCACAAATCCCCTCCTCAAATTGACATTACTCCTGAAAAACCAGAGACTCCCCCGCACTTCAAGAATCTGGATGAGTATATGTCTTCTCCCAGCACAAATGACTCTCCTGCCACTGCTCAAAGAAAAAGTGATTAGAGAGCAACCAAGCTTGCTGAAGAAGTATGGCGACTTTGCGGATTCGACACAGTTATGGATTAATCCTTGATAAACTCTTGGATTAATCCACACATAAGACTTCTTGATGATGACTATGTCCCTCATCTTACCTATGCGGAACCCCCCTCAGACAGTTACTGGGATGTCCCAATCTCACCGAATGCCAGATACTTCACTGTATTTGAGCAGTTCGACCGCAACCTTCCGGACGACAAAAGACTTCCGATGGAGTTCGAGAGACTTAGCCAATTCTATGCTAAGCATGCGTCTCAATTTGAACACATATGGTCTAACGATAGACCATCCGCAGTAAAAAATTACAAGATATGGAAGTTCATGAAGGCTGAGTTCATCCAGTACACACTGACTAGGAGGGAGCACGACTACATCCACACCCAGGCTGATTTTCCATGTATGAATCCGGAAGAAGTCTTTCTCATCACCAAAGTTTTTCAGCACAAGCCTGAGAAGCATCCGAAGATGAAGATCGCACTAGAAAGGGCCAGTACCTTTCTTAAGGAAACAGTTTGTGACTTCGCCAAAATAGATGCAGACATTCATCCCATCATTTCAAATATTGCTGATTTGCCACCACTTGACCCCGCACCCATGCCTACCGAACGCTATGAGGAAAGATCATTAGGAGCAACCAATTATCCTGATCTAGGAGTAATTTTCAAGAGGAAGACTGACAACGTCAAATATTTTGTTCTTATGATTGCCATGCACCGTCTCACCAAAAACAACTTGAGATCTGCCACAACGCAGTTGAAAACTCCAAGCATACCACCGCAGAGGTCAAGTTTGAAATACTAAGAAGAATCAACTTGTTAGAGAACGTCAGCAAGTTTTGGTGGATCATGATCAAGTTCCTTAAACTTGATAACTGATCAAAGTTAAAGAGGTCACTTAGGGGGAAATTGTTGAATAAAAAAAAAGTGACCCTCTTGAACTTTAGCTACCGCAGTCTTCAAGCCACCGCAGTCAAGCAATCTTATCATTTGGTCATCCGAAATCTTCAGCACCACAGTCGTTATCTTTACTTAGTTTCGGAAACTCGCTTCCGAGACAAGGTGCTTTAGACCATGGATGAAGAAAATTGTGAGTCATCCGAATGTCCGCTTCAAGCATGTCAACATAATTATGCAAAGCATCTATTTTGACATTAAGACATTTAGTATCAGAAATAAACACTTTACGTTCGGAATAGGTGATTTCACATTTATCTTTCAAAATGATACATTCATCGTTTGACATTACAAGTTCATGCTCTAAAGACTCGATTTTCAATTTTTTATCCTCAAAACGTAACCTAAGATGACTTAGTTTACAATCCTTCTTCTCACTGGCTTCTATGGCAGATTCATAGGCTTTATAAATGGTGTTCATATCTGTTTGGATCTGGGTCAGATAAGGTTCACATAAAGTTAAATCAAAATTATTATCAGAGATCATAGATTTTACCTACTGAACGATGCTTCGACCTGGTGGATCGTTGGTGGCCTTGTAGTAGTAGTGAGGTTCAGCAACATCATCTTCATCTTCGGACCCAGAAGACCAATATCCTTCATCACATTCAACCGTTTTTCTTGCCATCAGACACATGTTTTTTCCAATAGTCACATCATCATCATCCCTAGAGGACCAATATCCTTCGACATCTCTTGAAACCGTAGTAACAAAGGCTTTCTCACTTTCATCCATTTCTTGTGCTCTTCGGACATAGTAACCTGAGTCTTTGATTTTTGGTTTTTGTGGAGCATCAGCTAGACAATCTTTGGTAACGTGGTTTGCATGACCACATTTAGGACACAAGATTTTTGGTTTGTCTGATTTTGTACCCTAAGACGGTTTGGAAGTAGAGCTTGTTTTAGGGAGGTTTGGTTTGTATGCAGGAGGATTCTCGGATGGTTTAGATTCTAGAGTTGAAAAAGTTTGAGGATTGTTCTGATGAGGAGCATGGAATCGGTTTTGGTATGGTTTATAAGAAGAATTGAAGGGATGTTTGTACTTCATAGAAAGTAGTGCGAACTCCTACTGAAAACGTAGTTCAGAGTTCGTAGCTTCGGAATCATCAGCGGGATAGGTTTGTGCTGGTAGGGAAGGTGTGGATGATTGAATGGACGGAACAATGGGTTTGAAGGGATCCGAAGTGGATGAGTTTGAGATGTTTGATTTGAAAGAACTGACAAGAGCAAGAGGACCTCCGGAGAGTTCCCTTATTGTTTGAGCAACATTGGACTCATGGCCTTGAAGTTCATCAAAGAGTTGATAAAGCTTCAGCTTTTTAAAGGAGCCATTACTTCGGAGACAGGATTTTACATTTCCCCATCCTTTGCCCAGACTTTTTATGAACTTGAGATTATACTCCAAAGGAGTTCGAACAATCCCATGAGCAGTCATGTTGTTGACTACGATTCGGTAACGGTTGGAGGTTGAGGCTACATATTCACCTAGAGTAGTGGTGAAGGTATCAAATTCATTGACAACCGAGGTAAGGCATTTGTCCTTCATATTTTCGGAACCTTCAATCAAATCCTGAAGAGTGTCCCAAATTTCTTTGGCTGATTTGCATAGTTTGATATGCTCAAAGAGTGATGGAGGAACACCAAAAACCATTTCTGAGAAGGCAACTTGATCAGCATGCATCTTTTCCATATCATCTGCAGTTAGAGGAGCCGGACGAGCTTCATCTTCTCGTATAAGTTGTGCAGCTGTATCTCTTACAACTGTTCTTACAAGAACATGAGGACCTTCTTCGACGGATCTCCAGATTTGTTCACCCTTATCTTTCGCCAGTAAAAACCTTTCCATTCTACCTTTCTAATGATCATATTCTTCCACAACTAGCAATGGGGCACGTGTAGGGCCACCCACGCTATTTGCAATTTGCATTGAAATCATTTGTTGAGGATAAGAAGTAGCATTTAAAGTCAAGATATCTTCAGGCTAAAGTGGTATATAGAAGAACTTTTATCCTTATCACATAAATGGTTGAAATACCAAGGTAAATTCAAGCCAACTACAATCTGATCTTATGGATTCAAAGGACAACCACTCAAGCTCCGATACCAATTGTGAGAACAAGATCTATGCACAGGGACAAGGTTTGAAAACTCAAACCTTGAGTGAATGCTTGAGATCAATGTTTGCTTTCTGATCTAAGTTCAAGTCAAGACTGGAAAGACTAGTCAAGTCTTACATAATAAGTTCAACAAATGATCAAGACACTAATTGAAGAATGAGAATAAAAGATCAAGGTAAAGTTAATAAATGAAGAACAAGAAGAATGTTTTAAATATGATAGAGTTAATGCCAAAAGTGAGTGAAAGATCCGTTATTGACTTGTATTGAATGCTCCTTTATATAGGAGTAAATGTTACAGTGAATTAACCCAAGTGTTTACATAGGACCGGACAAAAGAGATAAAGTTGACATTCTGATTGTCCAAATACAACTATAGACTAAGTCCTATGAAACGTTAAATCAATAACAAGACAAAATTAATAAATGAACAAAAGACAACTCATAGATGTTCCGGATCAGTATGCATTCCGGACATGAGGGTCAGCTCCGGAATGCCTTCATTCTTCTCATCTTCTCACTTGGTCCGAACAGGTTCCGGACCACTCTTCACTTCCGAAGTTACACACTTCGGAATCAAGACTTAGGATTGCTAGAGTTTAGCTTTCAGGTTCCAACACAACTGTCGACAATCCCTCGCATAGTGACCCTCCCTTCCACACTTGCGGCACGCACCACCGGACTTACAAACTCCCATATGACCCTTCCCACACTTCGGATAATTGCGGTTGCTCTGTTCTCCAACCCTAGAATCAACAGTCTTGGACTGCTTCAGCGCCGGCTGAGACTGCACCGGGGCCTGACTCTGCTCTCGCAACTGCAACTCAATCTCTAGCTCCCGCCGCCTGACGGCCTCCTGTAAATATAGTAACGTATCACATCTCTGGGTAGCAACGAATTATCTATTGTCAGTCTTGAGCATGCTCAGATATCGTGTCATCTGAGCCTACTTGGAAGCAAACTCTGGGCAAAACATCTCCCTCTCAGTGAACATACGGGTGATCTTCGTCACCGACTCCGAGTCCTGCTTCAATTCCAAGAACTCCTGAGCTAGCCGTTCAAGCTCGACCCGGGGAATGTAACGGGAGCGGAACTTCTCCCTAAACTGGTCCCAAGAAACTGCAGCCCTCCGCTCGTCCGAATAAGACCTTGTCATCAACCTCTACCAGTCCTTCACCCCGGATCTCAACATGTTCAGGGCACACCTGACCTTCTGGTCAGTCGGGCAGGAACATGTGAAAAAGCACCCCTCTATGTACGATAGCCACCTCATGGCTATGATAGGGTCCTAAATCCCATCAAAATTCGGGGGCTTCGTGTTGTCGAAGTCCCGGTACAGGAAGCCCCGACCGGCTCCTCCCCCTGCCACTACTACAGCCGATGTAGCTGTCGCGGCAGCCATCTCAACTAGAGTTGCGTATCTGTCATCAAAATACTCCATCATAGTAGTCTTGATAGACCCAAACAGCTCCAGAATCTGACTCCGAACAATCTCAACCACCTCCTCACGGATGATCTCCCTGACTGAATCCTCTGTCAATGCTAGTCCATCCTGACTGATGACCTCGGGTGCTGCCAGGACACCCTGATCATCCTGTCCTGATCCTAATCCAGATCCCGTCACGAAACGCCTCGTCACCACCATACTGAAAATGTAACAGGAAGATATTAAACATTTTGCACAACGACGGGGAATCTAACCCCAACCACACCCTAGGGGTTGTAACTTCCTTGCTACGTGTATGGGTCTTATGATTTCAGTAGTACGAGCCCATACCACCTTCCACACCTACCCATATTTGTCTTAAGTATCATCACAAAACCCTAACAAAATACATAAACATAGCGAGCGCTCAATCCTCACTCCTAGATGGAGGCTAACTGTCTCACAATTGATCTAGAAGTCCTACATAATCCACCCCACCATGAAACTTCCACCAACCCTGTAGCACTAGTGTGTGCTAGCCATGCATAATGTTGGACCCTATAGACTTTCAAGTATCCAATCCTACCCTAAGTCCCCCAATCAGAAAAGAACAGAACATAAGGCCAAATCAAACATTCTTAGGCTATAAGATCTTAATTGTGTATAACCATGATACATAAACTAAATAACTACAGTAATGATGTCAATCTCATATAAGGAAACCCTAGGCTAGCAGGCATCATGTGATCAGGCAATTCTTATCATGCAACTCCTCAAGATCCTTAGCCTAGTACTAGCATGCTGTTTTAACATATCACAATATCAAATAACCGTATGGTATTTTGGGGTCTACTTACTGGATCTGGCTGATCGTACACTTCGCATCCTCTTTTACTTATTTGGAAAACCATTTAAAAATCATTTTTAAAATCTTTCCTTGATTTGATACTGGATTCACACGAATGTTCCTCATATTCACTCAAACCAAGCCTCTGATACCAACTTGTAACATCCATAAAATTTGAGCCAATTTAAAACTTTTAAATCGTTCAAACCATTCAATTATTACAATTTGTTTTCACAATATTTTAAAACTCAGAGTTCCAAGAAATCATAATCATCAATCGAGGAAGTGTACGGTCACGCTTTCGCCTTCCCACGACCATCCGTTGAACCTGATACAATAAACTGAAACTGTAAGCCCAAAAGCTTAGTGAGTTACCCCCAAAATACCAATGCCATACAGATAACCATATCATACAAACATATAAGTAACAGAACAGCTGTGCATCATGAGTCTACAGTGTGACTGGTCCGCCCGCACCGAGCCTTTAGTCCACCAGGTCCACTCTCTAAGTCTACATTATGATTGGACCGTCCGCACTGGGACTTCAGTCTATCTGGCCTACTCTCCGAGCCTCAGCACTTCTGGACCGCCCTCTCGGGGCCTTCAGCATATCCGGACCGCTCGTCGGGCCTTCGGCCTGACTAGGTGACCTCCTGGGCCTGTAGTCTATCCAGTCCGCCCTGGGTATTTTGGCCTACAGTACGAAGCAGGACACACCTCAACCCAACCCCATACTAATCAAACAATCATGTGCACATAAATATCATACTCTAGCATGTATATAACAGATAATCATACCGATCTAACAAATGACTAACACAGAAACCATCCTATAACCAGGATACCAACCTAACCGGTCACTAACATAACATCATCTTATATACCAGGATACCAACCTAAACCAGGCCACTAATATAATACCATCCTATCTGCCAGGATGCAGATCTAGCGGATCAATAACCATATCAATAAAATACACAGATACAAATCTGATAAGGGTCGGTCTCGGTGCCTTAGACCCTGTTTATATAGTGAGGATAACTCGCCTTGCAATGTCGGACTGAACCACGAAATCACGCTCCCGAAACACTGCCCCAAACTCCAACACGTATAACCATCAATGATCCAATTCATAAATACCTGGCTACCAATTATCCTCAAAGGTCAAACTGGTCAACCCTTAGTCAAAGTCAAGGTTAACAGTTAAGGTCAACAGTCCATGTTGATCTAAACTCGTCAAGTACCCTTAGCTACTAGTCGAGTTCCTTGCATAACTCACCAACTCGCCGAGTCACTAGAATGACTCGTCGAGTTCCCAAGGTTTGTGGTCATAAACTCCTTGGCCAACTCGTCGAGTCTCCCTTGCAACTCGCCTAGTTCATACATGTCCAAAGGTTAGGAAAACCCTAGCCGACTTGCCGACTCACTCATCTGACACGCCGAGTCCACGACAATCTTCATCAAACTCGCCAAGTTGACCACGCAACTCGTCGAGTCCCTTAAGTCCTTCATCCATACAGAAGCTTATTCATGAAACCAAGGCTCCAAAATGTAGATCTAGGCTCCTAGGGTGTTGTTGTCACATAAAGTTGCTAACTTTACGTGTATGCAAGGCTCTACGGAACTAAAACACTCATAACTAGCATTAGGAGAAGGTTTTTGACATGAAGGAGGTTCAAAGCTTCATAAAGCTTGAGGCTTTCTGTCCACAGAGCCTAGGGGAGTCAAGATCTGAAACTTTGCCCTTGTGACAAGCTCAAACCTGAAAATGACGCTATCATGCCCTAGAAATGACAATTTTCTTCCACAAAGGGGAGATCTAAGCAATGAAAAGTAAAGGTGGTAGCTTTATACCTTAATCTTGATGCCCCAATACTGGAAATCCTAGATCTACAAGCTCTTTTTTGTCCCAAGCTCTCATATCTTCAAGAAATGCTCCAATACACTCACTTTTGGTCTCACACACTCAAGAATAGAGACTAGCTAGCTATTAGGGTTTCTCTAGACGTGAAGGTGACAAGGGAGGCTAGGAAGGAAAGTTAAAGACCTTTAAATAGGGTGCAAAACCCCGGAATTAGGGTTTCATCCTCCAACTCCTACTCATCGAGTCCCTTCTTAGACTCGACGAGTAGTTCACTTTAACACGTGGACCAACCCGCTGCTACTCGGTGAGTCAGGCAACTAACTCGTTGAGTAGACCTTAATATCATGAGAAATAATAACCACAAATTGATACTCGGGAATCGGGGCGTTACACAAGCATCCAAAATATATGTTCTAAATTTTTATATATGTATCATTTCAGTAGTTATGTCCATTAATTTTATAAAATTATACTTTAACTAAATACATCCGAAAACACTAGTAAAAATTTCCCTTTATTTTTTTTTGTTTCCCAGTTCAGGAAGACATGCAGAAGTTATGAGTTGGTGGTGAAATATTACCTCACTACCACCAAATGGAAAGTGATGACATATGGTGTTGTCGAAGGACCGTAAAGTCTAAAATCAAGCAACAAAGAACAAGTATAATCAAAAATAAATTTTGATTAATAAATTTCTCTAAGAGAGAATGCAAAAAGCCATAACTTTTACAACAAACCCTACAACTACTTATATACTATGAATTACACAAAATATGAAAATCCCTAAAACCTATGGATTTAAACAAAACTATACAAGATAAGATCCTAATCACGAAGATATCAAATCTAATAAACGAAGTTCCCAAGAAATCTTCATGTTGGCATTGACGAGATGTGTAAAGCGTGCTAGACATTGTATAATCATCAACATGAAGTGCGTTTGGCTCATCAGACTATAAGGTTTTACCTTACAATATCCCCCAATCTGATGATGTCAAAACTTGTAGATATTACTCACCATACTCAAAACAAACTTTTACAGCTTCAACCATAATCTCTGGCTTGATCCATTTGTAGACATCAAGTTTGAGTTCTTTTCTTCTTATATGTAGCTCAAAGGAGATAAAGCAATGATAATTTTCACCAATCTATTCATCCACGTATAACATCCTTAGATGAAATAAGTGCATACTAGGAGCCTTTGGAAGTGCATTTGAATGTTGAAAGTACATGTGACCATTTCCATCACGATAGAGAACTCCTTGCACTGGATCTTTGATACTAAGATCCTCGATACGGGGAATTTCCACTGGTAGGGAGTTGTTGGTGTAGAAAGTTCCAAAAGGAAAAAAGAAACATAACATGTTTTTATCTTCACCTTCGAACCATTTATGGAATAGATGGATGCTTTTCTATTGAAGTTGAAGCTAAATCTTGAGAAGGAATCAGGTTCAAGTTCCTGACTTTTTTATCATCAGCATCAATGTCAGCTTTATTTCTTGTGCATATATTGTAACCCCTGTTCCGAATTGTTACCCATTAGGGTGTGGGTGATGTAATGTAGATGATTCGGATGTTCGGATTTGGTTTTGGAGCCAAGGGGTATTTTGGTAAAATGGCAGCGATCTTTTATGGAAATCAGATTTTTGTTCGGGAAACTTTGTGGAAAGTATGATTTGATTAAAGTTTAGAGCTTCTCGTTACATTTTCATGGATATAAGGATCGTAGAAATCGGAGTTGTATAAAAGAAGTTATGGCCATCAGAATATGCTAGGGTTTGAGGGGAAACCCTAGTATACGGGGCATACTAAAGGAGTACGCGGGGCGTACTAATGCGAAGGTTATTATGTTGTGCGTAATGGGGTGTACGGTTAGCATACTACGAGGATTGGATCGGGGTGTGAGACCTCATACGTTAGGCGTACGAGGAGTACGTTGGGCGCACAAGGGTAAGTAAGAAACCCTAATTTTTCACAATATACCCTATATAAGATTTATGTTAGCCTTTTTTGTTCTTTTCTAAGCCAGCCTCCATACCCTAAAAACCCTAAATCGACCCCATATCCCCTTAGTGGTGTTCTTGAGCTATTAAGAGGACCTCATTGCTTATTTTGCCTTAGTGAAGGAAGTAGAGAAGTTTGAGGATTGCTTTGTTCGGTGGTAAAGGCTTTGGATCCATAATCAGCATCTTGTGGGA
Organism: Lactuca serriola; assembly: GCF_051521515.1. Taxonomy (NCBI): domain Eukaryota; kingdom Viridiplantae; phylum Streptophyta; class Magnoliopsida; order Asterales; family Asteraceae; genus Lactuca; species Lactuca serriola. The sequence goes on from NC_136416.1 coordinate 149,854,068, forward strand.
AAGCTTTCTGAGGTATCAAGTATGCATCTTCGCTTGTATATGTACAGATCTCTTCTTGGTTAGTTTTTTATGATTTTGGTCTCCTTTTTAGGTCTGTGGACGAGTTAGGTCATTTAAGGGCTTGTTCTTTCAAATCTGAGTTTGTTTTCGTACCCTTAAGCATAAAGGTGCAAGATTTATGTGAATTTTGGTTTCATGCATGCATTAAGTCAACTATTAAGTCCCTTTTAAGCTTAAGAGCTTCATTTAGCCATGTATGAATTTAAAGTTGGCAACTTTACGTGATAATCCAGCTCAAGGAATTCAGATCTATGTTTTGGAGCTTTGTCTTAATGGATTAGAGAAATCAAGTTTTGGGCTGAATAGTGTGAGTATGTTGGGCGTGCAAGCAGGTACACTTAGCGTACAAACCTCCAAGCGAGTACGTTGCGCATACATGCTGAGTACGCTCCGCGTACTTGGTCTATTGGGCCTTACATGTTTGGGCTTCGGTTTAGGCTATCTTTTAGGCTTGGTTGCCTGGGGCTTTGTTGGGCCATCTGAGAATAAGTTTTTTAGATTAGAGAAAAGTTAATGGGCTTTAGGGTATGGCCCATGAAAGTGTTTGGGTCCAATTTGGAAAATTGGGCCATAAGTGGGCTTTAGATGATTATTGGTTTGTAGGCCTTTATGATTGAAAGTTTGGGCCTTAGTCTTGGACCAAACTAGTTGAGGGGTAAATGGTATTTTCACCCCATATTTGGATTATTGGTTTTAGATTGGAACCCAAATGTTAATTGGGTGTTATTTTTTTGATAGTGTAGAGATTCTAGCGGATCTGCAACCAGAGATTTATTTGTTGGTTCGGCTATCGAGGTGAGTTTCATCACTGTACTATGGGTCGAAGGCACCAATGTTGTCCCATTTGGTTTATTTATTATACGAAGACCAGGTTTGGCCCTTGCCATTTGAATGAAAGACCAGGAGGTGGCTCCTGGCAGATCTGTATGGAAGACCAGAGTTTGGACTTTGGCAGTTAAGTAGATAAGTAGTTATAGATTGTATGCTAGTTGTCTTGGTGATGCTTGCATGGAAGACCAGGAGGTGGCTCCTAGAACTTATCCATAATACCTAGAGTTTTGATCCCCATCTTCGCAAGGAAAGACCATGATACAACTCGTGGCATAATGGCAAGACTACCGTTGGCATATAGCACCTCCTATTGCATGTTTGATATGTATGACTCGTATGTTATGTATGGTATGTGGTATTTTGGGGGAACTCACTAAGCTTTGTGCTTACAGTTTGTGGTTTATGGTTTCACGTACTTCCGATTCGAAAGGGAAGGGTCCGGCTTGATCGTAGCACATACACTCGTGTTTTCCGCAACTCATGATTTTGGGAATGTACTGTCATGATTGTTTTTATTTGAAATACTTCTAAATGTTTGAATAAAGGATAAATGAGTGTTTTGATTATATTAAAAATGAAATTTTTATCCATTGATTTTTGGGACGTTACATGTATCCCCTATGGCTTTTGATGATAAAAGAGATTTCAAGACACTCATTGTAGCCATACTTCACAAGGTCGGACACAAGAATTTTCTCATGGTATTCACCTTTATCATTTTTTATAGTAAGATGTACAGTGAATATTTTTTTATAATTGGGTTTAGTACGTATCATTTTTACAATTGGGTATGGATATATTCTCCTTGAAAACATATCGACATATTTGAAAAGATATATCTTTGTGTTTATTTCATCCATCTTCTTTTTCTTCGTAACTTCATTGTCAAAGTGTTTAAACATTTATTTTTGTTGATCCATATTTCCTTCATCAGTAACCATATCCTCAATGAATTTGTAATCATGCTCTAGAATAGTTCTATTGCACAATGCATGATTATGTTCAGAAACAAAAACTTTCACTTCTTCTACTAAAAACCCCAATTCCTTAATCTTTTTAGAGAGAAGAATAGTATTTAGACGTTTTACTGGAGGAACAGAAGAAGAAGTTGTAGCCTTCCTTTTTCTAGATAATGGTTGATCGTCATCGAACTCAATGTCACTAGCAATGTGACGCTCCCCCTAACGTTGAGTCTCCCATCAGTATGTTTCTCCCCCTAAGATTTAGAACCACCGTGCTGCTCAACATCTGGCATGATTGTAGAGATGGGAACAACATTATCAAACACTGAATCTCTGATAGGAGGATGAGGATATGAAGTAAATGTTCTTATTTAGAAGTGGAGGAGATCGAGCAGCAACAACAACATGATCAGGACGGCGTATCATTGAACGTCAAATAGTGTGATAGATGGTGATTCAGAGCATTATCTTTTTTTTGCCTCTTCATCAATAGAAGACTGCAACTCAGATAACCTTTTAGAACTTTCTTCAGTAGAAGGTACATCAGTGGATAGGGCATGCAAAGCTTGAAACAGATGTTTCTCGACATCATATGGATTTCGAGTCCATTTCACCATCCAATGAGTAATAGATGAGTCTTCTAGCTTTGGGGCATTGTTGATCAATTTTGAAGACATAATTAATGGAGAAAGTTCATCAACAAGTTGTCCTAGATACCATGTGCCAATTTGTTCTACTTCTAATGAAATCCACCGAGGATAAGGAACATATATGGGACTTTTCTTTCCTTTGATGATGGATGTGAAAACCGTCATTTTTCGGTCAAGTCAAAGTCAACTAAAGTCAACAAGTCAAACCGGTCAACTCAATTTGCCCGTAGGTACTAGAGTTTACATTATGTAATTTCTAAACAACTCTCTATTCTAATGAGAGATCATAAATCGAAAAGTGCGTACATCTAGATCTCCTTAACCTAAAACGGTGGTACGTGGAGAGCCAAACCGATAAAACAATGTTACATACTCATCGGGAGTATGCAAGATCCTTAAACAAGGCTTAACGGGGTTTACGGACCTTGCACTACGAAGCCGGACACTCACATTCGTCACACATAAAACCGCTCTCAATCGTTTTCACTCCATCTCTTCTTATCAGAAATCTCTCCCAAATATCTCTTTGTATGTGAAATCTCTCTAAGTATGTCAAATCTCTCCCAAATCTCTCTAAGTATGTGAAATCTCTCCCAGATCTCTCTTTGTATGAGAAATCTCTCCAAGAATGTCAAATCTCTCCCAAATCTCTCTACGAATGTGAAATCTCTCCCAGATATCTCTTTGTATGTGAAATCTCTCCAAGAATGTCAAATCTCTCCCAAATATCTCTTTGTATGTGAAATCTCTCCTAGATCTCTCTTTGTATGAGAAATCTCTCCAAGAATGTCAAATCTCTCCCAAATCTCTCTAAGTATGTGAAATCTCTCCCAAATCTCTCTTTGTATGAGAAATCTCTCCAAGAATGTCAAATCTCTCCCAAATCTCTCTACGAATGTGAAATCTCTCCCAAATATCTCTTTGTATGTGAAATCTCTCCAAGAATGTCAAATCTCTCCCAAATCTCTCTAAGAATGTGAAATCTCTCCCTGATCTCTCTTTGTATGTGAAATCTCTCCAAGAATGTCAAATCTCTCTAAGAATGTGAAATCTCTCCCAAATCTCTCTTTGTATGTGAAACCTCTCCAAGAATGTCAAATCTCTCCCAAATCTCTCTAAGTATGTGGAATCTCTCTCAAATCTCTCTCAACTTTCTATAATCACTCGGGGCATCCCGACCCTCGAATTTGGCGAAAACAGCCCAAAAACGGAAGTCTACGCGAAAAACGGACTTAAGGAGCCGAAACCCCTCTTAGGACCCGAAAGTCCTCTTAGGACCCGAAAGCCCTCTTAGGAACCGAACCCTTCTGAGCCGAAGGCTGCTGAACCGAACCCGAAAGGTCCTCTCGGGCCCGAACCTCGCATGCCTCACCCGAACCCGAACGTTCGGCACATTTCGGGTCTGACCACTTCCTCTTCTGATGACCTACCGAGCCTTCGCTTCTGATGACCTACCGAACCCTCACTACTGAGCCATTGACCGAGCCCTCGCCCTCGCCTCTTCTTCTGGTTCGCACTTCGCTTCCGGCTCGGCACCAGCAAGGACCGAACCTCGGCCTAGGGACCGAACCTCGGCCTAGGACCGAGAGGTCTCGCTGGGAATGCCTTTCTTCCAGGTTTTCGACTAATTTCGCGTTTTAGGCCCGTTTTTAATTGTTTTAACACGAGATTTTCACCGAAAACTTTATTTTAACATATAAGGACCCAAAATTATTAAATTATCACATTTTTAAGGATAAAACCTTATCCAAAAGAGTGGGTGAAGTACAAAGGTGGAGTGTTGACTTTACCTTATTTTATGACACAAGCAACCTCTCCCACACCCACTCCATGTCACTATTCACCACCAGCCCATCCCTAGTCACTTCATAAGTCCTTTCTCACTATTTTCAGCCATTCCCACGTTCTTAGGGCTGGAACATCCACCCTCTCTCCTCACACTTCATTCATTCTCTCATTTTTCACCAAGAACCACACTCCAAACTCTCTCATCTTTCTCTCCAATTCGAGAATTTCAAGGCATACTCCAAGACTTTTCTCCTACAATTAGTAAGTATCATCATCTTTCTTATGATTATTGCACACCCTCCTACTCAAAATCATAGATTGCTTACACAAACATCATCACTTTCTTGTTAGATCTTCGAATCTTCAAGTGATTCTTCAAGTGTTCTTGGGTTGAACACTTCTCTTCTTCAACACTTACCTACTGAAATCACTCAAGGTGAGTTCATACCCCTACATTTTCATGTTTTCTCAAGTTTTTAGGGGGGGAATACAAGTTAAAACACCAAGAACATAACTAAACTTTTCTAACAGCCTTCATCAGAAACGTTCAACTCCATTCACGGACTGTTTTGGACGACTTAAACATTTTTTTTTCAAAACTGTTTTAGTTGTAAGTAGTTCAAGTTCTTATCTTTAAAATGACTACTTGCACATCTCCATACGATTTTTCTACAATTTATGGTGAATTTTACAAAACTGCCTATCATTTCAAACACCAATCCGGACCAGTCTGTGATTATGGACCTTTTCACCCAAGTTAGAGATCATTAAAAATCATGATAAAAATTATGAGTAAACTAGACACATTTTGGGAACTCTCAGAAGTTACGGATTTAGTTTTCGACTTCGTATGATTTTTCTATGGCTTTTCTAAAACAATGCAGGAAGGTCTAATTTAGTTAACATCATATAATTTTCATAACACTTTGTATTATGTTGAGCAAAGTGTATAATAATAAATTCTAAGTACTGAATGTGTTTCTTTGTAAATTTTATCATCATAAACTGAAAATAAGTCATTCATGATAAGATTATTCATTCATTTAGAACACGTATATAAGCTATAATAAGCATAGTTTAATGGATTTCATAACACTAACACTTTTTCATAAAAGAGTTCTTATATATTACAAACATTTTAGATAAAACTATAATAGGTATAGTTTATGATACATCACATAACACACTCGTACAAAAAGGGTACATTCATACAGAAAGGTTTTACACTCACGCACACTACTCGTAAACTTGTTAACCTAAATTGTGAGACAATCTCTTTCCGTACGTCCGAGTGCGGGATATAATTCCTGTTAGTTATAATCAGAGTCTCCTGGAGGGAGAACGTGATAGTTGTGTATAGATCTATATTGGGTTTGACACCCCACACCTTGCTGCTAGCTACAGTGGGACCTGCAGGTCTACGGGTGACAAATGTCATTTCAGTTTTACGACGCCTGAGAAATGTCGTGGCAGGTTCATTTAGTCATAGTATGATTATAGCGACTCACATAGGGATATAACAATACATAAAGTTTACGGGATTTTTATAAAACTTAAATGGGTTTTATGTCGATTTTAAAATCACTTTTTATCTCAATAAGTACAGATATTACTGTACACTTTCGGTTTTGGTATTTATGACTACACATCATTTGAAACCACATTTATATCTTTAAGTATGGACAATACTTGTTATTTTCTCGGTCCTGGGATTTAGGACTACATATACATAAAGTGTTAACAAACATAAGAATTTACGGGAATTTCATTTAATTCAAGCGCGTTTATGTCAATTTAAACACATATCATTTTCTATTAGTAAGAGAGGTTACTTATACATTTTGGTCTTCGGTTATAAGACTACATTACATAACTTTTATAAAGAAAATATCGAATTTTTTGGATACATATTCTATCGCTTTTACAAGGAAAACGGTTTACTTCTCCAACAAAATCTCTTATGAACTCACCAACCTTTGTGTTGACACTTTTTCAAAATTACTTGTATTCTCAGGAAATCAATAAACAGGTAACCAAGTGCTTTTGAGGATGGGACGTTAAGGCGTCAAACATTTCATACTTATTGTCTACATATTGTAATTGATTTAGAACATGTAATTCATACAATGATGTAACTCTTTCGAATAGATATATATGATTGGTTGCATTTACTTTGAGCACTATTATACTCGTTGTTGTGATACTATACATGAAGTCCTCCGCCCTCGGACGTTTCCGCCATCCTTTGTTTGGGGGTGTGACAGATTGGTATCAGAGCATTGTTTATAGTGAACTCAGTATATCGAACCACATAAGATATACAAACTATAGATGCATTGGGACTAAAGTCTCTGATTTAAAGTTTTCAAAACAATTATACTTTTAGAAATAAATAATTTTCTAATTAAAAGTATACATGCATGCATACATACTAAGGTCAGCATTGTTCTAGAACAAAACAAAAGTAATGATTGTTGGATATCACAGGTAAGCTCGGGGATGTATGGTCAGTCTTGGGAGTGGCATAGCCTGATCAACTATGCTGGTCCGAGGAGTGATTAGCACATGCCCAAGAATGGTTGTAATATGGCAACAAGTCTAAAAACTTACCAACACTACCACAATGAAATACCATAGGGGTATTTTGCGTTATTATAATTACTTATATGAAAACTAAATAGATCCTTAATAATAGATCTATAGTCCCTAAGTGGATACCCTAAGATATTATATAACTTAGAAATCATAGAGTTAGAATTTGTTGTCATTGCCTTACTTCCTTTTCCTTGTTTGGATGTGGATCTAGGGTAGGATCACTTATTCAAAGGTCTATCATATCTTGTTATATGTAATTAGTATAAACTATGTCATTATAGAAGTAACCAATAAGGATCACCCCCTATAAGTAATTAATTATAGAGTTAGACGCCTAGTAATTATCTCTTCCACTCTTATTCTCGCAAGTACAACATAGCAAGATCCTACTTACCGGACGACCCCTACTTTCCAAATCCGAACCCGAGAAATGGTGAATGGCTATGAGGAGAATCAGAAGCGGAACCGGAGGTAATCAATCCTCCATGCATAGCAAGGGTTTCCGCAAACCGTTTTGACTACATCAAACTTGTGCCCCGTTGTGTAACGCCTGTGTTTTCGGGCTTGTCACTTTTAGCAATGTAATAGTCTAGGTTAACCTCTGTAACCCGTTTTGAAATAATAAAGATTGTATTATTTAAGTATTGTGTGTTTTGTGCTTAATTGCTTAATTATGTGGTTTGATTAATTAAGAATAAAAATAAGCGTCAAAATTTAAGTGTAAAATAAACTTAATATCTTTGAATAATGTTGTAGTAGTTGAAACGAGGTTTCCGAATATATATAGAACGCCCAAATCTGACTTCGTATGAGGAAGTTATGATTTATCGAAGTTTCGACTTAGCGGTGAGCAGCCTGTTTTACTCGATTTGAGATCGAGGGGTTTTTAGCCGAAGCAATCTAAATGAGAATCGAAGATCTCATTGTTGGTATCAAAGCGATAAAAAGTTAGGCGAGAACGGACGTCGAACGAAGAAGTTATGAATTTATAACGAAGTTTTTCTGTTACGGCCTATTAAAAATAAATAATAAAAATAAAGTCGAAATTTGCCGACGGTGTCTAAACGAAAGTTGTAGAGCGTGGTCTTACCTTCACGTGGATATAAAGAACGTCGAAAACGGAGTTCGTATGCGAAAGTTATGAATTTCCGAAGTTTATTAAATATTTTGTAATTAAAATTAATCTTTTAATCCGGCATTATCCGAAGACGAGTCACCGGTCCGATCCGACGTACGCCCTGCATACGCGAGTACGCCCCGCGTACTCCGAAGAGTATCGACACTTCGGATGACGCATGCAGTGACGATTTCAGAAGCAATACGCGCTGCGTACTGCAGTACGCCCTGCGTACTCCGAGGCTCCAGCCTCCTATAAATAGGAACCGAAGGCAGCCGAGTCTTTTGCCAATTTCCTCTCTTCTCTCTCCCGTTTTGCATCGTTTTGCGTGCCAGAAATATCCCGAAGCCCCGCTATCATACTCAAGCCCCTAGGCAAGTCCCGAGATCCCGAAGATCCCGAGAAGTGCGGTTCCCGAGCCGAAGCTCTGCCCGCGAGAAGTTCGATTTTTGTGAAGATCTTTCAGATCTGCTGTGGATTACTACTTCTGCAAATCGTAGTGCTATCCGATCATCTTCTGATCAAGTGAGTGTATACTACCTTTCATAAACACGATAATAATACAAGTTTGGTTCGAGTGTATTAAGTATATTGTTTTTGATAAGTGTGAGTGTGTAGTTACCTTCTTCTAACACATAAATATTAAGTATTTTCTATAAAGTACGTGCTATGTGTATAGTATATTGTTGTTTATATGTGTGAATGTGTATTCACTCTCTTCTATCTCATAGATATGATTTATTCTCTATGAGATATGTGTTATGTGTGTGTGTGCCTCATCTGTTATGTGGATTATGTGTTGATTAAAGCATACTATACAGGTTTTCAAAACTATGTATAAAAATGTATATTTTATCTACTAATATGTTGGGTAGGACATGGGTAGATAGTTGGTGTGTAATAAACAGATGAGAGGCCTCGTTGTTGTTTGATTTAGTCATCTAGCGGAGTTTAGATGACGACCACTGGCTATTCTAGACAGTCTTGTGGAAGCATTAGCAGGTTCGCCACCTGTAGGTGTTAATGAACTTGGGTGTTCATTTGCTGTACTCCATCCCCCTCATGGTTGCCTTATTTGACTTATATTGATGAGGTACCCCCGAAGCATGTGTTGTCGCCCCGATGAAATATTCTTAGACTAGGTCCCTTGTGTTAGTTGTTTTAGGGACATAAAGTGAGAATAACGGGAATGGGTAATTGGGTTATTGTTGGTTGGTGAAAATTAAATATGATTATTTATTGTGGGTTGAAAACCCTATATGCTCACCAGGCTCCCAAGCCTGACCCACTTAGTTTTATTTGTATTACAGGAAGTGGCGCGAGGACATGAGATGGATGAACCATCAAGTTGTTTTGTTTACAAGTTTGTATATGTATATATTTGTTGAATGACTTGTAATGCTATCGTTTATGCTTATTGGTCTGTATCGGAACATGACACCCCGAGTTTTGATTATATAATGAAAAATACATTTCTTTTATGAAATGCTTTGGTAAACATTGTTTTATCATGTTTTGTTTTTGGGAACAAATTCCGCAACTCTTTCAAATCAAAAGGATTTACTCTGAAAATATTTTAAAAGCATAAATGAAAATCGGTCTTCTCTGGCCGAGATTTTGGGGATGTCACAGTTGGTATCAGAGCATTAGTTTAAGCGAACTAGGAATTTGTAGGATTTCTAGACTTAAACTTAGAATGCTAAGTGAAGTTTTGAGATGTGTGTATGTTATGTTTTAGACACGAGCACTGGTTTATTTTAGGAAAGTTGCCTAAAATGCTTTATGTGCTAAATGTTATATGTTGCCATATATGATATTATTTGTTCGGATCTATGGTCTGTTGCCGACCGGATCTAGAAACCTTATGTGTGTAGGATTCTAAGCGTACATCTACGGTATTAGAACTAGCTAGTAAACGTTTCGGTGTGATAAGGAAGATTTGAATATCTATCATGATTGAGGATCTAATTTCACCTTATTCGGTGTGTAGATCAAAATGGTGAGAACAAGAAGTGGAGTTGGGAATGCTGACGAAAACAGGAATCAACCACCAATGATTGAACAAGTACCTGTCGTAGTAGCAGCACCTGAGCCAATAACCATGGCTGGTGTGCAAATGATGATTCAGACGATGTTGGATCGTTAGATGGATGAAACTAGACGGTTGCTTCAACAGAATCGTGAAGAACTGTCAATTCGTGTGGAAGAGCCTGAATTAAATGAAGGGCACTCGGAAGGGGGAAACTTCAGTGGGTCTGTTGGTCCAGCCAACCCACCGATAGTTAGGCAAGACAACCATGATAGAAGGAATGATGGAATGGGATGCAAGTACAAGGACTTTTTAACTTGCAAACCATCGACCTTCAATGGAAAGGAGGATCCGATTGGAGTTATGGATTGGATCTCCGAAATGGAGTTAGCTTTCATGACATGTGGCTGCAGAGGCAAGTTGCAGACTATCTATGCAGTGCGTCAGTTCCGAGGTGGAGCCGTTCGTTGGTGGAACACTCTAGGGAAGATGTTAAGCCCTAATGAGCCACTGCAATTGACATGGGCAGAATTCTTGGTGCAGTTCAAGCGCAAGTTCTGCTCGGCTCAAAATTTGTTGGAGTTGGAGAACAAGTTCCTGACATTGACGAAAGGCAGCATGTCAGTTGATGACTACACCAATAGCTTCACCGATAAGATGGGGTTTGCTTTGCGCATCGTTCCAGATGAGCTGACAAAGGTGGATCGGTATGCGAAGGGACTCCCATGGGAGTACGAGGTGCCAGTACGTCAGGCACTTACTCTAGAGGCAGCTATCTGGGCTGCCAAGTCTGTTGAGAACATGATTAAGGGGAGAACCACCGACAAGGTTGAGGTTGGTGAGAAGAGAAAGTTTGAGGGAACATCTGGTTCCGGTAAGAAGGGCAAATTTTCGAAATCTGATTCGAAAAAGTTTGGAGGAAAGGGAGGCGAAGCGAAGTGGTGTGATAAGTGTAAGAAAAAGCACTTTGGGAAATGTAGCGAGGATGTGACCTGATACAAGTGTGGAAAGGTTGGACATTTTGCCAATGAATGTCCGAACAACAAAAGGATGTGTTTTGGGTGCAATGAAGAGGGGCACATTTTGAAAGACTGTCCGAAGAAGAAGGAGGCAGCAAGGCCCAACATTCCACCAAAGCCGAAGGCGAGAGCCTTCCAAATGACACTCGAGGCTGCGAAAGATGAAGCTGATGTCGCTTCAGGTACCTTTCTCGTAAATGAATTACCTGCTCAAATTTTGTTTGATTCTGGAGCCAACTACTCCTTTATTTCGCATGAGTTTGGTAGAAAGCTAGCTTTGCCTATTGATAGACTAGATGATGCTTTATTAGTCGAAGTAGCTAGTGGCAAGTTTGTACCTGTTAGCCATCGTATGAAAAACATCTTAATTGATCTGAATGGGAATAAGTTTCACGAGGAATTATTGCCCATCGATCTTAATGGTTTCGACATCGTGTTGGGAATGGATTGGCTTAGCGCCAATGATGCCAAAATTTTGTGCAAGAAGAAGATAGTTAAAGTAAACTCGCCTGGGAAAGAGTCATTCATGGCGTATGGGGACAAACGTAGAGTGAATTCTGGAATCATTTCCCTAATGAAATCCAGAAAGTGTTTGACCAAGGGATGTACATCATATTTAGCATTTGTGATTGATGCTAAGAAGGAAAAGAAGGTGATGCAGAGCTTTCCAGTGGTGTGTGATTATCCGGAAGTATTTCCCGAAGATCTTCCTGGATTACCACCTGATAGACAAGTGGAGTTCAGAATAGACTTGCTACCAGCAACCACGCCAATAGCAAAAGCACCTTACCGATTAGCACCGACGGAGATGAAGGAGCTGATGATGCAACTTCAGGAGTTATTGGACAAAGGTTTCATTAGACCTAGTTCATCGCCCTGGGGAGCTCCAGTGTTATTTGTAAAGAAGAAAGATGGAAGTATGAGAATGTGCATCGATTACAGAGAGCTGAACAAGGCAACAATAAAGAATAGATATCCATTGCCGAGGATTGATAACCTATTTGATCAATTGCAAGGTTCGAGCTATTTCTCGAAGATCGATCTAAGGTCAGGATATCATCAGCTGAAAGTAAGAGAGCAAGATATCGAGAAGACTGCATTCAGAACTAGATATGGACACTACGAGTTCTTGGTTATGTCGTTTGGACTAACCAATGCTCCGGCAGCATTCATGGATTTGATGAATAGGGTTTGTAATCCTTTCCTTGATAAATCCATGATAGTGTTCATAGACGACATTCTCTAAGTGTGATTTTTGGATTCGTGAAGTCCAATTCTTGGGTCACGTGGTCAACCAAGAAGGGATAATGGTTGATCCAGCGAAGATCGAAGCTGTGATGAAGTGGGAACAACCAAAAAGTCCCACGGAGGTTCGAAGCTTTTTAGGATTAGTCGGATATTACCGAAGGTTTATCCAAGGCTTTTCTTCGATTGCTACTCCATTGACAGCTTTGACCCACAAAGGAGCTACTTATGCTTTGGAGTGATAAGCATAAAGAAGCATTTGAGCAGCTAAAGAAGAAGCTATGCGAGGCACCGATACTTTCTCTACCCGATGGAGTTGAAGACTTCGCTGTTTATAGCGATGCGTCTGGGGTTGGATTGGGTTGTGTTTTGACCCAAAGAGGAAAGGTGATAGCATATGCGTCTCGACAGCTGAAAGAACATGAAAAGAATTACCCGACTCATGATTTGGAGTTGGCAGCGGTAGTTTTCGCTCTGAAAATATGGAGGCATTACCTCTATGGAACGAAGTGCAAACTTTTTACTGATCATAAGAGTCTCCAATATCTCTTTAATCAGAAGGAATTGAATATGAGGCAACGACGCTGGCTAGAATTACTTAAAGACTACGACTGTGAGATACTTTACCACCCCGGTAAAGCTAATGTTGTTGCTGATGCTCTCAGTCGGAAAGTCAATCTTGAAAGGAAAAGGCCAAGAGCGTTGAGAATAGAAGTTGTCTCGACAATTGTGGAGAGTATAAAGAAAGCTCAAGAGGAAGCTTCTGAGAAAAATGACCGAAAGGAGGAACGTTTAGGTAAAACGTTGGTATTTGGTACAAACGGTCATGGACTGAAGGTATTCCAAGATCGTATTTGGGTACCTAAGTCAGGAGGAATTAGGGATCTTCTGATGGAAGAAGCTCACAAAACCATGTACTCAATTCATCCTGGTAGCACTAAAATGTATAGGGACCTGAAACCCTACTACTGGTGGCCGACGATGAAGCTTGATGTTGCAAAGTATGTGGCTGAGTGTTTGACTTGTGCGAGAGTCAAGACACAACATCAGAAACCTTACAGGAGTTTAGAACCATTGCATGTGCCTATGGGTAAGTGGGAAGACATTGCTATGGACTTTGTCACTAAACTGCCCAGAACAAAGAATGGTCACGACATGATTTATGTGGTCGTTGATCGATTCACTAAGAGTGCGCATTTCATAGCGGCCAAGGAGAAGTGGTCTATGGAAAAGCTTGCGAATTCTTACGTGAAGGAAATTATGAGGCTTCACGGTGTTCCGTTAACAATTGTATCGGATCGTGATAGCCGTTTCACCTCAAGGTTTTGGAAAAGTCTACAAGAGGAAATGGGTACCAAGTTATGTTTAAGTACAACTTACCATCTGCAGACTGATGGTCAGAGTGAAAGAACGATACAAACACTTGAAGATATGCTGAGAGCATGTACCTTGGAATTCCTAGGTAATTGGGATGAACACTTACCTTTGGTAGAATTTTCCTACAATAATAGTTTCCACTCGAGCATTAAGATGGCACCTTATCAAGCTTTGTATGGACAAAAGTGTCGTACGCCGTCTTGTTGGCTTGAGGCTGGGGAAAAGCAGTTTATGGGACCAGAGATGGTTCATCAAACTGCTGAAAAGTTTAAAATAATTAGGGAAAGAATGTTAGCAGCTCAAGATCGTCAAAAGAGCTATGCTGACAAGAAGCGAAGACCGATGACTTTTGAGATTGGAGATTCGGTTTTGCTTAAAGTCTCGCCGTGGAAGGGACTTATAAGATTTGGTAAAAGGGGAAAGTTGAGTCCAAGGTTTATTGGACCGTTTAAAGTTCTTCAGAGGATTGGGAACCAAGCTTACAAGCTCGAATTACCCGAGGAACTGAATGGAATTCACAACACTTTTCATGTGTGTTATTTGAGGAAGTTCACGGGAGAAGTTCCTGACATAATTTCAATTTCTGAATTGAGAATTGATGAGAACAAAAGGTTGATTGAAGAACCAGAGGCAATTGTTGACCGAAAGACTAAGAAGTTGCGACGCAAAATGGTTAGGTTAGTGCTTGTCCGATGCAAACACACGAATGGGCCGAATCTCACCTGGGAGACGGAGAGTGACATGTTGAGTCGCTATCCGCATTTGTTTGTTGATGTGTGATTCCGGGGACGAAATCATTCTAAGGTGGAGAGAATTGTAACGCCTGTGTTTTCGGGCTTGTCACTTTTAGCAATGTAATAGTCTAGGTTAACCTCTGTAACCCGTTTTGAAATAATAAAGATTGTATTATTTAAGTATTGTGTGTTTTGTGCTTAATTGCTTAATTATGTGGTTTGATTAATTAAGAATAAAAATAAGCGTCAAAATTTAAGTGTAAAATAAACTTAATATCTTTGAATAATGTTGTAGTAGTTGAAACGAGGTTTCCGAATATATATAGAACGCCCAAATCTGAATTCGTATGAGGAAGTTATGATTTATCGAAGTTTCGACTTAGCGGTGAGCAGCCTGTTTTACTCGATTTGAGATCGAGGGGTTTTTAGCCGAAGCAATCTAAATGAGAATCGAAGATCTCATTGTTGGTATCAAAGCGATAAAAAGTTAGGCGAGAACGGACGTCGAACGAAGAAGTTATGAATTTATAACGAAGTTTTTCTGTTACGGCTTATTAAAAATAAATAATAAAAATAAAGTCGAAATTTGCCGACGGTGTCTAAACGAAAGTTGTAGAGCGTGGTCTTACCTTCACGTGGATATAAAGAACGTCGAAAACGAAGTTCGTATGCGAAAGTTATGAATTTCCGAAGTTTATTAAATATTTTGTAATTAAAATTAATCTTTTAATCCGGCATTATCCGAAGACGAGTCACCGGTCCGATCCGACGTACGCCCCGCGTACTCCGAAGAGTGTCGACACTTCGGATGACGCATGCAGTGACGATTTCGGAAGCAGTACGCACTGCGTACTACAGTACGCCCCGCGTACTCCGAGGCTCCAGCCTCCTACAAATAGGAACCGAAGGCAGCCGAGTCTTTTGCCAATTTCCTCTCTTCTCTCTCCCGTTTTGCATCGTTTTGCGTGCCAGAAATATCCCGAAGCCCCGCTATCATACTCAAGCCCCGAGGCAAGTCCCGAGATACCGAAGATCCCAAGAAGTGCGGTTCCCGAGCCGAAGCTCTGCCCGCGAGAAGTTCGATTTTTGTGAAGATCTTTCAGATCTGATGTGGATTACTACTTCTGCAAGTCGTAGTGTTGTCCGATCATCTTCTGATCAAGTGAGTGTATACTACCTTTCATAAACACGATAATAATACAAGTTTGGTTCGAGTGTATTAAGTATATTGTTGTTTATAAGTGTGAGTGTGTAGTTACCTTCTTCTAACACATAAATATTAAGTATTTTCTATAAAGTACGTGCTATGTGTATAGTATATTGTTGTTTATATGTGTGAATGTGTATTCACTCTCTTCTATCTCATAGATATGATTTATTCTCTATGAGATATGTGCTATATAGGTTTTCAAAACTATGTATAAAAATGTATATTTTATCTACTAATATGTTGGGTAGAACATGGGTAGATAGTTGGTGTGTAATAAACAGATGAGAGGCCTCGTTGTTGTTTGATTTAGTCATCTAGCGGAGTTTAGAGGACGACCACTGGCTATTCTAGTCAGTCTTGTGGAAACATTAGCAGGTTCGCCACCTGTAGGTGTTAATGAACTTGGGTGTTCATTTGTTGTACTCCATCCCCCTCATGGTTGCCTTATTTGACTTATATTGCTGAGGTACCCCCGAAGCATGTGTTGTCGCCCCGATGAAATATTCTTAGACTAGGTCCCTTGTGTTAGTTGTTTTAGGGACATAAAGTGAGAATAACGGGAATGGGTAATTGGGTTATTGTTGGTTGGTGAAAATTAAATATGATTATTTATTGTGGGTTGAAAACCCTATATGCTCACCAGGCTCCCAAGCCTGACCCACTCAGTTTTATTTGTATTACAGGAAGTGGCGCGAGGGCATGAGATGGATGAACCATCAAGTTGTTTTGTTTACAAGTCTGTATATGTATATATTTGTTGAATGACTTGTAATGCTATCATTTATGCTTATTGGTCTGTATCGGAAAATGACACCCCGAGTTTTTGATTATATAATGAAAAATACATTTCTTTTATGAAATGCTTTGGTAAACATTGTTTTATCATGTTTTGTTTTTGGGAACAAATTCCGCAACTCTTTCAAATCAAAAGGATTTACTCTGAAAATATTTTAAAAGCATAAATGAAAATCGGTCTTTTCTGGCCGAGATTTTGGGGATGTCACACGTTGGGCAATCGTGATCGAGGTTTGAATGTCGATAGCAATGACAACAACCACCATGTGGAGATCAACGAGGGTGCTATGACCTCAACCACGGGGGACCGACTGACAGGGCCCTCTCGGCGAAGACCCGGCAGATCGCGAACATCGGGGATTAAAGCAGGTAGACTATAACCCGAGTTCGGAAACTGCACGCTACTACAGGCCCTACTGTCTCACGTACCCGAGACTCAGAAAGAGACTACTATTTCGGAGACCAACTCTCTATTTAGGACCTTATCACCACTCAGGCAGAGGCAAGAGTGTAACGGGGTAGACACACAACATTCAATGAGAGGAGGATTGCAGCCAAGTATCGATTTGCGAGGTGCATCGACTTTGCCTCATGCTTCGCAAGGGACAGATCGTCGTAAGTAGAGTTCATACCGCTCACAAGACCTTGTAAATTAGGTTCGTGAGTATGCGTTGGTGCTACTCTATTCTAGGCGTAAGCATGACACTGTGAGTTAAGCGGTTATACTAAACAAGAGATCTAGTTGCTATCAAAACTTTTCCATGCACAGATGTGAGGTAAACCTACATCTAGGTCAAAAAAATTCACCAAAACCCGAATTACTACAGTCGTATTAACAAGATGGGCTTAGGACATACCTAACAGACTCGAAGGTCTACTTATCCTTAATTATATAACTAGGCATACATCAATTGGTCATAATAAGGACCTAGCTTGGGTCAAGTATAAGGGTTCACTTGGATACAGAACTACTAAAAATTCATGGGTTTACCATATAAAGACTCCCGTTAAGAATTGTTTTCAGAACGCCCTTAACGACCGAATTACGTTACAAATCGATATAAGATAAAACTTAGTTAGAAACTCGCGACGTATAGCCATTCTAAAAACTCATTATCATCTCACCCTTAAACATTTTGTTGAGAAGTTCCTTCTTCATAGACTTATGGGTGCGATCATACCAACACTAATACACCGGGTCACATCAAAACTCCTCAGCCAAGCGTGTTTGGACACACATGATTCTAAGATGAGTAAAGCTTAACGCCCGTATGAAACCTACTCCTACCCACTGCTGTAACTCCATTTCAAGAATGTTAGCGGAAACACTAGGAATAGTACAGTAATGTGCAAAAATTTATATGCGTAAATATAAATCGTAAGGATGCACTTAAGATAATCATTTCCACTAACGAAGACATTTTTCCTTGTGAAACAGAGCTATGTCTTCACCAAGAGGCAACCAACCAACTAGTAAGGCGCCAACTCTGCAGATAGACACTGCTACTTTTCAGGTTGCAGTCACGGCAGCCGTGACAGCCGTCATGGCGCAATTTGACGCTAACAACGCCAGCAGGAGTGGAAGCGGTACTGACAATACAGATTGTGGTAACAATCAGGAGCACCAACAGGTGCCTGCCAGCGAAAATACCTCGGGCCACAAACCTACGAACAAGAAGAGAAAGTTTTGGAACATGAAAGAGCGCCACCAATCTCAAAGATCCACTAAAAGACAACAACCTATGGCCACCCCCACCATTACAACAGCAGTCACGACACATGCCTCAACACTAGTCACGGGGTCTGCCACCCAAACGTCGGCTAGACCATATGAGGGATCACTCCCAAAGTGTGTCAAGTGTGGATTCCATCACCATGGGGCTTGCCGAGAGATGCATTGTAAAAACTGCAACAGGAAAGGGCACACCGCCCGTTTCTGTAGGACCCCGACTCAGTACATCACTTCAACACCCATTACCAAAGTAATTCCAGTGTGCTTCCTATGTGGCGAAGTGGGACACTTCAAGAGAAACTGTCCAACTGAGAGGAATGACGGGGAAACCAGAGGAGTGTAGCAAACGAACCAGCAAGGGTAATAGGGAACCATATTAGGACTTTTGTAATGTTCCAACGACAAAAACGTTTAAGTACCCTATATTTGTAATGAATTTGGTATGCTTGATAAAGTCACCGTCTTTCTAAAAGTAGTTAAAATACTCTCTCGTTCAAATTAAACCAAAAACATTCATATATGATCTTAGGATCATTACCTGTAAGATGTAATGACTGTGTACATACATCGGGGTTAATTATAATCAAAATACTGAAGTCTTGAAACAAATAATTTCATCCTGACTCCTATTTCGTGTCTAGTAGTAAGAATTGAGTGGGGCCACCCACTCGACGATTTCACCAACATCAACTTACATACGACATTCATATACCGCTCGATCGTAGGGAGACCTGTCATGGATCATGATATCAAGTATCATTACTAGTTATCGAAACACACCCACTACCAGTGCTAGACACTATGGTATGAATCATCTACAATAATGATAACATCAAACAACATGAATCACCCTGAAAAGAAACACAAGATACTCTATCACTCTAGTGAACTCTTCTTGCAAATACAACTTAACTCGTGTAATCTAAAAAGATATTGCTGTCATCATCCAATTTTCATTGATATAGCCCTCATCCTCCCGATTTAGCGTCTACAAAAGGACCCTTCACTTAACCCCCCGAACATCGAAACCTTTGTCTCTCATAAACATCCAGCACGAACCTCCGGATCATCTCTCGCAGTGGAACCCCAAAACACGCACCATAGGAGTGTTATACTTCCCGAAACCTTATCATAAGTATTTACAAGAGACCTTTGGGAATGTCACGCATGTAGCAGACAAGGTTCAAGCACAGAAGCTTGGGACAGATATGGTACGAGTTCTGCCATGAACTTCGGGCCAAGGTTGCCCAGGAGGGCGAGTGAATGTTCTACTATCCAAAAAGGTCTAGTCGCGAAAACCAAACCCACATGCTTCCTACCGAGCTACAAGAACTCTCAGGTCAAACCTGTCGAACTACTCAACAATGAAATTGAAGAACCAAGCTTCTCACCTTGGAAAGCTCTGGTCTTATTCTTCATATAGAAAGGCAAATTGCTTATAGTTCCATCAACTTTAGAGGCCCGACAATATCTCCAATAGAAACCTTTACTATCTACCTCAGATAGACGAATAGGCTGACCAACCGCGAGGAACGAAGTACCCTTCAGGAATTGGACCTGAGATCTAAATATCACCAGTCGCGAGTATTGGAGAAGGATGTCCGAGGACAACCCTCCAAATTCAATGTGGACGCTACAAGTCCGTAGTGATACCCCTTGGATAGGACCAACCCGCTCGCAGTATTCATAGGTTATGCCATTCTTACTAGGATCCGTTAGTCATTGTCATTGTAAGTGACTTGCTTATCTACCCTCGCAGTAAGAAGGAAACCAAGGAGAGCAACTACAACAAACCGCGAAAGCAATACGATCAGAGAAGCTTTACCCGAAGTTCTCTAGATACGAGTTTTGGAATTAAGGACTCAAATTCCTAAGACACGTCCTTATCAATGTGGAAATCCTTAAGGACCCTTTCAATTGATCAAAACCGTTGAGAAACAGTCAGCACCAAAGGCGTCAGCAGGAATACCCCAAAATTCCGGGTCTCGCTGACCTACCGTCTTAGTTCCTTTGGAACTTCTCGTAAATTACAGAACCCCCTTACGACTTTGACCCTGAAGGGAGCAACCCTCGACTGGGAAGAGAAGCAAAAGGAAGAAACCTTTAGAACTCCATAATAAGAGACCAAATTCCTCTGGAAACCTCACTCTGGGCAGGCTTAGTACGCTTCGGAAAGCGTGGAAAGCAAAAACCCCAGATAATTATGCCTTTCGAGATTCTTGTAAGAATCAGCTCTGTAATCGCAACTTCAATCTACTCCCGCGAGCTTAGTAAAGTACATTCTACCCGACACATCCCGAACTTGCAGAAGTATCTATCCAACGAGACTCTTGTAATTCCCCTCGACGAGATCGAGTTCCACAAGAGCCTCACCTTCGTGAAAGAACCATAGTGACCATGGACCGAAAGGTTAAGCGAACGCAGCAACGCTGCTCCCCATTAGTGAAAGTTCGTAGGAATACTAACCAAGGACCTGGAGTCACGTGGGAGCGTGAGAATCAATCGATTAGGAAGTATCCCCACTTCATGGCTCGATTGTTCATGCCCACTCCTTGCCTAAATTCAAAATTTCGGGACGAAATTCCCTCTAACGGGGAGATGATGTGACAACCGTCATTTTTCGGTCAAGTCAAAGTCAACTAAAGTCAACAAGTCAAACCGGTCAACTCAATTTGCCCGTAGGTACTAGAGTTTCCGTTATGTAATTTCTAAACAACTCTCTATTCTAATGAGAGATCATAAATCGAAAAGTGCATACATCTAGATCTCCTTAACCTAAAACGGTGGTACGTGGAGAGCCAAACCGATAAAACAATGTTACATACTCATCGGGAGTATGCAAGATCCTTAAACAAGGCTTAACGGGGTTTACGGACCTTGCACTACGAAGCCGGACACTCACATTCGTCACACATAAAACCGCTCTCAATCGTTTTCACTCCATCTCTTCTTATCAGAAATCTCTCCCAAATATCTCTTTGTATGTGAAATCTCTCTAAGTATGTCAAATCTCTCCCAAATCTCTCTAAGTATGTGAAATCTCTCCCAGATCTCTCTTTGTATGAGAAATCTCTCCAAGAATGTCAAATCTCTCCCAAATCTCTCTACGAATGTGAAATCTCTCCCAGATATCTCTTTGTATGTGAAATCTCTCCAAGAATGTCAAATCTCTCCCAAATATCTCTTTGTATGTGAAATCTCTCCCAGATCTCTCTTTGTATGAGAAATCTCTCCAAGAATGTCAAATCTCTCCCAAATCTCTCTAAGTATGTGAAATCTCTCCCAAATCTCTCTTTGTACGAGAAATCTCTCCAAGAATGTCAAATCTCTCTACGAATGTGAAATCTCTCCCAAATATCTCTTTGTATGTGAAATCTCTCCAAGAATGTCAAATCTCTCCCAAATCTCTCTAAGAATGTGAAATCTCTCCCAAATCTCTCTTTGTATGTGAAATCTCTCCAAGAATGTCAAATCTCTCCCAAATATATCTAAGAATGTGAAATCTCTCCCAAATCTCTCTTTGTATGTGAAACCTCTCCAAGAATGTCAAATCTCTCCCAACTCCTCAAGATCCCTAGCCTAGTACTAGCATGTTGTTTTAACATATCACAATATCAAATAACCGTATGGTATTTTGGGGTCTACTTACTGGATATGGCTGATCGTACACTTCGCATCCTCTTTTACTTATTTGGAAAACCATTTAAAAATCATTTTTAAAATCTTTCCTTGATTTGATACTGGATTCGCACGAATGTTCCTCATATTCACTCAAACCAAGCCTCTGATACCAACTTGTAACATCCATAAAATTTGAGCCAATTTAAAACTTTTAAATCGTTCAAACCATTCAATTATTACAATTTGTTTTCAAAATAGTTTAAAACTCAGAGTTCCAAGAAATCATAATCATCAATCGAGGAAGTGTACGGTCACGCTTTCGCCTTCCCACGACCATCCGTTGAACCTGATACAATAAACTGAAACTGTAAGCCCAAAAGCTTAGTGAGTTACCCCCAAAATACCAATGCCATACAGATAACCATATCATACAAACATATAAGTAACAGAACAGCTGTGCATCATGAGTCTACAGTGTGACTGGTCCGCCCGCACCGAGCCTTTAGTCCACCAGGTCCACTCTCTAAGTCTACATTATGATTGGACCGTCCGCACTGGGACTTCAGTCTATCTGGCCTACTCTCCGAGCCTCAGCACTTCTGGACCGCCCTCTCGGGGCCTTCAGCATATCCGGACCGCTCGTCGGGCCTTCGGCCTGACTAGGTGACCTCCTGGGCCTGTAGTCTATCCAGTCCGCCCTGGGTATTTTGGCCTACAGTACGAAGCAGGACACACCTCAACCCAACCCCATACTAATCAAACAATCATGTGCACATAAATATCATACTCTAGCATGTATATAACAGATAATCATACCGATCTAACAAATGACTAACACAGAAACCATCCTATAACCAGGATACCAACCTAACCGGTCACTAACATAACATCATCTTATATACCAGGATACCAACCTAAACCAGGCCACTAATATAATACCATCCTATCTGCCAGGATGCAGATCTAGCGGGTCAATAACCATATCAATAATATACCCAGATACAAATTTGATAAGGGTCGGTCTCGGTGCCTTAGACCCTGTTTATATAGTGAGGATAACTCGCCTTGCAATGTCGGACTGAACCACGAAATCACGCTCCCGAAACACTGCCCCAAACTCCAACACCTATAACCATCAATGATCCAATTCATAAATACCTGGTAACCAATTATCCTCAAAGGTCAAACTGGTCAACCCTTAGTCAAAGTCAAGGTTAACAGTTAAGGTCAACAGTCCATGTTGATCTAAACTCGTCAAGTACCCTTAGCTACTAGTCGAGTTCCTTGCATAACTCACCAACTCGCCGAGTCACTAGAATGACTCGTCGAGTTCCCAAGGTTTGTGGTCATAAACTCCTTGGCCAACTCGTCGAGTCTCCCTTGCAACTCGCCTAGTTCATACATGTCCAAAGGTTAGGAAAACCCTAGCCGACTTGCCGACTCACTCATCTGACTCGCCGAGTCCACGACAATCTTCATCAAACTCGCCAAGTTGACCACGCAACTCGTCGAGTCCCTTAAGTCCTTCATCCATACAGAAGCTTATTCATGAAACCAAGGCTCCAAAATGTAGATCTAGGCTCCTAGGGTGTTGTTGTCACATAAAGTTGCTAACTTTACGTGTATGCAAGGCTCTACGGAACTAAAACACTCATAACTAGCATTAGGAGAAGGTTTTTGACATGAAGGAGGTTCAAAGCTTCATAAAGCTTGAGGCTTTCTGTCCACAGAGCCTAGGGGAGTCAAGATCTGAAACTTTGCCCTTGTGACAAGCTCAAACCTGAAAATGACTCTATCATGCCCTATAAATGACAATTTTCTTCCACAAAGGGGAGATCTAAGCAATGAAAAGTAAAGGTGGTAGCTTTATACCTTAATCTTGATGCCCCAATACTGGAAATCCTAGATCTACAAGCTCTTTTTTGTCCCAAGCTCTCATATCTTCAAGAAATGCTCCAATACACTCACTTTTGGTCTCACACACTCAAGAATAGAGACTAGCTAGCTATTAGGGTTTCTCTGGACGTGAAGCTGACAAGGGAGGCTGGGAAGGAAAGTTAAAGACCTTTAAATAGGGTGCAAAACCCCGGAATTAGGGTTTCATCCTCCAACTCCTACTCATCGAGCCCCTTCTTGGACTCGACGAGTAGTTCACTTTAACACGTGGACCAACCCGCTGCTACTCGGTGAGTCAGGCAACTAACTCGTTGAGTAGACCTTAATATCATGAGAAATAATAACCACAAATTGATACTCGGGAATCGGGCGTTACACAAGCATCCAAAATATATGTTCTAAATTGTTATATATGTATCATTTCAGTAGTTATGTCCATTAATTTTATAAAATTATACTTTAACTAAATACATCCGAAAACACTAGTAAAAATTTCCCTTTATTTTTTTTTTGTTTCCCAGTTCAGGAAGACATACAGAAGTTATGAGTTGGTGGTGAAATATTACCTCACTACCACCAAATGGAAAGTGATGACATATGGTGTTGTCGAAGGACCGTAAAGTCTAAAATCAAGCAATAAAGAACAAGTATAATCAAAAATAAATTTTGATTAATAAATTTCTATAAGAGAGAATGCAAAAAGCCATAACTTTTACAACAAACCCTACAACTACTTATATACTATGAATTACACAAAATATGAAAATCCCTAAAACCTATGGATTTAAACAAAACTATACAAGATAAGATCCTAATCACGAAGATATCAGATCTAATAAACGAAGTGCCCAAGAAATCTTCATGTTGGCATTGACGAGATGTGTAAAGCGTGCTAGACATTGTATAATCATCAACATGAAGTGCGTTTGGCTCATCAGACTATAAGGTTTTACCTTACAATATCCCCCAATCTGATGATGTCAAAACTTGTAGATATTACTCACCATACTCAAAAAAAACTTTTACAGCTTCAACCATAATCTCTGGCTTGATCCATTTGTAGACATCAAGTTTGAGTTCTTTTCTTCTTATACGTAGCTCAAAGGAGATAAAGCAATGATAATTTTCACCAATCTATTCATCCACGCATAACATCCTTAGATGAAATAAGTACATACTAGGAGCCTTTAGAAGTGCATTTGAATGTTGAAAGTACATGTGACCATTTCCATCACGATAGAGAACTCCTTGCACTGGATCTTTGATACTAAGATCCTCGATACGGGGAATTTCCACTGGTAGAGAGTTGTTGGTGTAGAAAGTTCCAAAAGGAAAAAGAAACATAACATGTTTTTATCTTCACCTTCGAACCATTTATGGAATAGATGGATGCTTTTCTATTGAAGTTGAAGCTAAATCTTGAGAAGGAATCAGGTTCAAGTTCCTGACTTTTTTATCATCAGCATCAATGTCAGCTTTATTTCTTGTGCATATATTGTAACCCCTGTTCCGAATTTTTACCCATTAGGGTGTGGGTGATGTAATGTAGATGATTCGGATGTTCGGATTTGGTTTTGGAGCCAAGGGGTATTTTGGTAAAATGGCAGCGATCTTTTATGGAAATCAGATTTTTGTTCGGGAAACTTTGTGGAAAGTATGATTTGATTAAAGTTTAGAGCTTCTCGTTACATTTTCATGGATATAAGGATCGTAGAAATCGGAGTTGTATAAAAGAAGTTATGGCCTTCGGAATATGCTAGGGTTTGAGGCGAAACCCTAGTATATGGGGCATACTAAAGGAGTACACGGGGCGTACTAATGCGAAGGTTATTATGTTGTGCGTAATGGGGTGTACAGTTAGCATACTACGAGGATTGGATCGGGGTGCGAGACCTCATACGTTAGGCGTACGAGGAGTACGTTGGGCGTACAAGGGTAAGTAAGAAACCCTAATTTTTCACAATGTACCCTATATAAGATTTATGTTAGCCTTTTTTGTTCATTTCTAAGCCAGCCTCCATACCCTAAAAACCCTAAATCGACCCCATATCCCCTTAGTGGTGTTCTTGAGCTATTAAGAGGACCTCGTTGCTTATTTTGCCTTAGTGAAGGAAGTAGAGAAGTTTGAGGATTGCTTTGTTCGGTGGTAAAGGCTTTGGATCCATAATCAGCATCTTGTGGGAAAGCTTTCTGAGGTATCAAGTATGCATCTTCGCTTGTATATGTACAGATCTCTTCTTGGTTAGTTTTTTATGATTTTGGTCTCCTTTTTAGGTCTGTGGACGAGTTAGGTCATTTAAGGGCTTGTTCTTTCAAATCTGAGTTTGTTTTCGTACCCTTAAGCATAAAGGTGCAAGATTTATGTGAATTTTGGTGTCATGCATGCATTAAGTCAACTATTAAGTCCCTTTTAAGCTTAAGAGCTTCATTTAGCCATGTATGAATTTAAAGTTGGCAACTTTACGTGATAATCCAGCTCAAGGAATTCAGATCTATGTTTTGGAGCTTTGTCTTAATGGATTAGAGAAATCAAGTTTTGGGCTGAATAGTGTGAGTATGTTGGGCGTGCAAGCAGGTACACTTAGCGTACAAACCTCCAAGCGAGTACGTTGCGCATACATACTGAGTACGCTCCGCGTACTTGGTCTATTGGGCCTTACATGTTTGGGCTTCGGTTTAGGCTATCTTTTAGGCTTGGTTGCCTGGGGCTTTGTTGGGCCATCTGAGAATAAGTTTTTTAGATTAGAGAAAAGTTAATGGGCTTTAGGGTATGGCCCATGAAAGTGTTTGGGTCCAATTTGGAAAATTGGGCCATAAGTGGGCTTTAGATGATTATTGGTTTGTAGGCCTTTATGATTGAAAGTTTGGGCCTTAGTCTTGGACCAAACTAGTTGAGGGGTAAATGGTATTTTCACCCCATATTTGGATTATTGGTTTTAGATTGGAACCCAAATGTTAATTGGGTGTTATTTTTTTGATAGTGTAGAGATTCTAGCGGATCTGCAACCAGAGATTTATTTGTTGGTTCGACTATCGAGGTGAGTCTCATCACTGTACTATGGGTCGAAGGCACCAATGTTGTCCCATTTGGTTTATTTATTATACGAAGACCAGGTTTGGCCCTTGCCATTTGAATGAAAGACCAGGAGGTGGCTCCTGGCAGATCTGTATGGAAGACCAGAGTTTGGACTTTGGTAGTTAAGTAGATAAGTAGTTATAGATTGTACGCTAGTTGTCTTGGTGATGCTTGCATGGAAGACCAGGAGGTGGCTCCTAGAACTTATCCATAATACCTAGGGTTTTGATCCCCATCTTCGCAAGGAAAGACCATGATACAACTCGTGGCATAATGGCAAGACTATCGTTGGCATATAGCACCTCCTATTGCATGTTTGATATGTATGACTCGTATGTTATGTATGGTATGTGGTATTTTGGGGGAACTCACTAAGCTTTGTGCTTACAGTTTGTGGTTTATGGTTTCACGTACTTCCGATTCGAAAGGGAAGGGTCCGGCTTGATCGTAGCACATACACTCGTGTTTTCCGCAACTCATGATTTTGGGAATGTACTGTTATGATTGTTTTTATTTGAAATACTTCTAAATGTTTGAATAAAGGATAAATGAGTGTTTTGATTATATTAAAAATGAAATTTTTATCCAGTGATTTTTGGGACGTTACATGTATCCCCTATGGCTTTTGATGATAAAAGAGATTTCAAGACACTCATTGTAGCCATACTTCACAAGGTCGGACACAAGAATTTTCTCATGGTATTCACCTTTATCATTTTTTATAGTAAGATGTACAGTGGATATTTTTTTATAATTGGGTTTAGTACGTATCATTTTTACAATTGGGTATGGATATATTCTCCTTGAAAACATATCGACATATTTGAAAAGATATATCTTTGTGTTTATTTCATCCATCTTCTTTTTCTTCGTAACTTCATTGTCAAAGTGTTTAAACATTTATTTTTGTTGATCCATATTTCCTTCATCAGTAACCATATCCTCAATGAATTTGTAATCATGCTCTAGAATAGTTCTATTGCACAATGCATGATTATGTTCAGAAACAAAAACTTTCACTTCTTCTACTAAAAACCCCAATTCCTTAATCTTTTTAGAGAGAAGAATAGTATTTAGACGTTTTACTGTAGGAACAGAAGAAGAAGTTGTAGCCTTCCTTTTTCTAGATAATGGTTGATCGTCATCGAACTCAATGTCACTAGCAGTGTGACGCTCCCCCTAACGTTGAGTCTCCCATTAGTATGTTTCTCCCCCTAAGATTTAGAACCACCGTGTCGCTCAACATCTGGCATGATTGTAGAGATGGGAACAACATTATCAAACACTGAATCTCTGATAGATCCAAAAACCCTTCCTCATCAAACAATCCTCTAAGTAATCCTCATTTTTGACATCACCTTCACGAAATAGTGGATAAATATCAACAATTGCAGTTCTTGTGATAGTAGTTGTAGGCCCTGAAGTTGGAGTTTAGGTAAATGGATTTGGTGCGTGGTGGTGGATTCGAGGGTGGTGGAGATGGTTGTAGTGGTGAATCGGAGGGTGGAGAAGATTGTGGTGGTGGTGGATGAGAAGGAGGAGGTGGTGGTGGTGGTGGTGGCTCAGAGGGATAGAACTTCCAAAAGAAGGAACTACGACTCATTTGATCTCAACAACATTAGTCTCAACATGTCCTAGGCATTCAGCAAACACATCAAAAATCCCACTAAGCATATAAAAGAATTCTAGCATTTATGATGATAGAGAATGGACTCACGATGAACAGGTTGAATGGGTATATGCACATATCTTGACTCTTCATGATCAAAGGTATTATGACAAGGAGATTGTGATTGAGTTTCATCCATACCAAAAATATGTTCTAAAACTGTTGGTTTTAAAGGAATGCCTTGCTAATAATAGGAGGATGAGGATATGAAGTAAATGTTCTTATTTAGAAGTGGAGGAGATCGAGCAGCAACAACAACATGATCAGGACGGCGTATCATTGAACGTCAAATAGTGTGATAGATGGTGATTCAGAGCATTATCTTTTTTTGCCTCTTCATCAATAGAAGACTGCAAGTCAGATAACCTTTTAGAACTTTCTTCAGTAGAAGGTACATCAGTGGATAGGGCATGCAAAGCTTGAAACAGATGTTTCTCGACATCATATGGATTTCGAGTCCATTTCACCATCCAATGAGTAATAGATGAGCCTTCTAGCTTTGGGGCATTGTTGATCAATTTTGAAGACACAATTAATGGAGAAAGTTCATCAACAAGTTGTCCTAGATATCATGTGCCAATTTGTTCTAGTTCTAATGAAATCCACCGAGGATAAGGAACATATATGGGACTTTTCTTTCCTTTGATGATGGATGTGAAAACCGTCATTTTTCGGTCAAGTCAAAGTCAACTAAAGTCAACAAGTCAAACCGGTCAACTCAATTTGCCCGTTGGTACTAGAGTTTACATTATGTAATTTCTAAACAACTCTCTATTCTAATGAGAGATCATAAATCGAAAAGTGCGTACATCTAGATCTCCTTAACCTAAAACGGTGGTACGTGGAGAGCCAAACCGATAAAACAATGTTACATACTCATCGGGAGTATGCAAGATCCTTAAACAAGGCTTAACGGGGTTTACGGACCTTGCACTACGAAGCCGGACACTCACATTCGTCACACATAAAACCGCTCTCAATCGTTTTCACTCCATCTCTTCTTATCAGAAATCTCTCCCAAATATCTCTTTGTATGTGAAATCTCTCTAAGTATGTCAAATCTCTCCCAAATCTCTCTAAGTATGTGAAATCTCTCCCAGATCTCTCTTTGTATGAGAAATCTCTCCAAGAATGTCAAATCTCTCCCAAATCTCTCTACGAATGTGAAATCTCTCCCAGATATCTCTTTGTATGTGAAATCTCTCCAAGAATGTCAAATCTCTCCCAAATATCTCTTTGTATGTGAAATCTCTCCTAGATCTCTCTTTGTATGAGAAATCTCTCCAAGAATGTCAAATCTCTCCCAAATCTCTCTAAGTATGTGAAATCTCTCCCAAATCTCTCTTTGTATGAGAAATCTCTCCAAGAATGTCAAATCTCTCCCAAATCTCTCTACGAATGTGAAATCTCTCCCAAATATCTCTTTGTATGTGAAATCTCTCCAAGAATGACAAATCTCTCCCAAATCTCTCTAAGAATGTGAAATCTCTCCCAGATCTCTCTTTGTATGTGAAATCTCTCCAAGAATGTCAAATCTCTCTAAGAATGTGAAATCTCTCCCAAATCTCTCTTTGTATGTGAAACCTCTCCAAGAATGTCAAATCTCTCCCAAATCTCTCTAAGTATGTGGAATCTCTCTCAAATCTCTCTCAACTTTCTATAATCACTCGGGGTATCCCGACCCTCGAATTTGGCGAAAACAGCCCAAAAACGGAAGTCTACGCGAAAAACGGACTTAAGGAGCCGAAACCCCTCTTAGGACCCGAAAGTCCTCTTAGGAACCGAACCCTTCTGAGCCGAAGGCTGCTGAACCGAACCCGAAAGGTCCTCTCGGGCCCGAACCTCGCATGCCTCACCCGAACCCGAACGTTCGGCACATTTCGGGTCTGACCACTTCCTCTTCTGATGACCTACCGAGCCTTCGCTTCTGATGACCTACCGAACCCTCACTACTGAGCCATTGACCGAGCCCTCGCCCTCGCCTCTTCTTCTGGTTCGCACTTCGCTTCCGGCTCGGCACCAGCAAGGACCGAACCTCGGCCTAGGGACCGAACCTCGGCCTAGGACCGAGAGGTCTCGCTGGGAATGCCTTTCTTCCAGGTTTTCGACTAATTTCGCGTTTTAGGCCCGTTTTTAATTGTTTTAACACAAGATTTTCACCCGAAACTTTATTTTAACATATAAGGACCCAAAATTATTAAATTATCACATTTTTAAGAATAAAACCTAATCCAAAAGAGTGGGTGAAGTACAACGGTGGAGTGTTGACTTTACCTTATTTTATGACACAAGCAACCTCTCCCACACCCACTCCATGTCACTATTCACCACCAGCCCATCCCTAGTCACTTCATAAGTCCTTTCTCACTATTTTCAGCCATTCCCACGTTCTTAGGGCTGGAACATCCACCCTCTCTCCTCACACTTCATTCATTCTCTCATTTTTCACCAAGAACCACACTCCAAACTCTCTCATCTTTCTCTCCAATTCGAGAATTTCAAGGCATACTCCAAGACTTTTCTCCTACAATTAGTAAGTATCATCATCTTTCTTATGATTATTGCACACCCTCTTACTCAAAATCATAGATTGCTTACACAAACATCATCACTTTCTTGTTAGATCTTCGAATCTTCAAGTGATTCTTCAAGTGTTCTTGGGTTGAACACTTCTCTTCTTCAACACTTACCTACTGAAATCACTCAAGGTGAGTTCATACCCCTACATTTTCATGTTTTCTCAAGTTTTTAGGGGGGGGATACAAGTTAAAACACCAAGAACATAACTAAACTTTTCTAACAGCCTTCATCAGAAACGTTCAACTCCATTCACGGACTGTTTTGGACGACTTAAACATTTTTGTTTTCAAAACTATTTTAGGTGTAAGTAGTTCAAGTTCTTATCTTTAAAATGACTACTTGCACATCTCCATATGAGTTTTCTACAATTTATGGTGAATTTTACAAAACTTCCTATCATTTCAAACACCAATCCGGACCAGTCTGTGATTATGGACCTTTTCACCCAAGTTAGAGATCATTAAAAATCATGATAAAAATTATGAGTAAACTAGACACATTTTGGGAACTCTCAGAAGTTACGGATTTAGTTTTCGACTTCGTATGATTTTTCTATGGCTTTTCTAAAACAGTGCAGGAAGGTCTAATTTAGTTAACATCATATAATTTTCATAACACTTTGTATTATGTTGAGCAAAGTGTATAATAATAAATTCTAAGTATTGAATGTGTTTCTTTGTGAATTTTATCATCATAAACTGAAAATAAGTCATTCATGATAAGATTATTCATTCATTTAGAACACGTATATAAGCTATAATAAGCATAGTTTAATGGATTTCATAACACTAACACTTTTTCATAAAAGAGTTCTTATATATTACAAACATTTTAGATAAAACTATAATAGGTATAGTTTATGATACATCACATAACACACTCGTACAAAAAGGGTACTTTCATACAGAAAGGTTTTACACTCACGCACACTACTCGTAAACTTGTTAACCTAAATTGTGAGACAATCTCTTTCCGTACGTCCGAGTGCGGGATATAATTCCTATTAGTTATAATCAGAGTCTCCTGGAGGGAGAACGTGATAGTTGTGTATAGATCTATATTGGGTTTGACACCCCACACCTTGCTACTAGCTACAGTGGGACCTGCAGGTCTACGGGTGACAAATGTCATTTCAGTTTTACGACGCCTGAGAAACGTCGTGGCAGGTTCATTTAGTCATAGTATGATTATAGCGACTCACATAGGGATATAACAATACATAAAGTTTACGGGATTTTTATAAAACTTAAATGGGTTTTATGTCGATTTTAAAATCACTTTTTATCTCAATAAGTACAGATATTACTGTACACTTTCGGTTTTGGTATTTATGACTACACATCATTTGAAACCACATTTATATCTTTAAGTATGGACAATACTTGTTATTTTCTCGGTCCTGGGATTTAGGACTACATATACATAAAGTGTTAACAAACATAAGAATTTACGGGAATTTCATTTAATTCAAGCGCGTTTATGTCAATTTAAACACATATCATTTTCTATTAGTAAGAGAGGCTACTTATACATTTTGGTCTTCGGTTATAAGACTACATTACATAACTTTTATAAAGAAAATATCGAATTTTCTGGATACATATTCTATCGCTTTTACAAGGAAAACGGTTTACTTCTCCAACAAAATCTCTTATGAACTCACCAACCTTTGTGTTGACACTTTTTCAAAATTACTTGTATTCTCAGGAAATCAATAAACAGGTAACCAAGTGCTTTTGAGGATGGGACGTTAAGGCATCAAACATTTCATACTTATTGTCTACATATTGTAATTGATTTAGAACATGTAATTCATACAATGATGTAACTCTTTCGAATAGATATATATGATTGGTTGCATTTACTTTGAGCACTATTATACTCGTTGTTGTGATACTATACATGAAGTCCTCCACCCCCGTACGTTTCCGCCATCCTTGGTTTGGGGGTGTGACAATGGACATAAGCTGATTGAAGATGAGCTGAGAAAAATCCATATGCTTGTTCTTCACCATGACATACCGAATGCCAAGCTTGAAATGATTGAGTTGATCAAGTCTCGTTTTTTTTTTCCACTTTCTGATAACCCCTATAAGATACTTCCAGCTAGCAAGAACACAATTGAGAAGAGCATTCTTATGACCATTATGAGTACCTTGGATAGATACATCATACCCAAAGTTGGGAAGAATTTATTTACATTGTTCTTCAGAAGGAAGATTAGAACTAGGCCAACCAAGTAAGATGAAGAGTATCCTGAATGAATTCATAGTGATACAAACATTAAATCTTCCATCTCCAATTCTAACAATTTTAGCTTTAGAACTTTTTTCGTAGGTGCAGGATTAGTAGAATTAATATTAGATGTCATTTGTATAAAGATGAGATGCATAGTCTGAAAGTGCATAGAAAAGAGTATGAGTTTTTTAGAAACTCAACAAAACTCTTTGATCCTTTTTTCTAGAAATCTGTAAGAATCACAGTTGATATAGAGAAATTTGTTTCTTTGATGGTAATGGGAGTGTATGATGCTCTTTTAGCCTTGACAACATTTGTAGTAGGAAAATTAGAATAGAGAACCGACATTGATACATAAGAAGCTTTCTAGGGTTTTCGGATTTGAGAGAATTTTTGGCAGAGATCTGAAAGAACGTAAATTTTGAATGGTGATTAACCTCTACTTCTATAGAAGGAGAAATTGATGTAATTAACCTCTGCTTTGATTAAGCATCTACAACCAAAATGTGTAAGAATGATATACTCTGCTTTCAACCATTCATGGCTTCTTACGGTGTCATGTAGAGATGGCGATTGATGATGCTTTGATTTTGAGTGAAGCAGACAGTGGAGACAACTTCATCCAAAAGATAGAGAGGAAGGTTTGCAAACTTCAACATCGATCGAGCGGCTTCAACAAGAGTGTGGTGTCTTCTTTCAACCATACTGTTTTGTTGAGGAGTGTAGGGAGTATAGAAATTGTGGTCGATGCCTTTGTCAAAGATGAATTTCTCAATGGTGACATTGGTGAATGCAGAGCCATTTTCACTTTGGATTCTTCGAACAGGGACTTTGACAAGAGCTTCAATTCCTTTAATGAAGTTAATGAGTTCAGAGCTATTCTGGGTTTTAGCCTAAGGAAGCAGACCCAAGTGAACCTTGTGTAGTTATCAAAAATCACAAGATCATACTTTTTGTGATGTAGATTTTCTACGGTGGATGTTCCACATAGATTGATATGAAGAAGTTCTAATGGTTCCGAAATGGACTTTTTAATGATGACATGATGACCTTTCTTGGATTGCTTCCCACATTCACACGCAACACAAAGATGATCTTTTTTGAATTTGAGGAGTGGAATACCTCGGGCCATTTCGCCAGAAACAAGATCATTCATGTATCAGAAGTTGAGATGAGCGAGCCTCCGATGCCATAGCCAACTTACATCAGGAACGGCCTTTGAAAGAATACATTCTTTTTGCCAGAAACAAGATCATTCATGTTGATGTCTAAAGGATACATGTTTTTGATGCAATCAGGTTTGATAAGACATTCTTTTCGGTCTTTTTTCATAACATAGGTATGATTTTTGCAGAACTAAACTCTTCGGTATGTATCGGTGATTTGAGCCACACTGATCAGATTATGCTTGAGATCAGCCACATACAATGCATTGGAGACAAAGAAACTTCCATTGGTCAAGACGCCATAACCTTGAATTTGTGAATTTGAATTGTTGCCATATGTCACGTACCTAGTGTTAGGAGTGAGCTTCATATCACACAGAAAGTCTTTCTTCCCACTCAAGTGCATGGAACAAGCACTATCAATATACCATATTGTATCTTGTTCCGAAGCACAAAGTTCCTGCAAAATCAATGTGTTTTGTAGTTTTTAGGCTCCGAGTTAGACTTAGGGACTTTGAAATGGGCTTTGAACTTGGATTGTGACTTTTAAGCAATTGGCATCTCGAAGGGCTTGTTTTGAGATTCTTTTAGAAAAAAGCAGAATGTCATGGTCTTTTCATTTATCCAAAAATCGTATTCAACCAATGGTTGTTTGGATACTACTTTTCTCAAAGCAACAGTTTTCCGAGATGTTGTAGGAATGACTGTGTTCATAGATGTTACAGATGTGTTTTCAGACTTTTTTACTTTTCATTCAAACTTTTGTTTCGAGTCTTTTGAAGATTTCTGAACAATAGTGCTCCTAGGAACTTGTCCTTTGTTTGCTTCTTTTGAAGGCGCATTAGGTTTTAGAAATTGTTTTGGTTTGAAAATCGTGCCATCAGATTTAGCAATAAACACAGAAGAACAAATTGACTAAGGAGAGTCATTTTTAATAGAATGAGTCTCAAAAGTGAACTTTTTTTGTACAATTATTGACATATTTGCAATGTTTTAAAACCCGGGTCGACCCGACCGGTTCAACCGGTTGGACCATGACCCGGGGTAGAAGGCGGGTCAATTGAGAACAGTTTTTTTGTAAAAATACGGACTGGATCGAACCGGCCGGGTTTCTCCTAAACCGTGGTCAAACCGGATTGACCCGTTTTAATAGGGCTTGGATACAAATAGGAAACGCCAAAACTATGTTTTGTTTTGTTTTTTGTACTCTATGTGGCTGTTTATTGTGTTTAGATTGATCTATACCATGTTTTGATATGTATTTCAATGTTTAAACTTTGTGGACATCAAATTATTGGTTTTATATATTTATGCATTATGCTCGAAAGTAAAAATATATGAAAAAAAACCATAAAACGGGTTGACCCGACGGTTCAACGGGTTGACTTGTGAACCGGTAATCACACCGGGTCAACTAATAACCCGGGTTTTAAAACATTGCATATTTGTTTTGAGAAACCAAACTAGCGTAATTAGATGGCCTCTTAAGGATCCTGACAGGCATGAACGTATTGTGGTTCCTAGTAGCTAGACTAACTGTTCGAGACACTTTCTTCTCATACTTCTTAGTGAATCTGGAATGTTGCCTATACCTAGTTTCTTTCTTAAGGGAATTCTTGGCTTCAGTATTTGGGTGAACAATGTCTTTCTTATTCAGCCAAGGTTTCTTCCAAGAGTCTGATGATGACTTGGAAGTTTGTCCAATTGATGGATTTTTGAAAGGAGGCTTAATTGGCACTAGAGTCAATTTCAAAATCACATCAGAGTTAGAGATACAAAAGTCATATGAATCGTCACAAAAAATTTCTTCATCTAAATCACTATCAAATGACACCCAAATGAAGTTTGATTTGTTAGAGTCATGTCCATTTGTCTCAGGAATGATTTCCTCGACAACATAATTGTTTGGTAGGGTAGAGTTCGGAAACTGAACTCCAGTACAACCAGTGTCAGAGAAAGATCCCGAAGACTAATTTAGGTCCAATGATATCAGAGGCGGAAGAGGCATGGAATCAAGACATTTAAGAGTGATAGGTTTGAACTCGAGAATCAGTGATTGGAACGGTCCAAAGTCTCTGGAAGGGACGACAATGGTGAGACAGGGTATCCAAATAAGTATGGTTCAGAATGTCTCCCATAAACGTTAGTTTTTGAAGTTCCTTCAAGGGACGAACAATTGTTTTCGAAAACTCGCTTTCGAGACCTAATGCTTTGTACCATGGGTGACAAAAATTATGTGTCATTCGTTCGTTTGCTTCAAGAATATCAATAGAGTTATGCAAAGCATCAATTTTGGCATTAAGAAATGTGTTATCAGTAACTAGGATGTTTCTTTCACTGAAAGTAATTTCCCATTTGTCTTTCAAAAGAATGCATTCATCCTTAGTCATTAGAAGTTCTCTCTTTAAATATTCAATCTTAAGCTTGCGGTCTTCAAAATGTAATCTAAAACAAATCAATTCACTATCCAGCTTCTCACTAACTTCTATGGCAGACTCATAGGCTCTATGAATAACTGTCATATCTGATAGAATTTGAGTTAGATAAGGTTCACAAACAGATAAATTAAAATTATTGACAGTTATCATGGATTTTACCTGTTGGACAATGCTTCAGCCTAGTG
The DNA here is from genome assembly GCF_051521515.1 of Lactuca serriola. NCBI lineage: Eukaryota > Viridiplantae > Streptophyta > Magnoliopsida > Asterales > Asteraceae > Lactuca > Lactuca serriola. The sequence continues at coordinate 149,891,081 of NC_136416.1, forward strand.
GATCATTTGTAGCCATGTAGTAAAAGTTTGGCTTAGCATTGTTATTGTCTTCTTTTGAACTAAAAGACCAGTATCCTTCATCGCACTCGATAGATTGTCTAGCCATAAGACACATGTTCCTTGCAGATCTTTCTTCACCCTCATCACCAGAAGACTAGTACTCATCAACATTTCTTAACACCGTGGTAACAAAAGCCTTTTCACTTTCAACTAGTTGTTGGCCTCTATGAGCATAGTAGGCAGAGTCTTTTACTTTCGGTACTAGGAAATTTCAGCCAAACAGTCCTTTTCAAAGTGGTTTCCAAGACCACATTTGTGACAAACAATCTTGGGTTTGACTGGTTTCGAAACTTCCTGAGGTTCTGAGGAGTGATTTGGAATGTTGGGTCGATAAGCTGGTGGGTTTTCTGTAGGTTTAGGAAAAGATTGAGGATTGCTTTGATGAGGGGCTTGAAATCGGTTTTGATAAGGTTTATAACTAGGATTCCAGGGACGTTTGTACTTCATAGACAGAAGTGTGCATTCTTGTTGGAAGCGAATTTCGAAAACAGCTGAATCAGGATCAAGATTTTCTTCAAATGAATGGTTCAGAACAGATGGGATAGGTGGAGTAGGAAGTGTTGGTTAATCAGGTGAAACGGGTTGGATAGTTCCAAAAGTATGCAATATAGATCGGATCAGAATTAGTGGGTTAACACAACTAACTAAGGCAAGAGGACCTCCTGACAGTTCTCTTAACGTTTAAGCAACGTTAGATTCATGGTCTTGCAGTTCGTCAAATAGCTAATAGAGCTTTAGTTTCTTTAGAGATCCATTACTCTGAAGACATGACTTACCATTCCCACATCCTTTTCCAAGGTTGTTGATGAACTTCATATTGTACTCAAGAGGAGTTCTGACTATTCCATGTGTAATCATGTTGTTCACAGTGATCATGTACCGATTTGATGTAGAGGCTACGGATTCACAAGGAGTTATGGTGAAGGTATCAAAATCATTGACGACAGATGTCAAACTCTTATCCTTCATGTTCTCAGACCTTTCAAACAAGTCTTGAAGAGTATCCCAAATCTCTTTGGCTGATTTACACAACTTAATGTGCTCAAAGAGAGAAAGAGGAGCACTAAACACCATCTCTGAGAATGCAATTTGATCTGCATGAAGCTTTTCGATAATATCTAATGTACTTAGAGGTGTTGGACATTGTTCTTCTTGACCTATGAGAGTAGCAAAAACATCTCTGACCATTTGTCTTACTGGAACATGAGGACCTTCTTTAACAAATCTCCATTCTAAATTTCCAGTGATCATACTCTTTAACAACTAGCAATGGGACACGTGTTGGGCATCCAATGCTATTTTTTATTTGTATTGAATACATTTGTTGAGTTGGATTATAAGCAGCTATTGAAGTTAAAGTATTAGAGTTCAAGTGGTATGTAGAAGAACTTTTATCCTAAACACATAAATGATTGGGATACCAAGGTAATCTTAGATCAAATATAATTTGTTCTTATGGATTCAAAGGACAATCACTTAGGCTATGATACCAACTGAGAGTGCAAGAATATGTGTGCGGACAAGGTTTGGAAACTCAAACCTTGAATTAACTTAATATCAATGTGTGCCGCTAATATTAAGAGTCCATTCAACTCTGGTAAACCAGTCTTGTCTTGAAGTAAGAAGTTCAACAAAGTATTTGACAACGTATTTAAGTAATAGAAAATGAGTATAAACAATGTAAACATAACTTAAGAACAATGAGAATGATAAAGAGAATGATTTGACTTGAAAGATACTTAGTATTGATGTGAAAAAAGAATGTTGCTCAAAGGTTACATTGCATGGAAAACTCATCTCCTTAAATATCCAAGGAGTGATAAAAAAAACACAAAATACAAGACTACATGGAGAATGTAATCTGAGAAGTCAAAAAGCTGACACACAGGATTTTCTCGATCTTGTCCCATGAACTTTCAATAAAACAAATGCTAAAGGACAAGAAACATTAAATGCTAATACATACTCAAAATAGCACTGAATACTAGGTGTTTCTCGGAAATATCTTCATTTTGGAAACAGCACCATCTCAGAACTCATCACCCTCAGAATGCACTTGAATTTGGTTTTGGCTTGGATTCAAATTGATAGAGGTTCACTTCATGTATTAAAACTAAGAAACTTGTATATGTGTATGAAGAGGTCTAAGATCAGAGAAGACAGATCAAGATGCATCAATAGAGGAATTGAAGAAAAAGGATTAGTTAGTTTCACTAACTAACCAAGTGAGTTATTATCCCCCCCCCCCCTCTCTCTCTTTCTCTTTCTCTTTATCTCTTTATTACGTTATATATATTTATATGTGTTTATGTATGTTTGTATGTAAGTATCATGTGTCTAAACATGATACAGAGAAAGAAAGGATAGGATTATATGTACTATAATCATATGTATGATCATGTACGTATGTTTGTATGTAAGTATCATGTATTTGAGCATGATGTAGATACAGAAAGAATAGGATTATATGTATTATAATCCTATGTATAAGTAGATGATGAGAAGGGTATTTATTGATACCTAAGAGATTATACATAGAGACAGAGTATATTATATGTAGTAGAATCATAAGTGTGTGTATATAGTCTTGGTATTAATGGTATGGTATAGAATAACTATATGTTAACAGACATAGATAATGATTAAGTACTTAATGAGTTAAGTACTAGATGTGTAATAGCAGATCTCTTGATGAGATAAATATATAGAATGTCCATGGGACAAGTATTATGTGATGAGTCATGTAATAGAGATAAAGATGCTTAGAAAGATGATTCCTTCGGGAATGATATAGACATTCCAACAGGATTAAGATTATGATTCATTCAAGAATAAAGAGTATGATTCCTTCGAGAATAAAGATTATAATTTCTTCGGGAATGAGAATATGATTCCTTCGGGAATAGATAGTATGATTCCTTTGGGAATAAAGAGTATGATTCCTTTAGGAACAAAGAGTATGATTCCTTTGGGAATGAGATTATGATTCCTTTGGGAATGTAGACAGATGATTTTTTGGGGAATAAGATTGTGTATGGTTAAAGAAGCTAGAGGAAATGTTCCATGAGTGGAACAAGGTAAGGAAGTTCTTTCAAGAACTTAGATGAAATCTGTGAAGGATTAAGAGTATGGAATCCATAAGTGATTCAAGAGAAGAAGAATGGTTAAGGATCCATGAGTGATCACTAGAGACGGGAGTAACTTCGGATGAGTGTACCCGATAATGCTAGTGGAATGTTGTTTCCCTTAGGAGATATATAAGAGTATAGTATTAGATGGGACCGTTAGGTCTAGATGAGAATAGAATGTTATGGCATTAGTGTTGAGAACAGAGAGATGAAAGGTAAGCATAGTATGAGAAGGAATGCTAAGAGTCAGATATATGAGAAGAACAAAGTAGGAGATAGAGAAGATCAAGCATAGAGTATAGAGAAGAGTATAGAAAAATTTGAAAATATAGAGTGTGTGAAATAAAGAAAGAGAAGATAGAATATATGTAGAGTATGAAATGAGCCTGAGAAGGGGCTAAGAGAGAGTAAAAGATGACATGAAAAGATTAGAGGAGATAGAGTATAAGATGATGGAATGGAATGCTAAGGCATGAGAAGAGATGGAAGGTAAAGAGATAGATGTGATGAAAAATAAAACATAGTAGATAAGATGAGAAATGAGATAAGTAAATAGAAAGAGTAGAAGAGATAGATGTGATGAGATGAGAAAGAATAGCATTGTATTCTATAAAAGAAATATATTAGATTACAGAGTAAGAAAAAAAGAAAAGAAAAAAAGAAAAGAAAAGAAAAGAAAGATTAGATGAAACATGAAAATAGATTAGAAAATAACTCATTAGACCTGTGATACGATGTAGCCAATACGTTTCATGTTTTGCATGTACAGGTAGTAGCCATGGTATGTGAGAAGATAGGAGCACAAGGATCTAGACTAGATTGCTATTTAGGTGTACTTTTCCTTGTTGATGTATTTATGTATTAGATTTTATTATAAACCTGTGATTAACCCCGAGATGTAAAGTGCTTTAATTTTAGTAGAATTCCACACTTAGTAGATAAAACAAAACTAATCCCTAGTTAATTAGATATAAGAAAAGTCAGTTCGTTACAATAAATATGCAATAAGGTCACACTATTCGTGGAAGAGGGTCAACCATATTTAATATTTATGTATGATGGGTTGCACGCCATATGGCTCGGAACTAGGTAACCATTATCCATGCACCACAAAAAGGGTAACTAGCCTTTACTTATGCACGTGAAGATTATTTAAAAATTTATTCACAACAACTCAACACACATGGAATCCTAAGGACTTGACCAATCAAGTAAATCATCCTAGTATGTGTGTAGCATGTAAAATGCTAAAACCACTTTAAAAATAACTATCAACTATTACTATCAAAATACTTTCAAAATCTTGGTCCATGAATCCAACAACTAATTGCATAATTAGAGAAGTAGAAATCAAGTCATGTGATGAATAGTTTCAAAAACTTAAAATTAAATAGTAAGAGATGTATCCTGATAGCTCACCTTAGTCCAATGCTTTACAACACCATGCTTCTCCAAACTCTAACATTCCCAATCAACACCTAATTCCATCATTATAAGGTGCCAAAAGACTAAAATACTCTTCTATAATAGTTCTAGAACTTAAGTATCACCTATAAGTAACTATAAAGGAATCAATGTCCATTAACTGAACCATTAAGCCACTTATTAAGTTCTTAACTAAAAATATAAAATTTATAGTATTAAAGGATTTGTTATTCTAAAATATAAACGTAAACAATGTGTGTTTTCGAGTCCATATGCAAAGTTATGGACAAAACAATTTGATGGTAATTTTTTTTAAAGAGAACGCATATCTTTAGCCTAAGCGTCACATTCTACACAACAAATTCCTAAATTTAAGGTTTTACTTCATAAATGAACATTCTACTTTGCGTATCTTTTGTTGGTCATTTTCAATTCATTTTATACATCTTTTATGCTTCCCATACATGTGTAGAATATGTTTTATCATACTAAAACATGTAACTTGATCGATTAATCCTAACCAAAGATCATAAGATCAAAGTGTTCTTAAAACTTTGAATGGAGTAGTTAAGAGTTTAAATTTCCATAGAGCATACTTTAGCTATAATAATTCGTTCCCAACTATTGAATGTATACATAAATGTTTCGAAGTGCATGATATCATGCTAAAATACATTCTAAGGATTATGGACACTTATTGTAACTATGTAGTTACCAAATCCGTTTCATAGTTTTCTCAAATTTCCCTTGTGATCAAACAATCACTATAACCACTTACAGATCAGGTGATCCTTCATGTTTTGCATCCTATTCATTCCAATGTATCAATTGGTGAATATGAAAATATTCCATCAAACTATGGGGATATCACTAATCAAGTAATAAATCCAAATTCAATACTTTTAACGTTGATTCTCTCATTTCCTTGAGGTTATGCATCCTTGAAGGATTTCTTACAATAAATGGTCACATATTCCATTAGGCAACAACTTGACAATTCCATGACCGTAATGGGGATTTTAGGGTTTGTGGCTAGATTTAATCCAGATGTCAAATACATCCAAGGAATGTTGCATTTAGATATACAACTACACCAACCATCATAGAATGATTATAAAAACTAGCTAATAACTCCTCATGAAATCGACATGGGGTTTAGTCGGAATCGTCAAATCCATATTTAGCGTATATGGGCAAGAAATTGTACTTTAAACCTTAAATTATTCAACTCCTTGTTTCCATGAAATCGCCATCTCTAAGCTTTCCCTCCCTATATATCCTGCGTTTTGGCTTAAATGATGAGCACGTGCACTTCATAAGATCTCATTTTCTTTTTATTTCTACACTCCCCTAATCATATTTTGACAATAACGATCCTAATATCCAACTAGTAGGACTTGACTTTTGAGAGTTAACTTCATTAATCCCCCTCTCCATCTCATTTAAAAATTTAATGATGCAAAATCATTTAAGTGAGTCAACCCTATGGTTAAACACATTTTTCCCAATTTAAGGTTTTTATTCCTTAACTTTCAATGTTAAGATTTAAATCATTAACTATTTCCGGTTACCATTTAAACTGTTCAGTTTTTCTTTCTTCCCATTGTTCTAACTTGAACATTTATTTATTTATTTATTAATATTAATTTATATAAAAATTTTAATTTACATGAAAATTTTAGCCCAAAAAACAGAGTGTTAATTACGTTGGGGTTATCGTGTTTAGTGAGGGTTTGGTTATACGAGTGGTATTGTACGATTTGAAGAGATGAAACCGAACACACAAGTTTTTGCTAATCAAAAAGGTATAATTTGAACATGAAATGCAACTTTAATGGTTAATGATGTACAAAAAAAAAAACAAAACAAAAGACAAATATAAACAAAAATGACGATGGATAACATTCCACCGCTAGTCGTGATGGTATTAACATAAAATAAGAGTTCAATGGTTAATGTATTAATTGATTATACTAGTAAGCATTATTTTAATTAAGAAAAAAATATAGTTATTTTATTGAGTAAACAATTGCATTTCTTGTCATTTTTAGAGTTCATGAATCTATTAATATTTTTAGAGTTCATGAATCTATTAATCTGAGTCAAATGATGAAACGACTATATGAGCCTTAGGTCATGTTTGAAATGTGTCTGACCGAGTCGAGTCATATGTTTTTGGCTGACTCGGTTAGCAAAAGTCGTTTGATAGTCGAATTGTGGCATCTGAGTCGGTAAGAAAGAATCTGATTTAGATAGATACAGGAAAGAAGTTGACTGAGAAAAGTTCCACCTTTACCCTTGCCCTACATTTTCTTCCAACGCCTTCATCCTTCTCTTTCTTACAACGCCTCCTTCTCGTCAATTCTGCATCTTCCCCCGCCGACGATCTCCTCCACATCCAGCCTCCATCGGCAATCTCTTGCCTCTTCATCAGGTACGATCCCTTGCCTCTTCATCTACGATCTCCATCCTTCTCTTTCGGATTCTGATTTCTTTTATGTATGATTTCTTCAACTGATCATAATATAAACATAACCTGGTTTGAATTTTGGATTCTGATTTGTTTCTTGTTCTAAAATTTTGATTTTTGAATCCTGGATTATGATATTCTATTGAATTTTTGTTCAGCAAAATTTTGTTGTTTTATTCATGTTTGATATTGTTTAAAGTTCCGATTTTTAGTTGTTTTTGTCCATGTTTGCTGCAGAATTTTGTTGTTCAATTGTAAATCAGAATTTTTAGTTTTTAGGTGAGAAATAGCAATTTCCACTTCTAGGTTTCATATTTTTTATGAGGGCACACTAGTTTTTGTCTAGATAAGTAGACAACAACGCAGGGGAATCCATCCAAGAAAATGAGTCAATATTTGACTTTAGATTACAAAAGATTTGCATAAATAAGATGCCTTCTACTGATGAGTTTGCTGTTTTTGCTTATGTTATGTTCATGTTTGATGTTTCTATTTATGTTCTTTTCATATTAGGAAAATATTGGACTTAAATTGAATTTTTGTTGCTCTAGTGATGAATTTTTGTTGTTCTAGTGATAAGTTTGAGAATTTTATTCTTGATTGTTGTTGATTCATACAAATTTTATATTATATATTTATATACAACAATATGCATATTTCGTGACTTTGTTCATTACAAAAACTTCCTTGCAAATTCTCAACAAATACCCTAGCCGGTTATAGTCTTTACTAATCAAAGAGTTAGGACATCACCACGTAAATATAAGTCCAAACCATTTGTGAAAATCGACATCAAACAATAATACCATCAGTCACAGTTGTGTGAGGTAACAATTCACCCAATAGGATCAAACCAAATTAATATAAGTGACCTTAATATAACGACAAGAAATGAATAAGTGGAAACATCAACTACACTATATTGTAAAGTTTGAAGCAAGTGTCTACAATTGTAAATGGATGCAAGAAACAAAAAAGAAGTTAAGAATCTACTATGATAACAATTTATTTATTTAAGGACATCATATTCTTATTATTTGATATTCCGCCAATGCGAGAGAATAAAAGGATAGAAATAACACACACACATATGTATATATATATATATATATATATATATATATATATATATATATAAGAGTAAAATGGTCATTTATCATCAATCAGCACATTCAGTCAGATGTACACTCAAACAGTATGGTTTCTTACTCAGTCATGATTTCTTACACAAACAGATATTTCCAAGTCAGCACTTTCTTAGTTAGTAACTATCAAATGAAGCCTTAATATATCTCAGCTAAAAGTTCATGAATCTATTAATCTGAATAAAATGAAGAAAGGATTATATGCTCCTTAGGCTAATTCTATATATATTTCCAATTATTTCCCCACCCCCAAATGTGAGTGTGTAAGTCTCTGTGTGCCCACTTGTGTGGGTTTTTTATGTGAATGAAGAGTTTAAATATAGTAACACGTTATATCTATCTTAAACTCTATTGGACCTAGACCACTACTTTACCTAGCTAATTCATATCTAATTTTTTTACAAAAAAAAAAAAATAATAGAAATAAATAAATAAATAAAATGTTTTTGCCAACATGATTTTATCTAATTATTTTAGGAAATCAAACTTCATCAAGTTAATGGTTTAGCTTAAAAAAAACTTTTTTTTGGGTAAGATGATTCAACCAATAAAAGCTGGTATCATCAGTAAAGTTTTAAAGTCAAGATTTTGAGTATTAAGACCAAAATTTACATTTTAGACCAACCATTATTGGACTAAGTTGTTTATAAGACTTTTGATAAGAACATGATATAATATATGAAAAATAAACTTGTTTTGTTCAATTATTTATTACATAAAAAACATAAAGTAAGGATATCTTAATGACTAAGTCTTCCCTAAAGTTTTATTTAACTCCAAACATAAAGTCTTTGTTCTCTCTTGCATAACAAACATATCAAATTCTACTTTTTTTGGTTAGTTTCACCGCCTTTTGAGTTTGGGTTTGAGTTTAAGGTGTTCTTATTATAGTATTAAGATGATTTAAGGGAACATAACCACATGCATATCTCATAAGTGCTAGTTAAATCACAACTAATCTTGTTTATCTTTTGTCTTGTCAACCAAATTAATGATGATGACAAATATATAACAGTAACACCCACTCACCATCGCTTTCCCCACTTCACCAATTTTTGATCGAACACATGTTTTGCAAAAATCCAAGTACGCTTTGAATAATATACATACATTAAAATATAAATTTTATTTGAACGATAGAAAATTATATAATCTACACATTCATCCACATTTGATAGACAAAATGGATAATAAGTTTTATATTAATATTTAAATAAATTTGATTTTTTTTTTTTTTTTTTTTTTTTTTTTTTTTTTTTTTTATGTTTAAGATGTGGGTGAAATTAGAAAAAAAAAATAAGAAGAAGAAGAAGAAAATGTGACATCTTAGTGGTTTAAGTGTTGTGGGCCAAAGCCCATGGAGCCCGCCTCCCTGCGGCCCTGCCCTAGAACGGACTGATGCCTATCCATCTAAATTTTTTATTTTTCGATTTTACCCTTCAGCTTTTTTAGTTTTTACGATATTTATTTGAATTTATTTTATAACAAATAAGGTCTAAACTTCTTATTTTAAAAATTCCTTCAACTTTTACAATTTTTATCTTTTTTTTTAAATAAAATAGTTGTTTTAGAAATTTTATTTTACACCTTTTAAATTTTTTATAAACATGCTTTTTAAAAAATAATTTATTTTGACAATTCATTTTATGCATTTCTCTAAAAGTTTTTGTTTATACATCATTTTACAAATTTGATACAAACCCTTTTTTGTATTTGTCTCCAACTTTTATTCAAAACTTTGTTTTTTATATTATTTAAAACTTCATATTTTTAGAAACTTAAAACTCGTTTTATTATTTTTTATAAGTTCTTTTTCTTTTGTTTTAACAACATTTCTGTACTTTTTTTATAAATTTGTTTTTTCATGTTTTTATTAAATTTTCTAATAAAACTTGTTGTATGTCTTTTTTTACGGCTTTTCTACAACTACAGGTTTTAAGAATTTGGATTTAAAAAATAAATTTATTCATAGATTAACATGTGCTGTCTTTTTACATCTTTGTTTTTTACATGTATTTTAAATATATTTTTTGTTTTGGTATCTTTGATTTTTTACGTGTGTTTTTAACACATTCTTGTTTTTACAAACTTCGTTGACAAATCCCTGTACCAATACGAATGATGTACTCCTGAATTTATTATATATACGAAATATTAATGATAATTTTGTATACTGAACGAACTCAACTGATACTAGAAATAATGTTTCATTTAAATAACCAAAAAGAAAGAATAAGATAATATCTAATCAAATAAATTTGTTGAAATTAATTTGACCGCTCAAAAAATCAAGAAATTCTGAATATTCCGAAGAAATGAAAAAGTTGTGAGAATTTCTGCACCTTTTTTATAAATTTGTTTTTTTCATGTGTTTTATTAAGTTTTCTAATAAAACTTTTTTTGTATGTCTTCTTTTTACGGTTTTTGTACAACTATGGATTTGAAGAATTTGGATTTAAAAAATACATTTATTCACAAATTGACTGTGCTGTCCTTTTTTTTTTTTTTTTTTTCTTCTGAGTTGAAGTGAAAATTTTAAAAAAGGCTAGCTAACAGTTGGCCAAAACAAACGAGAACAATTAGTTCATGAGCGGATTTCAAAGCCACTTGGATATAGTTTTCCTAACTTTACGATTCCTACTCAAAAACCAATTAAAAGAAACGAGACAATAGAATCAAACATTAATTCTCTCTTGTACTTCATGATTCCAAAAATTAACGCATTCCGATAAGTTCAAAGAATCAAAATTAAAGTTGCACAAGTCGTCTCAGTGATCAATCTTCAAGCATTTGCAACAGTTTGACTGTCAATCCATTCAAAAACATCTTCAATAGGGTTAAAAATGGCACCATCAGATCTATCCATGTAGCAAACTTAAGCCATAATTCACGACTTGAACACTTCAAAAATAAGTGAACACCATTTTTATGGACATAAAATAGAAGACAAATTAATTCCCCCTGAAGTGTTGTCTTTTCACATCTTTATATATATATATATATATATATATATATATATATATATATATATATATATATATATATATATTGTTTTGGTATCTTTGTTTTTTTTACATGTGTTTTCAATACATTCGTGTTTATATATATATATATATATATATATATATATATATATATATATATATTGTTTTGGTATCTTTGTTTTTTTACATGTATTTTCAATACATTCTTGTTTTTAAAAACTTTGTTGACAAACCTCTATACCAAGGGCGAAGCTATGGTATATCAAGACCGGTCTTAGGACCACCTAATTATCTTAATTGTAAGCTTAATTATATTGTAAAAAATTAGGGGAACAAACTAAGAATTTATGAAGGAACTACCTAATATTTTTGTAAGTAAAAAAATATGTATTAGATTTTAATACCTATGAGCTATTTGTATATTACAATCCATATAAAATAGCACAACGCCTAAACCGCCTTCAAATTTATCCAACAAAAATTAGCCCAATCCCTTAAAATTAAAATTAAACAAAAAAAATAGCAAACAAAAGCCCACAATTGAATCGTTGCCTACACTTTTGGGTTTAGGGTTTGATCAAATCAGATGCACAAATACATGACGCACGTTGATACAGCGAACATGCTAACACAATTGCACCATCGTTGAGCAACAATCTCTCATCCGGCCACGGCCACGGCCACCACCCATCACCGCCGCCAACCATCCTTCCTTATCTCTAGTTTCACCCTTTCAGGTCTGTTTTCACTATTCATTTCTGATTTTCATTCCTTTTTGTCTGTTTTTCATTCATGTACATAGACTTGGTGTTATTGAGAATGTTAGATGCTTAGATATTAAGATTTTCAAGCTATAAGACCTCACCGGATACAATTCTGAAACCTTTAATATTTTGACCCAACACGTTATTAGTATATTTTAGTTTGTTATATGTTTTGGTTTTATTTAAATAAGGAACCATATAGTTTTTGGTTTTAGATTCGTCACCGCTCTATACCAATACCAATGATGTTACCCTATTATATATACGAAATACTAATGATAATTTTGTATATCGAACTAACCCAACTGATATTAGAAATAGTGTTTCTTTTAAGGTAACCAAAACAAAGAATAAGGTATATCTTGTAAATTAATTTGTTGAAATTAATTTGACCGTTCAAAAAATCAAGAAATTGTAAATGTTCTGAAGAAATGAAAAGGTTGTGAGAATGACATTCAAGAACTCTCTTTGCAGTATATTTAGAGTCGCATGATCCGTTCGATTTTAACTACTCGCAAACTGTAGTAAGAGATGAGATAATACCTCCATTCGACCAATTTAACTTCAAATAAGAATGAATTTTTTTTTTATAAAGCTTAATACATATCGATTGAAAGGCGATTAATCGTCTCATTATAAGAATTGCAATTTTGACATAAAAAAGAGTCTACATTGATTCCTATTTTACCGAAATTAGCTCTAGTAGACACCTTGTTTATACGTATTGTCAAGGCCAAAACATTTAATTTGGTCTGAACTAGATATTTACATTGGGCCCAAATATCACTTACAATGAGAGTATCATTAACCCAAGAAAAAAAAACAGAATCACCTCAAGCCGTATCAACATCTCAAAATTATCTAACATTTTGCTTAGAATAATCAACTAACTGTAAAACCCTTTTTGAATCGGTCAGTTACTCAGTTGTTCCCTGCATATTTGTACGCAAGCACATCAACCACAATTGGATCAAAAACCGCTCATTTAACCATGTTCATCTTATTCATCTACAAATAGAAACACTTAGGCACATCTTGCAACCAAATGTTCTCTCAAACTCAAGCTTCGTGTCTATTACACACCTATTTAGAACATTAAAAAGTTATTATTCAATAAGAATGATGTGTTAGGAAGAATCTAGAGTAAAAGAAACAATTAAAAAGACGAACCAAGAATAAGTAACCACATGAATCATGTCAATGTAAATTTATAACTTTGTTCCATGCTTTAACCAATTAGATAACATTAAATTGAATTTTGGATGCTTACTAACTCAATGGTTTCATCGCCTTTTAAAACAAGATATCATTATAAGATTTTTATATAGACCATAATATAATTTTGTGAGACCGTGAGACACATTTTTTTATTTTTTTTATTTTTTTTAGTTAATTCAAGTTCCGAAAATAATATTTAAAAAAGAATTTTTTGATTTTTCCATTTATTTTTCATTTTAAAATTATTTTTAGAATATGTACAGTGTAATATTCTATTTAGAATATTTCACGTATTTTTCAAAAAAAATAGGATTTTTTTATTTTTTTTTTAGTTAATTCAAGTTCCGAAAATAATATTTAAAAAAAGAATTTTTAGATTTTTCCATTTATTTCGCATTTTAAAATTATTTTTTAGAATATGTCAGTGTAATATTTTATTTAGAATATTTCACGTATTTAAAAAAAAAAAACGGATTTATTTTTTATTTTTTTTATTTTTTTAGTTAATTCAAGTTCCGAAAATAATATTTAAAAAAAGAAATTTTGGATTTTTCCATTTATTTTGCATTTTAAAATTAGTTTTAGATTTGGTCTCACGATCTCACAAAATTAGAATGGTCTCAAATGAACCTGAATCTATATATATATATATATATATATATATATATATATATATATATATATATATATATATATATATATATATATGTGAGGACTCAAAAAACGGTGAGCATTGCAATGACTAATCATGACCGGTCTAGCTCATTAAGGATAATTAGGTCCAAAATAAATGGGTTGCAATTAATATAAAGTAGTGTTGGACATGCTAGACTAAAAACGACATTGGGCTGAAAATAAATGGGCGGAAGCGTTTTTATGATGAAGTCGTCGTCGACTTCTCTTTGCTCGTCGTTCTCTTTTCCAATCATCATGCAAATGCAAAGAACGCCGATGAAATCATGATTATTCTATCAAAATCTTCAACATTCGATTCAATTCATGTGAAATCAGGTTAGACATGGTTCAAAATTTTATCATTTACTGTTAATGATCAACTTATGTCTCAAAAAACGTAAAATCAACTTCATTCATGAATCAAATTTGAAAAAAAAAACACTAAAATAAAATTGAAATTGTCATCGGTTTCTATTGAAATGTACAATTTTGATTCAAATAACAAAAAATGAGGTTAGATTCGAAGTCAAAAAGATATTTTGTATCAAATCACGCAAAATCAGTACGATTTTAATGAAATCATTATTGAATTGATAGGTTTAACCCTATTTTATGTTAAAATTTAAATACTTCGATTTAAATCTATCTTCATCGTTATTTAAACACATTACAATTCAAAAAACATGATTTATAATAAATAAATGTTCATATATGGCTCTCTTTTATGTCACAACTAGGAATTTGGATGCTTTGTAACAACAATGATAACAAATGTGAACCAAAAACGTGAAAGCATGTATGATGCTTATTCAATAACAACAAAACTTCCATCAAACACTTTATAAAAGCACTGCAAATAGTTAACAAATAATTGGAAACCCTAGAAATCCCAGTTTAAGTCTATTTTGGACTGCGACTTCCTTATTGGGCCTAATGGGCCAATAAGCTTCCAATTTGACTATCTTGGGCTTAGAACTCTTAAATGGGCTCTAATTGGACCCACTTCCATTTATTTTAATATTTTGGGCCATATTGGGCCTAGAATGAAATAAAATACCGTATAGGACCTTATTGGGCCATAACTAACCTAATTAGCCCTAATGGGCCATAAAAACTCATACTTGATGAATATTGGGCCGTGAATTTCTCTAAAAGGGCCAATGGGCCGAAAATCATCAAAATGGGCCCATGATATGGACTTAAACACCAAAGGCCCAAATTCTTTTTCTTTCTTCTCTTTTTCTCGGCCCAAGAGGAAAAAAATGGAAAACTCATGAAATAAGGAGGGTTAGCTACCTCCTTATTACACCATGGATTTCCATGCAATATCCCATACATCCATGCAACCCTCTCTCTCTTCTCCTTCTTCTTCTTAATCCTCGGCCAAAGGGGAAAAACCCACACCCAAAATTCACTTAAACATCTCTCAAGAGCTCACAACAACTTCTTCATTTCTCTATCAATATTTTCGAGATTTAGAGCTTTTCAAGGAGTTTCTTCTACAAAAATCATCATTCAAGGTAAGTTGGTGCTTAAACCCATGATCTAACTACTTCATTTCATCAAAAATCTCCTCCTAATCTATTCAAACTCGTGATCTTGCATCTTAGAGCACATCTAAGCCAAAGATCCTCCAAGAAGCTTGTTAGGCCGAGAATAGCATCAAATTTCTTCCATTCTTCTTGAAAACCAAACCCACAAACTCAAGGTGAGTTCATGCCCCTCTCTTTTTCGGATTTTACAAGTTTTATGGGGGAGAATACAAGTAAAATGTGTAGATCTATGTGTATGTGTGTGCTATGTATGATTTTATGCATGTATGTGTGATTGTAAGTGTTTATGTGGTAAATATGCAACAAAAAGAGAAGAAATATCAAGATCTATGACATAAGAAGGAAAACAAACATGATCTAAGGTATACTACACAAAAAAAGTCAAGAAAAATACCCTCTAAGATTAAAATAAACATATTGTAACATAAAACAAATTTTGGGGCTTAAATTGTCAAATAAACAAAAGTTGGGTGAAAAGTTGCCATTCACGGTTTTCTTGAGGGTCAAAAGAGTCAAAACAGTTAAAATAAATGCTTTTATGAAAATTATGCTCTTCAAAGGACTTGAAATGTAAATATTAGCTTAATGGGCCAATTTTTGGGCTTTTCGGCCCATTAAGCCCAAAGTTGCGAAAAGCATGATTTCAAAGGGGTAAAATGATAAATTCCTCAAAACAGGGGATAAAAAGGGTAAACAAAATTATTTCAGGGGTTAAAATGCTTTTCTTTACCAAAAAGGATAAAAAAATGTAAAGTTTTTGGATTTTGGGCCAAAATTGTAAAAGTTGCAAAAGTTTGGGCTTTAACCGACAAACACTTTTTTGGTAGGGCTGAAACTGCCAAAGAATGAATTTTGGGCTAAAAATATCAATTGAGTAAGTCTATAGGTCAAATGTGTCAAGAAAATGATTTAAGGGCTTAAAATGTCTTTTTTTTTTATAAAAGGGACAAAAACTGTCATCTTTATTAAAGAAGGGCTAAAATGGGTCAACCAATAATTTGAATCAATTCTTTTACTATCAAGATGTTTGAGTTAAAAATACAAACTACAACTCTTGAAGAAGAATATATGTATGATTCCAAGAATCGTTAACAACAACCGAGCGACCTCGTGCCAATCCAAAATAACAATCGTCAAATCAAACCTTCTAACAATTTTACAATTCCTAAAAACAAGTAAACAATCCAAACTTTGGGCTTAAAAATCCAATCATGCTTGTTGGGCCTCTATGACCCATTAACATGATTTTGGGCCTAAGGAATAATAACAAATGTTATTGGGCCTCCTACGACCCAATTTCATATTTAAGGGACCCTCAATGGCTTTTAAGTGCTATTGGGTCTTAGTGACCCATTAGTACTGCTAGTAAGGTCCAAGTAAACAAATACATGTCGATAATCAATAGTAATCAAGTCAATTGGGATTTAGTGAGTAATAACGGGTGACACCAACGTGTGTCGGTCGTAGTCTGTAGTTATAATCAAAGTCTCCTGGAGGGAGAGAGAGAGTTTGTGTATAGATCTATATGGGGGTGACTCTCTCACACCTCAGTTGTTCGCTACAGTTAGACTCGGCCAGTCTAGGGTGACAAAATCTTAAGATCAATTCCGGCGTTCACCAGAGTGCCAAGACAGACGAACTAGTCATTATCATGCATGGTTATAACGACTCACATAAATAAATCCAATATAAATCAAGTAATCAAGGTAATTCAAAAATCATTCACGTGATGGGGTAACCATTCAAATCGTTATATGCATTTTTATTTTGGAAAACATCGGGTTTTCCGGGGAAGTTCGACATTTTCACTTGTACGTTTAATACAAAGTTTTTTTTTTCAATTATACATGTTTTGAAATCATCATGCATATATTTACGGATCTTCACACCTCTTATAAACAATGGTCTTTTCAGAAAATATCGGATTTTCTGGGTTGTTTTCATCAAACTACACAAAACATTTTCATATCAAACCTGCTTATGAAGTCATGTTGACCGTTTTTAAAATAACTTGTATTCTCAGGTAACAGGTAAGCCGAGGGATAAGCACCAAGTATGTTAGTGTGTTTTGCTCTTGAAAACTATCAAACAATTTATGTATTGATTGAAATGTTTAAAACAATGTACTTGATGTGAACAATGACAGTTGTAATATATTGATGCATGATGATGTTTATGTTATGATTCATGTATATTCATTGTGATGATATTCAATTTAAGTCACACAAGCCCTCGGACATTTCCGCCGTCTGGTTCGGGGGTGTGACATTTTAGCTTTAGGTTAAAAATTGATTTCTTCTCACAAAAAACTTTAAATTATAGCTATTACTGTAATAAAAACATATTATTTGTAAATATTTATTTATCAAATGTTGATTGATATCTAAATTGAGTAACACTTAATGCTAATCTCAAATCAATAAGCTGATAAAAAAGAAACATGTTAATGTCAAGTTCTATATTGATATTAAGTCAAAAAAGATGATGTCTTACTATTTTTATGCTTTGATTTTAAGATTTGGTATCAAAGTATATATTTTGAGTTAAGAATAAACTAAAACTATTATATATTGTTTTATTTAATAAGAGAATTGTCTGTTATGGATCAAAATCCGGTAAATATAGAATTTACAATAGATATTGCTGATGAAGCAAGTGGAAAAAAAAGTAGAATCAGAAAGTAATGATCAATGTAATTTTCTTGTTAATAATTATTTTTTTGTAGAACATCCATATATTAAATATAAAAAACAATGTATTTTGAACAGAAAACATTGGATCTTCACTAGGAAGTGTTGTATCTTCATCATCTTCTAAATGTGATCTAAATCAAACTATAATTAATAGAAAAACATATTTGACTCCAGATGTAGATAATAGACATTATAAGGGACAAACTTTTTCGTACTTGAATATGGCTTAGCATTTTATAAAGAATATGCTCGGAAAAGTGGTTTTGAAACAAGATTGGCATCTATAAAGACAATAGAATGAGTATAAGGTTAGGGAAGAAGATACATAATATGCAATATGCAAGGATCCAAAAAGAAAGTTGCATATGATACTTTGAAGGATCCAAACAAGAAAAAATGCAAATGGCCATTTATTAGAATAAATTATGAAACATATGTAAGAATGAAGGTCGATAACGATAAAGTATGGCGGATATATGAGCTTAAAAAAGAACACACATATGTTCATGAAGAAGATAAAAAATTTCTAAATTCTGAAAGATGACTCAAATGTTCACAAAAGAAAATCATATATGATATGTCAAATGTGAACATGAGACCAAATACTGAATATAAATATTTGAAACAGTCCATATGTGGTTTTGAGAATACTAGAGCTATAGGAATAGATACAAAACAAATCAAAAGGGAGTGGAATGAATTTATTGGAGACAGAGATGCAGTTTTTGTGATAGAAATGTTTATTAAGAAAAAGGAGTATTTACAAGACTTTTCGGTTGACTATAGCATTGGAAGTAATGGAGAATTTGTTGGATTGTTTTGGGCAAATGAAGAAGCAAAACAAAACTATTTTTCATTTTTAGTTGTTGGTTTTGATGCAGTTTACCGATCAAACAAGTAAGTGACTCTTAATGGACTTATATTTTTTAATCATTGTATTTAGAATCATTAGCTAGTAAATCATTATATTAAATTATGACAATTTTGAATTGTTACTTTTTTAATCTGTATTACCATAAGAATTATATTTTTAAATTCTATATAAGTAATAATATAGATCATATTATTTTAAATCTAAAATTTAGAATAATTTATATTGTTGAATCATTATATTTAGAATTAATAGCTAATAAATCATTATCTTTAATTACCATTTTGAATAATTTGTTATTAAATCATTGAATAGTGAATCATTATCTTTAATTAGGACAATTTTGAATCATTAGTGTGTGAATATTAATATATATATATATATATATATATATATATATATATATAAACAATATCTTTTTATAAATTAGGATTTATAAATTTTAAATGTTACAATTTTGGATCAATTAAATTTGGAATATTTTAATTTTTACTTATATTTTGAATCATTATATTTAGAATAATTACTTCACCATAAGAATTATACTTTTAAATTTCTACATATGAAACACTATTTTGAAAATATTAAAATGTTAAATAAAGAGATTTGCATCATTACTAAACTTTTGGATAAATAAAAATATGAGTTCTATAAATTATATGAAAACAATTTTAGTTGTATAAAATTTTATTTTCCTTCTTTGTTATACAGATCTGGGATAATTTTTATACCATTTATTGGTATAAGTAATCATAAATGATGTATAACTTTTGGAGTCGAGTTACTTTCAAGTGAAAGCGTTAAATCTTACACATGGCTACTACATACTTTAAAAAAAATATTTGTGAAAGAGCCAAATGTGATTGTAATAGATCAAGACTTTACTTTCCATTATTATATTCAAAAGACCATCTCTTGTTTCCTAGAAACTAGTTCATCTTTTTTATTATAAAAAAAAGAGAGGGGTTTATAAAATTATTATAATTCTTTATAATATATAAAGTTTAACTTTTAGCAAAACGACAAAATAGTCTTTCTAGTCCAAAATAATCATGACTTAATAAATCATTATCATACCATATGATATATTATGTTACTTGCTAATGAAAAGTAATATTTCCAAAAAATAAATAATTTCTAATTAATTGTAAGAATTTACTGAATATTTATTAAAATCAATTTCTAATAAATAATCAAGTGCGTCAAGTTGTTATTGTGACCAATTAGTATCATATGTTAATTAACAATATTATTTTAATATGACTCTTGAGCATACAAGATCATTCAATAAGACTGGTTTTCCAATAAACAGTTGATTTCATGTCGTTTTAATAAATGATTTTGAAATTGGGTTTTTGGCTAAGCGTGGTGGGAATTTTAAATGTCGTGATGCGTTCCAAGTTGATAAGTAGCAACACGACCATGTATTGGTCGCGACGCGAAGTTGTCACAAGCTAAAATCTTAGCTCTCCGGACTTGAGCCCAAAATATTATGGTGCTAACTTTTAGGGTTCCCTTTTTAGCTTCAACCTCTAGCATTAAAACGTAACCCTAGCCTCCCCTTGTGTCATTGAGAAATTTTGATGTGTTTGTGAGCATTTTGAAGAAGAAGAAGAGAGCTTGTGGAACTTGGAGGAGTGATTTCCAGGTGAATTTTCCACCTTTTAGACCCTCTATTTGCTTTGTAAGTCTTAGAGTTCCCTGCTTTATTCATTTTCATGCATAGATCTAGGCTTGAGAAGAGATTTTTGGTCCTTTTTGGTTCTTTTTCCTAGAAGTTCTTGGAGTTTAGAGAAATCCAGAACATACAACGACAGAACTATAGTTGGTTCAACTTTCTACTCTTCTGCAAGGGCTACGAAGTACTTGCAGTATGAATGTTCGGGTTACCTTGCTTATGTTGTTGATACTTGGGAGTAAAACTATTAGAACTTCAGTCGGTAAAGTATCTAGATCTTTTGCAAAAGTCAAAAATAAAATGGGCAATCAACGGGGACGAGAACTCATCAGTTTTTCATGGAATTATAAATAGTAATATCTCAAAAATTAGAATAAATAGCCTTTCAATTAATGGGGTATGGACATCGACTTGCAATTGATTAAAGAAAAGATTCATAAGTTTTTCAAGGAAGAGTTTTTAGAAAAATGTGTGAGGCGACCAAAATTTATTAGTAATGATTTTAAAACTCTCTCATACATTAATGCAGATCCACTTATTGTGCCATTATCATCTTCAGAAATAAAGGATGTTGTTTGGGGATGTGGAGGTGAAAAAGCACCGGGTCCAAATGGATTTTCATTTAAGTTCATTAAGAATTTCTAGCAGATATTTAAAGGCGATTTCCTATAGATATTCAAAGAATTCTATACGTCTGGATCCATCTAGAGAGGGTTCAACTCCTCGTTTATTTCAATTATTTCGAAAGTGAACAATCTTCTTACCCTGAAAGATTACCGACCGATAAATTTAATCGGATGCATATATAAAGTAATCACAAAATTGGTGATTAGCGTCATGGTGAGCAATGTTCAATAAGCTTTCATCACAGGTAGAAACATCTTAGATAGGCTACGTATTATTAGTGAACTCTTCTCTTGGGTCAAACGTTCCAAGAAGGAAGCCACAATGTTCAAAGTAGACTTAGAAAAGGCTTTTGATTTGTTAAAATGTGGATTTCTCAATTCCACTATGAAGCAAATGGGCTTCCTGATGACTTAGAGAAGACATATTTGGGGTTGCCTTTCTTTTTCTAGATCATCATTACTTGTTAATGGTTCCCTGAATTTTGATTTTAATATAACCAAGGCATGAGGCAATGACATCCCATATCACCTTTCCATGGAAACATTGCATGTGGCTACCTCAAAAGCGCTCGATACCACTATGATGCAAATGGTCTTCTGATGATTTGGAGAAGATGGATTTGGGGTTGCCTTTCTTTTTCTAGATCATCAATACTTGTTAATGGTTCCCATACTTTGGAATTTAATATAAGAAAAGGGGTGAGGCAATGAGATCCCATATCACATTTTTTATTTATTATTGACATGGAAGCATTACATGTGGCTACCTCAAAAGCGTGTAATCTTGGATTCCTTCATGGGATCAAACAACTAAACAATTGCCCCAGGATTTCTCATTTATTTTATGTTGATGATGTGATATTCATGGGAGAATGATCCATTTCGAACTTCTACAATCTTGCTCGAATTCTCAGGTGCTTCTACTTGGCTTCGGGTCTCAAAATGAATTTTACAAAAAGTAAAGTATTTGGAATTGGGGTTGATTTTTCACATGTTACATCGATGACACATATTCTAAATTGTGGGTGGTACATTCCCGTTCACCTACATGTGGGTAGTGCAAACATGAATCAAGTAAAAAAAATGGAAACCGGTTATTGATTAGTTTCATGAAAGATTATCACTTTGGAAGGCAAAAACACTTTCATTCAGCGGAAGAATAACCCTCATCAAATCAGGGAAGCCTCCCAATTTATTAATTTTCTTTTATTTAGAGCACTAATTCTAGTTTTGGAGGAATTAGAAAGAATAATATGAAAATTTCTTTGGGGTGGGAGCAACTCCAACTTAATGATATACTGGGTAGCTTGGGAGAAGGTATTGGCGCCAAAAACGCTCGACGGTTTAGGTGTAGGGAGTCTAAAGGTTGCAAACTTATCCCTTCTTACAAAATGGTGGTGGAGACTCAAGAAAAATGTCTCTTCGGTTTGGGAAAAAACTATTCTCGCATTCATAACAACAAACCTGTTTGGATAGTTTTCTTATATTTGATGTGTGTGCGTCTTTGTGTAAATAATTTTCGTATGAGGATGTATGTGTTTGGCGTGCATATGGTCTTTTTTCATTGGGGAGATATTTGGGTAGTTTCTATCAATAGGTCTCCTATGATAAGTATTTTCTTTGGTTGCAATGTGTCACACCCCAAAACCAAGAACGGTGGAAACGTTCTGGGGTGGAGGACGTCATGTACAGTATCACAACAATGAAAAGTAGTAAACAAGAAACAAATGTTGGATTAGTGTCTAAGTCCATAACTATTTTGGTATGTACTTGACCCGATGGTGCATGGTCCTTTTGGGTTGCCTTCACCAAAGCAACTTCATAGGATGAATTATGGAGAGAAAGGATTAAATATGATTTATTAATATTATGGGAATAATATATTAAAGGAGAAATCATATTATTTAATTAATATTAGTCAATAATTAATTGGTAATTAGTTTTGTGACTAAAAGAGATTAATTAAACTTAAGGGACTGGAATTGTAATTATAAGATAATTGCAGTTTGGGCCATGGATTGCCTTTTATTATAAGGTGGACGAATTCTATGGGGGAAGCCCATAAGAAACCATCCAAGGCCTTATGGAAAGGGCTCCATGGGTTGCTTAGGGCTTAAGCAACTAAATTAGGGTTTCCTTGTTAGATAACCCTAATTGCCTCACTATATATAGATCCCTTAAGGACCAAAAACGTGGCTAAGCATCTTGCTAGGGTTTTCACACGTTTTTGGGCAGACTCTAACCTCTCTCCTCTTCATCCTCTTGCTTATGGTGTTTGTAAGCCATTAGAGGAGTGACACTTGTGACTCTAAGCCTTCCAAAGTCAATTCAAGGAGATTTGGGATTGTTATTGCTACATAACAATCAAGGTAATATCTTAAACCTAATTATATGTTAATATTGATTCCCATATGCTAGAATTAGGGTTTATAGCCTTGGATAACTTGCATGTACAATAGAGAAACCTAGATCCAAGCATTAAGGTTTGTATGAGCACATAGGATGTCTTATGACCAAAACCCATCAACAACATCATCCATTGCATTAATAATATAATTATTATACAAGTGTTCTGTCAAATTTTGATAAACACTAAAGCATAAATCAAAATGAAAGATGAGTCTTGAACAAGCTCCATCTTCCCTTCTCGTTGCATCGGTACCTGTCTATGATGACCTGAGGATACAAGTAATTTTGAAAGTGAGTATCAGCTTTGAAGCTGGTGAGATCATAAGTATTTTAGTGTCTTAATTTGTATGTAAGAATTTGTAAGTTTATGAACTGTAAGTATGGAAAATGTAAATGAACTGTAAGTATAAAAATGTTTGTAAATGAACTGTAAGTATGAAAATGTTTGTAAATGAACTGTAAACGTTTGAAAAACCCTAGAAATCCCTATGATTCCTACTATTAAACAAGTGTGTCTTCTACCAAGACCTAACTGTTCTAAATGTAGTCTTCTACCAAGACTTAACTGTTCTAACTGATCGTTTCTTGTAAAAGGGTGTAATTTTCCCAAGTGTAACTATCATTATAAAAATATAGTTTTTACATTAAATGGTTAAGTGAAATGATCACTAAATATAAGAAAAGGGAAAATAAATGTAGTATTGTAGTGTTGTATTATAGGAACTACTGCTGTACTTACTACCTTAAACCGGATTTATATTAAGGCATCATGTGATTAATTGTACCATACTATTGACTGGTAACAATGACATAAGAATGGTCGTAATAACGGAATGACGTTTGGCACCCGCAGACCTGCAGGTCCCGCTGTAGCTAGCAGCAAGGTGTAGGATAGTCAATCCAGTATAGATCTATACGCAAACTCACGCTCACCCTTCAAGAGACTCTGACTACAACTCGGGCCATGACATTTAAGGCATGCTCCGATACAGTGGATCACAATTTTATGAACGTATTAATGTAAGTGTAGTGTACGGAAATGTTCGACGTGTGCAAGCTGTAATGTGTGTTCTATCTGTATCTAGCAAGTATAGTAATGTACTCGTTCTAGTATCGTTGTATATGTTCTCTTCCTAGTATAGTTGTATATGTACTCATAGTAATGAAATGTTCTAGCTGTAATGTATGTGCTCTCTATCTAGCAAGTATAGACTCATGAGTGAACTGACTCATTGTATGATATCGCATTCTAGTAATAGTTCTAGTATCTTCCTAAACTACCCATATGGTAGTTTACTAGTAATCTAACTGGGACGTATGAACATGGATGTATACCCTTGCTACCCAAGGGCATGGGATGAACTGGAAGGACCTTTTATGACTATATATGTACACATGATATATAACTAATATTTAAACGACCTTCGGACGAGTACCCGATATCCCACCAGACCACATCTCAAGCGCGAAAAGGAAATAGGGTGGATAGCCTTCCTAAGTCTTTTAAACATTTCTTATATAACTATACATATAGAGGCATGCAATTTATAATATAAAAGCATAAAATAAGATTTGTAAAACCTTTGACATAAATATTTTCTAAGAAAAGATCGACGTGATGTCGATCTATAAAATGGTTTCGAAGGCATGGGTTTGATAAAACAATTTAGTATAAAGAACATTTGTTTGAAACACAATTGTAAATAAGTTTGAAATGTAACATACAGAATAAAATGTACAGTGTAATAAGGAGTTTTTAAACACATAAAGTGTTTATGAAAAACATTTGAAGGAAATTGTTTGGTAAAACGGCTAATGAGTAGCCAATCATTTGAATGCTGCTTATTAATCACATGTGATTGATATAATAATTAGCATAATTCTACTTGTATCCCCCCATAAAACATTTAAAAACAGTTTAAAACATTGATTAAGGGGTATGAACTCACCTGCAGTAAGCGACTGGAATTGAACGGACTGTTATCGTAAGGAAGGATCGGGCAAGTGCTTGGTGTCAAGTGAAGACTTTAGACACACACAATGATCCTAATTACATATGAAAACATATGTATATAAATAATTAGTGATTAAAACACTAATTATACGAGTATAAACATTTTAACGCGAGGAAAACACTTTTGGTCAAGTGCTAGGAGGCTAATGGGTTGCAACAAAGGAGTGTAATACCTCAAATGGGAGTTTAAGGTCTAAATGACCATATTCTTTGGAGTTTACGGCCCAGGGGAGTAAACTCCTGGCCGTAAACTCTACATTGGGTCATTAATTAAGGCTTAAAGTTGTTACAACTCAAGTGGTAAATTGTTCCATGGTTTAAACAAGTGTTTGGGTGTTCTATTAACTCCTTTAAGGAGTTTACGGCCTAGAGACCATATTCCATTGGAGTTTACAGCCGTAAACTCCCTTGGGAGGGTGTTTATGGTGTTTTCAAGTCTCTAACATTTCAAGGTTATGATCTATGTTGGGTTCTAGGCATAAGGAAGGAGTTAGGGTGTCATTTGACCACTTTATAGGGGCTTACGGCCCAAGAACTTGTCTTGGCCGTAAACTCCTTAATACTTGTGATTCCTTATGTTTTCTAGGCTTTAAACAC
The DNA here is from genome assembly GCF_051521515.1 of Lactuca serriola. Taxonomy (NCBI): domain Eukaryota; kingdom Viridiplantae; phylum Streptophyta; class Magnoliopsida; order Asterales; family Asteraceae; genus Lactuca; species Lactuca serriola. Next base: position 149,917,391 of record NC_136416.1, read on the forward strand.
TTTAGGGTACATGTCTAAATTCAAGTCTAAGCCTTAGGTGCCTTAAAAGCACCATTTGAGCATGTTATTTGGAGTTTACGGCCTAAGATATTATTGGGCCGTGAAATCCCAAACTTGGGTGATTCTTGGTTGATTTCATGTCCCTAATACACTCCTATACAATTTCAAGGCAGTAGTATATCATGGGGGACAATCTAGGCTTGGTTTCGGGAGTTTACCGCCCAAGAACACCTTGGGGGAGTAAACTCCTAAATCGGATGATTTAGCTATGTAATCTATGTTATGAACACATTTAAAGCTTTCTAACACTACTAGAAAGAGTTACTCACAATTTGGGATAAAAACCCGAAGATCCGTGAGAGAGAATTTTGGGTTTTCTCTAATTGGAATTCAACTAATGAACTATTTGGTTCAGTTTTCTATATATAGTCCTGGGATTTTTGGCAGAAAATATTTCTATTCTCGGAATGAACTCTAATATCCTAGAGTATTGGAATAACAGTGTTGCACAAAACCCTAGTGCATCCACTCTCCTAATATCTCCTTACATGTGAAATCCTGAAAACTGCCAAACTCATACTCGAAGTATGAATTTTCACTGAAACTGATCTACTTCTATTGGCTTGATATGGTTTGTACAGAATGGAAATTTCCTAATCGATTGGTTCTAGCGCACCTAAGTGAAATCAGGTTCTCGGTTGGAATCCCAACGAACCTTCACTATCGGGCGATGGTGTTGCTTCGTCCGCTTGACCTGTCGGTCGAGGGTCACTACGGTTCTAATACGAAGGAGAGGATCTCGACGAGTGGAATTACAAGAGTCCTAACGGAAAGGTATGGTTTCACGATAGAGACGCGAAGAGTAGAAAGTACGTTACTGAGTTCACGGAGTAGGTCTAGTTTGCGAGGCACAAGACCGATTCTGATAAGAATCTCGAGGGTCCTAAGCGTATTAAGCCATTCCCAGAGTGAGTTATCCTAAAGAACTTGGTCACTCCCTTGGAATTCCAAAGGTTCCTTTTCTTGGTTAACTTCGCAGACAAAGGCCACCCCTTGCTGGGTCAAAGTCGTACGGGTTTCTATAGTTTGCGAGGAGTTCTGATTGAACTATGATAGTAGGTCGGTAAGACCTAGAATTTGGCGAAAGACTGTCGGCGTCTCTGGTGTCGATAAATGCTAAACGGTTTTGACAAATTGAAAGAGTACTCATAATTTCCCACATTACTAACAGTGTGTCATAGAAATTCGACTCTTCAATTTCAAAATTCGTGCCCAGAGAACTTCGCTAAAAGCTCCTCTGTAGGAAATGTTTCCATGGGTTTTCTTCTTACTACGAGGGTAGATAAGTAAGTCATTACATGGAGAAATGAAGAACTGATCCAAGTAAGAAAGACATACCCTATTCGTTTAGCTCATGAAAGCTATGGGCGTCTTGGTCCTATCTGAAGGGTATCACTACGGACTCGAAGTGTCCGCATCGAGTTCGGAAGATAATCTTCTGGACATCCTTCCCTAACACCCGAACTGGTGATATTCGGATCTCGGATCCGTTTCTGAAAGTAATTATTTCCTTGCGTTTGCTCAACCATTTCATCTATGCGAGGCAAAGATAACGATTTCTAATGAAAAATCTTGACGGAGTCCTCGATATTCGAGGCACATACGATGCAATCCGTCGATCTCTGGGAGAATAAGACTGGGGTTCTCTAGGGTGAGAAGCCTAGTCTTTTAATTCTATTTCTGTGTGGTTCGCTAAGTTGTCTGTACTGTTCTTGTGTCTTCGTATGTGTTTAGACTATAGGGTGATCTATTTACAAGAGTCGTATTGGGTTCTAAGTTTGTTCACATGACGATGCAATTACTCGTAGGCTTAGGCAGTTCTCCGTCCTGAAGTTCATATTAGAATTCATACCTGGTTTCACAATCACAATTTCGTGTATACGAGTCGTATATAATTAAGATTGAAAAGGTAGTCGAATAACTGATTCTTCTTTAAGCTCACATCCTATCGGGGAAAAAGAAGTCAAAGTGGAATCATCAATTCTAAACCTGTAGAACCTTGATTATATATCACTCTTATGCATACATTCCTCAGTGATAGATCAATCGTATGAATCCTTGGATTGAACTTGACGTACTGCACGAGTGGTACTTCGGGGGTTTCTTCAGAAAAGAAAAGAACTATGAGGTACTCCATGCATGAGTACTTCGGTGTTCTGATATGACGGCTTCGCTGGAAAAGTGATCTAGAAGAAAGAGATGTACGTATAAAGCTGTTTTTCCGAGGATCAAATTGAATCGAGTCGTATGATAATGTCGGAATCATACTGAAACTTAAAGACATTAGATTTGAACATAAGACGTTTACAGACAAAACACAACCGTGCAACCATGAATAGAGTTACAGTACTTCAGATTTACCACAAGACTATTGCTGCGAATAAGATATACTACCAAAGACAAGTATACGCATCACGAGAATCCCTATACAGACAGGATCTCGCAAAAGGTAAGACTCTAGTTGCACTAGTTCTGGATAGTTTATAAGTCTGTTACAACAACACGCCTAAGTTATAATAACGAGGGTTCTGGCGTAGGCTCTCCTGCAACTGTGATCCTGAGAATCTTCCCATCAGCACCCGAGTTCTTTGCTATCGGGCAATCTTTCTAGAAGTGTCCAATTTCACTGCATTGGTGACATATCTGGACAGCACCAATATTGGTGGTGGTAGTGAGGTGTTTAGCCAGTGCTATGTGGACACGAGTTCCTTCCTCATTACTCCACCTTGGAAATTGCTTCCTAAAGCATTCGGCTTTATAACTACTCTCGTGTGTAGGGTTAGTCCCGATGAAAGGGACTTGAGTGATGGGTCGTGCCGGTGCTCCACAGCCACGAGCATGGTGCCCTATTTTTAGGCAATTGCAACATTTCATCTCATGACAAGCCCCATGATGATGGAAACTACACTTATCACACTTCGGGAGTTTTCCCTCGTATGGCCTGCTCGGTACTGGGATGGCAGGGGTTTCCACTTGTTGCTGTTGCATAGCCAGCCTTTGGGATTTCTTGCATTCTTTCTAGGCTTGACGCTTTCATTTCTTGTTCTCTGTCTTTCGGTTTTGCGAGCCTATTACTGTTTGTTGGTTTCCCGGTTTGGTACTACCATCTAAACTCTCGACTCCTTTTTCAGTCTTGTTTGTGTTGCCTGAGTTGATGTGTGTAAGGAAAGTTGTCACAGCAGCTGCTACTACAGCTTGTAATGTAGCGGTGTCGATATGGAGGATGGGGGTTTCGTTGCTCGGCTGATTGTTTCCTGATGACGACATGATTCTGTAACACGAAAGATAAGGATTTGTGAGCGATTCTGGTTGACCCTAGATGTACTTCGATTGCTCAAGAAAAGAGTAAGAGTATGTTCTCGAAAGTTTGACCTACATCCCTATGATGCAGTCCTAGCACAGAATGGAAGTGAGTTCGCGAAGGTTTGACCGACATCCCTATGATGCAGTCCTAGTAATAGGTAGAAGTAAGTTCGTAGGATGGTCTCAAGACGTTTTTCGTTCAAGCCGAGGTACCGTGGATTGGTGAATAACAAGATCCAACCACTGAAAAAGACTTGGAAATGTCTCCGGAGCTAAATTACTATAGTCTAATGACTTGACTAAAGCATGATTCAGATAGAATCCAATGAAAGTGTGATAAAAGTACTTGAATGAAGAATGATACAGAAGTTAGCCGGCTGTCAATAGCTTTGATATTCACGACGTAAATATTCAAGAAAATGACCTTGTAAAGGTCTTACATCATATCCAGAGAAGATAGTTCTTGACAGCATAGGCACCTAACTAAAAGTACTTACAGTACAAGATAATTTCATAGAAAATGCCACATCAGGCAAAGACAGAAAACGATTACTTTCTAACAAGGGAAGTAAGGTAAAGCATCTACTCCTGGCGACGGTCATCCCTCTGGTGAACTCTCGGTTCAGCCAGTCGACGTTCCTCATCAAGTAGGTGTTTGTTGTACACCCTATGGCGTACTCGAAGTTCTATGACTTCGGCTCGTGATTCAGCCAGTGCTTGCAGCAGGGTTTCATGGTTTCTCTCTTCTCTCACGCGAGCATCTTCTAGACTAATGGTGCGGAGGGTATGTATTCTCGTATCGGTGACATCTTCGGAAATCTGATGTAGGGCTGTCCTGCCTTGAATTCATTTCGGCCACTCTACGGACCAAGATTGGCAAGACTCTATCTGCTGAGCCCCCATTGCTCAAGTTGTAAAAGCTTCGGTCGCCATTAAATGGCATGGGATGATCTTGTCCTTGGCTCCATATTTCCAAGCATTCCACTCACTCAGGGTCGGGCCATGAAAAGCCGAACGAGGGTTTGGAATTGGAAAGGGAGCTGCTCGGGGTAGGTTCTCAACCTCTGGTTCGGAGTTAGCATCATACGAAAGGTCTTCATCATGGTGATCATTCAAGGGGATAGGATGATCATTCTCTGGTTCTTCTCCAAACCAACCAGTTATGACCTCACTCAGAAGGTACTGGTTGCCGTGGGGATGGAGTCCAGCCATGTTATCTATGTGAGAATTTAGGGTAAGAGAATAATTATTAGACGAACTATCTAGATAATTATTTAGAAAACCTTCATTAGTTACATCGCTATTTGTGAAGTGCATACCAGCTATGTGTAATCTAAACATGATAGACCTTCAAATAAGTGATCTTAACTCCAAATTCACACAGAATCGGGGTAAAGTAAAATTGTTTGGTAAAACGGCTAATGAGTAGCCAATCATTTGAATGCTGCTTATTAATCACATGTGATTGATATAATAATTAGCATAATTCTACTTGTATCCCCCCATAAAACATTTAAAAACAGTTTAAAACATTGATTAAGGGGTATGAACTCACCTGCAGTAAGCGACTGGAATTGAACGGACTGTTATCGTAAGGAAGGATCGGGCAAGTGCTTGGTGTCAGGTGAAGACTTTAGACACACACAATGATCCTAATTACATATGAAAACATATGTATATAAATAATTAGTGATTAAAACACTAATTATACGAGTATAAACATTTTAACGCGAGGAAAACACTTTTGGTCAAGTGCTAGGAGGCTAATGGGTTGCAACAAAGGAGTGTAATACCTCAAATGGGAGTTTAAGGTCTAAATGACCATATTCTTTGGAGTTTACGGCCCAGGGGAGTAAACTCCTGGCCGTAAACTCTACATTGGGTCATTAATTGAGGCTTAAAGTTGTTACAACTCAAGTGGTAAATTGTTCCATGGTTTAAACAAGTGTTTGGGTGTTCTATTAACTCCTTTAAGGAGTTTACGGCCCAGAGACCATATTCCATTGGAGTTTACAGCCGTAAACTCCCTTGGGAGGGTGTTTATGGTGTTTGCAAGTCTCTAACATTTCAAGGTTATGATCTATGTTGGGTTCTAGGCATAAGGAAGGAGTTAGGGTGTCATTTGACCACTTTATAGGGGCTTACGGCCCAAGAACTTGTCTTGGCCGTCTTGGCCGTAAACTCCTTAATACTTGTGATTGCTTATGTTTTCTAGGCTTTAAACACTTTAGGGTACATATCTAAATTCAAGTTTAAGCCTTAGGTGCCTTAAAAGCACCATTTGAGCATGTTATTTGGAGTTTACGGCCTAAGATATTCTTGGGCCGTGAAATCCCAAACTTGGGTGATTCTTGGTTGATTTCATGTCCCTAATACACTCCTATACAATTCCAAGGCAGTAGTATATCACGGGGGACAATCTAGGCTTGGTTTCGGGAGTTTACCGCCCAAGAACACCTTGGGGAGTAAACTCCTAAATCGGATGATTTAGCTATGTAATCTATGTTATGAACACATTTAAAGCTTTCTAACACTACTAGAAAGTGTTACTCACAATTTGGGATAAAAACCCGAAGATCTGTGAGAGAGAATTTTGGGTTTTCTCTAATTGGAATTCAACTAATGAACTATTTGGTTCAGTTTTCTATATATAGTCCTGAGATTTTTGGCAGAAAATATTTCTATTCTCGGAATGAACTCTAATATCCTAGAGTATTGGAATAACAGTGTTGCATTAAACCCTAGTGCATCCACTCTCCTAATATCTCCTTAAGTGTAAAATCCTGAAAACTGCCAAACTCATACTCGAAGTCTGAATTTTCACTGAAACTGATCTACTTCTATTGGCTTGATATGGTTTGTACAGAATGGAAATTTCGGGTTGTCACACAATGTTGTGATGTTTCTCCATTTGAAGGCTTTGTTTTTGGTGTCGTGTTCATTTTTCTGGGGTTTAATATTTTTTCGGACCTTGTTTTTGTTGCTCTCACACATGGATGCTCTTTGATCCAAATTGTCAAGTCTTGCATTTTTTTTATATGTGACATTGGTCATTATTCAATCTGGTTCTTTTAGTGATGATTTGGCCAAGTTGACGCTATGATATTATTTTGGAACTGAGAAAAGAAGGTTTGATCCATATCGCTCCTGATTTTGGTAGTTGTTTTGATTTCCTTTTTGCAAATGGGTCGAAGGTGAATTTGGTTTCGGGACATCTATGCTACTAATCATTCTTTCATGGTTGGAGGCACTGATCATTATATACTTATAAAGGAAGCATTTTTCCTTTCACCACATTTATTTGAAACTCCCATTCATTTTTCCTTTCACAATCTTCATTTGAAACTTCCATAACTTTTCAATTTCTTTCTAATAATGATTAGAAGTTGGTTACTAAGGTTAAATAAATATAAAACCTGAAGTGTAATCATATATAAACTAAATTTCAATATTAAAAGAATATATTTTCTTCTACTTATAAAGTTATGGTTTCAACCTTCATCATATTATAATTAATTTATTAGGTTTAATATGTTGTTTTATGTAAACCATTATCATTTTAAAGCTACAATTTTTGAACAATTTGTATAAAATACATCAATTGTTAATTTAAATATAATCAACTTAAATATAAATTTTAATTCAACTTAAACAACCTAAAGAATATTTTATAAATAGTTAAAAGTGATAAATTATAGTGTCTTCCTAATAATGATTAAAAGTTGGTTAATAAGGTTAAATAAGTATCAAACCTAAAGTGTAATCATAAATAAACTAAATTTGAATATTAAATTAATATTTTTCTACTTATAAAGTTATGTCTTTAACTTTTAATATATTATACTTAATTTATTAGATTTAATATGTTGTTATATGTAAACCATTATTAGTATAAAGCTACAACTTTTAAACAGTTTGGACAAAATACTTAAATTGTTAATTTAAATATAACATTACAGTGTCAACTTCAATATAAATTTCAGTTCCACTTAAAAAACTCAAACAATATTTTGTTAATAGTTAAAAGTAATAAATTATAGTGTTAAATACAAAAACTAAATTGTAATATCAATTTAACTAAAATATTTCCTAAAGACATTTATATAATCGTTAAAAGTTTTCAAATAAGTAGCTTAAAATAACTTACAATAATAATAGTTAAAAATAACTCTAGATAAACGATTATATTGTTACATTTAAAATTAAAAAAATATTTTATGTTTTAAATAATTATAATGATAGAAATTAAAACGTTAAGCAAATAAATTTTAAAAGATTAATTAACAATAACAACAATTATAAATAACAGTAAACCATATATTACATTTAATTTTATTCATGATTGACCCGGGGGTAAAGGTCATTCAAAAGATTGAGATTATGCAGTTTTAATAGATGTATATATTATCATATAATTCAAAATAACCAATATATTATATCAACTTAGTATACGAATAATTATATCAAATTTAACAACAACATTATTGTTATATTTAAAAAAACATATATTTGTAAAGATTTCGGCTATATAGATGTTTCCGCACAACACATAGACATTCGCCTAGTATATATATAAGTACAGACCCTATTTTCTTTTGCTCTCCATTTGAAATGAGGAGACTTCTCAGCTTGACATGTCAGCAGAAGCCAGATCAACAAAAGCCATCTAAGCGGTTTCCACGTGAGTTGTCATATGTTTTTTTTCAATGTTGTGTGCTTGGTTGCTGCTTGAATATTGGGCTTGGTATTTTGGTTGCCTACAAAACATTTTGAGCTTGCTAATCAACAACGTTTGAAGGCATGTGGCAAACGAGTCAAGAGTAGTCTCTAGTCTCCTTTTGCCTCTATTTAGAATTTAGATGGCGTGCAACGGGGCATCCATTTCTTTCAAATAGTTGTATTCCACCATAGACGCTGCCATGTTGGTTGCAAAGCTTAGACACCTGCCTCAATCTCACTCTCTCCATTACCATATGCTTTCTCATTTTTTATGGTTTCGGACACCTCTCTTCTCGTTAGATATAACTATTATCCACTATCTCTTCTCTTCATTCATGAAACTCTATACCAAAGGTTATCCTCATTTTCTCTCTTGACCTTTTGGTATCCTTGAAGTTACTTTCCACTGCTTCCATCTACCCGGACTTGCATCCCATTCTGTTCTTTGGAGAGATGCTTTCTTTTCATTTATTTCAAAAGAATCTTTCTTTTCGATTTAGCCTCCGACAACACTAGATATGTCAAAAAGCTTTATGTTCAATTTTCAATTTCCAAACCCGCTGCTTCTTCGCTATATTCAAGAAGCCTTTTCCTTTTGGTATCTATCTTCCTTCTCTCTCACTTAGTCAGCGCTTTGTCTAATTACAGAAAAATAGATGTTTGGAAAACAAGGGCTTCGATATACATGTTTGCAACGTATTTCTCACACTTCTCTCATTGTCCTCCTTTCTTTTGATGATTTCCTGTGATTGGTGATAATACAGGCCCTTTTACCTTGGATGTTTGACCAAAGTGTTGTGTTTAACTCTACAAATCACTACCACAAATATAATCAACATTGAACGACACATATAATGTAGATGGTTGATGAATGATTTAAAATTCTTTATTAGTATTTACGATGTTCAACTTGGATTTGATGATGATTAGTGTGATTACTGTAGGTCCTTGATCAATTGTTATTATTACATCTATTCATTGTTGGTGATTTTAGTGTCACCATGTCATTTTATGTAACTGGAATTAGCATGTGAGCTAAGGGGTTTCTTAATTTGTTTTCTAATATGTGTACAGGTTGGTGCGGAGTGCACGCATGCATACGATCAAATTAGTAGCCGGTTCGACGACTAGTCGGGGGTCTGGGGGCAACGCCCCTGGGTCCGGGGTTTCCAACGGGGCAGCGCCATTTTGGCGGGATCTAGGAGCAGCGCCCCTAGCTGGGGTCCAAGGGGCAGAGCCCCTGGCTGGGGTCCCGCCTGACTTGTTTCCAAAGGAACCCATAGCGGCCCAACCCTAATGAAACCCTAATATCGTTTATTATATAAACGACTCTTCTTTTCAGAAGAGATACACGATCTTAAGCTCTCGTTTTTCATCATACTTTCACATAATCCTCTAGCATATTAGCTTACGATTTCTGTGCCTAGAATCGTAAGTGTCCACTTGGATTATCCAAGACTGAATTTCTTGTAACCCAGACATAGGGTAGAAATATTAGTTCGGAAAGTGATATCACGATCGAAGTTGGTATCCAGATCTCCACCACAAACCCTAAATTTCCCTACATTCATATAATATTTGGTGAGTCTTAGGAGTTCGGTTCTAATTATTTTTAGAGCTATTAACTTATAATATCTTCTTGGTTCTATTCCTTTTCTTAATAATGCATAACTGATTTATCAGTGAACATACCTTTCTGATTGGGTGTTTTAAATCTAATATAGGAATCCCTATTTTTTTCCCAAATAGGTGCCAAAGTGAAAGTGATTCCATTGTGATTACGAGAAAAGAAATGGCAGGTCTTGAGCTTGAAAGGTACAGAAGGAAGAAAAGAAGAATAACTTCCTTATACATATAATTAACTCAAATTTTCATGTATTTTTACAAAATTTGAAGTTTCTCTGAGATTTGTAGACCTCTTCCACACCTTTGAATATTTTGTAATGTTGGGTATGCAAAATACTGGAAAAATATGATATGTGCATGATAGATATCATATGTTTGAAGTTGAGGCATTTCGTTCAACTTACTGTTCTTGTTTGTACTTTGTTTACCTTTTTATTACATGTTTTTGATCTTTTTTTTTATTGCATTTAGGATCCAAGACTGAGAAGAAGATCACGAAGAGTGGCAACAGTTGTGGGATTGAAAAAAATATCTCATAGATATAAATCTTCACACTTATTGCCTACTAAGCTTAGGGTTTCTAAATTGTAATGTCTATGTTTTTACTGGTTGATTGAATTTATCTGTTATCTTAGTTTGCAAAATATAGTATTGTTAGATTTATGAATAAAATGATTTCATTGTTTAGTTCCTTTTTCTATATCGTGGTTTAATTTGGTAGATTTGGTTAAAATCTACTTGAGCATCACATCTTACTAAAAAATGAAATTATTGATCTGCAAAATACTTCTAAAGAAGACTGAGAAGACGAAAATAGGATATATAGCTATGAAGTTTTAAGATATATCTTGCAGGTCAAAAATCATTTAAATAATTTAGCTAAATTAATTATCTTAGGCAAAAACATGCACTTGAATAATATTAATTTTAAGCTGTATTTACTAAAATTCATATAGAAATTTTTGATTATTCAACAATTTGATGTGTATTAACTTATAAGTAGTTTGTTAAAAGTATTTTTAATAAATTTGTTTATCTAACATTTAATTAACTTGCTTAGTTTCATAACTGTGGACTAGGATCTGGTTTAATCTTCTTTTGCAGCTTCTAATGACGAAAGATTTGGCGCTAAGCAAAGCTACTACTTTCATATAGAGATAAGTGCCCACAATTGCTTATTTGGCTCAATAAGCTCTACAAATATGATTTTTACCTACCTATGCAAAACCAAATTGATTACCACATGGCTGATCAAGAAATTCAAGATCAAACACTGTAGTGTAATAACACCATCTTACATTGTGATTTTCTTTTGTTACACATATAAAAAAATGTACTTTCATTTCCTTATCCATAATAGCAAATTGGTTAAGAATACCCTTTGTGTTGACCTTAGACTTTTGATACTCTCCTTGGATGTTTTGCTGGTATATTTATTATTTTGGAAGGCGTCTTCTTTTGGAATTGACATTTCTACCCCTATTTATGGCTTTCTAGACACACACTGCTTGGAAGTTATCGATTGTGATTCAATTTCCCCTTAATCTTCAATGTTTATTTTGGTGAGCCCCAAGAGTTCATGGGATTTTAGATGCTTAGTGGTGTAGTTTAGAAATAAAAGTAGATAGATAAAATAGCTTGAAGACATGGAAATAAGAGTATCATTTCAAAAAATTTGCCTAGACAAGATATGCCTTATTTGCAAAATGGAAGACCCGTTGATATTGTTGACATGAGTTGTCAATATCGGATGTATTTTTAGAGTTTTATTGTATTACCCTTAATAGTCCTTAATTGCCCTTGATTGTAGGTTGTATTATAGGAAGCTGGTTGTATATATATTCTAATTGTGGTACATTGAAGATACACAAAAATATCATAATACAATTTTCTCATTGTCAAGTTCCGTGATTTACCTGGTATCAGAGCATCCTTGCTCATACTATTGAAAATCCGTAACATTGTTGTAACCATGGGAGAGTCATCGAACTCGCAACAAGTGATCGTACAGAATGTCCAAGATGCACCTTTCCCATCTGGAGTTATTCTTGACGAGAGGAATTACCCACTATGGTCCCAATTCATGGAGATGTGAATCGGAGCTAGAAACAAATCTGGTTTCATCACGGGGGCACTCTGAAACCCAAGACGGACGGGAAGAAGATCGAAGCATGGATCATCGACAACCATCGGGTGAAAAGTTGGTTGATCGACTCGATGAGTCCATCTCTGATGCGCCACTTTATACGTCTTCAAACAGCAGCATAAATTTGGGAAGCTGTCAGCAAGACGTTCTATGATGGAACAGACGAAACACAGTTGTTTGAATTGAATCGAAGGTCGTCCACTACTCGTCAAAACGGACGATCTCTTTCCACGTATTACAATGAACTGGTAAGTATCTTTCAAGAAATAGATACTCGATTGACTTCATAGGAAGATACAAATACTGTAGCCCAAACCGTATCACTCAACAAAACCATAGCACGCCTTAGGGTTCATATATTTCTTGTCGGACTGGACCCCGAATTTAATCAAGCCCGAAGTGAAATCTTGAGAAAGGACCCTATCCTTGATCTGGATTCATGTTATGTGTATATTCAAAAAGATTAGAATCAAAGACAAACCATGGGTGAAGTGAAACACGAACCAGATAGTATGGTCCACTTGGCTTCTCGAAATCGTCTCATGAAAGAGAAACATTCTAAAGGGAAAGGAACTACTTTCACATGTACACATTGTAGGGAAGAGGGGCATTCTAAACTCTGCTGCTATGAATGTAACAACCATAAATTTTATGTCAAATTAAATTTTTTTTAAAGCATAAATAAAAACCAAATAACATTGTTTACAAAATATTTTCAAATCATTTCCCATCAGAGTGTCCCAAAAATCTAACATAAGGATGAGGAGCTGTACGGTCACGCCTTCGCCTTTCCATGACCTCCTGAAGTACCTGAAACAATAAACTGAAAACTGTAAGCCTAAGGGCTTAGTAAGCTAACCCCAAAATACCAATACCACGCTGACAATACCATATCAGTAATAATCAATCAATCAACATGCATACTGGGCCATCGGCCTGACTGGACCGCCCTACTGGGCTTACAGTCTGTCTGAATCTATCCCGAGCCTTCGAAATGATTGGTCCGCCACGTGGGCCTACAGTCTTCCCGGACCGCTCATAGGGTATATTGGCCTTCAGCACAAAGCAGGACCGCCTCAACCCAACCACAAGAAAATAACCACGTGCACATATAACAGGTAATCACATAACAGTCCATACACAAACAAATTGATCTAGTAGACCATAAGGCATAGCAACATCCTAACCAGGATACTGACCTAAACCAGGTCACTAACATAATATTGCCCTAATTACCAGGTCGCCGATCTAATCAGATAAATAAGCACATCAACCCGTACATGTACAAATATCAGATATAACTATCTCATAGATCATCGATCATAGTAAACTCTCATAACCATAACACCGACCTAACCAGGTCACTAACATATCAATCCTAATGGATCATAAGAGCATGACAACATACTGTTTATCTGGATACCGATCTAACATATCCTAACCACATGTAGCATACCATAACAATAACAACTAAAGGGTCGGCCTTGGTGTCGTAGACCCTATCGATATAGTGAGGATAACTCACCTCGCAGATGTCGACACGAAAGGTAAACTCCAACTCTCAGACCACTTGACACAGGCTCCACCACCTATCATCATAGTACGTCATACTCATAAGTCCTTAACGTTATAAGGTACCCCATAACCCACTAGTCAACCCCTGGTCAAAGTCAAAGCCCTTAGTCAAGGTCAACAGTCCATGTTGACCCCAACTCGCCGAGTACCATCGGCTACTCACCGAGTTCCTTTGATTCTCGTTCGAACTTTAAGGCCACCCGTCGAGTTCCCTCCTTGCAACTCAACGGATACACACTCATACATATCCAAGAGAAAACTCAACCGACTCGCCGAGTTGTTCTTCAACTCGTCGAGTCTTATGGCGATCTTCATCGGACTCGCCGAGTTGTTCATCCAACTCGTCGAGTTTTCGGCCATCTTCATGTGACTCGTTGAGTCAACCTTGCGACTCGCCGAGTCCATTCAGTCCTTTTATCATTCAGACAATTTTAAGCCATGGCAAGTGTGACAACCCGAAATTAATTGTCACTATAACCCACTTCCGTTAATAAAATTTATTTTATTATTAAAGTTTTCCGTTAACTTTTGAGTTAAGTAAATCCATTTGGGTTATTGTTGTATTTTGGTATGCATCGGAAAGCAATAAAATCATGCGAAATACCCTCGATTTCTTTCGGAAAGTTTCTAGCTCATGACCAAGACGGGTTACTTAACTTTTCACTTCATTTCCGGATCGATAACCAACCATTGACTTTTCAGGAAAATATAGGTTTTTCCTGGGATAACTTAACTTTTCATAAACAGGCTATTTAACAAATGGATAACCAAACTTCTTTTATAAGAAAATATGAGATTTTCTTGGGAAACAACTTTTCATAAAAACAAAGGAACATTTTCTTTCACCAGAAATCAACTGCTTATGAACTCACCAGCTTTATGCTGATATTTCTAAAACTGCTTGTATTCTCAGGTCAACCATAGACAGGTATTTCTGCCAACTTTTGGAGAAGACGGAGTGTTTTTGGAAGTCACGTCTTTTACTTTTGATTATACTGATGTATATAACTATGTTTTCAATGCTTTTAAACAAATGTAAATATTCTTACTGTAATGTAATTGTTGTGTTTACTATGCTTACTATGTACAATGGTTGTGATACTACGCATGACGTCCTCCGCCCCAGAATGTTTCCGCCGTTGGTTTAGGGGTGTGACAGATTGGTATCAGAGCTGTTGTCTTTAGTGAACTAAGTATACTGAACCTTACATGGTATACAACTATAAACACTAAGGGGCCGAAGTGCTCTGAACTAAAAGTATACTTTAAAATACAAGTATTTTACAAAAAAGTATACAAGAATGCCTAAATATCAGAAACATTAACCACGAGTAGAACAAAACAAAAGTAATTGGGTGTTGGGCACTATGGTTAAACCTGGGCAGTTATGTAGTCGTGTCTAGGGTCAATATAGCCTGATCAACTATATTCATTTGAGACACGGCCAACATGTGCTTGGGAGTGACTGTGGTGTGCAGCAGGCCTAAAACTTACCAAATATCCAAACAACAAGTCATCGTCGCAACAAAACATAAATTACTATAGGAGTATTTTCTAGAACCAAATTCGTTATAAAGATCCTCATCCAAGTGTTGCTACTCATTCCCTTTAGCGATAATTCTCTTGCATTGGTAGTTTTCCTATCTATTATTGCATAGTAGAACACCCTATCTTTCATAATGAGATATCTCTTGCTTTATATCTTTTGATTCAACCTAGAGGACTTACCATCCTCTCCTTCCTGATCATTTTAGATCGAGATGCCTCCAAGGAAAAGACCCAGCTCAAAGAACAACAATCCTCCGCCACCACCTCCTCCTTAATTTGATCCTGTCATGTTTCAGACAGCTGTTACTGCCGCAGTGGCAGCTGCAATGTCACAGATGAACCCCGACAGATCTGGCGGGCCAGGAGGTGGCACCCATCCCCAAAATCAGGAAGGTGGTCAGGGACACCAGAAGGAGTGTGGTAAAGGTAAAAACAAATTCTGGAACAAGCGGAAGGGTCAGAGTTCGCAAGGACCCTCCAAGAAGCACCAAACTGTGGCAGTCCACGCTGCTACTACTCCTGTCGCCGCTCCTACAGATCAAGCACCTACCAGTGGGTATGCTGGTAACCTCCCTTGGTGCAACAAGTGCAGTTACCACCATCATATCCCCGGCCCATGTCGTGAAAAGCTCTACAACAACTGTGGCAAGAAGGGTCACATTGCTCGAACCTGCAGAACACAGGCCCAACCAACCAATCAGGCATCTGGATCAGGTGTCGTTCAGGCCTGCTATGGTTGCGGCGAGGTAGGGCACTACAAGAGAAACTGCCCCAAAGCATAAATGACTAAAAACACTGGGAGAGTTCTCGCAATGGGGCAAGAAGAGGCAGTCGCCGATCCTACCGTTGTTACGGGTACGTTCCTTCTCAATAACTCTTATGCATGCATCCTTTTCGATTCTGGTGCAGAAAGAAGTTTTGTTAGCCATTCATTCAAACATCTTCTTAAACATAGTCCTCAACCATTAACCGAAACGTTTACCGTCGAGATGGCTAACGGCGAGAAAGAGAATGCTAACGATATATTCATAGGCTGCACCCTTACCCTAAAAAATCATTCCTTTCCCATCGACCTTATGTGAGTTTCCATAAAGAGCTTTGATGTTATCATTGGCATGGATTGGTTGAGCCCCAATCATGCTGATATTCTTTGTTACGAAAAAGATATCCGCCTCAATCTTCCCTCTGGCCAGACCCTCATGATCTACGGCAATAAACTTAGTTCCAATCTTCGCATCATTTCATGCATCAAAACCCATAAACTTCTGCGAAAGGAGTGCAGTGCATTCCTAGCTCATGTTGTAAATGAGAAACAAGAAGTTAAATACCTTGAGAGCATCCCTGAGGTCTGCAATTTTCCTGATGTCTTTCCCGAAGAGCTCCCGGGAATTCATCCCGAACGCCAAGTCGAGTTTCGTATCGACCTAATTCCCGGAGCTACCCCCTTAGCCAAGTCTCCATATCGCTTAGCGCCAGCAAAAATGAAGGAGTTATCCAGTCAGCTTACTGAGCTACTCAACAAAGGATTCATCCGACCAAGTTCCTCACCCTGGGGAGCCCTGGTGTTATTTATGAAAAAGAAGGATGGATCCTTTTGAATGTGTACAGATTACCGGGAATTGAACAAGCTGGCCGTCAAAAACCGTTATCCTCTTCCTCAAATAGATGACCTTTTCGATCAACTTCAGGGAGCCAGTTACTTCTCGAAAATAGACCATAGATAAGGGTACCATTAGCTACGAGTTCATGAGAGTGATGTTTCCAAGACAACATTCAAGACTCGATATGGACACTACGAGTTTGTAGTGATGCCCTTTGGTCTAACCAACGCACCGACAGTGTTCATGGACCTGATGAACCGGGTGTGTCGTTATTGTGTTCATTGACGATATACTTGTTGTCACACCCCAAAACCGGAACGGCGGAAATGTTCTGGGGTGGATGACGTCATGTCAAGTATCACAACACATGCATTATAGTAATCAAAGTACAACAACCATTGCATTAATAGTAATAGTTTTACATAGTTTACATTACAATACATCAAAGTAATACAAGTAATAGTATAAGTGCAGCTTGATACTAAGCTATCTTCATCAAAAGCTCCGGGAATGTACCTGTCTAATGCTGACATGAGAATACAAGTTATTTGAAAAGCGAGTATCAGCATTTTTACAAATACTGGTGAGTTCATAAGTTTTTAGTGTCATTTTATTCAAATAACTTTAATAAAAGTGGTGGTTTTAGAGTATCCATTAAATTAGTGTCCTTTCCAGAAAATCCTATATTTTCTTTAATAAAAGCAGTCTTCTACCAAGACTGGACGAAGTTATGTGGTAAAAAGTAGTTTTCCCTTAATCGCTATCCTTATCAAAATACAGAATTTGATTATTAAAGAAAGCAAGACAAATCAGGGAAAATAACATATGCCCCAGCAGTGAAGACTGCTGACTAAGGCAAAAGGAATCATAGACCCCAAGAGAGTATCGAATGAACGACACACATGGATCAGTCCAACAAAAGGAGACACAGGCACCAGACGGTACGAAATGAAAGGTACAGATGGCAAGGTCTAAACAGAGAATGCAGACCCCAGACAGTATCAAATGAAAGATACAACTAGTAAGGTCTAAAACAAAGAATACAGACCCCAGACAATATCAAATGAAAGATACAACTAGCAAGGTCTAAAATCAGTGTGACTTTGAGAGTGGGTTTCCAGCATACAGTGTGAAATACAGTGTAAAATACCGTTACCTTAAGACCATGAATTATAAGGTAACCTAGGATACTCGTAACCATACTAACCGACACTAGAGTACTTGATGCCCTGCAAGCGTCTATAAAATAAGACATTTGTCACCCCTTGGCTTGGTAGGTCGTGGACTGTAGCTAGCAGTCAGGGTGCGGGGGTGTCAATCCCGTATAGATCTATACACACAATGTCCGCTCTCCCTACAGGAGACTCTGGTTACCAACTAGACGACGGAGAAGGCCGTGTCCCGAAGATGCATCCCACATAGTGGGTAGTGGGTTTCCAATATAAGTGCTAAACTAGAGGTAGAGACTCATAACTAAACTGACTAATGTAAACCTATATGTCTATGCTCGTATACATAATATATAACTAATGAATCAAACGACCTTCGGACGGCTATCCGATCCCACCAGACCACATCTCAACGAAAAAAAGGAAATAGGGCGGACAAACCTTCCTAAGTCCTTCAATCATTATTTATATGCATCTATACAAGCACAGGCATACATCTAACTACGTCTGAGTATGTAACAAGTGGAAACGTATCGTGAAGTATAACCGAATCGTGATGTATAAGCGAATCGTGAGGTATAACCGAATAGTGTGGAGTAACTGAATCGTGATGTATAAACGTACAGTGTGGAATAACCGAATCGTGATGTATAAACGTACAGTGTGGAATAACCGAATCGTGAAGTATAAGCGTTACCAAATATAAGTGTATCACGAAGTGGATACGTTATCAAGTAGGAGTTTAAACTAAGTGAAAGTGAAGCAGCGGTATCTAACAAGTAAAAGTATACGAAATGAAAGAGAACTTTGATGAAAACCTTGGAAAAACCTTTATACTTAAGAAAATCACAACTTGGTGTTCTTTGGTAAAATAAGTTTGAAAACCTTTAGAAATTATTTGGAAACCTTTCATAAACCAGTTTAAAATGAACTTTGATAAAACAGTATAAGTAAGAGTTTTGAACAAGTGAAAACATTTTAGAAAACCATTTATAGTATCCTACTCGGTAAAACAGTTTACAGTGTGTTAAATCCTTGTGCATGTGGGTTATCAATCACATGTGATTGATATGATAACTAGCATGTTTAACTTGTATCCCCCCCTATAAAACATGTAAAAACATTTAAAAGGTTCATTCAGGGGTATGAACTCACCTGATGCGACGGAGGTGCTGGTATAGGATGGTAAGTGTCAAGTGAGGACCTGACCACACACGCGAATCCTATTTAACATGTAATGATACATTTAAGTATCTAATTAGTCATTTAATAATTAATTAAGCAAGTAAGGATGTCTTACGACATAAAAAACACTTTGCTACAAGTGCTAAAAGTGTCCCGGGTTGCATAGAAGGTGAGTATGGACTCACATTGGAGTTTACTCCTCAGATGAAGGCCCTTATGGGTGTTTACGGTTTCAAGACCCTTTCCCCCATGAGTTTACGGCCGTAAACTCATGGTAGTAGTGTCATGGGATGTTTAAAGTTCTTAACTCACTCATGGAGTCATGCTAGAGTTGAATCAAGGGCTAAGGAAGTGATTGAGGCTCCAAAATGGGCATAAATGGAGTTTACGGTCCATAGTTTACTCCTTGAGGAGTTTACAGTTGTAAACACATGAGTTTACGGTCGTAAACTCATGTTTGCCCATTCCTTTGGTTGTTTGGTGGTTCTAACTCTTGTATACAAGGTTCTAGTGGCTTTTAGAGGCATCGGAAGGTGTTTAGGGCACTTAAACACCTTGGAAGGTGTTTACGGTCTAAGGAGATACACTTGGGGAGTTTACTACCTTAAACACATGAGTTTACGGCAGTAAACTCATGTTAGTCCCCAAATCATGCATTTTGGTGGTTGTAGGTCAAGCAGGTCAAGCATACTGAGTTCTAGGTCCAATTCCAAGCCATACAAAGTGTTAAAGTCACTTTAACACCCTTTGGGGGTGTTTATGGTCTAAGATTGGGTGTTTACGGTCCAAGAACCTTCTTTGGCCGTAAACTCATGTGTGACATGATTTTGTATGCTTTGGTGCATAAAATGAAGGGAAATGAGGTTCTATGCACTCGAGGAAGTTCATGGAAGCCCTTGGAGCTGTTTGAGGGGTAGTTTGACACTTAAACAAGTGTTTATGGTCCATGCACATGGGTTTACAGTCCAAGAACATTCTTAGACCATAAACTCATGTTTACTCCCCATTTGGTCCAATTTTGGTGTTCTAAGTCCTTTCGGGTAAGCATCTAAGCCATTGCTAAGCATGAGAAGTGGTTTGGAAGGGTTTTTGAGCATAAAAACCCTTTTATTAGTGTTTACGGTCCATGAAGGTGTTTATTGGCCGTAAACTCATGTTCTTGGGTTTTCCAGATGACTAAGTCTCGAATTTGCAAGCTAGGTAAGTTAGATAACAAACTAGGAAAGTTTACTTACCGATTTGGAGCTTGAATGGGTGATTTTTGACCAAAACCCATTTGTAGAGAGAGAAAGTAGAGAGAGAGTGTCTAATGTGGTAAAAAGGTGGGAGTGAATCCCACTCCTCCCTTATATAGGGCGGGGCTTATGGCATGGCTAGGGTTCTCCTGACACCAACCGCAAATGGGTTTTTCACCACTTCCTTAATCACAACAAATTTTAAAATTATACCGCCTTAATTTTTGTTCGCTTGACGAATATTATTTAAAATATTCCAACGGGTTTAATGCCGGTCAAAAATATTTTCGGGATGAATTTGACTAATTTTTGACGTAACTAATTTCGACTTTAATTTTTGACGTTAAATCCGACGTTAAAACTAACGGAAATTTTTGGGTTGTCACACTTGTCTATTCCAAAAGCGAGGAAGATCACAAACAACACTTGAGATTAGTGCTGGAAACACTTAGATCGGAGAAGTTGTACACAAAATTCTCCAAGTGTGAATTCTGGATTTAAAGGTAACTTTCTTAGGGCACGTGGTAAGCGAGGAGGGCATACACGTGGACCCTTCCAAAATCAAGGCGATAGAGAATTGGTCGGCACCAAAGACACCCACAGAAATCCGTCAATTCTTGGGTCTTGCCGGCTATTATCGTAGATTCATCCAGAATTTTTCTAGAATTGCCAAACCCCTAACTACCCTGACACAGAAAGGTGTACCCTTTTGTCGGAGTGAAAACCAAGACGCTGCATTCCAAAAGTTGAAGCCAGCCTTGTAGCGCACCTATCCTGTCCTTGCCCGAAGGGACGGAGGACTTCGTTGTCTACTACGATGCGTCCAATCAGGGCTTAGGCTGTGTGCTCATGCAGCGAGGAAAAGTTATTGCTTATGCCTCAAGACAGCTGAAAGCACATGAAGTCAAGTATACAACTCATGACCTGGAGTTAGGAGCAGTGGTCTTCGCACTGAAGATTTGGAGACATTATCTCTACGGGACCAAGTGCACGATCTTCACGGACCATAAAAGCCTACAACACATCTTCGATCAGAGGGAGTTAAATATGAGACAATGACGATGGGTAGAGTTGCTCGGTGACTATGAGTGTGAAATCCGCTACCATCCCGGCAAGGCCAATGTGGTGGCAGATGCCCTTAGCCAAAAGGAAAGCTCAGGCAACAAGGCGAAGACACTGAAAATGACCATCCATTCCCACTTATCCGCACAAATCCGAGAGGCTCAGTTAGAAGCCCTAAAACCAGAGAACATGTTGAATGAAGCCTTGAGGGGAATGGATAAGAATCTTGAGATCAGAGGTGACGGAGTCTATTGTTTCATGGATCGAATCTGGATCCCAAAGTTCGGAGGTTTCAGGGAGATTGTCATGAACGAAGCTCACAAGACTAGATACTCCGTGAACCCAGGTTCGGATAAGATGTACCTGGATGTCAAGAAACTATACTGGTGGCCAAACATGAAAGCCGAAATCGCTACCTTCGTGGGCAAGTGTCTGACTTCCGCCAAGGTGAAGGTCGAATATCAGAAGCCCTCAGGTCTACTCCAGCAGCCCGAGATACCTGAGTGGAAATGGGAGATGATTACTATGGATTTCATTACCAAGTTACCCAATTCTCCGAGTGGGTACGATACCATTTGGGTAATTGTCGATCGATTGACAAAATCCGCTCACTTCCTACCGATCAAAGAAATGTTCAAAATGGAAAGACTCACACGAATCTACATTCAAGAAGTGGTCCGACTGCACGGTGTGCCTGTATCCATTATCTCCGATCGAGATAGCAGGTTTACCTCGAGATTTTGGCAGTCCCTACAGAAGGCTCTTGGAACTAAGCTAGACATGAGCACAACTTATCATACTCAGACAGATGGACAAAGTGAAAGAACCATCCAAACCTTGGAAGACATGTTGAGAGCATGTGTCATCGACTTCGGTAAATCATGGGACACCCATTTGTATTTGGTTGAGTTCTCTTATAACAACAGTTACCACACCAGTATCAAGGCTGCCCCGTTCGAAGCCCTCTACGTTCGCAAGTGTAGATCCCCTCTGTGCTGGGCCAAGGTAGGGGACACGCAGCTAGCCAAGGGTCGAGTCCCCGACAGTGCTCTCATTGGTCCTGAAATCATCCGCGAAACTACCGAAAAGACCATTCAAATCCAGGAACGATTGAAAGCCTCTAGAGACAGATTAAAGAGCTACGCTGATAAACAACGAAAACCTTTGGAATTCCAGGTTGGAGATCGTGTCCTGTTGAAGGTCTCACCCTGGAAAGGCATGATACGCTTTGGAAAACACGGGAAATTGAACCCAAGGTACATAGGACCTTTCGAGATCCTTGCTAGGATCGGTCCCATAGCCTACAAACTCCATTTACCTCAAGAGCTTAGCAACATCCACCCTGTCTTCCATGTCTCTAATCTTAAGAAGTGTCTATCCGATGAAACCCTTGTGATCCCTCTTGATGAGATCGAAATCAATGAAAATCTGAACTTCGTGGAAGAACCAATCAATATCATGGATCGGGAGATCAAACGAACGAAACAAAGTCGCATCCCGATAGTGAAGGTTCGCTGGAATGCCAAGCGGGGACCCGTATTCACTTGGGAGCACGAAGATTCAATGAAACAGAAATATCCGCATCTCTTTCCAAATCCATGATTTGTATCTTAATTCTGAATTTCGGGACGAAATTTCCTCTAACGGGGGGATGATGTGACAACCCGAAATTAATTCCGTCATTGTCACTTCCGTTAATAAAATTTATTTTGTTATTAAAGTTTTCTGTTAACTTTTGAGTTAAGTAAATCCATTTGGGTTATTGTTGTATTTTCGTATGCATTGGAAAGCAATAAAATCACGCGAAATACCCTCGATTTCTTTCGGAAAGTTTCTAGCTCATGACCAAGACGGGTTACGGCCATTAAATCGGGTACGACCATAAACTCCGTTTGATATTGGTATTGGGTGGACCCCACCCTGTCCGTAAACTCAACCCTATATAAGGGATTGAGTGGCCTTCATTCAAACCTTTTTCCACACCCTAGAACTTTCTCTCTCTACTTTCTCTCTACAAAAGGTGGATTTTGATCAAGAAAACACCCTTTCAAGCTTCACAACAGTAAGTAAACCTTCCTAGCTAGTTGTTTAGCTTAGCATACTTGCAAATTCGTGGTTTAACCACCCAAAAACCCCCCCAAGAACTTGAGTTTACAGTTTGGGAACATCCCAAAAACGTAAACACCCTAAAAGGGGGTTTTGATGCCCCCAAACCCTTCCAATGCTTGGCTAATGTTTGGCTAATGACCTAGAAACTTGCATGGATGATCTAAGAACCCCAAAACATGAAATAAAGGGGGTAAACATGAGTTTATGGTTGGGAATGTCCTAAAACCGTAAACACCTTCTAAGGGTGTTAAAATGCCCTTAACACCTTCTACGACTTGTATGAGTGGCTAGAACCTTGTATGCTTACCCTACAATCACCAAACCATGAAAGAAAGTGAAAAACATGAGTTTATGGCCATAAACTCATGTGTTTACGACCGTAAACTCCCCAAGGAAGCATTCAAAAACTGTAAACTCCAAATAAGGTCCATTTCAAGCCCCATTCACTTCCATAGCCCTTGATTCTAGTCTAGCATAAGTCCTTGAGTAGTTTAAGACCTTTGAGCAATCAAAACCATCATTCCCATGAGTTTACGGCCATAAACTCATGGGGGATATGGTCTTGAAACCGTAAACACGCCTAAGGGCCACCACTTGAAGAGTAAACTCCATAATGAGGCCATACACTCCTTAGATGCAACCCATATCACCCCTAACACTTGAAATAAAGTGTTTTCACACATTAGAGTGTATTTACTTACTTAATTAGTGATTAAATAACTAATTAGATACAATTATGTATCACTTCATGTTACATAGGATCCTCGCGTGTGTTCAAGTCCTCACTTAACACCTAACATTCCTACCCGACACTTCCATCCATTCACTGCAGGTGAGTTCATACCCCTACACCTTTTTCCGAGTTTTTCATGATTTCAGGGAGGAATACAAGCAAAAGTACAAGGGAACTTGTACTCAAAACCTATTATTTCGTATGAAATGCTTACATGTTCAGTATGTTTTTAACGCAGAAAACCGTTTTACCAACCGATTAAGAAATTAACTTGTAGAGTTATTTTCAAAACTAAAACAAGGGAACTTGCGAATCTCATCATAAAATGTTATATTCTATATTTTACAAAGGATTCATGCCAATCATAAAACGGGATTTTCCATATTATTACTTGTAAATTCGTTATTCTTAAGATTGGAGACACGTCCTTGGTAACACTCCACAGAGATACGCGAGTGTAGGACTAACCTTGTAACCAGAATCTCCTGGAGGGAGAACGTGACTATTGTGTATAGATCTATACGGGGCTAACTACCCCGCACCTTGCTGCTAGCTACAGTGGGACTGGCAGGTCTATGGGTGACAAAGTCATAAAATGATACTAACCCCATTACGCGCCATATCCAGTTTATTGTATGGTTATGGAACTCGCAAACTTAGATAATGGAGATTTACTTTTAGTAATAATGAACCTAGTGAACTAACCTCAAAGTAATAATTGTTTTGATTACTAGAGGGTATCAGAAATACCCTTAGGAATTAGTTCATTACCTACTTATTAGTTTTATGTGTGTATTAAAACTAATGTATTTCATCGAGAATAATCGAGCTTTCAAGGAAACTTCACCTAACGATACAAGTATGGTAGATACTTGTACACTTCATTTCCGGATCAATAACCAACCATTGACTTTTAAGGAAAATATAGGTTTTTCCTGGGATAACTTAACTTTTCATAAACAGGCTGTTTAACAAATGGATAACCAAACTTCTTTTATAAGAAAATATGGGATTTTCTTGGGAAACAACTTTTCATAAAAACAAAGGAACATTTTCTTTCACCAGAAATCAACCGCTTATGAACTCACCGGCTTTATGCTGATATTTCTTAAACTGCTTGTATTCTCAGGTCAAACATAGACAGGTATTTCTGCCAACTTTTGGAGAAGATGGAGCGTTTTTGGAAGTCACGTCTTTTACTTTTGATTATATTTATGTAGATAACTATGTTTTCAATGCTTTTAAACAAATGTAATATTCTTACTGTAATATAATGGTTGTGTTTACTATGCTTACTATGTACAATGGTTGTGATACTACGCATGACGTCCTCCGCCCTGGAACGTTTCCGCCGTCGGTTTCGGGGTGTGACAGCAAGGCCCCAAATTGTAGATCCAACTTCCTTAGGCCTGCACATCACGTAAAGTTGCAAACTTTACGTGCATGCAAGGCTCCAATGACTCAAAACGCCCAAACTATGCTTGAAATGGGGTTTTACACTTAAGGAGGGGCTTAAACTTGCCAAAGCTAAGAACTTTATGGTCCTTCAATCTTTAGAGAGTTCAGATCTGAAGTTACAACTTCAGATCTTGGCTCATAATCTAGGAAATGACTTTATAACCCAACCAAAAACCCTAATCTCCCACCAAGGAGGTCTAGAACGAAGTAGAAAGGAAGATAACAGCTTGATACCTTCCCAAGAGATGACAATTGGAGTAGATACGGATTTCCCCAAGCTCCTTGCTTCAAACCACTTGCTTCCCTAGCTCTTTTCACCAAAAATCCTCTTCCAAGGCTTCAAACACACACAATGGGCACACACACACGTATTAGGGTTTGCTAAGAGACTGTAAAGAGGCTGAAAGAGGTTTATGTTCCCTTAAATATGGTGCACAACCGTGGGATTTAGGGTTTTAGCTGCCAGCTCCTACTCGCCGAGTCCCAATATGGACTCGTCGAGTAGGTTACTTAACCCGCGATCCTTCCCGCTGCTACTCGACGAGTAGGTCAACCGACTCGTCGAGTAGGGCTTAACCCAATAACTCATATTTAGACAATACCTGAGAATCGGGGCATTACAACTCTCCCCCACTTGAACTAGACTTCGCCCTCGAAGTCCGCTGGAATAAACAATGCTGGGTAATGCTCGTACATCTCCGCCTCCGGCTCCCATGTCCACTCGGATCCCTTCCGATGTTCCCACTGTACCTTTACTAAAGGTATTTCCTTGTTCTGTAGAATCTTTTTTCTTCCTTTCCGAAATAGCCACTGGCCTCTCCGCATAGTTTAGGCGCTCATCGATCTGAATGTCATCTAACGGCACCACTGCCTCCTGGTCCATAATGCATTTTTGCAATTGCGAAACATGAAATGTGTTGTGGATCCGGCTAAGCTCCTCCAGAAGCTCTAGCCTATAACCCACCCTTCCAACCCTGTCAATAATCCTGAATGGCCCAATGAAACGGGGACCCAATTTTCCCCTCTTCCTGAAGCGGATCACACCCTTCCAGGGTGAGACCTTCAGGAGAACCATGTCACCCACCTGAAATTCCAGCTCAGATCAACGTCGGTCGGCATAACTTTTCTGCCGTCTCTGATCGGTCTGCAGTCGCCGTCTAATCTGCTGTATCATTTCGGTAGTTTGCAGAACTACCTCTGTCCGACCCATCACTCTTTTCCCAACCTCACCCCAGCAGACTGGGGTCCTACACTTCCGCCCATACAACAGCTCGAAAGGCGGGGCGCCAATACTGGAATGATAGTTGTTATTGTAGGCGAACTCTGCAAGCGGTAGGTGGGAATCCTAACTCCCACCGAAATCAATAACACACGCCCTCAACATATCCTCGAGGGTCTGAATGGTCCACTCACTCCACCCATTGTTCTGCGGATGGAACGCCGTGCTAAAATGCAGTATCGTACCCAGTTCCTCGTGGAACTTCTACGAAAAACGGGAAGTAAACCTGACATCTCGATCGGAAACGATAGAAACTGGAACCCCATGGCGAGAGACAATCTCTCTGACGTACAGGTCGGCCAACTTCTCTGCCGACGAACTCTCCCGTATGGCTAGGAAATGGGCACTCTTGGTCAATCGACCCACAATGACCCATATAGCATCGAACCCCCTTGCCGTCTTCGGCAACTTCGTGATGAAATCCATTGCGACCCTTTCCCATTTCCACATGGGAATCTCCAGAGGCTGTACCATACCATGCGGCCTCTGATGCTCGGCCTTGACCATCCTACAGGTCAAGCACCTCTCAACAAACCAAGCGATATCTTGCTTCATACCAGGCCACCAATAACTCGAACTCAAATCACGGTACATCTTGGTGGCTCCTGGGTGCATCAAAAAACGAGACTAATGAGCCTCCTCCATCACTCTCTGTCGGACCCCTCCGGACATCGGAACCCAAACCCGACCGTAATGGGTCAACAAACCGCGACTATCCTGAACAAACCAGGCGCTTTCGTCCTTAATCCTCTCCAACTTCCAGTTCTCTAGCCTCATGCCCTCAATCTGAGCATCTATGATCAAACCCACCAGTGGAGAATCCACTGCTATCCTCATACACCTGGCTGGGGTCGAGGACCCAGCTGACTTGCGGCTCAGAGCATCTGCCACCACATTCGCTTTACCAGGATGATAAAGGAACTCGCAATCATATTCCTTGACCACATCCAGCCACCTGCGCTGCCTCATGTTCAGGTTTGGCTGATCGATGATGTGTCTCAAACTCTTGAGATCCGTGTATATAGTACAATGGACCCCGTACAGATAGTGCCTCCAAATCTTGAGAGCGAAAACTGTTGGATAAGGTGTTTAAGTCCATAACTATTTATGGTATGTACTTGACCCGACCCGGCATGGTCCATTTGGGTTGCATGGCACCATGCAATTGGATAGACTAAATGAGAGAAATAACACTTGTGGTTATTAATATATTATAAGTTCTAATATATTAATAATATTATTTAATTAGTTTGATCAAAAATTAATTTTAGAATTAGTTAAGTGATCAAAAGATAACTAATTAAATATATGGGTTGATTGTGTAAATCATCCATAAATTATATAGTGGGCTAAGAGGCTCCATGGATAATCAAGTTGGGTTGAACCCATTGGATGCTCCATGGAGGCTCCATGGGAGTTACAAACCCATGGGTCATGGAAATGAAGAGTCATGACACATTAGGGTTTACATGGTATAACCCTAAATGTGTTAACACTATATAAAGCTCATGTTTCTCCCCAAAATCGGTTACACACATGCATGCTTGAGGGCTAGAGCCGATTTTTAGAGTGTTATACTTTCTCTCCAAGTTTACTCCATAGCATTTGGTGTTGTGTGAAGCATTTGAGGCATCACACATGGGGTGCTAGGCTCACAAGGTTTCAAGGATCAAAATCAACAACAAGGTATGTAGTTCTATCTTTTATTCAAGTTAAAATTGTTCCCCATGTATGCTAGATAGGATCATAGCCTTGGAAATCAACTTTGCATGATAATTAGACAAACATAGATCCAAGGTTATTAGGGTTGCATGTACACTTAGGAAGTGTTAGAATGCTCAAAACCCATCAGTGGTATCAGAGCCTAGGCTTGTTTGTTTGTTATTTGTGCTAAAAAGTTGAAAAAAGTCGATATTTTTGCAATCTGCCTGATGAACTCGCCGAGTCCATGGGGGGACTCGCCGAGTTCATGTGTATCTTCATCCTACTCGGCGAGTAGGTTCGTGCACTCGGCGAGTAGGAGCCACAGAATGCAGATTTTCGACTTTTGCTGCTGGAAATGGACTAGAAACATTACCCTAAACTGTTTTGGTGTTATAAAACTTGTTTTAGATGGAGTAATGTTTGTTCTAATCCATTTACAATGGCAAATATCAATTTTTCATGATTATATGTGTTCATATGGTATTGAAACTTTGATATGGATATTCATGTTCTTGATCTTATGAATTTAGATGATCATAGGAATTACTTGTAACCTACTTGGTAGTTTAATTCTTGATCATAATGTGTTTTAATGGAGTCCATAATTTGTCCTCAAGTTATGGAAAAACCAAGAGTCACACTTGAAGTAAAACCATTAAAAGAACACAAGAGTTAGAAAAATGAAGAGTCTTCATTTTTAATACTCTAATTAACTCATAAGTTACAAGAAATGAAAAGTTTTGAAAGTTTACAAAACTTGCCCTCAAGGTTTGGAACAAGTAAAGTCTTGATTAAAACTTTAGTTCCAACCCTTAGATTTTTAAAAGTTAAAATTCTACGCTTATACTTATAATATTATAAAGTTATTAATATATATATATATATATATATATATATATATATATATATATATAAGATCAAAGTCGTCTTACCGCTAGTACGCCTCATTCACAAAGCCGGTCTATAAGGTGGGTATAAGGTTGTTTCCTATAAAATGGCAACTTAATGGGTGTCCACCCTCACCCACCGCTTGCTTGACTGGTGGAGGGTCGTTAGCCGAACGGGTAAGACAAGGACTTATAAATTATCATTAAAAGTATAATGATTATTATAAAGTAACTAAATGTTTTATAAATTCCCAATCTTAGTTACTTTAGGAAAAATGTGAATAAGGTGCTAATCCATGAAATTACACTTTGCACCTTGTTTAAGTCGTTGGTGGAGCATGTGTAGTTTACTGGCACACTAACTTGGATTTAACAAGGAATGCAAAGGGTGACTTAAGTTTTTCATGAGGTCGTAAGGAGCGTGTGTGGTTTACCGGCACAACGATTAAGTGAAAAACATTAAGGGTACCAAGTAATTTGCATGGTTGCTTCACACCTTGTTTTGTGATCCTCAGTATCCCAGTCACAAAACATGAAGGGCAGACTCGAGATTGAAACATGCCATTTAAAAGTTCAATGAATCTCAAAGAATCTAGGAATTTCTAAAAGCCAAATAAAACCTAATAATTTATATTTCGTTTTCATGGTGGAAATTGGTGAATCGTCATTCACCTACCTTTCAAATATGTTATAACCTGGATTACGGCATCCCTCTTCTAGGTTATAATATATTGTGATTGGATCCTAGCCTTAATATTACATTTTGGTGTTTTATTAAGGACTATCCCTATATCTAAACTAAACCTTTTTCTTCTTTTCAGATGTCTTCCAACAATGCTACTCCTGGCTCAAACCCTACAGGCTCCTTCTCTCTCATGAACCTTTGTGGGAGAGTCATCTTTGATGGATCCAACTTTACTGATTGGATCAGAAACATCAGGATGGTCACTCGTTACGAGAACAAAGAATATGTTCTTGACAAGGAGCTCAAGGTGCCTGAGCCAACTGCTACTCCTGAGGAGTTTGCTGAATATGAGGCACATGAAAGAGATGCTACCAAAGTGGCATGCATCATGACGGCCACCATGACAGCCGAGCTCCAAAAGTCCTATGAGGACTACTATCCTTTTGAGATGCACCAGGATTTGATGGACCACTACCATCAGAGTCCTCGTCAAGAGAGATATGAAATCATCTCCTCTGTGATCACAACCCGAATGAAAGATGGCGAACCCATCACAAGCCACATGCAGAAAATGAAAAGGTATGTGGATCGATTGATGAAGTTGAATGTGAACTTCCCTGAGGAGTTATCAATAGATTTTATTTTGCATTCCTTACCTTCGTGTTATGATC
Organism: Lactuca serriola; assembly: GCF_051521515.1. Lineage (NCBI taxonomy): Eukaryota > Viridiplantae > Streptophyta > Magnoliopsida > Asterales > Asteraceae > Lactuca > Lactuca serriola. The sequence goes on from NC_136416.1 coordinate 149,948,146, forward strand.
AATTCCGCATAACATACCACATGAATAAGTAGGAAGTTACACTTAGCAAACTTCAGGGACTCCTAAAGACCACAGAATCAGGTCTTAAAGGTAAGTCAGTTGTGACCACTCCTGCTACTACTCCAAACTCAGCGCCTGTCCTGGAAATCGGGAAAGGTAGAGGGAAGAAGAGAAAGAACCCTTCGAAGGGTACCAAGGGTAAGACCCTTGATGGCTCCTCTTCTAGCGGAACCAAGAAAGGTTTCGTTACACCTTCTTCTGATCCCAAAGAGGCTGAATGCTTCTACTGCCACGAAAAGGCGCACTGGAAGCGTAACTGTCCAAAGTACCAACAAGATTTGAAGGACGGGAAAGTAAACCCAACCATTTAGGGACTAAGAAGAACTGAGAATGTGGAGCATGGAAAGATAAACTTGATCATGGCGAATAGGAAAGTTTCACCTGTCACCAAGATTGGAGTTTATACTTTGTTGCTTAGTAGTGGATTTACTTTAGATTTGAATAAATGTTGTTATTCGCCAGAAATGGCAAGAAATGTTATTTCCTTTCATGCTTTGTATAAACAAGGTTTTACCTTTTCTTTTGATAATGAAACTGGTGGAATAAATGCTTTCTTTAATAATGTGTTTTATTTTAAAGCATTACCTTGTGATGGTGTGTATGAAGCTGTGTCTGTTGTAGATAACTTAGGAAATAATGTATTGTGTATTGATTCTTCTAATGATAATAACTTGGATAAAGCATCATTATGGCATTGTTGTCTTGGACATATAAGCAAGAAATGCATAGGCCAACTCCAAAAGGATGGAGTCTTGGAGTCATTTCACCTAAAGTCAGATGATAGTTGCGAATCATGCTTACTTGGAAAAATTACAAAGTCACCCTTCACTGGTTCTTGTGAGAGGGGTGAAGGCTTGTTGGATCTTGTACACACGGATGTGTGTGGACCCTTCAAACATGCCACAAGGGATGCTAATCGTTATTATGTGACTTTTACGGATGATTATAGTAGATATGGATATGTCTACTTAATCAAGCATAAGTTAGAGACTTTTGAAAGGTTTAAAGAGTTTAAACAAGAAGTCGAGAATCAATTGGGCAGGAACATTAAGATGCTTCGATCCGATCGTGGTGGTGAGTATCTTAGTAATGAGTTCCTCGATTATCTAAGGGAATGTGGGATTGTCTCACAATTGACACCTCCCAGGACACCACAGTTGAATGGTGTAGCTAAGAGGCGTAATCGAACCTTGTTGGACATGGTTCGTTCCATGATGAGTCGAGCTACGCTACCAATCTCATTTTAGGGGTATGCCTTAGAGACTGCCACCCATATCCTTAATCTGTTCCCTACAAAGAAGGTTGTCAAAACACCTCACGAGATGTGGACTGGAAAAGTTCCTAGTCTAGCCCACATCAAGGTTTGGGGTTGCGAGGCTTTCGTGAGACGCGAGACTCATGGCAAGCTCGAACCTCATAGAGAGAAGTGTATTTTCATCGGCTACCCACAAAAATCCTTTGGTTACCTCTTCTACAGACCTAGTGAGAATGTGGTCTTTGTAGCAAGGAGGGCTGTCTTTCGAGAGAGAGAGTTCATAAGCCAAGGAGACAGTGGGAGGCAAATTGACCTTGAAGAACTTCAAGAGTCAAGTGGTGAAGGAACTTCAAACCCTAGCCCTCAACTTGAGGAGGAAACTCCTGTTGAGCCAATTGACGAGTCTGTACCTCTGAGGCATTCCACGAGAGTTAGGAATGCACCTAAGCATTATTATGGTTTCCATATTACTGCGGAAGGTGAGACACTTATTAGTGATGAGACACTAGTAGGTCTGGATGAACCTAACAGCTACGCTGAAGCCATGGCAGGCCCCGAGTCTGCGAAATGGAAAGAGGCTATGAATAGCGAGATACAATCCATGTATGACAATCAAGTTTGGAACTTGGTTGAGAATGTACCAGGTCGTAAGACTGTAGGGTGCAAATGGATCTTCAAGAAGAAGACCGACATGGATGGTAATGTACACACTTATAAGGCTCGACTGGTTGCAAAGGGCATCTCTCAGATTCCTGGAGTGGACTATGATGATACCTTTTCTCTAGTAGCCAAGATTAAGTCTATTAGGGTTATGTTAGCCATAGCTGCATTTCATGACTATGAAATATGGCAAATGGATGTCAAAACCGCTTTCCTTAATGGAAAGTTGACTGAAGATGTTTACATGAGTCAGCCAGAAGGTTTTGTCAGCAACGAGTACCCTAATAGAGTGTGTAAGGTTGATAAATCCATTTATGGATTAAAGCAAGCACCTCGCAGATGGAATCTTTGCTTTGATGAAAAGGTCAAGGAATTTGGCTTTTCTAGGAGTGAAGATGAATCTTGTGTTTATGTCGAGGCTAGTGGGAGTATAGTTAGCTTTTTGGTATTGTATGTGGATGACATACTACTCATAGGAAATGACATCCCAACTCTGCAGGATGTTAAGTCCTGGCTTGGGAAGTGTTTTGCTATGAAGGACCTAGGAGAAGCTGGCTATATTCTAGGGATAAGGATCTTGAGAAACCGGAGTAAAAGACTAATTGGACTTAGTCAGAGTACATACTTGGATAAGGTACTGAAGAGATTCAGCATGCAAGATTCCAAGAAAAGGAGAGCTACCCATCCAGAGTAACAGTAGACTGAGTAAGACTCAGAGCCCGAGTACTGAGGTTGAGATAGCAGAAATGAGTCGGATACCTTATGCTTCGGCAGTAGGCTCGATCATGTATGCTATGACCTGTACTCGTCCTGATGTAGCCTTTGCTTTAAGCATGGTTAGCAGGTATTAGGGGAATCCTGGTAAGGCTCACTGGACTGCGGTAAAGAATATCCTCAAGTACCTACAGAGGACTAAGGACTGGGTCCTTACCCTCGGCGGGAGTGATGAGTTGAGAGTTGTAGGGTATAGTGATGCTAGCTTCCAGACTGATAGGGATAATTTCCGCTCTCAGTCGGGTTGGGTCTTTACCTTAAACGGAGGAGCAATCTCTTGGAAAAGTTCCAAGCAGGAGACAGTGGCTGATTCAACTTGCGAATCAGAGTATATAGCGGCAAGCGAGGCGGCAAAAGAGGCTATGTGGCTAAAGAACTTCATTGGAGTCCTTGGAGTTGTACCAGCTATATCGAAGCCTATAGAGATTTTCTGTGATAGTGAAAGTGCAGTTGCCTTAGCAAAGGAACCAAGGGATCATGGGAGATCCAGACACATTGACAGAAAATATCATTTCATCAAACATCGTATAGAAGAAGGACTCCTCGGGGCAAAGAGGGTATCATCGGATGAGAACCCGGCAGATCCCCTCACGAAGGGACTGGGTAGGGTTAAGCATCTCCAGCATGCTAGGAGCATAGGGCTGAAGGATGATATTAGTTTTAGTAGTTAGACAATTTTGAAAGTTGTAAAATGTAATTGACATTTGATGATAAATAAAAGTTGTGTTTATTTATGAGTAAAGTGTTGCTATCTCTTGTCAATCGTTTACTATTATTTCTTTTGCATGTTTTGACTTCCAGAATATTTATGTTGTTTTACATATTATTCAAATTATCCACAGTCAGTCATATGTTGGAAGTAGATATGAAGTAAGACTGTCATGATTTGGTTGTAGAGGTCTAAGATGTTGGACATGGCCTCAACACTCATGAGTGCTCATAAGTTCTGAGTATTAGATTCAACCCACGCTCGTTGGTATCACTTCATGGAATTTATCTCGAGTGATCGTGAGACAGTAATATCATATAAGTCTTCAAACCTAGAGATATTACTTGTTAACTATGAGTTAGTTATGCATTGAACGTACGAAACCGCATTGGTAACTCGATGTTATAAAACGTGCGTTTGTGTGTAATTTAGCAAGTAGTAGAACAAGCATATGAGTCGAAGTTTATCTGTTCCTTCTTGGATTAGAAGCTGATATTTGGGCCCCTCGATGATTTTGTTTTGACCTGTGTACCGGGCCCGGTCAGAACTAAGTTGATGTGTTCAATTAAGTTCTTTGTCAAACAAATCGGAAATCGGGAAACAAACTGCTGGACAATAAGCAAGACTATGTTCCATGTGTTTGTCCAGCTGATATCTAAGAACAGAGGATTATATGATCCCTTATCTGAAATGGCGTACCATCATCTTCTCAGTTCCGAGAAACCTTGAAAAGAGCTATGATTGCCGATCGGTTCTTGAAGTCATACTTGCAGTTATAGTTATTAGACTTATCCAAGTGGGAGACTGTTGGATAAGGTGTCTAAGTCCATAACTATTTCTGGTATATACTTGACCCGACCCGGCATGGTCCATTTGGGTTGCATGGCACCATGCAATTGGATAGACTAAATGAGAGAAATAACACTTGTGGTTATTAATATATTATAAGTTCTAATATATTAATAATATTATTTAATTAGTTTGATCAAGAACTTATTTTAGATTTAATTAAGTGATCAAAAGATAACTAATTAAATATATGGGTTGATTGTGTAAATCATCCATAAATTATATAGTGGGATAAGAGGCTCCATGGATAATCAAGTTGGGTTGAACCCATTGGATGATCCATGGGAGTTACAAACCCATGGGTCATGGAAATGAAGAGTCATGACACATTAGGGTTTACATGGTATAACCCTAAATGTGTCAACACTATATAAAGCTCATGTTTCTCCCCAAAATCGGTTACACACATGCATGCTTGAGGGCTAGAGCCGATTTTTAGAGTGTTATACTTTCTCTCCATGTTTACTCCATAGCATTTGGTGTTGTGTGAAGCATTTGAGGCATCACACTTGGGGTGCTAGGCTCACAAGGTTTCAAGGATCAAAATCAATAACAAGGTATGTAGTTCTATCTTTTATTCAAGTAAAAATTGTTCCCCATGTATGCTAGATAGGATCATAGCCTTGGAAATCAACTTTGCATGATAATTAGACAAACATAGATCCAAGGTTATTAGGGTTGCATGTACACTTAGGAAGTGTTAGAATGCTCAAAACCCATAAAAAACCACCGCTCCCAACTCAAGATCGTGCGTAGGGTATCTCGTCACATGCGGTTTCAGCTGCCGCAACGCGTAGGCTACCACTCGTCCCCTCTGCATGAGGACTGCCCCCAAGCCTGTGATGAATGCATCACAAAATACCACAAAATCCTCCACTCCCTCGAGAAGTGTCAACACTGGCGCCTCGCATAAACACTGCCGGAGGGTCTCAAACGCCCTCTGCTGCTCGGGGCCCCACCGGAAATCCACCCCCCTCTTCGTTAGAGGAGTGAGGGGTACGACAATCTTTGAGAAATCACGAATGAATCTCCGATAATACCCTGCTAAACCCAAGAAACTCCTGATGTCTGAGGGAGATTTCGGAGTCTCCCACTGCATTACCACCTCCACCTTGGCCGAATCGACCAAAATCCCCTCCTGGTTAACGAGATGTCCGAGGAACTGGACATCTCGTAACCACAACTCGCATTTTGAGAACTTGGCAAACAGCCATTCTCGCCTCAAAACTCCCAGCAGCTCCCTAAGATGCTCCTCATGCTACTCTCGAGTCTTGGAATACACCAAGATATCATCTATGAACACAATGACCGAGCGATCGAGCATCGGTTTGCAGACTCTGTTCATCAGATCCATCAACACCGCTGGTGCGTTGGTGAGCCCAAACGGCATCACCACGAACTCGTAATGACCATAACGAGTCCGAAACGCGGTCTTTTCCACGTCCTCCTCCCTCACCCTGACCTGGTGATATCCTGATCTCAAATTAATCTTGGAAAACCAAGATGCACCCTGCAGCTGATCAAAAAGATCATCTATCCTCGGGAGTGGATAACGGTTCTTCACCATTAACTTGTTCAGCTCCCTATAGTCAATGCACATCCTGTGCGAACCGTCCTTCTTCCTGACAAAAAGGATCGGTGCTCCCCAGGGTGAACTACTCGGACGAATAAACTGCTTGCCTAGTAGCTCCTGCAACTGAGATGATAGCTCCTGCATCTCAGGCGGTGCCAGTCGGTACGTCGCCTTGGCGATAGGGGCCGCACTTGGCACTAAGTCGATCCTGAACTCAACCTGTCTCTCCAGAGGCACTCCGAGTAACTCCTCCGGAAACACATCAGCAAATTCCCTCACCACCGGGACTTCAGAAACTGAGAGCTGCTCTCTAACCCGCGTATCTACCACATACGCCAAATAGCCGGCACACCGGTGCTGAATATACTGTTGACCCCTGGCTCCCGAACAAAACCCTGATCCCAACCTGGTGCCCTCACCATATACTACAAGTTCTCCCCCACTTGGGGTTCAAATCACCACCCGCTGTCCCTCACAGTCGATCATGGTGCCAAAACAGCTAAGCCAATCCATCCCTACAATTACGCCTACATCCCCCATGGGGATAGGAATCAAATCTATCGGGAAGAACGGTCCAAAAATCTCCAACTCGCATCCCCGGTAGACTGAAGAAGCAGAAACCCCATGCTCGTTGGCGATCGAAACTCGCAACGAACACTCAAGATCATCTATCGGCACACTGAACCCTCTAGAGAAGGTCTGAGATACAAACGACCGACTCGCCCTCGAGTCAAATAGTACCAAAGCGGGCAAAGAATTCACTAAAAACGTACCTAATCACAGGTACAATCAATAAGTATAACACAAAAACAATAACTGAGACAAAGAATAGAAACGTACGAGCAACCACATCTGGTGCTGACTTGGCCTCTTTGGCCGTGAGCTGGAAGGCGCGACCCTGAGCCTTTGGAGGCTCCACCTTGACTGGCCTCCCATCTCCAATCCTTGAAGTAGCTGGCGCGGAACCCGGTGCCGGCTTGGCGGCGAGTTGCGGACAGTTGGTCTTCACATGACCAACCTGATGACAATGGTAACAAATCCTCGTATCTGCGGGAGGGGCGGACTGACGGCAGTCCCTGGTATAGTGCCCCTCCTTGCCACATTTGTGGCACCCACCTCCTGCTCTACAAACTCCCGAATGAGCCTTGCCACACTTTCCACAAGTGTGGCTCTGCTGACCCCCAGACCGTGTATCAGCAGTCTTAGACCGCTTAGGCGCCAGCTGAGATTGTGCCAGTGCTTGACGCTGCTCCTTCAGCTGCAGCTCTATCTCCAACTCACGCCGCCTCGTGGCTTCCTGAAGGTCCAGAAGGGTATCACATCGTTTTGTAGATACGAACTTTCGAATATCAGTCTTGAGCATACTCATATAACGAGTCATCTGAGACTGCTTTGAAGTGAACTCCAGGCAAAACATAGCCCTCGCCGTGAACATACGAGTTATCTCCATCACAGACTCCCCATCCTGTCTCAATGTCAAAAACTCCTGAGCAAGCCGCTCCCGTTCCACTCGCGGAACGTAAACATATCCTGGAACTGCTCCCAAGTAATAGCAGCCCGCTGATCATCAGAATATGAACCTGTCATCAATCTCCACCAGTCCTTTGCCCCGAGCCTAAGCAGGTTCAAAGCACACCTGAACTTCTGGTCAACAGGACATGAGCACGTGAAGAAACAGCCCTCCACGTCAGACAACCATCGCATAGCCCTGATCGTATCCTGTGTACCATCAAATGTCAGGGGCTTCGTATTATCGAAGTCCAGGTACTGGAAATCCTGTCGGCTCCTCCTCCATCCCCTGCCGCAGTTATAGCCGAAGTGGCTGCAACGGCAACTGTCTCTGCCAAAGCTGCATATCGCTCATCAAAGTACTCAACCATCGCGGTTTTAATCGACCCAAACATCTCTGGCAGCTGCGCTCGGAATGCAGTAGCAATCTCGTCGTGCATGATCTACTGGATCCTGTGGTGGTTGTCGAGGCCAACAAAATAAATAACCCTAAATCTGTTACACTAAAATAGTGTATAGTGGTAAAGGGGTCGAATCCACGGAGATCGGTTCAGTTTTATAACTCTATGATAATCTTGTTGTACAATACTTGTAAAACTAAAATAAATATAAAATTGGGGGATTTTGATCTTTTGAGATGTTTAAAAAAAAAGCTAGAACTGCACTAAGATTTAAAAACAAAAATCAACAAAAGAAAAGTTTGATGTAAAACTAATAAAAGAAAGATGGTTGACTTTGGACTTTCATTACTTGAACATTGGTTAAATAATCATGAGAATACCAAGGTGCAATACTTGTGTTTATAATCTAATTTGTCTATTGCAATTTATAAGCATAACTTGCCTCAACTCTTCTTTTGTATTAAAATGACTAGAGAAGCTCATAGCACATTTCCTAAATCAAATTCACAAAACTAATGAAGCATGTAATTTTGTGAAAATCAATTATCATTAGGCTTTAAGAGTCACCAAATCCAAAGAGTAATCTATTGCTTTCATTACCACTATGGAGAAAATATTTTCTTAGTCTAAATAAAATGAAAACAAACATTTAAACTAATTGTTGCTTGTTAAATTGAAGACCCATTACTTAGCCAAGAATTTAACCAACAAAAATAACATTCACATATCAATATTCATGACTAGAGATATATAAACATGAAGGAAGTTTTCATAAAAAAAATATAATCATAGATATTCAACACAAGTTCATGGAATTCTTCAAAATAACCAAAACATTCAAGCAATTATATCCAAGTCAACCAAATGAAAATTTAGCCAAGCATGGCCAAAATTAAACAAAAACAAGAGAGATTAGAGATACCAAACATTGTTCAAGATGAAAGATGAAAGAAATCAACAAATCTTCTAATCTTCTAGAGAGAAAAAGTGTTTGTTTCTTCAAGTCTTCATCATGAAAAATCCTCTCAAAACTTCAGTAAAAGTGGTCCAAAAATCGGATCCAAAAGTTGCCCAAAAGTATTCAACCAAATTTCCCCATATAGAGACAAAAGGCTAAAATTCGGGTTCTTCACAGTGCGATCCACGCGGACCATTTGTAAATCCACGCAGACCGCGTGGATTCTGCTAAATGGGCTTTTGGGCCCATTTAATTGGCACTTCTAGATTACTCTTCTCATCTATGGTCCAACCCGTTTGTGCAAGTTCTTGATAGCCCAATTATGTCTTCCAAACTCTTCCAAGATACTCCAATGCTCCTTTACTCTTTTATAGCTCGAATTCTCGTCGTCCCGCCCGAAAATTAATTATGACGCGCTTCTTGCTTATATTGACACCAAGCCCAATTGCACCACTTCAAGTCCATGAACAAATTGCAAGCCTCCAATAGTCCCGCACTCCTTCCAAACCTCCAATAACAAATAGTCTTCGGTAAATCCTGCAAATAAGCTCAAAAGACTAGAAAGCACCCGATAAAGGAGAAAAATAACAAAAAGAGAAAATATGCATGAAGATTAACTAAAATGAGATGGTTTTAAATAAAAATAAACTATGAAAAGAAGTAATAAAAACGAAACTATCAAATCACCCCAAGCTTAAACCTTACTTGTCCTCAAGTAAAACAAGACTAAAGTGAACTTGGGACGTACTACCCTAAAAATAAAAAGAATTGATAGAACCATGGAACCTGTTCAACATTAGTCAACATGGTCAGAATTGATCTCGCTGCTATCTCACAACTTTTTCATCCGATGAAAATGGGACCATAAAACATAGCCATGACAACTCCTCTAGGTGAGTGATGAGGGATGGTTAGTCGCAGCCTCAATGGAACATGCATACAATGAATAACATATGTAGTAAGGAGAAAGTGACTGGATGGGCTCGGGTGGAGCTCTTCTTTAAGTGCACACTCTAATCTCACGTCTGCCGGCTTCTCTCATGTGTAACTAGGTTTAATCGCCCGGGCACCATTGTAGGAATCGGCTCACTTAGCGTTGACCCGAACCTCCCGTAGTATCCGACTCAACAGCCTCTCTAACATCACCAATTTGTGAAAAGAAACAACTCGATCTATATACAAATATACAATCCTAAATAAATGAATATCAACGCCGGATGACCGAGATTTTGGAAAATTTGTTCAATAATTGAACCGGCCACCTGTCTAAGATAGTTGCAGCTGATTTTTTTTTTAACTAGAAAACACCATACTTGAAGGTAATGTATTAACAATCGAAATCAAGAAAACCCTTTTACTCAAAATTTGGTTCCCAAAAGTGTGTAAGTGGAACTGAAAGGGTAGTAATATAATCTGAATGGTCTAAGTGTGAAAATGACCATGTGTGGTGCATAAAGATGTAATGTAAGCTCCTTTGTAAACTTGTAATTAAGTTTTTTTTTTCAAAAATGATGAAAATGTCCAAATGTGGACTAAAAGACTCTCTAAAATCCTAAGGAAATCGCAAAAAGATATGGTGATGTAAAGAGGCCGGATATGGATTCTACTGATGGATAAGCACCAGTGCTTCATCCTAACGGTTCTAACATGATCAAGTGTGATCCTCTCGGCGGTAGTGACCGGAAGGGTAAGCCATCCAGTGCTATAGTATATCTTACAGTCGTTAGTATTGTATGCATACTTCTTCATGAAAACTACCTGGCCATGATCACTTACCCTTTAAGCTACCAACATCTGATCCCAAGTATGACATCCCAAGCTGCAGCTAGTGGTCCCGGTTCGATGGATGAGATAGCAACAAGATCCTGGACCAATAATGATACAATAACTATGAACCTGTTCCATGGCATCCAAGAGAGATGAGAATAAACAGAAAACAAAAATGCATGAATGCTAATGCCCTAAGCTAAATACTATGCAAAAATAAAAGATGAAAAAGAAGAAAATAAAATCTTTTTGGGGTTTTATATAAAAAAATGAATGAAATTTATACTAAAATGCTATGCAACCTAATTAAAATGCATGATAAATTAAAAAGAAAAAGGAATACCCCACCCCAAGCTTAGAAATAAGCATTTTCCTCAATGCTCGAAGCGATGTGAAAGTACCTAAACCGGGGGATCGGGAGGAGGATATGGGTATGGATTAATGGTATCTTGAGGGAGAAAGAATGCATAGAAAGAGGGAAACAACCGGCATGCTAATGAAGGAGAAGGTTTGCATGTCACTTAAGTTATTTGGTCAAAAGTTAATGGAAGTCAAAGCTGGTCAACGAATTCACGTGGACAGTTTCTGGAGTACACGCGGACCATTTGTATAAACACGCAGACGACCCCTCGAGTACACTCGGACCGCGTAAAATGTTCTGTAAACCCCGAAATTTGAAGTTGGACGCGGACATTTTTGGGGACCACACGCGGACCATTTGTTTATTAACGCGGACTCATCCCCAAGTACACGCAGACCGCGTGGGTCCTGCTGCAACTTCTTAATTTCACCCTTTGACCAAAACGAATACCGAGGCTTAAAATCCAACACTTTTTTACTGCAAGAAGGAAGAAGAAGAAATGTGAAATGCAAAAAGGATATATCTAAAAACATTTATTAATAATTAGAAAAGATGAAAACACAATGTTTTCCAAAAATGCCCTTCTTTAATGTCTTTGGCGAGACGTACTTCCCTCTCAATTTCAGTATATCGGGGCATCCAAATGGATGACATCTAGGAAATTTGCATTAAAACCATCATAGAAAGGTTTCAAACGATGCCCATTGACTTTGAATATTTTCCCCGTGTCGCCTTTTTTGAATTCCCACACCTCCATTATGACTCTTTTCTTGTATTTGACTTTCTTTTTACGGGAGAACCATATCGGACTTAGACCTTTGATAATAGAAATCATCCAACCGTATTCTTTTTTGTACTTGTTTAGTAAGGTGACCAACTCTTCCCCCTTTGACATGGTGGTTGAGTAGATGACCGGTTGGGCGTTTTCTTTCTTGGGATACGTATCCTTTGAAAAGTCTGACAAATTTAGTGTTTTCGGCTCTTGTGGTTGGTCTATCACTGGAGTTAGTTTCTCAATGATAGTGGGTGGTTCAAACTTTCTTTTGTTAATCCCCAACACGTCCTCTATAGTTGCATTGACATGTTTCTCAATTTCTTCTTCCTCCTTGATAACCTCTTCCACTTCTACTTCTTCCGCTTCTCCATATGAAACTCTTGGGCCATCAAAACATTTCTCATCTTTCAAAGGAATGGTACATGTGCTATGCCATTGGATCTCTTCAGATGGTAGTTTGTCTTGAGCTTCCATCATACTTATTGTTTGAACGAGTTTTGTTATTTGTTGCCCCAAGCTTTTGAGGCTAGCTTGCGTTGTTTCCTGGAAATTTTGGGTAGAAGTGGCAATGCTCTTTACAATCTCTTCTAAGGACATGCTTGGCGGTTCAGGTTGTTGAGGAGGTGGAGGATATAGATGTTGGAATTGTGGAGTTGGTTGGTATTGGTCATTTCTCCAAGCTACGTATGGGCTTTGGTATTGGTTGTATCCCCAAGCTTGGTTGTTGTCCCACCATTGATCATGTTGAGGTTGATCATAGTTCCATTGGTTTGACCAAAAGTAGCTTCCCTTTTCTTGTACTTCTTCCCACTCTCCTTGTAAATATGGAAACATATCGGAATGATGTCCATTTTAGGCGCCTTTATCGCGAGGAAGAGTTGTGGGTTGCATACTTTGGTCACTTCCAATCATCATAACTAACTGAGCTAGCTCGGAAAGTTGGTCTTTAATGCAAGGATTGTTCATTTCCAAACCATATTTTTTTTCAAATTTTGAGTTTTAAACTAGAGTACCTGCACAATGAGATCTAAGCATAGAGAAACAAACTGATTAAATATAAACCAATCCCCGGCAACGGCGCCAAAATTTGGTGGTTGTCGAGGCCAACAAAATAAATAACCTTAAATCTTTTACACTAAAATAGTGTATAGTGGTAAAGGGGTCGAATCCATGGAGATCGGTTCAGTTTTATAACTCTATGATAATCTTGTTGTACAATACTTGTAAAACTAAAATAAATATAAAATTGGGGGATTTTGATCTTTTGAGATGTTTAAAAAAAAGCAAGAACTGTACTAAGATTTAAAAACACAAATCAACAAAAGAAAAGTTTGATGAAAAACTAATAAAAGAAAGATGGTTGACTTTGGACTTTCATTACTTGAACATTGGTTAAATAATCATGAGAATACCAAGGTGCAATACTTGTGTTTATAATCTAATTTGGCTATAGCAATTTATAAGCATAACTTGCCTCAACTCTTCTTTTGTATTAAAATGGCTAGAGAAGCTCATAGCACATTTCCTAAATCAAAGTCACAAAACTAATGAAGCATGTAATTTTGTGAAAATCAATTATCATTAGGCTTTAAGAGTCACTAAATCCAAAGAGTAATCTATTGCTTTCATTACCACTATGGAGAAAATATTTTCTTAGTCTAAATAAAATGAAAACAAACATTTAAACTAATTGTTGCTTGTTAAATTGAAGACTCATTACTTAACCAAGAATTTAACCAAGAAAAATAACATTTACATATCAATATTCATGACTAGAGATATATAAACATGAAGGAAGTTTTCATAAAAAAATATAATCATAGATATTCAACACAAGTTCATGGAATTATTCAAAATAACCAAAACATTCAAGCAATTATATCCAAGTCAAGCAAATGAAAATCTAGCCAAGCATGGCTAAAATTAAACAAAAACAAGAGAGATTAGAGATACCAAACATTGTTCAAGATGAAAGATGAAAGAAATCCACAAATCTTCTAATCTTCTAGAGAGAAAAAGTGTTTGTTTCTTCAAGTCTTCATCATGAAAAATCCTCTCAAAACTTCAGTAAAAGTGGTCCAAAAATCGGATCCAAAAGTTGCCCAAAAGTATTCAACCAAATTTCCCCATATAGAGACAAAAGGCTAAAATTCGGGTTCTTCACAGTGCGATCCACGCGGACCATTTGTAAATCCATGCGGACCGCGTGGATTTTGCTGAATGGGCTTTTTGGCCCATTTAATTGGCACTTCTAGATTACTCTTCTCATCTATGGTCCAGCCCGTTTGTGCAAGTTCTTGATAGCCCAATTATGTCTTCCAAACTCTTCCAAGATGCTCCAATGCTCCTTTAATCTTCTATAGCTCGAATTCTCGTCGTCCCGCCCGAAATTTAAGTATGACGCGCTTCTTGCTTATATTGACATCAAGCCCAATTGCACCACTTCAAGTCCATGAACAAATTGCAAGCCTCCAATAGTCTTGCACTCCTTCCAAACCTCCAATTACAAATAGTCTTCAGTAAATCTTGCAAATAAGCTCAAAAGACTAGAAAGCACCCGGTAAAGGAGAAAAATAACAAAAAGAGAAAATATGCGTGAAGATTAACTAAAATGAGGTGGTTTTAACTAAAAATAAACTATGAACCACGGGCTCAGGTACTACCGGCATCTCCAATCCTCCGTCTCCCGACCCCGATCCTGATCCTGATCCGGATCCCGAAGCAAGACGTCTCGTCACCACCGTACTGAAATACATATATATACAAGTCATCAGATAAATAACGTAATGTCGAGAGACCAAAACCCAAGAACCCTAGGGGTTGTGGTTTCCTTGCTACGTGTATAGGTCCTGTGCTTTCAGTAGTACGGACCCATACTACCTTCCACACCGACCCATATTTGTCTCAAGTATCACCACTACGCCCTAACAATATCATCATCATAGGAAATGCACTCAACCCTCATTCTAGGGGAATACCAAATATCTCGCATCTAGTCTCACCACTTATCACGACTCACACATCCATGAAACTTCCATCATCCCATGCAGCGCTAGCGCATGCTAGCTGCAGATGATGATGGACCCAATAGACTTTCGAATATCCAATGCTACCCGAAGGCCGAATCAATATTCTCAGGCTATAAAGTCTTTATTATGCACAACCGTGATGCATACACTAAACATCTACAGTTATGATGTCAATTCCACATACAAGAAACCCTAGGCTAATAGGCAACATGCAATCAGGCAAATCTATCATGTGATTCCTGAAGATCCCTAGCCTATCACTAGCATGCTGTTCTATCATATCATAACATCAAATAACTACATGGTATTTTGCAGTTTACTTATAGGCTTTGGCTGATCGTACCCTCTGCATCCTCCATCCTTTATTTTGAAAACCATTTTAAAACTTATTTCCAAAAATCTCCTTGATTTGAGACTGGATTCACACGAGTGTTCCTCCAATTCACTCAAACCAAGGCTCTGATACCAACTTGTAACAACCATACATTTTACGCCAAATTTAAATTTTTTTAAATCATAAATAAAAACTAAATAGCATTGTTTACAAAATGTTTTCAAATCATTTCCCATCAGAGTGTCCCAAAAATCATAACATAAGGATGAGGAGCGGTACGGCCACGCCTTTGCCTTTCCATGACCTCCTGAAGTACCTGAAACAATAAAATGAAAACTGTAAGCCCGAGGGCTTAGTGAGCTACCCCCAAAATACCAATACCACGCTGACAATACCATATCAGTAATAATCAATCAATCAACATGCATATTTGGCCATCGGCCTGACTGGACCGCTCTGTCGAGCCTACAGTCTGTCTGAATCTATCCCGAGCCTTCGACATGACTGGTCCGCCACGTGGGCCTACAGTCTTCTCTGACCGCTCATAGGGTATATTGGCCTTCAGCACAAAGCAAGACCGCCTCAACCCAACCACAAGCAAATAACCACATGCACATATAACAGGTAATCACATAACAATCCATAGACAAACAAATCGATCTAGCAGACCATAAGGCATAGCAACATCCTAACCAGGATACCGACCTAAACTAGGTCACTAACATAATATTACTCTAATTACCAGGACGCCGATCTAATCAGATCAATAAGCACATCAACCCGTACATGTACAAATATCATATATAACTATCTCATAGATCATCGATCATAGTAATCTCTCATAACCAAAACACCAACCTAACCAGGTCACTAATATATCAATCCTAACGGATAATAAGAGCATGACAACATGCTGTCTATCTGGATACAAATCTAACATATCATAACCACATGTAGCATACCATAACAATAACAACTAAAGGGTCGGCCTTGGTGTCGTAGACCCTATCGATATAGTGAGGATAACTCACCTCGCAGATGTCGACATGAAAGGTAAACTCCAACTCTTGGACCACTTGACATAGGCTCCACCACCTATCATCATAGTACGTCATACTCATAAGTCCTTAACCTTATAAGGTATCCCATAACCCACTGGTCAACCCCTGGTCAAAGTCAAATCCCTTAGTCAAGGTCAACAGTCCATGTTGACCCTAACTCGCCGAGTTCCTTTGATTCTCGTTCGAACTTTAAGGCCACCCGTCGAGTTCCCTCCTTGCAACTCAACGGATACACACTCATACATATCCAATAGAAAACTCAACCGACTCGCCGAGTTGTTCTTCAACTCGTCGAGTCTTATGGCGATCTTCATCGGACTTGCTGAGTTGTTCATCCAACTCGTCGAGTTCGCCGCCATCTTCATGTGACTCGCCGAGTCCATTCAGTCCTTTTATCATGCAGACAACTTTTAAGCCATGACAAAGCCTCAAATTGTAGATCCAACTTCCTTAGGCATGCTCATCACGTAAAGTTGCAAACTTTACGTGCATGCAAGGCTCCAACGACTCAAAAGGCCCAAACTATGCTTGACATGGGGTTTTACACTTATGGAGGGGCTCAAACTTGCCAAAGCTAAGAACTTTATGGTCCTTCAATCTATAGAAAGTTCAGATCTGAAGTTACAACTTTAGATCTTGGCTCATACTCCAGGAAATGACTTTATAACCCAACCAAAAACCCTAATCTCCAACCAAGGAGGTCTAGAATGAAGTAGAAAGGAAGATAACAACTTGATAACTTCCCAAAAGATGACAACTGGAGTAGATCTGGGTTTTCCCCAAGCTCCTTGCTTCAAACCACTTGCTTCCCTATCTCTTTTCACCAAAAATCCTCTTCCAAGGCTTCAAACACACACAATAGGCACATACACATGTATTAGGGTTTGCTAAGAGACTACAAAGAGGCTGAAAGAGGTTTATGTTCCCTTAAATAGGGTGCACAACCCAGGGATTTAGGGTTTCAGCTGCCAGCTCCTACTCGTCGAGTCCCAATATGGACTCGTCGAGTAGGTTACTTAACCCGCGATCCTTCCCGCTGCTACTTGACGAGTAGATCAACCGACTCGTCGAGTAGGGCTTAACCCAATAAATCATATTTAGACAATACCTGAGAATCGGGGCGTTACAATGAAATAATCGGGTACCTGGATTGGTGGGAATTCACGAAAAAACCACGAAAGAAAATAAGTGAAGTTGTTATGGCAATTTCATCTGATCCACAAGAACCTGTCACGCCAATGGCTGCTCACACGGTCACTAACTATGGTATGTTACATCAAAAATCCACTCATAATTGTAATTGGATAATCGATACAGGTGCAACAAACCATATGAAAAATAATAAGGACCACATGACAACATATTCTCGAAAACAAATAAACATACAGACGGCAAATGGGAGTGTAGCACCTATCACGGGTGAAGGATCAGTTAAAATTTCGGACTCCATGGACCTTGACTCCGTCCTTGTAGTTCCTTCTTTATCTTTTAACTTACTATTCGTTAGCCAAATTACCGAGGCTCTGAACTGCTATGTAATTTTCTGGCCAAATGAATGCACGTTTCAGGATATGGCGACACATCGGACTCTTGGTTATGGTACTAGGTGGGGGCAGTTGTACTACCTCGAAGAGAACCATCGAAGTGAAGCTCATCATAAGGGATTAATGACTCAAGCAAATAAGTCTGTGGCGTGGTTATGGCATCATCGACTCGGACATCTATCTTTTAGTTATCTTAGGAAGCTTAAACCTAATTTATTTCTGAATGTAAAAGACAGTGATTTTAAGTGTGGTACATGTGAGCTAAAAACAAAAAAAGAATTATTATGATCCAAGCTTGATTAAAACATCAGTTCCTTTTATGATTATCCTCTCAGATGTATGGGGTCCTGCTCGAGTAGCCACGCCTAATGTGGTACGTTACTTTGTCACCTTTGTTGATGAATGCACACAAATGGTTTGGGTAGCTTTGCTGAAAAACAAAAATGAAGTTTACAATGCTGTCAAGGAATTACACTATTTGATAAAGTCTCTATACAGGAAAGAAATTCAAATACTTCAGTGTCATACCCCCAAACTGGAATGGCGGAAACGTTCGGGGGCAGAGAACGTCATGTTTAGTATCACAACACATGTATCATAGCAATCATAGTACCAAACAACCATTGTATTAACATTAAAGGGTTTACAAGTAGTGATTCACAACAGATTGAATCCAAAAGTAATATAACAAAATAAGACATGAAGCTACTATACTTCATCTTCTGAATCCCAGTGCGCGTACCTGTCTGCTAGTTTCCTGAGAATACAAGTTATTTTGAAAGAGTAGATAAACATTTAAGTTGGTGAGTTCATAAGTATTTTAGTGATGTAAAGTAAGTTGAAAGTTCTTTTAGAAAAGTTCGCCTGTTCCTCCAGAAGATCCTATATCTTCTAATATGATGAAAGTCAAGTAAAAATGGCTCTACCATCCTTTCTATAAGTGCTAAATGGATACAGTTATATAAAACCCAAAGTAAACAAATAATCGGTTGTGTGAATCCGCCCTAAGCCCACAACCAAACAAGGAACAGGAAATGAGGCGGAAGTTACACATCCCATTATTTGTTAGATCTTCGTTGTATATAACCCTGGTGTATTCATTTGGTACTCACGGAGTTAACTGTAATAGTTCCTTTATATTTGTAGAAAACATTCTTTAAGAATAACTCTTATTTCCTTTAGTAAAAATGGTAACCATAATGGTTCCTTCTATAATCACTTAGTTTACACTAGCTATATATAATCTAATATTGAACAGATAGTTAATTGTGTGAATCTGCCCTAAGTCCACAACCAAACAAGGAACAAGAAGTAAGGCGGAAATCACACATCCAATTACCTATCGGATATTAATGATATAAAATCCTCATGTATAAACTACGGTATTATAGAACTAACCACTTAAGGTCCTTAATAAAATGGATTAAACCCTTCACTGATAAGCTTCTAGTGTAGTTTACTCAATGGTCTATTGTTTGGACGACTACTAGAAGTAATGAAATTCTATACTCTTAATGCCTCAGTCGATACTGTTGTGAGTTTTTGTATATATTTGTGTGTTTTATTTATTATTGTCCGGTACTTTGCAGATGTACCCTTTATAAATAATTTCGGTTTGATATATTGTTATCACCTCGTGTTTGCTAACCCTGGCACGTTGTATTTGTACCTTTGTTAGTGCAAACCCGGTAAGATATGATATCACCTCGTGTTTGCTAATCCTGGCACGTTGTATTTGTACCTTTGTTAGTGCAACCCCGGTAAGATATGTTATTACTTCGTGTTTGCTAACCCTGGTACGTTGTATTTGCAACTTTTTTAGTGTAAACCCGGTATCATGTGGCATTACCTTGTGTTTGCTAACCTTGGTTCGTTGTATTTGTACCTTTGTTAGTGCAAACTCGGTATAATCTGTTATTACCTCGTGTTTGTAACCCTGGTACGTTGTATTTGTACCTTTGTTAGCGCAAACCCAGTATAATGTGTTATTACCTTAATTTGTTATAAACAATGAGTTAAGGATACGATGTCTTCCTAGGATACTAGGAATATATAGTATAAGTGTATAGTTCATGATTTGTTCTTCTGTTATTGTTATAGTATGCTCCTCCCTGAACTAGTTATAGTATACTTCTCCTTATACTAGTTATAGTATGCTCCTCTCTGTACTAGTTATAGTATGCTCCTCTCTGTACTAGATATAGTATGAACTAAACTCCTAAACTATACATATTATAGTTTACTAGTATGCTTACTTGAATTGTTACTGACTTAAAGAAAAGACTCAATTATCTACTACGTTATGATTGTATTTCAAAAACAGAGTTTTATAAACAACAAGATTACATAACTTTAAAATAGTTTTTAAAATGATTTGATAACTTATAAAAGCATAATAAATCTTTTAACGTGATGGTTATCACAAATAACATTTACACAATTAACATTGTGTTCCGCTTGTATCCCCCCCCCCCCCTTAAAAGCATTTAAAACAGTTAAAAGATTGATTATAGGGGTATGAACTCACCTTATGTGGGTGATTCAACTGTATATTTGTGTAAGGATGAGAAGTTCCACGAATGAATTCCCGAGACAGAAACGAGTCCTAAGTGACATATAATGACATATATAGGTTTGAAATTAGTGTTTTAAACAACTAACATGCAAGGAAACACCCTTAGGGACTAGGAATCACTTGGACTAAGTGTTACAATCACATGTGATTGATCAAAGGGGTTTAAGGCCACAACATGGAGTGTACGGCCAAGGGGTGTACGGTTATGGAGTGTACAGTCGTACACTCATGGAAAACATGCAACAAGAAGGGTGTTTGATCCATGGGGAAGCTAGTGTGATAAATGTACAACCAAAGGATGAACAAGGCTTTCATTTTGGAGGGTTTTGAGATGTATATGACCACACCAAGTGTGTACGGCCATACACACTCCAAGATGGATGCATTTTTGGGTCTAGATTCAAATGGGTTCAAGGTTTCAAGAGTTCTAATGGAAAACTAGCACCTAACAAGTGTTTAAAGCCTTAGATTAGGGACTTAACAAGGGTATACGGCCGTATATAGAGTGTACGACCGTACACTCTTGATGTTCTTGAGTTTTGAAGATGTTTCATGGATGAAATCATGGATCCTTACTAGATATAGCAATGTATCAACTAAACAATGGAAGGAATACTTACTTAAATGAAGATCAAGATGAAAAAGCTTGATGATCGTTGAGAGAGAACTTCAAGTTCTTGACTTGGAAGTTGAAGAAATGAATGAGAAATGAAGGGATGGGTTATATATAGGAGGTGGTGTATGGCCACAATGAGTGTACGGCCGTACACCCGTGTGTACGGCCACACTCCTCTTGAAGGAGTGTATGGCTTGAATACAACTCAATGAACTGAAGATAACTTATCCCTACACCCAATCCTTAAGTGTACTAGGCTTGGAACTCATAAAACGGTCCTTAACAATGCTAAAAGATAGCAGAAACAAGTCTAACTCAAGATTGATTGGCTGGACTTTATAAGACAAAAATTTTTGGGTTGTCACATTCAGTCTGATAATGGTGGGGAATACATAAATGATGAAATGAAAAAATTTTGTACAGAAAACTCATCATACAACAAACATCATGTGCCGGAACACCCCAACAAAACGGATTGGCTGAAAGAAGGAATAGGCAAATCCTTAAAATAGTTAGGGCCTCATTGTTTGACATGAATGTCCAGCGAAAATTTTGGGGTGAAGCACTTAGGTCGGCTGCATATCTTATGAATAGGACACCATCTCGTGTGATTGTGTTCAAAACTCCCTTGCAAAGACTTCATGAAATTCTAAGCCTACCGGAGAACTATGGTCTTGAACCCAAAATTTTTGGATGCACGACATATGTGCATTAAAATGTGGGAAAGCTTGAGCCAAGAGCAGTTAAGTGTATCTTCTTAGGATACGCAGATCAAAAAAAAGGTTATAGATGCTATGACCCAACTATAAATAAGATGTATATGACTCGGGATGTAGTTTTTCATGAAACAGTACCATATTTCAGGCCCATGTGTTCGCTTCAGGGGAGAGGAACGATGAAGCGAACTCCCATATTCCTGATATAGAATTGTTTGAAACTCCTGTTGACAAAAACAAAGAAACTAATGATGAAGGTCAAGCAACAATGGTAGATGATAGTACAACAGCCACCGCCGCTGAACCCGATACCACCACCTCCGTTGAACCTGATACTGTCGATGTAGGTGTCGATAAACCCAATATCACCACCACCACTAAACCTGATATCGCCGATGTCGGTGTCGGTACCAATTCCGTGCCAAGTTCATAAACCACTAACTCGACTGATGGATTTGATATACCGGATTATGCATCTGGTTCTGTTTTGCAGGAAACGGAGAACCCAACTGAATCTAGGTACACGACAAGGAGTACTCGTGGAATTTCGAAGAAACAGTATAAGCCAGTCCTAAAGACAAAAACAAAATATCCAATTAGCAATTATGTGTCTCAACACCGTTTGGCTAACTCACAGGCATTGTTAGTAGATGCATTATCCTCCGTGACTATACCAACCAGCGTAGAAGATTCTTTAAAGGATGAAAAGTGGAGAAAGGCGATACACGAAGAAATAAATGCACTAAGTAAGAATCAGACGTGGGATGAAGCTATCCTTCCTCCGGGCAAGAAGATTGTCGGGTGTAGATGGATCTTTACAATTAAGCTTGAATCCAAAGGAAACATAGACCGGTATAAAGCAAGGTTAGTAGGCAAGGGTTATACACAAAAGTATGGGATCGATTATGGAGACACTTTTGCGCCGGTTGCTAAAATCAATACAATATGAATTTTGATCTCGATTGCTGCAAATGAAGGTTGGCCATTAAAGCAGTTTGATGTTAAAAATGCATTCCTGAATGGGTACTTGGAAGAAGAAGTGTACATGGATCCTCCTCTAGGTGTTGATTATAATGGTAAGGTGTGTAGATTAAAGAAAGCTTTATATGGTTTAAAACAATCCCCACATGCTTGGTTTGGTCGTTTTTCGGCATTCATGAAAAATATTGGATATAAACAAAGTGATGTAGATCACACGCTTTTTGTGAAGAATAATGGAAAAGTGACAACATTGATTGTATATGTTGATGATATGGTGATAACTAGAAATTATCCAGAAGAAATAAAGAGTCTGCAAGCTATCCTGGCAACGAAGTTTGAACTGAAAGATCTTGGATATCTGAAGTATTTCTTGGGTATCGAGGTGGCTAGGTCAAAAACTGGAATCACTATGTGCCAATGGAAATATGTTCTAGATTTACTAGCAGAGACGGGTATGAATGATTGTAAACCCGCGGAAACTCCAATCGAAACAAACCATGGGTTGTCGATTAAAAGGGATTAGGTCCCAACAAATCAAGAAAGGTACCAAAGGCTAGTCGAAAAAACTTATCTATTTGTCTCATACTCTACCGGATATAGCCTATGCTATAAGTGTTGTAAGTTGATTCATGCATGCTCCCAACGAAGATCACATGAATGCGGTATATTGAATTTTAAGGTATCTTAAATCATCTCCAGGTAAAGGGTTGTTCTTTAGTAAGAACCTAGGCCATCATGTCAGTGGGTACACTGATGCTGACTGGGCAGGAGCTCGAAATGATGGGAAGTCCACCTCGGGATATTTCATGTTTGTTGGGGGTAATCTTGTCACATGGAGGAGTAAGAAGCAAAAGTTAGTTTCTAGATCAAGTGTTGAGGCAGAATTTAGAGGAATGGTACATGGGGAGTGCGAATTATTGTGGATTAAACGAATATTGCGGGATCTAGGCATTGGAGTAATTTCTCCCATGTAACTATATTGTGATAATCAAGCGGTTGTGAAGATAGCTAAAAATCCCGTTCAGCATGATAAAACCAAACACGTAGAGATCGATCGCCACTTTATTAAAGACCATCTGGAACGAAAAACTATGGAGCTTCCTCACATTAATTCGAAAGATCAACTTGCAGATATGTTAACAAAAGCAGTATGTGGAAGAGTTTTTCACAGCTCTATCAGCAAGCTTGGAATGATAGACATACATTCTCCAACTTGAGGGGGAGTGTTGACATGAGTTGTCAAAACCGGATGTATTTTTAGAGTTTTATTGTATTACCCTTAATAGTCCTTGATTGCCCTTGATTGTAGGTTGTATTATAGGAAGTTGGTTGTGTATATATTCTAATTGTTGTACATTGAAGATACACAGAAATATCATAATACAATTTTCTCATTGTCAAGTTCCGTGATTTACAGATATGGTCTTCAACCCATTAGGAATACCTTCCCAAAGTCTTCTTTGTTTGCGTTTTCATCATACATTTGATCTAGTTTGGTGTAGTTGTAGGGTTTTTGTATTGTGTAAATTTGATATAGTTTGGTGTAGTTGTAGTGTTTTTGTATTGTGTACATTTGATCTAGTTTGGTGTAGTTGTAGTGTTTTTGTATGGTGTACTATAGTACTTTTTGTTTGTTGCCCAATTTCCTAGTAGTTTTTTTAATTTATTTTTCTTCGCCGTTCAATAAACCACAGATTCTCACATACAATTCATCACTAAAATGTTAATTCAATAAATTTGATAAACATAACAAACAAGGCTAACTTAATAACCATATTACAAATTAATTTATAAAGACTAAACAACTTACAGCTTACCAATCAAATCATTGAGTCCTAAAAAGAACTACACAAGCGTACGTTAAATCCTTCAAAATGATTAATGCAAAACAATTGGTAAACAATCTAAACATTTTGCCAAAGAAATTAAAAGAATAAAACAAATCAATGCAAACCAATTGAAAAATCAAACAGTTCAGCAGAAATCAATGTGCAATAAATAGAAATTAATTAAAACAATAGAAAAAAAGGTGAAGAGTGTATGAGGGTGAATCAAATATACCTCCTTTTTCTCCATCTAGATATTCAAAATAATCAGAAATCAATAGAAAATTATACTTCCTGATTTCATAATAGGAAAATATGAAATTAAAGCCTTAACTCCAAAAATCAAGAAATGAACTCAAACTTTAAAAATCATACTACAAAAACTATACTTAAAGGGAACAAAAAAACAGACCTGAAGCTGCGAAAACTCCTGATTTTTATCATATCAAATTGAAGAAGTAGAAACTCAATCTCAAAATAGATATTCAGAATTTCGAACTCAAATCCTAAAGCAAACCAATAAACCACAAAAAACACATAAATATGATATCAAAGATACAGGTTTCGAAAAGAAAAATACCTCCTAAGACCTAAAGCAATCGTCGATCTCCAAAGCACACCAATCGCTATCAAGAATACAACAATCGATGAGAACAATCCCTCCAAGCGTCGATTACAGCTCGAAAGGCCGCTTCAATCATTTTGATTTCGCTCCGATGCTCCTTTGCGTCCAAGACTCCAACCGGCATACAAAAGTATTGTGGTTGGGCATTAGGCTAAATATTTTGGGCCAAAATGAGATATACATGCTCTGGATTTTAGCCCATGTCGATCAAGTATTGGGTCGGATCTGCCCACAAAATATTTTAAATAGAAGTCAATAAATCATCCAAATTCATGTGAAAAAAACAAGCCATTTTTGAGAAATAACAAATACTTTGTAACAAAGACACATGAACAAAAAGTAAAGTAGGCGCAAGAAATACCGTTCTTTAGTAATTAATGTTAAATAGTGTCCATGTCAGGTATCATATCCATACCGATTCAAAGTTTGCATGTAGATATTCATGGGATTAAAATGATTGGTAACAATTTATCATGGTTGTATATCCATACCGATTCAAGGTTTACATATAAATATTCATGGAATAAAAATGATGATAACTATGTTGTATATCCATACCGATTCAAGGTTTACATGTAAATTTTCATGGGATAAAAATGATGGTAACTACCCTCCATGGTTATATATATATATATATATATATATATATATATATATATATATATATATATATATATATATATATATATATATATATATATCAATTCAAGGTTTACATGTTAATAATCATGGGATAAAAATCCGTCACAAATCCGTTGGAAATCCATCACAAAGTCTGATAATTATAAATTTAGTGTAAATTCACTGATTTAGTGACGATTTTGTGACAGAAACTTCCATCGGTAACAAAATTTTTTATAGAAGTGCAATGTGACATCCCCATTTTTCACGGCCAGAAAAGACCGATTTTGTTTATGCTTTATAAAAATCAGAGTACTTCTTTTAATAAAAATGTTGCGGAATTTGTTCCCAGTAAAACATGATAAATATGTTATCAAAGCATTTATGAAGAAATATAATTTTATTCATTTTAAAACATTTGAGATGTCATCGTCAATACAGAAACATAAGCATAAACAGAACTTACATTCATTATCACTATTGATCTATATCTCCTTAATCTCTCAGTGTAATGTGACTTCATATCAACACCTGTGATATAAATGAACTGAGTGTGTTAGGTTGGGAAACCTGGTGAGTACATAGGGTTTTCAACCCACAATAATATAATTATTATGTTTAATCGTCAAACAGTTAACCCAATTACCCATCCCCGTTATCTTCTTTACTCTTAAGGGTCTACCCTAAGGATCAGCTACTCCTCGTTAATTCATTCCTAAGGATCATCCTAAGGAATCGACACAAAATCCATCGTTGCCAAGGTTTACTCAACGGGCACTAAATCCGTAGCTGTCAGGGTTTTCTCAACAGGCACTAAATCCATAGCTGCCAGGGCTATTTCGTTTATCGACAGTATCCACTCGCAATACATGTCAATAGGTTTTTAGAGTACACCGGTGAACACATCGTTCACAACACCTACAGGTTGCGAGCCTAATAGTGTTCCACTGGACTGTCTAGAATAGTCCGTGGTTATCATCCATACTCTGCTGAATGACGGGGCCATCATTTGGGAAAGAGGCTTCTCACATCGTCCACCTCTCACCCTCACCTCACAGTTTATTTCACCTCTCAACTCATCATCCAACTCATACTCTATCTATTACATCTACCCATGTTTTACCCCAACATTATCATAGATATAAAATACATATACAGTTTAAATCATTTAAAACATGTATAAAATCGTTCATCCAGCATAGATAGCAATTATACAGATAATATTCACACATAGCACGTAGTTTATATAACATACTTCATATCCATGTGTAAGATGAAAGGGACCATGCACTCACTTGATTATGTGGTGATTCCGAACTCAGACAACACTTCGTTATCTCAAAACAATTTTTCCTCGACAAAACTTAGTATCAATACCACTAGGGTTTAGTTTTAACGTTAACCGCGACTAATTAACAGTCTAGCTATTATTACTATTATATAAGCATTAAATAACACTCCATATAACTCATAATAATAGCCCAAATAATTATTTTAAGGTCCTAATAATGTTACTATAATTAAATAAAAGGTATATTAAATATAGTATAGGCATAGCTCACTTACAACGGATTTTTATTAAAAACCGGGCTTCGCTGGAGCAGCGTTTCCGAGCTGAAAGCTTTTCTTCTCGGAGCCGTCGGGCGCTTCGAGGCTTTCTTCTCATGCTAGGGAGGTTCTCTAGACTTCGGAAGGGTTTAGGGAGGCTAGAGAGAAGTTAGAGAAAGAAAGAGAGGCTTATGGTATGAAGAAATTATGAAGAGTTCATCTCTTATTTATAGGAATTTTATAGTAAAGTAGTCTCCAAGCATCGTCCGTATCTTTCGCATACGAGCTCCGTTTTCTACGTTCTTTATATACACGCATTGGTATTTATGAGTACTACAACTTTCATTTAGACCTTGTTGGCTAATTCTCAATCTATCTCGGATTTACAAAACTGTATCGAATTTGTCGCGCTCGAAAAGTAGGGACTAAGCTTCATCCATAACTTTCGCATACGAGCTTCATTTTTGACGTTATTTGTATCCACACGTAGGTAAAAATAAAATCTACAACTTTCCTTTTTACTCTGTTGGCTAATTCTCGACCGATCATAAATTTAACAGTAGGAAGAGATTAGACTGTTAAATGACCGCGAAGAATTCGTAACTCCTTCATACGGACTCCGTTTTCGTCTGTCTTTTTACCATTGAGTTCCTATTAATGAGATCTTCAACTCTCATTTAGGCCGCGTAAGCCAAAAACCGCTTGAACTAAAATTCGAGTTTCAGACCGTTCACTGTTATGCCAAATCATAGAAAAATCATAATTTCCTCATACGAAGTCAGATTTGGGTGTTCTTTTTATGGACACTCTTGGTTTAACATTTTCTATGACTTTTGTTTAGATCATTAAGGCTAAAAGTCGCTCTATCGTAAATTCACTATTTACACTTCTCGGTGTCGTGCCGGTTCCGTCGCAAAACTTCGATGGGTCATAAGCTCTTCGTTATAACTCGGATTTTGGTGCTCTTTATATGTACAGAAACCTTGTAACATATACTACAATTTGGTTAAGATTATTTATTCTAAATAATATTTTGCCGAAAAGTCATTTTCGACCCCTATTATATCTAAATTGACTAGCCCGGATCTACAGGCGTTACATGCAATCCCTAAAGAATTTGTGCAACCCCTGGTTTTTCATCCTAGATCCGCCATTATTTAGTGTCTAAATCCATAACTATAATTGGTATGTAATTGAACCGATTTGGTATGATCCATTTTAGGTTGCATGGTATTAGAGCAATTGGATAGACAAAATGAGAAAAAGGATACTAGTGATTTATATTAATATATTATAAGTTCTAATGTATTAATGTGAAATCGTATTATTTAATTAGTATTGGTCAAGAATTAATTTAGAATTAATTCTAGTGATAAAAAAGGAACTAATTAAATATGGACTCTTATATAAATGGTGGGCCAAGTTCATTTAGGTTGGCCTAAGCTTCCATGGATAGTCCATGGAGTGTTTAACCCATGGATCCTATGGAAATGAAAGGTCAAGGGTATTAGGGTTTACATGAATGTAACCTAATCCTCAAGATTATATAAATAGGTTTATGGTTCATAAAATGGGTGCTAGACACTAGAGTGTGTATACACAAAGAGGGAAAACCGATTTCATGAGTATGAACCTAAGTATCCTTATTCTCTAGTTATTCCAATTGTTGGTGGTGTTGTGTGAAGCATTTGAGGTGTCACACTTGAGGCACTAGGCTCTGAAGCTCCATGGAATCAAGCTACAACATAAAAGGTAGGTTACTCTAACTAGTATCCTATTTGGTATATGAGAATGCATGCTAGTTATAGGTTTAATGCCTTAGAAACCATTTCCATGTATAATTAGTGAAAACATAGATCCAAGGTATTTAGGGTCGTATGTGCACCATAGGATGTTGTAGTATACTAAAACCCTTCAGTGGTATCAGATTCAAGGCTTGTTTTCATGTTATACTTGTTGAAATAGCTTAAAAATCGAAAGTTCTGGCTTTCTGGGAACTGGACTCGCTGAGTCTATGTAGAAATTCATCCTACTCTTCGAGTAGGTTCATACACTTGACGAGTAGGAGCCCCTGACAACATATTTTCGACTTTTAAGGCTGGAATTGGACTAGAATCATTACCCTAAGCTGTTTTTGAACCTATAAACCCGTTTTTGATGTGGTAATGTTCATTCTAATCCAATTCAAAAGATAATTGTTAATAGATTCATGTTTTGTATTACTTTAATGGTTAGGCTATTTACATGAAAATTGTTTGGTATGAATTATCTTGTTCTTATGAGTTTGCTTAGATTAATAGAAAAATTATGTGATAATGTGTTTTCAGTCCAAATTGATCTAAAGTTATTCATAAAATGTGTTTTTGTAACTTGTCCTCAAGTTATATGAAAAGTCACATTTATGATTCTTAAAACTCATAAGATTTCCATAAGTTATGAACATGGAGAGTCTCATTTTTAATTGTTTTAAAGTCTTCCATAACTTGTCCTCAAGTTATGAAACTTGAAGAGTTTTTCTTTAAAACTACTTTAAACACATAAGTTATGGAATTGAAAAGTTTTTGAATTGTTCAAAACTTGCCCTCAAGTTTTGGAATTTGTAAAGTTTCCCCATGAATACTTTAATTCCAAGTTAAACCCTTAGAATTTTAATAATATATATGTATAAGAACAAAGTCAGTCTTATCGTTAGTATGCCTTATTCATGAAGCCGGTCTATAAGGGGGTATAAGGTTACTGCCTATAAAATGGCAGTTTAATGAGTGTCCACTCTCACCCACTGCTTCCTTGACTGGTAGAGGGTCGTTAGCCGAACGGGTAGGACAAGGACTATAATTCTCCCTTCATTATAAGTATAATGATAAATATAAAGTAACTAAACCTTTTATAAATTCCCAATCTTAGTTACTTTAGGAAAATATGAATTTGGTGCTAACCAATGAAATTACACTTTGCACTTTGCTTAAATCGTTAGTGGAGCGTGTGTGGTTAACCGGCACACTAACCTAGATTTAACAAGGTAGGAAAAGTTTAACTTAATGTTTATCATAGGATCGGTGGAGCGCATGTGGTTAACCGACACATCGATTAAGTGATAAATATTAAGGGTACCAAGTATATTTGCATGGTTATTCACACCTTGTTTTGTGATCCTCGGCATCCCAGTCACAAAACTTGAGAGGGCATAATCGAGATTGAAACATGCCATTGAAAAGTTCAATGGATCTCAAAAGATCTAGGAGTTTTAAATCCAATTAAAACCTAATAAATTATTTCGTTTTTCATGGTCGAAACTGGTGAATCGTCATTCGCCTACCTTTAAATATTCTATAGCTTGGATTACGGAACCCCTCTTCTAAGTTATAAAATATTGTGTTGGGTCCTAGCCTTAATATTTCATATTAGGTGTTATAATAAGGAATTTAAATCAACTAACTTGAATTTCTCCGACTATAGATGTCTAGTTCAGACAACTATGATCTTTCCAAATCTCATGGATATCATACTTCTCTTCACCCCCTCCAATTATTCTCCCTAACCCACAAGTTCAAGGTCACTCAAGCCTTGTTGGCAAGCAAGGTCTATGTGTGCTCATATCTTGGAGATGAAGTCACATATTGACAAGCCGAGAGAGTTGGGAGTCAAAGTCTTGAGAAAGTTGGTTGTTGACTAGGTTCTTCAATCACTTTCTAAGTCACATAGTGAGTTTCCTTTGGGACTACTACGTAACAGACTATGGCATGACCCTTAGTGATCTTATCTATCTGCTTGGTGCTGCTAGAAAATATGTAATAGCATAGTTTTCTTTTAAAGTTGCATTATAAGGAAAAAGTTTTTTCCGCATTTATAAATAAATAAAATTTTGTTTAACTTTATTTTATATCTCCTTGCAATGACATTTAAGGAAAATTGATGTTTGTATGTTTCTAGCAATAATGGAAATATGAATTTGATTCTTTCATTTGTGGTAGTGTCTAAATTTACCAAATAAGGAAAGATTCTCATCACCCAAGTTGTCAATTGGACCGAAACTTGGAATCATACAAGTTGTATGATGAATGAGAATTTTCATCTTTGGAAAATTAAGACTAAATCCTTGTTCACATGTATATGTGAGTCAAGTGAAGGAATAAAGGAACGAGTACACATTCTTGTGCACTGGTCAAGCCCACCACAAAAGATTGATAAGACTATTCGTCATGATTTACTAAAGTTTAGTAAATATGATTATACTCACAAGTTTAAGTATAATTCTGAAACATTGGAAAAGTTTCAATGTATGGCAGAACGAATGAGAAGAATCAAATTAGGCAGAAAGATAAAAGTTTCTCAAATCTGAAAAGATGGTAGAGTACTTTAGTATCATCTTTTGTGATCATCTTAATGATTAAGAAACTGTATTACAAATGGTCCTCTAAGGACATCTTAGTGCATTCTTATGGCTAACAAGAGGAGTCATGAATTGTTAAAGTGGTTAAATCAAGAATATGATTCATACTTCGTTCCAAAACAAGTCTTAGAGTCATACTCCAAGATTATAACTTGAGTGACACATCTTAAAGAAGGTTTATTAACACTTGTCAAATGTAAGAGTAAAATGTGACACATCTTAAAGAAGATTTATTAACACTTGTCAAATGTTAGAGTCATACTCCAAGATTATAACTTGAGTGACACATCTTAACGAAGGTTTATTAACACTTGTCAAATGTAAGAGTAAAATGTGTTCTACTCTTGTACATTTGAAATTGGTAAGATGTGATGTTTTGAATAAAACAAAGACCAACTAAGGCCAATTGTGTGAAGTGTTTGTCCTGATAAGAATCCGCACTATCTCTTGAATATTTTTTTGTCAAGGAATGGGTCTTGGCAAGAGAGTCTTATATGTCAAGAGGACAGTGGGAGTCTAAAAGATCCTAAAATAATTTCAAGATCTAATCAAGACTAAAACCTGTGGTTTATGACTAGCACGCAACTTGAAGTTTATAACCTATCGTGTTCCTATGCCCATTCCAGTTAGAGTTGGCTTTGCATATGAGTTCTGAGAGTTCTTAATTGGTTTCATAACAACTTGGAAGCAATGGCGGGCCCTTATGCTGTCAGGTGGCAAGGAGTTAAGACTGCACAAGTTCAGTTCATATGAGTTTGGATTTGTCACTAACCTTGTCTTGTGATTATGGTTTTGACAAATTCACATGGATAGGAACACATACACTATGAAATCTAAGTGTCATAAGGTTTCTCTCCGATTCATGAAAATGATGGTGAGGAAATGCTTTCATTAAGTGGTTCTAAGTAGATAGCAATTGTGATATTTGCATTCTCAAAGTCGTTAGAGGAGCATGTGTGGTTAACTGGCACACTAACATGGACTTGTGAGAAATGGAAAAAGTTTAAACAATTGAGACTATGATTACAACGTCCCTTTTCATAGTTCTGAAATTGTTTAGACACACATATGTGCTATCTAAGGAATGGTGTATGATTTTTATAAAGTTTATCAAAGCATATCATATCATAAATTTGAACTTTGGTAAGAAAGTCAATAAAGTATTGATTTCTAGAAGTCCAGCTGATTTTTGAGAACATGTCAAAGCTAGTGGGAGCATAAGTGTTATGCTAATAATCATCATGTTAGTGGGAGCATGATAATTATAATAAGTGTTGCAAGTTAGCAATATTAATTATAGAAAACAAAAGTTTTAATTGGGAAAAAGTTGTTTTGCTATAATAAAGGGAGAGGAAATTATACTTCATTTCAAATGTAAAAGCTTAGATCGTGGGATTTTAATCAAATTTATATATATATATATATATATATATATATATATATATATGAGTGTTATGTTGGAATGGTTCAACATAAGGAAATTCTATATATGGGAACATTATTTGCGTTCTAAAATTCGATTGTGATTACAACATCCCCTTTTCATAATCTGAATTATGAGAACATCGAAAATAGAAATAAGAAATATTATAGCAAAAGATTGGTCTAGTATCATGTCTTTATGTGAGACATCATGAATCGTGTCCCATATGCTTCGGACATAGGATCGATTGCATGTGCTATAATATTCATCTGTTCAAAATTTTTTCCAAATACCTAGGGCATTAAGAAGGAAAAAAAAATACTAGAACTGGATATGACTAATTTGATTAAGCAATTGTCGAGGACAATCTAAGGTTTACCAAAGATTGGTTGCTCAGGGACAGTTGGAAGTATGGTGTAAATTTTTGGAGAGGACCATATTGATATATTCTGAAAAAAGTAACTCTTGTTTAGAAGTGATAGTCAGAATGGGAATACGGAAATGTTACATAGGTGGAAGTTTAAATCTGTGTAAGATTAGGAAACTTAATGCAAGAAGGATGTTCAAAGCAATGTACTTTGAATTTGAGACTTCGTTTCCATGGAATGATCTCCATTAGAATACTTTGTAATGTCGGTTGCCAAGTCTTTGTGACTTTGTGCATAGTCATTACGAGAGGATCAATGCATATAAGTTTAGAATCTAACATATTTCGGTAAATGGCAGGAATTTGGAATTCTTACATTTACGGTAAGGATTTGGGACTGTGAAATGAGAATCATTGGAATAACGTTCAATTGGTCTATTTTACAAAGTAAGGATCATAAACAAACATAGTGTGCATACTTGGTGTATGGCATAACTATTGTTTAGAAAACATAGTGTACATGCTTGGAGCATGGGACAACTATTGTTTTAATTCAAGTATTAAGTTGATAAATTTGAAAATTATACAATGAATAATGAGTAATCAATATGGTGTTTAAATAAAAGGTGTTCTATTTACTCTCAAAGGTGCTTGGGGCCATATTGAATTAGTATTATTCTTGTGTTTCACTTTACATGTTTTAACTTCTAGAATAACTAGGTCATTCTTCCTGAATGACTAAGTCATTCAAACCATCCACAGTCGATAATACATTGGAAGTAGGTATTAAGGCAAGACTGTCATGAAGTTGGCTTGTAGATGTCTAAGGTGTTGGACATAGCAAAAGTTGCTACAACATTCATGAGTGCTCATAAGTTCTGAGTATTGGATTAAACCCACGCTCATTTGACTCACTTCATGGATTTTATCACGAGTGATCATGAGATGATAATACCTTATATTCTTCAAACCTAGAGATATGAGTTCTTAACTATGAGTTGATTATACATTGATTGTATGAAAACACATTGGTAACTCGATGTTATAAAACGTGCCTGTGTGTATGATTCAACAAGTAGTAGAACAAGCATATGAGTCGAAGTTTATCCATTCCTTTTACCCTTGGAGGGATAAAAGCGATATCTGTGGGCCCCTCGATGATTTAGTGATGACACCCCTAAGTGATTGGCCAAGCCTGGACTGATTTGATTTGTTCAGTTAGCCAGTCGTCATAAATCGGAAATTGGGAAACAACAAATGGACAGAGAGAATGATTATATTCCATATCTCAGTCCATATGATATCTAGAATGGAGGAATATATGATCCCTTATCTAATCGATGCGTCATTGATTTGTTCAGAGTTCGACAACGGCTTTAAGAGCTACCATTGCTAGTTGGGTTTTGAAGTCATACGCAATATTAGTTTCAGACTTATCCAAGTGGGAGACTATTGGATTAGTGTCTAAGTCCATAACTATAATTGGTATGTACTTGACCCGTTTTTGCATGGTTCATTTTGGGTTGCATGGCATCGGAACAATTTGATAGACAAAATGAGAAAAATGATACTAGTGATTTATATTAATATATTATAAGTCCTAATATATTAATATGGAATCGTATTATTTAATTAGTATTGATCAAGAATTAACTTAGAATTAATTCTAGTGATTAAAAAGGAACTAATTAAAAATATGGACTCTTGTATAAATGGTGGGCCAAGTTCATTTAGGTTGGGGTAAGCTTCCATGGATAGTCCATGGAGTGTTTGACCCATAGGTCCTATGGAAATGAAAGGTCATGGATATTAGGGTTTACATGAATGTAACCCTAATCCTTCACACTATATAAAGAGGTCTATGGTTCATAAAATGGGTGCTAGACACTAAAGTGTGTATACACAAAGAGGGAAACCGATTTTATAAGTATGAACCTAAGTATCCTTATTTTCTAGTTATTCCAATTGTTGGTGGTGTTGTGTGAACTATTTAAGGTGTCACACTTGTGGCACTAGGCTCTTAAGCTCCATGGAATCAAGCTAAAACAGAAAAAGTATGTTACTCTAACTAGTACCATATTTGGTATATGAGAATGCATGCTAGTTATAGGTTTAATGCCTTGGAAACCATTTGCATGTATAATTAGTGAAAACATAGATCCAAGGTATTTAGGGTCATATGTGCACCATTGGATGTTTTAGTATACTAAAACCCTTCATGTATATCCATACCAATTCAAGGTTTACATGTAAATATTCATGACATAAAAGTGATGGTAACTATCCTCCATGTTTGTATATCCATACCAATTCAAGGTTTACATGTAAATATTCATGGGATAAAAATGATGATAGCTATCCTCCATGGTTGTATATCTATATAGATTCAAGGTTTACATGTAAATATTCACGAGATAAAAATGATTGTAACTATCCTCCATGGTTGTATATGTATACCGACTAGAGGTTTACATGTATTAATGGGATGAAAATGATGGTAACTATCCTCCATGGTTGTGATTGAGGTTTGTTTTACGCTTTTTAATGGCCAAAGTTTCACACTCATTCTCTAGGCATTTCAGATGCTCATATGGTTTCTAACAACATCCACCTACGTTAGAGCCTAGGGATATGACGTTTATTTTGAAGCTTAATGTGTATGTTTCTTCTACCTCTCCATCTTCCACATTGACATTATTAAAAGCCCCTAAGTCAAGTAGTAAATGAAAACTATCAACATGACCATATACTACAGGCATATGAAGTTGATTCACACTAAAATGGTCTACATCATAATAGGTTTCTGGCTATGAAATCAAAAGAATTCAATCTAATATTTGTATTTAACAAATCACTTTAAGCATAAACAATATTAATATAAATAATTGCATAAAAATATAGGTTAACCAATGTTGAACCCTTATTTTACAAATCTTTCAAGATTTCCAACCACTTTAAAAATCATTACAATTCAAGTTAGCTGATTTTAATCCTTAATTATTAACCCAAAATTATAAATTGAGGATAAGATCCATATTTTCATTTCGTAATATGAAGAGGGATGTTGTAGTTATATCCCAAAACTATGTTAGGTTGGTAGAAAATCTAACCAATTTTAATCACATGAACTCCTAAAACTCTTGAGATGTTCAATGAAGCGTCAATGACATGTTTAATCTCAAATTATGATATTACCAATTGTGACTAGGATGTCGATGATCAAAATTAAGATGTGAATAACCATGCAAACCCGCTCAAACACCCTTGATCGATTTATGATCTCCTATTGATAAACCGGTTAACCATACATGCTCCACCAATAACTATAAGCACAAGTTGTTTCATCATTCATCTGTATAGTCTCACATTAGTGTGTCGGTTAACCACACACACTCCACTAATGACTCATAAAGAAACGATGTGCGTTTTCATTGATTAGCATACAATTTTTCACATTGTACTAAACTAACTAGATTTAGATTTTAAAAGAATGTTCTAGTACTTTATATCATTATACTTTTAAAATAGTTATGTCCTTTCAAACCTATTCGACTAAGGACCCTCCACCATAAAAAGAAGCGGCAGGTGAAAACGACACCCATTCAATGATAATTTTATAGGTCATTTCCTTATACCTCTGTTATAGTGTGGCTTCGTTAATGAGGCATACTATTGATTCGACTGACTTTTGTTATATATATTGAATTTCAATATTTTTTTATATGTATAGGGTGTATCTTAAAACTTTTCAAAACACAAGGTATAAATATTAATTACCTGAATTAAACATTTAATTAATTAATCATTAAACTAGTTATGGAATTAATATTTATCTTTTAATTAATCATTTAATTAAATATACTGTTAAAATTGTAACGCCCTATTTCAAATCATTTCCTATGTGGGTTTGGTAACCTAAAGACCGAATATCATCAGGCTTAGGGCCTTTGAGGAAAAGAGATTAGACCCATTTGGGTGTGGGTAATGTAATTTGAATGATTCTGGAGTTGGGTTTGTGTTTTGGCGCGAAGGGGTATTTCGGTAAAGTGTCAGTTCGGGCTATTATGAATTTTGGATTTTTATTCGGAAAGTTTTAAGGAAAGGATGATTTGATATAAGTGTAGATCTTCTCATTACCTTTCTGTGGATATAAAGAACGTCAAAATCGGAGTTAGAACGATGAAGTTATGCATGTTTGAAGTTTGCTCAGTTTTGGGTTATGATGAGTACGATGGGCGTACCAGAAGTAAAATGGGCGTATGCAATCAGTGCCTCCTATTTTCAAGATTTATGTCCTATTTAAGCTCCTTAAATCCCCCAAACCCGCTCCATTCTCAGCCTCCACCCCTCCAACACCCCTTCCATGAAACACTAACCCTAAAAGAAGGTGTTTTTGAGTGCTTTGGTATATGCATGGTGCACCTTGGAGAAGAAGGAACTTCTTGGAGGTGTGTTGGTTGCATTGGATCTTGTAGATTTGGACTTTGTTCAGCTTGATCTATCTTCTAGAGGTATAAGGTTTGAATCTTGATGATGCATTTGTTAGATCTAGCTAGCTTTGGATGTTAGGAGCTTTTGGTCATTCTAGTGCATAAAGTTTAGATCTTGAAAGTTTGTGACCTTGTTATAGATAAAAGTTGGAAAATTTATGCATCTAAACATCATTTTGATTAAGATCTGAAATCTGGAGACTTGTACTTAATGGATTAAGTTGAAAAAGATGAACTTTTGGGTCCCTTTGAGACTTAAAGACTAGATCTTGTTTGTTGGGACCATTCTCGTGGATATAGTTGGATTATAAAGCTATTATGAACTATAAAAATGTGATCTTGGCCCTTCTAACCCTTTCATGCAAGATTTGTGATGTCTTCTTGGGTTAAGAACTTAGGGTTTTTGACATTAAGCACTTTAAAGCCATGCAAAGTCATAAAGTTGGAAGCTTTATGACTTAGGACATCATTTTGGGCTTGGATCTGAGTTTTGGATTTGACAACCTAATAGAATAAGATCTTAATGGAGTTTTGGGACTTGGTTGCATACGTTGGGCATACCTGGTGGTACGTTGCGCGCATGCAATCAGCACCATGCTTTTGTTAACATCAGAGTACGTTGGGCGTACTCTCTTGGTACATAGGACGTACTCCACTGGGAAGAGATATTGACGTTTGGACCTTGACCAATTGACTTCGACTTTGACCAAGTTTGACCAAGTTGGACCTTGAGGGTATTTTGGGGAGTTTGATTGTGTTTGGTCTTTTGGTTGGAGTAGGTTTTGGTTTGAGAGCTGGGATTCAGAGTCGGGACCTCATCAGCTTCTGTCCAGTTTACGAGGTGAGTTTTCCTCCCTATACTTACAGGTCGAAGGCACCAAGGCCGTCCCTTTGGATTTGATATCATGTTATGTGATAGTATGTTATCGCGTTGTAGTGATCTGTTAAATCGGTATCCTAGTATATAGGATGATGCTATGCTTTGTGATCTGTAAGATCTGTCTGATTGCCTATTGACTGGTTATAGATTTAGCTGTGTATATGTCGTCATGGTGTGGGTGGGTTGAGACTATACTACTTTGTGTTGTCAGTCAACAAACCTAGTAATGTCTATATCGATATGTTGTTATGGTTTACTGCGCTTATATGTGTTTTGGATATGTATATTTTGACATGTTGTGTGGTTGGGTTGAGGTGGTCCTACTATATGCTGAAGGCCAATAGACCCAGGGCGTCACGGATGGACTGCAGGCCTGAGGGGTGTACCAATCAGGCCGAAGGCTCGAAGAACGTTCCAGATAGCCTAAAGGCCCGATGAGGTGTACCGGTCATGTTGAAGGTTCTGTGAGCATACCTGATAGACTGTAGGAAGGTGGGGCATTCCAATCAGGCTGAAGGCTCTATGAGCGTACCATATAGACTGTAGGCTGGTGGAGCGTTCTAGTCAGTCTGAAGGCTTTGTATGCATGTTGTTGTTTGCTAGGTTATCTGTATGTGTGGTGGTGTTTTGGGGGACCTCACTAAGCTGCGTGCTTACAATTTGGTTTATGGGTTCAGGTACCTCAGTGGACAGTGGCAGGGCGAAGGCGTGATTGTACACATCCTCGGTTTTACAACTGATTGGATCATGGGAGACTCTGATTTTAAATAATGTTT
The DNA here is from genome assembly GCF_051521515.1 of Lactuca serriola. Taxonomy (NCBI): domain Eukaryota; kingdom Viridiplantae; phylum Streptophyta; class Magnoliopsida; order Asterales; family Asteraceae; genus Lactuca; species Lactuca serriola. The sequence continues at coordinate 149,987,599 of NC_136416.1, forward strand.
TGGAAATAATAGTTTGTAAACACTTTTATTAAAAAATGGGTCACTTTTGAAAGGTTTAAATTTGTTGAAAATTTTAGGTTGTTACAAGTTGGTATCAGAGCCTTGGTTTGAGTGAATTAAAGGAACACTCGTGTGAATCCAGTCTTAGACTAAGGAAATAAAAAGTTTTTAAAAAATGATTTTCAAAATAATCAACAAAGGATGCGATGTGTACGATCAACCAAAGCCAATAAGTAGGCCTCAAATTACCAGATTGTTATATGATATTGTGATATGTTAGAACAACATGCTAGTGATAGGCTAAGGATCTTTAGGAATTGCATGATAGATTTGTCTGATTATATGATGCCTGATAGCCTAGGTTTCTTTCTTATATGAAATTGACATCATTACTGTGGTCACTTAGTGTGTGCATCATAGTTGTACATAAAAAAGATTCTATAGCTTGAGAATGTTTGATTTAGCTTTACTTCATGTTCCTGTCTGATTATGGGCTTAGTGTAGAGTCAAGTATCCGAATGTCTATGCGATCCAACATTATGTATGATTAGCATGCACGAGTGGTTGTAGGGTTGGTGGAAATTTCATGAGCGGGTGCAATTCATAGCGGGTCAGCATGAGGAATAATTAGCCACTCTCAAGAGTGGGAGGATAGGATGAAGGTGTATCCGAGATGTTGGTAGATAGAGATCGAGAATTTCGTATGAGGATCTGTCTAATTATATTATGTCTTAGTGCCAGTCAGCTCCTCTGCTTGAATGCTGCTTGCTTTATGCTTTGTGGGACCCATATTGATGTGATTTAACCATCAAATGAATACAGTAAATTACATGTTACGAAGTCTAAATAATCTTAGAGTGAAGGACTTGAACCTATTGCGTAGCTCTTGTCTGAGTCCAACCGTTGTAGGGATGAGTCCTTTAGTCGAAGATTATTTAAGCTTTATTGCATGTAATTGTATTCATGAAGTGGTTAGCTAACATTAGTAGGGGTTCTTCAGCAATTGATGGCAAGGGAGGTTGGGGGAATCCTAGGGGAGCCTAGGAGGTATCCTAGAATGGTTTTTCACTGTTAAGAAGGCATCAGGAGTATTATTATGAGTAGGTCTTAGAGGACACAGGATGATTCTTGAGGAAAGTATGGATAGGTGTGGAAGGTAGTATTGGGCCCATACTACTGGAAGCACAAGATCCAAACTCGAATCAAGGAGAGTTTCGGGGATCCTAAGGGCTGGCTAGGGAAGATGGCATGGTTTGACACCATGATTCGTGGCAGAACTTTTGTATCTGTCGATCTTGTGGTAGGGTTGCACAGACATAAGGATGGGTCTGGAAATTGTTTTGGGCCCCAGTGGCGATATCGTTTTGGGTTGAATGGCACAAACTTGTATGATTTTGTTGGTCCCGAGGGTGTTGCTTGAGGTCGTGCATTGAGTCGGGGGACTCAAGAAGGAAACGATTGTTATGATCGGCTGGGTGATTACAACTGGAATTTGAGTGGTTGATTGATGGTTTGGAATGCCGCCATATATGGCAAGGGTGATTCCCTTTCAGTTCTTCGAGTTCGGAGAAGAAGTGAGAAGGCTTGCGACTTTCAAAATTAGTATGTAAACCCAACATGGGGTATGTTAGTCGTGGCGTTTGGCAACAGTATGTTAGCACATGAGTGCAGGGGTGGTTTGATGTGTAATGGATGCTTTGTGATGTGATCAAGGCTCCATGTTCTTGGGATATTGGCAGGTCAGGTATCGGATTGATGGTTGGGATTGCAAGCTAGGAGGGCATGTTTTGGATCGTAAGTCAGTGTTGGCTTATGCTCTTACAAGGAATCCTTAATGTTAAAGTGGCCATAATTGGAGAAATTTCAAAGATCTTCAACTGAAATTCAGGAATTCTCTTGGGATTTGTTTGATCCTTATCTGGAAGATCATCCTGTGTGTGTTATTCATTCCAAGGTCAGGGATGGTTGTACATGGTTAATCCGATTTGAGTTATGGTTTGGTTTCAACACCAGTAGGTGGTAGTTCAAACTATAAGTGGGGGAGAACTGGGTATTATGCTTGGAGGATCATCGATATGTTTAGGTTCATAGTATTGAGAGAATGATTATTAGGGATCTGTGGTGCGAGTATGTGGGATCTCGGTTTGGGATTTGGTGAAGGCAGGGGTATATAGTAGGTGGTGATCGGATGTATGTGTTCAGGAGACACATGAGTTGTCCCTCAGTAGGAAGTGGTTGGTCAGGGAGCTCGTTGTAGCTATTGGTTTCTTATGGGGGTACCAAAGAATGGATGAGGAGCTGCTAAGACCACTCAGGTTCAGTATTGGTTGTAGAGGTAATTTTTTAGCTCATTACATGGATTTCTAATTATAGTCTAGCTTGTTCAGAGGTCGATCAGGGAATTAGTTTCAGAGTTGGTTATGTTCAGGTCCGCACGGGTTTTATTTCATTAGACCTAATGTCACTGTATTCTCGATCATTGATCATTTCATCCGTCATTCAGCAGAGATTCTCCAAAAGTTTCAAGTGGTGACAGTTGAAGTTCAATGGATGTGTCAACCTATCATCAAGTTCAATATGTTCTATGTTCCTTTGGTCTCGGGTATGTTTACCCTCAGTGAAGTTGGTGTGGAATTTTGGTTCATAGTCGACTCAGGTTTTGGTAGCATTCAGGATCACCATGGAAGTCTTCATGAGCTGGTTGTGTGTTGGTGGAATCTGTTCAGTCTTAACCAAGATATGGGGTCTTGTTCCGATTATTCATGGAGATATCTTCTGTTAGTGATTGAGGTTTTTCGTTCGATAGAACTATGGTTTTTCTCTCTTTTTTGATGATGTTATGGGTTCTCTATGGATGTGCATTGGGGTAATTCATTATATGTATTGCCGATAGGGGTTTATACGACTGGGCAAGATAGCAATGGAGCACTTGGTTCAAATTATATGCATGGTTCTTTTGGGTTATGGCCTTTGAATTGGATCAAGAATACGACCGTTTATCCTATTATCAGGTCGTGTGCGGCCATGATTTCATCATATTTTTCATTGATAGCAACATGTTCTGTGAAAGGAATTGTGTGTTAAGACCATGGGCGGTGACCATGGTAGGATAGACGTGTCATAACTCATAAGACTGTAGGGTGGCCATAACATTCAATGTATTGGTGGATAGTATGGAAGTGTTGTATGTCTGGGATGAGATCGTAGCATTCACCAGATTGAGGTAGACCAGCGTTGGGGTTGTTATGAGTATAAAGGAGGATCAGCTCATGGCTTGGGCAAGGTGGACAGTGGGGTCGGAGATCATATATCTGTTATGGGAGTAGGATCATTGGGGTCCGAGATGGGCCTATGTAGCACTCGCTAGGTGAGACCCATGGTGAAGGACCGTATGATTATGGCAATGCATGTGAGACCTGGTAGAGACCGATTAGGTCTAGGAATTGGATTATGGTTGTAGTAGGATGATTATGTGGCTAGGGAGTGGCATAGAGTGGTGCATATGTGTAACAACCGAAAAATACAACCAATTTTAACTTTTTCAAAAACATCTTGATTCCATTAAAATCTTTACAAAAAGGTTTTCAATACAAATCATTTAAGTGTTCCCAGAATCACATCACTATAAAATCATGAGGAGCGGTACGATCACGCCTTCTCCCTGCCACAGTCTCCTGAAGAACCTGAAAAACATGAAACCACAACTGTAAGCCCGAAAGCTTAGTGAGATATCCCCAAAATACCAACCACAAATACCAAACACGCATAACATGCCATAACACAACCGATCACAGAACAACCATGCACTTCGGGTCTACTGTGTGACTGGTCCGCCGCACCGAGCTACAGTCCACCTGGTCTACCCTCTGAATCTATCCACATACATCGAGTCTACAGTGTGATTGGTCCGCCCGTTCCCGGGCCTTCAATCCACCTGGTCCACTCTCTGAGTCTACAGTATGACTGGTCCGCCCGCACCGGGCCTTCAGTCTCTCTGGTCCACTCTCCGAGCCTTTGGCATGTCTGGTCCGCCCTTTCGGGGCCTACATCCTATCCGGGCCGCTCGCTGGGCCTTCGGGACAAACGGTCCACCCTGGGTATCTTGGCCTACCGCACACAGCAGGACCCGCCTCAACCCAACTCCAGTCCAAACAACTATGTGCACATATACATACAATCATATAGCAATTCACAGTCAACAGGCAAATCAAACAGATCACATAGCATATCATCCTCCTAACCAGGATATCAACCTAACAGGTCACTAGCATAGCATCTCCCTATCTCTCAGGATACCGATCTCAACAGATCTCTAACATATACCATCCTAGCTCTCAGGATGCAAACATAACATAGCAACAACATAACAACAACTACCCGAATCTCAATCCGATAAGGGCCGGCCTTGGTGCCTTAGACCCTGTTGATATAGTGAGGATAACTCACCTCGAAACTGCCGACTAAATAGATAACCCGAACTGCTCCGATCACTGATACGATCTCCACCACTAGACAACCGCCAATGCACTGAACTCAAAACAACAATCAACAATTACCAAAATGCCCCTGGAAACCACTGGTCAGCCCTTGGTCAAAGATAAGGTCAAAGTCAACCCCTGACTGACCCTACTTGCCGAGTCAACCCTATGACTCGCCGAGTTCCCATAAACAGAACTTCCTTCAAATCGCGACCTAACTCGCCGAGTCACCCCGAGACTCGTCGAGTTCAACAACTCTGAGTCCACTCGCACACAACTCACCGAGTCGTCCCTTGACTCACCGATTCTTGACTCGACCAGGAAATATTGGGACTCTTCGACAAGACTCGCCGAGCCCAAGAACAGACTCGCCGAGTCTAAGGCTATCTTCAACCTACTCACCGAGTTGTTCATACAACTCGCCGAGTTCCAGGCCATCTTCAAGCAACTCGTCGAGTACACCCATGTGACTCGCCGAGTACCACCGGTCTGAATCCATACAGAAGCACTCCAGGCCATGCAATTGCTCCAAAACATAGATCTAGCCTCCTACAACTCATCCATCACGTAAAGTGGCAAACTTTACGTGAATCTAAAGAGATCTATGCAATTTGCACATTAGGGCTAAGGTTTGGGACAAAATAGCTTCATCCAACACTCAACACAGGGACTTTCATGCCTTCTAACTCTTCTCCATCCCAGATCTGAGGTAGCAACCTCAGATCTAGCCTCTAAACTCCAATACATCCAAAGGATATGATCTCAACACCCCCAAAATGATGAATCTAGACAATAGCAGCTCAAACAATGGAAAGATACCTCAAAAGGAAGCTCCAGGAGAAGATTATCCCAAATCCTTGCAAAGCCCTTTGATCCAAGCCTCTTCTTCTTTGGAATCTCCTCAACAACCACCTCTTCAAGCTCCAAATGGCTCAACAATGGTGCTTCTCTGCGATTTAGGGTTTTCTGGGACTCAAGGGGGAACAAAGAGGCTGGGAGGAAAACATAATGATGTTTATATAGGGCTCAACCCCGAGAATTAGGGTTTTCTCCACTCAGCGCCTACTCGCTGAGTCCATCTTGTTGACTCGCCGAGTCGGCTACTTAACACGCGACCCAGTCGCGACTCTACTCACCGAGTCCACCCATGGACTCGCCGAGTCACTCTTTCCCAATTACTCTTTTAGCCCTTCTACTCTACTCTTGATATTTTGGGATGTTACAATATGCTAGAATATCCTTATCTATTGGACTCTCAGGAACCTGGTGGATGGACCAGGTGCGAGACTATCAGTCTCAATGGTGGTTTGGGGATTTTACATCCTAGTTTAGGGAAAGGTTGCTGTGAATCAAATGAGTTCGGGTGAAACACAAGTGTAAATCCTTGGATCTTAGGCTATGGGTTATGTACCGAGTTGGCTCTTGGTTGAGATTCACATCGGGAATCGTTAGTGTAAAAGTGCAAAATTTGTATCTCAACAAGTTATGGATTTAGGAATCTATATGTCGGGTTATCATTTGGAAGGTTCATGGTCAAAAGGATGTTTCAGTTCTGATGGTAGGAGGAGACCCTTGTGATTGTGTTTCAGAATGCTTCTACCTGTGCGGAGGTCAGGCAAGTTATGGGGCTTAGGAATTATAGAAGTATCTTTTTGGAATGATAATTATGGGTTTAGTGATTTTTCAGCACTAGAAGGTTTTGTTCGGAACGTTGGTTCTCAGGAGGGTGGTAATGAGTGATTTCGAAGATGAAATCTAATTTAAGTCGGGGAGAGTTGTAATGCCCTATTCCGAATCATTTCCTATGTGGGGGTGGTGACCTAAAGAACGAGTATCATCAGGCTTAGGGCCTTTAAGTAAAAGAGATTTAGACTCATTTGGGTGTGGGTAATGTAATTTGGATGATCTGGGAGTTCGGTCTGTGTTTTGGTGCAAAGGGGTATTTCGGTAAAGTTTTAGTTCGGGCTTTTATGAATTTTGGATTTTTATTCAGAAAGTTTTAAGGGAATGATGATTTTATAGAAGTGTAGATCTTTTCGTTACCTTTATGTGGATATAAAGAACGTCAAAATCAGAGTTAGAACGAAGAAATCATGCCAGTTTGAAGCTTGGTTAGTTTTTGGTTATGCTGAGTATGTTGGGCATACAGAAGGGCGTACGCAGGGCGTACTGAGGCACCCTGAGTACACTTGGCATTTCAAAAGTACGATGGGCATACGAAATCAATCCCTAAACCCTATTTTCGTGGTTTGATCCCTATTTAAGCTCCTTAAATCCCCCAAACCCACTCCATTCTGAGCCTCCACCCCTCCAACACCCCTTCAATGAAACCCTAACCATAGTTGAGCTTTGTGTGCTAAAATAAGGTGTTTTTAAGTGCTTTGGTATATGCATGGTGCACCTTGGAGAAGAAGGAACTTCTTGGATAAGTGTTGGTTGCATTGGAGCTTGTAGATTTGGACTTTGTTCAGCTTGATCTATCTTTTAGAGGTATAAGGTTTGAATCTTGATGATGCATTTGTTAGATCTAACTTGTTTTGGATGTTAGGAGCTTTTGGTCATTTTAGTGCATAAAGTTTAGATCTTGAAAGTTTGTGACCTTGTTAAAGATAAAATTTGGAAACTTTATGCATCTAAACATCATTTTGATTAAGATCTGAAATCTGGAGACTTGTACTGAATGGATTAAGTTAAAAAAGATGAACTTTTGGGTCCCTTAGAGACTTAAAGACTAGATTTTGTTTGTTGGGACCATTCTAATGGATAAAGTTGGAAAATTTATCCATTATAAAGCTACTATGAACTATAAAAATGTGATCTTGGCCCTTTTATCCCTTTCATGCAAAAGTTGTGATGTCTTCTTGGGTTAAGAACTTAGGGTTTTGGACATTAAGCACTTTAAAGCCATGCAAAGTCATAAAGTTGGAAACTTAATGACTTAGGACATTATTTAAGGCTTGGATGTAAGTTTTAGATTTAACAACTTAATTGAATAAGCTCTTAATGGAGTTTTTTGACTGGGCTACATACGCTGGGCGTACCTGGTGGTATGCTGCGCGCATGCGGTCAGCCTCAAGCTTGTAACACCCATAAAAATCATGCCAAATTTTAAAATTTTAAAACATTTAGAAACCAATAGTTATTACCAATTTGTTTTGAAAACAATTCTATATCAAAGTATCCCATAAACATACTCATAAAATGTGTGGAGCTGTACGATCACGCCTTTGCGTTCCCGCGATCATCTGAGGTACCTGAAACCGAAACTAAAACAGTAAGCCCAAGGCTTAGTTAGTTCCCCCAAAAATACCGATACACTACAAATAACACATATACAAATAACAACATGTACTGGGTCCACAGCTTTACAGACTGGATTACCCCTAGGCCCACAGTATGAGTCTGGATCGCCTTTCGGGCCAACAAATCACATCTGGATTGCCACCGAGCCTACACTACGAGTTTGGTATGCCCCACCGGGCCCTCAGCTCGTATCTGGAATGCTCCCGATCCCACAGTGCAAGTCTGGCATGCCCCACCCGACCCTAATCTCATATCTGGAATGCTCCCGAGTCCTCAGTATGAGTCTGGCATGCCCTGCCCGACCCTAAGGTCATATCTGGAATACTCTAGAGTTTGTTGGCGACCGCACAGAGCAATATAGCCTCAAACCAACCCACATAATATGTCAACATATAACACAACTAATGCGCATATAGATAATCACATAATAATACATGTAGTCCTACAAATCTACCAAACCGGCATAACAACTAGCATGCGATACTAACTTATACTCAACATACTACCAACTGCTAGGATATCATATCAAATGGGCCAGCCTTGGTACCTTAGACCCCATAGTATAGTGAGGATAACTCACCTGGCACTGCTGAAGTCCCGCAGATGAAACTCGAGCTGCTAGTTGACAGATTCCTGAACTGCCAACATCAAACAATACCCAATTAATAATTGGGTTCCAAGCCCAAGGTCCCAAATGCCCAATAGCCAAGTAATGGGCCAAGGCCGACCCAGACCTCTACATGGTCTTTCCTTCAGGCCCATCCAATTCTCTAATACAAACTCTTGGTATTCTCATGGCCCAATATCACACAATCATCAAGTCCCAGTTATGGCCCACCTATGGCCCAATTTTCCACATTGGGACTAAGTCCTTCACATGGGCCTTATCCTAAAACTCATTCAATTATTTTGGTCCATTTAATTGTTCTCGGAAAGCCCATCAATACTCCAATCACCAAAGCCCAATAGAAAGCCCAACTCAAGGCCCAAATGAAATTAGGGTTTTCACATAAAATGACGATTTGGGTTAAGTGTTTCTTACTTAACCCATTAAGGACTTGATCCATTAAGTCCAATATTGCCTTAGGTTAATCTGCCAATGATTATTAATTATTAGTTTAAGTTTATTAAATAATTCCTACGCGTGTTCCGATTAATTCCCAAAATTAGGGTTTTATGCCATTACGGTTTTCCAAATGCTAATTAGGGTTTCCAATCCAATACTAGCCCATTAGTAACATGATTGGGCTTTTAGGTGAATTTGGGCTTCATTGGGTCCATTAGAGTCTCATTATGCATACTAGGGTTTCATTGGTTGGGCACCATCCACTACCACCTCGGGTAGTGGTGGTCAATGGCGGCTCACGACAGCGGCCACCACCTCACGGTGTTGGTTAGGGTTTCTAGTCTATTTTATCAAAACATCCAAAAATCAACTACACACAAGCAAAAGCACACCACCACCCAACACGGCGGTTGGTGGCGGTAGCCACCACCTCAAAGTGGTGGTTTTGAGTTTTCTTTTCATTATTCTAGTCGATATTACAATTTTACAATGAAATAACCCAAAATAAACACACACTCAAAATAATCACACACACACACAACCACCTTGTGGTCGTAGGCGGTGGTAAAGAGTGGTAGCAACCACCTTACAGTGGTGGTGGTGACTGTTCTTGTGGATTCCGGCCTAAAAATCCCCTCATACATGAAATAACACACACACACACACACACTGTCTTGATCGTAAAAGGAATCTGGCCACCCACCTGGTGGTGTAAGGCATCCGCATCGAAAAAGGAAAGCGGCAGCAACAGCGGCTATCGGTGGCACAGTGGCATGGCGGCGACGGAAACGAGCGGAACAGTCGGGAAGCGGCATCAGTTGTTGGGGCAGCAGTGACGACACAACACTGATAGAAGGTGGAGAAGGAGAATGGGTCGGAAAAGCAACCCTATCTGTCGCTATGTCCGGTGATAGCCTCATTTTCAATGGAAGCAGGTAGTGGCGGCTTCAGCTCCGTCTTCGACTTCAAATCTCCCGACAGGCGCGACTTCAGTCTCGGTGCTCCGTTCATCGGCTGAGTAAAGTGTGGTGGTTCATGGAAGTGGTAGTGGCGCTACGATGGCGAGACGGAGGAGTGGTGGCAGCAGGCTCCGATCACGGGTTTGATGTTCGGTCTTGGTGGCCTAAGACGTCCGACAACAGCGCTATGGCGGCATCCGACGGTTGGCGACCTCAATGGAGGTGGTGGTGCGACACCGGAGATTGAGGGTGTGAGAGCGGTGGCTGTTGTTCATTTAGGTTTAGGGTTCCGGAAGGGGTGGTGGGTTATATACCCGATCCATTAACTAGTTTCCATAATGGCAGATATAGCCCCTCCTTTCCCTTTTTTTAAAAATTCAATCCACATTTTACCTTTTTAACCCCAGCCAGCCAAAAGCTTTTCATCTTAGGTCCCAAAATTACCCTTTAGCCCCTTGCTTCCATAATTCCTCTCATAATAAGCCTACTAATTGCCAAGCAACCCTCAATCTTCAAAATTCTTTACAATTTAAATCTTGAAATTACACTTTAACCCCTGAAAATCCAAATCATATTACACTTTAACCCTTGAAAAATTATTATTTAATTTTTGGACAATAATAATAGAAAATAATAATAAAAATTAATTCTCTGGATTACGATTTTATTATTTAATTATTATATTTTAAACGGGATGCTACAAAGCTATTGGTCAACATCAGAGTACACTGGGCGTACTCCGTTGGGAAGAGATATTGACTTTTGGACCTTGACCAATTGACTTGGACTTTGACCAAGTTTGACTAAGTTGGGCCTTGAGGGTATTTTGGGGAGTTAGATTTTTTTGGTCTTTTGGTTGGAGTATGTTTTGGTTTGAGAGCTGGGATTCGGAGTCGGGACCTCATCAGGTTTTGTCTCGTTTTCGAGGTGAGTTTTCCTCCCTGTACTTATAGGTCGAAGGCACCAAGGCCAACCCTTTTGATTTGATATCATGTTATGTGATAGTATGTTATCGTGCTGTAGTGATCTGTTAGATCGGTATCCTAGTATATAGGATGATGCTATGCTTAGTGCTCTGTAAGATCTGTCTGATTGTCTGTTGACTGGTTATAAGTTTAGTTGTGTATATATTTTCGTGGTATGGGTGGGTTGAGACTATACTGCTTTGTACTGTCAGTTAATAAACCCAGTAATGTCTATATTGATATTTTGTTATGGCTTGTTGGGATTATATGTGTTTTGGATATGTATATGTTGACGTGTTGCGTGGTTAGGTTGAGGCGGTCCTACTATGTGTTGAAGGCCAAGAGACCCAGGCTATCCTGGATAGACTACATGCCTGAGGGCCGTACCTGTGAAGCCAAAGGCCCAATGAATGTTCCAGATAGGATGAAGGCCCCATGAGGCGTACCAGTCATGCTGAAGGTTTTGTGAGCATACCAAATAGACTATAGGATGGTGGGGCGTTCTAGTCAGGCTGAAGGCTCTGTGAGCGTACCAGATAGACTATATGTCGGTCGGGCGTTCCAGTCATGCTGAAGGCTGTGTAGGAATGTTGTTTTTTTGCTAGGTTATTTGTTTTTGTGGTGGTATTTTGGGGGAACTCACTAAACTGCATGCTTACAGTTTGATTTATGGTTTCAGGTGCCTCAATGGATAGTGGTAGAGCGAAGTTGTGACCGTACACATCTTGGGTTTTACAACTAGTTGGATCTTGGGAGACTTTGATTTTAAATAATATTTTTGAAATAATGGTTTGTAAACACTTTTATTAATAAATGAGTCGCTTTTGAAAGGTTTAAATTTTTGAAAATTTTGGGGTGTTACAAAAATCCATACGGAATATCCGACGAGGGGGGGGGGGGAAGTGAGGGGATTAGGAGGGGGTTAAGACTTGAATGTAGTGAATGAGACAAGGGGGAGGAAGTGAGGGAATTAGGAGGGGTTTAAGCCCAGAATGTAGTGAAGACTGAAGAGGAGCGATCGATTTTTAGAATAGGGATGGTAGAAGAAAACAAGTTCAAGAGGTGTATAGGGATGCAACTTTAAAGCTTATGATCTTTTTATTTGGCTGACTCAATCGCTGCTAAATAAGCTCAATGAACAACATAAGATGAAATTTCGACTTTTACTGATCAACAGTTATAAAAGAATATGGGATTTAGTTTCATATTTGTTGCGTATAATTATGATTGTATTGTTGGATTAGGTGTTTAAGCCCAAAACTATAATTGGTATGTACTTGACCCGATAGTAGCATTGTCCATTTTGGGTTGCCTTCACCGAAGCAATTTGATAGGATGGATTTTTGAGAAAGAGGTTATTTTTGATTTATTAATATATTATAAGTATAATATATTAGTTGTGACATCATATTATTTAATTGGTATTGATCATGAATTAATTTGGAATTAATTTAGTGATCAATAGAGACTAATTAAATTAACAGGGAATGATTATGTAAATCAATGATACATATAGTTTGGACTAATGATCTATGATTTATTAGTTAGTAATGGAGTAAGCTTATGTGCGAGTCCATGAAGTGTTAGTCCAAATGAATTATTGGATCAAAAGCCTAAGTGTATGTATTAGGGTTTACAAATGACCTTTGGAATTCTATATTATATATGTAACCCCCTAAGCCCTAAAATCGACACATGTGCATTCTAACAAGAAGCTAGCTGATTTTGGTGCCTCCAATCTCTCTCTCATTGTCCTTCATTGTTCTTGGTGTTTGTGACACATTTGAGGCATCGTACTTGAGGTGCTAAGCTCTTGATAGACCAAGTTCTACAAGTTACATCAAAGAGGTAATCATCTAACTAGTTTTTATGTTACAATTATCCAAGTTGTATTCTAGTTAGGCTTCATGCTTTGGAAATATGAAATTGCATGTATAATGAGAGAAAACTTAGATTCAAAGCATTAGGGTTGTATGTGCACCATAAGGATGTTATAGTGCTCAAAACCTAACAATGGTATCAGAGCCTAGGGTGTTTTTTGTTATATTGATGAAATTGTTTGATTTTCAGAGCTGTAAAAATAACATTTTTGGCCACTAACTGTTGGACTCGTCGAGTCCCATAAGGGAACTCGACGAGTTGGATCATATGTGATGAACTCGTCGAGTCCATGCCATGAACTCGACGAGTAGGATCACCTATTTGCAAATTTTCGAGTTTTTTGGCATGTTTTGGATAAGGATCATTACCACGAACTGTTTTGATTGTTAAAATTTGATTTTTTTTTGATAAAGTAATGATTATCCTCATCCAAATTGAATGATGATTGTCAATTTTTAAGATAATTATTTGATTTTAGGAAATGTTAATTATTTGTAGAATTTGATTTAAATCATCTTGCTATATGAAATTAGATTAGGTCAATTTTGTGATATAATTAATTATATGATTAATTTAATTATTATCAAATTGATCCAAGAGAGTTTTTAAAGGTTTCAAAACTTGCCCTCAAGTTTTGGAATTTGATAAGTCTCATTTATGGAACTTTAAATTCTATGTTATGGAAATTCAAAAGGTTTTGAAGAGTTTCAAAACTTGCCCTCAAGTTTAGGAACTTGAAAAGTCTCACTTATGAAACATTAAATTCCAAAAACCCTAGTAATTTGAAATGGTTCAAAAAATGCACCTCTTGGCTTTGTAACTTAAAATTTAATTAAGTAGCGTTAATTTTGAAATCTTAGATTTAGAACCTTGATGTTTTGTGTAACATCCCGAAATTCAGGTGCATCTCTTAAACCCTTCTTCTTTCTAAGTTGTCTTGTTTAGCCATTAAAAGTGAACCAAGAAAATTGAGTACACTGCGTGTACTCAAGGGCGTGTTTTGGATGCGGACTCCACCCGATACGCTGGGCGTACCTTGAGCTACGCTGGGCGTAGCGGGTCCAGACTCAAAACCCTAATTTAGACTTGAGCCCTATATAAGGAAGGCTATGGCCTTATCCTCAGCCAGCATTTGAGAGAGTGAAACCCTAAAAGAGAGCCAACCTTCGTTCTAAGCTTGTGTGAGTGTTTTTGGAGCTAAAAGTGCCTTTGGGTGTTAGTAAAGAAGAGGAGGAGATTCTTGTGAAGGCTAGAAGTTGGAGTGCAAGCTTAGATCTGAGTTCTACAGAGGGAGAAGCTTCACTTGGAGGTAAAAATCTCAGAACTTTCCTTGTTGTTATTGTGGTGTGCTTCTTGGACCAATTTTAGGGTTTTTGGTCCCAAGGTGGAGACTTTATGAGCAAAAGGTCTCCATAAGCCTAGATCATCTATATTTCAGAGTATTATGAGTTGCGGGTTCATAAAAATCCAAACTTAGGCGTGGATCTTAAGTCATGCATGAGATCTAAGCTTTATGGGAAAAGAGGAGAGGTGTTAGAGTGATTAGTGACCTTTACAACCATGCAAAAGCTTAAAGGTACCAACTTTATGGAATAAGAGGCTTAAGGAAAGTCAAATTTGAAAGTTGGGTAAGTGTCTAAACCGTTTAAGACCCAAAGATCAAAAGAGCATAAAACTGGGAGTTACGCGGGGTGTAATCCCAGTATGCGCAACGTAGGGGTCCGCGCACCCCGATTCTGTGAGTGGCCGGGTACGCCCAGCATACAGTTTTGGTATGCGCAGCGTAACCCGGAGGGATGACTTTTGGTTAACTTTTTGGGTTTAGTCAATGGTTGGATCTTTGAGTCATAAGAGGGGTAAAATGGTCTTTTACCCTTCTAAGAGAACTTTGGAGATGAGACTTTGAGAGAGTATTTATCGGGAATGTTATTTGAATGATAGGAGGAGGCTAGGTCAGGACGTTGAGCATGAGAGTTTATCTGACTTCATTTGATGTGAGTCTTCTCACTATACTGTACCTGGAAGGGTACCTATGTGTGACCGGAAGGTCTTATATGCTATAAGATATATGTGCTATATGCTGATATGTGATATGTGTGTGTTATATATGCTATGTATGATAAGGACCGGAAGGTCAAGATGATATAGACCAGAAGGTCGAGAGGACATGGACCGGAAGGTCAGGAGGTTACGGACCGGAAGGTCGATACAGGTAGGACCGGAAGGTCTACCGGGATTTGGGACGGAACTCCCCTGAGAAACTCGGACCAGAGGGTCCCACAGAGTTATGGCCTAGAAAGGCGTATGTGTTGTATGTGGTATTTTGAGGAACTCACTAAGCATTTATGCTTACAGTTGTTGTGTTATGTGTTTCAGGTACTAGTGAGGATCGCCGGAAGGCGCCGATATGATATGTACACACTGATGAAGATTTATGCAATTGAGATTCTAGGATATGTTTTGTAATGATAATAATGGATACATTATGTTTTGATATTACCTTGTTAATAAAAGTATGTTTTAAAAATGAAAAATTGTTTTAAAAATTTACTTCGTTACATTTTGAATAGTTCAAATTACACCCTTATGGTTTTATTCTATTAATTAAGTGTTTAATTAAAAGAGAGAATTAATAAATCCATAATGACATGGTTTAAGGTTAATTAAATTAAAAGTTTAATTTATTAATACATTAAACCACTTAGTATTTTAAATGTGTAAAATACACCCTTATACTA
This sequence comes from Lactuca serriola, assembly GCF_051521515.1. NCBI lineage: Eukaryota > Viridiplantae > Streptophyta > Magnoliopsida > Asterales > Asteraceae > Lactuca > Lactuca serriola. The sequence goes on from NC_136416.1 coordinate 150,002,989, forward strand.
TATAAAATTAAAAGTCTAATATATTATATATGTATAAGTTAAAAGTCAGTCTTACCGTTAGTAGGCCTCATTCAGGAAGCTTGTCTATAAGGGGTGTTTAAGGAAGCAAGTTGTAAAATGACCACCATTGGGTATACACTCTTACCCACCGCGCCCTTGATCAGTGGAGGGTCGTTAGCCGAACGAGTAGGATAGGACACAAACTTTTATTAATAAGTATAATTAAATACAAGTAACGAATTGTTTTACAAATTCCCAATCTTAGTTACTTTAGGAAAAATATGAATTTGATGCTAACCCATGAAATTGCACATTGCACCTTATTAGTCGTTAGTGGAGTGTGTGTGGTTAACTAACACACTAATATGGGACTAATGAAGGATGAAAATGGGTAGCTCGTGAATTATCATTGATAAATGGAGCGTGTGTGGTTAACCGACACAATGATTAGGTAATTAATGACATCGAGAGTACCAAGCTAATTCTCATGGTTATTCACACCTTGTTTGTGATCCTCGGTATCCCAGTCACAAACTTGAAGGGCATGATCGAGATTAAACATGCCATCGACGAGTTCAATGAATCTCAAAAGATATAGGAATTTCATTTAAAACCTAATTCGTTTAAAATTTCATTTTCATGGTGGAATTGGTAAATCGTCATTTACCTACCTTCAAATAATTTTCAATTGGATTACGACATCCCTCTTCCGAATTGTGAATTATTGTGTTGGATCCTAGCCTAAATACTTCATTTGGGTGTTATATTAAGGGTTAAATCTACTTACTTGAATTTCTCCCCTTGTAGATGTCTAGTTTTGACAACTATGGTCTTCCTAAATCTTTTGGAAAAAGCTTTCCTCATGAAGTGTGTTCCACATTTTGATCAAGGAACTGGAAATCATACTTCCCTTCTTCCACCTTCTCCAATTATTCTCCTAACCCACTTGTTCATCAACTTGAAAAGTTCAAGGTCACTCAAGACCTATTAACAAGCAAACACGAAGATGAAAAGTCTGTATGTGCTCACATCTTGGAGATGAAGTTGCATATTTACAGGTTCGGAATGCTGGGTGTCGTTTTCTCGAGGAAGTTGGCTGTTGGCTTGGTTCTTCAATCACATCCCGAGTCGTATGGTCAGTTTGTTAAAGACTACTATATGGTAGATCACGATGTGACCCTTATCGATCTTACCTATGAGCAATGATTTGGTGCACTGGTCAAGGAAATTGGATTGGCAGATCAATCTCCCAAACTTCCATGGACATTGATAATGGCAATATTGGAAGTCCATAAAATTTTTCTCTTCCCAATGGAAAGGGATCGGCCAAGGTCAAACCGTTTTACCAAATGGTTAATAGAAATGCTAAGTCTGAGACTGTTCTATGTACCATTCCAAAAGAGTTTGTTTGTTTCTATTTCCAAGACAAGGGGCATTGGATGCGAAGCTACCGCATCTACCTGAAGCATCGCAAGGATGGTAAACTTAAAATGTATGACTATGCTTCAGGTAAGTCCACAATCTAACTCTATTAAGTTCCGATTTATAGATTCTTAAGGCTTGATATGATAAGATTTCATTTTGATGTTTTGTAGGATCAAAGAAAAGAGAGGAAGCTTAAAGGAAGAGTAAGCAGAGTTTGGTTGTGAAGAGATGGATTTCGAAAGCATGATTCGATGATCATATTTTTGAGCTGTTGTTTAGGAGTTATTATAGATTGCTTAAGAATATTTAAAAACATAGTTTTCATTTGTATTTGCATTGTAAGGACAAGTTTTCCGCATTTTATAAATAAATAAAGTTATGATTTTTATCTTATTTATGGTTCCTTGCAATGAAATTTGTGAAAATTGTTGTTTGTATGTTTCTATTAATAACAATGTTGAAAATGATTTGATTCTTAGTTATATCGATTGTGGTAGTGTCGTAATTTTCTAAGTAAGGAAAGATTTTCATCACCCAAGTTTCAATTGAACAGAAACTTGGAATCATGTGATTTGAATTATATGATGTATGAAAATCTTGGTACTTGAGAAAATTGGGACTAATTCCTTGTTCACATATGTATGTGAGTCAAGTGAAGGAATAAAGAACATCTTAGTGCATTTGTATGGCTAAGAAGAGGAATCGTGAATTGTTGAAATGGTTAAATCAAGAAGGTGAGTCATACTTTGTTCCAAAATCAAATCTTAGAGTTATACTCCAAGATTGTGTCTTGAGTGACATGTCCTATGTAGGTTTATAAAACCACATGAAATGTGGAGTAGAAAAGTTTTCTTACTAATGCACATTTGAGATTGGTAGCTGTGATGTTTTGGATAAAACTAAGACCAATTGTATGAAGTGTTTTTCTTGATAAGAACCCGCACTAACTCTTGAATATTTGTTTGTCAAGGAATGTTTCTTAACAACAGAATCTTATATGTCAAGAGGTCAGTGGGAGTCTTAAAGATCTTGAAAAGTTCCAAGAACTAATGAAAAGTAAACCTATTGTAAATCGCTAGCACGCGAATTGAGGTTTGTAACTTATCATGTTGACATATTCTTATTTTTGTGCCCAATCCAGTTAACTATGCATGTGATTTCTATGAGTTCTCAATTGATTGCAGAAGGCAAAGCACCTTGATCAACGGAAAGTACATTAATTTGTAAGGGTGAGCTGCATAATCACTTGGAAGCAGTGGTAGGACCCTTGTGCTCCCAGATCTCTAGAAATTAAGATTGAAAAGGTTCAGTCCATATGAGTTTGAGTTTGTTATAGACCTTACCTTATGATAGTGGTTGGATATGACAACTTAGCATGGATAGGAACACATACACTATAAAATCTTAGTGGCAAAAGTTTCTCTCCTTCATGAAAATGATTGTGAGGAAATGCTTTCACTGGTAGATTTTAAGGAGATAGCGGTTCTGTTAATTGCATTCTCAAATTCAATTATGATTACGACATCCTTTTTCATAGTTCGAATTGTGAGAAAATGGAAAAATAGTCTGAACATTCGAGACTTACTGTTGTAAAGTTCTGAAATAGTTTAGACACACATATGAGTTATCTAAGGAAAGGTGTATGAGTTTGAGAAGCCTAGATAAATTCTTATCGAAGCATCTTGTATCAGAAATATGAACTTCGGTAAGAAAGTCAAAAAGTATTGACTTCTAAAAGTCTAGCTGATTTCTGGGTACATGTCTAAGCTAGTGCGAGCATACTTGTTATGCTTAGAAGTATGTAATTATTATGGTAGCGGGAGCATAATTGTTATACTAAGTATTGTGAGTCAACAATGCTGTTTATAGCAAAAAAAGTTTTAAATTGCAAAGTTGCAAGGTTTGAAAAGTTGTTTTGCTATAGTAAGGGAGAGGATACTTATACTTCATTTCAAATCTAAAAGCCTAGATTGAAATTTTAGTGAGACTTAGTCATGGATATATATGAATGTAATGTTGAGATGTTTCAACTTTTTAAATTCTGTATATCGAAATATTATAGCAAGAGACTGATCTAGTATCATGTCTTTATGTGAGACATTATGAATCGTGTCCCATATGCTTCGATTATAGGATCCATTGCATATGCTATAATATTCGCTTGTTCTGATTTTTCTAAATTCCTAGCGCATTAAGAGGGAAAAAGGAGTAGAACCGGAGATGACTAAAATTCTTAAACAACTGTCAAGGACAATCTAAGGTTTATTAAAGATTGCTTTCTTTTGGATAGTTGGAAGTATAGTAATGGATGGACCATATTGATATAATTCTGAATAGATAAGATACTATTTAGAATGGATAGTCATATGGCAATTACGGAAATGTTTCCATAGTGGGAGTTGGATATTAAGAATATTTGTGTGAGTTAGAAACTTTAATGTAAGAAGGATGTTCAAGGAATGCTTTTTGAATGTGAGACTTCAATTCTAGGGAACTTTCTTGTAACATTCTCAAATGGAATACTTTGTAATATCATTGGCCAATTCTCTGTGACTTTTGTGCCTAGACATTACAAAAGGATCATTGCATGTAAGTTTAGACTCAATCATATTCTAGTAGTGGTAAGAATTTTGTATTCTTACACTTATAATAAGGATTAGGGAATTGTGAATTGAGGATCATTGGAAATGTGTTCAATTGATCTATTTCACGAGGTAAGGATCATAGGCAACCATAGTGTGCATGATTAGAGCATGGGATAACTGTTGTTTTACTTCAAGTATTAAGTTGATTAATCGAAACATTATACAGTGAATAATGTGTAATCAATATGGTTGATTCCATATTGGATTGGATTATTCTTGTGTTTCACTTTGCATGTTTTACTTCCCGAATAATAAAGATTATTCAAACATCCATAGTCAATCATACTTTAGAAGTAAGTAATGAGGTAAGACTGTCATGAATCCGACTGTAGATTGTCTAAGTGTTTATACATAGCACAAGTTTCCTACAGTGTTCATGAGTACTCCTGTAATAAGATTTGAGTATTGGATTAAACCCACGCTCATTTGAATTACTTCATGGATTTTATCACGAGTGATTGTGAGACGATAATATCTTATATATTCTTGAAACAGAGAGATATGAGTTGTTGTTTAAAAGTCAGTTGCACATTGATAATACATAAACGTATCAGTAACTTGATGTTATAAAATGTATTATTGTGTGTGATTTGATGAGTAAATATTACAAGCATATGAGTCGAATTTTATTCGTTCCTTTTACCCTAAGAGGGATAAAAGCGATATCAGTGGGCCCCTCGATGATTTAGTGACGACACCCTAAGCGCTTGGCCAAGCCTGGACAAAGTTAATGTGTTCAATGTAGTCTGTTGTCAGTCGTCATAAATCGGAAGTCTGGAAACAACACATGGACATAGAGAATGATTATAATCCATGTCTCAGTGCATATGATATCTTGTAGAATGGAGGAATATTTGATCCTTTATTTAAAGGACGCGTTATTGATTAGAGTTCAACTGCGGCTTTTGAGAGCTGCGATTGCTAATTGGATTTTGAAGTTGCATTGGAAGTTATAGTTATTAGACTTATCCAAGTGGGAGACTGTTGGATTAGGTGTCTTAGCCCATAACTATATTTGGTATGTACTTGACCCGATAGTAGCATGGTCCATTTTGGTTTGCCTTCACCGAAGCAATTTGATAGGATGGATATTTGAGAAAGAGGTTATTTGTGTTTTATTAATATATTATAACTATAATATATTAATTGAGAAATTAAGCATATTATTTAATTGGTATTGATCAAGAATAAATTTGGAATTAATTTAGTGATCAAAAGAGACTAATTAAATTAACGGGGACTAATTATGTAAATCAGTGATACATATAGTTTGGGCTAATGATCCATGATTGATTAGTAATGGACTAAGCTTATGTGAGAGTCCATGAAGTGTTAGTCCTCGAATGAATTATTGGATTAAAATCCTAAGTGACCCCCTAAGCCCTAAAATCGACACATGTGCATTCTAAGAAGAAGCTAGCCGAGTTTTGGTGCCTCCAAGCTCTCTCTCATTGTCCTCCATTGTTCTAGGTGTTTGTGACACATTTGAGGCATCACACTTGAGGTTCTAAGTGGTGGATTAGTGTCTAAGTCCATAACTATAATTGGTATGTACTTGACCTAAAAGAAGCATGGTCCATTTGGGTTGCATATCACCTAGACAATTTGATAGGATGGACTTTTGAGAAGAGGTTATTTATGATTTGTTAATATATTATAAGTTCTAATATATTTATGTGAAATCATATTATTTAATTAGTATTTATCAAGAGTTGGTTTGGAAATAATTTTGTTATCAAAAGAGACTAGTTAAATAAATGGGGATTGATTTGGTAAATCATTCATTCTTATAAAGTGGACTTGTGATCCATAGTTTTTTATGTTGGGCTAAACCCATGTGGTAAACCATGGATACTCCATGGAGGTTAAAACCCATGGAGCCTAAGGAATGTGGAAATTCATGCCCATTAGGGTTTGCATGGTATAACCCTAATTAAGCCACACTGTATAAGAAGCCCCTTAGCCTCCAAAATTGTGGACTAGTTCTTGAAAGATCATTGAGCCAATTTTGGTGTGAGGATATTCACTTAAAAGTCATCCTTTGTCCAAAGGTGTGCTATGATTCCATTTGAGGCATTTATACTATTGGTGCTAGGTTCTTAAAGGCGAAAATACAAGCTATAACAAAGAGGCAATTCTATAACTCATTTCTATGATGTTTATGTCATTTGTATGCAAGTTGTAGGCTTATTGCTTTGGAAACAATATTGCATGTATAATTAGAGAGAACATAGATCCAAATCATCTAGGTTTGCATGTACACTATATGAGTGTTAGAATGCTCAAAACCCTTCAGTGGTATCAGAGCTTAGGTTTGTTTTCCATTATACTTGATGCTACTTGTTTTCAAAGCTTGAAAAAAATCGATTTTTTGCTTTCTGGACAGCGGACTCGCCGAGCCCCCTCAGAAAACTGGCCAACTCACCGAGTAAGTTCATGCACTTGACGAGTTGGTGGTCCAGAATGCAGATTTTCGAGGTTTTTGGTTAGAATTGGACTAGGATCATTACCCTAAGCTGTTTTTGAACGTATAAACCTGTTTTTGATGTGGTAATGATCATTATTATCCAATTTAAAAGATAATTTTCAAAGTTTCATGATTTGTATTAGTTTAAAAGATTAGGCTAATTTCTTGAAACTTGTTTGATATGAATTATCTTAACTTATGAGTTTAATTAGATCATAGGCAAATTGTTTGATTTTCTTGTTAGAAATTTTGATCTAATTGTTTTGATGTAATCCATAACTTGTCCTCAAGTTATGGAAAGTGAAGATTCTCCTTTATAAATTTCATCTTAAGTGGTTTTAAGTCTTCCATAATTTTCCCTCAAGCTATGGAACTTGAAGAGTCTTTTACATAAATGTTTTTATGAACTCCATAGCATGTCCTCAAGTTATGGAATGTTAAGAGTCTTTTCATTAAAACCTATATTAAACTCACAAGTTATGGAAACCAAAAGTTTTTGAATAGTTCAAAACTTGCCCTCGAATTTTGGAATTTGTAAATGCAAACTCTTACTTTGAAACATTTAGTTCCAAACCCTAGAATTTTAAAAGTTTAAAATTCAAACCTTATACTATTATAATATTATAGGTTTAATATTTACATATATATATATATATATATATATAAGAGTAAAGTAAGTCTTACCGTTAGTAGGCCTCATTCATGAAGCCGTTCTATAGGGGGGGGGGTATAAGGTTACTTCCTATAAAATGGCAGTTTAATGGGTGTCTACTTTCACCCGCCACTTCCTTGACTGGTTGAGGGTCGTTAGTTGAATGGGTTTGACAGGACATTTAAATTCTCATTAAAAGTATAATGAAATACTAATTAACTAAACACTTACAAATCCCAATCTTAGTTACTTAGGAAAATGTGAATATGGTGCTAACCCATAAAATTGCACTTTGCACCTTGTTAAGTTGTTAGTGGAGCGTGTGTGGTTAACCGACACACTAATCTGGGACTGACAGTGCATGGAAAATGGTAGCTTGATGTTAATCATAGATCGATGGAGTGTGTGTGGTTAACCGACAAATTGATTAGGTGGTTGTAACATTCGGTGTGCCAAGCTAATTTGCATGGTTATTCACACCTTGTTTGTTGTTGGGCTGAAAAGAGTTTAGATGTTGCGTCTTTTGGGCTCGTTAGATTAGCCTTTTATTCTCCGGTTTGGGCCTGTCCAACCGAGAGCCTTTTATGTATTGTATATAAGTTAAATGCTTGCATGCATATTAGGTTAAGATTCTAGAGATTATCGATACAGCGATTGATCAAGAGTAATATATTTTTCTGTAATCGTTCTTGTAATCTGTTAATCCTTTACAGTTGATGTTCTTAATCGAGCTCTTCTAAGGATTTTATTTAATCCTTCGACACGATTGATTCAAGCTGTTTGTTCTTATTATTGCGTTTTTAACTGTTTTATATTCATATACTTGTTCAAGATCTAATCGATCTTAGATTAAAAGTTGTTTTAATCCCATCAATTGGTATCAGAGCAGGAGGCTGTGTAATCGATACACATCTTTTCTGTGAAAAAGATTTCCATTAGGGTTTTCCGCAATCATCGATATTTATTGAGCCGTCATCTTAATTGACGTATCTTAGTATTTATTGTTTTGCCCTAATCTGCTTTATTACAAGTCTGATCTTTGAACAGGTTTTTACGATCATTATGGACACAACGCAATCAAACCCTATTAATATTTCCAACAGCATTGGTTCGACGACAAAGATTCCAATCTTGTACACCCATGACTATGATGTGTGGGCGCATCATTTCGAAGATTATGTGATTGGATCGGAGGACAATGGTTATCTCATATGGGAAGCCATCATCAGTGGACCGTTTTCTCATTCTACGTCGTCCAGAATCATTAAGACGCAAAAAGAGTACAATGATCTTCTCAAGGACGTGACGAATATCGCTCAAGATGAAAAAGACAAACTCCAGTGCAATATTAAGGCACTTAGGTTGATCAGATTTGCCCTTCAGTCCGACACATTCAGGCTGGTCAGCTCATGCACTACGGCAAAGGAAGTGTGGGATAGACTTCGCGAACTGTATTCCACAGACGAAGACCTGGAACATTCCATCCAAACCTTACTTCTATCTGAATTTGGTGAATTCAGGCAAGGGGCCGAAGAAACTGTGACCCAGACGTTTGATCGCTTCAATCATCTTCTCAGTAAGATGATCAAACACGACATTGAAAGGAAGCTTATCGAACAAAAGGTTACTTTCTTGAATGGACTGCGATCTGAATGGAGAGCAGTTGTTTCCACAGTCAAAGCCCATGAACAGTTTAAATCATATTCTTTGGCAAAACTGGTAGGAATTCTAAAGTCCCAAGAGAAGAATGTTGTTCAGGAGAAGAATGTTGTCTCTAGTCTTGGTTCGTTGGCCCTCCTATCTAAAAGTAAAGCTGTGGTGGAGGATGAAGAGCTCAACTTGGATGAATATGACCTCTCAACTAAGGATTATGCTATGATGGTATCCAATCCTAAGAGGTTCATAAAGAAGAGATTCCCCAGCAATAAAAACCGAAACTGGCAGGGGAGTTATAGCTCAGACAAAGCAAACAATGAACCGAAAGCTGAGGAGCCCAAAAAGGAACCGAAAGCAGATGGCGATTCCGGAGTAAGCTGTTTCTATTGTGGTGGCAAGAACCACTACGCTAAGGACTGTGTTCTTAAGAAGATGGCTGAAAAGGACAATGGAAATGATGAGGAAGCTGTGCTGCAGAAGAGATTGGATGAGTTAAGAAAGAAGAAGTATATCGCTAACCCCTCTATTAATGCTCTTATTGTGCAGGGTTCGGTCAATGACGATGAGTTCGGTAGCACTAAAGTTTGGTCTACTGACTCAGAAGACGAAGAAGTGAGAAAGCCTACTCATGGAAAGGCATATGTGGCTAAGGAGGAAAGAAGTGGTGGAAAATGCTTCATGGTGACTGAGTTGTCTCAAATGAGGGGATACAACACCGATGGAGGAAGCAATGGACCGAAGGTGCAGGAGGATATGTGCTTTACGGCTAAACCACTCAGCCAGCAGTTCAATGAACTCGATGAACTGATAAAGAAGGTACAATCTGCTTTTATTTCATTTAAAGTACCACCATCCTCTTACGAGAAAGAACTAAAAAATATCAATACAAGAATTTCTCATTTAGATAGTAGCCTAACTCAAACTCGAGTCACCAATTCTAACCTGACTGATCAATTAAGCAGGGCGGCGTCGAAGAGTGAGGAGCGGCGAATGTGGATTGAGTTAAAAGAGTCGGAATTAATTAAAGTTAAAGACGAAAACATTTATTTGCAGAGAGACAATTTGAAATTGTTAAAACAACGAAATGTTTTTTGTTTAATAGCTAAACGTTTGTATTCCAATATTACTCAACTTCACTTGGACTGTGAGATAGGTCAAAAGATCCATCGCATGATTTTGCCCTTTCTAGAATTTAAGGAGGATGAAATCGATGCCGAAGCTTACAATTGTGAAAGTGTGATATCGTCTGATGATGTCAATCCAACCTATATGTATGGGCTGGACAAAATTGAGTCCTTCGTTAAGTCCAAAGACCACAAGGACATGCTCAAAAACCTTTTGGACGAAAATGACCGACTTAAACTGAGAACCGAAACTATGCAAAAATTTAACTCTCTTAACGCCAACGTGAGCTCAGAAAGCAAAATCGATGTTGAAAATTCATCTGAGCTTAACGAGGACGAAAACATGAGTGAAATTTCTGTGGAGGATACGGTTGACTGCTCATAATTTGTTAAAAGCGAATCTGAAAACCACAAAAACCTTATTTCTGAAAATTCTGTGGAATTCGCTAGATTGTCCCAACAAAAGTCCCCGAAATTAGTAGAAAAAGCTGTTGTGTATCAAAAGGTCAGGACCACTCCAAATCAAGTATACAAGGTGACTGGAGTAACCGAACATCAAACAGCTGAACTTACAGCTATTGTTAACGAAGACAATGCTGACGGTTGTGATGAGTATTTCTGGGAAGCTCCTATTGATAATGGAAACGAAACCGTTGGTCTTTCTGAAAGAACCTCCTGGATGAAGAAAGGGAGGTACATACCTGAACCCTTGAACAAGCCTGATAATTTCAGTGAACCAAGTACAAGTGGTACCAAAGAAATTCCTCAAGAGGATGATTGTTTAGCAAAAGAAGACATTCCTTCAACCCCTACAGCTCGAAGCGAAACTTCATCAGATACTCCTTCCGCTTCCTCAGTACAAACTGAATCTTCTTCAGATATTCCATCTGTTACTTCTGCACAAAGAAAAACTCCTGAAGTTCAAAAGGAATCAGTCAAAGTTACAGCAAAAACAAAAGCGAACGTTCATCATCAACCTAAGCAGATGAGGGATAAGAAGATAGAGAGGAACCAAAGATATAGGAAAAATCTCTCTGAAAGGAAACAATTCTGGCACTCCCAGAACGCATACTATACACACAAGGACAAGAATCTGAAGTATGAAAACAATCATGTACGAAAGCCTGAAAGTTCCACTAACCGAAAGCCAAGGTTCGGTTCGCAAGAAGATACTAACCGAAAGCCAAGGTTCGGTTCACAAGAAGATACCAACCGAAAGCCAAGGTTCGGTTCTGAAAAGGACTTCGACCGAAACCAAAGGTTCGGTTCCAAGAACAACACCAACCGAACGCAGAGGTTCGGCTCCACAATGAAAAAGGAACAAGACTCAAAGGTTAACCCCACCAACGATCAAAAGCAAAAGGGTCACCTAGAGTCATCAGCAAGGAAGACATCTCCATCCAAATCCAAATCCTCTCTTCCTAATTTTTCTCATTCTTTTACTTCCACTCATTCATCTCCATCTAGTTCCAAAACTACTTCCGCTTGTCCTCAAAAATCTCATTCTTCGGCTGAACAGAAGGGAAAGCAAAAGGTCGTTGAATCCAAACATGAGTCCAAAACGAACATCCCTAATGTTCATAAAATAAAAGTCTTTACCATTAAAAGGAAAGATGAAACAACTCTAATAAAACGAACATATCTAGTTAACATCTCTCTCACTATTCCTGTTCCCATGAAAAGCTCACATGGACCCAAGAAACTTTAGGTTCCTAAATCTGCTTAATCTTTTGCAGGTTATAAGTGACGAGCAGTTTGACGAAGAATGGTACATCGACAGTGGCTGCTCACGTCACATGACAGGGAGGAAAGAGGAGCTTAGGGAATACAGATCCCTTGCAAATGGTGGCAACGTTAAGTTTGGAAATAACTCTTTCGGGACCATAAAGGGATATGGGATGATAACGAATGGTGATTTTACCATAAGAAAGGTGGCCTATGTGGAAGGACTTCAACACAACCTCATCAGTGTATCTCAGCTTGTTGGAGGTACTGGTCTCAAAGTTTCATTCGATGATGAAGGTTCGGAAATCATAGAGAAAAAGACAAAGAAAGTGATTCTGAAGTCAGAGCGAAAGGGTGAAATGTTTCCTCTGAACATGAAACCCATCAAAGGAAATCCAGCCATATGTCTGCTATCAAAGGCTCAATCCGACGAAAGCTGGTTGTGGCATCGAAGACTCTCTCATCTCAATTTCAAGGATATCAACCGACTTGTCACTGGAGGTCATGTTAGGGGTCTTCCATTGCTCAAGTTTGACAGAGAGCATTTGTGCGCTGCATGCGAAATGGGAAAGCAGAGTCGTCAAAGTCACCCATCCATAATTAACACAAAAGTTGTTGAACCACTCGAATTGCTTCATATCGATTTGTGTGGTCCTTCATCTATTGAAAGCATAGGTGGTAGCAAGTACATTCTTGTTATCGTTGATGACTTCTCTCGTTTTACATGGGTGTTCTTTCTAAAGCTCAAATCTGAAGCAACTCAAAAGCTGAAAGCGTTTATCAAACAAATTGAAGTCCAGCTCAAGAAGGTCGTTCGCAACATAAGGAGTGACAATGGTCTCGAATTCAAGAACAAAGAGTTTGAAGAGTTTCTTGCAGAAAAGGGAATCAGTCATAATTTCTCAGCTCCCTACACACCACAGCAGAACGGAATAGTCGAAAGACGAAACCGATCGTTGTGTGAAGCTGCCCGAACTATGCTAAGTTTCGCTTCCTTACCTCTTTATTTTTGGGCTGACGCTATTTCTGCTGCTTGTTATACACAAAACAGGTCATATCTCAACAAACGATTCACGCTCACACCATATGAGATAATAAATAACAGAAAACCCAACGTGAAATTTTTCCACGTGTTTGGCTCAAGGTGTTTCATCTTTAACTCTAAAGAACACCGCAACAAGTTTGATGTCAAAGCTGACGAGGGAATCTTTCTGGGTTACTCGCTCACATCCAAGGCGTACAGGGTCCTAAACAAGCGTTCAAGAAGAATTGAAGAGACATACTACGTGACCTTTGACGATAGTTATGTCAAGAAGCTACAGGCCAAAGAAGACACTGCCAGGGAAATCTTTCCTCAAACTGGTCAAGTCACAGTCTCAATCGCCAATATGTACAAGAACTTTCTGGATCTATTTGACGAACCGGAAAAAGCTTCTCTCTCCGAAGCAGGTGCAGCTGACAACAAGATAGATCATATGAAGAAGATTATCGAAGATGCTGCAAGAAGAATGCATGAAGGAGAATCGCCCACTGATGACTCTCCAACCAACAATGCTTCAGTCGAGGGGGAGCCACGTTCTCATATCGAGGGGGAGGAAAGCTCTACAACCTCACCCGAAGGCACTTCTCCAACCGAAGGTGCCCCTCCAAACGAAGGTGCTTCAATGCCTGAAACTCCAGCACCACAAGAAACCCCTGAAACTCATGTTTCTCAAGACTCATCAATTGAGGGGGAGCATGATGATATGACGAATGGTGACGATAGCCAATCTGAGCCCGAAGAAATGATCAATGCTGAACTAGATCCAACCTTTGATCCGAATTACCCTCCTCTCACAAAATGGACCAGAGATCATCCTATCTCCCAAATAGTTGGTGATGTATCTGAAAAGGTTCTGACCCGATCTCAACTGAAGGCAAAACAGACATCCTTATTCTCAAAGGTTAAGTTTTGTATGTTTAACTCATTCGTATCAAAAGTTGAACCGAAGACAGTGAACACTGCCCTCGATCACTCTGATTGGGTTCAAGCGATGCAAGACGAACTGAATGAGTTTGAAAGGAACAAGGTCTGGCGCCTCATTCCAACTCCTCCAGATGCTTCGGTTGTTGGTCTTAAATGGGTTTTTAGAAACAAAATGGACAAGGAAGGTAATGTCATAAGGAACAAGGCTCGTCTGGTTGTCAAGGGATACTGTCAGGAGGAAGGAATAGATTACGAAGAAACGTTCGCTCCAGTAGCTAGGCTAGAATCGGTTAGAATATTTCTGGCCTATGCTGCTCACAAAAACTTTGAGGTTTTCCAAATGGACGTCAAGTGTGCATTTCTCAATGGAGAACTTGAAGAAACTGTGTATGTGGAGCAACCTCCTGGGTTCGTGAACGAAAAGTATCCAAATCATTGCTACATTCTGGATAAAGCTGTGTACGGCCTCAAACAAGCTCCGAGAGCCTGGTATGAAACGCTTACAAAATTTTTGAAGATGTCCAAATTCAAACAAGGTTCGGTTGACCCAACCTTCTTTCGTAAAAAGGAAGGTAACCACCTTATGATAGTTCAAATTTATGTCGATGACATCATCTTTGGCTCCACGAATCCCAGCTTAACAGTTGAATTCAGAAAGTTGATGGAGACTAAGTTTGAAATGAGCTCAATGGGTCCTATTAACTTTTTCCTTGGTTTAAACATAAGACAGGGACCCGAAGGCATCTTTATCAATCAGGAAGCTTACACTAAGACTCTCCTAGCGAAGTTTGGAATGATGGGAGACTCAAAAGTCAAAGTCCCAATGGCATTCGGCACCAAGCTGACTCCTTCACTAGATAAACCAGCTATTGACATCACGCTCTATCGTCAAATGATAGGCTCATTGATGTATCTAACTGCTAGCAGGCCTGATATCATGTTTTCTGTGTGCTACTGTGCTCGATTTCAGGCTAACCCACGCGAACCTCACATGCTGGCAGTGAAGAACATCCTACGCTATCTCAAGCGAACCGCCTCCTTAGGTCTTTGGTATCCATCCAATTCAGGCTTTTTCGTTCAAGCCTATTCTGATGCTGACCTTGGAGGATGTGGACTCGACCGCAAAAGCACAACTGGTGGCTGTCAATTTCTTGATGGAAAGTTGGTCAGCTGGCAATCCAAGAAACAAACATGTGTGTCGCTGTCTACTGCTGAAGCGGAATACATTGCCGCTGCATCTTGCACATCACAAGTGATTTGGATCCAGAGTCAACTTCGAGACTATGGACTCAATATGAAGAAGATCCCACTATATTGTGACTCTGAAAGTGCAATTAGGATATGTCATAACCCAGTGCAACACTCTAAAACCAAACACATAGCACTGAGGTATCACTTCATCAAAGATCATGTGGAAGATGGAAATGTCGAAGTTCACTTCGTAAGAACCACTGATCAACTGGCTGATGTCTTTACCAAAGCTCTTCCTGAAGCATCATTCAATAAAATATTGCAAGGGCTAGGTATGATGGAATCAGAATCAGTTCCTCACACTACCACTCAATCTCAACCGTAAGAAGCGAAACCAACCGAACGTTCGGGTTCGGTTCAACCATCTAACTCGCCCATTCCTTCAAAGGTAGTTTTTCTGAGTTGTATATTTCTTGTGCAAAATTTATTTTTCTTTACGTAACATGTTTTTTTTTTATCTCTAAACTTCTTGGTTTCTTAAAAATTTTTCAAGAACCGAAACCAACCGAAGGTTCGGGTTCGGTTTTTCAAAATTTTCAAGAACCGAAACCAACCGAAGGTTCGGGTTCGGTTTTTCAAAATTTTCAAGAACCGAAACCAACCGAAGGTTCGGGTTCGGTTTTTCAAAATTTTCCTGAACCGAAACCAACCGAAGGTTCGGGTTCGGTTTTTCAACTATTTCCACCCGAAACCAATCGAACGTTCGGGTTCGGTTGTCTATTTTTTTAATCAAAAGTTTTTTTTTTCTCTTGTCTTATTTTTTTTTATCTTTTCTATTTTTAATTTTTAATTTTTTTTATTTATTTATTTATTTATTTCTTTTTATATATATAAATTTCAATCACTCCAAAATATTTTTTTTTGTATGTTCGTTTACTTATGGGGATTTATCTGCTGAATTACTTAAGTGTCCCTAGAAGCATGCTGCTGTATGTGTCCCAAGCCTCATAAGATTTTGAATAATTGCCTTCACGACTTGGTATACACAAACCTTGTCTTCCCAATAAGGCTAACTTATTTATTCTAATCGTGAGCTACCTCACACTCTTCTCACATGAGTTAAGAGTCTCCTGCTTGGTCCTTTCTTTCGCAGCAGAGGTACTATGTCTTCTTTCACCATCCCCATTACAATTCTCCATAACCTTCGTTTCATCACTGTAACCCTTGAGACTCTCAGAAACTACCACTGAGGTTTATGGTTACACAACATCTGTGTTTATGATCTTAGTTTCGTGCCACTACGAGCTGAGTGAAACCCAAAATTCAACACCAAAGAATTGACGGTGACCAATTAACTTGATCAAGTTTTTACCAATGAATTGACGAATGTACCTTCATGAAATCTCAATTTTTTTCTCTCTTCTGATTCCAATGAAATTGTTACACACCATAACGTTTCTTCCCATGGTATCCTGTTATATTTTTTTTCTCTGAGATTTTATACTTCACCAAGTCACTTAAAAATCAACTCTACCCTACTTGTTCAACAGACTACACCGGTCTCACAAGTACTTTGTTCACTTTCGTTCTTATATCAAGAATTGAATTGCTGAATCAAAGCGAAACTACCCTTAATTAGCCTTATTAAAAGAAGCCTTTCAACATTTATTAATAAATGTTTGATCGTCATTCAACGGGATTCCACACTAACACTTTGAGGTCTTTCTTGATCTTGAAGGAAGAGATTCGTGCCCGGGATCATCAGTTTCGTGTCATAATTGACATCACAGATATTCCCAAAAAGAGTTGCTTTATTTCCTTATCTTTTACACTCTTTGCACGAAAATCCTAGATTTTCAAAATTCCGTTACTAATTATTTTACAGGCTGGTTTATTACTAAGGGATTACTAATGAAGTTGTGGCCAACAATTAGCCACATGGGTCATTAATTGAAAACAACTGATTAAAAAGGGAAAAGACAAAATGTAGCTGACTCGGCGGGAGTTAAATGGATAGAAATTCAAACGACGATAAAAAAAAAAGGAGGGCGCGTGAATTTGAAACGGCCGCGCTTTTTCTGACACATTTGGACGCGTATGCAGTATTGAAGCGTCATCCATCTGGCATTAATGGCGCGTGTGGAAATGGAAACGGTTCCTCTCTCTGAACCGGCGCTTTTTGGGCGGCGTGATCCTAGGAATCTGACACTCTCTCTCCTACGTGATCATCGCACGTCCCAACTGTCACCAATCAGTCACTCAAAAAAACCCTTCCATATTTCCATAAGAGATTTGAATCGATCTTTCTCTCTCCTATCACCTACTATAAAAACCCATCCAGACCACCTTTTACCTCTTTACTGCCCCATAATTTCCAGAGCAAAAATACTTCCAAACTCTCTCCCGATTATCATCTTCTCCAACCTGCAACAATGGCTGAATCCTCTTCCGTCCATGCTACTTCTCAAATTCTTCCAATCCGTCCTCAGCAATGCCTCGTGATTGATCTGAACCCACTGGCCTATGATCCCTACATGTCGCCGGTCATCGAGTGTCTAAAATACTCCCAGCTTGCTCCGGCACTGTCACGGATTGAAAAGGTGCCAATGGTGGCCCTATCTCAGGTCTACGCAACGGCTTATTACGACAAGGCCGTCGACAGAGTCTTTTTCGAAGTGGCGGAACACAAGACGTCGATTTCTCGTTCCCGCTTCTGCTCTATGCTTGGGTTTGCTGCTGACCCATCGCGTGTTCACCCGGAGACAATTCCGGTTGGTATGCTCTACAGCATGTTCTACAACATGGGCTACACGGAAGTTCTCACCTCCGTCGCCAGATTCAAGAAGTCATGCCTACCGCCCCAATGGAATGGGTTATTTACAGTTCTCTTCAAGGGACTGTCTGAGAGGAGCTTAGGATCGGACGGAGCCAGTCGTCTTTTCCTGTCAATCATGTACGGGGTGTACAACAGGATCAACCTCGATTATGGGTTTGTTCTTTGGCAACAACTGATTCAGAGCCTTTCTTCCACTTCTCGCCACTCTGAAGTATCGTTGGCCCGGTTCTGGATCTTGATCACAAGATGGGCCATGGACAGGTTTGAGGTCCCAACTGCTGACGGTGCCCCGATGTCTTCGATTGGTACGTTCCACACCACGAAGATCATCGTATCCGCTGCATCGAAATTCTCCTTCATTGGCTCTATCCCGGAGTCGATGTATGGCAGTGTGCCATCAGACAGCAGTATGATCAAGGCGATCAAGGAGTTAGGGCCATCTGGTCCGAGGGAACTGACACCGGACATGTTGAGATCGATTCATGATGCCGACAAACCGGTGGCCAGGGGTAAGAAGGCAGACAAGGGGAAGAAACCATCCAAAGCCCCAAAACCTACTCCCAAGAAACGCAAACAACCGAAGACTGCCTCTTCCCCACAACCGAAAAGGAGGAAGACCCAACAAAAGCGAAAGCTAATCCTTTCCTCTTCCTCAAGTGAATCCGAAGTTGAGAGTTCGGACGCTGAGGGATCACAAGGCGATGTTTCTCCTCTACGAGGCAACACACCCCCTCGGTCCCCAACCCCGGAGATGGAACTTCACCAATCCCCAGTTCCTTCCCCTCCGCCCACAATACCTATTTCCATTCCCACCATAACCCCTACTATACCACCAACCTCATTCCCTATACCTCCACCCATATTCACCACCTCAACCAAAACACCACCTGTAACCGAAACTCCTCCCGTAACCGAACCTCCACAAACCGAAACCCATACACAACCACCCGAAACTAACCCCCCACCTACTCAACCTGAACCAACTAAACCCATAACACCCCCAGCTTCACCACCATCTCAATCTCCAGAAGAAGCCTCCGATGGCGATGATCAATTCCTTGGTGGTGATCACATGAACTTTGATTCGGTCTACTATAGTCCGTTTCAAGTTCAGAGTGATGAGGAGGATGATGCTCCAGTGACAAAGAAGCATCTCCGCGATCTTAATGAGAAGGTTGATCAACTTCTCGCCTCCTCTTCAAACCAGCAGTCCACCTTATCTGAAGCTGCCCTTCAGAGGATCGTTGATGCCTTCTCCCGGGCTCAACATGACTCAGTTGCCTCAGCAACTGCTGCGATAGACGCCTCCACCCGAGCCTGTGAGGCAGCGACCGAAAAAGTCGATAAACTATTCTCCGACGCTTCGGACCTGCTAAAGTCTCTGCAGGAAAGCGCCATTGCCACAAAGACGACTCTTGAACCGATTGTTCAACAATTGGCCAAGTTCGTCTCGACGGAGTTGACTTCGTTCGCTACCCTCCGCCAAAATCTCGGCGACGACAACTCGGCACTCCGTGCCTCCATCGATGCCCGTCTGGCAAAACTACAAGAGGATCTTGCTGCAGAGAACTCTCTGATGGACGTTCTGGCAAGTAAAACAACTGCCCTAAAGGTCAAGAGCACGCAGCTTTCCAACTCTGAACAACAATTGGAAGCTCTTCGATCCGAGAGGGAAGTCATCAAGACGTGTGTTTCGGATGTCCACGCGGCTCTATCCAACATCCTGGAAGCACACGACCCAATCCTTAATCATTCGGTGAGGCGCACCCTCGCTGACAAGCTCTCCCCGGCCATGGCCCTCTTAAGCAAAATTGAAGGCCTTCCGAGTTTCGTGTCCATTCCGAAACAAGGGGGAGATGAGATGAAAGGATCGAAACCACCTCCGTCCTCCAAAGCTACTCACACAACCGAACCACCCCAAACTGATCATGCCTCGGGTTCGGGTGTGAAGAACAAGCGCAAACACATAGCAGAGGATGGAGATGAAGATGAAGATGAAGACAAGGAGACTATTGCGGACATGTTAAAGAGAAAGAACAGTCGCAATACTGATGACGATGTCAGTCGTGTGGCACGTGAAGCTGAAGAAGCCGAACGTAAACAAAAAGAAGCCAACGATCTCCTTGAGAGCCGAAAGTTGCTCTTCCCTGCCTGGACCAGGGATCGGTTGATAAAAGAGGCCATAGAGACTCCAAGCATACTATGGCTCGAGCCGGTGATATCGTTCGACTACAACAACACCATTGATTCGCAGTTCGATATGCCACTGACTCGAAAGGCGTTCATCTTCCACGCCTTCTCTAACATTTCTGAAGTCCCGCATCCGAACGATGAGCTTGACAGGGAGCTCATTGACTTCTACCTGGAGGCCGCTCGCCCTCAATACCTTACATGGAGCGCCCAGAAGATTGTCAATGTTCGGGTGATGAAGCCTTTTGCCGTGGGGAGATTCACAAACGTCAAGTTCAAGCTTATCCGAGGATCTGCAAGAACTGCTCACATGATCTCTCTGGCGGATCTGCCCAATCTGAACCCTCATGATTGGATAGTCTTGTACAACATCCTGCTGACAAACGAAGCCGAATATGGTCCCCTCTTAGACCATGTCAAAAGGATGCTGGCATGCTACATCATGGAGGTGGCCCTAATGGATCAGGAGGTTGCCACAGTTTTTAAGAAGAAACCGAAAGTCAAGCCTGTGGGATCGGCCAGTGATCTAAATCAAATGCTAATGGGCAAGATAGATTCGAGGCGAAACTCTGTGATGTTCACTAGAGCCGAAGGACAGAAATGTCTCTTCGCTTTAGCTGACAAACATCTTTACACCACAACTTGCTTGGAGCACATCTTATTCATCATCAAGAAGTGTAAAGACAATTCGGCTGATGATATCAAGTACTTCAATGATATGATCAATTGGTACATCCGGTTTAGACAGACCATCCTTTCCATAACCAAGTGTTTGTTTAGTACCGTGAAGAAGAAGGTACCAGCTTCAGCCGCCGGCCCAAGTAGGAAGTGATAGTCTCGCTCCAAATTGACGCAAAGGGGGAGATTGTTGGGCTGAAAAGAGTTTAGATGTTGCGTCTTTTGGGCTCGTTAGATTAGCCTTTTATTCTCCGGTTTGGGCCTGTCCAACCGAGAGCCTTTTATGTATTGTATATAAGTTAAATGCTTGCATGCATATTAGGTTAAGATTCTAGAGATTATCGATACAGCGATTGATCAAGAGTAATATATTTTTCTGTAATCGTTCTTGTAATCTGTTAATCCTTTACAGTTGATGTTCTTAATCGAGCTCTTCTAAGGATTTTATTTAATCCTTCGACACGATTGATTCAAGCTGTTTGTTCTTATTATTGCGTTTTTAACTGTTTTATATTCATATACTTGTTCAAGATCTAATCGATCTTCTTAGATTAAAAGTTGTTTTAATCCCATCATTTGTGATCCTCGGCTTCCCAGTCACAAAATTGAAGGGCAAAATCGAGATTTAAACATGTCATTGAGAAGTTCAATGAATCTCAAAGGATCTAGGAGTTTCAATCCATTTAAAACCTAATAATCAATTTCGTTTTTCATGGTGGAAATTGGTAAATCGTCATTTACCTACCTTCAAATATTTTGCATTCGGATTACGACATCCCTCTTTCGAATTGTAAAATATTGTGTTGGGTCCTAGCCTTAATATTTCATGTTGGGTGTTATATTGAGGACTAAAATCAACTAATCTTGAATTTCTCCCATTATAGATGTCTAGTTCAGACAACTATGGTCTTCCCAAATCTTTTGAGAAAAACTTTCTTTATAAAGATGATTTTCCACAAGGCAATAAAGGTGAAAGATTAGTTCCTTCTTTGTGCTGTAGTGTAACTTCACTTGCTCCGCCTCCTCCAATGATTCTCCCTAACCCACAAGTTCTAGGTCACTCAAAACCCTATTGGCAAGAAGGAAAGTTTGTATGTGCTCACGTCTTGGAGATTATTAAGTTACATACTGACAAGCTGTGAGAATTGGGTGTCGAAGTCTCGAGGAAGTTGGCTGTTGACTGGGTTCTTCAATCACTTCCTAAGTCATATAGTGGGTTCTTTAAGGACTACTAAATGGGAGATCACGACATGACCCTTATTGATCTTAACATATTTGCTTGTTGTTGTTGAATCAACAATGATTTGGCGCACATGTAAAGCAAATTTGATTGGAATATCTACTCTCCAGACTTCCATGGACATTGACTATGGTAACATTGGAAGTCCAGAAAAGCTTTCTGTTCCCAATGGAAAGGGATCGGCCATGGTCAAGTCATTTGACCAAATGGTAAAGAGAAATGCTAGTTCTGAGATAGTCCTGTGTATGATTCCCAAAGAGTCCATATGTTTCTATTGCCAAGATAAGGGGCATTGGTTGCGAAGCTGCCATATTTACCTGAAAGATCGCAAGGATGGTAAAGTAAAAAGATTTGACTCTACTTCAGGTAAGTCTGCTGTCTAACTCTATTAAGTTCCTATTTGGAGATTCTTAATGATGAGTTTTAGTATACTACAACATCCTATGGTCCACATACAACCCTAAATACCTTGGATCTATGTTTTCACTAATTGTACATGCAAATGGTTTCCAAGGCATTAAGCCTATAACTAGCATGCAATTGCCATAAAAAATACAAGATACTAGTTATAATAACATACCTCTTTTGTTGTAGCTTGATTCCATGCAGCTTAAGAGCCTAGTGCCCCAAGTGTGACACCTCAAATGGTTCACACAACACCACCAAGAACTTGGAATAACTTGAGAGAACATGTCCTTATGCTCAAAATCGGCTAGCCCTCTCATATGAATCCTTAGGGCCGATTTCTTGAGCTATGGGGTCTTTATATATTGTGGCTATTAGGGTTACACCATGTAACTCATGACTTTCCATATTCTTCATGCTCCATGGGTTAAACCTCCATGGAGTATCCATGGGTTACTCCATGGGTTTAGCCCAACATGAAGAACTATGGATCATAAGCCCACATATATAAGAATGAATGATTTAAAAAATCAATCCCCATATATTTAATTAGTGTCTTTTGATCACAAAATTAATTCCAAATTAGTTCTTGATCAATACGAATGAAATAATACGATTTCATATTAATATATTAGAACTTATAATATATTAATAAATCATAAATATCCCTTTCTCACAAAAGTCTATCAAAATTGTTCTGATGCCATGCAACCCAAATGAACCATGCCAAATCAGGTCAATTACATACCAATTATAGTTATGGACTTAGACACTAATCCAATTGTCTCCCACTTGGATAAATCTTAAACTATTATTGCAAGTATGACTCCAAAAACTCGACTAGCAATCGTAGCTCTTAAAAGCCGCTGTCGTACTCTGAACAAATCAATGATGCACCCATTAGAGAAGGGATCATATATTCCTCCATTCTAGATATCATATGGACTGAGACATGGATTATAATCATTCTCTTTATCCATTTGTTGTTTCCTGATTTTTGATTTATGACGACTGACTAATTGAACAAATCAAATCAGTCCAGGCCCGGCCGAGCACTTACGTTTTTTCATCACAAAATCATCGAGGGGCCCACATATATCGCTTTTATCCCTTCAAGGGTAAAAGAAGTGGATAAACTTTGAATCATATGCTTGCTCTATATACTTATCAAATCACACACAAAAATGTGTTTTATATGACCAAGTTACTGGTGCGTTTTCACATAATCAATGTGTAACCGACTTGAAGACTACAACTCATATATCTTGTTTTGAAGAATATAAAATATTATCGTCTAATGATCACTCGTGATAAAATCCATGAAGTGAGTGAAATGAGCGTGGGTTTAATCCAATACTCGAATCTCATTCCAGGAGCACTCATGAAAACTGCAGCTATGTCTAGGCCACCTAGACAAACTACAGACCATTCATGATAGTCTTGATTCATACCTATTTCCAACATATGATTGACTGTGGAGAGTTGGAATAACCTAGTTATTCGGGAAGTCAAAGCATGCAAAGTGAAACACAAGAATAATACTAATCCTATATGACCCAAAAGCACCTTTGAGAGTAAATAAAACACCTTTTGTTTAAAAACCGTATTGATTACACATTATTCATTGTATAATGTTTCGATTTATCAACCTAGTACTTTCAATTAAAACAATAGTCATGCCATGCTTCAAGCATGCATACTATGTTTGTAAAAACAATGGTTATGCCATACTCCAAGTATGCATACTATGTTTAAATATGACCCTTACTTTGTGAAATAGATCAACTGAACATGATTCCAATGATGCTCATTTCACAATCCCAAATCCTTACTGTAAATGTAAGAATTCCAAATTCCTACCATTTACCGAAATATGTTAGATTCTAAGCTTATATGCATTGATCCTCTTGTAATGAATATGCATAATATCATAAAGACTTGTCAATAGACATTACAGAGTATTCCAATGGAGATCAGTTCATGGAAACAAAGTCTTAAATTCAAAGTACATTCCTTTGAACATTCGTCTTGCATTAAGTTTTTCCAATCTTACACAGATTTAATGTATATCTTCCTCCGATGGAAACATTCCCACGTTCCCATTTTGACTATCACTTCTGAACAATAGTTGCCTTTTTTCAGAATATGTGAATATGCTCCTTTCAAAGTTAACACTATACTTCCAATCATCCATAAGCAACCAATCTTTGGTAAACCTCAGATTGTCCCTGAAAATTGCTTAATCCTTTTAGTCATTTCCAGTTGTAGTCCTTTTTTCCCTCTTAATGCCCTTGGCATTTGGAAAATTTAAAACGGATGAATATTATAGCACATGTAATCGATCCTATACCCGAAACATATGGGACACGATTCATGATGTCTCACATAAAGAGATGATCCTTGACCAGTCTTTTGCTACAACATTTTTATTTGCCATGTTTCATAATTCTACTATAAAGAGGGATGTCGTAATCATAATCGAATTTTGAGAATGCAATATATATATATATATATATATATATATATATATATATATATAGAGAGAGAGAGAGAGAGAGAGAGAATTTCCTTATGTTGAACCATTCCAACATAAAATTCATATATATATATATATATATATATCCTTGACTAAAGATGATTAAAATCTCAATCTAAGCTTTTTAGAATTGAAATGAAGTATAATTTCCTCTCCCTTAATTACAGCAAAACAACTTTTCAACCCCCGCAACTTCATGAATTGAAACCCTTTTGTTTTCTATAATTAACATTGCTAACTTGCAATACTAAACATAATAATCATGCTCCCACTAACATGATAGTTATTATCTTACCAGCATAACACTTATACCCACACTAGGTCTGATATGTACTCAGAAATCAACTGGACTTCTAAAAATCAATACTTTATTGACTTTCTTACCAAAGTTCAGATTTCTGATACGAGATGATTTGATAAGACTTTATCAAAATCGTACACCTTTCCTTAGATAGCTCACATGTGTGTCAAAACAATTTTTAGAACTATGAAAAGGGATGCCGTAATCATAGTCTCAATTGTTTAGACCTTTGCCATTTCTCACAAGTCCATGTTAGTGTGCCGGTTAACCACACATGCTCCACTAATGACTTTGAGAATGAAAATATCACAATTGCTATCTACTTAAAATCTACTTAGGGAAAGCGTTTCCTCACCATCATTTTCATGAATCGGAGAGAAACCTTACGACACTTAGATTTTATGGTGTATGTGTTCCTATGCATGTGAATTCGTCATGACGATAATCACAAGACACGTTTAGTGACAAATCCAAACTCATATGGACTGAACTTGTGCAATCTTAACTTCTTGCCACTTGGCAGCACAAGGGCCTACCATTGCTTCCAAGTAGTTATGCAAACAACTGAGAACTCATAGAACTCACATGCATAGCTAACATTTAACTTGAATGTGCACAGAAACAAGAATATGTCAACACGATAGATTTCAAACCTCAAGTCGTGTGCTGGTGATAAAAAACAAGTTTTCTTCTTGATTAGTTCTTGAAAATTTTTAAGATCTTTAAAATTCTCACTAACCTCTTGACATATAAGATTCTCTTGTCAAGAATTATTTCGTAACAAATACATATTAAAAAGTTAGTGTGGATTCTTTATCAAGACAAAAACTTCACACAATTGGCCTTAGTTGGTCTTTTTTTTATCCAAAACATCACAACTTACCAATTTCAAATGTACAAGAGTAAAAAAAACATTTTACTCTACATTTGACAAGTGTTTTAAACTTTTCTTTATGTTACTCAAGGTTACAATCTTGGAGCATCACTCTAAGATTTTTTTTGGAACGAAGTATGATTCATCTTCTTGACTTAACCATTTCTACAATTCACGTTTCCTCTTCTTAGCCAATCAAATGCACAAAGATGTCCTTAGAGAATCAATTGTCATATGCTTTCACAATCACTAAGATAATCATAAAACACGATACTAAAGTACCCTCCCATTTTTTCAGATTGGAGAAACTTTTATCTTTCTGCCTAATTTGATTCTTCTCATTCGTTCTGACATACATTGAAGCTTTTCCAATGTTTTAGAATTACACTTAAACTTGGAAGGATAACCATATTTACTAAACTTTAGTAAATCATGACAAATAGTCTTATCGTTCTATGTAGTGGACTAGACCAGCGCACACTCAAGTGTACCCGATCCCCTAATCCTTCACTTGACTCACATATACATGTGAACAAGGAATTAGTCTTAATTTCCCAAAGATGAAAATTCTCATTCATCACAAAAGTTGCATGATTCCAAGTTTCTATCCAACTGAAACTTGGGTGATGAGAATCTTTCTTATTTGGTAAACTACCACAAATGAAAGAATCAAATCCATTTCCTAATGTTGCTATCAAAGGAATCATATAAACCATAATTTTTTCGCAAATGACATTGTAAGGATACATAAAATAAATAAAATCAAAACTTTTCTTTTATTTTATAACTTGCGGAAAAACTTATCCTTACAATGAAAATGCATATGAAATACATGTTGTTATCTACTCCAAAGCAATATATCATAACTCTTAAGCAGCTGCTCAAAATTTTGATCTTCACGATCAGAATCAACTTACTCTTCCTTTAAGCTTCCTTTCTTTGATTCTACAAAACATCAAAATGTGACCTAGTCACTTCATGTAATAAGAACCTCAAATAGGAACTTAATAGAGTTAGATAGTGGACTTACCTGAAGTAGAGTCATACATTCTGACTTTACAATCCTTATGATTCTTCAGGTAAGTAGAGAAACTTCGCAACCAATGTCCCTTCCTTTGGCAATAGAAACATATGGACTCTTTGGTAATGGTACATGGGACTATCCCTAACTTAGCCTTTCTCTTTAGCATTGGGTCAATCGAGTTGACTATGGCCTATCCCTTTCCATTGGGAAGAGAAAGCTTTTCTGGATTTCCAATGTTACCATTTTCAATGTCCATGGAAGTTTGGGAAGTTGATCTTCCAATCAAATTTGCTTACCAGTGCTCCAAATCATTGCTGATTCAGCAGCGTCAAGAAAATAGGTAAGATCATTAAGGGTCATGTCATGGTTTGTCATATAGTAGTCCTAAAGGAACTCACTATGTGACTTAGAAGGTGATTCAAGAACCTAGTCAACAACCAACTTCCTTAAGACATTGACACCCAAGTCTCCCAGCTTGTCAATGTGTGACTTCATCTCCAAGATGTGAGCCCACATAGACTTTGCTTGCCAATAGGGCTTGAGTGACCTTGAATTTTTTCAATAACTTGTAGGTTAGGGAGAATAATTGGAGGAGGTGGAGGAAGAGAAGTATGATTTCCATGATCCAATTGCGGGACATCATCTTCATTAGGAAAGCTTTTTCCAAGGGATTTGGGAAGATCATAGTTGTTTGAACTAGATATCTAAAATGGGAGAAATTCAATTTAGTTGATTTAAGTCCTGAATATAACACCCAATATGAAATATTAAGGCTAGGACCCAACACAATATTTTATAACACGGAAGAGGGATGTCGTAATCCAAGGTATAAAATATTTGAAGTTAGGTAAATGATGATTTACCAATTTCCACCAAAAAAAACGAAAATTTTTTTTAGGTCTTAAGTGAATTGAAACTCCTAGATCCATTGAGATTCATTGAAATTTTCAATGGCATGTTTAAATCTCGATTGTGCCCTCTTAAGCTTGTGACTGGGATGCCAGGGATCACAAACAAGGTGTGAATAACCATGGAAATTAGCCTGGTATGCCCATTGTTAATCACTAGCACACAACTTGAGGTTTATAACATATCGTGTTGACATGTTCTCGTTTTTGTGCCCATTCCAGTTAAGTTGACTATGAATGTGAGTTCTATGAGCTCTCAGTTCTTTTCATAACAACTTGGAAGCAATGGTAGGCTCGTGAGCTGCCAAGTGGCAAGAAATTAAGATTGAACAAGTTCAGTCCATATGGGTTTGGATTTGTCACTAACCTTGTCTTGTGATTATGGTTATGACAAATTCACATGGATATGAACATATACACCATAAAATCTAAGTGTCATAAGGTTTCTCTTCACTCCATAAAGATGATTGTGAGGAAATGTGATGAGTTTAAGAAACTCTTTGATCGTTTAGATCTTATAATAGGTAAACCATGAAAGCGATAACAACAATATAAAACACAAGAATGAATCTGAATATGTCGAATGATTCGATTGATTCAATCCTCAACAGAGCTCGATAAAGAACTTCCGCTGTAGAGGATATTAGGGTTACCAAAGATAAAGATCAAAATACTTGACATAATAACTTCTAAAATCTTACGTACTGGGATGCATGCAAGCACCTATAAATACAAAACCCTATAAAATAACTCACGGATGGACAGGCCCAAACGGGAGACTAAATGGACTAAATAGCGAGCCCAAGACGCAACACCTTCTGGACCTAACAATCTCCCCCTTTGCATCAAATGTAGCGAGACTATCTCTTCGGCTTGCTGGGTCCAGCTGTAGGAACTTTCTTAGTGGTATTAAACAGACGTGGGATGAGAGCAAGGATAGTATGTCTGAAGCGAATGTACCACTGAATCATGTCATCGAAGTACTTCTTGTCATCTGCTGAATTCTGCTTGCATCGATGAATGATACTTAGAACATGTTCCAAGCATGCAGTGGTGTAAAGGTGTTTGTCAGCCAAGGAGAACAGGCATTTCTGGCCTTCGTTCCTTGTAAACATGACAGAATTCCGCTTCAGGTCAATTCTTCCCATCTGCATCATGTTCAAATCACTGGCAGAGCCTACACGGGAAATCGTAGGCTTTTTCCTGAAGATGCTAGCGATCTCCTGATCCATCTTGACAACCTCCATAATGTAGCATACGAGCATCCTTTTGAAGTGATCAATAATTGGACCATACTCAGCTTCGTTGGTGAGGAGGATGTTGTGCAAAATAATCCACTCATGTGGATTCAGGTTGGGAAGATCAGCAAGTGATATCGCGTGTTCGGTTTTGGCGGAACCTCTCAGCACTTTGAACCGAACGTTCGTGAAGTTGCCCTCACGAAACGGCTTGAGGACCCGAACGTTGACAATCTTCTGAGCGCTCCAAGTTTGATACTGTGGTTGAGCAGACTTCAGATAGAATTCGACGAGTTCCCCATCAACCTTTGGATGAGGATGAGGGACATCAGCAACGTTATCAAAGGCATGAAAGATGAAGGCTTTTCGGGTCAGTGGCATGTCGACCTGAGAATCGACAGAGTTGATACGATCCAATGAAATCACTGGTTCGAGCCACAGAATGTTGGGAGTTTCAATAGCCTCTTTCAGAAGCTTCTCAAGAGTCCATGGAGGAAAAAGAGTTTTCCTACTCTCAAGAAGGTCATGAGCCTCCTTCATTTTCCTTTCGGTCGCCTTAGCCTCTCTGGCAACACGAGCCCTCATGTCAGCATCTTTATCACGACCCTGTTTCTTTAGGAGATCTGCAATCGTCTCTTTATCATCGTTATCACTGTCTTCAGCAATTTTCTTTCCTTTGTCTTTCACAGCCGAAACTGAGGCTTGACCTGCTGGAGGAGGTTCGGTTGCTTTAGTTGTTGTAGAAGTGGGAGGTGGTTGGGACTGAGACACATCTTCTCCCCTTGTTTCGGAGTGGACACGAACTCTAGGAGCCCTTCAAGTTTGCCTAAGAGAGCAAGGGCCAGAGAAAGATTTTCTGCAAGAGTGCGCCTCACCGAGTAGTTCAGAATCGGATCATGGGCTTCAATGATGTTGGAAAGGGCGTCGTGGACATCCGAAACACACGAAGAAATAACTTCTCTCTCAGATCGAAGAGATTCAACTTCCTTTTGAGAATGGAAAAGCTGAAGACTCTTGACCTTGAGAGCAGTGGTCTTTCGTGCGAGAGCATCCATTACTAAGTTCTCGGCAGCTAAGTCTTCATGCAGCTTAGTAAGGCGCTCCTCAATAGTCGCCTTAAACAATGTGTTGTTATCACTGAGAGTTTGACGAAGACTGGCAAAGGACTGCAGTTCTGAGGCAACTGAGGTAGCCAGCTTGTTGACAAGAGAGTCAAGCCTCTCTGCATTGGAGTCAGCAGTACCCTGTAAAGACTGCAAAAGAGAAGAAGTGTCAACAAATAGTTTTTCAACTTTTTCGGTCGCAGCAGAACATGCCTTGGTGGAGGCGTCAATAGCGGCAGTGGCAGAGTTGATAGAGGTTTCATGAGTCTTGATAAACGTATCAACAATCCCCTGAATAGCAGCCTCTAAGATGGTAGACTGTGAGGAAGAAGAGGAGGAAGCAATGAGAGAATCAATCTTCTCATGAAGCTCCTTGAGATGCTTCTTGGTTACCGGAGCATCATCGTCATCATCACTCTGCATTTGGTACAGACTTTAATAGACCGAGTCAAATATCATGTCCTCTCCTCCAAGAAATGGGTCTTCATTATCTGCTGAGTGAGTAGGAGATGAGGGAGAGGGTGAGAGTGGAGGCTCGGTTGTGGAAGTAGGTTCGGGTATGGATGTATGTTCGGTAGTGGGAGTGGGTTCGGGTGATGTAGTAGGAGCCCCCGTATCAGATACGTTGGTTGTAACTCCAGCGGTGGTTGTTTAGGTAGCTTCAGTAAAAATGGGAGGTGGTATAGGGATATAAGTGGGTGGTATTTGAGTAGTGGAGGTTATGGGGGAATGGAAATAGAGATGGAGATTGGTGGAGGAGAGACAGGTCTAGTGGAAACATGTACCTCAGGGGTAGGCGAACGTGGAGGAGTGTTGCCACGTAGGGACTCTTCGGAGTCTGAACTCTCTTCCTCAGAATCACTGGAGGAGGAGATCTTTCGCCTAGGTTGAGTCTTTCTCTTCTTTGGAGGAGGATATTGAGCTGCTTTGGAGGGTTTGCGTTTCTTCGGAGAAGGACCTTTCGCTCCTTTGACAACATTCTTGTCTTTTTCTTTGTCATTCTTCTTTCCCCTGGGAGCATGCCGATCAGCATCATGAATCGATTGAATCATGTCAGGAGTGAGTTCTTTGGGACCAGAGCGACAAAACTCCTTGTAAGTTCTGATGATCCGGCTGTCGCTTCGAACATCCCCATACATTGACTTAGGGATTGAGCCAATAAACTGAAACATAGAGGAATCAGAGACAATTATTTTCATGGTGTGGAAAGTACCTATCAAAGAAAGTGGTGAATCAGCAACAATTGGAACGTGATACTTGTCCATCCCCCACTTTGCGACCAGCGTCCAGAATCTGGCGTAGGAGATCTCTGAATGGCGAGATGTAGATGCGAGACTCCGAATCAGCTGCTGCCATAGAACCGACCCATAGTCAAGGTTGATGTCGTGGTACAGGCCATAAAGAATGGTCATAAAAAGACGACTCGCCCCGTCTGAACCTGCACTTCGTTCTGATATCCCTTTGAACAAGACGGTGAAGAAGCCGTTCCATTGAGGAGGTAAGCAAGACTTCTTGAATTTGGTTACCGTCGTCAGAATTTCAGTGTATCCCATGTTATAAAACATGGAAAACAACTGTCCCACCGGGATGGATTCAGGGTTAACCCTAGATTCATCGGGTGGAAACCCTAAAAGCGAACAAAATCGTTGCTTGGAGATTGAGGCCTTGTGATCAAGAATGTCGAAGAAGATTCGATCGACAGACTTGTCATAGTGGGCTGTGGAGAATATTTGCGAGAGACACTCCATTGGAACTGTTTCGACCTTGGTGAGAGTGGGAACCAACGGCGAATACTTGAGACATTCCATGATTGGAAACATGAATACATCGTAAACCTGAGGAGTGAGGTCGATAATCAAGCTTTGTTGAGGACGGATTGGCAGAATGTGAGAAGTAGCATGAACTGAGGATGAGTCTGCCATTGAAGAGACGAATTTGGGAGAGATGATGAACAGTAGAAGAAACGAAGCTTTTCTTGCTCTTTGAATATTTGGTGTAGTAAAGAGGTAAATTATGGTAGAAATTACCTTTTATACCGTAGTGAGAAGAGAGAGAAAAATATGTTCCCAAATCTTCAAGGGAAATACGAAGAGTTTCCTTAGGTGATTGACGCGTGACAGTGTAGAGCCCCGATGATTACGCAGGAGAGAGAAAAACGGTCCCGTTTCACACGCCTTCCTATCAGACGCCGTTTGAAGTGTCAAAAACGGTTCCACTTCACACGCCTTCCCATCAAACGCCGTTTGAAATATCAAACTGATTGGACTTTCGGCTGAGTCAACAACTTATCCCTTTAGAGTGAGCTGTCGTCATAAAGCAAAATAACCCCGTGTAACATTGTGAGCCACATCTCTTTTATAACCTCAAATTCCATAGCGAAAAATAGCTTGTAAGTAATGAAACCAGAATTATGGAAAATCAAAAAGATTTTCGTGTAGAGTGTGTAAAAGAAAAAGAAATAAAGCAACACATATGTGAGAAATTATGATGTCAGTAAAGACACGAAACAATGGATCCCGGGAACGAATCTCTTCCTTCAAAGTCAAGAGAGACCTTAAAGTGTTTGTTTGGTTTCCCGTTGAATTACGATCAGACACTTATTGAGAAGTGTTGAAAGGCATCTTTTAATTAGGCTAATTTGGGTGGCTTTCGCTTCAGTGCAGAATTCCTGATCTTGACATAAGACAAAAATCGACTGAAGTACTTGTGAGACCAATGTAGTCTGTTGAACAAGTAGGTGTGAAGAGAATTTAAGTGGCAGTTTGAAAATACTTTTAGGGGAAATCTAAAAAAATAGAAACTGGATTCCAAGGGAAGAAATGTTATGGGATTTAACAATTTCATAGGAATCACACAAAGAAAAAATTCAGAGATTTCAAGGTACAGCCCCATGGGTGAATTCGTCAATTCTTTAGTGAAAACTAGAGCAAATTTAATTGTTCACCGTCAATGCATAGTAGGTATTGAATTGTGGGTTTCACTTAGCACGTAGTGGCACGAAGCTAAGATCATGAACACAGAAATTGTGTAACCATAAACCTTAGTGGTAATTACTGAGAGTCTCAAGGGTTACTTGTATGAGGCGAATTGGATGGAGAAAAGTATTTGGAGATGGTGTAAAGAAACCAAAGTACCTCTATTGTAAAATAAGGACCAAGCAGAAAACTCTTATCTCATGTGAGAAGAGAGTAAGGTAGCTCATGATTAGAATAAATATAAAAGCCTAATTGGGAAGACAAGGTTTGTATATACCAAGTCAGTAAGGCTATTATTCAGAATCGGATGAGGCTTTGGACACATACAGCAGCATGCTTCTAGGGACACTTAACTATTAAAAATGTGAGAACAAGATATTCTCCACAATTATCCATAACAAAAAAAAATTTAACGAACACAAGTAAAAAAAATGTTTTTGGAGTTTTTGATTTAAAGAAAAAAAAAAGAACAAACAAAAATATTTTGGAGTTTTTGAGTTAAGGAAAAAAATTTTGGAACCGAACCCGAAATAGACCGAACGCTCGGTTCATTTCGGTTAAAAAAAACTTTGAAAAAGTGAGAAAGAAATGAGAAATAAGGGTACAAAAAGTTTACAACCAAAGAAACTACCTTTAAGTGATAAGCAAATATTAGAGAATAGGACCGAACCCGAGCGCTCGGTTCATTTCTGCCCTCACGTGAAACGAACCCGAACGTTCGGTTCATTTCACTTCCAACTTTTAGTTTTGAGAAGTAGTTTTTGGTACTGACTCCGATTCCATCATACCTAGCCCTTGTAGAATTTTATTGAAACTTGCTTCAGGAAGGGCTTTGGTGAAGATGTCATCCAGTTGATCAGTAGTTCGAACAAAATGAATCTCTACCTTTCCGTCTTCTACGTGATCTTTAATGAAGTGATACCTCAATGCAATGTGTTTGGTTTTGGAATGTTGCACTGGGTTATGACAGATCCTAATTGCACTTTCTGAGTCACAATATAGAAGGATCTTTTTCATATTGAGTCCATAATCCCGTAGTTGGCTTTGGATCCAAATCACTTGAGATGTGCAAGAAGCGGCTGCAATATATTCTGCTTCGGCTGTAGACAGTGAAACACATGTTTGTTTCTTAGATTGCCAGCTCACCAACTTTCCGTCGAGGAATTGACATCTTCCTGTAGTGCTTTTCCTGTCTAAACCACATCCTCCAAGGTCTGCATCTGAGTAGGCTTGAACAAAGAAACCAGAGTTTGATGGATACTAGAGACCAAGGGAGGTGGTTCGCTTCAGATATCGGAGTATGTTTTTCACTGCTAGCATGTGCGGTTCACGAGGATTCGCCTGAAACCTAGCACAATAACACACAGAAAACATTATATCGGGCCTGCTAGCTGTGAGGTACATCAGGGAACCAATCATTTGGCGATATAGCGTAATATCGACTGCCAGTTTTTCCAAGGATGGTGTGAGTTTGGTGCCAAACGCCATTGGAACTTTGACCTTTGAATCTCCCATCATGCCGAATTTAGCAAGAAGAGTCTTGGTGTATGCTTCCTGGTTGATAAAGATGCCTTCGGGTCCCTGTCTAATGTTTAAACCATGGAAAAAGTTAATCGGACCCATTGAGCTCATTTCAAATTTAGTCTCCATCAGCTTTCTGAATTCAGCTGTTAAGCTAGGATTCGCTGAGCCAAAGATGATATCATCGACATAGATTTGAACTATCATAAGGTGGTTACCTTCCTTCTTTCGAAAGAAGGTTGGGTCAACCGAACCTTGTTTGAATTTAGACATCTTTAAGAACTTAGTTAGTGTTTCATACCATGCCCTAGGCGCTTGTTTCAGACCATAAAGTGGCTTGTCTAGAATGTAACAGTGATTTGGATGCTTTTCATTCACAAAACCTGGAGGTTGCTCCACGTAAACCGTTTCTTCAAGTTCTCCATTCAGAAAGGCGCATTTCACATCCATTTGATAGACCTCGAAGTTCTTGTGTGCAGCGTAGGCAAGAAATATTCGAACAGATTCCAGCCTTGCTACCGGAGCAAAAGTTTCTTCATAATCAATTCCTTCTTCCTGGCAGTATCCTTTCACCACGAGACGAGCTTTATTTCGAATCACATTGCCCTCCTTGTCCATTTTGTTTCTGAAAACCCATTTGAGACCAACGACTGAGGCATCTTTTGGTGTTGGAATGAAACGCCAGACCTTATTTATTTCAAATTCATTGAGTTCATCTTGCATAGCCTGAACCCAATCAGAATGATCAAGAGCAGTATTGACGGTCTTCGGCTCAACTTTGGATACAAAGGAATTATACATGCAGAACTCTACTTTGGAAAATAGGGAGGTTTTCTTTGCCTTCACTTGGGATCGGGTCAGGACCTTTTCAGATACATTAGCCACTATCTGAGATATAGGATGATCTCTGGTCAATTTAATGAGGGGAGGATAGTTTGGATCATAGGATCGATCCAATTCGGCGTTGACCATCTCTTCCAATTCAAATTGACTATCATCATCATAGAACATATCGGAATTCTCCCCCTCGACTGATGATGAATCATTTGGATTTTTAGGTTGATTTGGACCTTCAGGTGCAACAGAACTCTCAGGAGTAGCCGGACTTTCGGGTGCTACCGGACTTTCGGGTGTTACCGGACGTTCGGGTGTAGCTGAGCTTTCGGTTGCTACTGAACTTTCGGGTACTACTGGACTTTCGGGTGCTACTGGGCTTTCGGTTGTAGCTGGAATGGAATTCTCCCCCTGAAAGTGTGAGTTCGGTTGATTTGAAGAAATTAGATTCTCCCCCTCAACTAAAGTGCCATGCTGAGGAGGTTCGTTTTGAACTTGTTCTCCTTCTCCCATTTGTTTGGCTGCATCTTTGACAATCTGCTTCAGATGATCGATTTTGTTGTCTGCCGCCTTGGCTTTTGATAGAGTGGCTTTCTCAGGTTCATCGAACAGGTCAACGAACTGATCAAATAGATTAGCAATCGTGGCTGTGACTTGACCTGTTTGAGAAAAAATCTCTCCAATAGTTTCTTCAGTAGTCTTTAGCTTCTTGACGTAGCTGTCATCGAAAGTCACATAATAGGTTTCTTCAATCTTTCTAGAACGCTTATTTAAAACCCGGTATGCTTTTGAAGTAAGAGAATATCCTAGAAAAATTCCTTCGTCAGCTTTAACATCAAATTTGTTACGATGTTCTTTGGAGTTGAAGATGAAGCACCGTGAACCGAACACATGGAAGAATTTTACGTTCGGCTTCCTGTTATTGGTGATCTGATAAGGAGTGAGAGAGAAACGCTTGTTGAGATAAGACCTATTCTGCGTAAAACATGCTGCAGCAATAGCATCAGCCCATAAATATAAGGGAAGAGAAGCAAAACTTAGCATAGTTCGGGCCGCCTCACACAAGGATCGGTTTCGCCTTTTGACAATACCATTCTATTGAGGCGTGTAAGGGGCTGAGAAGTTATGACTGGTTCCTTTTTCTGCCAAAAAGTTTTCGAATTCTTTGTTCTTGAATTCCAGTCCATTGTCGCTCCTAATGTTTCGAACGACTTTTCTCAGTTGCCCTTCAACCTGCTTGATAAACATCTTTAACTTAGGAGTGGCCTCAGATTTGTGCTTCAGAAAGAATACCCATGTAAAATGTGAGAAGTCATCATCAACAACAAGAATGTACTTGCTACCGCCAATGCTCTCGATTGATGATGGACCACACAAGTCAATGTGAAGCAACTCAAGTGGTTCAACAACTTTTTTGTTTATAATTGATGGGTGAATTTGACGACTTTGTTTCCCCATTTCGCATGAAGCACACAAGTGTTCTCGATTAAACTTGAGCAATGGAAGACCCCGAACATGACCTCCAGTGATAAGCTTGTTGATGTCTTTGAAGTTGAGATGTGAGAGCCTTCAGTGCCACAACCAACTTTCGTCAGAATGAGCTTTGGACAAAAGACATATGGCCGGATTTCCTTTGATTGGTTTGAGATTCAGAGAAAACATTTCGCCTTTTCGATCTGATTTGAGAATGACCTTGTTGGATTTCTTCTCTATAATCTCTGAACCTTCGTCGTTGAATGAAACTTTGAGACCGGTACCTCCCACCAGTTGAGATACACTTATAAGATTATGTTGTAACCCTTCTACGTACGCCACCTTTCTTATTGTGAAGTCTCCATTGGTTATCATCCCATAACCCTTTATCGTTCCATAGGAGTTGTTACAAAACTTAACATTGCCACCATTTTGAAGCGATCGAAACTCCCTTAGCTCTTCCTTCCTTCCTGTCATGTGACGTGAGCAGCCACTGTCAATATACCATTCTTCGTCAAACTACTCGTCATTAATAACCTGCAAAAATTAAGCAGATTTAGGAACCCAAAGTTTCTTGGGTCCACGTGAGCCTTTCACAGGAACAGGAATAGTAAGAGAAACATCAACAAGATATGTTCGTTTTATTAAGGTTGTTTCATCTTTTCTTTTAACAGTAAACACTTTGATTTTGTTAGAATTAGTTGCAGGTGTTTTGAATTCAGATTCTGGTGTTTGACCACTAGACTGATTTCGGTCCTCCTTGACTGAGGAAATCTTCGTTTTTCCGTTCAAGTTCGTTGATGATCTTGAATTTTGTGTGGAGACTGAATTGGGTTTAGAAGAGGGTTTAGAATGAGAAGAATTAGAAAAAGAGAATTTAGAATGAGAGTTTTTCCTGACTTGAGGTTCAAAATGACCCTTTTGTTTATGGTCATTAGAGGGATTGAACCTGGACCTTCGGTAGCTGCTCAATGATGAGCCGAAGTTGGATTTTTGGTTGTTGTTGGCTGGTGGTCTGGAACTTGGTCTTTTATTATAAAAGCTTGAAGGACTGAAATTAGGTCTTTGCCTATTATTACTTGGCGGACTGAAACTCGCTTTTCGGTTGCTGCTGCTTTCGGGACCGAACCTATCCATTCGGTTCTGTGCTTCATGTGGCCCGAAAGTCTTTCTCTCTGACTTAGAATCTTTATCATGGTAAGAGTAATGAGGTTTTTGAGAGCGCCAAAACTGCTTTCGCTCTGAGAGATTTTTCTTGTATCTAAGATTTCTCTGTTGCTTTTGATTTTTCACCTGTTTCGGTTGTCTGTGGATATTGGCTTTTTCTTTTAGCTTCTTGACAGCTGGTTCACTTTTCATAGATGAGGATTCGCTTGTGGAGGTGACTTCTTCTACAGGTATTTCTTTTATGCCACTTGTACCAGGTACGTCAAAGTTGGTAGGCTTATTCAGCGGTTTTGGCACATATCTTCCTTTGGT
Source organism: Lactuca serriola (assembly GCF_051521515.1). Taxonomy (NCBI): domain Eukaryota; kingdom Viridiplantae; phylum Streptophyta; class Magnoliopsida; order Asterales; family Asteraceae; genus Lactuca; species Lactuca serriola. Next base: position 150,041,455 of record NC_136416.1, read on the forward strand.
CTTCCAAGATGTTCACTCCGACAGACCAACCGTTTCGTCTGCACTGTCTATAGGAGCTGACCAGAAAAACTCATCACAACCATCTGCATTGTCTTCATTCACTATGGCAGTGAGTTCGGCTGTTTGATGTTCGGTTACTCCTGTAACCTTATACACCTGATTGGGAGTGGTTCTAACCTTCTGAAACACAACAGCCTTTTCTTTAAGGGATGGGGACTTAGTTTTGGACAAACGAGCGAATTCCACAAAATTTTCAGAAATCAGGTTTTTGTGGTTTTCGGGTTCGCTCTTGACAAACTCAGAACAGTCGACTTCAACCTCTACATAAATTTCACTCATATCATCGTCCTTATTAAGTTCAGATGCGTTTTCAACATCAATTTTGTTTTCTGAACTTAAATTGGTACTCAATGAGTCGAATTTTTGTATGGTTTCGGTCCTGAGTTTCAGCTTATCGTTTTCATCCAAAAGATTTTTAAGCATGTCCTTATGGTCTTTGGACTTTATAAAAGATTCTATTTTGTCCAGACCATACATATAAGTGGGATTAACATCATCGGAAGATACAACACTTTCACAGTTGTATGCTTCGGCATCGATTTCATCCTCCTTAAACTCAAGGAAGGGTAGAATCATGCGATGTATCTTTTGCCCTATTTCACAATTTAGATGCAGTTGAGTAATGTTAGCATAAAGTCTTTTAGCGATTAAACAAAAAACATTCCTTTGTTTTAACAATTTTAAATTGTCTCTTTGCAAATAAATGTTTTCATCCCTAGACTTAATTACCTCCGACTCCTTCTGCTCAATCCACATCCTTCGCTCCTCACTCTTGGATGACACCCTGCTTATTTGGTCAGTCAGATTAGAATTTGTGACTCGAGTTTGAGTTAAACAACTATCTAGATTTGAAAGTCTTGAATTCAAGTTATTTAATTCGTTTTCATATGATTTTTGTGGAACTTTAAATGAAACAAAAACAGATTGTACCTTCTTGATCAGTTCATCAAGTTCACTGATCTGCACACTGAGAGGTTTAGCTGTAAAGCATAAGTCCTCTCGGTCCTTGGTATCTTCATTTCCACCATCAGTATTGTATCCCCTCATCTGAGATACATCAGTCACCATCAGATATTTTCCACTGCTTTCACCACCTCTTGCGACATAAGCCTTTCCATGAGAAGGCTTTCTCACCTCATCATCTTCTGAGTCGGTCGACCACACCTGTACGCCACCGAACTCGTCATCCTCTGTTGAACCCTGCACAATTAGAGCATTCATAGAGGGATTAGTAACAGCTTTCTTCCTTTTAATCTCCTCCATCTTTTTCATAAGAATTGCCTCTTCATCTTTCTCCTCATCTTTCTCTGTCATTTTCTTCAAAACAAAATCTTTGGCATAATGATTCTTTCCTCCACAGTAATAACAGCTGACACCAGAATCCGCTTCCACCTTCGCCTCTTTCTTTGGTTCTTCAGTCTTCGGGTCCTCCCTCACTTTTTCAGAACTGTAGCTTCCCTGCCAATTTCGGTTCTTATTGGTAGGAAACTTCTTCTTGATGAACCTTTTGGGATTGGACACCATCATATCATAATCTTCTGAAGTTAGATCGTAGTCCCCCAGGTTCAGATCTTCGTCTTCTACTGCATTCTTACTTTTAGACAGAAGGGCCAAGGACCCCAAGTTTGAGACCACACTCTTCTCTTGCAACACCGTCTTTTCCTGGGATTTCAGAATTCCCACTAGTTTCGCCAGTGAATAAGATTTAAACTGTTCATGTGCTTTAACCGTTGATACGACCACCTGCCATTCATATTTTAGACCATTTAAAAAGGTAACCTTCTGGTCGATCAGCTTTCTTTCAATGTCATGTTTGATCATCTTACTAAGAAGATGATTAAACCGATCGAATGTTTGTGTAACCAACTCCTCTGGATTTTGCTTGAACTCTCCAAATTCAGATAAAAGTAAGGTCTGAATTGAGTGCTCCAAATCTTCATCTGTATAATACAGCTCTCGCAGCCGATCCCAGATTTCTTTAGCAGTACTACAGGAACTAAGCAATCTGAACGTGTCAGATTGAAGAGCGAATCGAATCAATCTCAATGTTTTGATGTTGCACTGAAACTTCTCCTTTTCGTCCTGAGCAACATCTTTCACATCTTTTAACAAATCATTATACTCCTTTTGAGTTTTAATAATTATGGATGTTCCTGAATGAGCAAATGGTCCAGACACAATAGCTTCCCATATCAAATACCCGTTATCTTCAGATCCAATGACGTAGTCTTCAAAGTGATGCGTCCAAACCTCGTAATCTTGAGTGTAGAGAATTGGAATCTTGGTTGTAGATCCTATACTATTTGAGATGTTTATAGGATTGGATTGAGAATCGTCCATGCTTGATTGTTTAACCTGTTGTAAGATCAGACTTGTAATACTTAATATTAGGGCAAGATGAATAATTACTGAGATTCGTCAATTATGGAGTGACGGCTCAATAAATATCAGTAAATGCGGAATTAACCCTAATCACTTCTTTCACAGAAGAGATGTGTATGAATTACACAGCCTCCTGCTCTGATACCAATTGATGAGTTTAAGAAACTCATTGATCGTTTAGATGTTATAACAGGTAAACCACGAAAGCGATAACAGCAATATAAAACACAAGAATGAATCTGAATATGTCGAATGATTCGATTGATTCAATCCTCAGCAGAGCTCGATAAAGAACTTCCGCTGTAGAGGATATTAGGGTTACAAAAGATAAAGATCAAAATACTTGACAAAATAACTTCTAAAATCTTACGTACTGGGATGCATGCAAGCACCTATAAATACAAAACCCTATAAAATAACTCACGGATGGACAGGGCCATACCGGAGACTAAATGGACTAAATAGCAAGCCCAAGACGCAACACCTTCTGGACCTAACAAAATGCTTTCACTAAGTAGATTTTAAGGAGATAGCAATTGTGATATTTTCATTCTCAAATTTGATTATGATTGCGGCATCCCTCTTCATAGTTTTAATTGTGAGAAATGGCAAAATTCTAAACATTTCAGACTTATGGTTGTAATTTCTAAAATTGTTTAGACACACATGTGAGCTGTCTAAGGAAAGGTGTATGATTTTGAGAAGCCTAGATAAAGTCTTATCGAAGCATCTCGTATTAGAAATCTGAACTTCGGTAATGAAAGTCAATAAGTATTGATTTCTAGAAGTCCAGCTGATTTCTGAGTACATGTCAAAGCTAGTGGGAGCACAAGTGTTATGCTGGTAAGTTAATAATTATTATTCTAGTGGGAGCATAATTATTGTGGAAAGTGTTGCAAGTTAGCGATGTCAATTATAAAAAAACAAAATGTTTCAAATCGCAAAGTTATAGGGTTTGAAAAGTTGTTTTTCTATAATTAAGGGAGAGGAAATTATACTTCATTTCAAAATCTAAAAGCTTAGATTGAGTTTTTAATCAAATTTAGTCAAATATATATGAATGTTATGTTGGAATGGTTTAACATAAGGAAATTCTATATATGTAAAGGTTAATTGCGTTCTCATAATTTGATTATGATTACGACATCCTTCTTCATAATTCGAATTATAAGAACATTGTAAATAGAAATATTGTAGCAAAATACTGGTCAAGTATCATGTCTTTATGAATCATGTCCAATATCCGTTCTAAAATTTTCCAAATTCCTAGGGCATTAAGAGGGAAAAAGGAATAGAACCGAATACGTCTAAAGTGGTTAAATAACTGTTAAGGACAACCTACGGTTCGCCAAGGATTGGTCGCTTGTAATTGGAAGTATAAAAATGGATGGACCATATTGATATATTCTGAAAAGACGCAACTCTTGTTCAGAAGTGATAGTCAAAACGGGAATATGGATATGTTTCCAAAGGTGGAAGTTACTCCTTAAATCTGTGTAAGATTAGAAAACTTAATGCAAGAAGGATGTTCAAAGGTATGTACTTTGAATTTGAGAATTTGTTTCTTTGGAATTTCTCTCCGTTGGAATACTTTATAATGTCTGTTGCCAAGTCTCTGTGACCTTTGTGCATAGTCATTACAAGAGGATCATTGCATATAAGTTTAGAATCTAATAGATTACAGTAAATGGCAAGAATTTGATATTCTTACATTTACGGTAAGGATTTAGGATTGTGAAATGAGCATCATTGAAATGTTGTCAATTGATCTATTTGACAAAGTAAAGACCATAGACAAACATAGTGTGCATGCTTGGAGCATGTCATAACTATCGTTTAGACAAACATAGTGTGCATGCTTGGAGCATGGCACGACTATTTCTTTAATTCAAGTATTAAGTTGATTATTCGAAACATTATACAATGAATAATGAGTAATCAATATGGCACAAAAGTTTTGGGCCATATACGATGGGTATTATTCTTTTGTTTCACTTTGCATGTTTTGACTTCCTGAATAACTATGTTATTCAAACCATCCATAGTCGATCATACTTTGGAAGTAGTTATTGAGGCAAGACTATCATGAATGGGTCTGTAGTTTGTCTAGGTGTTTTATACATAGCTGCAGTGTTCATTAGTACTCCTGGAATAAAATTCGAGTATTAGATTCAGCCCACGCTCATCTGAATCAGTTCATTGATTTTATCACGAGTGATTGTGAGACAATAATATCTTAAATTCTTGAAACCAAGACGCGTGAGTTGTAGTTTACAATTCAGTTGCACATTGACGTATGTAAACGCACCAGTTACTTGGTGTTATAAAACATATTATTGTGTGTGATTTGATGAGTAACTACAAGCACGCATTTGAGTCAAAGTTTATCCATTCCTTTTACCCTTGGATGGATAAAAGTGATATCTGTGGGTCCCTCGATGATTTAGTGATGACACCCCTAAGTGCTTGGCTAAGCCTGGACTGATTTGATTTGTTTAATTAGTCGGTCGGCATAAATTGGAAAATGGGAAACAATAGATGGACAAAGAGAATGATTATAATCCATGTCTCAATCCATATGATATCTAGAATGGAGGAATATATGATCCCTTATCTAATGGACACGTCATTGACTAGGTCAGAGTTCGACAATGGCTTTTAAGAGCTACAATTGCTAGTCAGGTTGTGGAGTCATACCTGCTATAATAGTTAATAGACTTATCCAAGTGGGAGACTGTTGGATTAGTGTCTAAGTCCATAACTATAATTGTTATGTACTTGACCTGAGAGTAGCATGGTCCATTTGGGTTGCATATCACCAGGACAATTTGATAGGATGGACTTTTGATAAGAGGCTATTTATGATTTGTTAATATATTATAAGTTCTAATATTTTAATATGAAATAATATTATTTAATTAGTATTGATCAAGAATTAGTTTGCAATTAATTTTGTGATCAAAAGAGACTAATTAAATAATGGGGATTGATTTGGTAAATAATTCATTCTTATAAAGTAGGCTTGTAATCCATAGTTCTTTATGTTGGGCTAAACCCATGTGGTAAACCATGGATACTCCATGGAGGTTAAAACCCATGGAGCCTAAGGAATTTGGAAAGTCATGCACATTAGGGTTTTCATGGTGTAACCCTAATTAAGCCACACTATATAAGAATCCCCTTAGCCTCAAAAATCATGGACTAGTTCTTGAAAGATCATTGAGCCAATTTTGGTGTGAGGATATTCTCTCAAAAGTCATCCTTTGTGCAAAGTTGTGTTTTGATTCCATTTGAGGCATTCATACTATTCGTGCTAGGTTCTTAAAGGGAAAAACTACAAGCTACAATAAAGAGGTAATTATATAACTCATTTCTATGATTTTTATGTCATTTGTATGCTAGTTGTAGGCTTGATGCTTTGGAAACAATATTGCATGTATAATTAGATAAAACATAGATCCAAAGCATCTAGGGTTGCATGTACACCATAAGAGTGTTAGAATGCTCAAAACTCTCCACTAAGCTCTTGAAAGGTCAAGTTCTACAAGCTACATCAAAGAGGTAATCATGTAACTTGTTTTTACGTTTCAATTATCCAAGTTGTATGCTAGTTAGGCTTCATGCTTTGGAAATATGAAATTGCATGTATAATTAGATAAAACTTAGATCCAAAGCATTAGGGTTGTATGTGCACCATATGGATGTTATAGTGCTCAAAACCCAACATGTATGACCTTATGTAAACCTCTGCAATTCTTCATCTTCTTGGTCTTTGGAAATAGAGCTAAACCATGAGCGTAGAAGTTAAAACTAGGGAAACTTAAATTGGGCTATTGACGAATAATAATGAAGACTATAATTTGAAATTGGGTTTTGAAGATTTTACATGGGTTAAATTTTCAAGCTTTATTGGTGCAAATCAAACACTTCTTTTTATGCCCGCCTGGTGTTCAATAAAATGTCTAAATGAGGTTTTCTAGTGTTGCAGCCATTTTCGAACTTAATGAGATATAGAGTCTCTTCCAGGTGTTGTTTTTCTTTGTGCTCTCAAACCTTTTGTTAGAGTGTCACATTTTACTTTGGAATTTTTCTTCTCATTTCGAGGATCTCCTTGAGGCTTTAATAAGATTTGTTTGTGTGTTTATGGCATCTTCTTATACATTTACGAGTGGATCTTGGTCGTGTCCTTTTTGGGGGTTCCATTGTTGCCCAAATGGTAAAGTAGGAGGTAAGGGTATTTCTCGTATGATTTATCACCTCAAGAGTTTCCACCTCCCTACAAATGAGTGTAGAACTATGTTGCGAGAGGCTATATCTTTAGACCATGGATTGTTTATGTCAGTGGCAACAAAATTGGAGTTTGGTCAATAGATATGCAAGGATTGTGTGAGTCTACATGCCCTGCACTGCTCGTGTCTCAACTCAGATGGCCTTGTTAAATTTAATGGGGGGGTGGGGGTGGGGGGCGGGTGATGACATGAGTGGACACATTGTTGGTATTCGAAAGCCGCCACCCAATGAATTGGAGGTAGACCTAAATGAGGGGTTGGTGCTGGATGCCTAACTCCTTGATCGTCTGTTTAAGCTTCCCATTACCACGATTAAAATCATCTCTCATAATTGTCATATCGATTTTTCTTAGGGTTTGAAAGAAACCCTTTCCAAGGTGGCTTCTTATCTCAGGTCCTTTGAATCATGGGTTACATTATTTATTCTTCCTAGGTAAAACAAGAGAGAACATTTAGAGGGATAGAACATAAGGCGACACCAACATCAGAAAATGTCCTCATAAGGTTACATATGGGCATGTCATTACAACAGTGAAAGTATTATGTTCCTTAGGGATTGCTCCATATGAGGATGATACCACAAAGGAATTAGAGAATAAGTATCCACACAAGCCACCAGCATCCATTTCGAGTACCATATTTTCAAAACCTTCCATTGTAGTGGATATTGACAATGTCCTTGGGGGCATTAAATTATCCCTAAAGGAACCTCGTGTAGGAGAGATGGATTAAGAGCTGAAAATGTTTTGGATGCTCTTTGTGGATAAGGTTCATCTATAGCCAAAGACCTCCTACGTGCTATTACATATGTGGTTAATCTATGGCTAGGGGAAAATGCCCTTCGAGTTTAGCAAAATTTGTTGCCTCTGTTTCTCTTACACCACTCTTAAAACCTGAAAATGGAATTCGGCCTATTGTAGTAGGCACTATTTTGAGGGTTTTGGTTTACAAGTTGGATATGAAAGGTGTTCGTAAGGAAATGACCAATTACCTCAATGATTTTCAGTTTGGGGTTGGGGTGTCAGGTGGTGCTGATGCCTTATTACATAACGCCAACATGGTGCTGAGTGAGTGCCACGATGACGAGCCTCTTTCCATTATTATCTTGGACTTCTCCAATTCCATTAACCTTATCGACAGATCCACATTGCTTCATGAGGTCTAATTGAGGCGCCCTTCTATATCCTTGTGGAGGGAATTCCTATATGGTCAAGCAACGAGGTTGTATCTAGGAGACACACATATTTGATCCATTACTGGGGTTCAGTAAGGAGACACCTTGGGACCACTTCTATTTCCCCTTATAATGCACCCTCTCTTGCATAATATTAGAGACAATTCCAAGCTTCTTTTCCATGCATGGTACCTTGATGATGACACACTTATCGGAGATTCAGAGGAGGTGGCCAAAGCGTTGGACATCATTAAGGTGATTAGCCAAAAATTGGGCCTTCAGTTGAATATCAAGAAAATTGAAATCTTTTGGCCCTCGTGCAATGGTAGGAAGCTACGTAGAGGGCTATTCCCATTTGGCATTGGGAGGATGTCATTGGGGTGAAAGTTCTTGGGGAGCTGTTAGTAGAGATGCTAGTTTCATTAGCAGCCTAGCCATAAAGAGAGTCGAAAACCCTATGAATTTGATGTGCCTTCTTCCATAGTTGTCTGACCCCCACTGTGAGATCTTTTTTCTTTTGTCTTGTATGGGTATTGCTAAAATTTTCTCTTGACTGAGGACATGCCAACCCGTTCACATGGAGGAGGCGACATTATTCTTTGAAAATGGGTTGAGCAGGGAGATTGAGGACATTGTGGTTTCTGGTGGACCTTTCTTTGGTGAAATACAGTGGCAAATTGCTTCCCTACCTATTAGTTTTCGTGGTTTAGGTCTATACTCGGCAGTAGATGATACCTCATATGATTTTGTTGCCTCAAGGGCCTAATAATGGGTATTGAAAAACCACATCTTACAAGATAGCGAAATATATGGTATGGATTCTGATCATGCTTGTGCCCTAGCTTCTCTTCGTAACAAGCTTCCATACATTAACCTTAGCAATTTTACTACTATGGACACCCCCTTAATTGAAGAATACACTGGCGAGTGCTCTTTTTAGTAAAATTGTCAATGATATGGAAGTGCATTTTGACATGACAGCTCGACATAAAATAGTTTTTCAGTGTTTACGTGCACCACATGCTCAAGATTTTCTTCTAGATATCCCTATATATGGTCTTGGCCAATATATGTCTTATGTGGAGTATCATACTATCCTCAAATATCGTCTCACGATCCCAATATTCCCAACTGATGAGCAGTAGTGGATCCTTTATAGGGCCAGGGGGCCATGGCCCCCCTGATTTTTGAACTTTTAATACCCAAATTTTATATAAAGGATTAGTTTTTATATTTATAATATTTTTTTACCCCCCCCCCCCTCGTTCATTCTCTATAAACAAAGCAAGAAAATCAAAATGTAGTTCATAAATTAGGAAACTAGATAAGTTATTAACAAAATTACCGAAAATTACTAGAAAGAATTAAAATTAATATATATTAGGATACCAACTGATTTAGATACTAGAATCTATAAAATTCAAAAAATTTGTTGTAGTTTACAATTTTCTTACTCAATCTTTAACAAACAACAAACCATAAACTAGAGATTACTTCTTCAAAAAAGAATGTTCACTGGAAACAAATTGGTCACCTCAGAAACTAAAGAATACAGATGTCTTTGTCTCTCTAGTCTCATCTCTGTCGTTCACAGACTGTTCTTTATCGTTTTCTGTTGCTTCCTCTTCATTGTTTGCCTCTCCAACTGTCGTTATCTGGTGCTTCCTCTACACACCAAACTTTTGCCCACCTCTGTTTGTTCTTATTTTGTCTTCCCACTCCAAAATCCTCATCCTCGGAAGATGAGTAAGTTTTTATTTCTTTCTATCTCTAATTTATTTGTCTTTCTTTCTCTATTACATGTGATATATTATATTTAAAAGTTGAAAGACATATGAAACTAGGTTGTAGGTAACTTGTTTACAGTGTATTAAAAGCTTGCAATAAAACTTTTTTTTATTATCGTTTTGTAATTTTATAGATTATTATATTGCTAAACATTATAGCATAAATGTTAGGAAAAAATAATTTGAAATTAGGATAATTTAGTTTGTTACAGATGTATATATTATCTTTTATTTTTTTATATTTATTAAGTATTAATTAATTTTATATTTTCATCAAAATATAATTATCATTGCTGTAAAAGAATTACAATAAATTAAAAATAATCAATTTGAAATATACAATTGTTAATTATTCTTTCATTTGGTTCTTTGTTAATGGTTACTTGTTAGTTAATTATGTTATTTAGTGTATATCAATTAGAAAAAACCAAGTATTGACATATTTCTAAAAAAAATATGCAAGCTTTTCAGAATATTCCGAACAATCATTGTCAATTGTTTTGGATGCAACTACCGTTAAGATTAATCATGTTATGGAGAACTGATCTCAAATTAAACTTGTTTAGATGTGAAGTTTTAGTTTTGGCCCGACCCTTGGTTCTAATGCTTGTGTTCCGCCCCTGTTGACGAGATATGTTCAGTGTGCTGCAAGACATGTTTGGACTCTTTTGGAGAGCATGTTGTTCATTGCAAAGAACTCATAGGGTTCAAATACATGCATGATATGGTTAGGGATTATTTTGTTTGACATATTTAAGCGTGCAAGAATTTCCGCCGAGAAAGAGGCACCTGTGAATTTTTTGACTTACCCAACAAAAAGAAGGTTAACCCTTAGATTGGATGACATTTTAATTTTTGAATGGGTTGGAGGGAAGCACACATATGTGGACCTTACAGGGGTATCCCCTTTCGTGGGCTTGAGGGATGGGGGTTTCACGGAGGGAAAAGGTTCTTTAAAAGCTGCTACATGTAAGGTCTCCAAACATGAAAAATCATGCATGGAAAATAAACACATGTTCATACCATTTACATTTGATACGTTTGGTTTCCTCGCACCGGATGCGGTGGAGTTTCTTAATAGAGCACAACGGATCATACATAGCAATGTTGTAGCCCCTAGATCTATGAATGTAGTCTTCAAAAGAATTAGCTTTACCATAAAAAAAAACTTAGCGGCGCAGCTTATTGCATGTTTGCCTTCTCGCTCGCTGTACGATGATAACTAAGATTTATTGTCTTTTTCTAATTATCTCCACAAAATCCAAATTAGGGTTTAATCATATATTTTAAATAAAAATTTGGATTTTAATAGTTTCAATATAGATAATCACTAAAAATTAAACCTACATTCAGATTAGGCAAATAAGGGCATGTAAATTGAAAAAACAGAAGGGTGCGACGCATCCTTTTCGGATTTTTTTGTTCGATTCAACTCATTTTCAATCACTTGTAAGACCAAATCTCTAATACCATTGATGGAGTTTATAGGTTAAGAAAATCATATACTTGAAGAAACACACTTAACAATTAAGGGTACATGCCACCTATAAGGATCTATGTCTTCACACATTGAAAGCAACATACAATGAACTATAAGAACCCCAGATATAATCAAAATTACTAGAATTAGGGTTATATACCTTTTTATTGTAATATCAAACAATACCCTTGAGTTGTCACACCTCGGCCGTCGGCGGAAACACCGAGCGGTGTAACGTCATTTCTCGTATCATAGTTATCAACTTCCTGAAAACACATGCAATTTAAAAAAACGTCAACATAAAGTTGGTGAGTTCACAGGTTTTGACTCCATATAAAAATAATACATTTTCCAAGCTCAAAAGTATAGTTTTGAAAGTATAATTTTGACTCTCCAACGTTTACTATATATATCCTAGGTATAAAAGTTTACTTACCAAATAAGTATATACCTATAAATCTCATATACTATGAATATAAGTGTTTGTAATTCCATACAAACGAAAGTTTCTACATATAAATCTTATTTCAATTCTATACGAGAAAAACCACTACATATAAATCTATTTCAATTCTATACGAGTATGTGTGCTAGGTATAATTATCTACTTAATATAAGTAGTACCTAGGGTATAAGTAGGGGGAAACTTATACTTAACATTAATACTTGTATAACGACGAAGTATAATGTTTCTAACAAGTTGCTACCATGAGTCTGTAACCGCTGCTTGACAACAAAACCTCTGACAAAACAATACACTCATGATTTACCATGAGAAACAATACACTCATGATTTATCTTGAGAAACAATACACTCATGATTTACCATGAGAAACAATACCGCACGCTTCATCGACGCCGGAACAAAAACAAAAGGAACGGATCGTCACTCGCTTGTCTTGGGTTGTAATTAACAATCACGAGTGGGGTCGTCAACCCGTATCTTATTCATACACGACTTCCTCGCTCGCATGGGATTAACGGTTACAGGTCAGAGGACTTCCACTAAGATCAACAATCTTAGTTGATGAATGAGGTAGCTCATGTAGACATCGACGACTTCCTATAGCTCTAACAACAAAAGCATTTTCATGTCTAAAACCCTAAGTCACTAGACTATGCTTTTAAACATTACTCCTAACTTCATAACATTTAGGCAGTATAATAGCTATATCTTGAAGTAAAACCAGGTTTTATATTGACCTAAAACAATTAATAACAACATATAACTTTCCTAGTTTTATCTTGAAATAAAACTATCAATAGGAATACTAAGTTTTATCTTAACATAAAACTAACAATAACAACATATAACATATCTTGTTTTATCTTGACATAAAACCAATAACAACAACATATAACATACATGGTTTTATCTTGATATAAAACCAACAATAACAACATATAACATACATGGTTTTATCTCGACATAAAACAAATAACAACAACATATAACATACATGGTTTTATCTTGACATAAAACCAACAATAACAACATATTTATCAATGAACATATAGAACTTCCGAGTATAACTCTGGAACTATATCGCACACATAATATATATAGAATCCTAAGTATAACTCAAGATCTACATTAGTACACTACTATAACAATAACATACTAACAACTTTACGATAGTTGTATAATTTCATATACGAAATAAGTATATCCCGGTTATTATAGCTATCTACGTTGATACTAATATACTATCATATAGACATAATAATAACGTATATATAATATTTAGTATGTGTTTTCCCCCAAAATATTAGAAAGTGGGGCCGTGAAACTCACCTTAGCAACGTAATTTTATATAATCTAAGAAGAAACGGTCAGCGGTACAAGGTCGTTGGGGATCAGGAAGCAAAACAGATTCAGCAAAGGAGAGAGGAGGAAGGAGATCAGGTGCAAGAATGGCTGAGGTCAAACTTGCTATTTATAGGAAGATTTTTGGCCACTCACGATGTGAGAATGATAGATTCACGTCGTGAGCTATGGAAAGAGTCATCTTGTAGCTTTAACGTGTGTTTTCTAGCCCCGATTCGTGTCTTGCATCGTCCTCATATCGTGAGAAAACCTTGCTCACGTCGTGAGCTTTTGGGTTATCGTTCTATAGACTTCTAGCTTCAAAATGTGGCGTTTTGACTCTTCACATCGTGAGTTCTGATGCTCACGTCGTGAGTTCAGTCAGATTAGGGTTTCCGACACGTGTCGTCTCTCAGACAGCTGTAACTTCGGAAGGTCGTAACTTTTGCATACGAACTCCGTTTTTGGCGTTCTTTATATACACGCGTAGGTAATTTCGAGTACTACAACTTTATTTTAGATTCCAATAGCTAATTCTAAGTCTATTTTAAATTCATCTTATTATAGAGATTTATAGTGTTCGGTTTATCATAACTTCTTCACGCGAAGTCAAATTTAGATGTTCTCTATATTTTTGTAATCGTATGAACGTATACTTTGAGTTGTATCATAAATTATGTATGAAAGTTCATAATTTATCGTGAATTACATAGAAAGGTTGTCACTTTACTAGTTTAACAAAGTCACATTACATGATTTCCATAATCACATGTGATTGTTATTGACCTATTTTGACTGGTGTTACATGAGTCCTTCCTTGAACTTTAGAAAGCAAGCACCAAACGTATGATGCCTCTAATGGCTCACACCCAATCCATATAAACTAGAAGAAAAGAGGGGAAAAAAGAGGAGCACAAGAAATTTCAGCTATATGCCTCATGGAAGAGTATGTAGGCCAAAAATCAAAGGGTCACACCCCTTTATATAGCTGCTAGAAAACCGTAGAAACCCTAAATTTGAACATATGATAATAATATTTCAAATTCAATAATTATATATGTTCCTAATTATCAAATGGAGGCTTCCAGAATACCTTACTAGGGCATCAAAATATAGTCCATATGATGGAGGTTTCTAGGTCATTTCTTTTGTTCAACTACTGAACAATTGTAGCTCAACCTTTATATCTTTAATGAATTCTAATTAACCCATATTTAATTCCAAATTAATTATGATTAATTCTTAATTAATTATCATTATTTCTACTTAATATATTAATCATATAATATATTAATAAATCATTTACTATAATTTCTAATTAAATTATTTATCACAATATAATCTAACAAATTATCCTCTCTTTCCAAATGTAATTCTAATTAAATTTTAGTTATGAGGGAAACCCAAAAAGGAATTTGCTTTTAATTACAAGTATATACCAATTTTGTTATGAGCTTATACGCCTTAATCCAACATAACTACATACCTCTTTAGTAACCAATGAGCTTTGATTTTAAGACCTCGTGCATGCCACCTTATTTTATGGAAAGGACCCACATCCGAATTGCTCTCTTGGTCCACACCCAAAGAACTCAAAAGAGTAGAATATAAAATAACTAGGCGGGGATGATCTCATAAGACTGCACCCGCAAGATGGAAGGAGTAGAATGGAAAAGAGTGAAGACAAAATGAGCAAGGAAGAATGAAATTTCTAAGGCCCTATTTATTGCCTTGGATACCTTCCTATGTTTAATCTTCCAACCCATGTGGGATGGGATGATAATTTCAAAATTCCCTCTTATCAAAGAGGAATTTCGAGCACTCTATCTCCCTTTAGAGTTCTGAAATATTCCTGATTAATCAACTATTGATTAATTGATGTTCAACCATTTAATTAATTAAAGTGTTAATTCATTCCCAAAATTTTTCAATCTAGTTTCTAAATATGTATTAAACCATAATAATTAATAAACTAATTCCTTCTTTATTTATTCTACTTAATTTTATCCTTGAGGGGAACCCAAGAGGACCTTGTTATTAATAAGAATAATGTCATTTGTTAATGACCTTGGACACCCTTTCCAAAGTCTCTTACCTGGACAAGTCATCAACTATATGAGGTCCAATACTATTGGATTAGGTGTCTAAGCCAATAACTATAATTGGTATGTATTTGACCCGATAGTAGCATAGTCCTTTTGGGTTGCCTTCACCGGAGCAATTTGATAGGATTTATATTTGAGAAAGAGGTTATTTGTGATTTATTAATATATTATAAGAGTAATATATTAATTGATAAATCATATTATTTAATTGGTATTGATCAAGAATTAATTTAGTGATCAAAAGATACTGATTAAATTTATAGGTACCGCTTAGGTAAATCAGTAATACATATAGTTTGGGCTAATGATCCATGTTGATTAGGGATAGGTTAAATCTATGTGAGTGTCCATGAAGAGTTAGTCTAAATGGCCTATCATATGGATTGTTGGAATACTTAAAGGTTTATGTAAATCAATGTTTTATGTAAGAAACCCTAAGCATTCCACACTATAAATTGAACCCCTAGCCTTCTCAAAATCGGCCAAGACTTCCAAGGTGAAACCCTAGCCGATTTTGATGCTCCTAACCTCTCTCTCATAAGCCTCCTCTTTCTTTTGGTGTTTGTAACTTATTTGAGGTATCACATTTGAGGTACTAAGCTCTTGGAAGGCCAAGTTCTACAAGCTACAATAAAGAGGTATTAATCTAACTTGTTTTATGTTGTAAATCTCAATATTGTATGCTAGTTAGGGTTCATGCATTGTCTAATATGAAAATTGCATGTATAACATGAGAAAAATTAGATCCAAAGCATTAGGGTTGTATATGCACTATAGGATTGTTATAGTGCTCAAAAACCCATCAGTGGTATCAGAGCCTAGGGGATTTTCTGTTATATTGATACAATTATATTGTTTTCAAAGTTCATTTTTGGCCTCTGATTGCTGGACTCGACGAGTCTTATGAAGGAACTTGACGAGTAGGGACAACTCGACAAGTCCATTGCCTGACTTGATGATTTGGATCATCTATTGGCAGATTTTTCGAGTTTTTGGCCAGATTTGGATTAAGATCATTACCACAAACTATTTTGACTGATAAAATTAGATTTTTCTGATATGGTAATGATTATCCTTATCCAACTAAATGATGATTGTCAAATTTTAAGATAATTACTTGATTTTGTGAAAAAATTAATTATTTGTAGAATTTGATTTGAATCATCTTGCTATATGAAATTAGATTAGGTAAATTTTCTGATATAGTTAATTATATGACTGATTTAATTGTTTTCAAATTGATACAAGAGTGTATTGAGAAGTTTTAAAATTTACCCTCGAGTTTTGGAATTTAAAAACTGATTAAAAAGTATTAATTTTGAAATATTTAAATTCTAAACCCTATAGTTTTAAAAGTGTAAAATTCAACCCTTATATTATTATAATATTACTAGCTTAATACTTGTATATATATATATATATATATATATATATATAAGACAGTCAGTCTTACCGTTATTACGCCTCATTCACGAAGTTGATCTATAAGGAGGGTATAAGGAAATTTCCTATAAAATGGTGATTGAATGGGTGTCCACTCTCACCCACCGCTTCCTTGACTAGTGGAGGGTCGTTAGCTGAACGAGTAGGATATGACATTAATTCTCAATAAAAAGTATAATGATAATTATAAAAGTGACCAAATGTTTTTCAAAATTCCCAATCTTAGTTACTTTAGGAAAAATATGAAAATGGGGGTATTCCATGAAATTGCACTTTGCACATTACCAAGTCGTTAGTGGAGTGTGTGTGGTTTACCGGCACACAAATTTGGACTAATGAGGATGGAAAAGGGCAGCTCGATGTTTTTCATAGACCAATGGAACGTGTGTGGTTCATCGACATATTGATTAGGTGATAAATGACATCAAGAGTACCACGCATATTTGCATGGTTATTCACACATTGTTTGTGATCCTCGGTATCCCTATCACAAACTTGAAGGGAATAATTGAGATTTGAACTTGCCATTGAAAAGTTCAATGAATCTCAAAGAACTAGGAATTTCATAAAACTTAATTCTTTAAGATTTTAGTTTTGGGTCGTCAAATTGGTAAATCGTCATTTACCTACCTTCAAGTATTATATCTAATGAAGCTTGTCTTTGTTTTTCAAATGTCTACTTCAAAAAACGCTTCAAACTCAAATGCTTCTGGCTCTTTCTCCCTCATGAACTTATGTGGGAGGGTCATCTTCGATGGGTCGAATTTCAATGACTGGATTCGAAACATTCGTATGGACATTCGATACGAGGAAAAGGAATATGTCCTCGATAAAGAGCTAAAAGAGATTGATGAAGAAACTACTACTCTTAAGCAACTTGCTAAGTATAGGGCTCATGAGAAGGACACAACAAAGGTGTCGTGCATCTTGCTAGCCACTATGACTTCTAAGCTTCAGAAGTCCTACGAGGACTTCTGGCCTTATGAGATGCACCAAGACTTGATGGAACGGTACCATCAGAGTGCTCGACAAGAAAGGTATAATAATCATTGCCTCCATGATAACAACAAAAATGAACGATGAAGAGTCCATCACGACCCACTTGCAAAAGATGAAAAGATATGTGTACCGCTTGCTAAAGTTGAATGTCAATTTCGACGAAGAGTTGGCTATTGACATTATCCTACACTTCTTGCATCCTTTTTATGATCATTTTAGAATGACTTATCATATGAACAAGGAGGAAGTCACTCTAAGAAAGCTTCAAGGCCTACTGAGAACAACTGAAAGTAGTTTAAAGGCAAGTCTGTTGTATCCACTCATATTGTTGTTGCCCCAGTCCTGGCAATTGGACATGGGAAGGGAAACAAGAGGAAAGCTTCCTCAAAAAATCACAAGGGAAAGTCTCATGATGGATCCTCTTCTAGTGGGTCTAAAGGTTGTTCTACTGCTCCCTTATCCAATCCTAAGGAAGCATAGTGCTTCCATTGTCATGAAAAGGGCACTGGAAACGAAGTTGCCCAAAATACTTGCAGTACATTAAGGATGGGAAGATAAATCCCACCTTCTTAAGTATTTACACTATTCAATCTAATAACTCATCACATGCTAGTTATCGGGTCCTTGATACAGGATGTGGTTTTCACATTTGTTCTGATTTGCAGGGTCTAAGAAGAAGTAGGGATGTGGAGTACTGGAAGATGAACTTGGTCATGGGGAATAGGAAAGCGTCGCATGTCACCAAGATTGGAGTTTATTCTTTATTGCTTAGTAATGGGTTAGGTTTAGAGTTGAATAACTGTTGCTACTCTTCAGATATGGCGAGAAATATTATTTCCTTTCATGGTTTGTATAAACAAGGTTTTAGATTTTCATTTAACAATGAAATTGGTTGTATTAATGTTTTTTATAATGGTAAATTTTATTTTTGAAGCATTGCCTTGTAATGGTATAGATGAAACTGTGATCGTTGTAGACAACTTAGGAAATAATGTATTTGTAACATACACGTTTTGAAATCGTGTTTTAAGTAAATAATATTATGAAATATTATGTGAATTTGAATGTTGAGTTCTAACAGATAGTTTTTACTAAAATTGAAGTAAAAGTATGCTTAGAATCATTCAGAAAGTATTAGAAGTCTTATGAGATTCCAATTAAAAGCCAAATAGTGAAATATACCGAAAATATAAAATTTTGATAAGTAAAATTTTATTATTGAAAGTTGTAGATAATCTCATTAGAAACATTTGGGCGAAAACCTCATCGAAATCCGAGTTATAACGAAGAAGTTATGACCAAACGAAGATCCGTGATAAATCCGGAAAATACTTTGTCACCTAAAAATTTAGTTTTTGATAAACTAATTTTTAGCCTTAGTAATCTAAATGAAAGTTGTAGAACTCGTGAAAATAATCAACTTTCATATAAAGACCGTTTGAATCTGACTTCGTATGAGGAAGTTATGATTTTTCGAAGTTTCAGCTTAGCAGTAGACAGCTAAAAACTCGAATTTTAGATCGAGTGGTTTTTAGCCGACACAACCTAAACGAGAATTGAAGGTTTCGTCATTAGTAGTGCAACAGTAAAAGTCTGACAAAAACGGACGTCGGATGAAGAAGTTATGAATTTTTAACGGATTTTCCTGTCCCGGTCTGTTAAAAATAATAATATTAAAATTAAAGTCAAAATTAGCCAACGAAGTCTAAACGAAAGTCATAGAGCATAATTTTAGCTTCGCGTGCATATAAAGAACGTCAAAAACGGAGCCCGTATGCGAAAGTTATGGATTTTACAAGATTTGGCACATTTTTCGAGAAATTTTGCATAAATAGTACTGCCACGTCACCCTCTTATGCGAGGCTTCCACGTGTCGGACACGTGTCCGCTGCTGATTGGACCGCAGCCTTGCGTGTTGCCTTCTGATTGGACCAAGTCCGAGGTCCACTAAGCTCGGAACACCTTCGCAGGAGACACCCCCGGATCACCCTCGCACCTTCGTGCCCTCCTCCCATTGGACCGAAGTTAGGTCCAAACCGAAGCTACCAGCTGACCGAACCGAGCCTCGCCCTGCTGCCACTTGGTCCGAACCTCGCAGACGCGTGCCCCGTTCCCCTCGCTTCGGATCCGAGGCTCGCACCTATATAAAGGGTGCGAGACCTCCCGGGTAAATGTTAGAAATTTGCCCCTTTTTCACCCCTAAACTTATATTTCTTCTACTTCCACTTCCCCCGAAGCCCCGGTACTTATTCCAAAGCCTGAAACACGCCCCGAGACTCCCGAGAAGCCCGGAAAATTTATCTTTTTGGTTTCGAAGCTCTACCTTCGCAGAGCCCGGTTTTCAACGACGAAAGTGATATTTAGAGCCGAAGTGCTGCCCAAATTAATATTTTAGCCCCCGGTTATTTCACGGTGAGTTTAATATATAAGAACAATTTTATGTTATGTGTTATATGTGCTACGTGCCTTTCGGTGTTATTATTCCGGGTTATTTTCCCGGGTTATTTTTATTTGCTATTTTTAATAGCAAAGAAATACCTTTGACCATGTGATCAGTGAAAGGACTTAGATTCACGTTGGTACTGGTATGTACCCTCTGGCCATGTAGAACATGTCTCCGTAACAGAATGAATTCTATTCTACGGTATTGGCAGAAGGTTAGACAGGGCTTTAAGCCTGAAATCTACCAAAATGTTAATCCGAAGTTGTATATCTTATGTGTCGTTTGGGCCAAAGCTTCATTGATGTATATCAAGCATGAAAATTGTTATGTCTCATTGATTGTATAGCTTTAAATCAAATCAATGATTGATACGGAATGTTTGTCACATGATTAACATATGCCCTTGTTGTTCCTTGATCCTCTTTGCTTCTGCCATATTGAAGTATATATATGGCATAACGTTATATTGTATCTATTATTGAACTCACTAAGCGTCACCGCTTACCCTCTCAATGTTTAACAAATTTGCAGGAGATAAGCATCCAGTATAGTTATATACTGGTAGAAGATTTTTGAATAGTTTGAAACTATTGTATCGATTTCGTCAAAGACAGCGTCTAAATCCTCGACTAATCCTAGCCAAAAATTCAAACGCTCAAAAGAAAAGAAAAATATTTCAAAATCACCTGTAAATATTTCAAAACCTAATTACCAGTGGGTGCCCAAATCTTCAATTGGCTAATCATCTTCATCTTCTGACACTGCATCTAATAGTAATTCAAAATCAAAAAGTGAAAAATAAAAATCTATGAATGTCAAGGGTAAACCTAGGGTTGTAATGACCTGGGTCCCAAAATCTAATTGATCCCGCTCATCGTGCAGGAACAGCTGCGAAGGAATGTCGCCAGACGGTGGTATGTCGATAGCGGTTGTTTCCGGCACATGACAGGAGACATTTCCCAGTTGCACGACATTTAAAATTTTAATGGAGGACTTGTTTCCTTTGTGGGAGGGGATGGAGGAAAGATCATTCAAAAAGGAACCGTTACCAATGGAGTGCTAAGCTTTGAGAACATCAACTACGCTTCCGAGTTGAAGCATAGTTTGTTGCGCGTCTCGCAAATCTGTGACAAGGGCTACACCACTCACTTTACCGATAAAGAATGTCTGATTTTGAAGGAGGGCATCGTCATACCTGAAGAATGGATCCTCGTAAAGTCTAAAAGCGACGGTAACGCTTACATCATAGACATGAATCATAATCTGCTGGAACAAGTCACCTGCCTCTTCTCCAAAGTCTCCGAGCACAATGCTATGCTATGGCACCGTCAGCTCGGACATGCTAACGCAAAGAACCTGAATTGACTTGAAAAGAACGAGATCGTACGTGGACTCCCAGTCAAATACTTCATTACATTTGAAAAATGTGTGGCATGCACACAAGGAAAACATGACTGGAAGCCACATCTGCCAAAATAAATCAACTCGATCAACAAAATTCTCCAATTGTTGCACATGGACTTATTTGGTCTGGTCAACGTCCTCAGAATCAACAAAAGTTCATACTATTTGGTGTGATAGACGATTTCTCGCGGTTCACGTGGGTTTTCTTCTTGTCCAACAAGTTTGGGACCACTGACCTAATCAAGAAGTTTGTGGTGATGATTGAGAACCAAACCAACGAGAAGGTGAAAGCGCTCAGAACTGAAAATGGGACGGAATTCAAGAATGTCTTTCTAGATCATTTTTGTGCTGAAAAGGGGATCGTGCGTTAATATAGTGCTGCTCGCACACCGCAACAAAATGGTGTTGCTAAATGGCGGAACCGAACGTTAAAAGACACCGCAAGGGCAATGCTTTGTGACTCCAAACTTCTAGTCTTCTTTTGGGCCGAGGCGGTCAACACGGTCTTCTATGTTCAGAATTGGGTCCTGATTAACAAAGCTCATATGAAGACCCCATATGAAATTCTATACGGTCACAAGCAATCGGTTGCTCACTTTTGTATCTTTAGATGTCCTTGCACCCTCCTTCACTTAGATTCCAACCCAAAGTTCAGCTCGTAGGCCAATGACTGTTACTTCATGGGATACGCCGCACGCACAGCATACAGGGTCTACAACAAAAGAACAAAACAAATTGTGGAATCTTATGACGTGCGCTGGCTGGAGGAGAATGAGACTGATGCCCGAGTTGGTCTTGACTGGTTATTTGATTACGCTTATTTATTTAAATTATTTTATGTGTTTTCAGATGTTGTGTCAGGTACTTCCTCATGTTCGAAGGCTATTCTTGAAGATGAAGATGAGGATGTTGTCTACAGACCACCTATGGTGCCTTTTACAACTCCTATGGTGGATACAGTTGTTTCAAGTACTTCCTCCGAATCTCCGAGTCAACAACTAAATCCAGATGTTGATGCCTCTCCACTCACTCCTGCCAAAAGAGAGTTCATGACCAAAGATACTTCCGTGGAAACTCAAACTTTCACGAAGCTTCTCTTTCCTGAGCCAATAGCGAACGAGTATGTGGCAATCCCCTATGATGGTCCCAGATTGTCTGAGGTGGATCCTTCAGCAAATGACGGATTAATAAACATCAGCAACCCTTCCTGTCTCGCTCAATGATATCAGCCATGAGATACCCAAGTGACTTCAACGCGATCATTCGAACGAGAATGCCATTGGGCCACTGGGAGAGGGTGTCAAAACGAGGAGTCAGAGTAGAGACGTCAACACATGTCTCTACTCTTGCATTATCTCCCAGATTGAGCCAAAGAACGTCCAAATGGCATTGAATGAACCTAGCTGGGTTGATGCAATACATGAGGAGTTACATCAGTTTGAGACACTAGGGTTCTGGCAGTTGGTCGAGTTGCCAAAGGGAAAGAAGTCTCTTGACATGCGGTGGGTCTACAGAAACAAACAAGATGATTCAGGGTTCATTGTACGTAACAAAGCACATTTGGTTGTTTGTGGGTTTCGGCAAATCGAAGGACTTGACTACATTGAGGTGTATGCTCCTATAGCGTGCCTTGAAGCTATTCATATCTTCTTGGCGTATGCTTCCTACATGGGGTTTACTGTCTTTAGGATGGATGTTAAGACTGCCTTTCTTTATAGAGCCGTGAAAGAGGAGATTTACGTTGATCAGCCTCTCGGTTTTGTCAACTCAAAGTTTCCGAATCATGTGTACAAATTGGACAAGGCTCTGTATGGGTTGCATCATGCTCCTCGAGCTTGGTACGCTACCCTAACAGATCATTTGCTCGAGCATGGTTACACCAGAGACACGATCGATCAGAAGCTCTTTATAAAGCATGTGGATGTCGATCTCATTCTCGTTCAGATATATGTTGACGACATCATCTTTGGGTTGCAAAGCCAACATCTTTGTAAGGAGTTCGAGACTATGATGAAGAAGCGGTTCGTGATGAGTTCACTAGGGGAGATGACGATGTTTCTGGGTTTGCAAGTACATCAATGTTCAACCTGAATCCCGCTCCACCAAGGCAAATATGTAAATGATATGCTTGAGAAGTACGAGTTTAAGGATGCCAAACCTGCCTTGACGCTGATGGCCGAACGACCCCTGTTGACTCCAGATCTTGAAGGCGAATTCGTAGATCATACCGAATACAGATCGATGATCGGATCCCTGATGTATCTGACTGGGAGCAGGTCAGACATCATGTTCGCAGTTTGTCAATATGCTAGATATCAGGCTAATCCTAAACTCTCCCATTTAATTGCAGTCAAAAGAATTTTTTGGTATCTCAAAGGTAGTTCAAAATTGGGTCTTTGGTACCCGAAAAATTTTGATTTTGATTTACATGCTTTCGCTGATAGCAATTATGAAGGGTGTGAACTTGACATGAAATCAACTTCTGGGGCTGTCAATTTCATGGTGACCGACTGGTGTCCTGGCAGTGTAAGAAACAACAAATGGTGTCTACGTCAACGGCGGAGGCGGGATATGTTGTTTCTTCTGCTTGTTGTTCTCAAGTCATATGGATTCAACATCAATTAATGGACTGAGGTTTGAATTTTATACAAACTCCCATCTTTTATGATAACGATGTTGCAATTCAAATTGCTAAAAATCTAGTCCAGCATTCAAAAACCAAGCATATCGATATCAAAGTGCATTTTATCAGAGATTGTTTTGAGCATTCGCTCATTCGGTTAGAGCAGATCCACAATAATAACAATGTGGCGGATTTGTTCACAAAACCGTTTAACAAAGCTCGATTCGATGTGCTTGTGGGCTTTTTGAAAATGATCCATTTTGAAGACTGATTTTTGTTTTAGGATAGTTTAAATTTGCGCATTTAATTTCCATTCTCTCCTATACATAAATTCACAGGGAGAAATAAAAACAAAACAAAAATCATAAAATTCAAAAATATAAAAATCATAAAAATTAAAAAATCTAAAACTAGCTGGTCTGCATGTGATGTGATGGGAAGTGATATCAATATGTGATAATAGGCAATTTGAATCTGTGTAAGTTACCAAAGTTGAATTGTCTAGGCTCTGTGCTCAATGCGCTGGTAGGCACGAAAGGTTTAATTGGACTTGACTAGGCATAGATGAACTTAAGGAATCTAGAGACTTGACAAATCTTGACATAGATAGTTCTGTTTAGCCTGACAATATGACGCTTGGGTAGGTTGAGCAGGGAGATATACATGGGAATCTGCGGATTACACTAAATAATCTATATCTAGAACCGTGCTTTAACTTTTCCTCAATGTATGGACTCTGTCCTTAATTCTGGTATTGACGGGGTGATCGGGGAATTCCAATAAATTAGGTATGTAGAAGGTTATTTTCTTGCTTTCTTTCTGTTAGTCATATGTTGC
Organism: Lactuca serriola; assembly: GCF_051521515.1. Taxonomy (NCBI): domain Eukaryota; kingdom Viridiplantae; phylum Streptophyta; class Magnoliopsida; order Asterales; family Asteraceae; genus Lactuca; species Lactuca serriola. Next base: position 150,066,288 of record NC_136416.1, read on the forward strand.
CTCCTCTGCGTGATTGAAATACATCCGACCTAGACTGAAACATATGTAATTCTATCTCTCTGCATCTCCTATCTATGCAATTCTTCCTGTATGTTATCCATATGTTGTCTCGTCTGCGTGATTGAAACACATCCGACCTGGTACAAAACATATGCACCATTCTACTTCTCAATCCCTCTAAATCTGGTTAGTCATATGTTTCACCCTCTGCAAGATTGGAAGAGATCCAACCTGGGTGTACAACATATGCATTCTAAATCTGACTTCTCCCATAATAATTTTCTGCTCATCTAAAGTAAAGAGTATTTTGGAAGTCCCTGATTATTGGGGTATATCAAGAAGCGGTAAACATGTTCTGGTACATCTAAAATTGAACAATTAATAGGTTGTCTGTAGATCTCGCTGCTTAATTTAGGTGGACAATATTATCCTTGGTCGTGGTCAAATGAATGGTTCTTAGGAATTATGTCTAGGAACGTAAGGTCACAATGTCTTGTCATTTGTACTATGTCCTAAATCTGTCACAGTCTTTCGTGCTTAAATGGACCACAATACCGGCGATTGACCAAATCTACTCATGAAGGAGGAGGTACCGATAAACGGATTGAAGCTATCTAAAAACTCTGATCTCAATATCACAAAAATTATATTAGCATTAGAGGAGGAGAAATTTATGGTAATTCGTTTTATTTTATTTTTACTTTTATTTTTAATTTTATTTTATTTTATTTTTCCAAAAATCAAAAATTAAAAAAATTAGTTTATTTTATATTTTTTATATTTTTATTTTACTTTATGTTTATTTTATTTTATTTTTATTATTTTTCTAGTCTTCAAAATGTATTGTTTTTAATTAATTGGAGTATTGGGCTTGGACTTAAAGTAGTTTGGGTTTACTATCCATGGGTATTGGATCGGGTGTTGACCCAGGTATAAAAGCAAGGGTTAACGGCCGTTAACCTCTTTACCCTCATTTTCTGATCACGGCCGTGAACCCTTGAAAATTTTCTCACTCCTTCGACTTCCCGATTCATCATCTTTACGTGTTTTTCTGTCAAAATCGTTTACTGATTTGTTTAAGTTTGCTCATTGCGATCACATACATGCTAAATCCAACACAAATCAACCATGTTTAATGGGATTATTGAAGAAAATGGAATTTTTGCCGTTCACGGCTCCGTTGAAGCCTTCATGGCTCATGAATGGTTCACGGCCCTTGAAGCGTTCACGGCCGTGAACCTTCATTGACCGTGAAAACCCATTTTGACCGTGAACTCCAATTTTGGACTTGAACTCAATTTTTCCAATCGATTAATTCAATATAAAGCCTAAATTAAATTGTTTAACAAGTAAAACCTAAACTTGATTGTTTAAATCAATTGTTTTCTCACTTGGTGTCACACCCCGAAACTGAAAGCGGAAACGTTCTAGGGTGGAGGACGTCATGAATAACGCAACCAATGTACATAGTAAGTGTAGTAACACAAAACATTACATTACATAGAATTATTACATTTGTTTGAAATCAAAGTGTTACAAGTGTTATACATATATATCATATGAACAAAAGTTAAGACGAGTCTGATAAGCGCTCCGTCTTCTCCAAAAGATCGCGGGTACCTGTCTAATGTGGACCTGAGAATACAAGCAGTTTGAAAATCAGCATAAAGCTGGTGAGTTCATAAGAGGTTTGCTTTTTGAAAATGTACAAGTTTCCTTTGGTTTTTCCGAAAAAGTTTGTTATCCAAGAAAATCCCATATTTTCTTATAAGTATAGTTTAGTTATCCGTTTGTTATACGATCCGGTTATGTACAGTTTGTTATCCCAGGAAAAACCCTTATTTTCCTTAAAAGTAAAGTTTAGTTATCCATTAGTTACACGGTCTAGTTAAGAACATTTCAGTTATCCTAGGAAAAACCCTTATTTTCCTAAAAGTTTGTGTTTGGTTATCGAATTCAAATGTAATGTACAAGTATCTACCATACTTAAAATGTTTGCGTGAAGTTTCCTGAAAGTCTGGTTATCCTTGAAATGTATGTTAGTTTTAACACGTATATAAAACTATTGTGAGGAAAGTAAACTAATTCTTAAGGTTATTAGCTTACTAAATTCATTATTACCAAAAAGTAAATCTCCGTAATCTAAATTGCGAGTTCCATAACCATACGATATACTAAAAATGGCAATAAGTAGTCCATTATCCATTTATGACTTTCGTCACCCTTGAACCTTTCGGTTCGGCTGTAGCTAGCAGCCAGGTACGGGGTAGTCAGCCCCGTATAGATCATACACTCAAGTCACGCTCTCTCTCCAGGAGATTCTGGTTACGGGGGCGGTCCTCCACTCGCGTATCTTTGTGGAGTGTTTCAGAGGACGTGTCTCCAATTATTAAGATTAACGAATTTACAAGTAATAGTACGAAATAATCTTATTACAACAGTGATCCTCCACTCGCGTATCTCTGTGGAGTGTTACCGAGGACAAAACAAATGTACTAATCTAATGCTTTTAACAATAATAAAGTGGAAAATCATGTAAGAAACATATATTATAACAATATATAGTAAACTTTAAAAACTAATTCTGCAAGTCAAACAGTTGGTTAATACGGTTTTTGATTGTTAAAAAGCATGTGGAATATGAAACATTTCAAATGAAATAATAAGTTTGAGTACAAGCTATCCTTGTATTTTTGCTTGTATTCTCCCCCCCCCCCCCCTCTGAAAACATGGAAAAACGCGGAAAAAGGTGCAGGGGTATGAACTCACCGGTTGAGAAGCGTGTCGGTTTGGGTGTTAAACGTCAGTTCGAGGCTTGAATGCGTGCGAGATTCCTATGTAATATGAAAAGATACACATTTGTATCTAATTAGGCTTTGAACTACTATTTAATTGAGAATATACACTCCGAGACGCGAAAACACTCTATTTCAAGTGTTAGGAGTGACCCGGGTGACATCTATGGATGTATAAGGCTTGGATATGGAGTTTACTCTTCAAGAGTAAACTCCTAAGGGATTTTACGGCCCTAATGAACCACTCCCCATGATTTTACGGCCGTAAACTCATGGTGGGGTGTTCTATGGTGCTAAATGGTCTTATATCACTTGGGAAAATTAGCTAGGATCAAATCTAGGGTAAAGGAGTGGATTAAACAACCATATGGACCATCTAATGGAGTTTACGGCAGTAAACTAAGAGTTTACGGCCGTAAGCTCCCCCCCACACCTTCCTTTGATGTTTTGGTGGTCCTAGGTCATTTACAAGTGTTTCTACCTAAATCTACAAGCCATGGAATGAATTTAAGACACCAATTGACCCATTTATAGGAGTTTATGGCCCAGGAACCCATCCTTGGGGGGTTTACGGCCATGAACCCCTAAGGGAATAGTTTTTAGCATGTTTAAGGCCCTTAACTTGATTGTGGTTGCTTCTAGGCTTTATTCCAAGGCTTATGGTGTGTTTAAGTGGCATCTTAACACTTAAAATGAGTTTACTCCCCATGAATTGGTGTTTATGGTCCAAGCATGTGCTTGGGCCGTAAACTCATGTTTACAATCTAAATGATGAGTTCAATGTGTTCTAAGTCCATTCCAATAAGTCCTTAAGCCATATCTAAGCTCTAAAGGTGGTTTGGAAGGGTTTTAAGGCTCAAAAACCCATTTTAAGTGAGTTCACGGCCTAGGATTGTTCTAGGGCCGTAAACTCATGCTAATGGTCCTATTTCATAGATTATCCACGAATTTGAAACCTAACGATGATATACTAGGAGCTAGGATAGTTACCTTGAAGATTTGGAGCTTGAATTTGATGATTTCGGAACCTAGATCTTGGATTGAGGAGAGAGAGTAAAGAGAGAGTGTAAAAGGCTTCAAATGAGGCTCTCTCAACTTTATATATGCTTAAAGTTTGAGACATAGTGGAATTCTACCTGATACTGATGTTAAGCGAGGCTTTTGGTCGCACCCGATTAAGTTGTCGTAAGCCGATATGGTTGAAACTAAAATTTTTCTAATTACCAGATTGGGGCGTTTTCATGTGTTTCTAACGTGTTTGGATACTTATGAGGTCAAAATAAAAGTCTTAATTTAATTGACCTAATCCAAAAACGAAATCGGAACAATTTGCTAAAGACGAGTTTTACTGACGGAACGTGTTACAGCGATGGCACAACTTCGGGTTGTCACACTTGGCTTGATTAAGTGCATATCAAAATGGCTGCTTTGAAGATTTCTGACAACCACAATGTTGTTGGTTTTCTGATGAATCCACCAACTACTCACACAGATTTCAAGTCCATGATCCATGGACTGAAGAAATGCTACTTAACGTATGCTCTCACAACCATTCCTATCATCTACCAAGAGCTTGTGATGAAGTTTTGGAACATTGTCGTGGTGCGAAAAGAAGTTGGTGATGATGTATCTATGGAAGCTAATGTTAATGGAAGGAAGATAACAGTAACAGAGCAGGTCATTCGTGAAGTACTCCAGATCAATAACCAGCCGGGTTTTCCAACCGAGATCTCTATGGACTAGACCGACGAGATCGTTGTACACATCGGATATGAGGGTGTGTTTCCTCCAATAATCAAGAAACTACTGCCACCCTACTGGAGGTTCTTGGTCGATGTGTTCATGATCTGTATCTCTGGGAGGAGAGCAGGAGCTGAGGAGGTCTCGTTGCACAACATGGGTGCCATTAGTGCTCTTGTTGCTGATCTAGACTTCAATTTTTCAAGATACATCTTAGATGCAATGGTTAGTAATGTTGAAGGGAAGAAGAGAGACAAACTTCTCATGTTTTCGAGGTTCCTTCAGATGATCTTCAATAGCAAATACCCAGAACTTGAGAAAAGAGGAGACACTATCGACTTGAAATCTCTTGGTTCTAGTACGTTCGGGCTTATGAGGCAGAACAGAAAGGGAAATTTCATGTTTCAGAGCAAGTATCCATTGGTGAAATTCAGAAAATCCGCATAAGTCGGTGATTCATCCGTGACTGAAAGCTCAGTAGCTCATGAAGCATCTGAAGATGATGTGATCACGTCTTCTGAAAAAGAAGAAGAGCCCGTTCATCTGGTTGCCATAGTCGCCGAAGAGCATGTACAAGTATCAATTGAAGAAACAAGAGAAGATGAAAATGATGGTGATGATGATGAAGAGAGTGATTTTGTAGGTGTTCATATTATTTAGGTTAAAGATCCTTATATGTTTTAGTTATTTTCTTACCTTAGATGGTAAGGTCACATCTTATGATCGGATGAGTCAAATATTTAACATGTTGACCACCAACGGCTGCACCAACATCAACACCAACGGTATCACCAACACACAATCTTATCAGCGTCAGCGTGAACCAATGATCTTTGTGATTGATATTTTGTATATTAGGCAGTTATATGTGTGTATATTTGTGTGTGTGTGTGTGTATATATATATATATATATATATATATATATATAGATATCTGATATGTAATCTTGGTGATTAGGATCGGACCTTTACTTAGATAGGTATACATCCCTTAATTAGTGGGTAATGTTTGTAGTCCATTTCCAGCAGCAAAAATCGAAAAACTGCACTCTGCATGACCAACTCGTCGAGTGAAAGAACTGACTCGTCGAGTTGCTTGAGGTTTCGCTTGGACTCGTCGAGTCCCCCCATGGACTCAGCGAGTCCTCTGTGTAGACAGCTTAAAAATTCGATTATTACACTCTTTTGCATCAAGTATCAACAAACAAGCCTAGGCTCTGATACTACTGATGGGTTATGATCATTCTAACACTCCTAAGTGTACATGCAACCCTAGAAAACCTTGGATCTATGTTTGTCTACAATACTTGCAAAATTTAATTTCCAAGGTTCATAATCCTATCTAGCATACATGGGGAACTTTTAACATAAAAGATGGCTAGACTTACATACCTTGTAGTTGATTTGATTCCTTGAAAACCTTGAGAGCCTAGCACCCCAAGTGTGATGCCTCAAATGTTTCACACAACACCAAGTGCTTTGGAATGACTTCGAGAGAATATAGAACACTTGCAAAATCGGCCTAGTCCTCTTGTAACTTCATCTAACCGACTTTAGTGGATGTCATTTTCTTTATTTAGTGTGTTACACTTAAGGTTACACCATGTAAAACCTAATGTAATTGTTGAAACATAAAATTGACCCTCTTGAACTAAGGTACCGCAATCATCTATCAACCGCAACTGTTCTCCATTAGCAATCATCTCAGCATCCGGAGTCAACACGTCTTCAGCATCCGCAGTCTTTGTTATTTCCTTTACTTATCTTTATGTAATGTACTCTATTATCCAGCATGCCTTGCATGGCTGCTTATAGAGTAGTTGTTTCTGAAACTCTATAAATAGAGACTCTTTCTCATGTTTTGTAACACAACTCTTAATTTCTTAATACACAAGATTTCTTCCTCAACTATTTCTCTCAATGACTTGTGAATTATTCTGAATATATTTCTCCAAGTTATCTTCTTTTCTTTTCTATCTTACTACTCCTCACACTCTAAACTGCTACTGAAACATAACCTCTCTTCGGAGCAAGTCTTCTATACTTAATCACTAAACTTGATCTTCCTTACTAACTCAGAGTGAATGCATTCCTTGTTATGGATCAGTTTAACTGTATTCTTGATATAACAATTGTTGTCATTTATATTCCTTTACTTTCCGCAACTAACTATCTAACTATCTAACTATATTATTGTTGAGCTTTTAGATCCTTTGAGATTAACTATTCCGCAATATACTTGTTCTAACGTTTGTTCAAGTGTGTCTCCAAGCTTTTCTCTCAACAATTGGTATCAAAGCCAAAGTGGTTGCTTTTTGAATATCGGAACTCTGATTTTCTCATTAAGCCTTCTATACCACTAAATCTCATTTCTCAAAAAAAAACAAAAAAAAAAAACAAAAAAAAAACAAAATGGTACAATCGTTATCTCTGAATGTCTCCAATAGTGTTGGTGGTTCTAACCGAGCTCCAATACTAGTAGCAAATGAATATCATCACTGGTCACAAAGAATGGAGAGATACTTAAGAAGACTGGGTAGAGATGTATGGAGATCCGTGGAAGAAGGACCATACATTCCAGTCCTTACACCAGTCCAAACTGATGGCGCGGCAACCAGGCTAGGAGGAGGTCAACCAACCATGAGCCGTCCTACCAAGGATGATCTCAATAAAATGGAAAATGATGTTGTTGCCTTTTATGAAATTTCTTGTGGTGTTGCTCCTCACAACTTTGATATTATCATAAACTGCAAGTCAGCAAAAGAGATCTGGGATGTACTCAAGAACCTGTACGAAGGCTCAGAACAAGCACAAGATAAGAAGCTCACTACCGCACTCAACGACTTCAACAACTTTAAAGCTCATGCGGGTGAAAGTTTGGAAGACTCCTTCAAGAGATTCAACCTGATAGTCACAAAGTTATCAAATGTTGGTACCATCCACAGCAACCATGAAACCAATCTCCAGTTCCTTAATGGCTTAGGACGACATTGGACTACGGCTAAGATGATAGTCCAAGGTGACAGGAAGATTCACTCTTTATCACTCTACAAACTCTATGGAGAACTCCAAGCACAAGAATCCACTATACTCAAACACTGTGCTGACTTCGGATGACCACTTTCTCTCATAGCACAAGCTCCACCGCAGTCACCCTACTCTTCATCGTATGATACCCCACCACAGTCATACGAAGCAGATTCTGAGTAGGATGATGAAGAAGAATTTCAAAAAGCTATTGCTCTGGTTAGTCAACAGTTCAACCACATACCACCTTCTTCTTTCCGCAAGAATCAACAATTCAACAAACCTCCATTCAACCGTAATTTCGGTTCTCAGAACAACCACTCTCGATATCCTAAAGGCTCTCAGAACAATCAACCAAAGGAGGTACCACAGTCTCCTCAGAACAATGACTCCGGTACTCAATCAGAAGACAAGATTGATGTTGTGATTTGTCACAAATGCAATAAAGAAAATCACTTCGCAAAAGACTATAAGGCCTATGTAGTCAATGACAGAGCATTCTGTCTTAGAATGGCTCAAGAGTTGGAAGAAAAAGAAAAGGCAAGGGCATATGTGGCTCAAGTTAAAAGAGACCATTAAGTTTGGTCATCAGTGGATGAAGAAGAGACCATCAGCAGTGTTAAAGGAAAAGGGAAAATCTGCATGCTGGCCACTACGGATGATGATGGGTCAGCAATGTTGAACAAAAACTACTGCTACATGGCAAAGCATGGGACTCTAAGCATCGTTGAATAGGTAAAACTCATGATCCAAACTTTAAATTATAGTATGCATGACTGTCATCCCTACATAGATGATCTTAATGACACTTGTGTTTCCATCCTTACAGACTATAACAAATCCCTAGATGAGAAGAACATTGCGTCCCAAGAGATGTTCCATGTGAGAGGAAGAGTGGATAACAAGAGACTTAAGATGGCAATGTTAGAGAAGGATATAGAGTTAGACAAAGATGCTAGAATGTTAAGTGAAACCCAATTAGAAATAGCTTTGAACCAGACAGATTTAGCTCAGAGAGAAATTGTACGCTTAAATCTCTTAATTGAAAAATTGTTTAATGAAAGTGAGGCTATTGAAAATTTGGTAAACAATGGAACCATGGACAATACATATAATTGGGGTTGGTCAAATGGGTATCCTACCACACTGGATTCATCACCCCGGTTCAACAAAGACAGAGTGTATGTCCCTCCTGATAGAGAATTTCATTTCCCTGTCAATGACAAGACTTTTCCCGAAGATATCAAAACTCACTTCGGTAGATTACACAATTTGAGCAATAATTGTGTCATTGAGGAAATTGTGCCCGAGGATTCGAGTCACACATGTGATCAAACTCCCATCAGTGACACCACTCATTCAAATTCTCAAACTTCATCCGTAGTTGATGAAGAAATTGTTGTTGAAGGCCCTGAAATCTCAAAGGACTTTCCATCTTTGTCCTCAGACCACAGTGTTCCACACTGTAGTCAAATGTCCCAGAAGTGTCCCACCGCAATCTCATCTAAAATCTACTCTGCGGTAGTCAAATCATCTTTACCAAAACCATCAGTTCAAGGAACTACAACTCTTCAGCCGATTTTTCATGAGTTACCTATAGAAAATTTTGAAGTAGGCCAATGCTCTCAAATTCTAGAATCCTCAAGTTCTGATGATTCTAGTCCACGTTTTCAAAATCGTTCAAAAAATCTCAGGAAACCACAGTTGAATAACAATGACTGCGATTCACCAAAATCTTTGGCAAAAAGAGCTTTCAAAGAAGAAATTAGATCTCGAAACACAAGCAAACAAAGTTTTTCAAAAAATAAGAAATATATGAGAATTCCAAAATCCAAGAGTCCAGAAAAATTTGTTTTCACAAATTACATTTCAAAAAACTCTTCTTTCATGAAAACAAGCAAAAAGGGAAGTTCAGTTTCAAAAGTCATTCCTGCTACTTCTGACACAACCCAAAAAAGTGTCAAACTTGTAGGAAACTACGTTTTTCAGGTCTATTCCTCAAATGACCCTAACTGGAAAGGAATTTTACCCACTCCAACACTTTTAAAATCACATCAAAACAAGTGGAAAGGAATCTTACCAAATCCACCTAAAGGGATTCAAAGATTTACACGTGCTAAACCTCGTTCAAAACAAACTTTTCAGAAATCAAATGTCAAATCTCTCAGACGTTACCCACCTCGGACCAATACTAATTCCAATTCACCCTATAAACCGCTGACCAAGCACAATGTCAGATTCAATGACAAACCCTCTTTTTGTAAATGTCAGTGCAGCTGTCAAAAGTTTTTATCTCATGTCAAGTCAAATCAAAGTCATAAACCTCGTACTTTTCAGGAACCTCGTAATAATCCAAATCTGAACAAACACCCAGGACTAGGTTTAAAAGTTGACAAAAGACTTGTCCATGCAACCTCGGACCATGCATCATTTAAGAATACATCAATCGTCCCTGGCTCCAAACTTGTTTGGATGCCTAAACTAACCGTGTAATTCTCAGGCTTTGTGCAAGGAGGAACAAGAAGAAGAATGGTTAATTGACAGTGCCTGCTCCTTGCACATGACCGGAAGGTTAGAATACCTTTGGGATTTCAGGCCTATATGCAATGGTGGAAATGTCACGTTTGGCAACAATGCAAACAGTGTCATCCGAGATTACAGTGTTCTCACTACGGGGAACTTTTCCATTCAGAAGGTTGCTTATGTAGAAAGCCTTAAACACAATCTTATCAGTGTTGGCCAACTATGTAAAGCAGGACATCGCGTTGAATTTGACAATCAATTCTGCTACATAATGACGAGTGATCGAAGCACTTGCTTAATAAAATCTCGCTCCGAAGGCACGATGTATCCTCTGGATGTTTCTCTCATCATTGGTAAACCGCAGTTGTGTTTTCTGTCCAAAGTTGTATCCGAAGTCTGCTGGCTATGGCATCGCAAGCTAGCTCATCTCAACTTTCGGTACATCAACAACCTCGTCACTAGAGAACTAGTCCGAGGTCTCCCTATTCTCAAATTCAGCAACGATACCCTTTGTCCAGCGTATGAATGTGGTAAACAATCAAAAGCAAGTCATCCTCTGATAATGGATTCTTCTATCTCTGAACCACTGGAGCTATTACACATTGATCTCTGTGGTCCCTCAACCGTAGCCAGTCTTCACCACAAAAAGTATATACTGGTTATTGTTGATGACTATACACACTTCACATGGGTTTTCTTTCTCAGACTCAAATCAGAGACACCGCAAATATTCATTAACTTCATCAAAGAAATCGAACTTCAGATCAAGCTTCCAGTCAGACGCATCCGCAGTGATAATGGAACAGAGTTCACTAATCATCTTCTCAACAATTTCCTGGTTTCCAAAGGCATCTCTCACAACTTTTCAGCACCTTATACACCGCAACAAAATGGTGTAGTAGAAAGAAGGAACCACACACTTGTTGAAGCAGCCAGATCCATGCTTAACTTCGCCCAACTTCCTCTCTACTTCTAAGCTGAAGCAGTAGCAACCGCATGCTTTGTTCAAAACCGAAGTATTGTGTGCAAGCGTCTCAATAAAACACCATATGAAGGTCTCAACAATCACAAACCCAATGTTCATTTCTTTCATATCTTTGGATGTAGATGCTTCATGATCAACAGTCGAGACCAACTCAACAAGTTTGCACCAAAGTCTGACGAAGGTATCTTCCTTGGTTATTCCACTAACAAGGTTGCATATCGAGTGCTCATCAGAAGAACAAGATTGATCATTGAAAGCTTTGATGTGAAATTTGATGACTCTCACATCCACATTGCACCTCCGTCCACCGACACCACTACAATCTTGGAAAGTGACATTCCAGCCGCTTCCGGACCTCTGAATCTAGTTGAAATCAACTATGATGATCTTTTTGATCCCATTGAAACGGCGACACTATATGAAGTTATGGTGTCACCCGTAGCTTAACAACAACATGCCGACGTATCTGGACCATCTCTATCTGAAGTAATATCGCTCAACACTTCCACCTCTCCGGTTGAGGGGGAAAGCTCTACTCCGGATCTTGTTGAAACCGTTGAGGTTCCAGTACCTGATGCTGCTTACATTCCTGCCCGAAGTGAAGCTTCACCATCAAACGAACCTTCGGAGGACTCAGATGATGAATTCATAAAGAATATTAACACAAGAACCGATCCTAGAATTGTCACTCTCCCATCTGCATTCCAAGGGGGACCTTCTCAGGTTCCAGAGGAACTCCCATCCGCATTCCAAGGGGAACATCAACCTCTGCCGATTCCTCAAGAAAATTCTGCTCCAATAGATCAAGATGTTTCAGCAGGATGTTCTTAAATCCAGGGGGAACTGCCATCCCCAACCGCAGATTCCTCTGACATCCAAGATATCCTCTCTACCGCAGCTGCTGATCATCTGATGCCACGTCTTCATGTATGGACGGAAGACCACCCACCAGGTCAAATTATTGGCAACCCATCCGCAGGTATCCAAACTCGGTCTTCCAAGGACTTATTTGATCACTGCCATTATGCAGCATTTATATCTTCGGTTGAACCTAGAACGATCAAAGAAGCTTTGCTTGAACCAGACTGGATAGCCGCAATGCAAGAAGAATTAGAAGAATTTGAAAGAAACAAAGTATGGCAACTTGTTCCTCTTCTACAAGGTCATATGATTGTTGGTACAAGATGGGTTTTCAAGAATAAGCTAGACGAATCTAGCTCAGTCATCAGAAACAAGGCAAGACTTGTTGCCAAGGGCTACAGTCAACTAGAAGGCATTGACTACAATGAGACGTATGCTCCGGTAGCACGCATGGAAGCCATCCGGATCTTTCTAGCATACGCAGCCCACAAAAATGTCAAGGTACACCAAATGGAAGTTAAGAGTGCTTTTCTCAATGGTGAACTAAAAGAAGAGGTTTATCTTCAGCAACCTCCAGGAGAAAATATTGAATTTCTTGACCACTTCTACAAGCTTGAAAAAGCAGTCTATGGCCTGAAACAAGCCCCAAGAGCTTGGTATGAGACACTCTCTGAATTTGTTGTCTCATCCGGGTATAAAAGAGGAGTGATTGATCCCACATTATTCAGAAAAGCAAATGGTGACCACCTTATGATGGTACAAATATATGTGGATGATATCATTTTCGGGTCTACTGATCAAGGCATGGTAGATGAATTTGCTAAGCTCATGACCAAATTCAAAATGAGCACAAATAGAGAGATTAATTTCTTTCTAGGTCTTCAAGTCAAACAAATTCAGTAAGGAATTTCATTCATCAAGAAAACTACACCACCGAACTTCTGAAGAAATACTCAATGGACAACTGTTCTTCTACTAAGGTCCCTATGGCCTTCAGTTATAAGATCTCTACTGATCCCTCTGACAAATCTGTGGATCACAAGACTTATAGAGGTATCATTGGTTCACTGATGTACCTCACCGCAAGCAGACCTGACATTGTCTTCGCAACTGGTGTATGTGCAAGATACCAGGTTGATCCAAAAGTGTCTCACATGACCGCAGCCAAACAAATTCTTCGGTATCTTAAAGGAAGCAAATCAATGGGTTTATGGTATCCCGTAGGCAATGAATTCAGTCTTCAAGCCTTCACCGATGCAGATCATGCAGGTTGCAAGCTCGATAGAAAAAGTACATCAGGTGGATGCCAATTCCTAGGAGGAAGACTTGTAAGTTGGTCCTCAAGAAAACAAACGTGTGTATCCCTATCTACTGCAGAAGCAGAATATGTGGCCACAGCCAGCTGCTATTCCCAGGTTCTATGGATGAAGACACAATTGCTAGACTACGGGTACAGAATGCTGCGGATACCAATTTACTATGAATCTGAAAGTGCTATAGCAATTTCTCATAATCCTATTTAGCACTCCAAGACAAAACATATTGAGTTACGGTATCATTTCATCAAAGATCATATTCTGAAAGATAATATTGAACTCATCTTTGTTCCTACTCATGAAGAGATTGCTGATGTTTTTACAAAAGCTCTTGACTCTACAAAACTCAATGCATTCATAAAAATGTTGGGAATGATGAATCCGGACCCGCAATTCTTTATGAAGTGTTAACTACCACAGACCATCATTGGTCTCCATTGTGGTTTTAACTGAGAATTACACATGATAGATGGTTTTGGTACCACAATCTAGGTACCGCAACCATATGTTTACGTATCTCTCATAGGTTTTAATGATCTTTTATTTCTAACCTTTGTACAAGTGTTGTCTCACAGATTCTCTCTGAAATCTTTCTTTGCTCATCCGCGATGAAGTTTCTCAACCGCAATAATGACTTCATCCGCAATCGTCTTAAATAAACTCCAACAGAATCATTAACTCTCGAATCTTTGTGTGCTATTTAATGATCCTTCATTAAATAAAATACAAACATTCCCTTTAGAAACTGTCACATTCCCTTTCTGAATAAACCCCGTATCAGACCTATTTTAGGGATGATGACAAAAAGAACGATTCCCAAATAAATCCATCCTCAACTTGTCCTTTCCTCTCCTAACCACGTCCCATCAGTTACAACTTTCTCTCTCATCACCCCACATTTACCTGACTTCTTACCATGCATCTAATCCGCCATTAAATGCAAACCCCTTTTAAGATCTCTCAAAATCTCTCCAAAACCCCTAAAAACCCAATTCAACTTCTTACCCCCCTTCTATCTTTTACCTAGGGTTAAAATCCTTTTACCTCCTTTATAAACCCATCTTCTTCTCTAAAATCGTTTACGCTCTCTGTTTAAACGATTATTCTCTCAACTCTCCAAACCTCCCAAAAGCTCTCAAGAACTCCAATTTCTCATCTCTCAATGGCAAAATCAGGTGCATCAAAGAAGAAATCTAACGCTTCAGGCTCCATGAATCCAACTGGTTCTACATCTCCAACGATAGCTTCAAGCAACTTCAGAGCAGTGTTTGAAGATCATCAATCGTACAATGACCCAACCAAACTGATGATTAAGTATCTCAAGAACAATATCTTGTTTGGCCCATTTGACGCATTCACTGACGTTGTTCCCATTTCTACACTCTTCAAGTGTGCTCTTTCTGCATACAGACCACTGGAAAACCCACAAGAAGTGCATCTTAACCTCATTAATGATTCTTTGGTCATCTTGACCAAAGAGAAGTTCTTGACTGCCATAAACCTTCTGATTCATCCCTCCATCAAGATCTTTACACCATCCTTATCTGGCATCACCACCGCACTCTACCAAATGGGTTACCAGAAACCGATCCGAGGGATTGGTGAGTTCAAGAAGAATCAACTGCCTGCGGTTTGGCAGTTCGTATGCCACTTTGTCATCCGCTGTCTGTCTGGAAAGACCGGAGGCATCGACAACATGGGTTTGAAGCTCTTTGAACTAGTGTGGAGCATCTACACAGGCCACGATGTCAATTATGGCCAGATTCTTTGGGATGATTTCCTCCAATACATCCCCAAAGAGCACCCCAGGGAGAACCCAACCGAGCTCACCTTTGCTCGGTTCTGGTCTTTGTGCATTTCTGATCTACATGCGGATGTTGGTATCAACTTGGGCAGTGACATCAACTTCTTTGTCCCTAAGTATCTCAAAAGGTACAATCCCTCTTCTGATCAAACTTTGTTTGGACCTATCCGCAGGCTCCCCATTCACATTCTTACCTTGCTTGGTCTTGAGACTGCTGATGTCTCAGATCATATAGAGCCCACAGAGGGTATTATCCCATACCATTCTACCCCACCCCTTCCTTCTACAACCATTCTTCTTGAGGGTACCGCAGCCCCCTCTACCACTACACTATCTAACCTTTCTCAACGGAGAAAAACGATGGCATCTAAAAAGAAAACTAGCACACCTAAGAAGAACGCCCCAAAACAAACCGCACCATCAAAGAAACGAAAAACCAAACCCACCACTGTATCGAGCAGTGACTCTGAGGAAGATAGACAACCAATATCTATCCTCAAGAAAAGAAAGACAACCGAAACCACTGGCCAAATGTGTTACCGGACTGATATTGTAGCCTCTCAACAGGCTCTGGTAGTCCTTGGGATGGCCACACATCCATTCAATACCACACTCGAATACCACTCAACCTCATCATGTGAGATTGTTTCATCCTCTTCATCATCCGAACGTGGAGACAGCCCCCCAATTATATCTCAAGTAGATAAATCTGGACATCGCCCTAAGGTCTCCAGGGCTTCCCGGCTGCATATTTTTTCTTCTGAGGAGTTAGACTCCATCCTTTTACATGTATCCCAAACACTTCAAACACCACTCCATCCGCAGGGCATCTCTTTCGCCCATGCCAGAACTGGGCCGAGGCCAGACTTGACCACGGGTCAAGGAGACCAAGGAAGCCCAGGAAATCCTACTATGCTTCCATTTCTTTCAGGTGGTTTGGGCACGGTGAGCACTAATGTGAAAGGATCCGTGAACCCTAGGGACACCTTGGTGCGAACAAAACGAATTGACAGCGAAGATTCAAGTGACTCTTGGAGTCGGTATCAGCCAACTACTGATGCTGAAATCAAGAAATATGCTGCTCTTAAAAGAGCATTCCAAGCCCGCAAGGAGCAACAGGTCAAACAACAACAACAGAAGGAACAAGAAATACTGTATGTGGCCAAGTACTGGGCAAATGCCATCAACAATGCCCATACTGCTGCCACAATCCAAAAGGTTCAAACCTGGATGGATCAAATGGCAGACACCATGTTGAAAGCTCAAGCTTCAGCCACAGCCGCAGCTACCTCAAAGGTTCCTCCTAGTCCAACTCCTGTTCCATCTCCCACAATCAACTCATCTCAAGACGAAGAGCCAGCCATTGAACTCAGCTCAGCCCCAACTTTCGGTTTTGATGATGAAGATATCCAAGAGGTCAACAAACCAAACCCTTCAGATGACGACCTTATGATGTTCGAAGAAGAAGAAGAAGAGTCTAGCGGTTCTCAACATTCTACTTCTAAGCCCAAAGAAAAGAAAAAGAAGAAGAAGAAGGATGCAGTCACTAGGAAGGAATTTCTCAATCTCCAAGCCAAAGTTGATCAGATTTTGGCTGCGGTTAAACCCACTCAACCTCCATCTGAAGATATTCCAGGACCGCAGTCCTTAATTGGTTGAGTTGAAAGACTTGAGACGAGAGAGCGTATGGCTGTTGAGTGCATCTCTCTTAACGTCAAAATGGGGATCCGATCTCTTGATAACAACCGCAGGGCCGATCATCAAGAATTTATGGCTGCAACAGAACGCCTCATTACTGAGGTAACCGCAATCAAACAAGATCTACAAACAGCCATTGCGGACCAAGCTTCTCTATCTCAAAAGGTGATAGATGAGACTCATACTGCCTATGAGTCCACTATCTCTGTTCTTCATGCCACAATCAACAGAATGCAGAAATCCCTATCTTCTAACTTCCATGGCCCTGAGATCCTCCAGCTTACCAAGGATATACACAAGCTGCTCTTCAAGTCCTCTACTCCAAACAACTCACAGCTGGCCGAAACAATGAAAGCTCACTTTGCAGAAGTCTGTGCCAAAGTGGATAGCCTTAAACAATGGCTTAAGGAAAATATGTCATCAGCAAGTTCCACAGACTCTCCTGCCACAGCCCAAAGGAAACACGATTGGAAAGCGGCCAAGCTTGCTGAACTTATATGGAGAGAATGCGGATTTGATACAATGATTGATGAGTCGTTGATTAACTCATGGGTCAATCCGCTCCGCAGGCTACTAGATGAAGACTACACCCCACATCTCACGTATGCTGAACCCCCCTCCGATGGTTATTGGGATATTCCAATTTCCCCCAATGCCAAGTATTTTTCAGTTTTTGAATCCTTTGATTGCAGTCTCCCTGATCACAAACGACTGCCCATGGAATTTGAAAGACTCAATCGCTTTTATGCGAAGCATGGCTCTTCTATGGAAAACATATGGTCTAACGATAGACCATCCGCAGTTAAAAATTACAAGATGCGGAAATTCATGAAGGCTGACTTTGTTCAGTACATTCTTACCAGAAGAGAGCATGACTACATACGAACTCAGGCAGATTTTCCAAGTATGAATCCGGAAGAAATATTCCTCATTGCCAGAGTATTCCAAAACAAGGCAGAGAAGCATCCGAAGATACAAATGGCACTCGACAAAGCCAAATCCTTTCTAAGGGACACAGTTTGTGACTTCGCCAAGATCGATGCAGATATCCACCCCACCATCATCAGGAAATTTGATCTCCCCCCACTTGAACTTGTACCAATGCCTACCGAAGGCTTTGAAGAAAGATCATTAGGCGCAACAAACTTTCCTAAACTTGGGATCATTTTCAAATGGAAGGCGGACAATGTCAAGTACTTCATACCAATGAACGCTATGCACCGCCTGCCCAAGAAACAACTTGACATCTGCAAGACCGCAGTAGAAAGATCAAAACACACTACTGCTGAAGTCAAGTTTGAAATTTCTAGAAGAATCACTTGGCTTGAAAATGTCAGAAAATTCTGGTGGGTTTTGATCAAGTTTCTCAAACTTGACACTTGAACCGAAGTTAAAGAGGTCACTTAGGGGGAAATTGTTGAAACATAAAAGTGACCCTCTTGAACTAAGGTACCGCAATCATCTATCAACCGCAACTGTTCTCCATTAGCAATCATCTCAGCATCCGGAGTCAACACGTCTTCAGCATCTGCAGTCTTTGTTATTTCCTTTACTTATCTTTATGTAATGTACTCTATTATCCAGCATGCCTTGCATGGCTGCTTATAGAGTAGTTGTTTCTGAAACTCTATAAATAGAGACTCTTTCTCATGTTTTGTAACACAACTCTTAATTTCTTAATACACAAGATTTCTTCCTCAACTATTTCTCTCAATGACTTGTGAATTATTCTGAATATATTTCTCCAAGTTATCTTCTTTTCTTTTCTATCTTACTACTCCTCACACTCTAAACTGCTACTGAAACATAACCTCTCTTCGGAGCAAGTCTTCTATACTTAATCACTAAACTTGATCTTCCTTACTAACTCGGAGTGAATGCATTCCTTGTTATGGATCAGTTTAACTGTATTCTTGATATAACAATTGTTGTCATTTATATTCCTTTACTTTCCGCAACTAACTATCTAACTATCTAACTATATTATTGTTGAGCTTTTAGATCCTTTGAGATTAACTATTCCGCAATATACTTGTTCTAATGTTTGTTCAAGTGTGTCTCCAAGTTTTTCTCTCAACAATAACATGGCTCTTCATTTCCATGACCCATGGGTTTAAACCTCCATTGAGCGTTCATGGAGCATCCTATGGGTCTTAGCCCATCTTGATAATCCATGAAGTCTTTAACCCACTATACAAGTTATGGATGATTTACATAATCAACCCATATATTTAATTAGTCATATTTTGATCACCTAATTAATTCTAAATTAATTATTGATCAATACTAATTAAATAATTCTATTAATATATTAGAACTTATAATATATTAATAAACCACAAGTGTTATTTCTCTTATTTATTCTATCCAAATACACGATGCCATGTAACCCAAATGGACCATGCCAAACCGGGTCAAGTACATACCAGTAATAGTTATGGACTTAGACACCATATCCAATAGTCTCCCACTAGGATAAGTCTAATAACTATAACTACAAGTATGACTTCAGGAACCGATCATCAATCGTAGCTCTTTCAAGGTCTCTCAGAACTGAGAAGATGATGATACGCCATTTAATATAAGTAATCATATAATCCTCTGTTCTAGATATCAACCTGACAAATACATGGAGCAACGTCTTACTTATTGTCCAGTATTTTGTTTCCCGATTTCCGATTTGTTTGAGAAAGAGCTTAATTGAACACATCAACTTAGTTCTAATCGGGCCCGGTACATAGGTCAAAACAAAATCATCAAGGGGCTCAAGATATCGCTTCTAATCCAAGAAGGAACAGATAAACTTCGACTCATATGCTTGTTCTATTACTTGTTGAATCACACACAAAAGCACGTTTTATAACATCGAGTTACTAATGCGTTTTCGTACAATCAATGTATAACCAACTCATAGGCAACAAGTCATATCTCTAGCTTTGAAGACTTATATGATACTACCGTCTCACGATCACTCGAGATAAATTCCATGAAGTGATACCAGTGAGCGTGGGTTGAATCCAATACTTAGAACTTATGAGCACTCATGAGTGTTGTAGCCATGTCTAACAACTTAGACCTCTGCAACCAACTCATGATGTCTTGATTCATACCTACTTCTAACATATGACTGACTGTGGAGAATTCAAATAATATTGTATACTAAACATAATTATTCTAGAAGTCAAAACATGCAAAAGAAATATAGTAAACGATTGACAAAAGATAGCAACACTTTACTCATAAATAAACACAACTTTTATTCATCATCAAATGTCAATTACACTTTACACATTTCAAAATTATCTAACTACTGAAACTAATATCATCCTTCAGCCTTGTGCTCCGAGCATGCTGGAGATGCTTAACCCGACTCAGTCCCTTCGTGAGGGGATCTGTTGGGTTCTCATCCGATGATACCATATTTGTCATGAGGAGTCCTTCTTCTATGCGAAGTCTGATGAAATGATATTTTCTATCGATGTGTTTGGATCTCCCGTGATCCCTTGGTTCCTTGGCTAAGGCAACTACACTTTCACTATCATAAAAAATTTCCATAGGCTCCTTTATGGCTGGTACTACTCCAAGGTCTCCAATGAAGTTCTTCAGCCATATAGCCTCCTTTGCTACCTCGTTTGCTGCTATATACTCTGATTCGCAAGTTGAATCAGCCGTTGTCTCCTGCTTGGAACTCTTCCAAGTAATTGCACCTCCGTTTAAGGTAAAGACCCAGCCTGACTGAGAGCGGAAATTATCCCTATCAGTCTAAAAAGCTAGCATCACTATACCCTACAACTCTCAAGTCATCACTCCCACCGAGGGTAAGGACCCAGTCCTGAGTCATCCCTAGGTACTTGAGGATATTCTTTACCGCAGTCCAGTGAGCCTTTCTAGGGTTCCCCTGATATCTGCTAACCATGCTCAAGGTAAAGGCTACATCAGGATGAGTACAAGTCATAGCATACATGATCGAGCCTATAGCGGAAGCATAAGGTACTCGACTCATTTCTGCTATCTCAGCCTCGGTACTCAGGCTCTGAGTCTTACTCAATTTGGCATTACTCTGGATGGGTAACTCTCCTTTCTTGGAATCTTGCATGTTGAACCTCCTCAGCACCTTATCCAAGTAGGTACTCTAACTAAGTCCAATTAGTCTTTTACTCCGATCTCTCAGAATCCTTATCCCTTGAATATAGGCACCTTCTCCTACGTCTTTCATATAGAAACACTTCTCAAGCCAGGACTTCACTTCCTATAAGGTTGGGATGTCATTTCCTACGAGTAGTATGTCATCCACATACAATACTAAAAAGCTAACTATACTCCCACTAGCCTTGACATATACACAAGATTCATCTTCACTCCTCGAAAAAACAAACTCTTTGACTTTCTCATCGAAACAAAGATTCCATCTGCGAGGTGCTTGTTTCAATCTATAGATGGATTTCTCAAGCTTACACACTCTATTAGGGTATTTTGTACTGACAAAACCCTCTGGCTGACTCATGTAAACATCCTCAGCAACACTTCCTTTAAGGAAAGTAGTTTTGACATCCATTTGCCATATTTCATAATCATGAAATGTAGCGATGTCATACATGGACTGTATCTCGTTGTCCATTACCTCTTTCCATTTAGCAGACTCGAGGCCTGCCATGGCTTCCGCGTAGCTGTTAGGTTCATCCACACTTACCAATGTCTCATCACTGATAAGTGTATCACCTTCTACAGTAATATGGAATCCATAATAATGCTCAGGTGGATTCCTAACTCTTGTGGAACGCCTCAGAGGTACAGACATGTCAATTGGCTCAATAGGAGTTTCCTCCTCAGGTTGAGTCCTAGGGTTTGAAGTTCCTTCACCACTTGACTCTTGAATTTCTCAAGGTCAATTTGCCTCCCACTGTTTCCTTGGCTTATGAACTCTCTCTCTCTCTCTCTCTCTCTCTCTCCAAAGACACCCCTCCTTGCTACAAAGACCACATTCTCACTAGGTCTGTAGAAGAGGTAACCAAAGGATTTTTGTGGGTAGCCGATGAAAATACACCTCTCACTTCGAGGTTCGAGCTTATCATGAGTCTCGCGCCTCACGAAAGCCTCGCAACCCCAAATCTTGATGTGGTCTAGTTTAGGAACCTTACCAGTCCACATCTCATGAGGAGTTTTGGGCAACTTTCTTTGTAAGGACCAGATTAAGGATATGGGCGGCAGTCTCTAAGGCATACCCCCAAAATGAGATTGGTAGTGAAGCTCGACTCATCATGGAACGAGCCATATCCAACAAGGTTCGATTACGCCTCTCAGCCACACCATTCAACTGTGGTTTCCTGCGAGGATTCGATTATGAGATAATCCCACATTCCTTAAGATAGTCGATGAACTCTGAACTAAGATACTCGCCACCATGATCGGATCGAAGCATCTTAATGTTCCTGCCCAATTGATTCTCGACTTCCTGTTTAAACTCTTTAAACCTTTCAAAAGTCTCTGACTTATGCTTAATTAAATAGACATATCCATATCTACTATAATCATCAATAAAAGTCACATAATAACGATTAGCATCCCTTGTGGCAGTTTTGAAAGGTCCATAGACATTTGTGTGCACTAGATCCAACAAACCTTCACCCCTAGCACAAGAACCAGTGAAGGGTGACTTTGTCATTTTTTCAAGTAAGCATGATTCACGACTATCATCTGACTTTAGGTCAAATGACTCCAAGACTCCATCCTTTTGGAGCTGGCCTATGCGTTTCTTGCTCACGTATCCAAGACGACAATGCCATAATGATGCTTTATCCAAGTTATTATTATTAGAGGAATCAATACACAACACATTATTTCCTAGGTTATCTACAATAGACACAACTTCATACACACCATCACAAGGTAATGCTTTAAAATAAAGAACATTATTAAAGAAAGCATTTATTCCACCAATTTCATTATCAAAAGAAAAGGTAAACCCTTGTTTGTACAAAGCATGAAAGGAAATAATATTTCTTGCCATTTCAGGAAAATAACGACATTTATTCAAATCTAATGTAAACCCACTACATAGCACCAAAGAATAAACTCCAATCTTGGTGACAGGTGAAACTTTCCTATTCCCCATGATCAAGTTTATCTTTCCATGCTCCACATTCTCACTTCTTCTTAGTCCCTGCAAAATCAGAACATATATGAATACCACAACCTGTATCAAGGACCCAAGAGTTAGAATAGGGTGAGTTATTAGATAACAAATACCTGCATGGTTGGGTTTGACTTTCCCATCCTTCACATCTTGCTGGTACTTTGGGCAGTTCCGCTTCCAGTATGACTTTTCATGGCAATAGAAGCATTAAGCCTCCTTTGGGTCAGAAGAAGGAGTGACGAAACCTTTCTTGGTTCCACTTGAAGAGGAGCCTTCAAGGGTCTTACCCTTCGTACCCTTCGAAGGGGTCTTCCTCTTCTTACCTTTCCCTTTCCCGATTGCCAAGACAAGGTCGAAGTTGGTAGTAGGAGCAGAAGTGGTAACAACTAACTTACCCTTAAGACCTGATTATGTGGTCTTCATGAGTCCTTGAAGTTTGCTGAGTGTGACTTCTTCCTTATTCACGTGGTATGTCATGCAGAATTGATCATAACACGAGGGTAAGGAGTGCAAAATGATATCTATTGCTAGCTCCTCGGGGAAGTTCACATTAAGCTTCAGCAAACGGTCCACATACCTTTGCATTTTCTGCATGTGGCTCGTGACGGATTCTCCATACTTCATCCTGGTTGTTATCATGGAGGAGATAATTTCATACCGCTCTTGACGAGCACTCTGATGGTATCTTTCCATCATATCTTGGTGCATCCCAAAAGGGTAGTAGTCCTCATAGGACTTCTGGAGTTCAGCTGTCATGGTGGCCGTCATGCTGCATGCCACTTTGGTGGCATCTCTTTCATGAGTCCGAAAGTCAGCGATCTCCTGGGGAGTAGCAGTGGACTCATCGATCTCCTTTAGCTCCTTATCGAGGACATATTCATTGTCCTCGTAGCGAGTCACCATCCTGATGTTTCGGATCTAATCCATAAAGTTGGAACCATCGAAGATGACACTCCCACATAGGTTCATAAGGGAAAAGGAGCCAGTAGGGTTTGAGCCAGAAGCAGTATTGTTGGAAGACATCTGAAAAGAAGAGAAAATTTTTAGTTTAGATATAACGATAGTTCTTAATAAAACACCCAAATGTAATATTAAGGCTAGGATCCAATCACAATATATCATAACTTAGAAGAGGGATGTCGTAATCTAAGCTATAACATATTTGAAAGGTAGATGAATGAAGATTCACCAATTTCCACCATGAGAAAACAAAATATAAATAGTAGGTTTTAATTGGTTTTTAGAAATTCCTAGATTCTTTTGAGATTCAATGAACTTTTTCAAAGGCATGTTTCAATCTCGAGTGTGCCCTCCAAGTTTTGTGACTGGGATGCCGAGGATCACAAAACGAGGTGTGAAGTAATCATCCAAATTACTTGGTACCCTAAATGTTTATCACTCAATCGATGTTCCGGTTAACCAAACGCGTTCCACCGACTTATAATAAACCTTAAGTCACCCTTTACCTACCTTGCCGGTTAACCACACACACTCCACTAACGACTTAAACAAAGTGTAAAGTGTAATTTCATGGATTAGCACCTTATTCATATTTTCCTAAAGTAACTAAGATTGGGAATTTAATAAAACATTTAGTTATTTTATAATAATCATTATAATTTTAACGAGAATTTTATAAGTCCTTGTCCTACCTGTTCGGCTAACGACCATTCGCCGATCAAGGAAGCAGTGGGTGAGAGCGGACACCCATTAAGCTGTCATTTTATAGGCAGCAACCTTATACCCCCCTTATAGACCGGCTTCGTGAATGTGGCCTACTAATGGTAAGACGACTTGATCTTATATATATATATATATATATATATATATATATATATATATATATATATATTATTAACTTATAATATTATAAAGTATAAGGGTTGATTTTTAACTTTTAAAAATCTAGGAGTTGGAACTAAAGTTTATTAAGATAACTTTACATGTTCCAAAACTTGAGGGAAAGTTTTGTAACTTTACAAAACTCTTCAATTCATAACTTCATGAGTTATTCTTCATTTTTGTAACTTATGTGTTCTTTTAATGGATTTAATACAAAGTGACTTTTGGTTATCCATAACTTGAGGACAAGTTATGGACTTCATTAAAACACATAAAGATCATGAATTAAGCATTAAACAAGTAATTCCTATGATATATCAAGAACTTATAAGAACATGAATATTCATATCAAAATTTCAAGAACATATGAACACATATAAACGTGTAATATTGATATTAGCCATTGTAAATGGATTAGAACAACCATTACACCATCTAAAACAAGTTCTAAAACACCAAAACAGTTTAGGGTAATGTTTCTAGTCCATTTCTAGCAACAAAAATCGAAAAACTGCACTCTGCATGAACAACTCGTCGAGTGCAAGAACTTACTCGTCGAGTTGGTTGAAGTTTCACTTGGACTCGTCGAGTCCCCCCATGGACTCGGCGAGTCCCCTGTGTAGACAGCTTAAAAATTCGATTTTTACACTATTTTGCATCAAGTATCAACAAACAAGCCTAGGCTCTGATACCACTGATGGGTTATGAGCATTCTAACACTCCTAAGTGTACATGTAACCCTAGAAAACCTTGGATCTATGTTTGTCTAAAATACACACAAAATTTGATTTCCAAGGTTCATAATCCTATCTAGCATACATGGAGAACTTTTAACATAAAAGATGGCTAGAATTACATACCTTGTAGTTGATTTGATTCCTTGAAAACCTTGAGAGCCTAGCACCCCAAGTGTGATGCCTCAAGTGTTTCACACAAAACCAAGTGCTTTGGAATGACTTTGAGAGAATATAGAACACTTGTAAAATCGGCCTAGCCCTCTTGTAACTTCATCTAGCCAACTTTGGTGGATGTCATGTTCTTTATATAGTGTGTTACACTTAGGGTTACACCATGTAAACCCTAATGTAACTTGGCTCTTCATTCCATGACTCATGGGTTTAAACCTCCATGGAGCATCCTATGGGTCTTAGCCCATCTTGATAATCCATGAAGCCTTTAGCCTACTATACAAGTTATGGATGATTTACATAGTCAACCCATATATTTAATTAGTCATCTTTTGATCACTTAATTAATTCTAAATTAATTCTTGATCAATACTAATTAAATAATTCTATTAATATATTAGAACTTATAATATATTAATAAACCACAAGTGTTATTTCTCTCATTTAGTCTATCCAAATGCATGATGCCATGCAACCCAAATGGACCATGCCAAACCAAGTCAAGTACATACCAAAAATAGTTATGGACTTAGACACCTTATCCAACACCAACAAGATCCCTCTTTTTGATGAACACAAGTTTGATGCATGGAAATCAAAGGCCATGTATGTTTTCAAGATCATGGACTATGATATTCTTGATATCATCAACAAGGGTGCCATCACCTCTATACATCAGTCATCTAATGAAAATGCATTATGGTAGTAAACTAAAACAAAAATCACTGTCGGGATACAACAAGGAAGAAAAAGGGTCCTAAATCTTGATGTAAAGATGATGATTGCTATTGGAAATTCTCTTCCATTCCATGCCTATAGTTTGGTTCAAAATTGCTCAACTGCACAAGAGATGATTATCACTCGATCATCCTCCTGTGACAAAGAAGATCTTTCAGATGAAGAAGTTTCAAAAGGTAAGCGTCTCATGGCTCAAATTTTCGAGTCTCACGTTGATGCACCAAGGGACAATGTTAGTACGTTTGACGTTGACCTTTCTCAAGCTGCTACAGACTCTAAGTATCAGGACTGTGACTCAGCTTCAATGTATCAGGTAAAGAACTTCATTAACTATTCTTTCATTAAAAAAGTTGATATGTTTGATCCTTTATGTTTCGATTTATCTATTTCAAACAAAGAAAAATCTTCTCTCAAAGTTGAGATAACAAATCTTAAATAAAAACTCTCATCTTCTAAAGACTCACTTTCTCGTTTAAAAAAGGAAAACACCTATATCTCACTGACCAACAAGTTTTTTCACACTAAAAAAGAAAAAACTATTGATCATGCAAGAAGAATTCAACTTATTTTAAATAACTAGGCTTCCTAACAATGTATTGTCACTAGAATCATTAATGATCAAATTCCTGATCAGTGTGAGAAAATCCTTGAAGTTGATGTTGAAGCTGTTGTTTCTTTAATAAAAAAAATCGAGCCTAAACAAACCTTTTATAATGTTGAAATTCTTGAGAAAGATTTTAAAAACGGATTAGTAAATACCTATTTCATAAATCAAACTCTAATTGATACACATTGTACTACTGAATCTAAGGGTAATACCAAATGTGTATCTCGTTTATCTACTCTTAATCCTTCACGTCAACCTCTTCATTGTGTGCATGTCTTGCCCTCCACTAAGATCCTACTAAAATTTCCTATCTCCAATGGTGAAGTTCATTCTATAATGGAAATTATTAGCATGTTACCTCAGTTCTTTGTTAGCAACACTAAATCTGAAGATCAATCAGAGACTTCCTTTTCAGATGATTCGTTAATCTCCTCTGTATCTCATGATGAAGAATCATCAAAGCATACCATTAGTGACATTCCCTGGTCTAGAACTAAAGCAAGAGTTTTTAAATCAAATAATCAAGATTCTTCAATTTCCATTAATAAAAGAAAACAAAGTTCAAATTGTAAAAGAAAGAATCGTGGAACCAAAGTTTGCTATCGGTGTGGTGATGCCTCTTATAGAGTCAACGAGTGTACATTTCTCCACCCACGCTGACAACATCGTAACTCGAAATGACAAATGGATCAAAAAGGAAAATTCCTGGAATTGTCTCCCTGATTCTTATTATCACATTTTCTCTTAAGTGATCCCTTGCACGATGAGTAATTGTATAGTAATTGCACATTTTAGTTTTATTTTTAGGGTAAAGAACAATTTGGTATTTAGATAGTGGTTGTTCAAGACACATGACAGGTTTCAAGTCACTTCTAAATGACTTTGTAAGGAAGGATGGTCTAACTATTACATATGATGCCAATAGCAAAGGAACTACAAAAAGATATGGAACCATAAAGTGCAAGCATGTTGTATTCAAGAATGTTTCATACGTAAAAGGTCTTCAGCATAATCTCATCTCAATTAGCCAACTATGTTACGCTGACTATGAAGTTCACTTTAACAAGAAAGAAGGAAAGGTTGTTGATCAAAATAATGTTATTGTATTGACTGCAAATCGATAGAATGACATTTAAGTTTTGGATATGTTCTCTAGTGACAACCCTCTTCATCGTTGCTTCTTCTCTTATGTTGAGTCTCATCTAAATTGGTTATGGCACAAGAGAATATCTCACTTAAACTTCAAGAACATATCAAAGATTATTGGGAATCAGCTTGTAGGATGAATTCCTAAGATGTAGTTTGTTAAAGATAAATTATGTTCAACGTGTGAAAAGGGTAATAAAACTAAGTCCTCCATCAAGCCAAAGTCATGTTCCTCCTTCAGCAATCCCTTTTCACCTTCTCCATATGGACCTTTTTAGACCGGTCCCAATTAAATCAAGAGTTGTGAAAAAGTTTACTCTCGTTATTATAGACGAGTTTTCAATATTTACTTGGGTAATCTTTCTAAGAAAGAAAATTCATCCTTCTGATGAAATCATATATCTCATTAAGCAATGGGAAGTTCTTTATGATCATAAGTCAAACAATTGCGTAGTGATCATGACACTAAATTCAAAAACTCATCCCTAGAAGAATTTTGCTCAACTCAGGAATCTCTCAAAACTTCTTGGCTATTAGAATTCCTTAACAAAATGGCATTGCTGTAAGACAAAATAAAACTCTCATTCAAGCTGGAAGAACTATGGTTGTTGAAGTTGGTCTTCCTTTTTCATTTTGGGCTGAAGATGTCAACACAACGTGTTACACTTAAAACGTTCCATCATTATTAAGTGTCATGGGAAGACTTCCTATGAGCTACTTAAAGGGAGGAAGCTGGACATCTCTTACTTTCATGTGTTTGGGTGTGTTTGCTATATTTTTAATCAAAGAGATAATCGCTCTAAGTTTGAAGCTAAAGTTAATGAAGGAGTGTTTCTAGGTTAATCTAGTGTGTCCAAGGCTTTTAGGGTATTCAATCTCTCATGACGAACTATTGAAGAAACTACTCATGTCACATTCAATGAAGGTTTATCTATCTATGATTGGATTGATCATCCCTCTTTTATTCTGAATGAACTTACTTTCAGTCCTTTAGACATTGTTCCTGAGTTCTTGCTATATCTCACTAAGCTTGTTTCTCTCAATGTTGATCAAATTATCAATTCTCAGTCTAACACTGAAGATCAGCTTGTCGTCTCTGAAGAAGTTGAGTCATCTAAATTCTCAAATCAAGAAGATTATGTTACAAACAACACAAATGAGAGTACTAATCCTAGAATTCTTAGAGATCGTCTTGAATCTCAAATCACTGGAGATGTAAATTCTGATATTATCGCTTGTAGCAGAGTAAGTAGCAACTTTTGCATGTTGGTGAATTTTATCTCAATGGTCGAATCAAAGAATGTTGTTGATTCTCTCAAGGAAGCTGACTGGATCAAAGCTATGCCAGATGAGCTAAATGAGATTAACCATCATTGTTTGTGGATTCTAGTTTCCAGGCCTCAAGGAAAAACCATCATTAGTACTCATTGGGTGTTTAAAAACAAGATGCATGAAGATGAAACCATCATTAGAAACAAAGCAAGACTTTTAGCCCAAGGATTTTGTCAACTGGAAGTATTACACTATGAAAAAACCTTTGCCTATATTGCTTGACTTGAAGCAATTCGTTTGTATCTTTCTTTTTCTTCATTTAAGAACTTCAAATTTTATTAAATGGACATAAAGACTGCATTCTCACATGGGGATCTTCAACAAAAAGTCTTTCTAAGGAAACCTCATGGGTTTGAAAGTGAAGAATTTCCCAATCATGTATATCGTCTTGATAAAGTTGTCTATAGTTTGAAGTAGGCACGTAGGGCATCATATGACACATTGGTAAGTTATCTTCTGGTGAGTGAATACAAACAAGGAAAAAATGACAACACTTTGTTTATCAAGCATTCAGGATCTCACATCATTCTTGCCCAAGTGTATGTTTATGACATCATTTTTGGATCCACCGATGAGAAACTAAGTTATGAGTTCGTTGAGGTTATGGCCAGGAGATTTTAGATGAGCATGATGGGTGAACTAAATTTCTTTTTAGGTTTATAGGTTAAACAACTAACTAGTGGAATCTCTATTTATCAAGCTAAATATATTGCACACATACTGAAGAAGTTTGGCTTTTCTTATAGCAAACCAACAACGACTCCAATGTCTTCATCGACGTTTATCTTTACTTATCCAACCTCCGCTAATATAAATGCAACGCCGTACCAAAGAATGATAGGCTTACTTCTTTATCTTACTTCCAGTTACCTTGAAGATTATGTTTGCCACCATATTCTGTGCTTGATATCAATATTATCCTAAGGAATCTCATGTTCTAGTTGTAAAGAGGATCTTTCAATACTTAAAGCATATACCTAATTGGGTTATGGTATCCTCGCGACTCCGAGTTCAAGCTGGTGGGATACACTGACTCAGATCATGGCTTATGTGGTATTGATTGTAAATGTACTTCAGGGGGAGCTCAAATGCTTGGATATAGATCAGTGACTTGGTCTAACAAGAAGCAAACATCAGTGGCTTGCTCTACCGCTGAAGCTAAATATGTAGCAGCTGGAAGGTGTTGTGCTCAAATTCTATGGATTCTGAATCAACCCTTAGATTATGGTTTGAACTTCTCAAAGACTCTTATCTGTTGTGACAACACCAACGCAATTCTGATGATATAGAACCCAATGCAACATTCCACAACTAAGCAAATTGACATTCATCATCACTTTATCGTGGACATTGTTCAAAAAGGAAAAGTGGAGTTGTTCTGCATTCCATCCACTTATCAACTGGCTAACATTTTCACTAAGGCATTAAATGGGAAGACCATGAACAAATTGATTGCAGATTTTGGCATGCTTTCAATGGCTTAATTATTTTCTAACTCGTTTAAAATAACTTTGCTTCTACTTGCTTTCTTAAAACACAAAAACACAAAAAACAAGTTCTTCTTTTATTATGCTTTTGTCAAATAACTTTATATAGTTTTCTTAAGCTTTGCATCTAATGTTTACAAGTATTCTCTTTTCTCTTTATTCTCTATTTTCAGGTCTATCAATACCTTATATATGGATTATCGGCACCTCTTTCTTCTAGAGTTAGAAAGAGCTAGGACTATTCACAATGTTTTGAATGCTCTGGTTGTTGATAAGAATATTGGCATCAAGTCTTTTTCTTGTTAACAATACTCTTTCTCCCCTCCACTCATTGTTAGGGATGCAAGAAGCCTCCATCAATACAATGAGTCTTACTTTCATCTATTGAATCATAATCCGATAAAACCTTGAGTTCCCTTATGTTTATCTTGTCAACTCGATGGGTTCATGTATTAGAGACAGTTAACTCGTTGGTTACAAACACTTGTTCCTATTCCTTTCTTGCCCTTGGTGAACTTGAAGCTTGGAATCTATTCTCATCATGTCAACATTTAAAAGCTTTGTCATTTTCAGTTTGTAGTAAGTTATATTGATTTGTTTGTTCTTTATTATGTACTCTTTTATAGACTATTTTGAAGAGGAGGTATCTCAAAGAAAGGAAACTGATTTATGAGCTTTTAAATCAAAAGATATTCTAGCATCAAAAGACCCTCTTGACCATGAATTCTTCTTTAAATCTTTATGATTCAGCGTAACATACCATATGCTGATGAGTTCTTGAAAAATATGTGCCAATGGTTAAGCTATATACGACAACTTATCACATGCACCAATCCATTCTCGCCATATATTCTTCTATAGAATTTTATGATTCAATGTATGAATCCAGACGCTGATGAGAATTCAAAAAATCTATGCCAATGGGTGTATCATTGTTTGTGATGTATTACACGCACCTACCTATTCTTTCCTAAAAATTCTTCTATTAAAGAAGTTAATGACTCAATGTATTATCCATACACTAATAAAACTTTAACACTCTTTGCTGATAAGTACATTTCATACCAAAATGTATTACACGTATCATTCCATTCTTGCCCTTTATTCTTCTAATAAAAGAAGTTAATGATTCGGTGTATAGAACTATACGTTGATGAGACCTCGTAATACTATGTCAGTGAATGATAGTTTAAACCCATACTATCAGGAGACATCACAATATCACTTCATTGTTAGCTTCATTCTTGATCCACTAATGGAGTAATTTAGATATGCTTATTGATTCCGCCAGAACCATAATACTTATGATGTCAAAAGGGGGAGAGATTTATTCATACTTCCAGGGAGATACAAAAAGATACCAATACTCTTTAGTGGAGACATTTCGACACATGACACATGGTTTTCCATTTACTATTTTCAATATACCTTTATCTATGAATAGACTATGCTATCAGATTCAAGAAAGGAAGTTATAATCTTCAAGGGGAGCAAACATCAGATATGAGGGAGCATATCAATGTTCTATTTGCCCTTACTGTATCTACTACTGATAACCAAAAATGGGAAGATTCATACACTTTCTTAGGGGGAGCATTCGTTAAAGCTAAAGAACTTTGTTGAAGATTACTTTTGACCTTATCAGATAGCGAGAGATTGTAATGTCACATCTTATGATCTAATGATTCAAACACTTTACACGCTGACCACTAGCACCAACACCAACACACAGTGTTATCGGCGTCAGCGTGAATCAATGATCTTTGTAATCTTTTGTATATTAGGTGGTTATATATATATATATATATATATATATATATATATATATATATATATATATATATATTTGATCTGTAATCTTGATGATTAGGATCAAACCTTTACTTAGATAGGTATATATCCCTTAATTAGTGGGATTTCAGTTATTGTAATCATATATATTCAACATTAAGGTGAAACCCTAATGTACGTCTTGGTGACCATCTTTGTGACATTTGTTCTCTTGGTGACAACATTCTTTCTTAGTGAAAATATATTTGTGATTACTTGTGTTTTTTGTTTTTTTTGTTTAATCTTTTCTTAGTTAGTTCGTTACTTGTTATTTATATTTGAAGTGTATCCGATCGATACAAACCTACATAGATTAATATAAATGTTTCCATTGCCAATTCATATTCTAGGGAAGTATATAGAAAACCTATCAAAATAGGTATCCTTTACCATGGATTGAAGATTTATTTGATCAGTTTCAAGGTGCTTAATTTTTCTCAAAAATTGATCTAAGATCAGGTTATCATCAGTTGAAGGTGAAAAATTCTGACATCCCAAAGACTACCTTTTATACAGTATGGTTACTATGGAATTGCTAGTGATGCCATTTGGATTGACAAATCCACCTGCGTCTCTTTAGGATCTGATGAATAGGATTTGTCATCCATTCCTAGATAAATTTGTGATACTGTTTATCAATGACATTCTGATATACTCGTTGAGTCAAGATGAACATTGGGAGCATTTATGATAGATTTTTCATTTTTTTTCATAAGGAGAAATTATATTCAAAGTTTTCCAAATATGAATTTTGACTGAGAGAAATCCAATTTATCTACCACATAGATAGTGAAGGTGGTGTGAAGGTGATCATGCAAAGATAGAATGGATAAATGACCAAGTTTAAGGCATAAATAGGCGGGATAGAATCACAATTGAGTTATGTGGAGGGAGCTGGTGTACATCTCCTAGGTAACGCGTAAGAGTATGCCATGTGGCGCATACATGTTCTAAACATAACTCAATTTTTTTTGCTAAAAGTGTATACCGGATTCTTATATATATTGAACGTGGATGATATAAATTTTTATATATTTATTTGTGTGTGTATTATAGTGGGTAAATCCAAGGATATAAACAAATAAGTTAAGAGCTTGAACAATATTCTTCATAAGCCTTAACAAGGTGAGTAAATAATATTACTTGGTAAGAATGACTTAGATCATATTTATATATATATATATATATATATATATATATATATATCTTAGTTGCAGATGTTTTATATGATAATGGTTCCGAGCTTGGCCGGCAAAAATCCAAGGGAATGTATTAATATCCTTCCATTGTGAAATGATAAAGTCCACATGGCAAAAATGTGACTTATTCTTTGATGTTAACAACCATCGTGAAAATGGTGAGACATGTGGCGGTTAAATGGTAAAGTCTACATGGTGACATGTAACTTATTTACTGATGTCTATAACCATGACGAAAATGGTGAGACATATGGCGAGTGATAAAATCTATATAGTGAAAATGTGGCTTAGTTATATATGTCAGTAACCATGGCAGAAAATGCGAGACATGTGGTATATACTAAGTCGATACTTAACATGGTGAAAATATGTAAGTGTGTGGAATTGTTTGTTTTAGTTATGCTATATTATTGATTGTTGAATTGTTATAGTTTGGTTGGATTATTACTCACTAAGCTTTTAAGCTTACACTTGATTGATGTTAGTTGTTATAGGAACAAGTAATATGGACAAAAGGAAATGTGCTTTGGAGTGATCCTAATTAGGAATAGTTATGCTTTTGGTTGTATGCCTTTTTAAACATGGCTTGATCCTTGGGAATATTTTGCATGTTTTGAATTTATGATTACTACTTGTAATGATGACTTGATTTAAACTTTCATCGTGGTATGCTTTAAAATGATGATTTTTTTTGTGTACTTTATGTAGAATGGTCGGGTATTATAGTCACATCAACCAGCTCGACCTTGAGACAATATAAATTTCAATTTGATCTACATGTATGAAGAATGGTGTTAGGGTGTAAATGAGATTAAGAGGTTGTTGGTGGAAGAAGTGGATGGTGTATGATGTGGTTAAGTGGTGATTCTTGTTTGTTTGGTTTGGTTGATTAGATGTTATTCTTATTATGTGTGCGACCCGTGTATTACACGGATTGATTAAAAAAAATATGAAAGCGTAAATATATCAACTTATATTGGTTAAGTGATATATATTATTTATTAATCCACTTTTAATTAAGATATGCAAATTGAGAAGAAAAATAAAATATTGTCAATTCACATTTTTTTATTAAGATTTGCAAATTGAAAAGCAAAAAAAAAAAAAAAAAAAAAAAAAAAAAAAAAAAAAAAAAAAAAACCTTATTAAATAATGATGTGAAAATATTTGAAATCTAGAAGCAAATAATGTTCATGAAGATACAAGTGTATTCCATCTCCTTCACTATGTATCCAATCTCTTTCACTATGATAAAGTGAACGTTAATTTTGGAATTGAATACCAATATAGTGAATTTTACCTTAAGTTTAGGAGTTTTGAAATCGAAAGAAAGATAAACATTTTTTTTAAAAGATTTGTCATTTATTATCATATTTATTATAATTATTACCTAGAAATTCACAAATCGAAGATTACTATCTACATTAATATGCATTAATTAATATATTAATAAAATTAATTAATATGAGATTATATTTAGTAGGTTGAATTTAAATAAAAAGAGAAAAGTAAAACACATAAAAATAACTAGTGGATATAGACTAAAAGCCCATATTTTCATACCAAAAATCCACAAATCCAAACCGAAAAACCGAATGTATTAGAAACTGAAACCATATGGGTTTTGCAACTAGAAAACCTACATATACGGTTTTGGTTCAGTTTTAAATACAAATACAAAAAAAAAAAAAAAAAAAAAAAAAAAAAAAAAAAAAACCTACCCAAACCGACATATGCTCAACCTTAGACATAAATTATCATCTTTAGTAAACCATAGGCATGATTTATGTCATTTTGCCAAAAATAAATTTCTAGGAATCGATAAAGTTAAATAGACATGGATAAAACTCATAGATTTGACCAAACTATAGGGACTATTTATGTCATTTAATTGACTTTATAATAATTATCATCCACCAAGCGCTAGTGTGGCAGGCCTTCTTTTGTGGGCTTTGGAGGGTGTTTGGTTAAAACCCACTCTATTTTTGTGCTTCACCATTTGTTTAAAACCATATAAGGTTTTATCTTCCGATTAAAATATCAAACTACAATAAATCTCTAACAATTTTCCAACCTAAAGGAAAATGGAATACTTTGACAGCATACTCAGTTTTGGATTTTATCCAGATAATCAATGGAGTTTTAATCTTCTTTCATAAAATATACAAGGTATGTCTTTATTCCGGTTTACAACTTTTGTATACAGTTTGATGAAAATTGGAATGTTTTTACGAACATATTATTCAATTACTGTTATATAGATAAATGTTGGTATATAGAAATAAATATTACTAAATTATTGTGAATATTATATTCAAATGTTTGAATATTGTTTAAAAGTTTAATTGCAGTCTATGTGTGTTGCTAGTAGTTATCATAAATCTCTTAACATCAACAGTTTGGCATATCATTATGCATAAATTGTATATGTTATGTCAACATATATCGATATGGCAACCGATTAATTTTAAAGTAACTATTTGTTGAACATTGGCGTATTGGTACTTATGAAGTATATGTACATTTGCTTCAAGAATATATATATATATATATATATATATATATATATATATATATATATATATATATATATATATATATATATATATTTGTGTGTGTGGGTGGGAGGGGGGGGGGGGGGGGGGGTCGATAACTTATAGGGTAACGACCTAAGCTTTATGCATAAATTTAGACACTCAAGACTTTTTTTGTATACAACTTAGTATTTAAATCTGTTACCGTGTTAATAAAATACTATTTTGACTGACTATTTCTACTTTATTTGGTTTCCAACATCTTCAAACAGTGTTAATCGTCTTCTATGCCAACATAAATTTTTATTGTAACAAAACAAATGCATGTCAAAAATCATCAATTCCAAAACTCAAGAACATAGGGATTGATTCACAAAAAATTAAGAAGAAATTGTATGTGTGTGATCAAATGTAGGTTTTTAAAAATGGAATATCATATGCAACACATTAACAAGAATTTATTTCTTCAAAATGAAACACACGATCTAAAAAAATCCGTGGTACGTCTAGAAATTGATGAAGATTGAAAACATGACCAAGGTTGTATCAATCCATTTGATGATTTGATCAATACATCGAAAAAAATAAGTTCCAAGCTTGGATTTAATGGATATGATTAGGAAAAACTTCATTCTAATTTTTTTCACACACAGACACATATTTATGATTTGCATTATAACACAAATAAAATTAGGAAACGTTCTTGAACTCATGATTCCATGAAGTATATGTACATTTGGAAAGAAATCTACCAACAACGATCTGGAAAAATACAATACATACCATAAATAAAAAATGGGACAAAAATAAAAACTGTGCGGGAGCCGCCCATCCCAGGAAACGAAGTACGCTTTGGTGAGCTAGAAGCAGCCAAATATAGGGGAAGGGGCGGTGGGCTTAGTAAATATAGTATATAGTTCCACTTGGTTAATAGTGCCTCAGCTCGGTTGAGTCATTTTTTCGCTAGACTTGCAACCGACTTGTTTTAGTATAAATAAATTTTGATCTATGATAAAGGCATAAGATTTGTTCGCCGGAGCTCATCACTAAAGAATGGTAGTTTTACTTTTTGGATTTGGAGAATAACTTCTTCGTGTGAGCGGCAAACGTAAAAGGCTGTTCGGTCATCCCCGCTCTTGTATGAGGTGTGTTGCCACTGTCTCTTTCCCATTTTCGAGTTTAAGAGACATGGATTAAAATCAAAAGACAGGGGATTAAATATCTCACTTCAATAACGATCTATCGAACTGTATACCTTCAATATCAAACTTCGCTTAGCAGTTCTAATGCCATACCGATTTAATTCTTATCCAGTAGTAAACTTCGACAACAAGGACCATTTCACTTGTCTAGATGGCCACATCTAAACTTGTACTTTATATGCAACACTGAAATAAGTCGGGTAGTGTCCGTGATGCACTTGCCTTTCTGGCTAAGTACTTAACTTTAAAGACAACTAGCTAGTTTCATTCAAGAAAGAAGATTTGTACTAAAAGAACATGCTTTCTACCCTTTCTAGCATTATTAGCATCTGGGAGTTCTAGCGATTGACTTGCCTGCATCTTTTGCCTTAAAGGTTTTGCTATTCTAACAAGGGTATCTTGCAGAAAGAAGTCAACTAGAAGGAAAAACCCACCTAGTCAAAATAGCAGTGACGAACTAAATGTAATTGATCCTATATTCTCGATTGAGAAATTGCATTCTTTTACTTGCTTTCACGCTAACAAGCCAAGCAATCTGTGTGCTATAAATTCATAACAACTACTATTTGTAGAGCTTCTATAGCTTCGAGCCCTTTAGTTTGTTATCAAGCAGCTTAGAGGGTGATCGTTGGGAACAAACTTGCAAGAGTCAGCTATTTGTTAACATTCAAGCATTTGTTCCCCATTTTTGAGCTAGTCAAATCGGTACTTATTGTTATATCGTTCGTGTCCCTCAGAGCCACTTAACTCGCTTTCAAGAATAAAAATATTAATTCCAATTAATAAACTGAAATAAAAACTTTGAAAGATGTTATGAAGGGTTTCAAATCAGTGCTAATCTAAATTACCTAAAAACAAAGACCTAAACTTTAAGAACAGAATAATAAGAATCAAGCTCGCCTCCATATAGAAATTGTCGAAGAAACATATCAACTGCTTAAAGAAAGAACGAAATATAACAATTACATCAATCCTTTGAAGCAGGACAACACCTTCATAGCTTCAATGAACGATAAAATCGATATATATATATATATATATATATATATATATATATATATATATATTATATATATATATATATATATATATATATATATATATATATATATATATATATATAAAGTTAAAATATATTAGGATGGGAATTAAACAATTTGAATTAAAGTTAAAATAATAATTAGTTTTAATATATTAAAAGTCATATTAGTTTTATTTAAAAAAGAATATTTATTTTGAACAAATAAAAAATATGACAACTTTTATAAGATAATAGATGAATGATTGTAATTGTGTAGCAAAAATACTAATAATTGTATATATGTTGTTTAAATTAAATATACCCAAGGTTCTAAATGGCGTGAGGCGTGGCCTAGCGGCAAGCTCAAACCTCAATCTTAACGAGCCATGATGAACCATGATTTTTTTCAAGGCGTGATGTAAGGGGACGATTTTGTATTAATTTATAGTTATATTACCATATAAATATAAATTTATATTAAGTATAACTACTTTTTAGAAATGTTATATCAATAACTAATAACAAAAAGTTAACAAAAACACAATACTTGTATCCCAGATTTGAAAAGATATAACAAAGAGCAAAAAAACGTGTCTCAAACGAAAAAACACGCGTGATAACACGCTATAACACGTCATGACACATCATATCACGTCTTATCATGTGTCACGCCTAACAACAACGTTATTAGGCTTTTCGTAGCAATGAATTCACACCTCACGTCGTGGCACGTCTTGGCGTGCGTCATGACGTGCCTTTTAGAACACTGAATATACTAGTACTATATTATTATATTATCAAGATTTTATCAGCTTAAAAATTATGTTATGGTTATTCTAAATAATATTTTATCATGTACAAAAATATTTTTAATTTTACTAATTAAGTATATTATCTAATAATAATGAATAATAAACTTATATATTTACTAAGCTTTATGTTACTAAACTTATAGTCATGATTTAAAAGCATTTTAAGTTCTAGTAACTAAATTTTTTGTTTAGGTAAATTAAAAAATCAAATCATTATGATAAGAGAAAATTATTAAACTGACGAGAATCATCAATTGCTTATCTATTTTTTATCAAACATTAACAATTGTCCCAAATAACCCTTGAATACTGTTTCGTCTTTTCGTCTAAAGTTTCGTCTTTTTGTTTACTATTTCAGTTTTACTATAAGAACATTCATTGTTTGGACTAAAACCATAGGTATAATTTTACCAACTTTATTCTTTCGGTTGGGTTACAATTTTTCTCTTTTTTGTTTGTTATAATTTTTTTTGAAAAAAAAGCATCAAATAAATAGTTTATATTGAATCATATAAACAGTAACACACATTTCATAAGAGATATAGTATGATACCCTTCATAAGAAATGCTAGAAATATAGTTATCTTTGTGTATAATGAAAATATGTTGATTGATCAAATATGAACATAAATTTTTAGATGCAATTAAAATATATGAAAACTAATATAAACTGTTTATCACAAAAGATATCATACATCAATAATTTTTTACCCAGCTTCAAACAAAATAAAATAATCATAACTTTTTTTAAATTAATTATATATGGACGTCCTACATTAGTAATATAAGGAATCACATTTACATAAACTAACTAAAATGTTAAAATGAAAAAGAAAAATAAAATATACTAATAATAAAAAAAAAAATCTTTGAGAAACCTATTATGTAATTTTTTTTTTCATGAGACTTGTAGGTGTAAAGATGTAGCAATTTCATAATTTTGACAGTTATATTTTTAATTTATAAATAACTATCAATGGTAAAAATTCATATGATTAAAATCATACTTCAATCAAATTAGTATACATATTCTTTTTGTTTTTTTTTTAAATAAAAATGTATAAAATATATAAAAGTTGAATATTTATTAAGATTAATAAGAAAAAATAGCAAATAAACTATAAAATCTATAATGAAAATATTTTTAAAACACAATATTTAATAAATTTTAGTTTAATTTTTAATATAATTTAATTTTTATAAAAGTATATGAACATTAAATAAATTTATAATTAAAAATAAGTCCAATCTGTATTATTCCATTATTTACTTTCTATTAAAGAAAAACAAAAACCAAACCGAAAATCAAAAAA
This sequence comes from Lactuca serriola, assembly GCF_051521515.1. Taxonomy (NCBI): domain Eukaryota; kingdom Viridiplantae; phylum Streptophyta; class Magnoliopsida; order Asterales; family Asteraceae; genus Lactuca; species Lactuca serriola. Next base: position 150,107,141 of record NC_136416.1, read on the forward strand.
TCAACCAAACCATATACCCCACAAAAATCAATATAGTGTGTGTTTATTTTATAAAAAATGATATTAGTGGTTCGATTTGGTATTTTATTATAAATCCACCCAGTAAAACCGAACTAACCTATGAGTTTAAAAATCGACCCAACACCTACCCATCGTATGTATATATATATATATATATATATATATATATATATATATATATATATATATATATATATATATTATGTTTAAGAAATAATAACTATGTTACTATGTTTGATTTATGTTATGTTCCTAGACAAAATTGAAGTTATTTTAATACTTTTACCCTATTTATCCTTGCATAGTTATTTTAGTATGTTTAAATTGGGTACTATATCATTTATAGCAACCTGCTTTCAATTTATTTGAACTAAAAAAACCAGAAAACTGTGAACCCACAAAACTCACGGTTTCAAACCGAAAACATATAAACCCAAACCAAAAAATTGATCGATAAAGAAACCGAACCCATATGAGTATTAAAATTAAAAAAACTGACCTTCTATAGTTTGGTTTAGTTTTAGCCATAAACCAAACCAACTCGACCTATGTTCATCCCTACTTTCCATTAAATAAAAATTGTTTCCCTAATAAAGTTTAGTCTTTCTATGTATTCCTTCAACAAAATTTAAAATTTTCTTTCAAACAATAAGACCGTAAATATCATCTCTATATAATACATTGTTTTTTATTAGATTATTCAAGTAGAAACGGTGTAACATAGAGAAAATTGATTTTATTGATTTTTCTCAACAAATAAAAATAAAAATTTCATTTAAAATAGAGAAGTCAAACTCGAACAACTAAAGAAAAATGATTTTTTTTAGGTAATGAATTATGACTTATTACATGTTTAGTCACTTTTTTTACAAATGATTCCAATTAAATTCATATTTATTGTTCAATAAATATTATTATAACTGAGTATTACATGCATAGCCGATTTACCTTTATGATCGGCTATTGCAACTATTGTAGGTATAACCGGTTTACCTTTTAAAAAAACATGTTATACTTACATTTATTGTCCAAGAAGAAAACATTAAATTCGTATTTTATTACACCATTTACCGAACTAACTTTTGAAAATGTTTACTAACTTTCTTCTTTTTCGGCCATTATCAATTTTTCGGTTATCTTCTCTAACCAACAAAATTCCAAAGAAGAAAGGGAATACTATGGCTGTAAACGAACTGAACATTTGATGAACCGTTCGTGAACCATTTGGCGAAAAGTTTGTTCATGTTCGTTTATTTAATAAACGGATAAACATGACTAAGATATATTTTTCGTTTAGTTAAACGAACGAACATAAACAATTCTCTCGTTCGTTCATTTACGTTTATGAATGTTCATTTATGTTTGTTCGTTTATGTTCGTTTTTTTACTTATGATTGTTTCAAATACCATTTTACATGTTCATTTAAAAAAATTACAAAAAGCACATTCTCCTCCTTCTTATTTTTGTTGACATACCTCATGCCCTTCCTTTTAGATTGCGAAAACCAGCATACCCCACGTTCTTACAATCCTACCTGAATCTTCCTTTTTAAATTGTGTGTCACCAGTACCCACCTCCATTCAAGGATGTAATAGTTATGTTGGAATTTGAGTGTTAAATGATTAGAGGTTTGAATTAAGTTTTAGGTTTACATTTGAGTTTCAATCGATTTTGATGCATGTTGAAGCAGAGGTGGCGGTAGTGGTAGAGGTGGCGAAATAACCAAGGTGGATATGGTGGTGGCATTGGTGGAGGGTTAGTGGTGGCTATGGTGGTCGTGGTGTAGGTATTGGTGGTAGAGCTGGCAGAGGTGGCGGTAGTGGAGGCAGAAGAAGTGGTAGTAGAAGTGATGGTTGTGGCTATAGTGACAGTAAAAATGGCCTTGGCGAAGGTGGTGGGGGAAAGCGGAGGTGGTGATGCCAGTATGTAATATTCATATATGAATATACTAAATTTCATATTAACATATGAACATTACATCGCCCCGTCGCGATGGTACTCCGGAACGCTAGAGTGGCAACGAATAAATATGTGGGATGGATTCATTCTTGCATTCCTAATATTTTTTCATTCTTAAATTAACTTACCCCCACCCCCTCCTCCTCTTAACCAGATCGCAATTGAGACTTCAAAGTTCAAGCATAGTATTGAATAGACATGTGAATGGGTCAGGCTTGGAGTGAATCATCATTGATCCAAACCCTTTAAAAAAAATTCAAAACATAACCCGACCCGTTCTAATAACCCTCTGGGTTTGGAATAATCTAATCCATACTCATATCCACCAAATCGCAAGTATCCACCAAATCAACGAATACCCAACCCATTAACTCGACCTTTTTACATCATTAATTTCACAATTTTGATGTGTGCCACAATATAATATTTCTCAAAAATGTTAAAATGTCTATTTAAACAATATGAAATACTCAACATCCATTGCAATAAACATTAGTTTATATATATATATATATATATATATATATATATATATATATATATATATATATATATGGGACATGTTATAAGTGGAGCGAATCGACAATGATCCACATCCAACCCATTTAATAAACGTAAATGGGTATGGATAGTAAACGAGTAAATGAATCAAAAATTAAAATCCAAACACATAACATTATTAAAATTTTGAAATGAATTAGAGTGAAAATTCGTTCCATTAAGAGCTTTAATATTAAACAATATTGATATGTTTTCAACAATAGACTATATCTGTTATATATGTTATATATAGGATAGGGGTGACAATTGTTGACAAGACACAACAAAAATACCCGACACAAAATGAAATTGAGACAGAACTGAAATTCGAATTCATGTTCGTGTCGTGTTCATGTTAAGTGTACAAAACACGATGTCGTGTCGTGTTCATGTTTAAAATTCGACACGAAATTGACACGATTTAACATTTATTTGTCGTGTTTTTCGTTTTTTTCGTGTTTGTCGTGTTTGTCGTGTTATGTATGATTAAATATTAATTAAATAAACTAATTTTTTATTATGTTATCTTTGTCGTGTCGTTTCGTGTTTGTCGTTTTTTAATCGGTTCGTTTTCATGTTAGTTAAAAAAACATGACATCGTATCGTATCGTTTTCGTGTTACATAATTGTCGTATCAGACAAAACACGATAACCCGATTTGTCACCCTAATATAGGTACTATTACTCATAATACATAATACAGTACAAGAAAAGTAAAATACGAATAGTATTATTTATATCATTAATATAACAAAAGAAAATGTTTGCAATCAATCGCACAACTATTTATGTGAGTATTAAATCTTAAAATAATAGATTAAAATTTCGTGAAAAAAAAAATTATATTCATTTTAAGCAAAAAAACAAAAAATGCTATTTGTTTTATACAAAAAAGGAAGTGGACAGAGCATGATTAGGTATTTTTGTCTTTTAACATCATATTTTCTTAAAATGGTATAAGTTGATTTAGTTTTAAAGGCTTTATTTTCAAAAGTTGGCAGCAACCATAGAATCTTAATAAAACCCTATGCTACATGTTTGTAATAAAAGTTGAGAGGTGTTTGTTGTAATATCGGCAATGAAACAATTTCACAAAGTGTTATATATTTATTAATTTAAAAAGGTGGTAGTCGGTTAGGTCCATAGATTAATTACTACTGGTCTAGTAGACACTTGTTAAGTTAACTGGTAAAAAATATTGTGTGGTATTAACAACCATTATGGACTAATAGATGAGAAAAATTAATATCTATCAAGTTTATAATATTACAATAGAATAACATATAGTATATAATAACATAAATTTCATCAAAAAGTATTTTAGTTAGATAAATTATATTTAAAAAGAGAAAATTATGGATTATAGGGCATAATTGACTATTATATTAAAAAATCTGATTAAAAGAGATAATGATTCTTTCTAAATTGAACATTCTAATAAAATATGTTTAGAAGTATGATATGCATTCTAAATGAATATGCTTATGAATATGCAATCATTTTTTTATTTAATAAAAAAAAATCTTTCTTGGCATAATATGACATACAAAGACATCATTTAGTTTAATAGCATGCTAAATAATTACATTTTATGAACTAGTTTAAATCAAAATACTAAAGAATCTTAGAAAGAAAAACAATTTCTATTTTGTATTTTCGAGGAATAGGATACAAGAAAAATATTCGTGAAGTAAAATATATGAAAAAAAATAAGAATATCTTAATTTTTCAAGAAGTTGAGAGCAACAAAAACCATCATCTTCAATTGCCTATCTCACATGTTCAATTAGAGCAACAAAACATCTTGTTCTTATGTTTTCACGAATCTTTAAGTTGTCAAATGATACTAAGCGCGCACGCGCACACACACACACACACACACACACACACACACACACACACACACACACATATATATATATATATATATATATATATATATGGAGAAGGATCAAACAAAAACAATTATGAAATATAAACCGTGAGAACAAAATTTAATCGCATATGAATAGTTTAATAATATGCAAATAAAATGGTTTAATCACATTTTAATAGCTTAATCACATGTGAATAAGAATATTTTATCATATATGAATAACTTAATCACATACGATTAATATATATGGTAAAAACTTTATTAAAATATAAAAGAATTTAAATATATATATATATATATATATATATATATATATATATATATATATATATATATATATAATTTCATATCAATATTAATACTAACTTATAGAGAATTAAAATTTAAAATTTTTTATATATTTGAAAAAAATTTGATCAAAATAGCAATCTAAAATGTTTGTTAGCACGCTCTTGATTTTATAATTTTTCTCGTTTCAATCTAATATATAAATTTCAGTACCCAACCCTAATATACAACGTTGTTCTATATCATTTTTCTAATACTATATATATATATATATATATATATATATATATATATATATATATATATATATATATATATATATATATATATATATAGAATGAAATGAAGAAAGAAATGGCTTAAGTGCATGAGTTATGAAATAATGTGTTGATCGCTAATTGACAAGGTAGACAACTATACCACCAAAACAAAATAAAGCCGTTAAATGAAATGGTCCCTTACAAAGCTTGTCACTTTGCCTTTTGACAACTACATCTCATTATTTATCTCTTTTCCCTCATCTTTTTATAATTAATTTTAAGGACTCCAACTCACACATAATTGACAGATAACCATCATGTGAATGCCAGTCACTCCCCCATAAAAAGTTCCTTGCTTTTAAGCCCTATTTGTGGTTCTTCCTCTCACATACATTCTCCCACTCTTTTTCTGTTTTCCATTTTTGACAACCTTATCATTCTCTTTCTCTTAATTCACCTTCTCTCACAAGACCAAATCAAACACCAAACATCTCCATCCTGCACCCATGACTACCGAGGTTACTGTAGCCGATCATCCTGCTCTCCATGAGGTTTGAATTTCGGGTTTCTTATTTTCTCTGTTCTTCATTATATGTGCGTGGTATGGTATGATTGAATCTTGATTGGGGTTGGTTTTGATTTGATTATACGAGTTCATCTTTAGTTAAACGTAGTAGCGACCTTAGTAGTTATCTGGCTGTCTGTTTTTTGTAACTTCTTAATTTTCTCTTAGTCGAGTAATATGTTTCTTCATGGATCTAATTGGATGAATATCTGATCTAATTATATGGATATATGCTAAAAGAGTTTCTTTATTATTAGTCAGAATATATACACGGATAAGTTCTTTTAGAATTGTTTGATTTGAGGATATCAGGGTATGCCCTGTAAAACAGATCAAATTTCCAACCTGAAAAAAAGTTAGTTCAATAACTCAGTATGCATGGCGTGTACTTGAATAATTAAAAAAATTTGTTATACTAAGATATGGCAGTTTACAACAAACGGGATGAACGTAAATACCATACATATTCAAATATATTGCAGGAAGTCAGCAAAGCGATCGATGGAGATCATGTCAAAGCAGTTGAACAAGAGGTTGAAACTCACAATACCGAAGAAGTGAAAGATTCACCAAACGTTATTACTTCGTTAGCTGAAAAGGAAGAGCCAAAGATCGAAGACACACCATCTCCACCAACCGTTGAAGTGCCTGTAACTGTAACTGAAGAAACATGCAAGGAAACCATAACTGAACCTATTACTGTTGAAGACGTGAAGAAGGTTGAAGAGGAAGAAACCCCGAAGACTGAAGTGATCGTTGAGGATATAAAAACCGAAGTTCCAGCCGTTGAAGCAGAAGAAAAGGTAACCGAACCCATTGCAGCCGAAGAAAACGTAACTGAACCCGTTGCATCAGAAGAAAAGGTCACTGAACCCATTGAAGCAGAAGAAAAGATAACTATTACACCTGTTGAAGCAGAAGAACAGGCAATTGAACCCGTAGAAGCAGAAGCAAAAGTAACCGAACCTGCTGAAGTAGAAGAAGCAAAGATTGAAGTAATGGCTACCGATAACGAAACCAAAGTGCCTTCAGTTGAAGTAGAAGAAAAGATAACCGAACCAGTTAACATTGAAGAAAAGCCAACGACTGAGGTGGCGGCAGTTGAAGAAACCCCAGTTACTAAAGTTGAATCGGAAGAAAAGAAGGTTGAAGCAATATCGGAAGAGATAAAGACCGAGGAGACTAAAGATGGCGTTGAAGAGGTGGTGCCGGAGACTGCTGAGAAAGAAAAGGAAGCAACCGCTGATATTTCTGAAAAGACCGAAGAGAAAACAGAAGTTGCAGAGGCAGTGGCGGAGATCGCTGAAAAGAACGTAGATGAACAAGTGTCTGTGAAAGAAGCAGTTCCTGAGGTTGAAGACAAGAAAGAAGATGATCCAGTAGTTCCAAAAGTAGACTCGGTTCCTGCTGATGAGATTGCTATGAAGAAACAAGAGGATTCTGATATTGTTGAAAAGAACGTAGATGAACAAGAAGTTGTTGCTAAAGACTTGCCTGAAATTCCTGAAACGAAAGAAGAACCCAAAGTAGTGGAGTGTGCTAAGGAAACCGAAACTGTAGAAACAAAAGAGGTCCCTGAAGATAAAACAACTGTTGTCGAACCAATTAATAAAGAACTTGAATCCGCTACAACTGATGCGCCAAAAGAAAATGGAGTTGCAAATGAAACTAAGGTAGAGGAAGCTGTTCAAACCAATGAAACTGCATCAAAAGAAGAGAAACCTGTTGATGAAACAAAATCAACTGAATCTGCTCCTAAAGACGAAGAGAAAACTACCCAAAAGCCATCGATTAGCATTATGGGGAAGGTTAAAAAGTCGTTCATGAAAGCGAAGAAAGCTATCACTGGGAAGAATACCACGAGTCCAAAGACTCCGGTTCAGGAAACCAAAGAAGAGGAGAAGGCTTAATTAATCCTCCAAAACGGGTGGAAAAAAGGAAGAGAATGTGGTATAATTGTTTGTTGTGTGAGTACATTTTTTGTGTCTGTTTGTTTTTTGTCTGACGTTTGGTGCCTATATAACTGGCTTGAATTTGTTTAGGAAGCATGCATGCTATCTTTTGGTGTGTATAATAGTTGGAGGTTTTGATTTGGGTTTCGTCATTTGTATAGGTTCGTCTTATTCTTTTTATTATTGTCGAACTTATTGTTTGGTCATATACTCATGTGTTGGTATTGTAATTATAAAAAGATATTGAATGTGAATATTATATATATATATATATTGGTTAATACTTTCTTTCCATTTACCAAAAATCCTCTGCTTTTTTAGCATTGGAGGCTGCTTTAAATGACTTTGAGGCTGTCAGTCCTCCCATCATATTCTGTAGCTTCCTTTTGTGTACTTGAAGATTCCTTTCTGTCAATAAACATCAACATATTGGAAAAGCCTCTTACAAGTCAAAAGATTCCATGAACAAGAAACTGACAGCGGAGGAGTTGTGTTAACTTTTTTGAATCTTTGCATAGAAATGAAAAAAAGAGTGAATTACAGTTTTAGTCCCTAAGGGTTGGTCAAATTTTCTTTTTTGGTCCTTAAGTTTAGAATATGATAGGTTGCATGTTCTAACAAATTAGAGTATCGGTCCATCTATAAGGCAAAAAATAGAATGTTACAAAAATGGTCCATGTGGTATGGCATAATAGACAAACTTGGTCCTTGCATTATTTGGATATTACAAACTTGGTCCCTCCGTTAAACGATGTCAATCACTTTCCGTCTAATGTCATCACGTGCGTAGCATGTGAAGGTATTTTCGTCCTTTTACGTAGCTCCTTCAATTGCCATTGTATCAATATTTTGGCTTGTCGATCTCTCTCTTTCACCTAAATATTTCATCTCCAACTCTCTCTTTCTTTTCCGACCCGTTACACACAAATACAAGAATCACCGTTTGTTTCTGTAGTCGAGGAGTTGTAATCCTGACATCATGGATCGACAACAACCCAGGTTGAAGGTTTTGGGCATGCTCGAAGTTTGGATCGAAGTGCCCATTCATTGTATGGGTCGATCCACAAATATGCCCTAGATCCATGCAAATCATACTCAACTTGTTGAGGGGAAGAAACAGGCTCGAAGAAGCTCTTCAACATGCTAGAATGTTCAAGTTTTTATTCATATTTACTTGGGTTTTAATTTTCCTTTTTATTTGGTTGAAGATATGAACCGCGTAGCAGGTGGTGTTATGATGCTAGTTTGGGGGTTGTAATAATTTTTTTCCGTTTTGTTGTAATGGATATGTCTTTGGTGCAATGGAAATGTGGTTGGTGTAATGGACAAGTTTATGGTTTACTTAATGGAAATGTGCTTGGTTTTTGTGCAATGGTACAATTGTATTTTCTTTTCTACAACATAATGGTTCAATTAGTAGTAGTTTAGCAAGAAAAAAGATCAAATATTGACTGAGTAATGATCATTACATATACAATGAAAAGTATTGGAAAACTTTGTTACCATAATAGGTAAATAAATTACTGTGGTATGAAACCACTTAAAAAAGTTCCACATAATTATCTTAAACACATCCAAGGTGTTGATTGTTTAAAAAAGCACTAAAAAAGATCACATATAAGTGCTTTCACAACACAAAGAAAAATAATTTAAAGAAAACAAACAAAAACAAACATTGTCTTAAATCATTAAACACAAATAAGAGTTCATATGACAACACTTACGCCATTGGTCCCTTCCCATTGTCTTTCACATTGTCCTTTTCTTGGAATTTCCCCTTTCCATTTACTCTCACTTGGTCCATCTTGACCCTTGCAACTCCTAGAGTTACACCCCTTGTTTTTGTATTTTCTACAACTCACTGTTACAAACTTTCTTGACAAATTTTGAGTTTGGCTACTCCTTTCATCAAATTCTCTTTTCCTTTTCTTCTTAGGCCTACCAGCCTAAACCAATACACTTATAATACAGATTGAAATGTATATAAGTAATTTGCATCAAATTAGAAAAGGATTATATCTGTCTATGATGGGTTGGTGTAATTAAAGTGGTGGTGTAATTGGATGTGGGTGACATGTTTCTCCTATTTATTGGTTCAATGTTGTAACTATACATTTCTTTCCATGTTGTTAACCAATAACAAGGATGTACCTAGGTTTTAGGAACTCCAACTTCTAATCCATTATCTAACATGTCAAATGTTACAGCTATTCCATGCTTATATTGGATACCAGTTACCTCCAACTAATGATATGTGCATAAACATAACCAACTAATAATATTTTTTGTGAGCCAACACAAAAATGTCAAGTGCGTTCCTAAATGGACATTTAAAGGGACCAAAAATCTTCTTGTAATGTTGTTGTAGAAGCTCCCACTTAAGTAAACACCCATTGCTTGCAAAAGATTTGAAGAACTTCTTTAAAGGAAAAAATCTTATCTTTCATGACACTTTTCAGAAAGTGTCATCTTTCTGTTTAGCACATTTTCAGCACATGTGTAGCATTCATGACACTTTTCAAAAAGTGTCATCTTTCTGCCCAGCACATGTAGAACTCGAAAATTGACCTTTTGTCTTCAAAAAATGGCTCCAACTTCATTTCTTGTTACATCTTTCTACACATAAATTATTTTTAAAAACTAATCTATTACTTTAAAAAAATAAACAAGAAAAACTAATCTATTTAATTATTACATACCATATGAATAAATAAATTATTACAACCATTTTTATAATAAAAACAACAAACACAATATAACAATCATAATGGTCATTGGCTAGTTTAGGCACATCATATACATCAACATACACATAAAACAACCTTTGTTTTTCTAAGAAAACTTTAAATGATAAAATATGCATGAAACTTTTGCCACATATAAAAAAATAACAATCATAAATTTGTCATAGAAAATATGTATGAACTTATGTTTATACAAAAACAAGTTATCCATATTCTCCAAAAACTAATATTTCCAAAATTCAAAAAAATTTAACCAAACTTGCAAGGTGGCTCTGATATTAATTGTTGGGTTTTTAGTTCAAAAATAGTTTCATAAACTAGAAAAATATGGTAACGGAAGACTTTAGTTTTTGAAATAACATAAACAATTTATACCCACCAAAGATCTTTTTGCAAGTTATAGAAAGATTAAAATACCAACAAAAGAAGAGGCGAAGAAATAACAACCTTTGTAGTTCTTTGGGTATTCTTGGAAGGCTTGGAAGTTAATGAAGAATGTGGAACCTTCGAGACACCAACAATGACTGAACTAGATGTAGATGCTAGTCCAACACTCTTAAACCTTTAAACTTTAAGTTCATAACCAATATGAACTTAAAGAAGGCATGAAGATGCAAGTATTCTTGAAGAAAAGAAGAACAAAAAGGAGAGAGTAACCTGCCCTAAGCATGTTACGGTTTTAAGAGGAAGGAAATGAGCAAACCATTCAACAATGCAAGCCTCTTATTTATATGCATAAAGTGAAAGTATTAACAATTAGGTCTTAACACTTTAAGCACATATGTCCCTATGTCATAAACATGTCTCACATGCTTGATTTCTTTTGAATAAACTAATGGAAAAGCCACACCTTTCTTCATTTTCATCAATTTCTGAAAACTGTATATAAAAGAGGAGAGATAGTTTAAATTTTATAAACTTAAGTTTTATAAAATATAAACTTTGTCTTTTGAGTAAAAGGCAAAAGGGTTTCAACTAGTCCAAAAAGTTGTGCATGACTTATTAATTCATACCATATGAATTATGTAATATTACTTCCTAATGAAAATTATTATTTCCATGAAATAAATAATTTCTAATTTAATTTTAAGAGTTTTATTGAATATTTATTAAAATCAATTTCTAATAAATAATCAATTGTATCAAGTTGTTGTTAGTGTGTGTAAGTCCCAAAACAGTGAATCCAACAGTAATCAAACAAACACCAATCAATCAAGTAAGAATGTAGTAGAAGAACAGAATCAATCCAAGTATGCACACATTTTATTAATCGAATAAACGACTGATACACCTTGGGGACCGTAAACTACAGAGACTCAATGATTCGCCAACAAGCTAACATGATTCTGACACACCCTATATATAGGGGTGGATTGACCGTAAACAGGTTTACGGCCGTACACACAATATGGACCGTAAACACGACAAAAACAGCTAAAACTGACCAAGAACCTAACACGACTTATACAAATGATTGCCTAGCCCAAACCACAAAATAATGGCCTTTCAATCTCCCCCTTGGTTTGAGGCTAGCATAAGCTCAGTACTTTTCAATAACCAACACATCTGATCTTCCCATTGCACCCAGCCACATACTCTTGCTAATTATCTCAAAGATCATGCTTGTGAATTCTTTAGCAGCTGGCTCCAGAACTTCTTGCTCACAGATGATTTGATGACCTGCCAGCGTGTGAATGTCCCTTTCACCAAATTGCAAGAGATCCCTTTTATCAATTAGACAAAATGAACCATTTTTAAACTTGATGACTACTGAGGCCATTGCTTCATCATATACCCAGTATAGCATGTCGCGCAAAGATCCATCACAAAATTTTTTAATGATAGGAATCTTTGTCAACTGCTTCGTAGGAGGCCACATGACATTTTTTATTGCCTTCTTGGTGATTGGGTCAAAGACATATTTGGAAGTCTTCAAAAACGATTCAGCAGTCTTCATGTTATCGAAACCTCTCCTCACCTGATTCTCCAAGAAAAGTTTGAAAGCCCTTGCCTGAGATTTATTGGATGGATTGTACAACGGAGAAGCAGATAGCTCTATAAGATTCACCTTGGTGAGCGAAGAGAAGTCATTTTGATGTTTGTAGTACTCCACTGTGTTGCTCTTTCTCTTGACCAACTAACAATTGATTTTATCGTGACAGCCCCACACACGGACTCCTGATCTATCTCTATACTTATGCTAGATTTTTTTTTCTTTTCAAGGTCGGTCACAGTTAGTTGGGGATGATCACCACGAACGTTCTGATCAGTGTTTTTCATAAAGAGCAATCCTCATATTTTATGAGATGTAACCGTTCTCCCTCGCGTGATGGTGATTCGGGGGTGGAGTTTGAACCGGTTCCATCTCAAAACGGTCAACAACCGTTGTGGTTCTAACTGGCCTGTTGTCGATTTGTTCAAAGGTTGGAGTAGTGGCTGGAGTAGTTGTAGGAGCTTCAGAAACACTTGGGCCTTCAGCTGCTGATTGAAACATATCTCTAAATTCAGCGATAAGTCTATTCTTTAGATCAAAGTAGGCGGCTGAAAGAGCACCAAGGTTGATTTGAAGATCATAAATTTGTTTGGACTTTTGAGCATTCTCTTGCTGAAGTGCAGAAATTTGATCAGTCTTCAAGGAACTTTCAGCTTGAAGCACAAAGAGACGAGCATCAAGATCCTCAATTTGAAGATCCTTTTCGATTATTTGCTGTTTGAGTACAATAATATCCTCCCTAAGTTCTGGATTTGATGAATCATCCCCCTTCAAGTTGCCTTCCTCTATAGATATACCTTTACCTCGAGAAGGAAGGTCTGCTTCATTTTTGGCCAAAAACCTGACAAGCCTTTAAGAGGCAATATCATGCTCAATCCTTGCAGGGGATACAGGCTTAGGAGCTGAGGAGCTCCCAACTTCAAAAGTTGTTTTAGGTTGATCAAGATCAGGTTCAGCAACAGTTATTGGAGTCGTGGTTGAGGTGGTCAGTACAGGTTGAATAGGTTGGATCAAATCCTGAATCAATACCCCTGGCCTTGGATCTAATCTTCTTCTGTTAAATAAAGGCACAGAGATATGAGTCTCAAGCGGATCACTCGCAGACGGCACAGATGTAGAGATCTCAACATTCAGGGGAGGAAGCCCTGAAGCTGTGTCGACAGTTTGATTAAGCACTTGAGGCGTTGTTTATTGAACATCATCACCAAAGAGTTTAAAGAATGTTTCCATATATTCATGTGACTGGCACAAATTATCAACAAAGCTCATATCAAGCTCGACTTCATCATGTGAAGACAAATTACCCCCAAAAAAGAATAAGCATCTTCAGGATCTTCATCATCATGATCAGCATCCCCACTTTTACTATAATCACTCTGAACGTGCACATAAGTTAACTCATGTTCCTCAGCCACAATTACTACCAGAGGAACCCTGTTATCTTCATGATCTGACACCGTTATCACATCATCATCAATAGTCATACGGTCAGATGACTCCTGAGAAGCAGAGACTTCACTGGATTCTGCGAACATGCCAAATTTTACCAAAGGGTATTTGCCTTTAAAGGTAAATTTACCCTTTCGATTTTGTTTGATCAACCCAATAGTATTTGGACCAAGAGACTTTCTGTCCAATGTTTCACCACCTTTAGGGATCTCCGGAAATTGCTCGTTGATGATAATTTGAAGAAACCTCGGATACATCAAAAATTTGTCTCTTGTCGTTCGCTTAATGTTCACAACCAGCTCATCTAGAATAAACCTTGAGAAGTTAAAGTCAATTCCAGCAGCAAGAGCAGCAATAACTCTTAAGTTTCTTAATGAAATCTCATCAGCACTCGATCATCTTCCTGAAATGCGACTCACAAAAACATGAGCTAGAAACCTCCAATAAGGTGGCAATAGCTTCTTCAAGGTAGGAGGAAATACGCCCTCATAACCCATTCTGCTTAGGAGCTCCTGAGTTGATCCACTTCTATTTCTGTAGGAAAGCTGGATTGGTCGTCAATCTTCAGAACATCTCTGATTACCTGCTCTGTGACGATAATCTTGCATCCTTTTACGAGAGCTTTAATAAGCACAAAGTCATTATCTCCTTTCTTAACTGTTGCAGATTTCCAGAATTTTTTTATTAGACCTTGATAAATTTCTGGATTCAGGATTAAAGCTGTAGCTAAGCAGCATTCCCTCAAGCCATGAATCATGGACTTGAATTCACTGTGCGCAATAGGAGTTTCAGCCAATAGGATCGCCAGATTATGACTTTCTGCAAATTTTAGTTCTGCCATGTTGATCAGCATGAACTGAGTCAAGTGAGAAAGCAATAATAAAATATATTTTGTGCAAAAATGTGATTCTGACTTTAAATTTTTATGATAAAAAATGAGTTTTGACTGAAAAGGGGGTTTACGGCCGTTCACGATACCAATTGTAAGTCCCAAAACTGTGAATCCAACAATAATCAAACAAACACCAATCAATCAAGTAAGAATGTAGTAAAAGAATAGAATCAATCCAAGCATGCACACGTTTTATTAATCAAATAAACGTCTAATACACCTTGGGGACCGTAAACTATAGAGACTCAATGATTTATCAACAACCCGACATGATTCTGACACACACTATATATAGGGGTGGATTGGCCGTAAACCTGTTTACAGCCGTACACACAATATGGACCGTAAACACGACAAAAACAGCTAAAACTGACCAAGAACCTAACACAACTTATACAAATGATTGCCTAGTCCAAACCACAAAATAATGGCCTTTCAGTGTGACCCATTAGTATCATATGTTAATTAGCAATATCACTTAAATATGATTCTTGAGCATACTAGACCTTTAACTATAGAACTAGGGTTCTGATTTTGAGTCGATTAGGCTTGTTTTTACTCGATTTTGACATGAAAGTTATGCCAAGTAGTGCTATTATTTAGCCTAAACAAAACCCTTGTGCTTGATTTGTTTTTAATCAGTCGAATCTATTATGTTTGAAAACCCCATCGTTGACCTGTTCGTTCACCACCACGTAGTGACACTTAACCATGGCGTGGTGAGTGTTCAGGTAGCAAAAAATTTTGATTTAAGTTTCATATCTGATTTTTTGTTTTGTTTTGGGTTGTGTGTGTTTTTTTTACAGAAAATGAGAGGAAGAAGGCAAGGGAACCCATGTGAACCTCAAGAATTTCCATGGTACAATTTCCCCGCAGTTGTTGAGCCTGCAGTTGTGGTCGAATGAAGAAACAAATTAGCTTCAATGTTGGTTAGACAGGTTCATGTGCCAAATTTTTTGGATTGTGATTGGGTGAAAGAAGTAGTACTTGTGGAAGCACTCGACCCACTTTTGATTAAGGAGTTTGTTGGGGACGATGCTAGTATCATATGCATGGGATGAAGGCTACTATTCATAATTCAAGAACCGGTCTTTAAGGAATTATGTGTGGAATTCCTCACCACAAGTTGTTTTAAAAAAAGGGATGACATCCATGATACGGGAAATCTTACATTTTGTTTGGTAAGAGAAAGGAGAGAATGTAGTCTGGCTGAGTTAGCATGGCGATTGGATCTTTATGACCAATATGAGGTTATGACAAAAGGTTTCAGCATATTTGTTGATCATTACCACAAATTTTTTCTTGATGGTATCAGTGATGCTAATTGGTGGAGCACCATTGCAAATGGACGTATATTCCGTGAACCGCTCAACAGGGTGACATTCGGTCACATATCCATCGACTTATCCACCGCCTCATTACCTTCACCATCAACCAAAGAAAGGAAAGGGATAAAGTTTCCAGCCTTGATATGTTTTTCCTATGGAGCATCACTACACTTGGCGTCTTTTTCAATCTCCCGCATTATGTGGCTGAGTTATTAACATCTCGGGCACGAAAGGATAGTAAAGGATCACCACTTGGTAGAGGAATTATCATTACAAAATTTGCCCGATCATATGGTGTTTTTGAGCCACGTGAGGGTAGTTTTTTGACCATAGAGAATACCCACCCTTTTAACTGAGTTCTAATAAGAGGGCACGAATAGTACATGACAATGGGGGAGGTAACTACTCGATACCCCAAGATGATCTAGTTGATGCTCCAGAGGTTAGGCGAGTTACGAGGAGGCTGGATGATACGCAGGAAGAGCCACAGGTTATTCCCGAAGAAGATGAGCTACCCATGGATCCCTACAATGAATCGATAAGGAGGTATCAAGAGAATCTGGGTCGTGGTATGAACTATATGGGGATGCATATGGATGTTCTAATGAAATATATGGCGATTGATCAACCGGATGGGTACCCTACTTCATACACTTACATCCCGACTTGGGACAAGTTGTGGGTGGAGCATCGAGGAGGTACCGGTGGCAGTGGAGCTAGAGACGGAAATGAGGAGGAGTGATTATCCTTTATTTTGATATTTTATTTTCTGTTTTCTGTGGTTTGTTTAAAGACAATTTATTTTTATGTGTGGTGGTGTTAGGATTTAAAGTAATTTAGGAATTAAGTAAAGTAGGATTTGAGTACTTTTAATTTGTGTGATTGTTTTCCTTGTTTGTTATTTGTTTGTTTTTTTGGATTTCACATAAGCATAGTGAGTTGATGAGCGAATGTGATGAGTTATTTTCGAGAGACGAGACAAAAGCTTAAGTGAAGGGTGAAACTCGCGACTTGAAAGAAAAAAAGATTTTGAGCGAAGATGATGATTAGTTAATCATACTAACTGGAAAAGAAGAGTTTACAACAGAATAGAGGGGTATACCGCTTTGTTATTCCCTTTTCTTGGCCAAAAATCATGCTGGATAGAAGGCGTATTAGTATGGGAAAAATTCAACCACAACATTGTCACAATATACCACAACATGGCCATGAAGAAATTTGCAATCCGAGTCCATTTTAAAGAAGACCATGACGTGGTGACACTTAACCACAATGTGGTGATGCCCAGTTTTACTATTTTTGGTTGTTTGTTTCTCACTCCGTAGTTATTGGTGTATTTAAGTCCATTCCAGTAGTAGTCCAAAGTACTATTTTCCAGCTATCTCACGAGATGTCAACCACACAAGATTCAAGTTCAACCATGCCACTTCTATCCCATAGGAGTCTGTTCCAAATTTCCACTTTACTTTTATGTTCTTTCATTGTTAAAGCATGTATTGAGGACATTCTATGAATTAAGGGTGGTGTAGGAGGTTGAGCATAAGAACAACAAGCATTCTGGAAAAAAATTATGAAAAATGACTAGGATTAAATATTTTAGAAAGACTTGAAACAATGGTCTAAAAATTGAATCTAGTTAAAAATTGTTATATCGTTGTGTTGAGACCTAGATTGCTAGTGTTGCGTTGGACGATCCAATGCGAGCCTCAATGTTTATTTGAGCCTAGATATGTTCTATTGTATTTGTGGCTTCCCTGTCCTAGTTAAATCATGAGACAAAAACATGAACTTGCTTAGTTTGAGATACATAATACGTTTAGCATTGTGTACCAGAAATATATCCAGGAGAGCTTAAGTAGTCAGTGCACTCTAGACTAATACCTGTAACCAATAAGGGTTGAAGATTAAGTTCCCTTGCTTAAGCATATATTTTTCTTATGTTTTTAGTTTTGTGGGAAAAAAGTGAGTTAAAAAAAACAGAAATGTTGATTGAACAAAGCTCATAAAGTTTGAAGAAAGCAAAAATCACTATTGAGTATTTTTTTTGTAATTTTTCTTTCTAGGTTATTTTTTATATGTATGCTTGGGGGCTTAATCAAAAATTAGCTTGAAGTTAAGAAATATTTATGAGGATATATTTAGAGGGATGCAAAAAATGAATGTTGTTCAAAATAAGTGGGGGGGGGGGGGTATTTATGAGGATCGTAAGTATTTAGGATTGGGGAATTTCTAAGGAAATTTAGAAACAAATACATGCATTGCGGTCTTGATGTAATGGATGGGATTAAAATGGATTGTTCCATGTGATGATGGTGACTAGGGTTTTGATGTGATGATATGATAATAAAATCAATGTTGCTTGGGCGCAAGAAAAAGTCAAGTGTGGGGTATTTTGATATGTGTATATTTAGTTATATATTTCATGTATTATCTTAATACTTTTTTCTACATTTATGCTCATTATATAACAAAAGGTACTTAATTCGTTTAAAGTCTATTTTGTAGCAACAAAGACTTGATCATGATTAAAAAGAAGCTATTACGGAGTTGGAAGCGGGAAAATTAGATCGATTCAACTGGAGTCAAAGAAGTATTAAAACAGGCGTACCACGACGTGGAGATCACTAACCACGCCGTGGTGAATGGAAACCACCCGGTCAACTAGTGACTTGGGGGATACACGATTATAATGACTACAACATGGTGCCTATTAGCCACGACGTGGTTAGCCAAATTTGGGTTTTATAAATTGATCAGTTCTTCTTTCAACCCTAACCTATGCTGGAAGCTATTGTCGACTTTTGAAGACTAGAGACATCCTTTGGAGGCTTTGGAGTGCAGAATTCAATTGAGAGATTAATTTTGAAGAGATCTAAAGGCAACATTACTCTTAATCACATAATCACTTTGTTTTGATCATGTTTAACAAAGTAAATTTCATGGGCTAAAAACTCTAACTATTGTTTAGAGTAGATGATCATGCATACTATGTGTTGATTACATGGTTTTGGATTCTTACTAGTTGCTTATTTATTATGCTTGCTTGTTAAAGAACCTTTTATGTTAATTACGACTTCTTTTCTATTTTTTGTTGAGTTTAGTTGAGATTGTATGATCTATCTATCTTTAGTATTAGGATTAAAGAGAAAAATTGGTAAGTTGATGTATGAGTTAATATATGAAGAACAATTATGTACTGAATTGATGTTCATAACCATTTATGCCAATCAACATTATAAGTCTTGCATAATTTGAATTGAATACTAGTTTGCTTGTTATTGCCCAACTGATCACTAAATGATTGAACTTTTTTACCTAAAGGATTATTCTATTGATAATAATTCTAATCAATCTAGGAATTGGTAAGAAACAAAATAATAATACATTGCACTTTCCACGAAATCAACCATAGGAACAAGTGAATTGAATCTAAGTGAAAGTCTCTTTAAATTCTTCGTTAAAAACCGTTTCTTTCTTTTTTTTCTTTAGTTTTAAATTGCTTCTTTGCTAATTTCATTATTTGATAAGTAGTATTTAAGTTTCTAGAATTGCAAAGCTAGAAAAACCCCATCTTTTTTAATTGTTAAAATTAGTTAAGATCTAGTAGTATTTTAACTGTTATTACCGTTCCTTGTGTTTGATACACTGCATACCTAAACTATCCTGCTATTCTATTAGGTACACTGCTTATCGCGTATTAGAAGTTAGTTTTAGGAACCTTGTATGAATTGTTAGTTAGATTGTATCCTAAGTGCATGGGAGTATGTATGTCTCCCAAGATTATCTTTTGGATCGACCATTGTTACGCTCGTGAGAGCCATGGGATGCCGATGATTTGGCAGGAAGTGCATGGGAGTATGTCTGTCACCCAATATTTTCTTTTAGATTGACCATTAGTTAATTGGTATCGTGAGTGCATGAGAAATCTTAGGCGGTTTGTGAGCTTAGGTTGAAATTATTGATCACAATATTTTGATTATTGTTATACTTGGTCTGATAGTGTTCTTGGTCAGAGATTTGGGATAAGTAAGAAGAGTGGATGATCATCATCTAGTTAGGGAGAGAAAGAAAGTTGTTTTGGTTGAGTATTTTCAAGTTATTGGGTTGTTTATTGGCAGATGTGGGTTTTTGAGTAGTCTCTCATGTTTTCTTTATAAGATGCCTTGATTTTAAAATGGTTAGAGGGAGCTTATGGAATATGTTGGCGTTGTTTCAGAGATTCTAACCAAGATAGATTACGAGGACGAAATCTAGTATAAATAGGGGAGAGTTGTAACATCATGTTTCAAGAAGTTTCTTAATTTGGGATTATGGACAATAAAAAGGATCAAGTAAAGGCCTCCGGCTTCAAGGGAATAGGGTTTAGACCCTATTAGATGTGGATAATATTGGTTACGTGATCCAAGCTCTTGTTTTGTGTTTTGGAGTTAATGGGTGAAATAGGAATAGTAATGTTTTAGACTTCTTTCATGAATTAGGAATTTTAGTTCGGTATGTTTTAAGTCAAAAGTAATTAGATAGGATTTTGGGACTCTTCAATACCTTTTCGTGTATATAAAGAACGCCAAAAAAGGAGTTGAAACGAAGAAGTTATGGTTGTTTGAAGTTGAACTGGAAAATGGGGGCTTTTGATTATGCAGGGTATAATTTAAAGTTATGTAAGGCATAACAAGGGTTTAATGAATTACACATGCATAATTTATGTTACGCAAGGAGTAATCCGGGCATATAAAAAACCTAAATCTTACTTTTTGTACCATATTTAAGGGCTCTAACTTATTGGAAACCCTCTCATTACCATCCTCCTTCACCTAAGAGCATTCCTTAAGAAAACCAAGCCTCTTCTCACCTTTTTTTGGGTCTTGGTATCATTTATGAGATTATTTCTCCATTGGAAGGTTGAATCTTGAAGAGCAATGTGGTGGAAAAGTGTATAGAATAAGTGTTCAAGTATAGATCCAACAATATTACATCATTCTTGGACGTTTGTGAGTAAAAAGCTTCCAATTTTCTCAATTGTTTCATAGATCTAGCTATTTGTCATATTTGCCACTTTTTGGTCATTTTAGTGCATAAATTTTAGATCCTGAAGCGCAGAGACTTTGTTATGGATAAAGTTGGAAACTTTATCCATCTAAACATCATATTGATTTAGATCTGAAGGTTGGAGACTTGGAGTTAATGGATTAAGTTTTGAAAGATGGATTTTTGGTTGCTCTGAAACTTAAAGACTAGATCTTGGTTGTTTGGACCATCCGAATGGATAAAGTTGAAAATTTTATCTATTATGGCGCTATTAAGTACGAGATTTGTGAATTTGATGGTTAGCTTTCTATATTAAGCACGTAATGGGACGTTTGGTTTATTAGGATTATGAATGACATATATATATGGGTATGCAACACGTACCCTTGTATTGCTCTGTAAAATCCAAGCCACACTCTACATAGGGCGTAGAGTTAGAGTACGCGATGCATACTTGGTCTGCATGATGACCTTTGACTTTTAACCGTTGACCGTTAACTTTGACCAACTTTGAAATTAGGCCATTTGAGGTGATTTGAATAGTAGATTGAGATTGGGTCCTCGTTTATTCTATATGTGACTTGTAGAGCTGGTATTTAGAGTAGGGATCAGTTCAACTATCTTTTTGACTTTGAGGTGAGTTTTTCTCACTGTACTTATAGGTCAAAGGCACCAATGCGGACCCACTAGGTTATGTATCCTGGTATATAGGATGATGTTAAGCCAATTATATGTTATATTGGTAGATCTATATGATTACATGTACTTGTTGGTTATTGATTGTTATTGTATATGTCGACATGTTATTATTTTGTTGGGTTGAGGCGGTCCTGCTTTGTGCTGAAGGCCAAGATACCCGGGGCGGCCCAGTTAGGCCGAAGGCTCGAAGAGAGGTCTAGATATGATGTAAACCTTGTAAGGTGGTCCAGTTAGGCTGAAGGCTCATGTATGCATGTTGTTGTCTATTTGGTTGTATGGGGGTACTTTGGGGGAGCTCACTAAGCTTTGGCTTACACTTTGATTTCATGGTTTTTAGTACATTAGATGATCGGGGAAAGGAGAAGGCATGATTATGCACATCATCCTTGGATATTTTGTTGATAAATTTTTTTGGGAGGCTTTGATTTATGACTATGTCTTTTTGGAAACAATGAATTAAATGATTTACGAATTATTAAATGATTTTAAAAATGAAAATTTTTTCATGATTTTTGGGATGTTACAATGGTGTCAATGCTCCCTCACATTTCCAATTTCTTTTTGTATAATTGTCAACCTCTTCATCAAGTACTCCTTTATAAACTGCACATAGGTGCTAATAGGCTTGTCTCTTTCCTCCTCAAGCTTTAAATTGAAAGCCTCACAAATATTATTCAATAATGTGTAACGTCCTGTTTTTCGTGTTCTTATCATTTTTATAAAAAGGGTTTAACAAATAAAGATAAGTTAAATAAACAATTAATTAAATAAAAGGCATTATATGGATGCAAATGTGTTAAAATAATAATAATAATAATAATAATAATAATAATAATAATAATAATAATAATAATTGTAACGCCCCAATTTTTGAGGCCAAAAATTTCATTCTTAACTAAGTAACTTATAATATAGTTTACTAAAAACATTGCCAATGTCATATTAATTTATAAAATCGTAACAACGTGTCTCAAAACCATGCCATCAATAGTAATAAGAATCAGAGTATAATCCCAGAAACTAAATACGGAAGTCATCTGTGTGTGTGATGCGCTGCTACGCCGCCGACTCCTTCCCCTTGGATGAAGAGGTACCTGAAACCAAAACTGAAACTATAAGCACAAAGCTTAGTGAGTTCCCCCATCATACCACATACCATACAATCATACATACTGTCAGGCTATTCTGGGGTGCCCGACCTACGCATGTCAAGCCATTCTGGGGTTCTGACTACCAGTGTCAAGCCATTGTGGGGTGCTGACTACCCATGTCAGGCCATTCTAGCGTGCCTGCCTACCCTCCGGTTTATCTCATCCGGTCATGAGGACTATTTCACCCCTTACTACTATCACATAATAACATATCATAACATGCTGTCAGACAAATTTGGGGTGTCCGACCTACCCTTCGGTCCTAACAACCGATCTAGGGACTATTCCCCTCCTAATCCCACTATCACATAGAACATATCATACTGGCACATAGGACACATCAAGTAGTAGAAACCAGACAATTATCACAAAGACAATCATCTTAACTGTAATCAACTACTAGTGGGCCGGCCTTGGTGCCTTAGACCCACTTCTACTAGAAGGTAACTCATCTCAATGTCGTGTAGTATTTACACAGTCCTCGGCACAGGAATCAACTCGTCTCTACTCCTCAAATCCTACACAACGACCTTTTTCGATTACTAATGCATACGTGTAACCCATACAAGGGTCAACACAATCTCAATCAATGTCAAAGTCATACCCATGGTCAAAGTCAACACCTGTTTGACTCGACTCGCCGAGTTGACCTGCCAACTCGTCGAGTCCCCATATCCACCAAAGTGTCATAACCCCGTCCCTACCTGCCGAGTCTAACAAGAGCTCGACGAGTTCGCCTTCAACAACACATCGGACAATCTTCAACCAACTCGCCGAGTTCGTTCTTGAACTCACCGAGTTCATCTTCATCCATAAGAAGATGTTCAGTATATGACTCGCCGAGTCTGTCTTCATAAGTTGGGAGATTGCCTTGGACTCACCGAGTCCGTTCATACACTCGTCGATTCCCATGATTTCCAGGTCCAAGACAAACCCCTAGCAAGCTGAGTGTTCCTTCCACTTAACGAAAACCATTTCCAGAAGACGTTTCTGGGGGAAAAAGCATACCGTCTCTCCCAGTCACCCATGTGACTCGCCGAGTCCCTCTTTGTCCAAAACTGTATAGTTGATTTCAGTGGGACTTAATGCATCCCAATCATAGATCTGACCTCCTAGGGTCCCTTTCCTACGTAAAGCTTCAAACTTGATGTACATGAATGGAGCCTTTGGCTCAAAAAGCCATAAAAAGGGGTTTATATGATGCATGGGTCTCCCATGGCCATAAAGTTGGCACCTTTATGCCATGGGAACCTTCAATGGTTCCAGATCTAAAGTCCTTATCCCAAAATCGCGGTTGCATCCAAGCATGGCTCTAAAATGGCTTCCAAAACCCTAAGTTACTCCCAAAAGAGTATCTAATGAAAGAAGAAGCAAGGTCTGGACTTTTTACCTCTAATAAACAGGAAATGAAGCAAAACCTCTGGATCTCCTTGCTTCCTCTGAAATCCCAAGCTCCTTCTTCTTCTCTTCAACCTTCTAACTTGCATAAAAGGCACAAAGAGCTCAAAATAACTCAAAAAGCGTTTAGGGTTTCAATCTAGGGTTTCTCTGAGTTGGGAGGGTGATGGAGGCTGGTTTGGGACGAGATAAAGTGTTTCAATAGGGTGCAAACCCTAAATATTAGGGTTTTGTCCAGATAGCTCCTACTTGTCAAGTCGGTCTTCCGACTCATCGAGTAGGTCACTTAAACCCCTAATCATCAGTCGAGTCTACTCGACGAGTTGGGCTTCCAACTCCTCGAGTCCCAGAGTAAAATGCAATATTTCTTGGAATTAAATACGTACCAGGAATCAGGTGCTACAATAATAATAATTATAACAACAACAACAACAACAACAACAACAATAATAATAATAATAATAATAATAATAATAATAATAATAATAATAATAATAATAATTGGAATATATAAGTCTAGGGTCTAAATGGTAATTTCTAGAAATCAAATATGTAAGACAAATTGAACTTAGCGTGTAATTTGTTAGCAAGCCGGACTTAAGGGACTAAAGCTGCCAAAACTTAAATTTTAGATTGTCTCCTTCTCGGTGAACACACCGCGACAGGAGGGACTTCTTCCATTTAGGGCATTCACAATCCGTTGAACTCTATAGATTCAATGGATTGCCACTTCATCCGTTAAACATTTATACAATACCAATCACAACCCATTAAACACCTATTAAATCCTAATCACCACTTTATTCATTCTATTGAACCATTCAATGATCATTCAACTCCTCCATTCAAGTCTACTTCATTTCAGCACCCGCACTCCATTCAAATATTACTTAATCCTAGTCATCACCTTATTCAATGCTTATACTACTTGCATTGTGGATGCTATCCTTCAAAAGTGCTTTGATCATAGCCTAAAATGCTATCCTTTTGACTGTTTAAGCGACCCCCATCTCCGCCCTGAAGGTGTAAATCTTGATAGAAAATGAGAGAGAAACCAGAAGTGTGATATGTGCATATTTAAATATGTATTTAATGTATATTTCTAATACTTTTAGCTACAATTATGTTTATTTTGGGAGAAAAGATACTTATTATTTTTAAAATATGTTTTATAGCAGCAAAGACTTGCTCCGGAAAAAAAAGAATCATATGAGGAGATGGAAGCAGGAAACGGGAGGTAAAACAAAAGAAAAAGAAAAAAGGACATAAGACCACGTCGTGGTGATCTCCAACACGACGTGTTGATGGGAAGATTCTTAACCAATTCGGATGACTTGGAGAGTGTGGGATTTCGACAAGGACCACGTCGCGGTGGTGTCCAACCATAACGTGGTGGATCAATATAAGGCAACTGTAAAACCCGCACGTTAGGTCGAATGGAAAGACTACCAATCGGTTTTTTGAGGAGAATTTTGACCAAAAACCCTTAAAAACCCAGAAGAAGTCCGAAAATCAAGTGAAGCTCAAGGATTGAATAAGATTTAGAATAATTCCACATTGATTTAGTTGCTTTGATAATCATTACTTATGTCTAGCTTATTGTACATGGATTTTGTGTGTTCTTCTACTACAATGAGAGGATAAATACCTTTTACTTCTGTTTGGTGAAGATGAACTTGATCCATATTTGTTGATTTTGATATTTGGATGATTATATTTGATTTTACTTGTGTTTGATATTTAAACCCTAGAGTGTTTAGTTCTACTTTACATTGCTCATAAATAAGATTTTGTGTGTTAATTGATCATATTAATTTCATGAATTTGTCTCCTAATTGTTTATAATCATTATATAGTTAGAGCTAGGATAAACCACATCTTAGATTAAGTAATTAAAGTTAGTAACTTTAACTGTGTTAGAGAGAATAATTAATCTTAATTTGTGCTTGGTTGCTTAACTTGATCATAGGAAAGTAACTACTGTCATTCATAGTCCAATTTGTGCTTATTATCAATTTCTTGTTTGTGACATCCCCATTTTCACGGCCAGAAAAGACCGATTTTGTTTATGCTTTATAAAAATCAGAGTACCTCTTTTAATAAAAATGTTGCGGAATTTGTTCCCAGTAAAACATGATAAATACGTTACCAAGCATTTCCGAAGAAAAGTATTTTTTATTCTTTTTAAAACATTTGGGATGTCATCGTCAATACAGAAACATAAGCATAAACAGAACTTACATTCATTATCACTAGTGATTTATATCTCCTTAATCTCTCAGTGTAATGTGACTTCATATCAACACCTGTGATATAAATAAACTGAGTGGGTCAGGTTGGGAAACCTGGTGAGTGCATAGGGTTTTCAATCCATAATAATATAATTATAATGTTTAATCATCAAACAATTAACCCAATTACCCATCCCCATTATCTTCTTTATTCCTAAGTACCTTCCCTAAGGATTTATCCTAAGGGTCGTCTCCTACATCATATTTACCTTGTCATCTACTTACATCACATGTCCTTATATGTTTGTTCCTAAGGAATCTCCCTAAGGATCATCGCCTACATCGCATAGACAATATTGATTCAGGGATTACTCCCTCAATACGTGCCCAACAAGGGTTAGGGTATCATCGCATGAATATGTAGTTACAACATCGCATGAACTCATAATTCATAGTAAGGGGTTAGAGTATCATCGCATGAATATGTAGTTACAACATCGCCTGAACTTGTAATTCATCACCTACAAGTTATGAGCCTGCTGGTGCTTCCACGGGGTTGTCTATATTAGTCCGTGGTCGCCATCTATACTCTGGTAGATGACTACATCTCCAAATTGCCGGACAAGGTTATAGTATCTTTCATCTTACATCATCGATTCATCATCACCTATATATCCTTACCTAATTATCATCACCTATCTCTCATTATTTTATTTCATCACACACCAACTATTTCATCTACCCATGATTTATTCCAACATATTTGTAGATATAAAATAAATATACAATTTAAATCATTTAAAACATGTATAAAATCATTCATCCAGCATAGACAACAAGTATTAAGATAATATGCACACATAGCACATAATTTATATAAAATACTTCATATCTATGTGTAAGATGAAAGGGACCATGCACTCACATAAATACTTCATTACTTGAAAAGGTGGTGATTCCAAACTCACATAACGCTTCGCTTCTTAAAAATAATTTCCTTCGACAAAACCTAGAGTTTAGTCTATTATTCGTCGAGACTACTTAGTAGTCTAGATATTATTACTATTATATAAGCATTAAACAATACTTATATAACCCATAATAATAGCCCAAGTACTTATTATAAGTTCCTAATAACGTTACTATAATTAAATAAAAGCTATATTAAAAATAGCGTAGGCGTAGCTCACTTACAACGGGCTTTATAGATAACCGGGCTTTTCTTGGAGCAGCGTTCCCGAGCCGAAAAACTCTTCTTCTTGGAGCCGTTGAGAACTCCGGGACTTCCGTCTCGTGTTAGGGAGGTTCCCTAGGCTTTTTGGGGGGTTTCGTGGCTAGAGAGAGGTTCTAGAGAGAGAGAGAGCGAGAGAGTAAAGAAAATAAAGAATGAGAAAGGTGTGAAGAAAATGAGGGTGGGAGAGGTTCTATGTATAGGGTGAATAATGGCTGAACTTGGTGCCACATGTCACCATCTAGTGGCAAGACTTGGGGAGAAAGCAATAACCAAGATTGTGCCACGTCACCCATTTTCGCACATCACACTTCCGACTTCTAAAATCCGTAACTTTCACATACGAGCTCCGTTTTTGACGTTATTTATATCCACGCATAGGTAAAAATAATATCTACGACTTTCATTTTGACTTCATCGGCTAATTATCGACTGATCTTAAATTTAACAGTACGAGGAGATTATACTGTTAAATGTTCGCGTAAAATTCATAACTTCTACATACGGACTCTGTTTTCTTCTGTCTTTTTACCGTTGAGTTCCTATTAATGAGATCTTCAATTCTCATTTAGGTCGCGCATGCCAAAA
Organism: Lactuca serriola; assembly: GCF_051521515.1. Taxonomy (NCBI): domain Eukaryota; kingdom Viridiplantae; phylum Streptophyta; class Magnoliopsida; order Asterales; family Asteraceae; genus Lactuca; species Lactuca serriola. The sequence goes on from NC_136416.1 coordinate 150,135,332, forward strand.
ACGATCGATCTAAAATTCGAGTTTCGGGCAGTGCACTGTTAAGCCAAATCTTAGAAAACTCATAACTTCCTCATACGAAGTCAGATTTGGGCGTTCTTTTTTTTTTTATATGTTCTCGTTTTACCGTATACTACAACTTTTGTTTAGATTTCTAAGGCTAAAAAGTCCTCTATCGTAAATTCACTATTTACGTCTCCCGGTGTCATGTCGGTTTTGCCGTAAAACTTCGACGAGCCATAACTTCTTCGTTATAACTCGGATTTCGGCGGTCTTTATATGTACGGAACCCATGTAACATATACTAAAACTTAGTTAATATTAATCCTTCTAAATAATCTTTTATCAAAAACTCATTTTTGACGCTCATTGTCTCTAAATTGACTAGCCCGGATCTGCGGGCGTTACATTGTTTAACTTGTGCATGATTGTTGCTTAGTAATTCATAAATTGGTAGGCCTAGATATTTGATAATAATAGCTATTAACAAATTGGTAATCAATATAATCCATCCATAAGAAATCAACCACATGAGAAGGTGAAATCGGATCTAAACATAAGTATTCTTTTTATTCTTGAAGTTAATTTGTTTTCTTTGCTTGCTTAATTGTTAGCTGATAATAAGTTTTTCCGATCTTGAAAAATCAGTAAAACCCCCAATCATAGTTTGTTTCTTAATTTAATTAGAAGTACTAAATTTATTTAATTAAATTTCGTTCTCTGTGTTCAACACCCGACTCACTTGAGCTATCCTATGCTCTGACTAGGTACATAACCTATAAGTGCATAGTTAGCAAATTAAGTTAGGTTATAAATTAAAACCGAGTAGGTATAATTTTGCACATCAAGTTTTTGGTTCCGTTGGTGAGGAACGACTTATTTAATTTATATATTAATTGATTTTAGTTTAGATCCTTTTTGTGGGGAGAAAAACCGCAAAAAGTTACTTTGGTTGCGTAAGTATTTTTTTATTTTTCGGTATGAGGTGCAACAACGTCGTGGTCATATTAACCACGTCGTGGTCTCATCTCAGTAAATTTTTAGTGATTTTATTCCTTTTATTCCTTTTTGATTTGTTTTGTTTTTGTTTCAGTGATTTATGACCAGAGGATCTTAAACTCCAACTGTTCCTGCACTAGAAGATCCATAATCAGCTTTTCACAAGAAGAAAGACAATAAGTGCGGTGAATCAAGCAATACTTTCACATCTGAAAAATTTGAGCTTTTTTAAAAGACACTGAGTAAGAAGGAAGTAGGATACGAGCTAGAAACATCTACCAAAGAAAGTTCAGATGAAGAGGAGATAAAAGGCAAGGTTGAAGAGATGATAAACATAACGAGAATGACTATGGGAGATTACTAGAAGTGGATACATGAAGAACACAGACCAGGTCTTATCCCACCTGAGATACCAGCCAAAAGAAGTTTTGATCTCAAAGAGCAGATTCTATCGATCCTCAAGGACATATATTTCCGTGGGAAAGAGTACGAAGACACATTTAAGCATATTGATAAATTAAGGACATTGCAAACTACTTCAATGTTGCTAACATGCCAAGAGAATACGTGTTACTTAGGATGCTTCCGATGAAATTTACCGGTGAAGCCATGGTTTGGTTGAGGTCACTTGCACCTGGATCCATTACTACATGGACAAATCTTCGTGGCGCTTTTATTGAGAAATTGAGTCCACTTTCAAAGATCTCATAGCTCAAGAAGAAGATTGCTAATTTTCAACAGTAGGTTGGAGATTCGTTGTATGAAGCATGGGAAAGGTACAAGGGCTTGCTTAGAATTTTTCCTCAACATGATCTTAATGTCCAACAAGAAGTGTCCATTTTCTATGATGGAGTGAATGTCACTACTCGACAACTTCTTGACTCCCAAGGACCAATGACAAAGAAGGAGCCGACAACAATCAAAGAGTTGATTGAAGAGTTTTCAAAGCACTTACATGAGTATCATAACCCAAGAGAGGATGTTACTAAAGGAAAAGGAGATGGAGGGAACAAGAACATGACTGTGGTTTTGGCAAAGTTAGAAAATATGGATAGACAAATGAAAAAATTGGATAAATCCATTCATTCCATAAGATTTAGGTGTGATAATTGTCGTGGGCAACATTTAACAAAGGATTTTCATTTAGATGAAAATGGGAACAAGAAGGCACAAGTTTTCTACTCTACTGGTGAAGAGTATGATGAAGATTGGAGGAAGCCCAAGAAGGAGTGGTTTCCATATGATGAGTGCAAGAAGCAAAAAGATGAAAAGTATAGAAAAATCGGTCGAGGATTTTATCAAAAGGAGCAACCACTACTCGAGAAGAAGATCGATTTTGAGTCGGTACTTCATAGATTTATGGAATCATTTGAAAAGATGCATGATGCTACTAATGCTAATGTAAGAAATCATCAAGCTTCCATCAAGAACATAGAGACTCAACTTGGGCAACTAAAAACACTTGTCCATGAGAGATTACCACCTGGAAATTAAGACCCAAAATCACAACCTCATGTAATGACAATCTACACTGAAGAATAGGTTTATTCAGGGCCATTTATGACCCATGAAGCAACTACTATACAACCCAATTCGTGTTTGGAAGAAGAGAAACTTGAAGCCAAAAGAGCAAAATGTGGATCACATTCTGATGATTAACCACATTGTGGTGGCTTTACCATGTTATGTTCACGTAAGGATAAAATATTTAACTTCTTAATTTATATCATCCTCCTTTTCCATTCCCATTTCAAGCACTCAAGCATTCTCTGGAGCCGGAACAAAACAAGTTTATGGAACAAGTGCTCTGACTCTCAATAAATGTCCCATTCCTCAAGTACACGGCTAAACATCCAAAATTTGCAGAAGATGACATGATTAATAGGAAGGAGTTGGAAAAGGCCTCAACCATAGTTCTTAATGAGTTGTGTTCAGCCATGATCGTCAATGGATTGCCAATCAAGATGGGCGATTCGGGTGTATTAACTCTACCTTGTGAATTTGGCAATTCCATTTCCATAAATTCTTTATCCGATTTGGGGGAAAGCATCAACCTTATGTCATATTATTTCTATAAAAATCTCGGTTTACCAAAGCTCCAAGATACAAGGATGACAATACGGGTGGCGAATGACTCTATCACTTACCCTCGAGAAATAATTGAAGACTTGTTAATAAAGGTGGGCAAGTTTGTTTTTCCAATTGACTTTGTGGTTCTCGACATAAAATAAGATGAATACCTTCCCATTATTTTAGGAATACAATTCTTGAGTACCGCAAGAGCTCTTGTTGACATCAACGACTCAAAACTCACACTTCTTGTAAAAGATGAAGCAGTTACTTTTTGAGATGACTCCAAAAGTGAGTCATAAAAAGCCAAAAGATGAAGTGTCAAAGATGCATGATATGGAAGAAGACCTTGATGATCTAGTTGAAATTTAAAAGATGATGGAATAAGATTTCAAGGTTGGGAGAAGCTCCATGGTGACAAAGTCAAATGTTCTAAACCAAGCGCTTCAGTTCGTAAGACGTGCGAGGTGATTGCATTTACTACACCCACGGTTTAAGAGGAAAGTGATGAAGTAGAAGATGACTTATATGAAGAAGTTGAGATAATTAATGAAGACATGGGTGGAGAATTAGGGGAGCCAATAATGGTCAAGATGGAGTTAGACTAGGAAGGTCCTAAAGAAGATGACAAGAATAGTGAAAAGGTGAAAAATCAAGTCAAGGGGATAAAGCGCAAGTATGAAGAAAGTGCCTATAAAAAGAAGAAGGAAAATTCAAAGAAACCATACATTTGAAGGGTTCAACTGTAGTGCAAGTGGAAAGTGAAAAAGGAGATCCCACTACCAACCGCAACAATGTAGAGTGGGAAGTAGTCCGATTCATGACTCCTAAAAAAGAAGCGTTTTTCGGGAGGTAACCCGATGTTTTAAAGTTTGAATTTTCTTTTCCTATTGACTTATTTTTAGTTTTTTAGTTTTTATTTATTGTGTTTATGTTAGTTTAACCAAATGATCATGTGTTTCTTTAGTCTTCTCACTTTATTTTGTAGATTTTATTTTTTAGTGTTTGAAAAAATACGTGAAGCGGTAAATGAGCTTAATGGATGAAGAAGTGTTGGAACCTAAAAGTGAACCTCTAGCAATCACACAAAGAAGATCCGAAGTCAGTCTGTGGTCAGATGTGAAGATTGTGTCCGGAGTAGAGAGTATGTTCGAAGAGAAGATGTTCCGAAATGGAGTATGATTCGGAATCAGTCTATCCGTCTATGTATTAATTGTTCTTGTCTTTTTTGTGATGTAACGTTACTTAGGACGTAGTCTTTTGTTTATTTGGACAATCAAAATGTCAGAAGTAATGACATTTTCCAGTCCTTTGTATGTTTTTCGGTTTCTAATGTGTTCCTCCTTTTGCTATATAAGGAGTGTTTAATGATAAGAACATAAAGACGGATTGTTGCTCCAAAGACAGTTATATTTGAATGTACTTCACTTCCATATTTCTCTCAAATCAAAACTCTTTCTAACATTCTACTTGTTCATTTATTGTCTTTACTTTGATTATACTCATTACTCTGTATTTAATACTTGAAGTACTTTGTTGATTCTTATCTTCAGTCTCGACTGGTCTTGCCAGACTTGATTGGAACACTTAATCAGAAGCAAACATTGATCTTAAGAATTAACTCAAGGTTTGAGTTTTTTGAGCCTTGTCCTTGCGCAATCAGATCCTGTTCTCATAAGAATCCATGCAATTTTTGAAGATTATATATGAACACCATGTTTTTGAATATGTATGGGGTTACCACTTAATGAAGAGAAGAATTTTGAAGAATTTCACAGAAGGAAAGATCGGGAATGGTCCTAAGCATTACAAAGAGTCGATACATTACTTTGGATCTTACAAGATACTCTAAGAAGACACCACGACATGGCCATCATCACCACGTCGTGTCATTAGATTTTATCACGAATGCATTTGAATAGATACAACGACATGGCATCCATAGACCATATAGTGGCGATTTTGAAAATTCGCGATCATTATGACTTCAATCTCTACACCACGTCGTGACAGAGTTTCAACACATTTTTTAAAGATGGTTCTTTGATTTATTTCGATCCGACACATTCACATTCATGAGAAAAGAGCTAAGAAGTATTGTTTCCATCAAACATATGAGCATTCCAAGCTTTACCACACAACTTTTAGAATTCGATCTCACCACTACTACCTAAGGGGAGTCTATTCCAATTCTTCCTATTTAATTTTATATTGTTTAACTGTTTAAGTATGAAATGGGGACATTACATCATTTAAGTGTGGGGTAGGGGGTAGAATCAAAGAATACCAGCAACTCTGATTAAAAAAATTGTAAAATGACTAGTATTTTAAAAATAACTATTAGAAAGATTTGAATCTAGTTAAAAAATTGTTATGTTGAGATCTATGTTGCTAGTGTTTTGTGGGACGATCCGATGCGAGTTTCAATATTTATTTTAGCCAATATATGTTATAGTGTATTTGTAGCTGCCCTATCCCAGTGAAATCATGGAAAAAAACACAAACTTTCTTACTTTGAGGGCCATAATATGTTTAGCATCGTGTACTAGAAATCTACCTAGGAAAGATTATGTATTCATTGCACCATTAGACTAATACCTCTGACCAATAAGGGTTGATGTTAAGTTCCCTTTCTTAAGAATATGTTTATTTAGGATTTTTAGTTTTGAGTGAAAAAAGTGAGAAAAGAAAAAAAATAGAAAAAAAGTTACAAAAGTTTGGGAATAAGAGTCTACAAAGCTATGAAGATCAATAAATATCATGAAGAAAAGCTCCAAATTATTGAAGACTCAAGAATAAGGCGAAATTTGCCAAGTTATTATTTATTTGTATTTTTTATTTTCTAGGTTATTTTTCAATATGTATGCTTGGGGGTTTAACCAAAAATACCTGGAGGTTAAGAAAGTTTTCTTGGGATCGATTTGGAGGGATGCATAAAATGATTGTTGTTCAAAAGAAGTGTGGAAGTGTTTATGAATATTATGAGTATTTAGGATTGGGGAAATTCTTAGGAAAATATAGACACAAATACATGCATTGCGGTCTTGGAGTAATGGAGAGGTGCAAAATGGATTGTCTTGTGCAATTTTGGTAGCTAAAGTCTTGATATGATAATAATAAAATCAGATTTGCTTGAGGGCAAGTAAAAGCCAACTGTGCGGTGTTTTGATATGTGCATATTTAACTATGTATTTAATGCATATTTTTAATACTTTTAGCTACAATTATGTTTATTTTTGTACAAAATATACTCATTATGTTTAAAATATGTTTTGTAGCAACGAAGGCTTGCTCGGAATAAAAATGAAGCATACGAGGAGCTGGAAGTAGGAAATGAGAGCTAAAAGAAAAGAATAAGAAAAGAGGGTTGAACGCCACGTTGTAGTTTTCACAAACATGAAATGGTGATAGGAAGATTCTCGACCAATCAGGCTGAATTGGAGAATACAGGATTTCGACGAGGACCACGTACCGCTGGTGTCCAACCATGACTTGGTGAAATGATATAAGGCAATTGAAAAACCCAAACATTAGGTCGAATGGAGAGACTACCAATTGGTTCTATGAGAGTTTCGACCAAAAGCCCTTAGAAACCCAGAAGAAGACTGAAATCAAGTAAAGCTCAAGAATTGAATAAGATTTAGAAGAATTCCACATTGATCTAGTTGGTTTGCTAATCATTACTTATGTCTAGCTTATTTTACATGGATTTTGTGTGTTCTTCTAGTACAATGAGAGGCTAAATGCCTTTTACTACGATTTGGTGAAGATGAACTTGATTTATATGTGTTGATTTTGATATTTGGATGATTATATTTGATTTTACTCGTGTTTGATATTTAAACCCTAGCATGTTTAGTTTAGTTTATATTGCTTGTAAATCAGATTTTGTGTGTTAATTGATCATATTAATTGCAAGAATTTGTCTCCTAATTGTTTATGATCATTAAATAGTTAGAGCTAGGATTAACCACATCTTAGATTATGTAATCAAAGCTAGTAACTTTAACAGTGTTAGAGAGCATAATTAATCTTAATTGGCGCTTGGTTTCTTATGTTGATCATATGAAAGTACTGTTATCATTCATTCTCTAATTTATGCTTATTATCAATTTGGTGTATGTCACAACTAGCATTTTTAGATAGGAAATTCTATTCTCATATAAACATCATCCATTGTAAGAGCATGTACTCTAAGTGAATACCATACTCTATCCTCATTCAAAATACACCTCATATGTTCAACTAAGGGTTGGAAACCTTAGTAATCCCGGTCCAAGTTCCTTATGAACTAAAATTCTCCTATTGGGCCTAGAAGCCCTAAGTGGGCTCTAAATAGACCACATTCATAAAACTTTAGCATTTGGGCCATGTGGACCTAAAATAATCCATCATATCTCTAATGAGCCTTGTTGGGCCATAAAAGATTTCATTTGCCCCAATGGGCCGAAATTTTTTTTTGTGTGCTTCATAATTTCGAGTAAGGACCAAGATAAGGCCCAAACTCCTCCATGATTACTCCATTTCGGCCCAATGAAGAAAGAAGGGAATTAATGAGCAATGGACACATCACATTTGCATGGTGGACTTCAATGAAAATTAACCATTAGGTAATATCCAAACCTCATACATCTAGGTAACCATCACATCCTCTCTCCCCCTCTCTTCTTATTTTCGGCCAACACATCTTCTCACCACCTCATTCTCTCAAAAATCTTTCAAGAAAACTCTCTCAACCATCAAGAACACCCTCCTTTCCTTCCATTCAAAATTTCGAAGATCTAGGGTGTTTTCAAGAGGATTCTTCACCAAAATCATCATCCTTGGTAAGTTTATGCTTAGATCCATGGTCTAGCCTCTTGATTACTTCAAAAATATTCTCTTAACTCATGCATTTTCGTGGATCATGACTCTTAGATCCATCTTGAATTCGAAAACTCCTCTAAAAAAGCAAGCTATGCCGAATTCTCCTTCCATCTTCTCACCAAAACCAAACCAAACCCCAAGGTGAGCTTCATACCCCCTATTTTCTGTTTTTATGAGTTTTTTGGGGGGAGAATACAAGTGAAAGTGTAGATCTATATGTGTTTTGTATGCCTTGTATGATTTCTATGCTTATATGGGTGTTTTTGCGTGTTTGTGATGTTGGATCTAGCCATAAACCCCTAAAAATCGTGATATACTTTATGTTAAAGGATACTAGCATCAAATATCTTTCTACATACAAAGTGTTCCAAGAAAAATAACTAAATGGCTTAATAACATCTTATTTGGGCTAAAAACTCAATTTTTGGACATAAAATGTTAAAAATATAAAGTTAAAGTGCCCAAAATGACATATCACGAATTCTGATGGATGAGGAGTGTCAAAACAGTTTCAATAAAATATTTTCTGGAAATATACTCATTTGGAGGATTAAAAACATAAATTTCAAGCTTAATGGGCTAAAAATGACAATTTCGGCCCAATAGGGCCCATTATGCGAAATTTTCTGTTTTGGAGGGCCAAAACTGTGTTTTTCTGTAAAACAGTGGACTACTAGTGTTCCAATTACTTTTCAAAGGTTTAAAATGCTTTTCAAATTTAAAAAGGACCAAAGTTGCAAAATTTTTTCCAATTTGGGCCAAAATTGTAAAAACTGCGAAAAAGAGGGGTTATAACCGAGAAAACTGCATTTTTAGGGACTTAAACTGTTTTCAATGAAAAATATGCTGAAAAATATTAATTTCAATAATTTTTGGTGTTAAAATGTCAAGAAAAACGATTTAAGGACCAAACCGGAAAGTTATTTAATTAGAGGGTTGAAAAAGTAAATTTTACAAACAATGAGGGGCTGAAAATAGAAAACTTTCAAGGCTAATTCAATGCACGCAACTTGATCAAATATTGGCACCGTGACTACTGACGAAATACAATACACGACAATACCAAAAAAAATCGTTGTTAAACGAATTGGTTCGGTCTCGAACCAATAAAAATCCAAAACTACTAACGCGACGATAACTCGATTCATACAAGTAACATTTGGGAATTCAATACACACGTGAGAGTGTACAGACGTCTACGCACCATCTTTGGGCCCCAAAGTGTAAAATCTTGTTTGTTGGGCCTAGCTAGCCCAATGACCTGATCTTAAGGCCCGAAGACTTCTACCTTACGAGGTGTTGGGTCTTACGTGATCTAGCACAGCGTAAAAGGACTTTCAATGGCTTGTATACTATTGGTCCCCAAGGGTCCTTTGGTATTGCTAGTAAAGTCGGTATTTCATGCGAGGCGGGTCAAGGGCCCCTCGTACCCATTTTTTTTTATCCCCAACCGGTTAATGGAGTCATCGGGGTCTTCGTGTCCTCTTTCTCTTCGGATGTGGGGAAGTCAAGGCGGTTGGATAACGTGATTAGTACGGACGACGCCTACGGGATCGTTAGTATAGTTATAAACAGGTCGTTTGTGTAACACGTGTTTATAGCAATTAATCATGCGCAAAAATAATCCAACGTCGCCTGGGATTAATAACTTCACGCGTTGCAATGGTTTCATTATAACTTCATGGAATTCAAAGAATTAGGAAAACATTGGGTTTTCCTAGGGTTTTTCAATACATACGGTTTTCAAAACGTACACAAGTATGATGAACATTTTCTTTACAACTATAGAAACAAACAAGCACACTTATGGATCTTCACAAACGTTTTCAAATACTCTTTTCAGAAAATATCGGATTTTCTGGTGGTTTTTCAAAATAATACAAAACGTTGGTTTTCAAATACCGCTTATGAACTCACCAACATTTCATATGTTGACGTTTTTCAAAATACTTGTATTCTCAGGTAACAGATAAATCGAAGGGATAAGTGTACTCAGTGACGTTTTGCTGCTTGTTTAATTAGCACCGAACAATCTACTTTTTGGGCATGTAATGTTAGGGAACAATGTACTAAATGTAAACGCTATCAGTTGTAATATTCAAATGTTGGTGACGAATGATGTTATGTTTCATGTATATTCATTGTGATGGTATTCAATTGAGTCACAACAGCTCCCGGACGTTTCCGCCGTCTGGTTCGGGGGTGTGACAGGTTGGTATCAGAGCTTTGTTTATAGTGAACTAGCATGTCTAGCCACACATTGATATGCAACTATAAACCAAAAGTGGGACTAACATAACTTTGAACAAAACAAGTAAATAAAACACCCTTGCTTGCATTAGGAACGAGAACCTAACACCGAACCAAACAAGATAATGCTAGTATCTCGGTTAATTCAGGACTGTTCTTAGTTGTATCAAGGAGCGGATGTAGCCTGATCAACTACATTCCCTCCAAGGTACAACCATCACATGTCGTGAAGAAATCGTGATAGCTAGGAACCTAAAATCATACCCCTTAATCTCCAAGAAGGGAACCTCAACTGAATCTATGCAATAGTCGTAGAGCTATAGGAGTAATTGGTATGCTATTTGTTTCTAGTATTCATAGCCCATCGTGCAATACGCTATAGACGAGTATCATTAGCTAGGAAACCCTATCTCCCTAGTCAAGGAATAGTCGGGTGGCTCGACCCAGAGGAAGAACCCCAGGAGGGACACGAAGTAGAACTCGCAGGTGAACCCGTTGAGTCAATAATGGACCTCGAAGAGGAAGAGCCGAAGGGCAATAACGATGACGACACAGATGTAGAATCCAATGACATCAATCCTCCATGTAAATCCAGGGCACCGACTTATAGTGTGGGCCCCGGTGACCCCATGCCCCCTCGGGCACCCGATATTTGGGGATAAAGTCACCAGTAGGGAATACGACCACACTACAGTAAGAGCTGAGGTCTCTTTAATTTTAGCCACAGAGGACCAGCTGACCAGGCCCTCCCAGTCTTGGTCTGACACACTCGAGGTATCGATAACCAAGCTCAGGACACCCCAAATCGAACGAAACAAATGTGGGTTGCTATTAAGAGGGATGAGAGGCAAACACGGGAAGTGAATGGAGACTCTCGAGCGAGACAGTTAGTTTGGGAGGTACGCCTATGAGATACCGAGCAACAAGTAGCTCGTCTCCGAGGTGCATCCACTTCATCAACATCACCACCAGACACTTCCTGCCACGACTAGGATCAGCCTTTTCTAGTTTCCCCTACTATCCGACATGACTCTCTTTCGTGTACTAAGATGGTACTTACCCCTGAAACAATTATGTGTTATATTTATTTCATATTGCTACAAAGACTCAATTATATGCACAAGCAAACCCTCGAGACCACTAGATACTTAAGGATCTCGAAACTAAAACAACCCATATAATCTAAGGATAGACGTAACAATCGTGCCAAACCTGTGATCACCTACTACCGCAAATACATCATAGGGATGTAGATGGAGGCAGTAAGAATTATACAACAAGATGCAAAATTTATAGAGTACAACCAGGAATGACGATCATTACTTACGATCTGGGTTATCAACGTGCATCAGGAAAATGCCATCCCGCAAGAATAACAAGCGTACCCGCGAGACACCGCTCCTGCAGATGGACTCTGCTACATTTCAAGCTGCTGTAATGGCAGCAGTAACCGCTGCTATGGCACAGATCAATGCAAACAACCCTAATGGAGGCAGGAATAGCATTGACAACACCAGCCAAAGGAACAAACATGGAAACCAACAAGTGACAACTTGTCAAGGAACTCCAAACCCCAAGCTTAAGAGCAGGAAGCTGAGGTCTGGAGGTAAGAGAAAGGGACAACACACTCGAGGGTTCTCAAGGGAGCAACGTGTTGTTGCTGTTCATGCGACCACGACCCCTATTATACCAGCAACCAAGAGACCATATGCTGGAAACCTTCCAAAATGCAACCAGTGCAAATTCCATCATAATGGAGCCTGCAGGGAGATGCATTGTAACAAATGCAACCAAAAGAATCACATTGCCAAATTCTGTAGAACTTATCCATGCCAGAATCGTCAGCCAAATGAAAACGACAACAATCGCAACAACCCTAACAACAACACCAATGATGAAACCAGTCGCATCTGCTATAGGTGTGGAGGAACTGGTCACATCAGGCGCAATTGCCCTAGGGATAACAATCGAGGAGCAGAAGGATCAGAAATGGTCCTGACCTTGGGTCAAGGCGAAGCAATCCAAAACCCAACGGTTGTTACTGGTACATTCCCACTTGACAACTCTTTCGCTTACCTCTTATTCAATGGTAAATCCGAGTGAAGTTTCAGTTAGTAACAAATTCAAACACTTACTAAAACAACATCCCCAAAGCTAAGCTAAGCCTTTTCAATGGACATGGCCAATGGGGAAAAATGATTTAATCTAGGGTACTCATGTGGAGTACACCTTAACACTAAACAACATTTCATTACAAGTAGGTTTAATGCCAGTAAATATTAGGAGTTTTAATGTGATAATTGTCATGGTTGGGTTAAGCCCCCACCGTGCTGATACTATGTGTCGCGAGAAGGCCGTTTCCTTTCACCTTCCTAATCACGAAAACTCTAATAATCCATGGTGATAAACCTGGCGCAAATCCTCTTCCTATCTCGTGCATCAAGGCACAGAAGTGCCTGCACCATACGAACTACGTTTTCCTTTCTCAGGTTGTGGGCAAGACCAAGGAAGAAGTAAGCAAACAAGGTATTCCAGTAGCATATGATTTTTTTCAAATGTGTTTCCCAAGGAACTTTCGGGAATATCCCAGAGAGATAGGTCGAATTTCGAATTGACCTCATACCGGGAACCATATCAATTACCAATTCACCCTATAGGTTGACTCCCGCCGAAAATTCACAAGTTATCCAGTCAACTGAGTAGAATTGTTGCGCAAAGGATTCATCGGACCAAGCTTCTCACCCTGGAGAGCTCTGGTCTCGTTCTTCAAGAAGACGGATCCTTCAAAAGGCACATCGATTTTAGGAAATTGAATAAGCTCCCTATAGAAAATCGATACCCACTTCCTCGGACTGACGATCTATTTGGCAAACTCCAAGGAGCTAGTTACTTCTCTAAAAAATAGATCTAAGAACCGGTTATCATCAACTTCGAGCCCGAGAAGAGGACATTCCAAAAACTGCCTACCGAACTTGTCACGACCATTTCAAATTCATTGTGAAACCCTTCGGTCTAACGAATGCTCCCATGGTTTTCATGAACCTTACGAACCAAGTTTCCCAACCATTCCTAGTTAGCCCTTTCACTATTTTCATCGATAACATACTCATCTGCTCACAAAGCGAGAACGAAACACTACCATCATCTACGACCAGCCTAGAAAGCATCAAGGCTGGGAATGTCGCGATGAAAGCACTACATGGATGGATAAAACTCTCGAAGTCGAAAGACGAAGCTTTTTGTTATAAGAGTTGAGTTGGGCGTTATCTGGGTGATCGTCGATAGGTTAACCCAATCTGCTCATTTCCTACCAATACAGAAATCAAACAAGATGGAAGAATTAGCTTGGATCTATATCCAGGAGATCGTGAGACTCCATGAAATATCGGTATCTACTATCTTAGATCGAGATAACAGATTTTCTTCAAGACTATGGCAGTCACTTCAGAGGGCTATGGGAACATAACTAGACATAAGCGTTGCTTACCACCTTCAAACCAACAGCCAAAGTGAACGAACCATTCGACCACTCAAATTCATGCTACAAGTCTAGGTGTGTGAGTTCAACAAGTTAGGGGATACCCGGTTTCCCTTGACAAAATTCTCATACAATAACAACTATCGCACGAGCATCAAGAATGCTCCTTTCGAAAACTCTTTATAGTCATAAATGCATATCACTCGGTGGTACTCTCATGAGACCAGAAACCACTAACGAAACAACAGAGAAGATAATCCAAATCAAAGCTGGACCTCAAGCATCGTGAGACCGATAAAAGAGCTCTGCTGACAAGCGGTGTAAGCCATTAGGATGGCAAGTCGGGGAATCGCGTGTTATTAAAGGAATCTCCTGGGAGTTGAATGATTCGCTTTAGGAACCGAGAAAACTAAACCCACGCTACATCGGACTGTTCGAGCTTCTTGCTCGGATTGAAGACATATAGACTGTAGCTGCCTGTAGAGCTCAGCAACGTGAACCCTGTGTTCTGTGTCTTGAATCTGAAAAGATGCATATAAGATGAGACTCTTATGATTCCTTTACGAGAAATCGGAGTAAGCGAGAATCTCATGTTCATCAAAGAACCAGTCAAGTTATTGGATAGGGAAGTAGAACATACAAAACAAAGCCCCATTATGAATGCGAAGGTTCCATGGAATGCTAAGCGTGGACCGAAATTCACATGGGAAACGTGAAGATCAGATAAAGTGCCTATTCTCTCATTCACGAACCTATCCTTAGAAAGAATTTCAGACGAAATTCCCTCTAACGGGGGGATGATGTCACAACTAGCATTTTTAGCTAGGAAATTCTATTCTCATATAAACATCATCCATTGTAAGAGCATGTACTCTAAGTGAATACCATACTCTATCCTCATTCAAAATACACCTCATATGTTCAACTAAGGGTTGGAAACCTTAGTAATCCCGATCCAAGTTCCTTATGAACTAAAATTCTCCTATTGGGCCTAGAAGCCCTAAGTGGGCTCTAAATAGACCACATTCATAAAACTTTAGCATTTGGGCCATGTGGACCTAAAATAATCCATCTTATCTCTAATGAGCCTTGTTGGGCCATAAAAGATTTCATTTGCCCCAATGGGCTGAATTTTTTTTTTTTGTGTGCTTCATAATTTCGAGTAAGGACCAAGATAAGGCCCAAACTCCTCCATGATTACTCCATTTCGGCCCAATGAAGAAAGAAGGGAATTAATGAGCAATGGGCACATCACATTTTCATGGTGGACTTCAATGCAAATTAACCATTAGGTAATATCCAAACCTCATACATCTAGGTAACCATCACATCCTCTCTCCCCCTCTCTTCTTATTTTCGGCCAACACATCTTCTCACCACCTCATTCTCTCAAAAATCTTTCAAGAAAACTCTCTCAACCATCAAGAACACCCTCCTTTCCTTCCATTCAAAAGTTCGAAGATCTAGGGTGTTTTCAAGAGGATTCTTCACCAAAATCATCATCCTTGGTAAGTTTATGCTTAGATCAATGGTCTAGCCTCTTGATTACTTCAAAAATATTCTCTTAACTCATGCATTTTCTTGGATCATGACTCTTAGATCCATCTTGAATTCGAAAACTCCTCTCAAAAAGCAAGCTATGCCGAATTCTCCTTCCATCTTCTCACCAAAACCAAACCAAACCCCAAGGTGAGCTTCATACCCCCTATTTTCTGTTTTTATGAGTTTTGTGGGGGGAGAATACAAGTGAAAGTGTAGATCTATATGTGTTTTGTATGCCTTGTATGATTTCTATGCTTATATGGGTGTTTTTGCGTGTTTGTGATGTTGGATCTAGCCATAAACCCCTAAAAATCGTGATATACTTTATGTTAAAGGATACTAGCATCAAATATCTTTCTACATACAAAGTGTTCCAAGAAAAATAACTAAATGGCTTAATAACATCTTATTTGGGCTAAAAACTCAATTTTTGGACATAAAATGTTAAAAATATAAAGTTAAAGTGCCCAAAATGACATATCACGAATTCTGATGGATGAGGAGTGTCAAAACAGTTTCAATAAAATATTTTCTGGAAATATACTCATTTGGAGGATTAAAAACATAAATTTCAAGCTTAATGGGCTAAAAATGACAATTTCGGCCCAATAGGGCCCATTATGCGAAATTTTATGTTTTGGAGGGCCAAAACTGTGTTTTTCTGTAAAACAGTGGACTACTAGTGTTCCAAGTACTTTTCAAAGGTTTAAAATGCTTTTCAAATTTAAAAAGGACCAAAGTTGCAAAATTTTTTCCAATTTGGGCCAAAATTGTAAAAACTGCGAAAAAGAGGAGTTATAACCGAGAAAACTGCATTTTTAGGGACTTAAACTGTTTTCAATGAAAAATATGCTGAAAAATATTAATTTCAATAATTTTTGGTGTTAAAATGTCAAGAAAAACGATTTAAGGACCAAACCGGAAAGTTATTTAATTAGAGGGTTGAAAAAGTAAATTTTACAAACAATGAGGGGCTGAAAATAGAAAACTTTCAAGGCTAATTCAATGCACGCAACTTGATCAAATATTGGCACCGCGACTACTGACGAAATACAATACACGACAATACCAAAAAAAAATCGTTGTTAAACGAATTGGTTCGGTCTCGAACCAATAAAAATCCAAAACTACTAACGCGACGATAACTCGATTCATACAAGTAACATTTGGGAATTCAATACACACGTGAGAGTGTACAGACGTCTACGCACCATCTTTGGGCCCCAAAGTGTAAAATCTTGTTTGTTGGGCCTAGCTAGCCCAATGACCCGATCTTAAGGCCCGAAGACTTCTACCTTGCGAGGTGTTGGGTCTTACGTGATCTAGCACAACGTAAAAGGACTTTCAATGGCTTGTATACTATTGGTCCCCAAGGGTCCTTTGGTATTGCTAGTAAAGTCGGTATTTCATGCGAGGCGGGTCAAGGGCCCCTCGTACCCTTTTTTTTTTTTATCCCCAACCGGTTAATGGAGTCATCGGGGTCTTCGTGTCCTCTTTCTCTTCGGATGTGGGGAAGTCAGGGCGGTTGGATAACGTGATTAGTACGGACGACGCCTACGGGATCGTTAGTATAGTTATAAACAGGTCGTTTGTGTAACACGTGTTTATAGCAATTAATCATGCGCAAAAATAATCCAACGTCGCCTGGGATTAATAACTTCACGCGTTGCAATGGTTTCATTATAACTTCATGGAATTCAAAGAATTAGGAAAACATTGGGTTTTCCTAGGGTTTTTCAGTACGTACGGTTTTCAAAACGTACACAAGTATGATGAACATTTTCTTTACAACTATAGAAACAAACAAGCACACTTATGGATCTTCACAAACGTTTTCAAATACTCTTTTCAGAAAATATCGGATTTTCTGGTGGTTTTTCAAAATAATACAAAACGTTGGTTTTCAAATACCGCTTATGAACTCACCAACATTTCATATGTTGACGTTTTTCAAAATACTTGTATTATCAGGTAACAGATAAATCGAAGGGATAAGTGTACTCAGTGACGTTTTGCTGCTTGTTTAATTAGCACCGAACAATCTACTTTTTGGGCATGTAATGTTAGGGAACAATGTACTAAATGTAAACGCTATCAGTTGTAATATTCAAATGTTGGTGACGAATGATGTTATGTTTCATGTATATTCATTGTGATGGTATTCAATTGAGTCACAACATGGTTCGGGGGTGTGACAGTGTATAACTTGTGCATGATCATTGCTTAGTAATTCATAAATTGGTAGACCTAAATATTTGATCATAATAGCTAGTAACAAATTGGTAATCAATATAATCCATCCATTAGAAATCAACCATAGAAGAAGGTGACATCAGATCTAAACAAAAGTATTCTTTTAATTCTTGAAGTTAATTTGTTTTCTTTTCTTCCTTAATTGTTAGTTGATAATAAGTTCTTCTGATCTTTAAAAACCAGTAAAACCTCCAATCGTGGTTTGTTTCGTAGTTTACTGAAGTAGTTAATTTATTTAATTGAATTTTGTTCCACGTGATTGACACTCGACTTACCTGAGCTATCCTATAATCTGACTAGGTACATTTTCTATAAGTGCATAGTTAGAAAATTAAGTTAGATTATAAATTTAAAACAAGTAGGTATAATTGTTCCCATCAAAGTGTCGCCTAGGGTTTCAAGAAACCACCACCACTCACCACCACCGCTACTAGAAATGGTGGTTTTCAGAATTCAAAATGACACCACCTAGTGATGGTGTGGTTTTGTGCTTCAAACTCCTTTGTTTGTGGTAAAAAACAAGCATTCTTATTCTTTTCTATTTTCGTCTTGTTTTGGTGTACGTATGGTTTCAAACCACCATAGGGCCACCATTAGACCACAATTTCTTCACAAAGTCTCAACCAATTCTTGATGGCTTTGTTGTGATACAATTTCAGCCTCTTCTCAGTTGATTAAGTACTTAAGGGTTTTAGATTGAAAGTTAAACCCTAAGCTTCTTTATAGTTGATGTTTGTGGAAAGTGGGTTGTTTTATTGGTTTTAATCCAATGCTATTAAACCATTAAGATGTTACTAATATTGTGTAACTTTTGTAATAAATTGGTCTTAGCCTGATTTCATTACAAAGTTGGATGGAATTCGAACTTCTTGCAGGTTGGTCTATACCAAAGTAATACATTTGAATTAACATCAATGGTCAAGACTGGAACTTCATGCAGAAAGGACTAGACAAAATTAATACATTTGAATTAACATCAATGGTAAAGACTGATAATTCTAACTCTTACGAGGTTTATTTTTGGTCAAAACCAATTGATAATGCCGAGGAAACGAATCGTATTTCAGAAAAAACTTCATGGAAAACCAAAGGAAGATTCATTTCAGAACCAATGAATGTTTTGAATAGTTCACACAAGGTGGACAACTCAGATTGAACTGAAACTGAGAAAAGCAGTTCAGAAGAAATCGTTTCGTACAAACATGAAATAGTGAAAACTGATTCCGAAAAGGTTATTGTGAAAAATGACAAAGGAAAATCAAAGTTGGTAAATCAACGTCTTCAAAAAGAAAATTTTAATAAAGAAAAGAGAAAGACAATGACAAAGGAAAATCAAAGTTGGAAAATCAACGTCTTCAAAAAGAAAATTTTAATAAAGAAAAGAGAAAGACAATAAATGCAAGATACAAAAAGAATTTAAAAGAAACAAAAATTTTTTGGAAACAAAAAGAAAACCCATCATGTTTTGTTAATAATCAAAAGAAAGTTAAATAACATTCTTCATCTCATAATGTTGATTGAAAGTTTGTTAATTCATCAAGCTCTCCTAGTCAAAAGCAAAATTCAACATATTGAAAAATGAGAAGTCACAATTTTGTGATTTTGTGATTCAATAAGGAAAAAGGTTTTTTTTTTCAAAAGACATTGATCACGGATCAAGATGTCATTTTGAAAAATTACTAGGAAAAATTGAAGAAAGAAGAAGAATTTTTGAAAAAGGTTGATATAAGAATAAAAAGATTTTATTCAAAACCAAGTCCCAATTGTTGAAAAAATCTTTATGACATCAAAAATCAAGTTTTCCTGAAAACACTTGATGCGAATAGAGTTTTGACTACTAAATCCATTTGGATTGATAAGACTAAGACCTTTCCTGTTTTATTTCAAAATCCAAATTCTCACAAGGGCTCAAGCTAGCTTAGGTTCCTAAACTTGTGTAATTTTGCAGGCAATGCGTAACGAGCAATATGATTCAAAATGGTATATCGATAATGGATGCTCATGTCAAATGATAGGATAGAAGTCCCAATTATGATTGTTTCTGAGTTTGAAGGATGCTGGAAGAGTGAAATATGGAAATTATGCAAATGGAGAAATTAAAGAATATGGAATAATAACAAATGGAGAATTTAGAATTTGCAAGGTGGCCTACATAGAGGGTTTGCAACTCAACTAATAAGTGTTTCACAACTTGTTGTAGGTTATGGTTTGAAAGTATGTTTTCATAAAGAAGGATAAAAAATCACCGACAGAGATACTCAAAAGGTGATTCTGAAGTTAAAGAGGAAAGGTGAAATGTACCCTTTTAACTTGAATCCAATTCAAGGGAAACCTTTAATTTGTTTTCTTGCAAAACCATGTTCATATGAAAGCTGATTATGACACATGATACTTTCAAATCTCAACTTCAAAGTTATCAACAAACTAGTGAATTGAAGGCGATAGTTCCAATTGTTGGGTTTTGAGCATTCTAACACTCCTAAGTGTACATGCAACCCTAAATACCTTGGATCTATGTTTTCTCTATTATACATGCAAATATGAATATTCCAAGGTATTACCCTAACTAGCATACAATCTTTTGATACTTGAATAATAAACTAGATAGAAATACATACCTTGTTGATATATCTTAACTCCATGAAGCTCGAGAGCTTAGTGCCCCAAGTGTGACACCTCAAATGGTTCACACAGCATCATCAAAACTTGGGATAACCATGAAAAGAAGACACTTCATGCTCAAATTTTCTAGCCCTCATATAAGTATCACTAGTGCCAATTTCTTGAGCTAAAGGGGTCTTTATATAGTGTGGCTATTAGGGTTACACCATGTAACTCATGACTTTACCCATTCCTTATGCTCCATGGGTTTTAACCTCCATGGAGTATCCATGGGTCACCACATGGGTTAAACCCAACATAAGGAATCTTGGACCATAAGCCCACATATATAAGAATTAACGATTTTCACAATCAATCCCCATATGTTTAATTAGTCTCTTTTGATCACTAAATTAAGTCCAAATTAATTCTTGATCAATACTAATTAAATAACATGATTTCATATTAATATATTAGAACTTATAATATATTAATATGTCACAAATGTCTTCTTCTCACAAACGGTCTATCCAAATGTTCCGATGCCATGCAACCCAAATGGACCATGCCGAGTCGAGTCAAGTACATACCAATTATAGTTATGGACTTAGACACTAATCCAACAGTCTCCCACTTGGATAAGTCTAAAACTATTATTGAGTATGACTTCAAAACCTAACTGGCAATCGTAGCTCTCAAAAGCCGTTGTCGAACTCTGACCTTGTCGATGAACTCTGACCTTTGTCAACGACTTGTCCATTAGATAAGGGATCATATATTCCTCCATTCTAGATATCATATGGACTGAGACATGGATTAAAATCATTCTCTCTGTCCATTTGTTGTTTCCTAATTTCTGATTTATGACGACTGACTAATTGAACAAATCAAATCAGTCCTGGCTTGGCCAAGCACTCACATGTATCATCATTAAATCATGGAGGGGCCCACAAATATCGATTTTATCCCGAAGGTAAAAGGAATGGATAAAATTCGACTCATATGGCTTGTTCTACTACTTGCTGAATCATACACAAGGGAATGTTTTATAACATCGAGTTACCGAATGCGTTTTCGTGCAATCAATGTACAACCAACTCATAGTAACAACTCATATCTCTAGGTTTGAAGAATACAAGATATTATCATCTCATGATCACTCGTGATAAAATCCATGAAGTGATTCCAATGAGTGCGGGTTGAATCCAATAATCAGAACTTATGAGCACTCATGAGTGTTGTAGCACAACTTTGTCCACCAACTTGGACCTCTAAAAGCCAACCCATGACAGTCTTGATTCATATCTACTTCCAACATATGACCGACTGTGGATGGTTTGAATAACTTAGTCATTCCAGAAGAATAGCCTAGTTTATTCTGGAAGTCAAAACATGAAAAATGAAACACAAGAATAATTGAATCTAATATGGTATCAAAAACTATGAACATAAATAAAACACCTTTTATTTATCACCATATGATTACACATTATTCATTGCATACTGTTTCAGCTATCAATTTTATTCTTGAATTAAAACAATAGTTGTCCCATGCTCCGAGGATGTACACTATGTTTTTCTAAACACTAGTCATGCTATACACCAAGTATGCATACTATGCTTGTCTATGATCTTTACTTTGTGAAATAGATCAATTGAACATAGCTGCAATGATCCTCTTTTCATAGTCCCAAATCCTTATTGCAAATGCAAGAATTCCAAATTCATGCCATTTACTGAAATCTGTTAGATTCTAAACTTATATGCATTGATCCTCTTGTAATTATTATGCACAAAGTCAGAAAGACTTGACAACAAACATTACAGAGCATTCCAAAGGAGATCAACTCCTTGGAAACATCCTTCTTACATTAAGTTTCCTAATCTTACACAGATTGAATAATTTCTAACTTTGAAACATTTCCATATTCCATTTTGACTATCACTTCTGAACAAGAGTTGCCTCCTTACAAATTATGTCAATATGGTCCTTCCAGAATTATCACTATACTTCCAACTGTCCTTGAGAAACCAATATTTGGTAAACCTTAGATTGTCCTCGACAATTGTTTAATCCTTTTAGTCATATTCAATTCTAGACCTTTTCCCTTCTTAATGCCCCAGGCATTTGGAAAATTTTAGAAAGGATGAATATAGCACATGCAATCGATCCTATATCCGAAGCATATGGGACACGATTCATGATGTCTCACATAAAGACTAAACCAGTCTTTTGCTATAAAATTTCCATTTCAATTTTCCAAGTTCTCATAATTCAGATTATGAAAAGGGGTGCCGTAATCATAATCGAATTTTAGAACGCAAATAATGGACCCATATATTAGAATTTTCTTATGTTGAGCCATTCCAACATAACATTCATGTATATACTTGACTAAATACGATTAAAACCTCAATCTAAGATTTTAGATTTGAGATGAAGTATAATTTCCTCTCCCTTAATTATAGCAAAACAACTTTTTCCCAATTGAAACCTTTTGTTTTCTATAATTAACATTTCTAACTTGCAACCTTCATCATAATTATCATGCTGCCACTAACATGATGATTATTAGCATAACACTTATGGTCCTACTAACTTTGACATGTACTCAGAAATCAGCTAACTTCTAGAAAAAACAATACTTTATTGACTTTCTTACTAAAGTTCAGATTTCTGATACTAGATTACTTTGATAATACTTTATCAATATCATACACCTTATCTTAGATAGCTCACAGGTGTGTCTAAACAATTTCAGAACTATGAAAAGGGATGCCGTAATCATAGTCTCATTTGTTTAGACCTTTTCCACTTATCACAAGTCCATGTTAGTGTGCCAGTTAACCACACAACTCCACTAACGATTTTGAGAATGCAAATATCACATTTGCTATCTAATTCAAATCTACTTGGTGGCAGTGTTTCCTCACCATCATTTTCATGAATTGGAGAGAAACCTTATAACCCTTAGATTTAATGTTGTATGTGTTCTTATCCATGTGAATTGTCAAAACCATAGTCACAAGACAAGGATAATAACAAATCTAAACTCATATAGACTGAACTCAATCTTAATTTCTTGCCACCTAGCAGCTCAAGGGCCTGCCATTGCTTCCATGTTGTTATGCAACCAATTGAGAACTCTAAGAACTCATATACAAAGCCAACTTTAACTGGAATGAGCACAGAATATGTCAATATGATAGGTTATAAACCTCAAGTCGTGTGCTAGTGATAAACTTACAGGTTTTTATTCTTGATTATCCTTTCAGGATCTTTAGGACTCCCACTATCCTCTTGACACATAAGGCTCACTTGCCAAATATTCAAGAGATAGTTTGGATTCTTTATCAAGACAAACACTTTACACAATTGGCCTTAGTTGGTCTTTGTTTTGTCCAAAACATCACAACGTACCAATTTCAAATGTAGAAGACTAGAAAACTTTTACTCTTACATTTGACTAGTGTTTTAAACCTTTCTTTAAGATATTTCACTCAACTTACAGTCTTAGAGTATGACCCTAAGACTAGTTTTGGAACGAAGTATAACTCATCTTCTTGATTTGACCACTACAACAATTCATAGCTCCTCTTCTTAGCTATCAGAATGCACTTAGGGAATGAATTGTAATAAGGTCTCTGAATCGTTAAGATGATCATATGACATGATACTAAAGTACTCTCCCATCTTTTCAGATTTGAGAAACTTTTATCCTTCTGCCTAATTTGATTCTTCTTATTCCCTTTTCCATACATTGGAACCTTTTCCAATGTCTTAGAATTACACTTAAGCTTGTAAGTGTAACCATATTTACTGAGCTTTAGTAAATTATGACGAATAATCTTATCGATCTTTTGTGGTGGACTTGACCAGTGCATAAGAATGTGTACTCAATCCCTTAGTCCTTCACTTGACTTCACATATACATGTGAACAAGGAACTAGTCTTAATTTTCTAAAGATGAAAAATTCTCATTCATCATGCTGTACAACTTGCGTGATTCCAAGTTTCGTTCCAATTGAAACATGGGTGATGAGGATCTTTCTTTATTTGGTATATTTAGACATTACCACAAATGAAAGAATCAATTTCATATTTCCACTCTTGCTATTAATGGAATCATATAAGCAACAATTTTTTTTCCCTGAAATGCCATTGTAAGGATATTTTAAAATAAATAAAATCATCATTTTTTCCTTTTATTTTAAAAACTTTGCGGAAAAACTATCCTTACAATGCAAAAGAGCATGAAAACTATGTTGTTATCTATTCCTAAGCAATATATCATAACTCCTAAGAAGTAGCTCAAGAATCCGACCTTCAAACTATGCAATAGAAATCCATCTACGCGATCAGATTCAGCATATTCTTTCTTTAAGTTTCTTCACTTTTCTTTGATTCTTAAAACATCAACATGTGACCCAGTCACATCATGTATTAAGAATCTCAGAATAGAAACTTAGCAGAGTTAGATAGTGGACTTTACCTGAAGTAGAGTCGAACTTATTGACTTTAACATCCTTAGGTAAAATTTGGCAGCTTCGCAACTAATGCCCCTTCCTTTGGCAATATAAACATATGGACCCTTTGGTAATGGTACCGGTACTATCACAAACTTAGCTTTTCTCTTTACCATTTGGTCAGCCGAGTTGACTATGGCCAATCCATTTCCATTGGGAAGAGAATGCTTTTTCTGGATTTCCAGTGTCATCATTGTCAATGTCCATAAAGTTTTAGGAAGTTGATCTTAGCAAATAGATAAGATCATTAAGGGTCTTGTCATAGTCTGTTTCATAGGGGTCCCAAAGGAACTCACTACGTGACTTAGAAAGTTATTGAACATCCAACTTTCTCAAGACTTTTACACCCAACTCTCTCGGCTTGTCAATATGTGAATTCATCTCCAAGATGTGATCACACCTAGACCTTGCCTTTCCAATAGGGCTCGAGTGACCTTGAACTTGTGGGGTAGGGAGAATAATTGGAGGAGGTGGAGAAAGTGAAGTTCTAAGAGATTTGGGAAGATCATAGATGTCTGAACTAGACATCTTTTGGGAGATATTCAAGATAGTTGATCTAAAGTCCTTAATATAACACCCAATATGAAATACTAAGGCTAGGACCCAACACAATATTTTATAACTCAGAAGAGGGATGCCGTAATCCAAGCTATAAAATATTTGAAGGTAGGTGAATGACGATTCACGAATTTCCACCATGAAAAACGAAATAATTATTAGGTTTTTAATTGGATTTGAAACTCCTAGATCTTTTGAGATTCATTGAACTGTTCAATGGCATGTTTCAATCTCGAGTGTGCCCTTCAAGTTTTGTGACTGGGATGCCGAGGATCACAAAACAAGGTGTGAATAACCATGCAAATATACTTGGTACCCTTAATATTTACCCCTCAATCGATGTGTTGGTTAACCACACACGCTCCATCGATACTATGATAGATATTAAGTTACCCTTTGCCTACCTTGTTAAATACGAGTTAGTGTGCCGGTTAACCACACACACTCCACTAACTGACTTATACAAAGTGCAAAGTGTAATTTCATGGATTAGCACCTTATTCACATTTTCCTAAAGTAACTAAGATTGGGAATAATTAAAAACATTTAATTACTTTATATTTATCATTAGTACTTTTAATGAAGGGAGAATTATAGTCCTTGTCCTACCCATTTGGCTAACGACCCTCCACCGGTCAAGGAAGCGGTGGGTGAGAGTGGACACCCATTAAACTGCCATTTTATAGGCAGTAACCTTATACCCCCCTTATAGATCGACTTCGTGAATGAGGCCTACTAACGGTAAGTCTGACTTGCTCTTATACATATATAAATATTATTAACTTATAATATTATAAAGTATAAGAGTTGAATTTTAACTCTTTAAAATTCTAAGGGCTTAAGTTGGAATTAAAGTATTCATAAAGAAAACTTTTCAAATTCCAAAACTTGAGGGCAAGTTTTGAAACTATTCAAAACTCTTGGATTTTCATAACTTATGAGTTTTAATTAAAGCTTTAAAACTTTTAATGAAGAGACTCTTGGACATCCATAACTTCAGGACAAGTTATGGAGACATAAAAACTATTTATAAGGAAAGACTCTTCATTTTTTTTGTAACCTAAGGCATTTTTATGAGTTTTTAAGATTCTTAAATGTGACATTTCATATAACTTGAGGACAAGTTACAAAAACACATTTTATGAACAACTTTTAGATTAATTTGGATTGAAAACTACTAACACATATTTTTCATTAATCTAAGAAATAACTCATAAAACAAGGTAACACAAAGAAAAAACTTTTGGATTCCATAACTTATGGAGTTTAATATTTCTTTTATGATGAAACTTTTCATGTTCCATAGTTTAAGAACAAGTTATGGAATTCTTTAAAACATTAAGACCTAGTTTTGTAACTCCATAAAAAACTTTGAATCAATTTTTTTTTAAAACCATTTCATATCCATAACTTATGGAGATTTCAAAAAACTCTTTAGTTCAAACTTTTAAAACTAATAAAATAATCATATAATTTTATCTTTTACTAAATTTGACCTAATTCAACTCATATAGAAAATGATTCAAATTTTACAAATAATTAGTTTTTCACAAAAACAAGTAATTATCTTAAAATTTGACAAACGTCATGTTTTTTTTTCCTTTTTTTTCAACTTAAAAAAAACATTTGCATCAATATAACAGAAAACAACCTATGGCTCTGATACCACTGTTGGGTTTTGAGCATTCTAACACTCCTAAGTGTACATGGAACCCTAACTACCTTGGATCTATGTTTTCTCTATTATACATGCAAATATGAATATTCCAAGGTATTACCCTAACTAGCATACAATCTTTTGATACTTGAATAATAAACTAGATAGAAATGCATACCTTGTTGATATAGCTTAACTCCATGAAGCTCGAGAGCTTAGTGCCCTAAGTGTGACACCTCAAATGGTTCACACAGCATCATCAACACTTGGGATAACCATGAAAAGAAGACACTTCATGCTTAAATTTTCTAGCCCTCATATAAGTATCACTAGTGCCAATTTCTTAAGCTAAAGGGGTCTTTATATAATGTGGCTATTAGGGTTACACCATGTAACTCATGACTTTACCCATTCCTTATACTCCATGGGTTTTAACCTCCATGGAGTATCTGTGGTTCACCACATGGATTAAACCCAACATAAGGAATCTTGGATCATAAGCCCACATATATAAGAATTAACAATTTTCACAATCAATCCCCATATATTTAATTAGTCTCTTTTGATCACTAAATTAAGTCCAAATTAATTCTTGATCAATACTAATTAAATAACATGATTTCATATTAATATATTAGAACTTATAATATATTAATATGTCACAAATGTCCTCTTCTCACAAACGGTCTATCCAAATGTTCCGATGCCATGCAACCCAAATGGACCATGCTGAGTCAAGTCAAGTACATACCAATTATAGTTATGGACTTAGACACTAATCCAACACCAATGACATTCAGAACTAAGTTGACTCCTTCTCTTGATAAACATACAACATATCTCACATAATATAGACATGTGATTGGTTCGTTATTATATCTTACATCAAGTAGTCTTGATATCATGTTAGAAGTCTGCTATTGTACTCGATATCAAGAAAATCTACGGGAGCCTCATATGACCGCACTGAAAAACATTTTTAGATATCTTAAGAAAACCACATCTCATGGTTTGTGGTATCCAACTAATTCTAGATTCTTTGTGCAAGCTTACTCTAATGAAGATCTTAGTGGATGTGGCCTTGATCGCAAAAGTACAATAGGTGGATGTAAATTCTTAGATGGGAAATTCTTTAGTTGGCAATCAAAGAAACAAATTTGTATCTCTTTACCAATTGCAGGAGCTGAATATATAAAAGATGCTTCATGTACTTCGCAAATCAATTGCAAAAGCTGAATATATAATAGATGCTTCATGTACCGTGATTTAGAAAATGCAATAAGAATATGTCACAATCCAATACAACATTCTAAAGCTAAACATATTGCTTTACGATATCATTTTATCAAATATTGTGTTGAAGATGGAAACATTGAAGTTCATTTTGTTCACTCAGAAGATCAGTTTGTAGATAGTTTTACTAAAGCCTTACCTGAAACAACATTCAATCGGATTTTACATGGGTTTGGTATGACTGAGGCTAATTCTCTATCGAAATCATCTTGATAAATATAATTTGTGAAATGGTAGTGTTCATCTGCGAACGGTTCCTTGTCGGGAAATCTATCGCAAGTTACAAATTGGTGCGATACATTTACTGTTCACAAGCGAACGATTCCAAGCTTCGCATGCAGTCAGAAGATACTAAATTTCCCCAGATGATTATTGTTCATCTGCGATCAGTTGCGAGCCTTGCAATTGTTTATAGCTCATTTTGAGATTGATTTTGGTTTTGAGAGGGTGTGAGAAATTATATTATGGTGCCAAAGGTAATCATTTGTTTTTCTTTTTCATTTCGCTTTTCATTTTGATTACTGTTCATCTATGATGAGTTGTGAATTTCTGAGGTCATTGAAATTTTTTTTATAAACTTTTCAAATTTTCAAAAACATTTTATCCTTTATAAAATTTTCAAAAATTCGAAAAGATTTTCTCTTTTATAACATTTTTAAAAATCCTAAAAGATTTTCTTTTTTATAAAATTTTCAAAAATTCAAAAAGTAATTTGTATTTTTTTACACTTGCTGATATTGCATGCAACCTAGGATTTCTTGGAGATCAGGTATATTTCTTTTCCCACTTCACTAGTTAGGGTCCCTAAAAGCATGCTACAAGATGTTGTTTGATGCCTCATTCATTTTTTGGATATGAAGCCTCATTGAAATCTATTGTTTTAAAAATTTCTTCCCAATAGGCTATATTACAAAAAGTCACCAAGCTACGTTTCTCTTCTTATTTTGGAGCTTAGAGATACCTGCTTTGTCGTTATATATAGAAGAGGTACGATGATTCTGTTGGATTTAGTGTCTAAGCCCATAACTATAACTGGGATATACTTGACCCGATAGTAGCATGGTCCTTTTGGGTTGCCTTCACCAGTGCAATTTGATAGGATGGACTTTTGAGAATAAGGTTATTTATGATTTATTAATATATTATAAGTATAATATATTAATTGAGAAATCATATTATTTAATTAGTACTGATCAAGAGTTAATTTGGAATTAATTTTGTGATCAAAAGAGACTAATTAAATATATGTGGATTGATTGTGTAAATAAATGATTCTTATAGTGTGGGCCAATAATCCATGGTTATTTAGGATGGGCTAAACCAATGAGATAGTCCTAGGATAGTCCATTGATGTTTAACCCATGGAGCCTAAGTAATATGAAAGGTCATGCTGCATTAGGGTTTTCATGGATGTAACCCTAGCCTTTGCAACACTATAAAAGGAACTCCTCATGGCCCAAATTGGTTACACTATTGATTCTAAGAGAGTAATAATCAATTTTGAGCTAAGTAACTTATTCTCTCAAGTCTCCTCTTCCATTTGGTGTTTGTGACACATTAGAGGCATCACACTTGAGGTGCTCAAGCTTTCAAAGGCCATGAACTACACCCTACATCAAGACGTGTTCATCTAAACTAGTTTTTTATGTTGTATAGCTTCAATTATATGCTAGTTAGGATGTTCGCTTTGGAAAATTGAAAATGCATGTATAATTAGAGAAAACATAGATCCATAGAATCTAGGGTTACATGTGCACCATAGGAGTGTTATAGTGCTCAAAACCCAACAGATTCTTCAATAAATCTTGGAAACCGATGACCTCTTGAGTATATACAAACTCAAACATAGGGTTCCTTTTCTATGCCAAGCATGATTTTTGTTTAACCCTTGACATTCTGAGTCCATACCAATTCGGAATGTTGGTTATTCAATGATTATTTTTATGATCAATTTTCATTTTTACCATGAGATTGTTAGAAACTCATTTTTCCATCTTCTTACCTCATATTTCTTACATTATGCACACACTATGATGCATATCCCAAGACATCTCTATTTTGAAACAACTAGGATGTAGTTGTGCCAAAAATATGTGTTTATAATCTTATCATCATTATCACCTTGATGAGAGTAAGACCCACCAAAAAATGCATTTCAAGGAATTAGCGATGAATAATTTATTGTTCTAGATTTTAACTCATGAAGTGATGGAACTTCCCAATGTTCAAAGTCTCACAATTATTTTTTTTCCAAAAACCTTAATGGAATTGGTTGATTCCCGACCATTTCTTCCCAAATAGGTTTAATTTTTCTTTTTCTAATTGTGAGATTTTTGTCTAAACATTCTTTTATACATTGTCACTTAAATATCAATCACTATCTAATCAGTACTTAAATTTGACTACACTGATCAATCAAGTGTTTTCTTTTTGTATCACTGCACCTATTTTGAGTTATAAATACAATTGGAAAAGAGCCTACCAATTTGGCTTTATAAAAAGAAGTCCTTCGTAACTTCTTAACAACATGATGATTCTAATTCAATGGGAAGCCATGCGAGAACTTCTTAGTCTCTCTTGACTAGGAAGGAAGAGAATCTTTTCCCAGGATCATATTGCTTTCATATCAAATATATTTGATATCACAAGATTTCCAATTTTTTTATTTGATTCTATCTTATTCTTTGGAACCCATGTGCACTGGAATCCTCGAGGTTATGATTAAAACGAACTTATGCCAAGATTCTTCCAAGTCTAGTTACTGATTCTAATCATTCTTCCCATGATTAGATGAAACTCTTCTTATCCTTGGTTACATTTCTAAATATAGTTTTTGATGTGGATAATCATGGTCGTAATTCCAATGGATACCACTTCAATTCTTGCGAAATTGAAGGGTGGATCAGTGATTGCAAAATGGATGCAAAATGAAATGGCACGTTTCATTAGGTGGAAGTTTAAAATTCAAAAACGACACACATTTTAAACAGAAGATGTTGTCACGAAAAGTTATCTTTAGCTAATATTTTTTGGTCACAATTTCGGTAAGCTGTCAACTGTTTATTGGACCTATCTCTTATGATTATTATCGTAGGAATTTTTTAGGACATATGAAGAGACGGGCCTTAATTACATACACAACAGTTTTATCTTAAGACTCATTTCAAAAAGGTTCAAATTCAAGATTAAATGGTTTGAGTTACCAAAGCCCTATTTAAAATCAATATGGGTCTACATTTTACTCTTTATTGTAATTCTATATAAATTTTGAAGACTTTCTGTAATTTTTGAAGATTTTTTTTTTGTTTTTTCTATACTTCTTCAAATGGCTACTTTTGGAAATGTTTCGTTCATAGATCAATATGCTACTTCAATCATGTTGAATATCAAACCGCATCAGAATTTGGTGGCTGATCTTGATGATTCAAAGTACAACATGACTATTTACCCTATGATTGAATGTCTCAATCATTCACTATTGAAGAAGGCTTTGAAACTGTTTCATAATGTTCTGATTTTTTCTTTGTCTCTGGCTTACTAAACAACTATCTACAAACAAGCACTTGAGTTGATGAATTTTGAAGTTCTAGGGCACAAAAATTCAATTTCTAAAGATAAATTTTGCAAGCTTCTAGGGCTTACTCCAGTTGAAGGAGTTGTGAAGCATGAATTGGTGGCTTCTATGGATATTATCAAGACATATTTCCGGATGGGGTGCAATTCTGAAATTTCTATTCTTTCGAAGTTTAAGAAGTCTATTTTACCTCTTATTTGGAATGCTCTCTTTCCTGTCTTGTTCAAATGTTTTTCGGAGAGGGTAACTGATTCAAGTAGTAAGGTGTTTCATACCTTACTCTATAGTTTGTCCAAGTTCTCTTTAGAAAAATTAATACATTTCTTTTGCTCGTTATTGGTATATTGTGGTTCGTTTTGCTCTGAATCATTATCAAGTTCCACAAATGGCAGATGTAGTTGTTGGTAAAATTCCAAAAATGCAAACTTTTGCCTTTGCTACATCGGATCCAAAGCATTTCACTTTTATTGGATCAATTCTGGAGATGATTCTTTCTAGACATCCTTTAGAAAATGTCATCATTAAGAAGTATAAAAAGAGTCCTATTTCTGGTGAACAACCAATTCCTGATAACTTGAAAGCAAGATTGGATGCTAGTGATATTTCAAAAAGAACTGGTGTAAAGCGAAAAGGCAAGGATATTGTTGATGCAGTTCCTAAGAAATCTTAGTCGCAAACGAAACTAAAGTCAAAGAAGTCAAAAGTGAAGAGAATTGTTATCGAGATTATGAAAGCAATTAAGATTGAATCAATGAAAAGTAAGAACACAACGAGTAAATATTAATCAGATCTTATATTGATGAAGACTGGTTACAAAGCTTAAGTAGAGAGAATACTCGAGTTCAGAGTCCTATCTACTTCTATCCCCAGTCCCTATTTATAGGAAACCTGAGTGTACAAAATATATACTAAGTCTATTACAATACATCTCGCATAAACTGTGGCTTAGTAAAATAACTAAAAATGCGAAACTAAAGAAACAACTATTTCGACTTTTACAATTCATAACCTCTACAATCTCCCTCTTTGTAAATAGTCAAAACTATTCAGTCCATAAGCCTCTGAATAGCTGAGTGAATTGTCTTTCGCACTTCTCCATACCAAGAAATCACCTTCTTAAGCTCCCTCTTGTCTCCTTCATTATTCTTCTTGCAATTGTTCATACGAACAATAAAGTTCGTATATTGCGAAGAAGTATATCTTTCAACCTCTGAGACCTTGAACAAAAATTTCTTGGGCTTCCCCTTCGTATCTCTTCCTGAAAATACCATTCCAAACGGTTTCAGGCATATTTCCCCGACAACATACTTAGATAATGCTGTCTGGGTCAAGGTATCTTCCCATGGAACATTCACTTCTCTTCGCAAAAATGTTGCAAGTTCTTCATCGGTTAATGCCAAACAATCGAAGTAATTATCGATAAAAGTCTTGACATGTGCAAACCCAATTCTAAACACTTCAGTTTCATATCCTTTGAGCTTGTGGTCTTCCATATGTTTCAAAATAAGACCCACTTGAATAAGATCATTGAAGTTCATCAGAGGGAAGTCAGCTATTGTGAAGTCATACTGCTTGTTATCAGCTCGAATAACAAAATAACGAAAATTCTGAAGCATGTCTTCAAACATTATATCCTTCTTGATCGTCAACACCTTTTTAATCATCATTAATGACCATACTTCATCTGGATTCTTCCCCAATACAGCATGAAATATGATTTTCATGTGTATGTAATCATCAGAATTATCAAACTTCTCGCTGATCTTGTACTGAGTTGTTATGAAAAGCATTTCATTGATCGGAAAATCCAACTGGCATTTGTCCGAATTCGCAATATCATAGCTTCTCTTTGGCTTTTTCTCAAATTCATACATCTCCCTTCCCACCACTTTCGACTCTATAGTTTCATAAGAGTATAACTTCGTAGGATCTCCTTTGTTCATTGTGGGAGGATCACTTGCTCTTTGCCTCATAATGCTTTGAACTTGCCTCATCCTTTCCACATCATCCTCTGCTTCAGCTTTCATATCCTCCTTCGACTTTTCATACAAAATCCCTTTTCCTTTTCCCAACATCATCAGTTGGAGGTTTCGCACTAGAACTTCCTTCTTTTGACCCAATCGTTATTCCTTTGGCTATTGGTCTTGTGGTTATTGTTGTTGAGGAAATCGGCATAGTGAATATTGGAAGAGTAGATTTGAGCTGAGTAGATATGACTTTCCCCACGTTCTTCGCATCATCCTCTTTACTTGAGTTTTTCTCTCCCCCTTGCACCCCTGTGAAAGCAGGTGGGGCACTCTTTGGTAGTAAAGAGGTAAAGTTCGCAATCGGAGCAAGTGCCTTCTGAATTGCTTGTTCCAAAGTAGTGACTTTGAGAGACAAGAATTCAATAGTGAGAATAGACGAAGATGAAGATTGCGAAACTGAGGCTTTCAACTCAGTCATCATTTGAATCAACTGGTCGAACTTCGCCGTGTTTTCTTTATGAGTTTCTTCAAAGATAGGGGCAACAATAACTTTGTTGATCTCTAAGATAACTACATCAACCCTCCTCTGTACTTCAATCTGTTGAGAAGTAATATCTTGAAGCTCCTTCGCAGTTTCAGTCTTTAATTCTTCAATCTTGAAGTTCACATCCTCCCGCACCTTCTTTACATCCTGCACAAACAGAACATGACGTTCTTTTGCAACAGTTTGGAAATCTTTAACAACTCCGTTGAATGAACTCCCTTGAGCTTTAATGCGAAGCTCATTGTTCTTGTCTGTCTGATCAACCTTATCAAGTATTCTCTTCTCAGCAGCCTTGATCATGACATCAACTTCCAATCCTGAGATGGATGACATTATGCCAGAATCAGCTTGTGACTGAATAATGGCATTCAACTTTTGATTCAGGACTTTGAATTGCTTTCCTGTCATAAGCATATGATCAGGTATATCCTCCTCCTCTGAATCAAAGTGAATATCTTCAAACACTCCTCCAAAAGCTCCTCCTTCGGTTTCATTATCAGACATGGGTTGCGAAGGTTGAGGAGTTTCAGGTGATTGTGATGGAAATAAGGTTGTAGATGGATTTTGTAGAGGATGGTCAAAAATGGATGAGGTTGTGGAAAGTGTAGTAGTTGGAAGTGATACTAGTGGTAGTGAAACGGGTAATGTAGCTGGTAAAGTAATGGGCAAAGTGGTTTCAACACTTGTGATAGGTGCCCCCGTATCAGATACGTTGACAACCTTATCAAAAATAGGTACCTCCTCAGAAACTGATTTGGTAGTGACTATTTCAAGTGGAATGGGTTGTGTGGAGATTTGCGAAACATTTATAATGGAAACAGGTGGAATAGAAACGGTTACCGGTGTAGAAATAGGTGGAGTGTCTGGAACCACCTCTTCATCAGACGACTCATTGCAAATTATCAACTTTCGCTTCTTCAATAGAGTTTGTTGCATCTGTTTCGCAACATCCTGAGCTCGTTGCCTCTTTGATCCTGGAGAAACAGGAGCTGGAATACTGCGAACTGTCATCCCCTTACTGCTTACTTCTGTTTTGCGAATCTTTTTCAATACCCCTGATTTTGAGGGTATTGTTTCCTTCTGTGATTTTGACGAGGTCTCCTCTATCTGAACCTCTTCTTCTTGAACTTGTTTCGAAGATTGAACGGTTTCATCCTTCTTGGTGACTTTCTTCTTCTTTGGGGTTTTGGCAGTTACTTCTAACAAGATCCCGGTTTGCACAGCTGGATCAACTGTCTTCATGTATCATATCAACACTTTGTGAGTGGATGATACTTTGCGAAGCATCACATATGGAATGCGAGCAACATGAGTAAAAATGTTTTCATCATCCTCCACCTCTTTCGAAAATTGATACACTGAGAATTCCGCTACCTCAGCACCCTCTAGAACTTGAATTCCCTCTTTTTCATACACCTTTTCCATAATAAGGCTCCAATACCCTGCGCATGAAATACCTTTATCAGAATTAGTGTTTTCCAAACTTTTTACGAACTCCTTCCACAATTGAGTTCCGTAATCAACACTAATATCATATTATAACCCCATCACCATCGCGTAGACTTCCATACGTCCCCAGTCCAGACCTACTGTTCTTCCTGTCAAACATCTGAGGAAAATTCCAAATAGAAAATTCCACATACAGGGTAACCCAGACTTTCTGAAATCACTAATCTTCTCAAGTGGTGGCTGATGTCCCATCTCATTGAACATAAAGATTATTTGGGAATTAAGAGGTTTGAAAAAGGGAGGGTTGTTGGGAATGTTCAAGAACTCGATGAACATTTTCTTGGTGAGTTTAACCCTTCTGTTGTTCATTAGATTGAAGGTAATAACATCCGTGGCATAGTTGTATGAGGCCGATGATGCTGCCAATGAAAACCATGTCATCAGAACTGAGAAGGAATTGAACATTGCAGTAGACAGAGGAGATCTTTTCAAGGCAACGATTAACATCTTCAATCCTTCTGGGTATGAAGAGACATTGGGATCAACCAGATAGTTGGTGCTTTGGATCTTCATGAGTGATTGTGAGAGAACTTCATCAGTGTTTGATTGAGTACCGACCATTGTTAGGGTTTGAACAAGATAAAGTTGAAGAAGTTTGAAGATCTTTAGAATTGTGAGATTTTTGTGTGCGTAACCGTATACAATTATCTTGATCCCTATTTTATAGGTAACCCAAATCAATTTGAAATTAAAGCGGGATACATTTAATGTTATCCGATGTGGCACCTTGATAATCGGACCATGACTGTAAAAGATAGCCATGCTGCAAAAAATAACTGTCACATCTCCTAGAAAACTGGACAGAATACCAACCATCTTGAGTACACAACCTGTCAATTTTCCCGTTATAGAATTTGAACCGTTAAAACCCTTCGCATGGAGACAAGGCTCTTTCACTTTTGGGATGTAAAGTGAAGTCATATGCCAGATTTGCGAAATCATCAGCCTGAGTTGGTATTACTCAGAGCCTCAAGGATTTCGTGAGTGCAGTGTTCCAAAGAAATAAGATGAGAAACAATAATTTGGTTTTTTTTTTTTTTTTTTTTTTGGGGAATTCTGTGATGTCAAAAATTCAATTTGACATGAAGGCAGTTAAACCCCAGGCAAAGGTTGCTTCGTTAATCATCAAGAGAGATGATCAACAACTTGTGTATATTCCCGTGAATTACAATCGAATACTTTTTGATAAGTATCAAAGGGCTTCTTTTGAAAGATACTTTTGGGTTAGTTTCAAATTTCATTACATATCAACCTTAACATAAGGTGAGAAATTGTAACTGAAATTACTTGTATGACCAGTGTAGTCAGTGACAAGTTGGTTTTTGAAAATATTTATCATGACTAGGATTTGCGAATGAAACTCTCACAGAAATCATATTCATAAAATTTTTTTACTGGATCTTGTTGGGTAACAAACATCGTGGGTTGCGATTGTTTGATCAAGACCACACATGCGAATTGAATATGATTTGGAGTTTCGAAATTTTGGTACCGAAACAAAATATTCGTTAAAATCTGGAACTATGTTCCCCGTCAATTCCTTAAATTTTATGATGTTTGGGTTTCACTTTCATCACGGACTCATGATGTTAGATCATAAACACAGAATTTTTGTATATCTAAGTCTCGATGGGTTTGATCAGAGACCTCTCGGACATACGTCTTTGTGTGTGATTTGTGTGAAGAATTTTGAGATGAAAAAGATTGGTTATAAGATCGAATGTACCTCTGTTATTTGTGGACCAAACAGAAAACTCTTAACTCATATGAGAAGAGTAAGGTAGCTCTTTTGACTTATGCGAATACAATCCTTTTTGGGAAGAAATTTTCATGTGATAATCTCATTAAGGCTTGAGTCAACATGCTGCAACATGCTTCTAGGGACATTCTAACTAGTACAAAGTTGAAAGAAATGATACATTCCTATAGAAACATACAAGCATAACCTCTTCGCATTAAGCCCTAGACTAAACTCAAAACACACAATGCTTAAAGAACAAACAAAACAAAAAAAATATTTTTGTGATTTTTGAATTTTTCAAAAATAAAAACATAACAAAATAAAATCTTTTTGGATTTTTGATTTTTCGAAAATAAAAATGAATCAAAAGAAAATATTTTTGATTTTTCAAGTTTTTCAAAAAATAAAAAATGAATCGTAAAACTAACCTTAGTTGTCATGTGTGCAAATGCGAAGAAATGTGGATGCGAAGCCATACGAAGCCTCTGGATGAACAGTAACTTCTGAATGATTCTGACTCTTAACTACTGAATGGACCTTTCATTCTTGATATTTTGAAATTGAATTCGCATCAATCATCCCCAAACCTGCTAAAATTCTTACAAATGATTTTTCATCAAGAGGTTTAGTAAAAATATCAGTGAGTTGTTCAGTGGTTTTAACAAAATGAATTTCAATATTCCCATCTTCCACATGATCTTTGATAAAATGATATCGAAGAGCAATGTGTTTTGTCTTTGAATGTTGTACTGGATTATGACAAATGCGAATTGCACTTTGTGAATCACAATACAAGGGAATCTTTTTCATGTTTATTTCATAGTCACTAAGTTGACTCTGAATCCAAATAATTTGTGAAGTGCAAGCAGCAGTTGGAATGTATTCAGCCTCAGTAGTTGATATAGCAACACAAGTTTGCTTCTTCGATTGCCAACTTACCAACTTCCCATCCAAAAGTTGACATCCACCACTTGTACTTTTCCTATCCAAAGTACATCCTCCTAGATCAGAGTCTGAAAAAGCTTGAATGAAAAATTCCGATTTCGAAGGATACTAAAGTCCTAACGAAACTGTTCCCTTAAGATAGCGAAAAATATTTTTCACTGCAGTCAAATGAGGTTCTCTGGGATTAGCTTGATATCTAGCACAATTACATACCGAAAACATAATATCAGGTCTACTTGCAGTTAAGTACAATAAAGACCCTATCATGCTTCGATAAAGTGTTAAGTCAACAGCAGGAGCATCTAACGAAGGAGTTAGTCTTGTTCCCACTGCCATTGGTACTCTCAATTTCGTGCTGTTGGTCATTCCAAACTTTTCAAGTAAGTTCTTCCTGTATTTTTCTTGATTGATTAAAATTCCATCCCTGTTCTGTCTTATGTTCAATCCAAGAAAATTATTAATTTTTATCATCATAATCATTTCAAACTGACTCTTCATTAGATTTTCAAATTCAGTTGATAATGCTGGGTCAGTTGAGCCAAAAATAATATCATCAACATAAATTTGAATAAGCATAAGATGATTCCCAACTTTCTTGCGAAATAATGTGGGTTCAACTGATCCTTGTTTAAATTTAGATTGTTTCAAGAAATTTGTAAGTGTTGCGTACCAGGCTCTTGGTGCTTGTTTTAACCCATACACTGCTTTGTCTAGAATGTAGACATGATCAGGATGTTCATCATTTATAAATCCTGGTGGTTGTTCAACATAGACTGTTTCTTCAAGTTCTCCATTTAAGAAAGCACACTTAACATCCATTTGAAAAACATCAAAGTCTTTGTGAGCTGCATAAGCTAAAAATATGCGAACTGCTTCGAGTCTAGCAACAGGAGCAAATGTTTCTTCATAGTCTATTCCATCTTGTTGCGAATAACCTTTGACAACTAGTCTAGCTTCATTGTGAATAATATTGCCATCTTTGTCGGTTTTATTTTTAAAAATCCATTTTAATCCGATACTTGAAACATCAGAAGGTTTAGAAATTAATCTCCAAACCTTGTTTCGTTCCAATTCAGCCAGTTCAGATTGCATAGCAACAACCCAAGCTGAGTGTTCCATAGCATCCTTTACTGTCTTTGGCTCTATTTTCGAAATAAAGACGTTAAACATACACAGTTCTTGGTTCGCATTTAGTACCTTATTTTTCGCACGAATTTGAGCTCTTGTCAACACACCATCTTGTGGATTGCCAATTACTTCTTCTTTAGGATGAGTTCTTGTCCATTTCTCAAGTGGTGGATAATCAGGACTAAATTCCAATAGTGCATCTTCATACATATCTTCATTTTTAGATCCTGCAACAGAAAAATTATCATTTAGTTCATGAAACTCATCATTTTCATCAAGATTAATTGTCTCTGTTTCATCATGCTCCCCCTCAACATGATGTTCATCTTGATGCTCTCCCTCAAAATGATGATCCTGTTGAATTTGCAAATGCTCCCCCTCAACTTGATGATTCATATTTTCCTTCTCCCCCTCAAAAGTTTGCGGTCTGAGTTCATTGTTAGTTGTATGCTCCCCCTCCATATGAACTTCAGGCACACTTTCGCAAGATATTGAACTTGTAGTGATTGTTGAATCATCAGTATGCTTTGAAGATTCTGATGTTTGATTATCAGAAGCATTGTTTTCCGCATTAATTGCCCTGTCAGGAATTCCAAATATTAAGTCATAATCAAAATCATTTATTTCAGAATTATCAATTTGTGTATTTGAATCAACAAGAAATGATTTATTTTCAAATTTACTATCCGTTTGTTTAAGATAGTAATCATCGAAAGTTAAATTGAAAGTCTCTTCAATTTTTCTTGTTCGCTTGTTTAGCACCCTGTATGCAACTGAATTTTGCGAATATCCTAAGAATACGCCTTCATCAACTTTAGCTTGAAACGTTGTCAGATTATCTTTTAGATTCATTATAAAACACCTACAACCAAAAACATGAAAAAATTTGACATTAGGTTTTCGATTGTTGAGTATTTCATATGGAGTGACATTGAATCTGCGATGAATGAATGACCGATTCTGAGTAAAGCATACAGTGGAAACTGCTTCAGCCCAAAGATATTGAGGTAGATTCGCATATGTTAACATGGTTATGGCTGCTTCGCATAGAGATCGATTTCTTCTTTCAACAACACCATTTTGTTGAGGAGTATATGGTGATGAGAAATTATACGAAATGCCTTTGGCTGTGAGAAAAGAATCAAGTGTTTGATTTTTAAACTCAGAACCATGATCACTTTTAATTTTGCGAACACTCTTTTTCAGACTAATCTCAATCTTTTTGATAACGTCAATCATCGTTTGAGCAACTTTAGATTTTATCCTGAGAAAAAATACCCATGTGAATCGAGAAAAATCATCAACAATAACTAAAATGTACCGCTTTTTATTGATTGTAGCAACAGTCGGCGGTCCACATAAGTCAATGTGAAGAAGTTCCAATGGTTCCACGATTTTTGAATCTATCACGATTGGATGAACTTTTCTATGTTGTTTTCCTTGTTCGCAAGCTGCACACAGAGAATCATTGTCAAATTTTAGTACAGGTAAACCTTGAACTAAATCTTCAGTAACAAGTTTGTTAATATTGCGAAAGTTCAAATGTGACAATCTTCTATGCCAAAGCCAACTGACATCATTAGATGCCTTTGATAGTAAACACACAGCAGGTTTGCCCACAATTGGTATGATGTCCAGTGTAAACATATCACCATATCTTTTGGATTTGAGAAGTACTTCATTTGTCTTTGCATTTGAAATGATACTTCCTTCTTCATTAAACACAACATGGTTTCCAGTACCCACAACAAGTTGCGAAACACTAATCAAGTTATGTTGAAGACCTTCAACATAAGCAACCATGTTAACAGTGAATTGTCCATTTGTTACTTTCCCATAGCCTTTCACTTGACACTTGTGATTATTTTCGAATTTGACTACTCCTGCATTTTCCAAGCTTCGATAATCTCTCAAGTTCTCCTTCCTTCCAGTCATGTGACGAGAGCAACCACTATCAATATACCATTTCGCATCATATTGCTCGTCAAACATCACCTGCATTTATTGAAAAAATTTAGGAACCCAAGACTTATTGGGTCCACCATTAGTATTTTTGAACAAATGCTTTGAATTTAAAAACCATGTTTTCACTTTTTCCGTGACACTATCAATTATATCAACATCATCAGATCTAGATATTGAAATATAGTTGTTCAACAATTTTGGATTTTCATTGAGTTTCACCTCATCTTTCACAACATTCGCAACATTGATAACTGGTTTCCATTTTTGTACTGGAACTTGCGAATCATGAGGATGAACTATCAGTGGAAGAGTTATTTGCGAACTTGTCAAATGCTTTCTTTATTTGTTGCTCTGAAAACTTCCCATTTTGATATTGTCTTCCTTTCCCTTCAAGCCAATGATTGATCGTACTTACATCATATTTTCCTTTTGTATACGAAACTTTGGTCGGTTTGGAGACTGAAGGATTTGGAAAATTTGGTGGTTTAGGAGAAAACTTCATTTTGTTTGAGTTGTGACATTAAAAGATGATGAATCATTCGTGAATTTACCAACTTTTTGAAACTTTTGATTTTTCACAAATTTTTGTGAATTCTCAAATTTTTGATTGTTGTCATATTTGCGAACAAACTTATCATTATTTTTCATTGGAATTTTGTCAATAGAATATATTGGTTTATGAAGACTTGTATCCTTTTGTTTATTTATGCTTTGAAATTTTGACGATTTTGATTTTGAAATTTGTTCTTTTTCAACTTTTGATTTATCATGTGACACCACTTGCCAAAAAAATTTATGAAACATTATTTTCTGTTGAATAATTTCCAACCATCAACTTAAATTCATGAGAATTTAATTTCACTTCAACCTTTGGTTTTTCAACTTTTTCAAAAACTTTGTTTGATTTTTCACCTTTAACCACCCATTTTTGTGATGATTTTTGTCTTTGAAAAACATAAGGATTTTGAGTTAAATTGTTTTATTCTATGTTTTGATTTATGAAAAAACCTTCAGTAGTTGACCTTTGATTATCTTTTTCAACCATTTTGTTGAATTCAGGGTGAATTTTCTCAGCATTCCCAATAGTGACAAATATTTGATTTGGATAAATGGTGT
Organism: Lactuca serriola; assembly: GCF_051521515.1. Taxonomy (NCBI): domain Eukaryota; kingdom Viridiplantae; phylum Streptophyta; class Magnoliopsida; order Asterales; family Asteraceae; genus Lactuca; species Lactuca serriola. The sequence goes on from NC_136416.1 coordinate 150,177,912, forward strand.
TATCAATGCATATAAAATTTGGATACACCACAGTGTTAGTTTCCAAATAATGTGCACCTTTGTCACTTAGAATTTTGTCAAATTCTTTTGTATCTCCAAACACTTGAGCAACCACAACTCGTGGAGTTATTTCATGTGAATCCTTCATATCTGCTTTGTTTTCATCAGTGTCTTCAAATTTCCAGCTTTCAACTTCCACATTATCAAAATTACAATGTTGCGAAGTAGAGGGTTTTTCAATGTCATGTTTGACCATTGAATCAACTATATATTCTTTACCTTTGATCTTAGATGTGATATTAATGATTTACAATTGAGAACAATTAACCGCTTCTTCCTCTTCAATCTCACTAATTTCACTCACATTATCTGAATTGTCATCAATATCAGCATAATTGAGTTGAGAATCAAGAGTTGAGGTTTTAGTTTTCTTTAAGATTTTCACTTGTTCATTCTTTGTCAAACTTTCATTGACAATACTAACCAACTCATCAGCATTCAAAAATTCATCAATTTTTACAATACCATATGCGAATCTATCATCAGGTATTTTGTCAAATTGAGCAATTGTGTTTTCGCAATCATAGGACACAACATCAACTTTTACACGATCATATTGAAGAAAAGGTAAAAGTTTCCTATGTTGTTCTTAGCTAATATCAGACGAATGATGTAAAGCAGTTAATTTTGCATACAAACGCTTAGTAGAGTTACAATATATATTTCTTTGAGCTAGCAACAACCTAACTTCATTTCCAAGATTGTCCCTATCACAATTTACGTTTTTAATTTGCAATTCAAGTTTGTCTACTCTGCTTCGTTTTATTTCTAACTCTCTTCGTGTCTCAACTAGTTGCATATTTAAATTTTGAGCTTCAGTACTAGCAGACACAATAACAAAATCAAAATAAGCAGCAGTATCATTAAAAGAAGTAATTTCAGTATCATAAGCAGATAAAGGAATATTAAAAGATTGAAGAATAGCACGTACCTTGGTGGTCATTGGTGATTTGTCTGTGGATTTGGATACAAAGCAGCTACCTGAAACATTCTCTTCGTAATTTTCTTCAAAGCTTGCAAACATTGCTCCATGAGTTGGATGCCTCATTTCTTCGTCATCGGATCCTGAAGACCATATCTGATATGTTCCACTTTCTTCCTCATCGAACTCACCTTTCGCAACAAGTGACATTCCTTTTGTCTTTGCACGCAACTCTTCAATCTTTTCCGAATAGTAAGCTTCATCTTTCACTTTGTTCTTTTTCTCCTCTTTCTTTCGCAACACGCAGTCAGCTGCGAAATGATTCGCACCATTGCAGTAATGACAATAGATTCCCGAATCACCTTTCAGTTTCTTCACATCTTTATCATCTTTTTGCTTTTCATCAACTTTTTCCATTTTCTTCTTCTCCACTCCTCCAGCTTTTGAGACTCCACTCTTCGCATAATTTGCATTTCCTTTTGGATTAAAAGGCTTTTTGAAAAATTTCTTGACTCTGTTGTTTGAGTAGAATGCCACAGCTTCATCATCAGAGTTCATTAAGAAGCCTTCATTGTCTGAACCATCTGTTTCATTAATTTCGACTTCTGATACCTTGGAAACAAGAGCCAAAGGTCCTCCTGTACTTTGTTTTGATTCTTCATACATTTCTGAAACTTCACTTTCGTGTGTTTTCAGCTGATTGTAGAGATCATTCAAGCTGGTTGTATCAAAACTCTGTTGATTCTTAGTCATCATACTCACACTTCGCCATTCCTTGCGAAGACCCATGATGAATGTTAAATTGAACTTCATGAGAGATCTAGTGATTCCATACCTATTGCAGCGATACATAAGCTCTTTCAGACGATCATAGTAACTTTCAAGATTTTCAGCATCCTTTTGTCTGAATTCCTTCAGTTCAACAAGACATTGCTTCACAGAGTAGATCTTCGTCTTTTCGCTACCTTGATACTTCTCTTTTAGAGTGATCCAGATCTCCTTGGCTGTTTTACAACTATGGATGTAATTGTAAACCACAAGAGGTAGAGCGCCTCTTAGTTCCCTCATGCACTCTTTTCATTCTTCTTCAAACGGTTTTGTTGTTTAGTAACTTCAGCAGAAGTATTAGACGGTCCAATTGCTTGAACATTAGCAGGAGCTTGCACTGTTCCATTAATACAATTCCAAAGTTCTTCATCAATTCCATTTAAGTAATCCTCCATTCTATCAGCCCACTGATCATAGTATTCAGGGATTAACATCGGAATTTTGGTTGAAGAACCAAGCAAGTGAGAGAAAGAAGTCATTGTATTCATGTTGAAGTTCGCCATTGATGAACACGGAAATTTCAGAAAATTTGAAAAACTTGATGAATTTGTGAATTTATCAACTGAAATGATCACAAATTGCTAATCGATCACTCGACTAAACAATTCAAAGGCAGAATCAATTCAAATCTGAAGATCAAATGTGATTTTCAAAACCAAAATGCGCGGAAAATTTTGAGTAAAGTTATTACTCAAAAAGCAAATGATTCTAACATGAAAATCAGATCGAAGCAGTTTGAATCCTGCTCTGATACCAATTGAAGAGAATTGTTATCAATATTATGAAAGCAATTAAGATTGAATCAATGAAAAGTAAGAACACAACGAGTAAATATTAATCAGATCTTATATTGATGAAGACTGATTACAAAGCCTAGTAAAATAACTAAAAATGCGAAACTAAAGAAACAACTATTTCGACTTTTACAATTCATAACCTCTACAAAAAGCAGCTGTTGTTGGTGAGAATTTGGATGAAAGAAATCTTAGTGTTGTTAGGGGAGATAGTGTTCACATTGAAGAAGATAGAGCAGACACATCTTAAGTACAGAAGGTCGTTTTAGAGATGATTCCTACTTGTATTACACCATAGGTATCTATTTCTCCATCTTCACAAGTAATTCCTCCATCTCAGATTTCAACTCCAAATGAGTTTGACATTTTTGCGAATGTTCTTAATAATAAAACTGGAAATCTTTTGTAAACTCCTCCCAATACAATTGTTCCAAATTCCACCACTACCATTCATGTTCCATTTATTTGGGTTCCAATTCTAACTAAATGCATTACTGTTCCAAACACCACTTCCAAACCATCATTCACAACTCAACCTCAAACTTCTCAACCTTTACAACCACCAATCTTTACTAATTCTACAATTAATCCATATGTTTTCTCAACCTATTCCTATCAATGATGAAGTTCCACTAAAAACAATTGTTCAAGATCCTCTTTCTTCTAAACCTATTTCTACACCTGCTAATGAACCTCATGATTTACCATCTGGTTGTACAACTTTTCCTTTAAGTTTCGAGTAGATTTTATGGATTTCAATGATCCAAATAATGATTTTATTCGTTCATTGAAGATTTTATGCTAGCACGTTTTGAATATTTTCAAGAAGAAAGTACTGATGATGTTGATACTGTAGTTATAATTACTCTCAAGGAGTTTCGTGTTCTCAACAAGAAGCTAGATCGTCTGCTTGCTCATTCTATGGCTTTCTCAATAACTAATTTTGAGAATATCGTTTCTACACATAAAGCTATTATGGAAATGCTTACTTCCGCGAATCCAAAGTCCTTTAAAGATAAAAAGAACTTGATCAAGGAAACTAATAAGAAGAATTTTTTTTATTAATGTGAAAGAGCTTTCTTAGAATGTGAATACTGTTCTAAATTTTTTTCAAGACAAGTCTGATGCTAAGTTCACTTCTGTAGAGAATAAAGTAAAAGGATTTTGTGAGTTTATTGTTTTAGAAAAAGAGTCTCTTTCTAGTATTCGTTTTAGACTTTGGAAAGACAATATAAGTAATCATACATCTGTATCCAATTCAGTTCTTATGTTAAACAATCTTTCACGAGGTGAAAATTGTTGGGTTATGAGCAAACCATTAATCCTATGGTGTACATGCAAACCATAAAGCTTTGGATCTAGGTTTTTATAGTTATAGATGCAATAATCATCCAAAGCTCTCAAACCCTAGATCTAGCATATTAAAATTGAAATCAACATAAATAAACCAGTAAGATTGTTACCTTTGATTGTAGCTTGATGATCTTGAGTTTATGAGAACCTAGCACCTCAAATGTGATGCCTCTAATGAATCACAAACACAAAAGAAATTAGAGAATCTTAGAGAGAGAGGGGAGAGGTAATTTTCGACTCTTGTATCCCTTTAGGGTTGTGGTAGCTGAAATTGTGAAGCCAGGGGGTTCCTTATATATCAATCAAAACCTTAATTAGATTGCATAGGACTTAAGCAGTCCATAGGATCCTTCCAGAAGGCCTCCTATGGACGATTTCTATGTGGGCTTCCACATAGAAGTTTTCCATCCCTTCTTTAGGGTTCCTCAACACATATTGCAATTATCACATAATTACAATATCAGTCCCCTTAATTTAATTAATCTCTTTTGACCATAAAATTAATTCTAAATTAATTTTTGACCAATATTAATTAAATAATATGATTTCTCTTTTAATATATTATTCATATAATATATTAATAAATCACATTTATCCTCTTTCTCCATTATTCTTCCAGTCAAGTTGCTTTGGCGAAGGCAACCCAAAAGGACTATGCTACAACTGGGTCAAGTACATACCAAATATAGTTATGGGCTTAGACACCTAATCCAACAGTATCCCACTTGGATGAGTGTAAAAATATAAATGCAAGTACGACTTCAAAATCCGATTAGCAATCGCAGCTCTCAAAAGCCGCTGTCGAACTTTAACACGTCCTTTAGATAAGGGATCGTATAAATCTCTGTTCTCAAGATATCGTGTGGACAAATACATGGAACATAGTCATACTTATTGTCCATCAGTTTGTTTCTCGATCTCTGATTCGTCTGACATAGAACGTAATCGAACACATCAATTCAGTCCTGACCAGGCCCGACAAATAAGTCAAACCAAATCATTGAGGGGCCCAAGATATCGCTTTTAACCTCGTAGGATAGAAGGAACAGATAAACTTCAACTTATATCCTTGTACTATTTACTCATCAAATCGTACACAACAATAAGTTTTATAACATCAAGTTACTGATGCGTTTACGCATTATCAATGCACAACCAACTCGGAAACAAGAACTTATATATCTAGGTTTAAAGACTATATGATATTATCGTCTCACAATAACTCGTGATTAAATTCCATGAAGTGATTGATGTGAGCGTGGGTTTAATCCAATACTCAAATCTTATTTCAGGAGCACTCATGAACGTTGCATCAAACTTTTGCTATATCTAAATGCTTAGACAATCTACAAGCCAAATAATGACATTCTTCATTCATACATACTACCAACGTGTGATCGACTGTGGATAGTTTAAATAATCTTATTATTTAGGAAGTCAAAACATGCAAAGTGAAACAATAGTAAATAATTGACAAAAGAAAGTAACTAATATCGTCCTTTAACATCAAAATGTCAATTACAATTTATCTATTACAAGTTTGTAAAGGCTATCTAATCACTAAAACTAATATCGTCCTTCTACCCAATGCTCCTAGCGTGCTATAAGTGCTTAAACCTACTCAGTCCCTTCGTAAGGGGATCTGATGGGTTATCTTCTGACGATACCCTCTTTACTACGAGGAGTCCCTCTTCTACCTGATGTCTACTAAAATGATATTATCTGTCGATATGCCTGGATCTGCCATGATCCCTCGATTCCTTGGTCAAGGTAACCGCACCTTCGTTATCGCAGAAAATCTCCATAGGCTCCTTTATGGTAGGTACAACTCCAAGGTCTCCGATGAAGTTCTTTAGCCAAATTGTCTCCTTTGACGCTTTGCTTGTTGCTATGTATATCTAGATTCGCAGGGTGAATCAGCTACGGTCTCCTGCTTGGAATTTTTCCAAGCCACTACTCCTCCATTCAGGGTAAAGACCCAGCCTGACTGAGAGCAGAAATTATCCCGATCGGTCCAAAAATGGGCGTCACTATACCCTTGCACTCTCAACTCATCACTCCCACCGAGGATAAGGAACCATTCGTTAGTCCTTCGCAGGTACTTGAGAAGGTTCTTTACAGCTGTCTAATGTGCTCTACCAGGGTTTCCTTGATATCTGCTGACCATGCTCAAAGGGAAGGCCACATCAGGGCGAGTACAAGTCATAACATACATGATTGAGCCAACTGTGGAAGCATAAGGAACTCGAATCATCTCTGCTAACTCGACCTCGGTACTCGGGCTTTGAGTCTTACTCAACTTGGTATTTCTTTGGTTTCGTAACTCCCCTTTCTTGGACTTTTCCATGCTAAAATGTTTTAATAGTTTATCCAAGTAAGTACTTTGACTAAGTCCTATTAGTCTTTTACTCCTATTTCTCAATATCCTTATCCCAAGAATATAAACAGCTTCTCCGAGGTCCTTCATAGCGAAGCATTTCCCAAGCCAGGACTTAACCTCCTGCAAGGTTGGGACTTCGTTTCTATGAGTAGTATGTCATTCACATACAAAACGAGAAAGCTAACTATAATCCCACTGGATTTAACATATACACAGGAATCATCCTCACTTCTCGAAAAACCAAACTCTTTGACTTTCTCATCGAAACAAAGATTCCATCTACGAAACTCTTGTTTCAATCCATAAATGGATTTCTCAAGCTTACACACTCTATTAGGGTGCTCTACATTGACAAAAACCTCCGGCTGACTCATGTAAATATCCTCAACCAACTTCCCATTAAGGAAAGCGGTTTTGACATCCATCTGCCATATTTCATAGTCATGAAATGCTGTTATGACTAGCATAACCCTTATATATTTAGTCTTTGGTACCGGTGAGAAGGTCTCATCATAGTCAACTCATGGAGTTTGAGTAAAGTCCTTAGCAACCAATTGCGCCTTATACGTGTGTACTTTCCCATCCATGTAGGTCTTCTTCTTAAAGATCCATTTGCACCCAACCGTCTTACGACCTGGTACATTTTCAACCAAGTTCCAAACTTGATTGGCATACATGGAGTGGATCTCATTGTCCATAGCCTCTTTCCATTTTGCAGACTCTGGGCCCGCCATGGCTTTCTTGTAGTTGTTAGGTTTATCCAAATTTATTAGTGTACTATCACTAATATACGTATCACCCTCACTTGTTTTATGGAAACCATATAAGACGGGTGGAACACTAAATCTACTGGAACGTCTAGTAGGCAAGGACTCGTCAATCGGTTCAATAGGAGTTTCCTCCTTGGGTTGAGTGCCAGTGTTAGAGGTTCCTTCATCTCTTGATTCTTGAAGCTCTTCAAGATCAATTTTCCTCCCACTGTCCTCATGGCATATGAGTTCTCGCTCTCGGAAAACCCCTCTCCTCGTAACGAAGACAACATTGTCACTCGGTCTATAGAAAAGATATACAAAGGAATTATGTGGATATCCGATGAAAATACACCGCTCACTACGAGGTTCGAGCTTGTCGTGAGTCTCTTGTCTTACGAAATCGTCGCAACCCCAAACCTTGATATGTGCCAACGAGGGAACTTTCCCTGTCCACATCTCGTGAGGTCTTTTGGCAACCTTCTTAGTTGGGACTAAATTAAGGATATGGGCGGTAAACTCTAAGGCATACCCATATAATGACATAGGTAATAAAGCTCGACTCATCATGAAACGAACCATGTCCAACAAGGTTCTATTGCGCCTCTCATCCACACCATTCAACTGTGGTGTCCTAGGTGGCGTCAATTGCAAAATAATTCCGCATTGCTTGAGGTAGTCATGGAATTCAATACCAAGGTACTCACCTCCTCGATCGGATCAGAGCATCTTAATTTTCCTGCCCAACTGATTCTCCACTTCTTGCTTAAACTCTTTGAACTTTTCAAAGGTTTCTGACTTGTGCTTGATCAAGTGGATATACCCATATCTACTATAATCATCGGTAGAAGTCTCATAGAAGTGGTTCGCATCCCTTGTGGTGGATCCATAGGGCCCACATACATCGGTATGTATGAGATTCAATAAACCCTCACCCATTTCACAAGTACCAGTGAAGGGTGACTTGGTCATCTTTCTAAGTAAACAAGACTCGTACGTGGCATCATGCCTAAGGTCGAATGACTCCAAAACTCCATCCTTTTGGAGTTGGGCATTGCACTTCTTGTTGACATGTCCAAGACGGCAATGCCACAAGCATGCTTTATCCAAACCGTTGGAAGAATCGATATGCAACACATCATTTCCTAAGTTTTCTACAACCTTCACAGTTTCATATATTCCATTACAAGGAAATGCTTCAAAATAGAAAGTACCATTAAAGAAAGCATTAATAGAACCAGTTTCATTAATAAATGAAAATCTAAAACCTTGTTTATACAAACCATGAAAAGAAATAATGTTTCATGTCATTTCTGAAGAATAGCAACAATTATTCAAATCTAAACCTAACCTACTACTAAGCACTAAAGAGTAAATTCCAATCTTGGTTACAAGAGACGCTTTCCTATTCCCCATGATCAAGTTTATCCCATGCTCCACATCCCTACTTCTTCTTAGACCCTACAAATTAGAACAAATTTGAAAACCATATCCTGTATCGAGGACCGAAGACATAGCATGTGATGAGGTATTAGAATGAATAGCATAAATACCTGCAACGGTGAGCTTTATCTTCCCGTCCTTAATATCTTGCAGATACTTCGGGCAGCTTCGTTTCCAATGCCCTTTGTTGTGGTAGTGGAAGCACTCTACATCCTTCAGGTTGGAAGAGGGACCACCTTTTGTTCCACTAGAAGAGGTACCATCATGAGACTTTCCCTTGTGGATCTTAGAAGGAGCATTCCTCTTCTTTCCTTTTCCTTGCCCAATAGCCAAAACAGGGGCAGCAGTAGTAGGATTAGATGTAATAGATTTGCCTTTCAGACTACTCTCAGCAGTCCTTATCAAGCCTTGAAGCTTGCTTAGAGTGACCTCCTCCTTGTTCATGTGGTAGGTCATACGAAACTGGTTGTAGCAAGGAGGCAAGGAGTGTAGAATAATATCTATGGCCAGCTCCTCAACAAAGTTGACATTCAGCTTTAGCAAGCGGTCCACATATCTCTTCATTTTCTGCAAGTGGGTCATGATGGACTCTCCATCCTTCATTTTGGTAGTGATCATCGCAGCAATGATCTCATACCGTTCATGCCTAGCGCTTTTATGGTAACTTTCCATCAAATTTTGGTGCATCTCATAGGGATTGTAGTCCTCGTAGGACTTTTGAAGTTCAACGGTCATTGTTGCGAGCATGATGCAATGAACCTTTGTAGCATCTCGCTCATGAGTTTCGTAAGCAACAATTTCTTCGAGAGTGGCAGTGGACATGTTAACCTCCTTCAGCTCCTTGCTGAGAACATACTCTTTGTCCTCGTAGCGGGTGACCATTTCAATGTTACGAATCCAATCATTAAAGTTGGACCCATCAAATATCACCCTCCCATACAAGTTCGTGAGTTAGAATGAGCCGGAAGGGGTCGAGCCAGAAGCATTGTCGTTGTTTCAAGTTAACATCTGAAATAGAAAAGGAACAAAGTTTAGATTAGATAAGAATCCCCAATTAAACACCCAAATGAAAAATTAGGGCTAGGATCCAACACAATTATTTACAATTCAGAAGAGGGATGACATAATCTAATTGCAAATAATTTGAAGCTAGGTAAATGACGATTTACCAATTTCCACCATGAAAAAAACGAAAGGGTTTTAAGTTTTAAGTGAGTTGAAATTCCTAAATCTTTTGAGATTCATTGAACTTTTCAATGGCATGTTTAAAACTCGATATGCCCTTCAAGTTTGTGACTGGGATACCGAGGATCACAAACAAGGTGTGAATAACCATGCAATTGTACTTGATACTTTCGATGTCATTTACCACCTAATCAATGTGCTGGTTAACCACACACGCTCCATTGATATTTGATAAACATCGAGCTACCCTTTGCCACCTTTTCTAGTCCCAAATTAGTGTTCCGGTTTACAACACATGCTCCACTAACGACTTGCCAAGGTGCAAAGTGTAATTTAATGGAATACTGTCATTTCACATTTTACCTAAAGTAACTAAGATTGGGAATTTATAAAAACATTTAGTTACTTTATTAAAATCATTATACTTATTAATGAGGTATTAGTTGCCCTATCCTACCCATTCTGCTAACGACCCTCCACCAATCAAGGAAGCGGTGAATGACAGTGGACACCAATTAAACTGCCATTTTATAAGCAGCAACCTTATATCCCCCTTATAGATCGGCCTCGTGAATGAGACCTACTAACGGTAAGACTAGCTTTATCTTATACATATATATAATTATTAATCTTATAATATTATAATAGTATAAGGGTTGAATTTTAAACTTGTAAAATTCTAGGGTTTGGAATTTAAATTTTTCAAAATTAAAACTTTTAATTAAAAATTTAAATCCCAAAACTTGAGGGCAAGTTTTGAAACTTTTTAAAACATCTGTTAGATCAAATTTGAAAAATAATTAAATAATCATATTATTAATCTTTATCACATAATTTGACCTAATCTATTTTTCTTGACAAGATAATTCAAATCAAAATACAAATAATTAATTTTTATCATATAAAACAAGTAATTATCTTAGTTATGACAATTATCTTTGAATTGCATTAGGATAATCAATACCTTATTGAAAAAAATCGGATTTTATCAGTAAAAAATGTTTTTGGCAATTATCCTAATTCGATTTCAGTCAAAATCCCGAAAAATCAGCCAACAGACTGCCTGACTCACCGAGTCACTGTATAGACTCGTCGAGTTCATCAAGTGACTCGACAAGTTCACGAGGCAGAGGCACAAATTTTTCGATTTTTCAGCTTTGAACAAATTAGCAATGCATCAAATACAAAAGAAAAACAATGTAGGCTCTGATACCACTATTGGGTTATGAGCAAAACATCAATCCTATGGTGTACATGCAAACCCTAAATCTTTGGATCTAGGTTTTTCTATTTGTACATGAAATAATCATCCAAAGCTCTCAAACCCTAGATCTAGCATATTAAAATCGAAATCAACATAAATAAACTAGTAAGAATGTTACCTTTGATTGTAGCTTGATGATCTTGAACTTTTGAGAACCTAGCATCCCAAATGTGATGCCTCTAACGGATCACAAACACCAAAGCAATTGGAGAATCTTAGAGATAGATGGCAAAGGTAATTTTCGTCTCTTGAATCCTTCTAGGGTTGTTGTAGCGTAAATTGTGAAGCCAGGGGGTTCCTTATATAGGTGAGCTGCTAGGGTTTCAGTCAAAACCCTAATTAGATTGCTTAGGCCTGATGTAGTCCACATGATCCTTCCAGAAGGCCTCCTATGGACGATTTCTATGTGGGCTTCCCCATAGAATTCATCCATCCCTTATTTAGGGTTCCTCAGCCCATATTGCAATTATCACATAATTACAATATCAGTCTCTTAATTTAATTAATCTCTTTTGACCACAAAATTAATTCTTGACCAATATTAATTAAATAATATGATTTCTCTTTTAATATATTATTCATATAGTATATTAATAAATCATATTTATCCTCTTTCTCCATTATTCTTCCAGTCAAGTTGCTTTGGTGAAGGCAACCCAAAAGGACTATGCTACAACCGGGTCAAGTACATACCAAATATAGTTATGGGCTTAGACACCTAATCCAACAAAAGTAGGTAGTGGATTCTCTTGCTAAAATGTCATAGAAAAAAATTTGTTAAAGAGAAAGTGGATGCAGCTACCGAAATTGATGCAACAAAGAAGGCTTTGTTTCCGAAATGGACTTTTTGCACTACAAGAAAATTGCCCTTTAATGACACACAATGTGTGTCATAAAAGAGTCAGATGAAATGAAAATGCATGTCATTAAAGTCCATGTCATAAAGGAAGAATACACGCATTTGCGTGTCATAACATTATGACAGACATTTTATTAAATGCAAATTACGTGTCATCTTCCTATATGACAGGGGCTTTAATGATACTCATTTACCATACGCATTTATGACATATTTTATGAAACAAATTTTGCATGTCATAACATTAAGTGTTTTTTTATTTGAAATTATTGATTTATGTTGAGAGAAAAACTTGAGATACACTTGAACAAACGTTAGAACAAGTATAGCTACGGAATTAGTTAATCTCAAAGGATCTAAAAGCTCAACAATAATAAGTTAATATGTTAGATAGTTAGATAGTTAGTTGTGGAAATGTAAAGAAACATAAATGACAGCAGGTGATATATCAAGTAAACATATAAGTTGATTCATAACATGGAATGCATTCAAACCAAGTTAATGAGTGAGATCAATCTTAGTGATAGAGTCACGAATGACTTGCTCCGAAGAGAAGTATTAATCAGTTGTCTTCGAGAGGATTTTAGAGAGTAAGAAAGATATGGGATGCGTAAGGATAAGTTGAAGATAGTTCAGATTTAGAGATAAGTAAAGTGAGAGAGCTATATTGATCGATAAAGCGTGAGCTCTATTTATAAAGACCCAAGAAATACAAGTGATTCATTCTCTAAGAGTAGCCATGCAAGGCATACTGGACAATAGAGAGTATTACAATAGATAGATAAAAATAGACTAAGTACAGAAAGAAGACTGCAGTAGCTTGCGACTTCGGATGTGATTGCTGAGGAAGCTTGACTGCGGAAAGTTGTAGACTGCGGTAGGCAAAATTAAGAGGGTCACTTCATGTATCAACAATTCCCCTGTAAGTGACCTCTAATTTTCTTCACTTATCAAGTTTAAGGAACTTTATCAGGATCCACCAAAACTTCCTGACATTTTCCAACCAAGTGATCCTTCTTAAAATCTCGAACTTGACTTCGGCAGTTGTATGTTTCGATTTTTCCACTGCGGTTCGACAGATTTCAAGTTGTTTCTTCGTAAGGCGGTTCGTGGAAGCCATGGAGATGAAGTACTCTACTTGATCAGTATTCCTTTTGAAGAAGACTCCAAGTTCAGGAAAGTTTGTAGCACCAAGGGATCTTTCTTCATAACATTCGGTTGGCATTGGTGCGGGATCAAGAGGAGGTAGATCAACATTTTTGGCAATGATTGGGTGGATATCCGCACGATCTTTGTGAATTCGCAAACAGTTTCTTTCAGATAAGTACTTGCCCTTTCAAGTGTTATCTTCATCTTCGGATGCTTTTCACACTTGTTCTGGAACACCTTTGCTATCAGGAAGACTTCTTCTGGGTTCATGCAGGGGAAGTCAGCTTGGGTGCGGACATAGTCCTAAATCCTTCTAGTGAGTGTGTATTGCACAAATTCAACCTTCATAAATTTGAGAGGTTTGAAGTTCTTGACTGCTAAAGGTCTGTCCTTGGACCAGATCTTCTCAATGGGAGAGGCATGCTTGGCATAGAATCAGTTAAGTCTCTCGAACTCCATTGGCAGTCTCTTGTGATCACGAACGTTGCGTCAAACTGCTCAAATAATGTGAAGTATTTAGCATTTGGGGAGATAGGGACATCCCAGTAGCCATCCGAAGGAGGTTTAGCATACGTGAGGTATGGTTTGTAGTCGTCATCAAGAACTCTGCGGTGGGGATTGATCCAGGAGTTTATTAAGGATTCATCCATCACAGTTTCAAAACCGCACTGTCTCCATATGAGCTCTGCAAGTTTAGCTGCTTTCCAGTCAGCTTTCTTCTGCTTAGTTACAGGGGAGTCATTTGAGCTTGGAGAGGACATGTGATCCACCAGATTCTTGAAGTTTAGGGGAGTTTCAGGTCTTTCAGGGGAAGGAATGATTTTTTGTTTCGGTGGAGGAGAGTGATGTTGCGGTGAGGGTTGCGGTGAAGGGATTTTCTGTGAAGCGCTGTTGGAATGATGATCTTCTTCATAGTCTTCTTCTCGATGGTCTTCTTCTTCACTTCCCCCTCTTGAGGAGTTCAGACCCGGAGACTCCTCAAGCCATTGTTTGAGGCCATCGACTTTATCACACACCTCCTGAAAATAGGCTTTGAGAACCTCAGCCAGTTGCTAATTGTCAGGAATACTGGTGTTGAAGAGCAGTCGATGAATCTCCTTTGTCAGTTGGAGAATTTTGGAGCCATGGAAGTTTGATGATAATGAACGTTTGAGTTTATTGATGGTTGTATGGAGAACTGAGATAGTGGACTCATATGCAGTGTGAGTCTCAGCTATCAGTTTCTGAGACATAGAAGATTGATCCGCAATGGTTGCCTACAAGTTGTCTTTTATTGTCGATACCTCATATATAAGGCGCTCCGCAGCAGCCATAAATTCCTTGTGATCCTCTTGATGTTTGTTATCAAGGGACCTTATCCCCATTTCAAATTTGAGAGAAATTCTCTCAGTAGGCAATCGTTCCCTTGCTTCCAGTCATTCAATCCTTTCGATTAAGGAATGCGGCACAGGATTGTCTTCAGACTGCGGTTGAGTAGACTTGTTTGCAGCCGGAATTTGGTCAACCTTGGATTGAAGATTGAGGAATTCTTTTCTTGAGACGGCCATCTTTTTCTTCTTTTTCTTCTCCTTTGGCTTGGAGGTTGAGTAGTGAGAGCCTCTCGATTCCTCTTCTTCAACGTACATCATGAGGTCATCATCCGAAGGACTTGGCTGATTAACCTCTTGAAGATCAACATCGTCAAAACCGAAGGTGGGAGCAGAACTAACTTCGATTTCGCTGCCTACATCTTGGGAGTCTTTGGCAGATGGAGATGGAGGAGGCTTTGAGGGAGTTTGATCAACAGTCGCCTCTTGAGCCTTGCGGATGGTATCAACCATGTTATCCATCAGGGCATGGACCTTACAGAAAGTAGCTACTGCATTGGCATTGTTTATTGCATTTGCCCAATACTTAGCCATAGATTGAATTTCTTTTTGTTTCTGCTGAAGCTGCTTTGTTTGTCTTGCTTTTCTTGCTTGGAATGCCCTACGGAAAGCGGCATATTTCTTAACTTTGGCTTCATTGGATGGTTGATACTTACTCCACGAGTCATTCAGATCTATGTCGTTAATTCCTTAAAAGCGCATTGAGGTGTCCATCGGTTTCACGGATCCTTTTACATTTGTGCTCACCGTGCTTAAACCACCTTTTACAGATGTAAGCAGAGTAGGATTTCCTGAGCTTCCTTGGTCACCTTGACCAAAAGTCAAGTCTAGCCTCGGCTCAGTTCTGGCAAAGGCTGAAGAATCGCCTTGCGGTTGATATGGTGTTTGAAGTGTTTAGGTGACAGATAAAAGAATGGAGTGCAACTCCTCAGGGGAAAAGAAATGAAGAAGGGAAGCCCTCGAGACCTTAGGGTGGGATCCTGAGCCATCCTCTTGGGACTGACCTAGGGGGGAGTCTCCACATTATGGTGAATCAGACGCACTGCTTGTGCCTGAGTGGTATAGGATGGTTGTTTCGAATGGATGTGCGGCCATCCCAAGGACTACCGGAGCCTGTTGAGAGGCTGAGGTATCAGTTCGGTCACACATATGGCTACTGGGATCGGTTTTGCATTTCTTGTGGATTGCAATAGGTTGATCATCCTCATCATAGTCACTCCTGGAGAGACGTCTACTTGGTTCGACTATCGTTATCACTGGTGGAGTTTTTCTTTTCTTGGAGGGATTGGATGGCTTGGAAGCATCCTTTTAGGAGTTCCTTGTTTCTTGTTGTAGTGGGGGCCTTGATGAGCAGAGACTAGGTGCTTGCGTCTTTGGGATAATGAAATGTTGGAAATAGTTGTGGAAGATGGGAATGCGGTACTAGTGGGATCAATGACTGTGGATTGGGTTGGAAGAGGCGAGGTAGGAAGGTATGGGGCAATACCTTCCATAGCCTCAATGTGATCTGAGACATCAGCAGTCTCAAGACCGAGGGTAGAAAGAATGTGAGTGGGTAATCTTCTAATTGGTCCAAAAACAGTCTGATCAGATGAGGAATTGTACCTTTTAAGATCCTTGGTGATAAAGAAGTTGATGTCGTTGTCCGTGCTGATTCCTGCATCCGCATGGAGGTCGGAGATGTAGAGAGACCAAAACCTTGCAAAGGTGAGTTCGGTAGGTTTCTCTCGTGGGCTTTCTTTTGGAATGTACTGCAGAAAATCATCCCATAGGATCTGACCGTAGTTGACGTCATGACCTGTGAAGATGCACCATACGAGTTCTAGGAGCTTGAGTCCCATGTCATCTGTGCCTCCGGTTCTACCGGATAAACTGCGGATAATGAATTGACAAACGAATTGCCAGACCGCAGGCAATTGGTTTTTCTTGAATTCCCCAATTCCTTTGATTTTCTTCTGGTATCCCATTTGGTAGAGCACAGACAGTATATCCGCCATTGATGGAGTAAAGACCTTGATGGATCGATGAACAAGGAGGTTTATGGCAGTGAAAAATTTCTCCTTGGTCAAGATGACCAAAGAATCGTTGACTAGATTGAGATGCACTTCATGAAGATTCTGGAATGGTCGATAGACTAAAAAAGCACACTTGAAGAGGTTTGAGAGAGGAACAACGTTTGTGAACGAACCGAAGGGTCCAAACAGTGGGTGATTAGACAGGAACTTGATCATCAGTTTTGTGGGGGCATTGTAGAAAGAATGTTCTTCAAACACGGATCTAAAGTTGCTTGATGCAATCGTCAGTGTGAGATGTCTTGAGGCAGAGTCTGCACCAGTGGGGTTCACTGATCCAGATGCCTTGGAATGTTTCTTGGATACACCGGATTTCACCATTGTTGAGTTTTCGAAGAAGCTTTGAAGAAAGGAAAGTAGGATGCACGAGAAAGGTTTATGGTTTAGAAAGCGTAAACTTTTCTTTGGAAAGAAGAAATGGGTTTTATAGTGGCTTAAGGGAGCGGGAAACGTTTTTGCCCTAAGTGAATTTGGGTAAAACGTTTGGGTGTTTATTTTGAATTAAGAGCATTAATCTCAGCCACAGATTAAAAAAAGGATTAAATCTGAATTTCGGGATTTACCCAAAAAGGTTTGCATTTAATGAAAAAATAGATTTATGACCACGTCTGGAGAATGTGTGGTGAGGGTGTGATCAATCCATTGGGTAAAGGGAAGTTGTAAAGGATTTGATGTTTTAGGGTAATAGGAAGAGACAGATTAAAAGGATTTGATTTGGAAAATCTTTCTTTTTGTCATCATACCTAAAATAGGTCTGACACGAGGTTTATTCAAAAGAATGAGACAGATGCACAAAGAATGTTTTTCTTTAATGTTTTCTCTATTTAATGAAGGATCATTAAATAGCACACCATGTTTTTTTTTGTTTTTCAAAAGAATGTAACAGTCTGAAAATTAATTTACGTGACTGCGGATAGACACTTCATTGCGGATGGATCCTATGCCGTTGGATGGATGACTGCGGTAGATGAACTGAGATGAACACTTGAACAACTATTAGTAATAACAAACAATAAGGACCATTGAAGTATAATTATGATATATGGTTTCGGTACATAGGATATATCAAAACCATCTAACATAAATAACTTCAACTAGTACCGCAACGGAGACCAAGGATGGTCTGCGATACTTATTAATTCAAAAAGAATTGTGGGTCTGGATTCATCATTCCTAACATTTTTAAGAAGTGTTGAGTTTTGTAGAGTCAAGTGCCTTTGTGAATACATCAGCAATCTCTTCATGAGTATGGACAAAAATTAGTTCAATGTTACCTTGCAGGATGTGGTCTTTGATGAAGTGATATCGTAGTTCAATACGCTTGATCTTGGAGTGCTGATTAGGATTGTGAGAAATCGCTATGGCACTTTCAGAGTCACAATAGATTGGTATCTACAACATTCTGTATCCGTAGTCTAGTAGTTTTGTTTTCATCCATAAGACTTGAGCACAACAGCTGGCTGCGGCCACATATTCAGCTTCTGCGGTAGACAATTATACACAGTTTCGTTTCCTTGAGGACCATCTGACTAGCCTTCCATCCAGAAATTGACATCCACCTGAGGTGCTTTTGCGATCAAGTTTGCATCCAACATGATCCGCATCTGTAAATGCTTGAAGACTGAAATCATTTCCTGCGGGGTACCATAATCCAAGAGTTTTGCTTCCTTTTAAGTACCGTAAGATTTGTTTGGCTGCGTTCATATGAGACACTTTTGGGTCAGCCTGGTGCCTTGTGCATACAACCGTTGCAAAGACTATATCTGGTCGGCTAGCAGTAAGGTACATTAGAGAGCCAATAATACCTCTATAAGACTTGTGATCAACAGATTCACCTGAGGGTCAGCAAATATCTTATAACCGAAGGCCATGGGGACCTTAGCCGAAGAATAATTATCCATTGAATATTTCTTCAATAGTTCTGAGGTGTATTATTCTTGATGAATGAATATCCCTTGAGGGACTTGTTTCACTTGAAGTCCTAGAAAGAAATTAATCTTTCTATTCTTGCTCATTTGGAACTTGTTGGTCATGAGCTTAGTGAATTCATCCACCGTCTTTTGATCAGTTGAGCCAAAAATGATATCATCCACATATATTTGTACAAGCATTAGATGATCACCATTTGCTTTTCGAAATGAAGTGGGATCAATCACTCCTCGTTTGTAACCAGAAGAGACAAGAAATTAAGATAGAGTCTCATACCATGCTCTAGGGGCTTGTTTTAGACCATAGATTGCTTTTTAAAGCTTGTAGCAGTGGTTTGGGATTTCAACTCTTTCGAAACCCGGAGGTTGCTAAAGATAAACCCCTTCTTTTAATTCCCCATGGAGAAAAGCACTTTTTGCATCCATTTGATGAACCTTGATGTTTTTGTGTGCTGCATATGCTAAGAAGATCCGGATGGCTTCCATTCGTGCTACCGGGGCATACATTTCATCATAGTCAATGCATTCAAGTTGACTATATCCCTTGGCAACTAGCCTTGCCTTGTTTCTGACGACCGCACCAAATTCATCTAACTTATTCTTGTACACCCATCTTGTGCCAACAATGGTGTGTCATTGCGGTTTCTGAATGAGCTGCAATACCTTGTTCCTTTTGAATTCTTCCAGATCTTCTTGCATTGCGGAAATCCAGTCTCGTTTAAATAACGCTTCTTTGATCGATCGAGGTTCTACTGAAGACAAGAACGCTGCGTAGTGGCAGTGATCGGATAAGTCCTTGGATGATCGAGTATGGATTCCTGCAGATGAGTTGCCAATAATTTGACCTGGTGGGTGGTCTCTCGTCCATACATGTAGACGAGGTATCAGATGATCAGCAGCTGCGGTGGAGGGAATGTCTTCAATATCAGAAGACTCTGTAGTTGGAGAAGGCAGTTCCCCCTGGATTTGAGAACATCCTGTTGAAGTGTCTTGAACTAGGAAGGCGGGATTAGATTTATCTTGCACAGATGGCGAAGGTTCCCCCTAGAGCGTAGAAGGCAGTTCGCCTTGAACCTGCGAGGGTTCCACCTGGATTGCGGATGGGAGTGTGATAACCCTTGAGTCTGTTTATATGTCAATGTGTTCTATGTTTTCATCATCTGAATCCGAAGAAACGTTTGATGGTTGAAATTCTCTGCGTATTGGAGCTTCATCTTTTGGTACTGGAACCTCGATGGTTGTTGTGTGGTCCGGAGTGGAGTTTCCCCCCTCAACCGGCAAGGTGGAAGTATTTAGCGATACCTTTTCGGACGCTGTTGGACCAGATACATCTGCATATTGTTTCTGAGCTTCTAGAGACACGAGAACTTCGGATAACTTGGTTGTATCAACAGGATCAAAGAGATCATCATAATTTATTTCAACTAGATTTAAACGACCCTAAGAAGCAAGGATATCAGTTTCTAGAATTGCGGTGATTTCAGTTGACGGAGCGGAGTTGCGGATGTGATAGTCATCAAAATTTACATCGAAGCTTTCAATTATCAACCTTGTTCGTCTAATGAGAACTTGATAAGCAACATTGTTAGCGGAGTAGCCAAGGAAGATGCCTTCATCAGACTTCGGTGCGAATTTATTGAGTTGATCTCTGTTATTTATTACGAAGCATCTACACCCAAAGATATGAAAGAATCGAACATTTGGCATACAGTTGTTAAGACCTTCATATGGTGTTTTGTTGAGACGTTTGCACACAATGCTTCGATTTTGAACAAAATAGGCTGTGGTCATTGCTTTGGCCCAGAAGTAGAGATGAAGGTTTGCAAAATTGAGCATGGATTTGGCAGCTTCTACTAGAGTGTGATTCCTTCGTTCTACTATGCCATTTTGCTGTGGTGTCTAAGGAGCTGAGAAGTTGTCTGTAATCCCTTTGGAAACCAAGAAACTATTTAGAAGATGATTAGTAAACTCGGTTCCATTGTTGCTTCGGATACGTCTGACTGGTAACTTTATCTAAAGTTCAATTTCCTTGATGAAGTTGATCAACACCTGCAGTGTTTCTGACTTGAGTCGAAGAAAGAAGACCCATGTGAAACGTGTGAAGTCATCCACAATAACCAGTATGTATTTTTTGTGATGAAGACTGGCTATGGTAGATGGACCGTAGAGATCAATGTGTCAAAGTTCTAATGGTTCAGAGATTGAGGAGTCAATCACCGTGGGATGACTTGCCTTGAATTGCTTTCCACATTCACATGCGGAATAGAGAGTATCATTGTTGAACTAGAGGACTGGAAGACCTCTGACTAGTTCTCCGGTGACCAAGTTGTTAATGTATCTGAAGTTAAGATGAGCGAGCTTGCGGTGCCATAGCCAGCTGACTTCGGATATGACTTTGGATAGAAAGCATAACTGCGGTTTGCCTATGATCAGAGATACATCCAGAGGGTACATAGTACCTTCAGATCTGGACTTGATCAGACAAGTGCTCCTTTACATAGTTGACCAACACTGATGAGATTGTATTTAAGGCCTTCTACATAAGCAACCTTTTGAATAGAGAAGTTTCCCATAGTGAGAACACCGTAACCTTGGATTATCCCATTAGCATTGTTCCCAAAAGTGACATTTCCACCATTGCAAATTGGCCTGAAGTCTCAAAGGTATTCTAACCTTCCCGTCATGTGCAAGGAGCAAGCACTATCGATTAACCATTCTTCTTCTTGTTCCTCCTTGCACAAGGCCTGAAAATTACACGGTTAGTTTAGGCATCCAAACTAGTTTACAGCCTGGGACAATAAATGAGCTTCTGGTTGATGCATGAAAAGAGGTTTCATGGACTGGTTTCGTGTCAACTTTTAATCCTAGTCCTAGGTGTTTGTGAGTTTTTGGAGTGTAGTGCCTTTTTGAAAAGTTACGAGGTTTCTGAAAAGTATTAGTTTTTACATGAGAAAACCTTTTCTGACAATTACATTGACATTAACATGCTGAAATTTTGTCTTTTGTTTTGGCACTATGTTTGGTCAGCGGTCGGAAGGGTGTAGTTGAATTGTGACTGGTCCGAGGTTAGTAACATTTGACACGTGAACTGTTGGATTTAGAAAAAGTTTGTCTTGAAGAAGATGTTGCACGTGTAGACACCTTGGACCTTTTCTTGGGATTTGGTAAAATACCTTTCCATTTGTTGAGATTTTGACGTGATTTTAAAAATGTTGGAGTGGCTAAGACACCCTTTCATTTTGGATCATCTGAGGAATAGATTTGAAAACCATTCTTTTGAAAAGACCTTTCTTTCTTTTGGGTTTTGTTAGATGAGTTAGGAATGGATGTTGAAACTACACATTCCTTTTTGCATGGTTTCTCGATGGGAGAGTTTTTTGAAAAATAGTGAGAAAAAGCAAACTTTTCTAGACTCTTTGATTTTGGAAATCTGGTATGTTTCTTGTTTTTAGAAAAGATTTGACGATTTGTGCCTTGAGAACGAATATCCTCTTTGAAAGCCTTTTTTGCTAAAGTTTTTGGAGATCCGTAGTCTTTAGTGTTTAACTGCGGTTTCCTGGACGCCTTTGAAAAATTTTGACACCGAGGGCTTGACTCATCAGAACTTGAAAATTCAGGATTTTGAGAACATTGACCTACTTCAAAATTTTCTCTGGGTAGTTCATGATGAATTGGTTGAAGAATCACAAATCTTTTGATTGTGGATTCTGGTAAGGAAGACTTAGCTACCGTAGCGTAAGTCTGGGTTGTGACTGGAATGGAATTTTTCTAAGGATCATGACTATAGTGTGAGATATTGCGGTCCGAGGACAAGGGTGGAAAGTCCTGTGAGACTTCGGGACTTTCTACGACAATTTATTCATCAACAATAGATGAGGTCTGAGAATTTGGACTGGTTGTGCCATAGATAAGAGGTTGATCACATTTGTGATCCGAAGCCTCAGACACAATTTCCTCAATGACACAATTATTACTTAGATCATGAACTCTACCAAAATATGTTCTGATATCTTCGGGAAAAGTCTTTTCATTGACTGGAAAATGAAAATCTTAGTCCGGAGGGACAGAAAGTCGATCTTTGTTAAACCGGAGTGAGGAATCCTCTACGGTAGGATATCCATTGGACCAACCCCAATTGTATGTATTGTCCACAGTTCCATTATTAACTAATTTTTCAATAGCTTCACTTTCATTGAACAATTTTTCTTTTAAAAGATTTAAACGTACAATTTCACTCTGAGCTAAATCTTGTTGGTTCAAAGCTATTTCTAGTTGGGTTTCACGTAACATTCTTGCATCTTTTTCTAACTCTAAATCTCTTTCTAACATAGCCATTTTGAGTCTTTTGTTGTCCAGTCGTCCTCTCACATGAAACATCTCTTGGGACGCTATGTTCTTCTCATCTAAGGTTTTGTTGTAGTCTGAAAAGACGGTAACACATGTGTCAATAAGATTGTTTATGAAAGGTTGAAAGTCATGCATGTTATAGTTTAGAGTTCGGATCATGAGTTTTACATGTTCGACGATGCTTAGATTTCCATCCTATTCCATGTAGTAGTAGTTCCTTTCCAGCTTCGTAGAGCCATCATCAGCAGTTGCTAGCATGCAGATCTTGCCTTTCCTTTTGATGTTGCTGATGTGTTCTTCTTCATCTCTGGATGACCAAACTTGATGGTGTCTTTTAACATGAGCCACATATGCCCTAGCCTTTTCCTTTTCCTCCAGTTCTTGAGCCATTCTAAGGTAGAATGCTCTATCTTTCACTACGTTGGCTTTGCAATCCTTTGCAAAATGATCATCTTTGTTGCATTTGTGGCATATTAGAACATCACTTTTGTCTTCTGAAGGGGTACCGGGGTCAGGGTTTTGAATAGATTGCGGTATCTCCTTTGATTGAGTGTTTTGAGACTGCAGTTGTGGGTGTGAACTTTTAGGATAATGAGAGTGATTGTTTTGTGGGTTGAAGTTACGATTGAAAGGAGGTTTGTTGAATTGTTGATTCTTGCGAAAAGAGTGAGGTGGTAGTCGGTTGAACTGTTTATTAACTAGAGAAATAGCCTTCTTAAATTTTTCTTCATCATCATACTGTGAGTCAGCTTCGTATGACTGCAGTGTAGTGTCATAAAAGGGAGAGTAAGACTGGTTGTGAGGAGCTTGTGCTACAAGAGCAAGTGGTCCTCCGAAGTCAGCACAATCTTTGAGTACGGTGGATTCTTGTGCTTGCAATTCCCCATATAGCTTGTAGAGAGACAGGGAATGAATCTTTCTATCTCCTTGAACTATCATCTTAGTAGTAGTCCAATATCTTCCTAACCCATTGAGAAATTGAAGGTTTGTTTCATGGTTACTGCGGATGGTGCCAGTGTAACGCCTGCGTTTCCGGGCTTGCCATTTTTAGCAATGTAATAGTCTAGGTTAACCTTTGTAACCCGTTTTGAAATAATAAGAATGTATTATTTGAGTATTATGTGTTTTGTGCTTAATTGCTTAATTATGTGGTCTGATTAATTAAGAATAAAAGTAAGCGTCGAAATTTAAGTGTAAAATAAACTTAATATCTTTGGATAACGTTGTAGTAGTTGAAACGAGGTTTCCAAATATATATAGAACGCCCAAATCTGACTTCGTATGAGGAAGTTATGATTTATCGAAGTTTCGACTTAGCGGTGTGCAGCCTGAAATACTCGATTTGAGATCGAGCGGTTTTTAGCAGAAGCAATCTAAATGAGAATCGAAGATCTCATTGTTGGTATCGAAGCGATAAAAAGTTAGGCGAGAACGGACGTCAAACGAAGAAGTTATGAATTTATAACGAAGTTTTTCTGTCGCGGCCTATTAAAAATAAATAATAAAAATAACGTCGAAATTAGCTGACGGAGTCTAAACGAACGTTGTAGAGCGTAGTCTCACCTTCACGTGGATATAAAGAACGTAGAAAACGGAGTTCGTATGAAGAAGATATGAATTTCCGAAGTTTGATAAATAAATAGTATTTATTTTTAATTGAAAAATCCGGCATTATCTGAAGGGGGAGTCACCAGTCCGATCCGACGTATGCCCCGCGTACGCGAGTACGCCCCGCGTACTCCGAAGAGTGTCGACACTTCGGATGACGCGTGCAGTGACGACTTCGGAGGCCAGTACGCCCCGCGTACTCCGAGGCTCCAGCCTCCTATAAATAGGATGCGAAGGCAGCCGAGTCTTTTGCCAATTTCTAATCTTCTCTCTCCCGTTTTACATCGATTTGCGTGCAAGAAATACCCCGAAGCCCCGGTATCATACTCTAGCCCCGAGGCAAGTCCCGAGATCCCGAAGATCCCGAGAAGTGCGGTTCCCGAGCCGAAGCTCTGCCCGCGAGAAGTTCGATTTTGTGGAGATCTTCCAGATCTGCTGAGGATTACTACTTCTGCAAGTCGTAGTGCTGTCCGATTGTCTTCTGATCAAGTGAGTGTATACTACCTTTCATAAACACGATAATAATACAAGTATGGTTCGAGTGTATTAAGTAAATTGTGGTTTATATGTGTAAGGGTGCAGTTACTTTCTTCTAACAAGTAACTATGAAGTATTTTATGCGATATACTTGTTATGTGTATATTTTGTGATTGTATGCGTGAATGGATATTCACTTTATTCCATCTCATAGATCTGAATTGCTTTCTATGAAATACGTGTTATGTGGTATGCCTCATCTGTTATGTGGAATATATATTGAATGAAAATGATATACAGGTTTTAAACTATGTATGAAAATATATATTTTATCTACTAATATGTTGGGTAGAACATGGGTAGATAGTTGGTGTGTAATAAACAGATGAGAGGCCTCGATGTTGTTGTTGTTGTTGATCTAGTTATTCAGCGGAGTCTGGATAACAACCACGGACTCTTTCTAGACAATCCAGTGGAACGCTAGCAGGTTCATAACCTGTAGGTGTTGTGAACGATGTGTTCACCGGTGTACTCTATCCCCCTCATGGTTGCCTTTAGGATATCTATTGTTGAGGAAACCCCTTCGCAGTGATGTCCGTCCCGATGAAAATCCTAGATTAGGTCCCTTGAGATAGATGTTATTTTAGGGACGTAAAGTGAGGATAACGGGAATGGGTAATCGGGATAGTGATTGGTTGGTGAAATTAAATATAACTTATTTATTGTGGGTTGAAAACCCTATATGCTCACCAGGCTCCCAAACCTGACCCACTCAGTTTTATTTGTATTACAGGTAGTGGCGCAAGGGCGTAAGATGGATGGATCATCTTGTTGTTTTGCTTACAAGTCTGTATATGTATATATTTGTTGAATGACTTGTAATGTCATCGTTTATGCTTTATGGTCTGTATCGGAACATGACATCCCGAGTTTTGATTATATAATGAAAATGCATCTCTTGATGAAATGCTTTGATAAATATTATTTTATCATGTTTTGTTTTGGGAACAAATTCCGCAACTCTTTCAAATCAAAAGGATTTACTCTGAAATTATTTAAAAGCATAAATGAAAATCGGTCTTTTCTGGCCGTGATTTTGGGGATGTCACAGCCAGCATTTAATAACTTAGTAACTATCAGATTGAACCTTTTGAAGGAGTCCTCTAAACTTTCACTAGCATGAGCTTTAAAGTTGTTGAATTCATTGAGTGCAGTTGTGAGCTTCCTATCTTGAGCTTGTTCTGAACCTTCATACAAGTTCTTGAGAACATCCTAGATCTCTTTTGTTGATTTACAGTTTATGATAATGTCGAAGTTTTCAGGAGCAACTCCACAAGAGATTTCATAAAAAGCAACAACATCATTTTCCATTTTATCAAGGTCATCCTTGGTGGGACGGTTCAAGACTGGTTGTAGGATTTCTAGACTTAAACTTAAAATGCTAAGTGGAATTTTGAGGTGTGTGTCTGTTGGATTTTAGACACGAGCACTAGTTTATTTTAGGAGAGTTGCCTAAAATGCTTTTATGTGCAAAATGTTATATGTTGCCATATATGATATTAATTGTTCGGATCTACGGTCTGCTGCCGACCGGATCTGGAAACCTTATGTGTGTAGGATTCTAAGCGTGTGTTTACGGTATTAGAACTAGCATGTAAACGTTTCAGAGTAATAAGGATGATTTGAATATCTATCGTGAATGAGGATCTAATTTCACCTTATTCGGTGTGTAGATCAAAATGGTGAGAACAAGGAGTGGCGTTGGAAACGCGGATGAAAACAGGAATCAACCGCCAGTGATTGAGCAAATACCTGTTGTAGCAGCAGCACCAGAACCAATAACAATGGCTGCGGTGCAAGCCATGATTCGGGCTATGCTAGCCGAACAAAGGGAGGAGATGCGACAGATGTTGCATGATAATAGGGATGAACCTATCATACCTATTGAGGAACCTGAATTGATTCCCGAGCAATCGGAGGAAGGGAACAATAGTCGCATTATGAGTCAAGTTGGGACTCAAGGAGAACGAAGGAACGATCCGGAAAGGAGAAACAACAAGGATTGGCGAATGTACAAGAACTTCTTGGGCGCCAAGCCGCCAAGTCTTTCTGGAAGCCCAAAGCCTGTTGAGATAATGGATTGGATCTCCGAAATGGAGATGGTATTTGAAAGTTGCGACTGTAGCAACAAACAGAAGACTGTCTTTGCAGTTAGACAACTGAAGACTGGAGTCTTGAGTTGGTGGAAGATGTTGGCAGATACTATGCCACGAGGAGAAGCCCTGAAAATGTCATGGGAGGAGTTCTTGGAACAACTAAGGGTGCAGTATTGTTCAGAGATAGATCTGATTGATCTGAACAATGAGCTCCAAAACTTGAAGAAGGGGAAGATGAGCATAGACGACTATGCTACTGCATTTACTGAGAAAATGAAGTTGTTTCCGTACCTAGTGCCAACGGAACTCTCCAAGATAGAAAGGTTTGCTAATGGACTGCCTGCCGACTTTGGTCCGACAGTCAAGATGGCAACCACTCTGAAAACGGCTATTCGTGCAGCTAAGAATGTGGAGGCCCAGCAGAAGGAAAAGGGTCTGGAAAGGATCGATGTTGGAGAGAAGAGGAAGTTCGATGGAACTTCAGGGTCCAACAAGAAAAACAAGTTCTCGAAGTCTGGTTCGAGGGGAAGTGGAGGTGAAGCGAAATGGTGCGACAAATGTAAGAAGAAGCATCATGGAAGATGTGAGGTGGCGAACACATGCTACAAGTGTGGAAAGCCAGGGCACTATGCCAATGAATGTACCCTCACTAAGAAAGTTTGCTATGGTTGTGGTGAGGAGGGACATATGTCGAGGGACTGCCCGAAGAAGAAGGAGGCAGCTAGACCCAACATTCCGCCAAAGCCAAAGGCGAGAGCATTCCAGATGACACTGGAAGCTGCTAAAGATGAAGCTGATGTCGCTTCAGGTACCTTTCTCGTTAACGAATTGCCTGCCCAAATTTTATTTGATTCTGGAGCCAACTACTCCTTTATATCGCATGAATTTGGTAGAAAGCTAGCTTTGCCTGTTGTTAGACTAGATGATGCCTTATTAGTCGAAGTTGCTAGTGGCAAGTTTGTACCTGTTAGCCACCGTATGAAAAACATCTTAATTGATCTGAATGGGAATAAGTTCCACAAGGAATTATTGCTTATCGAACTTAATGGTTTCGACATCGTGCTTGGAATGGATTGGCTTAGCGCCAATGATGCCAAAATTTTATGCAAGAAGAAAATAGTCAAAGTAAACCCGCCTGGGAAAGATTCGTTTATGGTGTATGGGGACAAACGCAAAGTGAATTCTGGAATCATTTCATTGATGAAAGCCAGAAAATGTTTGACCAAGGGATGTACATCATATCTAGCATTCGTGATTGATGCTAAGAAGGAAAAGAAGGTGATGCAGAATATTCCAGTGGTGTGTGATTATCCGAAAGTATTTCCCGAAGATCTTCCTGGATTACCACCAGATCAGCAAGTGGAATTCCGTATTGACTTGTTGCCAGGAACAACACGAATTGCGAAAGCACCTTATCGATTAGCACCAACGGAGATGAAGGAGCTAATGATGCAACTTCAGTAGTTATTGGACAAAGGTTTCATTAAACCTAGTTCATCACCCTGGGGAGCTCCGGTGTTATTTGTGAAGAAGAAAGATGGAAGTATGAGAATGTGCATTGATTACAGAGAGCTGAACAAGGCAACAATAAAGAATAGATATCCGTTGCCAAGGATTGATGACCTGTTTGATCAATTGCAAGGTTCGAGCTATTTCTCGAAGATCGATCTAAGGTCAGGATATCATCAACTGAAAGTAAGAGAGCAGGATATAGAGAAGACTGCATTCAGAACTAGATATGGACACTACGAGTTCTTGGTTATGTCGTTTGGACTAACCAATGCTCCGACAGCGTTCATGGATTTGATGAATAGGGTTTGTAATCCTTTCCTTGATAAATCCGTGATAGTGTTCATAGACGACATTCGGATTTACTCGAAAAGCCAAGAGGAGCATGGTAGACACTTGCGAGAAGTGTTAGAAGTCTTGAAGAAGGAGAAGTTGTATGCTAAGTTCTCCAAATGTGATTTTTGGATTCGTGAAGTCCAATTCTTGGGTCACGTGGTCAACTAAGAAGGGATAATGGTTGATCCAGCAAAGATTGAAGCTGTGACAAAGTGGGAGCAACCAAAAAGTCCCACGGAGATTCGAAGCTTTTTGGGATTAGCTGGATACTACCGAAGGTTTATCCAAGGCTTTTCTTCGATTGCTACTCCGTTGACGGCTTTGACCCACAAAGGAGCTACTTATGCTTGGGATGATAAGCATAAAGAAGCATTCGAGAAGCTAAAGAAGAAGTTATGCGAGGCACCGATACTTTCTCTACCCGATGCAGTTGAAGACTTCGCCGTTTATAGCGATGCGTCTGGGGTTAGATTGGGTTGTGTTTTGACCCAAAGAGAAAAGGTGATAGCATATGTGTCTCGACAGATGAAGGAGCATGAAAAGAATTACCCGACTCATGATTTGGAGTTGGCAGCGGTAGTTTTCGCTCTGAAAATATGGAGGCATTACCTCTATGGCACGAAGTGCAAACTTTTCACTGATCATAAGAGTCTCCAATATCTCTTTAATCAGAAGGAATTGAAAATGAGGCAACGACGCTGGCTGGAATTACTTAAAGACTACGACTGCGAGATACTTTACCACCCCGGTAAAGCTAATGTTGTTGCTGATGCTCTCAGTCGGAAAGTCAATCTTGAAAGGAAAAGGCCAAGAGCGTTGAGAATTGAAGTTGTCTCGACTATTTTGGAAATTATAAAGAACGCTCAAGAGGAAGCTTCTGAAAAGAATGACCGAAAGGAAGAACGTTTGGGCAAAACGTTGGTGTTCGGTGTAAACAGTCATGGACTGAAGGTGTTCCAAGATCGGATTTGGGTACCTAAGTCCGGAGGAATTAGAGGTCTTCTGATGGAAGAAGCTCACAAGACCATGTACTCGATTCATCCGGGTAGCACTAAAATGTATAGGGACCTGAAACCCTACTACTGGTGGCCGACGATAAAGCTTGATGTTGCAAAGTATATGGCTGAGTGTGTGACTTGCCCGAGAGTAAAGACACAACATTAGAAACCGTACGGGAGTTTAGAACCTTTTCCTGTGCCAATGGGTAAGTGGGAAGACATTGCTATGGATTTTGTCACTAAACTGCCCAGAACAAAGAATGGTCACGACATGATTTGGGTGGTCGTTGATCGATTCACTAAGAGTGCGCATTTCATAGCGGCCAAGGAAAAATGGTCTATGTAAAAGCTTGCAAATTCTTACGTGAAGGAGATTGTGAGGCTTCACGGTGTTCCGTTAACGATTGTGTCGGATCGTGATATCCGTTTCACCTCGAGGTTTTGGAAAAGTCTACAAGAGGAATTGGGTACCAAGTTATGTTTAAGTACAGCTTACCATCCGCAGACTGATGGTCAGAGCGAACGAACGATACAAACGCTTGAAGATATGTTGAGAGCATGTACTCTGGAATTCCTAGGTAATTGGGATGAACATTTACCTTTGGTAGAATTTTCCTATAATAATAGTTTCCACTCGAGCATTAAGATGGCACCTTACCAAGCTTTGTATGGACAGAAGTGTCGTACGCCGTCTTGTTGGCTTGAGGCTGGGGAAAAGCAGTTTATGGGACCGGAGATGGTTCATCAAACTACTGAAAAGTTGAAAATAATTAGGGAAAAGAATGTTAGCAGTTCAGGATCGTCAAAGGAGCTATGCTGACAAGAAGCGAAGACCGATGACTTTTGAGGTTGGGGATTCGGTTTTGCTTAAAGTCTCGTCGTGGAAGGGACTTATAAGATTTGGTAAAAGGGGAAAGTTGAGTCCAAGGTTTATTGGACCGTTTAAAGTTCTTCAGAGGATTGGGAACCAAGCTTACAAGCTCGAACTAGCAGAAGAACTTAATGGAATTCATAACACTTTTCATGTGTGTTACTTGAGGAAGTTCACGGGAGAAGTTCCCGACATAATCTCAATTTCTGAATTAAGAATTGATGAGAACAAAAGGTTGATTGAAGAACCAGAGGCAATTGTTGACTGAAAGACTAAGAAATTGCGACGCAAGATGGTCGAGTTAGTGCTTGTCCGATGGAAACACACGAATGGGCCGAATCTCACATGGGAGACGGAGAGTGACCTGATGGGTCGCTATCCACATTTGTTTGTTGATGTGTGATTCCGGGGACAGAATCATTCTAAGGTGGAGAGAATTGTAACGCCTGTGTTTCCGGGCTTGCCATTTTTAGCAATGTAATATTCTAGGTTAACCTTTGTAACCCGTTTTGAAATAATAAGAATGTATTATTTGAGTATTATGTGTTTTGTGCTTAATTGCTTAATTATGTGGTCTGATTAATTAAGAATAAAAGTAAGCGTCGAAATTGAAGTGTAAAATAAACTTAATATCTTTGGATAACGTTGTAGTAGTTGAAACGAGGTTTCTGAATATATATAGAACGCCCAAATCTGACTTCGTATGAGGAAGTTATGATTTATCGAAGTTTCGACTTAGCGGTGTGCAGCCTGAAATACTCGATTTGAGATCGAGCGGTTTTTAGCCGAAGCAATCTAAATGAGAATCGAAGATCTCATTGTTGGTATCGAAGCGATAAAAAGTTAGGCGAGAACGGACGTCAAACGAAGAAGTTATGAATTTATAACGAAGTTTTTCTGTCGCGGCCTATTAAAAATAAATAATAAAAATAACTTCGAAATTAGCCGACGGAGTCTAAACGAAAGTTGTAGAGCGTAGTCTCACCTTCGCGTGGATATAAAGAACGTCGAAAACGGAGTTCGTTTGAAGAAGATATGAATTTCTGAAATTTGATAAATAAATTGTATTTATTTTTAATTGAAAAATTCGGCAACTCTTTCAAATCAAAAGGATTTACTCTGAAATTATTTAAAAGCATAAATGAAAATCGGTCTTTTCTGGCCGTGATTTTGGGGATGTCACAGCCAGCATTTGATAACTTAGTAACTATCAGATTGAACCTTTTGAAGGAGTCCTCTAAACTTTCACCAGCATGAGCTTTAAAGTTGTTGAATTCATTGAGTGCAGTTGTGAGCTTCCTATCTTGAGCTTGTTCTGAACCTTCATACAAGTTCTTGAGAACATCCTAGATCTCTTTTGTTGATTTACAGTTTATGATAATGTCAAAGTTTTCAGGAGCAACTCCACAAGAGATTTCATAAAAAGAAACAACATCATTTTCCATTTTATCAAGATCATCCTTGGTGGGACGGTTCAAGATTGGTTGTCCTCCTAGTCTGGCTGTGGTGCCATCAGTTTGAACAGGTGTAAGAACAAGGACATGTGGTCCTTCTTCAACAGATCGTCATACATCTTTACCAAGTCTCCTTAAGTATCTTTCCATTCTTCGAGAGCAGTGATGGTATTCATTTGCAACCAGTATTGGAGCTCGATTTGAACCACCAACACTGTTGGAAACGTTTAGAGAAAGTGCTTGTGCCATTTTTTTTTCGTTAAAAAAATGAGCTTCAGTGGTATAGAAGGCCCTTTGAAAAATCAGAGTTCCGTTTTTTTTTAAAAAACAACCATTATGGCTCTGATACCAATTGTTGAGAGAAAAACTTGAGACGCACTTGAACAAACGTTAGAACAAGTATAGCTACGGAATTAGTTAATCTCAAAGGATCTAAAAGCTCAACAATAATAAGTTAATATGTTAGATAGTTAGATAGTTAGTTGCGGAAATGTAAAGAAACATAAATGACAGCATGTGATATATCAAGTAAACACATAAGTTGATTCATAACATGCAATGCATTCAAACCAAGTTAATGAGTGAGATCAATCTTAGTGATAGAGTCACGAATGACTTGCTCCGAAGAGAAGTATTAATCAGTTGTGTTTGAGAGGATTTTAGAGAGTAAGAAAGATATGGGATGTGTAAGGATAACTTGAAGATAGTTCAGATTTAGAGATAAGTAAAGTGACAGAGCTATATTGATCGAAAGCGTGATGTCTACTTATAGAGACTCATGAAATACAAGTGATTCATTCTCGAAGAGTAGCCATGCAAGGCATACTGGACAATAGAGAGTATTACAAGAGATAGATAAAAATAGACTAAGTACAGAAAGAAGACTGCGGTAGCTTGACGACTTCGGATGTGATTGCTGAGGAAGCTTGACTACGGAAAGTTGTAGACTGCGGTAGGCAAAATTAAGAGGGTCACTTCATGTATCAATAATTTACTAATTATCAAATTAAATAATAAATAATGTCTAATAACACAATATTATATATATATATATATATATATATATATATATATATATATATATATATATATATATATATATATATATAAGAAAACAATCCATTACATACAATAAATGTACTAAACACACTTTTTACACAACATACTATAGAATGTTTATCAACAAAAATATGTAACAATGCCTATGGGTGATATATGACTATTTCTTGAACTAATAAAATATGTCAACGAGTTTGTTTCTTTATATGAAGATCCCCATGATTACCATTTTCCTGCATACCGTGATCACTAACATTTTTATATATACATATGGAATCACAAAGAACCATGAAATTTGGTATTTTGATTTCCAAGTCAACACTAAATGGATACCAAAGAGGTAAAAATAATTCTAAAGAAATGGAAAGTAGAATGCTATAAAATTGAAAAAACAGAGAAGTACAATGCTAAAAAAGTAAGGTTTTTACCTTGAAATCAATTGTAAAATCAATGTGGAGAAGGGTTTGTAGGACATTATCAACCTTGTAAGAAAAGGTATCTTTGAGTGATACAGCCCCAGGAGTACAATAGTTCTTCAAATATAAGTTCCACATTTTGTCCCCATTCCTAGTGATGCAACTCCAGGAGCTTCTCACCTGTTGTTAAACCTACATCATACAGATAGATATCATATGAGGTAAAATTTAATAAAAAGTTATCAACTTCATATATAATACAAATTACCATATTAACAATAACTTTATTAAATCAAAAAGAAGTAGTCACTCTAATTCAAATGTTCTAACAACCTCTGTCAGTTTTACATAGAAACATCATCATAAAATATGCCAACATGTTTGTTCTTCACAAACATAAGAAGTGCAGCCAGTGTTCACATAAAGAAAGAAAGAAACTGTATTCATGAGCTTCCTAAAACAAAATGAGGGAGTCTGAGAGAGAGAGAGAGAGTGTGTGTGTGTGTTTGCGTGTATGTGTGTATGTGTGTGTGTGCAAGTATTATCATCCATAAAAGGGATATCCTCATCGAGTACATACTCTTTGCCCTTGTACCTTAAGGCAATCCCAAGGTTACGAATCAAATCCAAATCATTTTGACTGGTGAGTTTCTCTATGTGCAAGATCGATATAAGCAGAAAGATTGAGTTAGGTGTAGGAAGAGGAGGAGGAAGAGTGGTTTCATTCGACATGTACAAAATGAAATGAATTTATTTAGTTCGAGTTTATCCTTAAAAAAATCAACCTAAATGAATTATTAACAAGGCTAGGATCCATATTTCACTTTGCAATGTGTAACGGGATGTCGTAAAAATACAACAATGTTATTTAGATAGGTAAAGCAACTTGCCAATTTATAAACTTTTGAAACTCCTAGTTCATGTTAGATTCGTAGACATTCAATGAAATTTTAATCTATATTTTGTTCATCTCTAATTTAATGTGGGGATACCACAAACTATTAAATAGAGGGTGAATCAACCATGCAGAACCGCTTGAACCTCGATATAAAATTATTCTCATATTGATGTCTCGGTTAGCTACAACACGATAATTTCATGAGTGGCTCATCATTTAAAATTATATTCTCACAAAGGCCATGTCGGCTAACCACACACGCTCCATTATTAGAATATAACCAAAATGTGCGTTTCATGGGAAGCGCATGACTAATTTTTTTTTATTTATATAATCAGGAATATTTTATTTTACCACTTGATTAATACTTTTAGTCTAGAAAGAAAAAATCCAATTGAATCCTTTTGGTAACTCTACTCTCAAAATATCATAGGCGGCGAGGGAGGTAAGCATGAATCATATTAAAACGACCTCATTATGAATCAAAGAGACCTCCTTAAACTGAGTATTAGAGCGACTGAGCCTAGTCTTGATTCAATGCCAGTATATTTTAATATTAACATCTGACGACACATGTAATATTAATGTTTCATGTATAGTAACTAATACCATATAATAAATTTAGGCTTTTAAATTTATGTTCTTGACTTTTATAATTTAATTTTCTTATTACATAAAGTTCAAGATAATATTCAATTTTTAATTCTAGTTTAAATAGTATTTAAATATAATTAATTAATATTCAAATTTAAATTCCAATTAACGAATATTTCAAATTAATTACCAGATTAAACAGTTAAAATAATACTTTAAAATTGAGGTTTATCCCTAGATTTTTGAAATCAGTAAAAATCCCGAAAAAAATGAAAATGTAGAAGGGCGCGTTACCCCTGTTGGTTAACAAGTTTCTTTCGTTTTTCGTTTTTCTTAATGTTTTGTACCATAATTAAAACAATTAGGCCTAATACCATTGTTGGGCATTGTTAACATGAATTACACATAACATAAGCAGCGGAAAATCAAAATGGATATACCTAACTGCACATGCAACGTAAGGATCTATGTTTTACTATTATAACATTCCACTCTAAAAAATGATATAGTGTATAATTTACTAACCTCTTAATGATTCCCTTGTAATCTCGTATGTACCAACATAGTTTAAAGATAAAGGATCGAAAGAAGAATACACACCAAGTAGCAAAAGGAAGAAACCATAAACTACGATTTATAAAAAAAATACTAAAAACGTTGGAGAGAGATTATATTTCTTGTCCATGGAGTGAGGTAGAGAGAAGGGGACTATTTCTAGTGGGAAAAGTTAGCCTCCAGGGATATGCAAAACCCGTCCACCCCTGTGAAGATTGGGTTTTTGAAATATTTCGATTAATCCTAGATGATTAATTAATATCTAGCCATTTAATTAATTAAATCATTTTAATTACTTTACCAAAATAATTTCTAATTAGTTAACTCTTTAATTAACTTATGTTTATATATTACGCATGTTTATAAAATTAGATTTTAAAATGTTAGATAATTTTTAAAACATAAAATTGATCACACTGAGTTTGGTATGAATGAAATTTACCTTTTAACATAAGATGGTAAAATAGTTTTAAAATAAAATGAGGTTATCGTTTAAAACTAACTAACGGTATATTTCACGATTTAAATTATATAAGTTAAAAATTGAGATTTTAGTCACTTATCAAACTCCAAACCTTATTTCATAAAAGGAAATTTTATTAAAATGTTTATAAACATTCTTTAGCGCTCGAACATTCAAACTTATACTAGATATTAATTTTGAAATTTGATCACGTCAATTATATAAAAATGGATTTTACAAAAGAAAATTGCTAAAATATGATTTTAGATATAAGTATACCATAGCTTATTGGATGTATGCAATACCCATGATAACAATGTTTTTTAAGCTAGGATTATAATAATATTAAAAGATTCCTTATTAAAATTATATATATTCAACCCAATTTGAATAACATTCGCATGTCAATTGTATGCGGTAGAATGATAAAGGTCATGTAACCGCTATTGTTATCTTTTGATGGCCTAGATGTATTTACGATTTCTATAACCAAGTTATAGGCGGATTACCTAAGTTCCTCAAACTATATTATTTGTACGGGAATCTGTTGTGATAAAGGTAACCTAAACAATAGAGATTTGCGGCATAGATGAGATCAAATATGTCTATTAACATCAATTATTTGCGATCCCATAACTCAATGAACTATATAATCGAATATAATTGATACTCGATATCTACCTAGTTGAATTCAATGAATGGGTAAAGGTCACATATCCATTTGTTTGTTTTGAAAATTGGATCATAGACTTTGATAATTAATTTTTATTTAACTAACATGGAATTAAGTATTGAAGATATAAATATTGAAACTACTAAATGAATTTTGTTAAAAATTTGTAGATGTAAACAAAATCCAATCTCATTACCATGCATCATCTTTCACTTGTTGATATGCATAAAATAATAATATTCGACTGATACAACTTCTACAAATGGTTTTGTACATTCTTAAAAGCCCAATTTCTAGACAACCTGTATTTACTAGTAGAACTAAACATGATGCTTCGTGTAGCCATTGTTGGTCCCCTTGGTGATTTGAGTTAATCTATAAGAATGATTATACAATCAAAGTTTATTCGTTCCTTTTGCCCGAACAGGAAAAGCATTATATGAGGTACCCTCTGTGATTTGACATGATATATAAGAACCAGCCTGGTTCGGACTGAATTGATGTGTTCAATTTTTGTAGTCTAAATTTGATCACAAATCAGGAAATCAAGAAACAAAAAAATGAACATGGGGTTAATTATTTAATCCATGACTCTATTCATACGATATCTTGTAGAACAAAGGAATAGTTGGTCACTTATCTTAGGGCCAACGTTTGATTTGAGTCAGAGTTCAGCAATGGCTTTGGAAAACATTCTTTGTTGTTTAGTTTAGGGATATACTTGCAATTGTAGCTAAGACTTATCCAAGTGGGAGATTGTTGGATTAAGGTGTCTAAGCTCATAACTAAATTCGTATACTCCTGTAATTAGAAGCAAAGTCCTTTTTGGGTTGCACTCGTGTTGAGAGAAAAACTTGGAGACACACTTGAACAAACGTTAGAACAAGTAAGTTGCGGAATAGTTAATCTCTAAGGATCTAAAAGCTCAATAATAATAAAGTTAGATAGTTAGTTGCGGACACTAAAGAAAGATAAATGACAAAAGTTATATCAAGAGTACACTTAAACTGATTCATAACAAGGAATGCAGTCACTCCAAGTTAGTAAGCGAGATCAAGTTTAGTGATTAAGTCTAGAAGACATGCTCCGAAGAGAGGTTATGTTCCAGTAGCAGTTTGAGTGTGAAGAGTAATAAGATAGATAACTGATGAAGATAAGCAAGATGATTGAATGAGAAATCTTGTGTATTGAGAAGTTAAGAGTTTTCACACTCACATATATCACCAGTACTTAATACATAAGAAAGAGTCTCTATTTATAGAGTTTAGAAAAGAACTACTCTATGAGCAGCCGTGCAAGGGATGCTGGATAATAGAGTGAATTACATGGTAAAAGAAATAACTAAGACTGCGGATAGGAAAGACTTGAATACTCCGGATGCTGATATGGTTGCTGATGGAGAATGGTTGCGGTTACAGTTGTAGAGATTGACTCCGGGTGCTGTATTGGCTGCAAGTACTGAACCGTTGTGATAGTTAAGTTCAAGAGGGTCACTTTTATGTTTCAACAATTTCCCCCTAAGTGACCTCTTTAACTTTGGTTCAGTTATCAAGTTTGAGAAACTTGATCAAAATCCACCAAAATTTTCTAACATTTTCCAGCCACATGATTCTTCTGGAGATCTCAAACTTGACTTCAACAGTAGTGTGCTTTGATTTTTCTACTGCGGTCTTGCAGATGTCAAGTTGCTTCTTGGGCAGGCGATGCATGGAATTCATCGGAATGAAATATTTGACATTGTCTGTCTTCCGTTTGAATATGATGCCAAGTTCTGGGAAGTTGGTTGCGCCTAAATATCTTTCTTCATAACCTTCTGTAAGCATTGACACTGGTTAAAGTGGTGGAAGGTCAAATTTCTTGAGGATGGTGGGGTGGATGTCCGCATCAATCTTCGCAAAGTCACAGACAGTGTCCTTAAGGAAAGATTTGGCTTTATCGAGAGCTATCTGCATCTTAGGATGTTTCTCTGCCTTATTCTGAAAAACTCTAGCAATGAGATATATTTCTTCAGGGTTCATGCAAGGGAAGTCTGCCTGGGTGCGGATGTAATCATGCTCTCTTCTGGTCAGAGTGAATTGAGCAAAGTCTGATTTCAAAAATTTCTGCATATTGTAGTTCTTCACTATCGATGGTCTATCGTTAGACCAAATGTTTTCAACTGAAGAGCCATGCTTCACATAGAAGCGAGTCAGTCTTTCGAATTCCATTGGCAGACGCTTGTGATCAGGAAGACTGTGGTCGAAGGAGTCAAAAAGAGCAAAATACTTGGCATTGGGAGAAATTGGAATATCCCAATAACCATTGGATGGTGGTTCAACATATGTAAGGTGGGGAGTGTAGTCTTCATCAAGTAGCCTGCGGAGAGGATTGACCCATGAGTTGATCAGCGATTCATCAATCATAGTGTCAAAACTGCATTCTCTCCATATAATTTCGGCTAACTTGGCTGCTTTCCAGTCATGTTTCCTTTGGGCAGTAGCAGGAGAGTCTGTAGAGCTTTCTGAAGACATATGTTCCTCAAGATTCTTTAGGTGAGGAGGAGTCACAGGTCTATTTAGGGTGTTTTTGGGTGATGAGTGGGGAG
The DNA here is from genome assembly GCF_051521515.1 of Lactuca serriola. Lineage (NCBI taxonomy): Eukaryota > Viridiplantae > Streptophyta > Magnoliopsida > Asterales > Asteraceae > Lactuca > Lactuca serriola. Next base: position 150,217,263 of record NC_136416.1, read on the forward strand.
ATGAAATATATTGAGATGGTGGAGGAGAGGGCTGCAGAGTGGGAATTTTGTTTGTAGTGATTGGAGGGCTCTGACGGATGGATGTATTTGAGCGATCGCCTTCTTTATCACTTCCCCCTCTTGAGGAATGCAACCCTGGTGCTTCCTCAAGCCATTGTTTGAGTCCATCAACTTTGGCACAAACCTCAGCAAAGTGTGCTTTCATCGATTCGGCTAGTTGGGAGTTGTTTGGAATGGCAGAGTTGAAGAGCAGCTTGTGAATATCCTTTGTGAGCTGAAGTATCTCTAGGCCATGAAAGTTTGATGTGTGGGATTTCTGCATTCGGGCGATTGTGGCATGAAGGACAGAAATAGTGGACTCATAGGCAGTATGAGTTTCCTCTATTACCCTTTGGGATTGGGCAGCTTGATCCGTAACGGCTGTTTGTAAGCCTTGTTTGATTGCGGTTACCTCTGTGATGAGGCGTTCCGCTACGGCCATAAAATCTTGATGGTCGGTCCTGTGATTGTTGTCGAGAGATCGAATCCCCATCTCGACTTTGAGAGAGATGCGCTCAGCGGCCACACGCTCTCTCGTTTCAAGTCGTTCGATGCGCTCAATTAGGGATTGCGGACCTGGGATATCTTCTGGTGGAGGTTGGGTAGGCTTAACCGCAGCCAAAATTTGATCAACTTTGGCTTGAAGGTTGAGGAATTCTTTGCGAGTGACAACATGTTTCTTCTTTTTCTTCTTCTTTTCTTTCGTCTTTGAAGTGGATTGCTGAGAACCACTGGATTCTTCTTCTTCCTCGAACATCATAAGGTCGTCATCTGAGGGATTCGGTTTGTTGACCTCTTGGATGTCTTCATCGTCAAAACCAAAGGTTGGGGCCGAGCTGAGTTCAATAGCTGGCTCTTCGTCTTGAGATGGGTTGACTGCGGTAGGTGGAGCAGGAGTTGAAGTAGGATGAACATTAGATGTACCTGCGGCTGCGGTTGAGGCTTGAGCTTTCAGCATAGTTTCAGCCATTTGGTCCATCCAGGGCTGAACCTTTAGGATTGTGGAAGCAGTGTGGGCGTTGTTGATGGCATTTGCCCAGTACCTGGCCACTGACAGAATTTCTTGTTCCTTCTTTTGTTGTTGTTTGACCTGATGCTCCTTACGAGCTTGGAATGCCCTTTTGAAGGCATCATACTTCTTGATTTCAGCATCAGTGGTTGGTTGATACCGACTCCAAGAGTCATTTCAGTCTTCATCGTCAATTCCTTGTGTTCGCACCAAGGTGTCCCTTGGGTTCACAGATCCTTGCACATTAGTGCTCACTATGCCTAAACCACCGGATACAGATGTAAGCAGAGTAGGATTTCATGGGCTTCCTTGGTCTCTTTGACCCGTGGTCAAGTTTGGCCTCGGCCCAGTTCTGGCATGGGCGAAAGAGATGCCCTGCGGATGGAGTGGTGCTTGCAGTGTTTGGGATACTTGCAAGAGGATGGAGTCTAACTCCTCAAAAGAAAAGATGTGCAGTCGGGAAGCCCTGGAGACCTTAGGGCAATTACCAATTCTATCTTCTTGAGATACAACTGGGGGGCTGTCTCCACGTTCAGAAAAAGATGATGATGAAACAATCTCACAAGATGAGGTTGAGTGGTATTCGATAGTGGCATTGAATGGAAGTGCGGCCATCCCAAGGATCACTCCGATCACTTATATGGCTAGTGGTTTCGGTTGTTTTTCTTTTCTTGAGGATAGATATGGTTTGTCTATTTTCCTCAGAGTCACTGCTCGATACAGTGGTGGTTTTGGTTTTGCGTTTCTTGGAGGGTGTGGTTTGTTTTGGGGCTTTCTTTTTGGGTGTTGTAGCTTTCTTTTTAGAAGCTACAGATTTTCTCCGTTGAGAAATGTTAGAAAGTGTAGTGGCAGATGGGGCTGCGGTACCCTCAGGAAGAATAGTGGAAGAAGGAAAAGGTGGGGTAGAAGGGTATGGGATAATACCCTCCGTGGCCTCAATATGATCTGAGACATCAGCAGTCTCAAGACCAAGCAGTGAAAGAATGTGTGTGGGGAGCCTGCGGATAGGTCCAAAAATAGTTTGATCAGAGGAAGGAGTATACCTTTTGAGATCCTTAGTGACAAAGAAATTGATGTCACTTCCCATGTCGAGACCAACATCCGCATGCATATCAGAAATACACAAAGACCAAAAGCGAGCAAAAGTGAGCTCGGTTGGGTTTTCCTTTGGTTTCTCTTTGGGAATGTAATGGAGGAAATCATCCCAAAGAATTTGACCGTAGTTGACATCATGGCTTGTGAAGATGCTCCATACAAGTTCAAGGAGCTTGAGTCCCATGTTGTGAATGCCTCCGGTTCTGCCAGACAAACAGCGGATGACAAAGTGGCATACAAACTGCCAAACCGTAGGCAGCTGATTCTTCTTAAACTCACCAATCCCTCGGATTACTTTCTGGTAACCCATTTGGTAGAGTGCATTAGTGATATCGGATAAGGATGGAGTGAAGATTTTGATGGAGGGATGGATTAACAGGTTAATGGAGGTTAAGAATTTTTCTTTGGTCAAGATGACCAGGGAAACGTCGATGAGGTTCAGATGCACTTCTTGGGGGTTTTCCAGTGGTCTGTATGCAGACAAAGCACACTTAAAGAGTGTAGAAACGGGAACAACATTAGCGAATGCGTCGAACGGGCCAAATAAGATGTGGTTCTTGAGATGCTTGATCATCAGTTTGGTTGGAGCATTGTAAGATGGTTGATCGTCAAACACAGCTCTGAAGTTGGTTGAAGCGATTGTTGGTGATGTGGAACCGGTTTGATTCATCGAGCTTGAAGCCTTGGATTGCTTCTTGGATGCACCATATTTAGCCATTGAGAGTTATGAGATTGAAGTTCTTAAGAGTGTAACACCGAAATTTTCAAAACAAATTTTTCATTTAAAATCGTTTATCTCTTTAACACTTTTCACAAAAATCTCCATTTTGTTTAATTTACAATACATGACTCTTTTGTCCAATCAAATAATAAACCAGGATCCTCAAAATAAACGCTTCCTCTGGTGTGTACAATCGAGTCGGTGCCGTCCCGTGATACTGTGATAACCTGAAACACATAACACAAAACACTGTAAGCACGAAGCTTAGTGAGTTCCCCAAAATACCACTCTAACACATATTAGCCACTTGAGGCTATAACTCTGTTGACCCTTCGGTCAGTGTGTCTCAGTGGGACCCTCCAGTCCCAGCTCTCTGTGGGCCCTCTGACCCTAACTCTATGGACCCAAGGGTCCTAACTCTGAATCATGCATATCACATATCACAATAAATCTCAACATATAAATAGCATACAAACATACTGGCACATAATACGAAAAACACCACATATAGCACATATTAGCCACTCGAGGCTATAACTCTATGGGCCCTTGGGCCCTAACTTTGTGGACCCTCTGTTCCTAGCTCTGTGGACCTTCTGGTCCTATCTCTGATATACACACAACATAAATCACATAGAAATAATGCGGTGCTACACGTCACATACAATAACTCTGTCACATAACTCTGTTACCACTCTAGGTAAAGTATAGTGAGAAGACTCACCTCGGGTATCTCGGTAAATCTCTGACTCGGTAAATGCTGGCCTAGCTTCCATCTAATCATATCAAATAATACTCCATTTAGTATAACTCTCAAAGGCTAGACTATGTTCCCTTATGACACTCTCAGAACGGTAAAAGACCATTTTACCCCTCTCATAGCTCAAAGGCCCCACATTAGACCATACTCTAAAAGTCAACCAAAAGTCAACTCTCCGGGTTACGCTGCGCGTACCAGATGTGTATGTTGGGCGTACCCGGCTGCACCACAGAATCGGGGAGCACCACCCAGTACGCAGCGCGTACTAGGCATTACGCCCGACGTACTCCCATTCTTCAGGCCTTTTGCTCTTGAGGTCTTAATCAGTTAAAACCTACGTCCATATTTTAGATCTGACCCCTTCTAAGCCCCTTAATCCATAAAGTTGATGACTTTAAGCCTTTGCACAGCTGAACAAGTCACTAACTCCCAAAATGATCCAACCTTCAACTCTAGAAGGCTTAAAACACATGCATGACTCCAAAGTAACATCCAAGATGGGAACTTTATGGCTCTACATCACTGATAACACTGAAAAGGGACAGATCTCGGACCATGGAGTACTTTACACTCATAAAGTCTCCACCTTTGGGGTTTTTAGACCTAAAAAGGACACATACAACAACAACCAAAAGAAGAGGAAAGTTTTGAACTTTATACCTCCAAGAGTAGCTCTTTTCTCTGTAGATCTCAAATCCAAAATGGCACCTCAAGCTTTAGCCTCCAAGATCTCCTTTCCTTCTTCTTCACCAAGCCATAAAGCACCAACAAGCTCAAATCAACACTCTCACACACTAAGAACGATGGGGCTCTCTTTTAGGGTTTCACTCACTGATATGGAGGCTAAGGAATGAGCCATAACACCATTTAAATAGTGCATAAAGAGGATTAGGGTTTTTGCACCTGGGACGGGTACGCCCGGCGTAACTCTAGGTACGCCCAGCGTACCTTGGCGACTCTGCGTCCAATTTAAGTGCGTGAGTACGCGCATCGTACCCCTCTGGTATGCCCAGCGTACTCACTTGCTACACATCCTCCACTCAAGGACTAAACATGACAATTCAATAAAGAACAAGGATGAAAGATATGCACCTGAATCTCGGGGTGTTACAGAGAGCTTTTGTGAGTTCTTGGAGAGTTGAGAGAATAATCGATTAATAGAGAGCGTAAACGATTATAGAGAAGAAGGTGGGTTTATAAAGGGGGGGGGTAAAAGGATTTTAACCCTAGGTAAAAGATAAAACGGGGTAAGAAGTTGAATGGGGTTTTGGGGGAATCAATGATTCTGGGATTGAATCATAGCCACACAAATATGAAACGGGTTTTGAAGAGATTTGAGAAATCTTAAAAAGGGGTTTTGCATTTAATGGTGGAGTGGATGCATGGTAATATGTCAAGTAATCGTGGGTTGATAAGAGAGAATGTTGTAATTGATTGGACGTGTTTAGGAGAGGAAAGGACAAGTTGAGAAAGGATTGATTTGGGAATTATTCTTTTTGTCATCATTCCTAAAATAGGTCTGATACGGGGTTTATTAAGAAAGGTAAAGTGACAGTTTCTAAAGGGAATGTTTGTATTTTATTTAATGAAGGATCATTAAATAGCACACAAAGATTCAAGAGTTAATGAATCTGTTGGAATTTATTTGAGGTGGCTGCGGATGAATTCATCAATGCGGTTGAGAAACTCCATCGCGGATGAGAAAGAAAAAATTTCAGAGAATCTGTGAGACAAACACTTGTATGAAAATTAGAAATAAAGGAACATTAAGACCCATGAGAGGTACGTATGACATATGGTTGCGGTACCTAGACTGCGATATCAAAACCATCTATCATATGTAATTCTCTGTTAGAACCGCAATGGAGACCAAGGACGGTCTGCGGTAGCTAACACTTCAAAAAGAACTACGGGTCCGGATTCATCATTCCCAACATTTGTAAGAATACATTGAGTTTTGTAGAGTCAAGAGCTTTTGTAAAAACATCAGCAATCTCTTCATGAGTAGGAACAAAGATGAGTTCAATATTACCTTTCAGAATATGATCTTTGATGAAATGGTACCGTAACTCAATGTGTTTCGTCTTGGAGTGCTGAATAGGATTATGAAAGATAGCTATAGTACTTTTAGAGTCACAGTAAATTGGTATCCACAGCATTCTGTACCCGTAGTTTAGTAATTGTGTCTTCATCCAAAGAACTTGGGAACAGCAGCTGGCTGCGGCCACATATTCTGCTTCTGCGATAGATAGAGATACACACATTTGTTTTCTTGAAGACCAGCTTACAAGTCTTCCTCCTAGAAATTGACATCCACCTGAAGTACTTTTTCTATCGAGCTTACAACCTGCATGATCCGCATCAGTGAAGGCTTGAAGACTGAAGTCGTTGCCTGCAGGATACCATAAACCCATAGGTTTGCTTCCTTTACGATACCGAAGAATTTGTTTGGATGCGGTCATGTGAGACACTTTTGGATCAGCCTGGTATCTTGCACATACACCAGTTGCAAAGACAATGTCAGGTCTGCTTGCGGTGAGGTACATTAGGGAACCAATGATGCCTCTATAAGTCCTGTGATCCACAGATTCACCAGAGGGATCAGCAGAGATCTTATATCCGAAGGCCATAGGGACTTTAGCAGAAGACCAGTTATCCATTGAGTATTTCTTCAGAAGTTTTGTGGTGTATTTTTCTTGATGAATGAAAATTCCTTGCTGGATTTGTTTGACTTGAAGACCTAGAAAGAAGTTGATCTCCCTATTCATGCTCATTTTGAATTTGTTGGTCATGAGCTTTGCAAATTCATCTACCATATCTTGATCAGTAGACCCAAAAATGATATCATCCACATATATTTGTACCATCATAAGGTGGTCACCATTTGCTTTTCTGAATAATGTGGGATCAATCACTCCTCTTTTGTACCCGGATGAGACAAGAAAATCAGAGAGTGTCTCATACCAAGCCCTTGGAGCTTGTTTCAGGCCATAGACTACTTTTTCGAGCTTATATCAGTGGTCTGGAAATTCATCATTTTCAAATCCTGGAGGTTGCTGAAGATAAACTTCTTCTTTTAGTTCACCATTGAGGAAAACACTCTTAACGTCCATTTGGTGTACCTTGACATTTTTGTGGGCTGCGTATGCTAGAAAGATCCTGATGGCTTCCATTCGTGCTACCAGAGCATACATTTCATCGTAGTCAATTCCTTCTAGTTGACAATAGCCCTTGGCAACAAGTCTTGCCTTGTTTCGGATGACTGAGCCAGATTCGTTTAGCTTGTTCTTGAAAACCCATATTGTACCAACAATAGTATGACCTTGTGGAAGAGGAACAAGTTGCCATACTTTTTTTCTTTCAAATTCTTCAAATTCTTCTTGCATTGCAGCCATCCAGTCTGGTTCAAGCAAAGCTTCTTTGATCGTTCTAGGTTCAACCGAAGACATAAATGCTGCATAATGGCAGTGATTAGATAAGTCCTTGGAATACCGAGTCTGGATACCTGCGGATGGATTGCCAATAATTTGACCTGGTGGATGGTCTCTTGTCCATACATGAAGACGTGGCATTAGATGATCAGCAACTGCGGTAGAAGGAATGTCTTGGATGTCAGAGGAATCTGCGGTTGGAGATGGTAGTTCCCCCTGGATTTGAGAGCATCCTGCTGAAACATCTTGATCTACTGAGGCAGAATTTTCTTGAGGAATTGCCAGAGGTTGAGGTTCCCCCTGGATTGCGGATGGGAGTTCCTCTGGAACCTGAGAAGGTTCCCCCTGGAATGCAGATGAAAGAGTGACAATTCTAGGATCGGATCTAGTGTCAATATTCTCTAAGAGTTCGTCATCTGAGTCGTCTGAAGGTTCGTTTGATGGTGAAGCTTCACTTCGGGTAGGAATGTAAGCAGCCTCAGGTACTGGAACCTCAACGGTTGCAACAATATCCGGAGTAGAGCTTTCCCCCTCAACCGGAGAGGTGGAAGTATTGAGGGATACTACTTCAGATAGAGACGGTCCAGATACGTCAGCATTTTCTTGTTGAGCTGCGGATGACACTAGGACTTCGGATAGTTTCGTCGTTTCAATGGGATCAAACAGATCATCATAGTTGATTTCAACTAGATTTAGAGGTCTAGAAGTGGTTAGAATGTCACTTTCCATGATTGCAGTTGTTTCGGTAGACGGAGGTGCACTGCGGATGTGAGAGTCATCAAATTTCACATCAAAGCTTTCAATGATCAACCTTGTTCTTCTGATGAGCACTCGATATGCAACCTTGTTAGTGGAATAAACAAGGAAAATACCTTCGTCGGACTTCGGTGCAAACTTGTTGAGTTGATCTCTATTGTTGATCACGAAGTATCTACATCCAAAGATATGAAAGAAACGAACATTGGGTTTGCGATTGTTGCCCTTCATATGGCGTTTTATTGAGACGCTTGCACACAATACTTCAATTTTGAACAAAGCATGCGGTTGCTACTGCTTCGGCCCAGAAATAGAGTGGAAGTTGGGCGAAGTTAAGCATGGATCTGGCTGCTTCAACGAGTGTGCGATTTCTTCTCTCTACTACACCATTTTGTTGCGGTGTATAGGGTGCTGAAAAATTGTGAGAGATGCCTTTGGAAACTAGGAAACTGGTCAGAAGATGATTAGTGAACTCAGTTCCATTGTCACTGCGGATGCGTCTGACTGGAAGCTTGATTTGAAGTTCGATTTCTTTGATGAAGTTAATGAAGATTTGCGATGTCTCTGATTTGAGTCTGAGAAAAAAGACCCATGTGAAGCGTGTATAGTCATCAACAATAACCAGTATATACTTTTTGTGGTGAAGACTGGCTACGGTTGAGGGACCGTAGAGATCGATGTGTAATAGCTCTAGTGGCTCAGAGATAGAAGAATCCATTATCAGAGAATGACTTGCTTTGGATTGGTTACCGCATTCGCACGCTGGACAAAGAGTATCGTTGCTGAATTTGAGAATGGGGAGACCACGGACCAGTTCTCTTGTGACGAGGTTGTTGATGTAGCGAAAATTGAGATGAGATAGCTTACGGTGCCACAGCCAGCAGACTTCAGATACAACTTTAGACAGAAAGCACAGCTGCGGTTTACCAATGATGAGAGAAACATCTAGAGGATACATCGTGCCTTCGGAGCGAGACTTGATTAAGCAGGTGCTTTGATCACTTGTCATTATGTAACATAATTGATTGTCAAATTCAACTCGATGTCCTGCTTTACATAGTTGGCCAACACTGGTAAGATTGTGTTTAAGACCTTCTACATAAGCAACCTTCTGAATGGAAAAGTTCCCCGTAGTGATAACACCGTAACCTCGGATGACACCGTTTGCATTTTTGCCAAACGTGACATTTCCACTATTGCATATAGGCCTAAAATCCCGAAGGTACTCTAACCTTCCGGTCATGTGCAAGGAGCAGGCACTGTCAATTAACCATTCTTCTTCTTGTTCCTCCTTACACAAAGCCTGAGAATTAAACGGTTAGTTTAGGCATCCAAACGAGTTTGGAGCCAGGGACGATAGATGTATTCTTAAAGGATGCATGGTTCGAGGTTGCGAGGACAGGTCTTTTGTCATCTTTCAGAACGAGTCCTGGGTGTTTGTTCAGATTTGGATTGTTACGAGTTTTTTGAAAAGTACGAGATTTCTGACTTTGATTTGACTTGACATGAGATAAAAACCTTTGACAGCTGCACTGACATTTGCAAAAAGAAGGTTTGTCATTGAATCTCACATTGTGCTTGGTCAGCGGTTTTTGGGGTGTGTTGGACTTGAAATTAGTCCGAGGTGGGTAACTTTTGAAAGATTTGACATTTGAGTTCTGAAAAGTTTGTTTTGAACGAGGTTTCGCACGTGTAAATCATTGAGTTGCTCTAGATGGATTTGATAAAATTCCTTTCCATTTGTTTTGATTTGATTTTAAAAGTGTTGGAGTGGGTAAAACTCCTTTCCACTTCGGGTCAGTTGAAGAGTAGATCTGAAAAACATAGTTTCTAACAAGTTTGACACCTTTTTGGGTTGTGTCAGAAGTAGCAGAAGTGGCTTGTGAAACTGAACTTTCCTTTTTGTTTGTTTTCATGAAAGAAGAGTTTTCTGAACTCTTGGATTTTGGAATTTTCTTAATTTTTGAAAAATTTGGCCTACTTTTGTTTCGAGATCTAATTTCTTCTTTGAAAGCTCTTTTTGCCAAAAATTGTAGTGAATCGCAGTCATTGTTATTCAACTGTGGTTTCCTGGAACCTTTTGAATTATTTTGAAAACGTGGGCTAGAATCATCAGCACTTGAAGATTCTGGAATTTGAGAGCATTGGCCTACCTCAAAATTTTCTTTAGGCAATTCATGAAAAATCGGTTGAAGAGTTGTAGTTCCTTGAACTGAAGAGTTGCAGTCATTGTTTTTTAACTGCGGTGAAGATGATTTGACTATCGTAGAGTAGGTTTTAGATGAGACTGCGGTGGGACATTTCTGGGACATTTGACTATAGTCTGAGGACAAAGATGGAAAGTCCTCTAAGACTTCGGGGCCTTCAACAACAATTTCTTTATCAACTTCGGATGAAGCTTGAGAATTGGAGTGAGTTGTGCCACTGATGGGAGTTTGATCACATATGTGACTAGAATCCTCGGGCACAATTTCCTCAATGAAACGATTATTGCTCAAATTGTGTAATCTACCGAAGTGAGTTTTGATATCTTCGGGAAAAGTCTTGTCATTGACAGGGAAATGAAATTCTCTATCAGGAGGGACATACACTCCGTCTTTGTTGAATCGGGGTGAGGAATCCATTGCGGTAGGATATCCATTTGACCAACCCCAATCATATGTATTGTCTACGGTTCCATTGTTTACCAAATTTTCAATAGCCTCACTTTCATTAAACAGTTTTTCAATTAAAAGATTCAAGCGTACAATTTCTCTCTGAGCTAAATCTTTTTGATTCAAGGCTATTTCTAATTGAGTTGCACTTAACATTCTAGCATCTTTCTCTAACTCTAGATCCCTTTCTAACATTGCCATCTTAAGTCTCTTGTTATCCAGTCTTCCTCTCACGTGGAACATCACTTGGGACGCAATGTTCTTCTCATCTAAGGCTTTGTTATAGTCTAAAAGGACGGTAACACAAGTGTCATTAAGATCATCTATGTAGGGTTGACAATCATGCATGCTATAATTTAAAGTTTGGATCATGAGTTTTACCTGTTCAACGATGCTTAGAGTCCCATCTTTCGCCATGTAGCAATAGTTTTTGTTCAGTATTGCTGACCCATCATCATCCGCAGTGGCCAGCATGCAGATTTTCCCTTTTCCTTTAACACTGCTGATGGTCTCTTCTTCATCTCCTGATGACCAAACTTGATGGTCTCTTTTAACTTGAGCCACATATGCCCTTGCCTTTTCCTTTTCTTCCAATTCTTGAGCCATTCGAAGATAGAATGCTCTGTCCTTGACTACATTTGCCTTACAATCTTTTGCGAAGTGATTTTCTTTATTGCATTTATGACAAATCACAACATCATTCTTGTCTTCTGATTGAGTACCGGAGTCATTGTTCTGAGGAGACTGCGGTACCTCCTTGGGTTGATTGTTCTGAGAGACTTTAGGATACCGAGAGTTGTTGTTCTGAGGATCGAAGTTACGGTTGAATCGTGGTTTGTTGAATTGTTGATTCTTGCGGAAAGAGGAAGGTGGTATGCGGTTGAACTATTGGCTAACTCTAGCAATAGCCTTCTGAAAATCTTCTTCATCATCATACTCAGAATCTGCTTCGTATGACTTTGGTGGGTTGTCATACGAGGAAGAGTAGGATGACTGCGGTGGAGCTTGTGCTATGAGAGCAAGCGGTCCTCCGAAGTCAGCATAGTCTTTGAGTACAGTGGATTCTTGTGCTTGAAGTTCTCTATAGAGTTTGTAGAGTGATAAATAGTGAATCTTTCTGTCACCTTGGACTATCATTTTGGCTGTAGTCCAATGTCTTCCTAGACCATTAAGGAACTGGAGATTGGTTTCATGGTTGCTGCGGATGGTACTAGCATTTGATAACTTCGTGACTATCAGGTTGAATATTTTGAAGGAGTCTTCCAAACTTTCACCAACATGATCTTTGAAGTTGTTGAAGTCGTTGAGTGCGGTTGTGAGCTTCTTATCTTGTGCTTGTTCTAAGCCTTCGTACAGGTTTTTAAGTACATCCCATATCTCTTTTTTTGTCTTGCAGTTTATGATAATATCAAAGTTGTCAGGTGCAACACCACACGAAATTTCATAAAAAGCAACAGCATCATTTTCCATTTTATCGAGATCATCTTTGGTAGGACGACTCATAGTTGGTTGACCTCCTCCTAGTCTGGTTGCAGCGCCGTTAGTTTGGATTGGTGTGAGGACTGGAACATATGGTCCTTCTTCCACGGATCTCCATACATCTCTACCCAATCTTCTTAAGTACCTCTCCATTCTTTGTGACCAGTGATGATATTCATTTGCTACTAGTATTGGGGCTCGGTTAGAACCAACAACACTATTGGAGACATTCAAAGATAACGATTGTGCCATTTTTTTTTTTTTTGAGAAATGAGCTTTAGTGGTATAGAAGGCTTAATGAGTAAATCAGAGTTCCGATATCCGAAAAGCAACCACTTTTGCTCTGATACCAATTGTTGAGACAAAAACTTGGAGACACACTTGAACAAACGTTAGAAGAAGTAAGTTGCGGAATAGTTAATCTCTAAGGATCTAAAAGCTCAACAATAATAAAGTTAGATAGTTAGATAGTTAGTTGCGGAAACTAAAGAAATATAAATGACAAAAGTTATATCAAGAATACACTTAAACTGATTCATAACAAGGAATGCAGTCACTCCAAGTTAGTAAGCGAGATCAAGTTTAGTGATTAAGTCTAGAAGACATGCTCCGAAGAGAGGTTATGTTCCAGTAGCAGTTTGAGTGTGAAGATTGATAAGATAGATAACTGATGAAGATAAGCAAGATGATTGAATGAGAAATCTTGTGTATTGAGAAGTTAAGAGTTTTCACACTCACATATATCACCAGTACTTAATACATAAGAAAGAGTCTCTATTTATAGAGTTTAGAAAAGAACTACTCTATGAGCAGCCGTGCAAGGCATGCTGGACAATAGAGTGAATTGCATGGTAAAAGAAATAAATAAGACTGCGGATAGGAAAGACTTGAATACTCCGGATGCTGATATGGTTGTTGATGGAGAATGGTAGCGGTTACAGATGTAGAGATTGACTCCGGGTGCTATATTGGCTGCAAGTACTGAACCGTTGCGGTAGTTAAGTTCAAGAGGGTCACTTTTATGTTTCAACAACTCGTAACCAAAAAGAGCAAGAAATGATATTAGGAGAGAGAAGTATAACTTATTAGATTATTATATGATTAATAAGTTAATTGGAAATTATAGGAAAATAATTTGTTAATCTATTATGCGATTAATATATTATTTGAAAATAGATTGTTGATTAGCTGATTTATTATGTAATTAATAAATTAATATGAGATCAATTGTTAAATAATTGATTTGTTAATTTATATGATTAATAAAATAATGTGAAATCAATAAGAATTGATTAATTATTAATCAGAATTAATCTAGAATTAATTCGGGATTAGTTTGAATTAATTAAAGGTGTGAGGGATGAATTGTAATTGTTCAATAGTTAAACAAAAGAGGCAATTCTAAAACCATCCAAACATGGACTGTTTTGGGAGCTCTACTAGGGTTTCTGAGCCTCATAGTTGCATAAAAGAAAAGGATTTGAAATATGATTAAATCTATTATTTAATCAATTCAAATATTGCTTTACGTCCAAGTTACCTAAACTATAAATAGGATCCATTTGGCTTGAAAAATTCGTTCATGACATTACCTATAAGCATGTGCACAAAAATTCCCTCATATCGCCTCTCTCCTCCTTATCCTTGGGTTTCCTGTTTTGGGTGTGAGCTAATAGATGCATCATCCTTTTGGTGCTAACTTTCCAAGACCAACAAACATACTGGATTGAATTTATTTTTTTACTACAACAAATCAAAGGTATGTAACCTTAGTTCTTGTTTTTCGATTATACTACGATTTCAATTAGGGTTTATGTTATTTTTTTGCTCATTGTATGTTACATTCAAAGTGTTATGACATAGATCCTTTAGGTTGCATAGGCCCTTAAGTGTTAAGTGAAATTTCGTAAGCATATAGTTTCGTAACCTAAAACACCCATCAATGGTATCAGAGCCTAGGTCTGTGTGTGTCTAACATTGATTGTAGATAATTTCAATTGAACAAAATTGAATTTAGGAAATATCTATTTCTGAAGTCGTGACACACTGCCTGTCACGACATGATTATAGCTTAAAACGAAAATACAGGATTTTCTACCTAATTTGATTTATGTGGTTATTTTCGGTGATTATCTGATTTGAATTCTGCCAAAAATTCGTGTTTTGCATGTCTTAGATAATTAAAATAAAACCCTAAATATTAGGAGATAATCTTGGAAAGATAATATATAATTATAAGATTAATAAAGTTGACATATCCTTATGGTTTAATAATTAATTTAATATTAAATTAATTTAGATAATTAATATTTAAATCTTGTGTTTTAGAAAGTTTAAAAATACATCCTTATATATATATATATATATATATATATATATATATATATATATATATATATATATATATTAGACGTTTCATATTATATGTATAAGAAAAGTCAGTCGATTCAATAGTAAGCCTTATTCACGAAGCTATGCTATAAGAGAGGTATAAGGAAACGGCCTACAAAATGACCATTGAATGAGTGTCATTTTCACGCACCGCTCCTTTTCATGGTGAATGGTCGTTAGTCGAAAAAGTTTGATAGGACATAAAAGAATAAATGTATAATCTATAAAGTACTAGAACATTCTTTTAAAATTCCACTCTAGTTACATCAGGAAACATATGAAATTGTATGCTAATCGATGAATAAGCACATCATTTCTTTATAATTTGGTAGTGGAACGTGCGTGATGTGGGACCATAAAATTGAAATGATGAAACAACTTTTGTTTATAATTGTTGATGGAGCATGTATGGTTAACAGGGACACCAATGGGAGATTATAAATTTATCGGGGGTGTTTGAGTGGTTTGCATGATTATTCACATCTTAATTATGATGTTTAACATCCCAGTCATAGTTAGTAAGAGCATAAATCGAGATTAAACATGCCAATGATAAAATTTAATGAATCTCAAATGATCTATGAATTTCATGCGATTGAAATTGGAGAAATGTTTCTACCTACCAAAAATAGTTTCGCGATATGACTTTGACATCCCTTTTCATATTACAAAATGAAAATATGGATGC
The DNA here is from genome assembly GCF_051521515.1 of Lactuca serriola. Lineage (NCBI taxonomy): Eukaryota > Viridiplantae > Streptophyta > Magnoliopsida > Asterales > Asteraceae > Lactuca > Lactuca serriola. Next base: position 150,232,286 of record NC_136416.1, read on the forward strand.
TAGCCTTTATTTAATTTATGAGTTAATAATTAAGGATTAAAATAAAGTAACTTGAATTCTCTCTTTTCCCACTTTTAGATGTCTTAGGAAGATAAAAATGGTCTTCCTCGTGCTTATGGAAATGGTTTTCCTCAATCATTTAGAGATGGCCTTCCACATTTGAGTGAAGGTGAAATTATCTTCCCTTCCTTGGGTAATGGTGGAATTGGACATCTTCCTTCTTCTACTCTTCCACCTCATCCTCACGTAACTCTCCCAACTTCACGTTTTCCTCAAGTTGAAAGATATGAAACAACCCAAGCGCTATTGGTGTGTAAACACAAAGATGTAAACTATGTGTGTGCGCATGTTCTGAAAAATGATATCATGCATTGGCAAATTGGAAAGAATGGGTATCGTATTCCTGAAGAAGCAAGCGATTAATTTGGTTCTTATCTAGCTTCCTAAGTAACATGGTCAGTTCGTGGAGAACTTTCATATGAGGAATCTCTATGTGACCATAATTGATCTGACCCAAGTGTTGATAGTTACGAAAGCATAAATGCTTAAAAACACAACTAAAGAAGAAATGATTATAGGGTATAAAGTCAAGGTTTCCATGGAAATAGAAAATGGTAACATTGGTGATCAAGAAAATATTTCTCTTCCTAAATGAAAGGGCTCGATCAAGATCAAACTGTTTGATCATTTGGTAAAGAGAAATGCTCATTTTTAGATTGTTCCAAATGTGGATCCCAATGAGTCTATTTATATCTATTGATAATTGAAGGTACATTGGAAACGAAGCTATCCTTAAATACCTGAAGGATCTTGATGATTGTAAAGTCAATTTATGTGAGACTACTTCAGGTAAATCCATTATCTAACTCCATAAGTTCCTATTCTTTGACTCTTAATAAATAATGCAATGATCATATTTTGATGGTATTGCAGGATCTAAAAGAAAGAAAGGAAGCTCGAATAAAGTGAAGTAAGTCTGATCATGAGAAATGGACTTTGGTCATATGGTTTGATGGTCAGAATTTGGATCTACTACTAAGGAGTTAGGATAATTTAATGGATTGCTATTATTCTTCAGAGATGTCTAGAAATATAGTTTTTCTTTTATGCGTTATAAGGAGAAGTTCTAATTTTCCTTTAAGCAATAAAATGAAGTTTTAGTTTATGAAGTTGCCTTATTTTATATTTCATTGCAATGACATTAATGAAAGTGTTGGTTATGTTTCTAATAATAGAAATATTAATTTTAGATATTGATTCTTCTAGAACATGCTTGTGGTGCAATCATAATTAACAAAGTGAAAATAACTATCATCATCAAGTTTCAATTGGATAGAAACTTGGAGTCATAAAATTTGAATTGCATGATGCATGAGAATCTTTTTCATTGTAAAATTATGACTAATTTAGTTTTCACATGTTTTTGTGTCACACCCCGAAAACCAAAGGCAGAAACATTTCCGGAGATGACTCCACGTTGAGTATCAAACCCAATGCACATAGTAAAACAGTAAACACAAAACATTACATTACATAATTTTGTTTATATCTGTTTGAAAGAAAAGTTATACAAGTGTTATACAGATATCAAATGAAAAAAAGTAAAGACGAGTCTTCGGAACGCTCCGTCTTCTCCAAAAGGTGGCGGTGTACCTGTCTAACGCTGACCTGAGAATAAAAGCGGTTTGAAAATCAGCATAAAGCTGGTGAGTTCATAAGCGGTTTAGTTTTGAAAAGAATGAGTTTCCTTTGCTTTCTGAAAAGGTTGTTGTTCAAGAAAATCCCATATTTTCTTATGAAAACATTTTAGTTATCTTTTGTTACAAATTCGAAAACGGTTTGTTATGTCATTCCAGGAAAATCCCATATTTTCCTAATAGTTTAGTTATTTGTTTGTTACTTTATTCGTTTCTAATTTCGTTACTAGTTGTTATGTTACTTCAGGAAAATCCCATATTTTTCTATGTGTTGAGGTTGGTTCTTAAGTTTAATTTCGAAGTACTAATAGTGACCATATTTGTAGTATTAATTAAGTATTCTAAACTCTTAGTTGTTCTACATTCGAATGCCTATTAACTACTAACTTAGTTGTATTTTCGAATATTTGGATTCACAAGAAACGTACATTACAGTATTTTCGATTATTCTGGTGATTTCCAAAAGAGTACATTAGTTGTATTTTCGTATCTCTGACGACATTCTAAAGCGGATGTATTCGAAGCTCAGAAGAGGTCCAGAGGCGTACTTTCGTATCAAATTCGAAACTCTGGTGACACTCAAGGCGTACACTAAATGTATATTCGAAGTCTTGACGTCATCCAAAGGCGTTATTTCGCATTCGTAATCCTATTTCTATTTGTATTCGTATTCGATTTCGTATTAACCTAATAGTTATATTCGTATTTGTATTCGCATTCGTATTCGTACTATGCTATTGGTTAGATTCGTATTCATATTCGTTCTATCCTATTAGTTATATTCGTATTCGCATTCGTATTCGTACTAACCTAATAGTTATATTCGTATTCGTATTCGTACTATACTATTGGTTACATTCGTATTTGTATTCGTTCTATCCTATTAGTTATATTCGTATTCGTATTCGTATTCATATTCGTATTCATATTCGTATTCGTACTAACCTAATAGTTATATTCATATTCGTATTCGTACTATACTATTGGTTACATTCGTATTCGTATTCGTACTATACTATTGGTTACATTCGTATTCGTATTCGTATTCTAGTTCGTATTCGTATTCGTATTCGTATTTGTACTATCCTATTAGTTATATTCGAATTCGTATTCACATTCGTTTAGTATTAATCTTAGTTATGATTAGTATGACTTCTTTTACAAAAAGTAATATAGATCAAAACACTTTTTAAAGAAATCTGGCTTTAGTCTAACTGTTTAACCTACAATTCAAACCATTAGTTATCACGATTTTCATTATTAGAATCATACATGCAATTCAAACAAGTGTTTGGAAGGACCCGAGTGACGTTTGGGGACACATGTAGCTAGGATATTGAGTTTACTCTTCAAGAGTAAACTCATACATGAGTTTTCGGCCCTAATGACATATTCCCCATGAGTTTACGGCCGTAAACTTATGGAGGGGTACTTTTGGTTGCTAAATGGCTTCATATGACTTGGGAAAATTTTTTAGGATCAAATCTAGGGCATAGGAATGGGTTTAGACTTAGAAATTGACCATTTAATGGAGTTTACGGCCGTAAACTCCCCTATACCCAATTCTTATGTGTTTTGGTGATGCTAGGACAATCACATGTGATTCCAATTGATTTTTCCAAGCCTTGTATGGATTTTAGGGGCTTTTGGGCATGATTTTTGGAGTTTACGGCTCATGAACCCCCTCATGGCCGTTAACTCCCTAAATGGGTGATTTATTATGTTTTAAGGTCCAATTCTTGTTTCTGGTCATTCCTAGAATTTACCCCAAGACTCATGGTGTGTTTAAATGGCATTTTAACACATTTAGAGGAGTTTACTCCTCAAGAATATGAGTTTACGGCCCAAGCATGTTCTCGGACAGTAAACTCAAGTTTACTCCTCTAAATTGATGTTCAAGGTGTTCCAAGGCCAATCCCATAATTCTACAAGTCGTATCTAAGCCTTATTGGTGTTTTGGAAGAGTTTAAGGGCATAAAAATCCCTTTTATATGTGTTTACGGCCCAAGCATGCTCCAGGGCCATAAACACATGAACAAGGCTCTAAATCATAGTTCATGGCATTCTAAGTCCATTCCATAAAGTCATCTAGCCATATCTAAGGTCAAATTGTGGTTTGGAACGGTTTTGTTGCTCAAAAACCCCATTCATATGAGTTTACGGCCTAGGACTATTCTAGGGTTGTAAACACATGATAATGGTCCTAATCCATGGTTTAAACTCGAATTTGAAGGCTAGAGAGGTTACATAACAAGTTAGGGAAGGTACCTTGGTGATTAGAAGCCTTAAACTTGAGATTTGGACCCTTAAACTTGGATTTAGGAGAGAGGTTAGAGAGAGAGTATAGAGATGAAGCAAAAGCTTCAAATGAAAGCTTGAACACGTTTAAATAGGTCCTAAAACTTGGACACGATGAAATTCTACACGATACCGGCATTAAACGGGGTTTTTGGTTGCACCCGATTAAGTTTCCGTAACCCGGCGGGGACGTTTCTAAAGTCTCTGAAATAAACATTTTGGGCTAATTTCATGAGTTCCTAAGGGGTTTGGACACTCATTAGATTATAATAAACATATAAGTTTAAATAATTTAGCCCAAAACGAAATCGGAACGAATCGATAAACGGCGAATTTTTACGGGTAGAACGGGTTTTCGGCGATGGAAAATTTCGGGTTGTTACATTATTCCCCCGTTAGAGGGAATTTCGTCCTGAAATTCAAAAATTAAGATACAGATCATGAAATGAAAAGAGATGCGGATAGATCAGCTGCTCCGGGTTTTCAAGCTCCCAAGTGGCATCGGGTCTCCGCTTGACGATCCAGCGAACCCTCAATATCGGGACGCGTCTTGGTTTCGTTGGGTAGATACTTCTTAAGGACCGAGACGTGAAGTACCAGAGGAATTTTACTAAGTTCTTAGGGTAGCCGAAGTTTTAAGGTTACAGAATCGTTCCTACAAGTATCGCGAAGGGTCTAATGTTACTAAGTTACAGGCTTCTATAGGTATCTCTAGTGCCGACTTAGTTCCCTATCGCCTTAGCTTTTGGAAAGGTCCACAGGTATAATGGCCTTGCTTATATACATAACCAGGGAAGATGGTTGACCGAAGGGCACTACTATGAACTCGTGGTGATCATGCTAGGTCCTGGTCGCTGTATTGGACACATCATTCTTACTGAGGTTTGGCTACGAGGCAGTTCCAGGGATTAGGTTGATATGAGACTTGACCAGACGTTCGGAAAGAATTCTCGAGGATTTTCGGGAAAAGCATCGGGGAAAGAGTTGCAGACTTCTCGTTTCTCGGATATCACACGGACGAGGCATGCATGGGAAGCTTTCCAAGCGTTGATGCATGAAGATGTGAAGGTTGGATTTAGGTTTGATGTCGAAGATCATGAGAATCGGGTCAGAGGAAAGATTTAGACAGACGACCCTTTTCGAAAACAAGAATAACAGCATGAATGAGACTCGTTCATTACATGCCAATGATCGCATCAAAGCTTTTCACTAAAAGTTTACCATTAGAGCGAATGGAAAGGAATAATCATCCGAATTTAGGATAAGATCTAAGGCTATGACATTAACGTTCTCTTTCTCACTGGTTGATCATCTCGACGGTACACGTTTCGATTACTAACGAAGGATTTAGTTTAGAAAGATATTTGAATGAATGGTTAGCAAATTCTTTCAGCATTAGAATCGAAAAGGATCACGAGCACAAGATTCATCGAGGAGAAGTATACCTGTGGCAGCGGTGGGGTCGGCGGCTGTCCTTTATTGTCCCATAGTCAGGACTCTCCCGATGTTGCCAGATGTTACTGCCTTAGGACAGTTTCGTTTATAATGTCCGACCTCTCCACAACCGTAGCAGGTTTGACCGATACCAACTCCAGAAGCTTGACTAGTTGGTTGGGTTGGGGTTTTGCAGCTTCGTGCGAGGTGACCTTTCTGGCCACAGCTTTTACAAAACGTTGCACGACAGGGGCCAGGGATGCGATGGTGGTAGCTACATCAGTTACACCACGAGAGGATACCGGCATATCCAGTGACGGGTGCTTGGGCTGAGGAGCCTACAACAGATACAACAACAGGGGTAGTGACAACGTGGACTGCCACTATCTGCTGTTTCTTCGAGGGTTCCGGGGAAGACTGACTCTTCTTCTTCTTTTTCCAAAACTTTCTTTTCTCGCCACTCTTTTCTGTTGGCTCAGGAGTGGTGTCTGCTTCTTCTTGGTCATCATTGTGATTGATCAGGGTTTGCGCTAGACATTTGGCGCTGTCATAGGTATCTGGATTTGCCGCTATAACGTTCCCTTTTGTTGGCTGGGTTAATCCCCGGATGAACCTCTCAATCTTTTTACTTTCCGGGGTAACAAACCCTGCACAAAGCAGTGCCATGTCGTCAAACCTTGAAGTGTAAGCGGAGAATATCGGAACCTTTCATCTTTTAGGTTCCAGAGTTCATGCTCCAGCTTCTGGATTTCACCCTGAGGTCAATACTCCGCGTGCAGAAGTTCCTTCATAACTTCCCATCCCATAGCATTGGCTATAGGTAGAGTCAGGGATTTGACTCGGCCGTTCCACCAAGTCAAAGCTTTATTGATGAGCGTACAGGTGGCAAATTTTACCTTGTCGGATTCCGAACATGCAAAAATCTCGAAGATAGATTCGATTTTTTTCTAACCACCGAGTTAGAGCAATGACACCCCCTGTGCCATCGAAGAATGTGGGTTTTGCGTTCATAAAGTCTTTATAGGAACACTCCTTCTGGTGTCCCTGATTACCTTCCAGGTTTTGGGAACCACCCCCTGAACCACTGGGGTTTAGTTGAGGCAAGATGGCTGATATTGTGGCAGTAATGGCTGCCTGAAGTGTTTCCAGATCGATTTGAAGAGGAGGTGGTGGCGGCGGAGGGTTGTTGGTGTTCTTCGAGCTGGGTCTCTTTCTTGGAGGCATCTTGATCTAAAAAGATCAGGAAAGAGAGGATCATAAGTCCTCTGAATTGAATCAAGAGATATGGATCAGGGGATATCTCATCAAGACAGATATAACATTATATTAAGTGATAAGGCAGGAAAGAGTTATCAAGGTAGATAATTTTATCTCTAGAGGAATGATCAAGGAACAACGCGTATACGAGGATTTCTACAAAGGATCGGCTCGAGAAATACTCCCGTAGTATTTCATGGTTCGCTGCAACGAAGGCTCGTTGTTTGGGGTATTGGGTAAGTTTTAGGTATGCTGCATACCACAGTCACTCCCAAGCACATGTTGGCCGTGTCTCGAATGAATATAGTTGGTCAGGCTATATTGATCCTAGACATGACTACATAACTGCCCAGGTTTAACCGCAGCGTACAACACCGATTTACTTATATTTTGTTCTACTTGTAGTACGGATTTCGACGGTTGGTATACTTGTATACTTTAGAAAATACTTATATTTGTAGAGTATACTTTTAGTTCAGAGCACTTAGGCCCGTTAATGTTTATAGTCTTATACCATGTAAGCTTTGGTATACTAGTTCACTATAAACTAGGGCTCTGATACCAATCTGTCACACCCCGAAAACCAAAGGCGGAAAAATTTCCGAGGATGACTCCACGTTGAGTATCAAATCCAATGCACATAGTAAAACAGTAAACACAAAACATTACATTACATAATTTTGTTTACATCTGTTCGAAAGAAAAGTTATACAAGTGTTATACATATATCAAATGAACAAAAGTAAAGACGAGTCTTCGGAATGCTCCGTCTTCTCCAAAAGGTGGCGGTGTACATGTCTAACGCTGACCTGAGAATACAAGCGGTTTGAAAATCAGCATAAAGCTGGTGAGTTCATAAGCGGTTTAGTTTTGAAAAGAATGAGTTTCCTTTGCTTTCTGAAAAAGTTGTTGTTCAACAAAAATCCCATATTTTCTTATGAAAACAGTTTAGTTATCTTTTGTTACAAATTCGAAAACGGTTTGTTATGTCATTCCAGGAAAATCCCATATTTTCCTAATAGTTTAGTTATTCGTTTGTTACTTTATTCGTTTCTAATTGCGTTACTAGTTGTTATGTTACTTCAGGAAAATCCAATATTTTCCTATGTGTTGAGGTTGGTTCTTAAGTTTAATTTCGAAGTACTAATAGTGACCATATTTGTAGTATTAATTAAGTATTCTAAACTCTTAGTTGTTCTACATTCGAATGCCAATTAGCTACTAACTTAGTTGTATTTTTGAATATTTGGATTCACCAGAAACGTACATTACAGTATTTTCGATTATTCTGGTGATTTCCAAAAGAGTACATTAGTTGTATTTCCGTATCTCTGACGTCATTCTAAAGCGGATGTATTCGAAGCTCAGAAGAGGTCCAGAGGCGTACTTTCGTATCAAATTCGAAACTCTGGTGACACTCAAGGCATACACTAAATGTATATTCGAAGTCTTGACGTCATCCAAAGGCGTTATTTCGCATTCGTAGTCCTATTTCTATTTGTATTCGTATTCGATTTCGTATTAACCTAATAGTTATATTCATATTCGTATTCGCATTCATATTTGTACTATGCTATTGGTTAGATTCCTATTCATATTCGTTCTATCCTATTAGTTATATTCGTATTCGCATTCGTATTCGTACTAACCTAATAGTTATATTCGTATTCGTATTCGTACTATAATGTTGGTTATATTCATATTCGTATTCGTTCTATCCTATTAGTTATATTCATATTCGCATTCGTATTCGTACTAACCTAATAGTTATATTCGTATTCGTATTCGTATTCGTACTATACTATTGGTTACATTCGTATTCGTATTCGTACTATACTATTGGTTACATTTGTATTCATATTCGTATTCTAGTTCGTATTCGTATTCGTATTCGTATTTGTACTATCCTATTAGTTATATTCGAATTCATATTCGCATTCGTTTAGTATTAATCTTAGTTATGATTAGTATGATTTGTTTTACAAAAAGTAATACAGATCAAAACACTTTTTAAAGAAATCTGGCTTTAGTCTAACTGTTTAACCTGCAATTCAAACCATTAGTTATCACGATTTTCATTATTAGAATCATACATGAAATAAAACATTTCAACTGAAAATACATTTAAGTACAAGATTCCTTGTACTTTTGCTTGTATTCCCCTCCTGAAAACGTTGAAAACCATTTGAAAAACACATGAAAAAGGGTAGGGGTATGAACGCACCGGTTGAGAAATGCGTCAGTTTGGATCCTAAACTTCAATTTTGGGTTCGCGAACGCACAAGATTCCTATGGATTATGAAATGATACAGATTTGTATCTAATTAGGACTTGATTAATTTATTTGTTAGGGACATACGCTTCTAGTTCCGAAAACACCCCATTACAAGTGTTTGGAAGGACCCGGGTGACGTTTGGGGACACATATAGCTAGGATATTGAGTTTACTCTTCAAGAGTAAACTCATACATGAGTTTTCGGCCCTAATGACATATTCCCCATGAGTTGACGGCCGTAAACTCATGGAGGGTTACTTTTGGTTGCTAAATGGCTTCATATGACTTGGGAAAATTTGCTAGGATCAAATCTAGGGCATAGGAGTGGATTAGACTTAGAAATTGACCATTTAATGGAGTTTACGGCAGTAAACAAGGAGTTTACGGCCGTAAACTCCCTTATACCCAATTCTTATGTGTTTTGGTGATGCTAGGACAATCACATGTGATTCCAATTGATTTTTCCAAGCCTTGTATGGATTTTAGGGGACTTTTGGGCATGATTTTTGGAGTTACGGCCCATGAACCCCCTCATGGCCGTTAACTCCCTACATGGGTGATTTATTATGTTTTAAGGTCCAATTCTTGTTTCTGGTCATTCCTAGAATTTACCCCAAGACTCATGGTGTGTTTAAATGGCATTTTAACACATTTAGAGGAGTTTACTCCTCAAGAATATGAGTTTATGGCCCAAGCATGTTCTCGGGCAGTAAACTCAAGTTTACTCCTCTAAATTGATGTTCAAGGTGTTCCAAGGCCAATCCCATAATTCTACAAGTCGTATCTAAGCCTTATTGGTGTTTTGGAAGAGTTTAAGGGCATAAAAACCCCTTTTATATGTGTTTACGGCCCAAGCATGCTCCAGGGCCATAAACACATGAACAAGGCTGTAAATCATAGTTCATGGCATTCTAAGTCCATTCCATAAAGTCATCTAGCCATATCTAAGGTCAAATTGTGGTTTGGAAGGGTTTTGTTGCTTAAAAACCCCATTCATATGAGTTTACGGCCTAGGACTATTCTAGGGTCGTAAACACATGATAATGGTCCTAATCCATGGTTTAAACTCAAATTTGAAGGCTAGAGAGGTTGCATAACAAGTTAGGGAAGGTACCTTGGTGATTAGAAGCCTTAAACTTGAGATTTGGACCCTTAAACTTGGATTTAGGAGAGAGGTTAGAGAGAGAGTATAGAGATGAAGCAAAAGCTTCAAATGAAAGCTTGAACACGTTTAAATAGGTCCCAAAACTTGTACATGATGAAATTCTACCCAATACCGGCATTAAACGGGGCTTTTGGTCGCACTGGATTAAGTTTCCGTAACCCGGCGGGGACGTTTCTAAAGTCTCTGAAATAAACATTTTGGGCTAATTTCATGAGTTCCTAAGGGGTTTGGACACTCATTAGATTATAATAAACATATAAGTTTAAATAATTTAGCCCAAAACGAGATCGAAACGAATCGATAAACGGCGAATTTTTACGGGTAGAACGGGTTTTCGGCGATGGAAAATTTCGGGTTGTTACATTTTGTGAGACAAGTGAAGGACTAATGGATTTAGTACATGTGGATACGGACTTTTTAGAGCCACCACAAGGGATGATAACTCTATTCATCATCATTTTTTGATTCTTTAGTAAATATGGTTGTGTTTATAAGATTAAGCAGAATTATAATACTTTTTAAAAGTTCGAAAAGTAGAAGAACAAATAAAAGAATCTATTAGGAAGAAAGATAAAAGATTCTTCAATTTGAAAGGAAAGGAGAGCAATTTAGTATCTTGTTTTATGATCATCTTGGTAAATTGTTGAATTGTGTCACAATTTATCCTCAAAGAAGATCTTAGTGCAATTGTATGACTAAGAAGATGAATCAAACATTGTTGGAAATAGTTAAATCATAGATGAGTCATAATTTTTTCCAATCAAGGTTTAGAGCCATGCTCTAATAACTATAAATTGTATCATGAAACTCATTTGAAACTAAGAAAGTTGATAACACCTTGTAATAACATTTTCTTACTCTAGAACATTTAGAATTGGAGTTGTGATGTTTTTGTTGATCGAGAAACAAAAAATAAATTGAGTCCTATTTTATGAAGTGTTTTCTTTCGGGAATCCACACAACCTTTGAATATTTGTTTTAGCTCGTCAAGGAATTTTCCTTGAGAGAAAACTCATATGTCAAGAAGTCTGTGGGAGTCATGTTGATCTTGATCTTGCAAGAGTCAACCGACAATGATCCTTTTATTATCACTAGCATGCGACATGAGGTTGATAACTTGTTGTGTTTAATTGACATTCTTATTTTTGTGCACTTACAGTTGAGTTTGCAATGCTTATGAGTTTTATGTTCTTCATTTAACTGTAAAAGCAAAGCATGTTGGTAAGTGAAAGTATACTGATCAATATGGGTGAGTTGCTAACAACATGGAAGCATTGGTAGGCCCTTGAGCTGCCAGAAGGCAAGAAATTTAGAATAGCAAAGTTCAGTCCATGAAGGAAAGCTAAATTTAAATTTGGTTTGACCAACCTTGTCTTATAACTATAAGTTGGTAATGATATATTCATATTGATGGGAACGTTTGCACCATCAAATATAGGTAATAAAGGTTTGGTTCTAATTCATGAAAATTATTATGAGGAAATACCTTAACTAATGGATTTTAAAGACCCGGTAAAGATAAACATATGGATATTGGTTGTGTTACCTGCATTCTCAAATTCCCAATATGATTACGACATCCTTCTTCATATTTCTAATTGTGAGGAATGAAAAGTGATTAACTTTCGGGAGATATATCTATCAAGTCTTGAAAGGTTTAAACACACACACACACACATACCATCCAACTAAGGTGTATAAGCTAAGGAAGTCTAGTTAGAGACTGAGTTAGTCTAACTGTAGCGAAAAACACAGTTGTGGAATGTCATCCCCGTATAGATCTATACACAAATCCCCGCTCTCCCTCCAAGAGACTCTAGTTATAACTACACACTACGATCGTACACTTAATAGGTGCCAACCGACAAAACTCACTAGATCCTTAATCGAATTTACGTGAAGAAAAAAGAATAAACTCATTCCAAGCCCAATGAACCATGTAAGTGAACCACTAAGGCATCGCTAAACATGTAAATCATTTCAAGGCCCAATTGGAATGATTATTATATAACATGGGCCCGAAATATATATGAAAGGACAACTAAGGCCCATTTCACTTGTAAGGTATTTACAGGCCCAAATACTACACAATAGTATCCAAGGTCCGTCGCACATGTTAATGGGTTAATGAGGCCCAATAAACATATAAATAATATACAGGACCTATCAAACATATAAATGGGCCACTAAGGCCCAATAACCTAGAAAATGATCAAATAAATCTGTTTGTTAGTTTATCGTTGGTTGGTTCAAGTATTCACTAAAATAACATAAAATCCCACTTTTTGTAAAAATGACGTTTTTGGCCCAATAAGCCAAAAATTTACAATTAAGGCCCAATTTTTGTTAGAATAACACGTTAGTCTCCATTTTGTTCAAAACTTGTGTTGATGACTAGTTTGTGGTAAAAATAACATTTAAACCCATTTTTGTCAAAATTATCGTTTTTGGCTTGATTTTTGTGAAAACACAGATTTTTCTTGTTTTGGGCTTTTCTGACCTAGTTGTTGGAAAATTCGTAGAAACATCATCGTAAGTCGAAATTTAGATCCGTAAATTCTGGAAGTTTGGAAATTGTTTTTACTTTCTTCAAAATTTTTCTCATAATTTTTAATGGCTTCTAACAAGTGTGAAATTGCTCTCCTTCACAGGCTGGTCCGAAATTACTTCAAATCTGATAGGCAGTTTTGTAAAATTCGCCAAAAATTGTAGAAAAATCGTATGAAAACATGAGCGTAGTCATTTTAAAGGTATAAACCTGAAGCTTTTTCATGTAAAACAGTTTTGAGAAATATTATAATTTAGATGGTCAAAACAGTTCGAGATTGGACCAAAACGTTTCTGTGAAGAGCTAATTTTAGAGTTTAGTTTATAGATCTTGGAACACAACACTCATTTTTACTGTTTTAAGTGTATAAATCCCAGATCTACTAGTTTACATGTATTATATGTGATAACACATACTTTTCTCAAGATTTTCATGTAGATCCAAGTGATAAACTTAATATTCTTAACATAGTTTTAGATTTATGAAGTAAATAACACATAACCACCAAATAAATCATGATAAACACACATAATCATGCATACACACATAGATCTACACAACACAACTTATATTCTTCCCAAAAAAAACCAAAAACAACGGGGTATGAACTCACCTTGGGGTGATGGATCGGTTTTGATGAAGAAATGGAAGAAGATTTTTGATCCTAGCAAGCTTTCTTGAGTAGATCTTGAACTTAGATGGTTCGAAGAACACGATCCACAAAAATATGGGTGTAAGAGGAGATTTTTGAAGAGATCAAGAAGCTAATCCATAAATTTAAGCAAGACTTACCCAAGATTGATGGTCTTTAGTGAAGATCTGCTTGAAACACCTAGAGATCTCGAAAAGTTGGATGGAAGGCAGGAGGATGTTCTTGAGTGTTTTGAGAGAGTTTTCTTGAAAGATTTTTAAGAGAATAAGGGTGGTGTGAGGTTTTTTCGCCGAGAACAAGAAGAAGGGAGGAGAGAGGGGGAGTGAGGTGATGTGCATGGAGATCCTCCATGCAATAAAGAGGTGGCAAGCTCTCATAAATCCTCTAATTTCCTTTTATTTTTGTTTCTTTTCTTCATTGGGCAGAGAATTGGGCTTAAGATGAATGAAATTGAATTAGTTTGGCCCACTCTTGGCTTTACTCGATTTTGTGAAGCCCAATAAATATGTTTCGGCCCATTGGGCCCTTAGGTGCATTTACGGCCCAATTTGACCTAAAAGAATGGATTTATAGTCTCTTAGGGTGAATTGGATTAGTTATGGCCTAATAAGGCCCATTAGGGTTAGAATGGATCATTCTCGGCCCAAATGGTCCAAAATGTTATAGATTTGTGAATTGGGTCCAATAAGAGGGTCCTAGTCCATAAAGAAGTTGAACCGGGATTTCTAAGGTTTCCAACCCTTAGTTCAACATATGAGATGTATTTGAATGAGATTAGAGTATAGTATTCACTTAGACTACAGGCTTTTACAATGGATGATGTTTACATGGGAATAGGATTTCCTAGCAAAATGCCAGTTGTGACATCATCCCCCCGTTAGAGGGAATTTCGTCCCGAAATTCTTTCGAAAGATAGGATCATGAATGAGAGATTGGGTGAGGGTACTTCTGCTTCATCTGGTCTTCTCGTTCACATGTGAATTCCGATCCACACTTGGCGTTCCATCGAACCTTCACAATCGGAATGCGGCTTTGTTTTGTACGCTTTACTTCCCTATCCAATACCTCGATTGGTTCTTTGACGAACAGGAGATTCTCGTTTATTTTGATCTCTTCTAAAGGCACTTTTTCAGATTTGAGATGCTGAACACAATGTGTACGTTGCTGAGTTCGGCAGGTAGCTGCAGCCTATAAGCCATTGGACCAATCCGGGCAAGAATCTCGAATGGTCCAATGTATCGCGGGTTCAGTTTTCCCGTTTCCTAAAGCGAATAATTCCTTTCTAGGGAAAGACTTTTGATAGTACCCGACCTTCGATTTGGAATTCCAGAGGTTTTCGTCATTTGTCAGCATAACTCTTCTGTCTGTCTCGTGATGTTTGAAGTCCAGTTCTGATTTGGATTATCTTCTTTGTCGTTTCGCGAATGGTTTTTGGTCCCGTGAGAGTACTGGCAAGTGATCTGCATTTATGACCATAAAGAGCCTCGAAAAGAGCAACCTGGATGCTCTAGCAATAGCTTTTGAGGTATAAGAATTCAGTCAAAGGCAACTGGGTATCCCATAACTTGTTGAATTCAAACACCCAGACTTGGAGCATAACTTTGAGTGGTTGAATGGTCCGTTCGCTTTGGCTATTGGTTTGAGGGTGGTAAGCAATGCTCAGGACTAGCTGTATTCCTATAGCCTTCCGAAGTGACTGTAAAAATCTTGAAGTAATTCAGTTATCTCGATCCACGCAGTGCTTTGTCTGTGGTATTCTCTGACTTTAATGCTTTCCGAGGTCGGTCGTAGGTGTTGATAGTGCTTTATTCTTGCTTCGTGAGCAGAAGAGTATGTTATTAATGAAAAATAATGAAAAGGCTGACTAGGAATGGTTGGGAAAACTTGGTTTGTAGGTTCCATGAATACCGTGGGATCATTCGTTAGACCGAAGGGTATCACGACAAATTTGAGATGGTTGTGACGAATTTGGAAAGCAGTTATTGGAATGTCCTCTTCTCGAACTCAGAGCTGATGATAACTAGTTCTTTGATCTATTTTGGAGAAGCAACCAGCTCCTTGGGGCTGGTCAAATAGGTCGTCAGTCTGAGGGAATGGGTATCGATTTTTTATAGTGAGCTTATTCAATTTCCTAAAATCAATGCACATTCTAAAGGATCCTTCTTCTTGAAGAACAAGACCGAAGCTCTCCAGGGTGAGAAGCTTGGTCCGATGAATCCGTTGTGCAACAATTCTTCTCAATGGACTGGATAACTTCTGAATTTTCGGTGGGAGCTACCCTGTAGGATGAATTGGAAATTGATGTGGTTCCTGGTATGAGGTCGATTCGAAATTCGACCTGTCTCTCTGGGATATTCCCGGAAGTTCTTCAGGAAATACATCCGGAAAATCGCATGGTACTGGAGTACCATGTATGATTACTTCTTCCTTGGTCTTGTCCACAACATGAGCGAGGAAAACGTAGTTCTTCTAGTGCAGGAACTTCTGTGCCTTGATGCACGAGATAGGACGAGGATTGGAGCCAGGTTTATCACCATGGATTATTAGAGTTTCGTGATTAGGAAGGTGAAGGCAAACGGCCTTCTCGCGACACATAGTATCAACACGGTGGGGGCTTAACCCAACCATGCTGATTATCACATCAAAACTCCTAATATTTACTGGCATTAAATTTTATTTGAAATGAGTGGTTGTTTAGTGTTAAGGTGTACCCTACATAAATATCCTAGGTTGATTCGGTTTTTCCCATTAGCCATCTCCACCATGAAGGCTTCGTTTAGCTTATGGGGTTGTTGTTTTAGTAAGTGCTCGAATTCGTTACTAACGAAGCTTCGCTCAATTCCACTATTGAATAAGATGCAAGCAAAAGAGTTGTTAAGTTGGAACGTACCAGTAACAACCATCGGGTCTTGGACTGCTTCGCCTTGACCTATGGTCAGGACCATTTCTGATCCTTCTGCTCCTTGATTGTTAGCCTTGGGGGAAATTGCGCCTGAAGTGACCGGTTCCTCCATACCCATAGCAAGTGTGACTGTTCTCATCATTGGAGTTGTTGTTAAGGTTGTTGCAGTTGTTGTTGTTTTTGTTTGGCTGATGATTCCGTCGTGGATAAGTTCTATTGTATTTTGTGGTGTGACCCTTTCGGTTGCATTTCTTACAATGCAGCTCCCTGCAGGCTCCCTTATGATGGAAATTGCACTGGTTGCATTTTGGAAGGCTTCCAGCATATGGTCTCGCTGATGTTGGTGTAATAGGGGTAATGGCCGCATGAACATCAACAACATGTTGCTTCTTTGAGAACCCTTGATTTGGTTTTCCCTTTCTCTGACTTCCAGGCTTTCTCTTCCTGCTCTTAAGCTTGGGGTTTAGTATGCCTTAATAAGTTGTCACTTGTTGGTTTCTGTGCTTGTTCCTTCGGCTGGAGTTGTCAATACTGTTTCCACCTCTATTGGTGTTGTTTTCGTTGAGTTGTGCCATCGCAGCGGTTACTGCTGCTGTTACAGCAGCTTGGAATGTAGCAGAGTCTGTCTGTAGGAGCGGTGTCTTGCGGGTGTGCTTGTTATTTCTGTGGGAAGACATTTTTCCTGCTTCATGATGTTAAGCCAGATCGTAAGTAATGATCGTCTTTCCTGGTTGTACTCTATAAATTCCGCGTCTTGTCGTATGATTCTCATTGTTTCCATTTACATCCCTATGATGTATTTACGGTAGTAGGTAATCACAAACTTGGCATGATTGTTACATCTATCCTTAGAGTATATGTTTTGTTTTTGGTTTCGAGATCCTTAAGTATCTAGCGGTTTCGAGAGTTCGGTTGTGCTTATAATAGAATTTATGAAATAAAGATAGCACACAATTGTTTCATTGGTAAGGACCATCTTAGTACACGAAAGAGAATCATAACAAATGGTAGTGGGGGGGAGTTGATCTTACTTGTGGCAGAAAGTGTCCGGTGGTGGTTCTAATGAAGTGGATGCACCCTGAAGATGAGCTACTTGTCGCTCGGTGTCTCGTAGTCGTGCCTCCTGAACTAACTGTCTCGTTTGGGAGTCCCGATCACTTCCTCAGTTTGTCTCTCAGTTCTCTCAACAACAGCCCGCATTTTGTCCATTTGCTTGTGGGTGTCCTGAGTTTGGTTGCCAATGTCTCGGATGCGCCGGACCATGACTGGGAGGGCCCGGTCAACTGGTCCTCTATGACTAAGATTGAAGAGACCTCGGTTCCTACTGTAGTGTGGTCATATCCCCTGCTGGTGACTCCATCTCCAATTATCATGTGCCCATGGGGCGCAGGGCCATCGGGGCCCTTACGATAATCCGGTACTCTTGCCATGTATGGAAGATTGATGACGTTGGACCCTGCATTAGAGTCATCATCGTCAATTCCCTCGAGCTCTTTCTCTTCGAGGTTTACTATCTGTTTGGCGGGCTCATCTGTAAGTTCTACTTCACGTTCCTCCTCTGGTTCTTTCTCTGAGTCTTCTTCTGGGTCTTCCTTTGGATCAAGCCACCCTACATTCCCCTAATTAGGGAGATATGGTTCTCCTGGCTAATGATACCCGGCAATAGCGTTCGCACGAAGTTGTATAAATACTAGAAACAAACAGCACACCAAATACTCCTATAGTGTTTTAAATTTTTACTTAGGTTTGGTTCTATAAGATCTTTGGACAATTAAATGGTAAGTTTTTGATTCATTGTCCATCACAATTACTCCCGAACACATGTTGGTCGTATTATGAGTAAATGTAGTTGATCAGGCTACATTCACTCCCAATACGACTACATAACTGTCCGAGTTTAATAGCGATGTTCAAATCCTCCAACGTCTTTTACTGTTCTTGTTGTGTTATTATTCTAAAATGCACACAAAGCTATGTATTTTAATTATTATGTTCAGAGTTTTTTAGTCCCATTGTATTTATAGTTGCATATCCTATATGATTAGATATGCTAGTTCACTATAAACACTGCTCTGATACCAATCTGTCACACCCACGAACCAGACGGCGGAAACATCGGGGGGCTTGTGTGTGACTTCATCTTGAAATATCATTACAGTGAATATAAATGAAACATAACATCATCATCATCACACATGTATTATAACAACATTCATTGTTTACATCGAGTATTGTATTTCGATTTTACATGCCAAAATAGCCAGAGTATGATGAAACAAAATATAACACAATATCCATTAGTTTGTTTCGTTCATCCTGCTTCAACGGTTTCCTGAGAATACAAGTTAATTTAAAAAGGTCAACATAAAAATGTTGGTGAGTTCATAAGCATGTTTGTGAAAATAATTTGTATAACTTTGAAACCACCATAAAATCCTATATTTTTTGCAAACTATTTAGTATGTTTGTGTCAAATCTTGTATTAATGCATGCATGTTATTGTTTATTTGAATGAAAGGGGTAAAGAGAATGTAGAGGGAATGTAAAGAGCTTGTAAAGAGAATGTTCCCAGACAACCCAATGTTGTCTGTAAAAGGGAAAGCTGCCATACCAACCCCCGAGGTTGAGTACCAGTACGAGTATGTTTCCGACTAATCCAAGTGAAAAGAGAATAGTCCTCCGTAAACTACATAAAGCTAATTCCTCTAAGTGAGCCATCATAACCATACTAAATAATGAAAAATTCGCCTGTCTTGGCGTTGTTGGACGCCAATTTTGATTATAAGGTTTTCATCACCCTAGACTGAGTTAGTCTAACTGTAGCGAACAACTCATGTGTGGGGTGTCATCCCCATATAGATCTATACACAAATCCCCACTCTCCCTCCAAGAGACTCTGGTTATAACTACAGGCTACGATCGTACACATAATAGGTGCCAACCGACAAAACTCACTAGATCCTTAATTGAATTTATGCGAAGAAAAGTATAAACTCGTTTCAGGCCCAATGAACCATGTAAGTGAACCACTAAGGCATCGCTAAACATGTAAATCATTTCAAGGCCCAATTGGAATGAGATTATATAACATGGGCCCGAAATATATATGAAAGGACAACTAAGGCCCATTTCACTTGTAAGGTATTTACAGGCCCAAATAGCACACAATAGTATCCAAGGTCCGTCACACATGTTAATGGGTTAATGAGGCCCAATAAACATATAAATAATATATAGGACCTATCAAACATATAAATGGGCCACTAAGGCCCAATAACCTAGAAAATGATCAAATAAATCCGTTTGTTAGTTTATCGTTGGTTGGTTCAAGTATTCACTAAAATAGCATAAAAGCCCACTTTTTGTAAAAATGACGTTTTTGGCCCAATAAGCCAAAAATTTACAATTAAGGCCCAATTTTTGTTAGAATAACACGTTAGTCTCCATTTTGTTCAAAACTTGTGTTGATGACTAGTTTGTGGTAAAAATAACATTTTAAACCCATTTTTGTCAAAATTATCATTTTTGGCTTGATATTTGTGAAAACACAGATTTTTCTTGTTTTGGGCTTTTCTGACCTAGTTGTTGGAAAATTCGTAGAAACATCATCGTAAGTCGAAATTTAGATCCGTAAATTCTGGAAGTTTGGAATTTTTTTTTACTTTGTTCAACATTTTTCTCATAATTTTTAATGGCTTCTAACAAGTGTGAAATTGCTCTCCTTCACAGGCTGGTCCGAAATTACTTCAAATCTGATAGGCAGTTTTGTAAAATTCGCCAAAAATTGTAGAAAAATCGTATGAAAACATGAGAGTATTCATTTTAAAGGTATAAACCTGAAGCTTTTCCATGTAAAACAGTTTTGAAAAATATTATAATTTAGATGGTCAAAACAGTTCGAGATTGGACCAAAACGTTTCTGTGAAGAGCTGATTTTTGAGTTTAGTTTATAGATCTTGGAACACAACACTCATTTTTACTATTTTAAGTGTATATATCCCAGATCTACTATTTTACATGTATTATATGTGATAACACATACTTTTCTCAAGATTTTCATGTAGATCCAAGTGATAAACTTAATATTCTTAACATATTTTTAGATTTATGAAGTAAATAACACATAACCACCAAATAAATCATGATAAACACACATAATCATGCATACACACATAGATCTACACAACACAACTTATATTCTTCCCCAAAACAAAATAAAAACCAAAAAAACGGGCTATGAACTCACCTTGGGGTGATGGATCGGTTTTGGTGAAGAAGTGGAAGACGATTTTTGATCCTAGCAAGCTTTCTTGAGTAGATCGTGAACTTAGATGGTTCTAAGAACATGATCCACAAAAATATGGGTGTAAGAGGAGATTTTTGAAGAGATCAAGAAGTTAATCCATGAATCTAAGCAAGACTTACCCAAGATTGATGGTCTTTAGTGAAGATCTTCTTGAAACACCTAGAGATCTCGAAAATTTGGATGGAAGGAAGGAGGATGTTCTTGAGTGTTTTGAGAGAGTTTTCATGAAAGATTTTTGAGAGAATGAGGGTGGTGTGAGGTTTTTTTCCGAGAACAAGAAGAAGGGAGGAGAGAGGGAGTGAGGTGATGTGCATGGACAACCTCCATGCAATAAAGAGGTGGCAAGCTCTCATAATTCCTCTAATTTCCTTTTATTTTTCTTTTATTTTCTTCATTGGGCCAAGAATTTGGGCTTAAGATGAATGAAATTGAATTAGTTTGGCCCACTCTTGGCTTTACTTGATTTTGTGAAGCCCAATAAATATGTTTCGGCCCATTGGGCCCTTAGGTGCATTTACGGCCCAATTTGACCTAAAAGAATGGATTTATGGTCTCTTAGGGTTAATTGGATTAGTTATGGCCCAATAAGGCCTATTAGGGTTAGAATGAATCATTCTAGACCCAAATGGTCCAAAATGTTATAGATTTGTGAATTAGGTCCAATAAGAGGGTCTTAGTCCATAAAGAACTTGAACCGGGATTTCTACGGTTTCCAACCCTTAGTTGAGCATATGAGATATATTTGAACAAGAGTAGAGTATAGTATTCACTTAGAGTACAGGCTTTTACAATGTATGATGTTTATATGGGAATAGAATTTCCTAGCAAAATGCCAATTGTGACAAATTCTAAGATGATAATATCTTTCGTTCTTCAAATAGTGATATATATATATATATATATATATATATATATATATATATATATATATACATATATATATATAAGTCAGTTTTTGCAAATCATTTGTGCATTAGTTTACTCCATTGCATATTGTAACGGGTGTTATAAAGTGCAATTCTATGCATGATTTGGTGACTAAAATGAAAGATTATTTAGTCAAAGTTTATTTGATCATTTTGCCTTAATAGGAAAAACGATATATATGGGCCCCTCGGTGATTTGAGTTGATATATAAGAACCAGGCGTGGTTTGGACTATATTCATGTGTATAACTTTTTAGTCTGAATTTGATCACAAATTGGGAAATCATGAAACAAATAAATTAACATGTGGTTGATCATTTAATCCATGATTCTATTCAAACGACTTCTTGTAGAATGAAGGAATAGCTAATCACTTATCGTTGGGCCAACATTTGATTTGAATCAGAGTTCGGTAGTGGCTTTTGAAAGCACTCTTTAATGTTTAGTTCAAGGTTATACTTGTATTTGTAGTTATAGACTTACCAAAGTGGGAGAATATTGGATTAAGGTGTCTAAGCTCTTTGTATACTCTTGTAATTAGAAGCAAAGTCCTTTTTGGGTTGCCCTAATAACTAGAAATAGCTAGAAATGATATTATGAGAGAGAAGTATAATTTATTATATTTTATGTGATTAACAAAGCAATTGGAAATTATGGGAAAATGATTTATTAATATATTGTTTGATTAATATATTAATTGGAAATAGATAGTTCATTTGTTTGTTTATTATGTGATTAATAAATTAATATGAGGTCAATTGTAAAATAATTGATTTGTTAATTTATATGATTAATAAATTAATGTGAGATCAATAAGTATGGATTAATTATTAATCAGAATTAATCTGGATTAATTCGATATTAATTAAAGGTGCAAGGGATGAATTTTAATTGTTCAATAGTTGAACAAAAGAGGAAATTCTAGAACCATCCAAGCATGGACGGTTTTGGGAGCTCTTCTAGAGTTTCTGGAAGTCTCCTCATTTCATAAAAGGAAATGATTTGAATTAGGATTAAATTTGTTATTTAATCAATTCAAATATTTCTTTGCTATGCAAGTTATCTAAACTATAAACAGGACTCATTGGCTTTCAAATTTCATTCATGACTTTACTTATAAGCATATGAATGAAAATTCCATCATATCATCCCTCTCCTACTCATTCTAGGGTATCTTGTTTGGGGTTTGAGCCATTCAAGGCATCATACTTTTGGTGTTAGCTTTCCAAGACCAACAAACACATGGGATTAAAGTGATTTGTTCACTATAACAAATCAAAGGTATGTAACCCTAGTTATTGTATTTTGATTATACTATGGTTTCAATTAGGGTTCATGTTATTTTGTTGTTTATTGTATCTTACATTCAAAGTGTTATGGAATAGATCCTTTAGGTTGCATGTGCCGTTAAGTGTTAAGTGAAATTACGCAAGCACATAGTTTGTTAACCTATAAAACCCATAATAACATCCATTTAACAAAACAATTGTTCGCATATAATAGGAGAAATATGGAATCTCCCATTGATGGGTTCTTCTTGATAGTTTTTGGCAAATCTATTAACTACCAAAATGCTATGTGTGACAACCGTCAATTTTCAGTCAAGTCAAAGTCAACTAAAGTCAACAAGTCAAACCGGTCAACTCAATTTGCCGTGAGTACTAGAGTTTACGTTAAGTAATTCCTAAACAACTCTCTATTCTAATGAGAGATCATAAATCGAAAAGTGCGTACATCTAGATCTCCTTAACCTAAAACGGTGGTACGTGGAGAGCCAAACCGATAAAACAATGTTACATACTCATCGGGAGTATGCAAGATCCTTAAACAAGGCTTAACGGGGTTTATGGACCTTGCAGTGCGAAGCCGGACACTCAAAAAGGTCACCAATGAAACCTCTCTCAATCGTGTTCGCTCCATCTCTTCTTATCAGAAATCTCTCCCAAATCTCTCTAAGTATGTGAAATCTCTCCCAAATCTCTCTTTGTATGAGAAATCTCTCCAAGAATGTCAAATCTCTCCCAAATCTCTCTATGTATGTGAAATCTCTCCCAAATCTCTCTTTGTATGAGAAATCTCTCCAAGAATGTCAAATCTCTCCCAAATCTCTCTAAGTATGTGAAATCTCTCCCAAATCTCTCTTTGTATGAGAAATCTCTCCAAGAATGTCAAATCTCTCCCAAATCTCTCTAAGTATGTGAAATCTCTCCCAAATCTCTCTTTGTATGAGAAATCTCTCCAAGTATGTCAAATCTCTCCCAAATCTCTCTAAGTATGTGAAATCTCTCCCAAATATCTCTCTGTATGTGAAATCTCTCCAAGTATGTCAAATCTCTCCCAAATCTCTCTAAGTATGTGAAATCTCTCCCAAATATCTCTTTGTATGTGAAATCTCTCCAAGAATGTCAAATCTCTCCCAAATCTCTCTAAGTATGTGGAATCTCTCTCAAATCTCTCTCGAAATCTCTCCCAACTTTCTATAATCACTCGGGGCATCCCGACCCTCGAATTTGGCGAAAACAGCCCAAAAACGGAAGTCTACGCGAAAAACGGATCTTAGGAACCGAAACCCCTCTTAGGAACCGAAACCCCTCTTAGGAACCGAACCTTCTGATGAAGAGGAACCGAACCGAAGTTACTGTTCACTAACCGAACCGAAGGTACTGTTCACTAACCGAACCGAAGGTACTGTTCACTACTATTCACTACAGTTCATTCGCTTCTGACCCTCGCTTCTGACCTTCGGACCGAGCCCATCGCCCTCGTTCCTTCTTCTGGCTCAGCCTCTCGCTTCCGAATCAGCACCATCCTGACCAAACCTCGGCCTAGGGACCGAACCTCGGCCTAGGACCGAGAGGTCTCGCTGGGAACTCATTTTCTCCCGGTTTTCGCGTAGTTTTGCGTTTAAGGTCCGTTTTTAATTATTTTAACGCGGGGTTTTCACCCAAAATCATATTTTAACATAATAAACCCTAAATATTCACAATTTAATCATATTTTCATAAAAATCTTTATTTAAATAATAAAAGCAAGTGGGTAAAGTACAAAGAGGTGGAGTGTTGACTTTGCTTTACTTTATGACACAAGCAACCACTCCCACACCCACTCTATGACCAGCCACACCTCCCCACCTTACCTAGGTCACATCAATGTCCTTTCCACTCAATCATCACTCTTTCCCACGTTTTTGAGAGCTGAATACTCAACCTCTCTCCTCATTTTCTTTCAATCACTCTCATTCCACCAAAGATCCAACTCCAACTTTTCTCTCTAATTCAAGATCCCAAGACTGATCATCAAGTGTTCTTCCACTCTTGGTAAGTGTAATTCATCCTCCTTGTGATTTTTACATGTCACACCCCCGAACTAAGGATGGCGGAAACGTCCAGGGATGGAGGACTTCATGTGTAGTATCATAACAACAATGGTAATAGTGATGAAAGTAAACACAACCAACATATATATAATTGAAAAAGTTACATCATTGTATGTATTACATGTTTCAAATTCAATCACAATATGTTGACAAAAATAAGATAAGTTGACGCCTCAACGTCCCATCCTCAAAAGTATTTTGTTACCTGTTTAGCGATTTCCTGAGAATACAAGCAGTTTGAAAAAGTGTCAACACAATGGTTGGTGAGTTCATAAGTTTTTGTATATCTTTATGAAAAAGCTCGTCAAGTAATGGCCTAGTTGTTCCAGAAAAATCCGATATTTTTCTTAAAATGAATAATGTAGTCTTGTATCCAAAGACTGTAATGTATGAGTAATCTTCCTTATTTACAGAAAATAATGTATGTTTGTTTCAATTTAAACGCATATGATATTAGTGAAACTCTCGTAATTTCTTAAATTTGTTAATATTTTCTGTGCGTGTAGTCCTAAATCTTAGGACCAAGAAAATAACAAGTATTGTCCATACTTAAAGTTATAAACGTGGTACCACATGATGTGTAATCATAAATACCTAAACCGAAAACATACAGTAATACCCGAACTTATTGAGATAAAAATGATTTCAAAATCGTCATAAAACTCGTCTAAGTTTTATAAAAATCCCGTAAAATTTATGTATTGTTATATCCTTATGTGAGCCGCTATAATCATACTTAAGACTAATGAACCTGCCACGACGTTTCTCAGGCGTCGATTAACTGAAATGACAATTATCACCCGTAGACCTGCAGGTCCAACTGTAGCTAGCAGCAAGGTGTGGGGTGTCAAACCCAATATAGATCTATATACAACTATCACGTTCTCCCTCCGGGAGACTCTGATTATAACGTACAGGATTTTATATTCCGCACTCGGACGTACGGAAAGAGAATGTCTCACAATTTAGGTTAACAAGTTTACAAGTTGTATGCGGGAGTGAAAAACCTTTCTGTATGAATGTACCCTTTTCGTACGTGTGTGTTATGTGATGTGTTGAAAACTATACCTATTATAGTTTTATCCAAAACGTTTGTATTATATAAGAACTCTTTTATGAAAAAGCGTTAGGATTATAAAATCCATTAAACTATGCTTATTATAGTTTATATATATATATACGTGTTCTATTTGAATGAATAATCTTATCATGAATGACTTACTTTCAGTTTATGATGATAAAATTTACAACATATCACATTCAATACTTAGAACTTGACATTATACACTTTGCTCAACATAATACAAAGTGTTGTAAAAATTACAAGTTGTTAACAAATTTTCAACCTTCCTACACTGTTTTTGAAAATTCATAGAAAAATCATACGAAGTCGAAAACTAAATCCGTAACTTCTGGGAGTTCCCAAAATGTGTCTAGTTTACTCATAATTTTTATCATGATTTTTAATGAGCTGCAACTTAGGTGAAAAAGTCCATAATCACAGACTGGTCCGGATTGGTGTTTGAAATGATAGACAGTTTTGTAAAATTCACCATAAATTGTAGAAAAATCGTATGTAGATGTGCAAGTAGTCATTGTAAAGCTAAGAAGTGGAACTACATGCACCTAAAACAGTTTTGAAAACTAAAATGTTTAAGGT
The DNA here is from genome assembly GCF_051521515.1 of Lactuca serriola. Lineage (NCBI taxonomy): Eukaryota > Viridiplantae > Streptophyta > Magnoliopsida > Asterales > Asteraceae > Lactuca > Lactuca serriola. The sequence continues at coordinate 150,258,783 of NC_136416.1, forward strand.
GTCCAAAACAGTCCGTGAATGGAGTCCAACTTTTCTGATGAAAGCTGTTAGAAAATTTTAGTTATGTTCTTGGTGTTTTAACTTGTATTCCCCCCCTAAAAAACTTAAGAAAACATGAAAATGTAGGGGTATGAACTCACCTTGTGTGATTTCAGTAGATAAGTGTTGAAGAAGAGAAGTGTTCAACCCAAGAACACTAGAAGAATCGCTTGAAGATTCGAAGCTCTAACACAAATATAATGGAGTTTGTGTAAGATATCCATGATTTGAGTGGAAATAATTGGGATAATCATAAAGGAAATGGATCATGCTTACCAAAGGTGGAGGAAACTCTCAAGATCAGCCCTTGAATCTCGGATTTCTAGAGAGAGAAAGTGAGAGAGAAAGGAGTTTGATCTTCTTGTAAATTGAGAACAAATGAAAGAAAATGAGGAGAGAGGATGAATATCCAGCTCTCAAAGCATGGAGATGGCTTGTGAGGGAGGTAAAAAGTACAAGGTATGGTGGGGAGGAGTGTGGGTTGTCATGGAGTGGGTGTGGGGGTTGCTTGCGTCATAACTAAGGTAAGGTCAACACTCTTCTTTTTGTACTTTACCAACTCCTTTTTAAATAAGATTTTATCCTTAAAATGTGATTAAATCATTAATTTAGGGGTCTTATAATTAAAAATAAGGTTTTGGGTGAAAATCTCATGTTAAAATAATTAGAAATGGGTTTAAAACGCAAAAATATGCAAAAACGGGGTGAAAATGCATTTTCCAGCGAAGTTCTTCGGATCTCCGCCGAGGCTCGGTCAGCTGGAGCTCGGTTCGGACGCGGGAGGCTGAATCCGGAGGCGGGACACGAAGCGATGGCTCGGTCCGAGGTGAAGCTGTCCGACGCGAAGGCGAGAAGCGAAGGCGGGGTTCGTCCGAAGGCTCGGTCCGATGAGGAGTCAGATGCGAATGTAGGGGTTCGGTCCGAGGTCAGGCTAGAACCGAAGGGACTGTTGTGAACAGTAATGAACAGTACCTTCGGTTCGGATTTCCCTTCTACACGAGGTTCGGTTCGGACCTTTCTTCTTAGCATGGTTCGGTTCGGATCTCCTTCATGGCCGGGTTCGGTTCGGATGAACAGTAACTTCGGTCCAGCTCATGAACAGTACTTTCGGTTCGGACCCTCATGAATAGTGCTTTCGGTTCGGTTCATGAATAGTACTTTCGGTTCGGAGGGTTCGTTTCCTTCAGTCCGTTTTTTGCGTAGACTTCCGTTCTTGGGCTATTTTTCGCCAAATTCGAGGGTCGGGATGTCCCGAGTGATTATAGAAAGTTGGGAGAGATTTCGAGAGAGATTTGAGAGAGATTCTTCGTTCTCAGAGAGATTTGGGAGAGATTTGACGTACTTGGAGAGATTTCGCATACGAAGAGATACGTGAGAGAGATTTCACATACTTAGAGAGATTTGGGAGAGATTTGACATACTTGGAGAGATTTCACATACAAAGAGATATGTGAGAGAGATTTCACATACTTAGAGAGATTTGGGAGAGATTTGACATACTTGGAGAGATTTGGGAGAGATTTGACATACTTGGAGAGATTTGGGAGAGATTTGACATACTTGGAGAGATTTCACATACAAAGAGATATGTGGGAGAGATTTCACATACTTAGAGAGATTTGGGAGAGATTTGACATACTTGGAGAGATTTGGGAGAGATTTGACATACTTGGAGAGATTTGGGAGAGATTTGACATACTTGGACAGATTTGGGAGAGATTTGACATACTTGGAGAGATTTCACATACAAAGAGATATGTGGGAGAGATTTCACATACTTAGAGAGATTTGGGAGAGATTTGACATACTTGGAGAGATTTGGGAGAGATTTAACATACTTGGAGAGATTTGGGAGAGATTTGACATACTTGGAGAGATTTCACATACAAAGAGATATGTGGGAGAGATTTCACATACTTAGAGAGATTTGGGAGAGATTTGACATACTTGGAGAGATTTCACATACAAAGAGATATGTGGGAGAGATTTCACATACTTAGAGAGATTTGGGAGAGATTTCACATACAGGGAGATAGAGTGAAAACGATTGAGAGTGTTTTCGTGTGTGATGAATGAGAGTGTTCGGCTTCGCAATGCAAGGTCTTTAGACCCCGCTGTGCCATAATTTAGGATCTTACGCACTCCCTATGAGTATGCAACATTGTATTATTGTTTTTGTTCATTGTTTAGCACTAATGCTAAGGAAATTTAAGCACATGAACTTTGCCAGTGGTGTTTTCTCATTAAAATAGTGAGTTAAACAGTAATTACATAATATAAACCCTATCATACAAGGTTTTAATCGAGTTGACCGGTTTGACTCGTTGACCTTGTCCGGCTTAGACTTGACCCGAATTTGACTATTGTCACATCATCCCCCCGTTAGAGGGAATTTCGTCCCGAAATTTACGCTTTGGCCGGGGCTTTAAGGGTTTAGGAAAAAGTGCGGGTACTTTTGTTTCATTTGGTCTTCGCGCTCCCAGGTGAACTCAGGTCCTCGTTTAGCGTTCCATCGAACCTTCACAATGGGAATACGACTTTGTTTCGTTCTTTTGACCTCCCGATCCATAATCTCTACTAGCTCCTCTACGAAGTGGAGATTTTCGTCAACTTCGATCTCATCGAGGGGTATTACAAGTGTCTCGTCGGACAGACATTTCTTCAGGTTCGATACGTGAAAGGTGGGATGTACCTTATCGAGTTCTTGAGGTAATCGAAGTTTGTACGCCACAGGACCAATCCTGGCGAGGATTTCGAACGGTCCAATGTACCTCGGGTTTAGTTTCCCACGTTTGCCGAAGCGTATCATTCCTTTCCAAGGGGAAACTTTTAGTAACACACGATCGCCAACCTGGAATTCCAAAGGTTTGCGTCGCTTATCCGCGTAGCTCTTTTGTCGATCTCGGGAGGCCTTCAGCCTCTCTCGAATTTGAACAATCTTTTCTGTGGTCTCCCTTATGATTTCAGGACCAGTGAGGGTGCTATTCGGAATTTGCTCCCTAGCTAACTGAGTATCCCCCACTTCAGCCCAACATAGGGGTGATCTGCACTTGCGACCGTAAAGAGCTTCGAATGGAGCGACTTTAATGCTGGTGTGATAGCTGTTATTGTAGGAGAATTCAATCAGCGGCAAATGGGTATCCCACGCTTTACCAAAGTCTATCACACATGCTCTCAACATGTCTTCTAAGGTCTGTATAGTGCACTCGCTCTGCCCGTCGGTTTGTGGGTGGTAGGCCGTACGCATGTCTAGCCTAGTACCCAAGGATTTCTGCAGGGACTGCCAAAATCTCGAAGTGAACCTACTATCTCGGTCTGAGATGATAGATATTGGTACACCATGCAGTCGCACAATCTCCTTGAGGTATATTCTGGTTAATTTCTCCATCTTGTCGGTTTCCTTTATTGGTAGGAAGTGCGCAGACTTGGTCAGTCTGTCTACGATTACCCATATAGTGTCAAACCCGCTCGAAGTCTTAGGCAGCTTGGTTATGAAGTCCATGGTTATCTGCTCCCACTTCCATTCCGGTATATCAGGCTGTTGTAGTAGTCCTGAGGGTTTCTGGTATTCCACCTTGACCTTGGCGCAAGTCAGGCACTTGCCCACATATGTAGCAATCTCGACTTTCATATTCGGCCACCAGTATAACTTCTTGAGGTCTAGATACATCTTATCTGACCCTGGATGAATGGAGTATCGAGTCTTGTGTGCTTCGTTCATGACCACGTCTCGGATCCCACCGAACTTCGGTGTCCAGATCCGGTTATTGAGATAACGGGTTCCGTCGTCCTTGACTTCTAAGTTCTTATCCATTCCCCTTAATGCCTCACCTGCCACATTCTCTGGTTTCAAGGCTTCTAATTGAGCTTCCCGAATTTGTGTGGCCAGGTGGGAATGGATGGTCATGGTTAAGGATTTTACTCGGCGGCCCGAATATTCCTTCCTGCTTAGGGCATCAGCCACTACATTGGCCTTGCCCGGGTGGTAGCGAATTTCGCACTCGTAGTCATTTAGCAGTTCAACCCATCTCCGTTGTCGCATGTTGAGCTCTTTCTGATTGAGGATATGTTGAAGACTTTTGTGGTCGGTGAAGATGGTACATTTCGTGCCGTAGAGGTAGTGCCTCCAAATCTTTAGAGCGAACATTACCGCTCTCAATTCAAGGTCATGGGTGGTGTAATTAACTTCGTGTGTTTTAAGCTGTCTCGACGCGTAGGCGATGACTTTTCCTCTCTGCATGAGCACGCATCCGAGGCCTTGATTCGAAGCATCGCAGTATACTACGAAGTCGTCAGTTCCTTCTGGAAGAGACAAAATTGGTGCGCTGCACAGGGCTTGTTTTAACGTCTGAAAGGCGGTTTCTTGTTTATCTGCCCACTTAAATACCATACCTTTTTGAGTCAGGGTGGTGAGTGGTTTGGCGATCTTCGAGAAGTTTTGTATAAATCTTCGGTAATAGCCGGCGAGCCCTAAAAATTGTCGAATTTCCGTCGGCGTTGTAGGTGCTGACCAGTTTTTAATAGCTTGGATTTTTGCGGGATCCACATGTATCCCCTTCTCGCTAACCACATGGCCAAGAAAATTCACTTCTCTAATCCAGAATTCGCATTTAGAGAATTTGGCGTAAAGTTTCTCAGCCCTCAGTGTTTCCAAGATTAGCCGGAGATGCTGACGGTGCTCTTCCTCGCTTCGAGAGTAGATTAAAATATCATCGATGAACACAATCACGAATTTGTCTAAGTAGGGTCGACACACTCGATTCATCAGGTCCATAAATACTGCCGGTGCGTTCGTTAATCCGAAGGGCATTACCACAAACTCATAGTGCCCGTAACGAGTTCTGAACGCAGTCTTGGGAATATCCTCTTCTTGTACTCGCAGTTGATGATAACCCGACCTCAAGTCGATTTTTGAAAAGTAGCTTGCTCCTTGGAGTTGGTCAAAGAGGTCATCGATTCGGGGTAAGGGATATCGGTTCTTGACAGTAAGTTTGTTCAGCTCCCGGTAGTCTATGCACATGCGAAAACATCCGTCCTTCTTCTTTACGAACAAGACCGGCGCTCCCCAGGGTGAGAAGCTTGGCCTGATAAATCCCTTGCTTAACAGTTCATTTAACTGGATGGAAAGTTCTTGCATTTATGCCGGTGCTAAACGGTATGGAGCCTTAGCGACGGGGGTAGCTCCTGGGATTAAGTCGATCCGGAATTCGACTTGTCGTGCGGAGGGTACACCTGGAAGATCTTCGGGGAATACATCGGGATAGTTGCACACCTCGGGAATGTCGTTGATATCCTTCACCTCTCGTTTCGTATCTACTATATGGGCTAGAAATGCGTGGTACTCCTTTCGGAGGTACTTTTGGGCTTTGATGCAAGAGATGACTTGCAAATTTGAACTGGGTTTGTCGCCATAGATGAAGAGGGTTTCGCCATTCGGCAGATTAAGGCGAACGGCCCTTTCGTAACATAGAATGTCGGCACAATGTGAACTTAACCAATCCATACCGATGATTATGTCAAAGCATTTTATGGTGACCGGCATCAGGTTTACTTTAAACGAATGGTTGTCTAGAGTGAGGGTACACCCTGAGTATATAACATTAGTGTGCTCTTCTTTCCCATTAGCCATTTCTACTACGTATGTATCTTTTAATGAATGAGGGGTTTGTTTTAGTAATTGTTTGAATTCATGGCTCACAAAACTCCTCTCTGCTCCACTATCAAATAGTACGCATGCATATGTGTTATTGAGGAGAAACGTACCAGAAACCACCGAGGGATCCTTGACCGCTTCTCCGTGTCCCATTGTCAGGACCCTCCCTACACCATCACCATTAGAGGTTTGCGCCTTGGGGCAGTTTCTCCTGAAGTGTCCTGCTTCACCACATTCATAGCAGGTTTGGCTTGCCCCCGCATTGGCAACTTGGTTGTTTGGTCATGCTGGCGCTCTACAGAAACGGGCGGTATGCCCTTTCTTGTCGCAGTTTTTGCAGTGCAATTCCCGACAAACGCCCTTGTGATGGTAGTTGTACTTGTTGCACTTGGGGAGATTTCCAGCATATGGCTTCGGCGGCGCTGGAGCAGGAGCAATAGTGGCTGCACGGACAGCAACTGTCCGTTGCTTCTTTGCGGGGTCCCGCACCGGTTGTTTCTTTTTAATGTTCCAGAACTTCCTCTTGTTGTTTCCTCCTTTCGTTTGGTTGGTAGCGGCGACTATGGTGCCACGGCTGGCCCTATGATCGATAAGTTGTTGTGCCAATTCCATGGCACTTTCAAAGGTAGTAGGTTTCGAGGCCAGAACACTGTCATGAATCTGGGATGACAGCCCCCAAAGGTATCGCTCTACCTTCTTCTCCTCCAGAGTAACCATTGCAGGGCAAAGGAGTGCTAGGTCGTTGAATCGGGCTGTATAAGCTTCAAGATCCATCCCCGACATCTTGAGATTCCATAGTTCCTCCTCGAGCTTTTGTATTTCTCCCCTCGGGCAATACTCTTTTAGCATCAACGCTTTTAAGTTCTCCCAGCCGATGGAGTTAGCCACTGCAGGCGTAAGTGACTTAACTCGGCCATTCCACCAAGTAAGAGCTTTTCTTGTGAAAGTGAATGCCGCATACTTGACTTTTCTTGCCTCGGGGCAAGCACAGATTTCGAAGACTGCTTCGGTCCTTTCGAACCATTGCATCAGCGCTATGACGCCCCCGCTCCCGTCGAAAGGATCGGGTTTGCCATTAGTGAAGTCTTTGTATGAACACTCCTTAGTGCGCCCCGTGCTGTCCCCCTGATTCGAGTTAGTATTCCCAGATCCAGAACCGCCGGAACCATTCGTACCCATTTGTGACATTGCTGCCGCCACGGCTGCTGTTACTGCAGCCTGAAACATTACCGGATCAAACTCCGGAGGTGGCGGCGGAGTGGGCGGTGCTGAGTTTCCGGAAGGCCTTGGTCTTTTCCTTGGCGGCATGGTTCTGACATAAGAATATAAAAAGAAATACTTGTCGGTAAAATTTCAGCGGTGAAACGAGTCGAGCGTTACTTGTTTCATCTCAATTGTATTTTGTCCGAGTTTATTAATTTAGAAGGCAAATAATTGTCAAGTTTATGCAATTAAACTTACGAATTATATAGTGTTGAATCCAGCAGAGTCAAGTGCTTGGTTTGTGTCAGCATCAAAAGACATAAAATACAAACCACATTCATTGATAATTTGCTAGTACATAATGTTCTTAGGAATTTGACCTCTTAGAGGTCTATATTTCATTAATATAAAGATAAAGTTTTGGTAGTACAAAAGTCCCTTTGACTAGTGGGATCACTTAGTCGCAAGGTCAACCTATTCGCAACAAAGAGTAGCACCAACGCATACTCGAAATCCTAGATTTATAACAAAATATAAGTAGTGAGAAAACTACTCGTGGCGTGAAGCATCTGATCCATGGTGGCCCTGGGATGAGGTCGAGGCTCCCTAAAGCTCCGCAATCCGGCGCTCAGCCGCGATCACGCTCTCCTCGAGAGCTGCGTGTCTCACCTGGTACTCCCTTACCTCCGCTCGAGCGGCGGTAAGGTCCTCGATGAGTTGGTCCAATGGATAGAAGTCCCTCTCCAAATCCCGGGTGCGTGCATCGGTGGCTGCCGTAATAGCGCTGAGATTTCGAATCTGGTCTGCCATTTCCCTACTCTGGATTCCCAAGTTCGTGATGTGCTGGGTCATAACGGGGAGAGCTCTGTCAGCCAGTCCCCCGTGGCTGAGGTCATAATAACCTCGTTGGTCGCCATAGGGTGACCTCTGGTGCTGTTGCCGACTCCACCTCTCGATCATGGTTGCCCAACGGGGCTCAGGCCCATTGTGCCCCCAGCGGTTTGCAGACACCCTAGCAATGTAAGGAGGGTTGAAGACTTCCTCCTCTGGCTCTTCATCACTTTCCTCCTCATCCATGTCCACCTCGTCGTCTTCCTCTTCTTCTTCTTCTTCGTCTACCTCCTCTTCTTCTTCCTCGGGCTCTTTTTCGGGATCCTCTTCGGGATCCTCTTCAATCAGCTCTTCGGGCTCTTCCTCAATCCAGCCAGCATTTCCCTGGTTGGGAAAGTATGGGTCTCCTGGTAGGTGAAATCCTGCCATGTCGTCTGCGAGAGAATAGAGGGGTAAGAAGCGGATAGCGGTAGATATTAATAATATTGCGACATAGCAACATACAAATACTCCTATAGTATTTTAAATGTTTAGATTTGGTTCTTATAACACTCTTTGTAGGGTGAAGTTAGGTTATTAGACTTGTTGCCCTCCTACGACTATCTCCCGATATGAGTAAGTCACTTTCCGGACTAATATAGTTGATCAGGCTATATCCTTCCCAAAACTGATTACTCATACCAAGACATACTCGTAGCGTTCAACTCCTCTTCTTTTAGTTTATGTTCTTCTAGTTATGACACTACGCGCGTATGCAATGCATGTAGGTATACTTTTAAACAGAACTTATTCGTTTTCGAAAAGTATAACCGGTTAGAATGTTTTTAAAATCAGAGACTCTTAGTCCCAAATGTGTTTATAGTTTGTATATCCTATGTTGTTTGATATACTTAATTCACTATAAACCGTGCTACGATACCAATCTGTCACACCCCCGAACCAAGGATGGCGGAAACGTCCAGGGATGGAGGACTTCATGTGTAGTATCATAACAACAATGGTAATAGTGATGAAAGTAAACACAACCAACATATATATAATTGAAAAAGTTACATCATTGTATGTATTACATGTTTCAAATTCAATTACAATATGTTGACAAAAATAAGATAAGTTGACGCCTCAACGTCCCATCCTCAAAAGTATTTTGTTACCTGTTTAGCGATTTCCTGAGAATACAAGCAGTTTGAAAAAGTGTCAACACAATGGTTGGTGAGTTCATAAGTTTTTGTATATCTTTATGAAAAAGCTCGTCAAGTAATGGCCTAGTTGTTCCAGAAAAATTCGATATTTTTCTTAAAATGAATAATGTAGTCTTGTATCCAAAGACTGTAATGTATGAGTAATCTTCCTTATTTACAGAAAATAATGTATGTTTGTTTCAATTTAAACGCATATGATATTAGTGAAACTCTCGTAATTTCTTAAATTTGTTAATATTTTATGTGCGTGTAGTCCTAAATCTTAGGACCAAGAAAATAACAAGTATTGTCCATACTTAAAGTTATAAACGTGGTACCACATGATGTGTAATCATAAATACCTAAACCGAAAACGTACAGTAATACCCGAACTTATTGAGATAAAAGTGATTTCAAAATCGTCATAAAACTCGTCTAAGTTTTATAAAAATCCCGTAAACTTTATGTATTGTTATATCCTTATGTGAGCCGCTATAATCATACTTAAGACTAATGAACCTGCCACGACGTTTCTCAGGCGTCGATTAACTGAAATGACAATTATCACCCGTAGACCTGCAGGTCCAACTGTAGCTAGCAGCAAGGTGTGGGGTGTCAAACCCAATATAGATCTATATACAACTATCATGTTCTCCCTCCGGGAGACTCTGATTATAACGTACAGGATTTTATATTCCGCACTCGGACGTACGGAAAGAGAATGTCTCACAATTTAGGTTAACAAGTTTACAAGTTGTATGCGGGAGTGAAAAACCTTTCTGTATGAATGTACCCTTTTCGTACGTGTGTGTTATGTGATGTGTTGAAAACTATACCTATTATAGTTTTATCCAAAACGTTTGTATTATATAAGAACTCTTTTATGAAAAAGCGTTAGGATTATAAAATCCATTAAACTATGCTTATTATAGTTTATATATATACGTGTTCTATTTGAATGAATAATCTTATCATGAATGACTTACTTTCAGTTTATGATGATAAAATTTACAACATATCACATTCAATACTTAGAACTTGACATTATACACTTTGCTCAACATAATACAAAGTGTTGTAAAAATTACAAGCTGTTAACAAATTTTCAACCTTCCTACACTGTTTTTGAAAATTCATAGAAAAATCATACGAAGTCGAAAACTAAATCCGTAACTTCTGGGAGTTCCCAAAATGTGTCTAGTTTACTCATAATTTTTATCATGATTTTTAATGACCTGCAACTTAGGTGAAAAAGTCCATAATCACAGACTGGTCCGGATTGGTGTTTGAAATGATAGGCAGTTTTGTAAAATTCACCATAAATTGTAGAAAAATCGTATGGAGATGTGCAAGTAGTCATTTTAAAGCTAAGAAGTGGAACTACATGCACCTAAAAAAGTTTTGAAAACTAAAATGTTTAAGGTGTCAAAAACAGTCCGTGAATGGAGTCCAACTTTTCTGATGAAAGCTGTTAGAAAATTTTAGTTATGTTCTTGGTGTTTTAACTTGTATTCCCCCCTAAAAAACTTAAGAAAACATGAAAATGTAGGGGTATGAACTCACCTTGTGTGATTTGAGTAGATAATTGTTGAAGAAGAGAAGTGTTCAACCCAAGAACACTAGAAGAATCGCTTGAAGATTCGAAGCTCTAACACAAATATAATGGAGTTTGTGTAAGATATCCATGATTTGAGTGGAAATAATTGGGATAATCATAAAGGAAATGGATCATGCTTACCAAAGGTGGAGGAAACTCTCAAGATCAGCCCTTGAATCTCGGATTTCTAGAGAGAGAAAGTGAGAGAGAAAGGAGTTTGATCTTCTTGTAAATTGAGAACAAATGAGAGAAAATGAGGAGAGAGGATGAATATCCAGCTCTTAAAGCATGGAGATGGCTTGCGAAGGAGGTAAAAAGTACAAGGTATGGTGGGGAGGAGTGTGGGTTGTCATGGAGTGGGTGTGGGGGTTGCTTGCGTCATAACTAAGGTAAGGTCAACACTCTTCTTTTTGTACTTTACCAACTCCTTTTTAAATAAGATTTTATCCTTAAAATGTGATTAAATCATTAATTTAGAGGTCTTATAATTAAAAATAAGGTTTTGGGTGAAAATCTCATGTTAAAATAATTAGAAATGGGTTTAAAACGCAAAAATATGCAAAAACGGGGTGAAAATGCATTTTCCAGCGAAGTTCTTCGGATCTCGGCCGAGGCTCGGTCAGCTGGAGCTCGGTTCGGACGCGGGAGGCTGAATCCGGAGGCGGGACACGAAGCGATGGCTCGGTCCGAGGTGAAGCTGTCCGACGCGAAGGCGAGAAGCGAAGGCGGGGTTCGTCCGAAGGCTCGGTCCGATGAGGAGTCAGATGCGAAAGTAGGGGTTCGGTCCGAGGTCAGGCTAAAACCGAAGGGACTGTTGTGAACAGTAATGAATAGTACCTTCGGTTCGGATTTCCCTTCTACACGAGGTTCGATTCGGACCTTTCTTCTTAGCATGGTTCGGTTCGGATCTCCTTCATGGCCTGGTTCGGTTCGGATGAACAGTAACTTCGGTCCAGCTCATGAACAGTACTTTCGGTTCGGACCCTCATGAATAGTGCTTTCGGTTCGGTTCATGAATAGTACTTTCGGTTCGGAGGGTTCGTTTCCTTAAGTCCGTTTTTTGCGTAGACTTCCATTCTTGGGCTATTTTTCGCCAAATTCGAGGGTCGGGATGTCCCGAGTGATTATAGAAAGTTGGGAGAGATTTCGAGAGAGATTTGAGAGAGATTCTTCGTTCTCAGAGAGATTTGGGAGAGATTTGACGTACTTGGAGAGATTTCGCATACGAAGAGATACGTGAGAGAGATTTCACATACTTAGAGAGATTTGGGAGAGATTTGACATACTTGGAGAGATTTCACATACAAAGAGAGATTTGAGAGAGATTTCACATACTTGGAGACATTTGGGAGAGATTTGACATACTTGGAGAGATTTGGGAGAGATTTGACATACTTGGAGAGATTTCACATACAAAGAGATATGTGGGAGAGATTTCACATACTTAGAGAGATTTGGGAGAGATTTGACATACTTGGAGAGATTTGGGAGAGATTTGACATACTTAGAGAGATTTGGGAGAGATTTGACATACTTGGAGAGATTTGACATACAAAGAGATATGTGGGAGAGATTTCACATACTTAGAGAGATTTGGGAGAGATTTGACATACTTGGAGAGATTTGGGAGAGATTTGACATACTTGGAGAGATTTGGGAGAGATTTGACATACTTGGAGAGATTTCACATACAAAGAGATATGTGGGAGAGATTTCACATACTTAGAGAGATTTGGGAGAGATTTGACATACTTGGAGAGATTTCACATACAAAGAGATATGTGGGAGAGATTTCAGATACTTAGAGAGATTTGGGAGAGATTTCACATACAGGGAGATAGAGTGAAAACGATTGAGAGTGTTTTCGTGTGTGATGAATGAGAGTGTTCGGCTTCGCAATGCAAGGTCTTTAGACCCCGTTGTGCCATAATTTAGGATCTTACGCACTCCCTATGAGTATGCAACATTGTATTATTGTTTTTGTTCATTGTTTAGCACTAATGCTAAGGAAATTTAAGCACATGAACTTTCCCAGTGGTGTTTTCTCATTAAAATAGTGAGTTAAACAGTAATTACATAATATAAACCCTATCATACAAGGTTTTAATCGAGTTGACCGGTTTGACTCGTTGACCTTGTCCAGCTTAGACTTGACCCGAATTTGACTATTGTCACATTACACTTCATTCTACTCAAAACATTGATAGCTTATACAAACTCCATAACTATGATGCTAGATTCTCAAAAATCTTCAAGGCATCTCCAAGTGTTCTTGAGTTAAATACCTCCATTCCTCAACAATCATCTACTGAAAACACTTAAGGTGAGTTCATACCCCCATATTTTCATGTTTTCTCAAGTTTTTAGGGGGGGAATACAAGTTAAAACACTAAGAACATAACTACACTTTTCTAACAGCCTTCATCAGAAAAGTTCAACTCCATTCACGGACTGTTTTGGACATCATAAACATTTTTGTTTTCAAAACTGTTTTAGGTGCATGTAGTTCCACTTCTTAGCTTTAAAATGACTACTTGCACATCTCCATACGATTTTTCTACAATTTATGGTGATTTTTACAAAACTTCCTATCATTTCAAACATCAATCCGGACCAGTCTATGATTATGGACTTTTTCACACAAGTAAGAGGTCATTAAAAATTATAATAAAAATTATGAACAAACTAGACTCATTTTCCAAACTCTCAGAAGTTGCAGAACTTGATTTGGACATTTTATGATTTTTCTACAAATTTACCAATAACAGTTACATAAAATGTTATTAACAGAAAAACACTATAAATTTCATTTCACCTTGTAACATGTTGAGCAAGGTATACATCATTATGTGATTATGTGTGTTGCAATATATGACAATTTTGTATTCTTATATAGACATACGTCAGAAAACAAATGGATTTATATCTCCACAAGTATGGTAAATATATAAATGATATTACAAGGCTATATCCATTAAAATAATAAACATTGGTAAATTATGACAAGAAGGGCTTATGCTCACTACCCACACAAATAATTAATAAACTATAATAGGTATAGTTTAGGGTTATTTTACATAACAAACACATTATTAAAGGTTTTACACATACAAAAGAGTTATTACCACTATGGATAATTATGATAAACTATAATAAGCATAGATAAGCCATTATACCCCCACAAACGGACACGCTAGTTATAATCGGTGTAGTTATGGCATATATATATATATATATATATATATATATATATATTACAAACAAAGTGATAAACTATAATAGGTATAGTTTAGGTTTCATCTACACAATGAACTTAATTACAAGAAAGGAATTCACCATCACCACCACTTTTGATAAGCTATAATATGCATAGTTCATGTTCACTAATCACTATTACTATCCGATGAACTATGATATGTATAGGTTATATTCATCATCACCACCACTTTTGATAAGCTATAATATGCATAGTTCATGTTCACTAATCACTATTACTATCCGATGAACTATGATATGTATAGGTTATATTCACCATCACCACCACTTTTGATAAGCTATAATATGCATAGTTCATGTTCACTAATCACTATTACTATCCGATGAACTATGATATGTATAGGTTATATTCACCATCACCACCACTTTTGGTAAACTAAAGTATGCATAGTTTATGTTCACAGTCACTATTACTATTTCGTGCACTACACCAGGATTGGTTCCGGTTATTGGGTTTAAGTCCACATTAAATTTTCGCATTGTTAGACTTCAACTATAATCGTTGAGCGTATATGCTTGAGTCATACAAGAATTTAGTCTGGATTGGCTTAGAATTGGTGGTGCCCGCCTCATCTCCTGTTCCTCGTTGGGTTGTGGACCTAGGGCAGACCCACTATATTCAACGTTTTATCTAACTTAAATCTTATATAACTTATATACGCTGGACGATTATAGGGGAAATCTACGGGTCAATCTAGGGTTCATTAATACATCATATAGGAATATTTTGTTTACACTTAGCTAAGAAAATATTGGATTTTCTGGAAATCAACTCTATCGATTTTATAAGGAAAACGTTTTCTACTCCAAACAAAACTCTTATGAACTCACCAACTTAATTGTTGACACTCTTTCAAAACTACTTGTATTCTCAGGAAATCAGTGAAACAGGAAAACTTCAGCGCTTTGAGGATGGGACGTTAAACCGTCAGCAATTTATTTTTTTCATCATAATGTAATTGATTTTGAAACATGTAAACATATACTTGGTGTAACTTTTTCAATTATATTTATGATGGTTGCATTTACTTTAGGCACTATTATACACGTTGTTGTGATACCGTACATGAAGTCCTCCACCCCTGGACGTTTCCGCCATCCTTGGTTTGGGGGTGTGACACTATGTTAGATATTGAATCTAATAAATGACTTTAAATCATGAACACTGATATGCAATCAATGTCTAATAATCACTTATAGGCTTGATTAATCTTCCTCCCTATAACAAGGATATAAGGAGTAAGTGTTTCTTTCTAGAAAAAATACATACATAGAGATTTATATACATTTAGGAAGACTTATTGTAAAATTCTTCACTCATACTCATGTCAAATGGATAAGATTAAATCTTTTCTCAAGTAGCTAGGAGTAGATCAACAAGGATATTATTTACCAAAACTACATATTCTTATTATGAGATATGGAAAATAGATTTCAATAAAAAACACTTATCTTAATAGAAACGTACTTGAACGTGTCTACATAGATTATCCTTGAGGTTTTGTTTATCCAAGTTATCCTAAAAAAATGTGTAAGACTTAAGATATATTTGTGGATATAAAGAAAACATCTCAAGGTTGGAATCATCATTTTAATAAGAAAACACAAGTATGCTTTTATATCAAAATGAAGATAACATGTGTGTTTACTAAGAGCTTGTGGGAGCATATTGATATTCCCAATCTTATGAATAAGATATACTTAATCATTTGAAGTTACATTCCAACTATGCAAGGGCATTTCTATAATAATAGAAATCGATTAATGGTATTCTAAAATGACATAGGAATGACAAGATACATTCCTTGAATGTAAAATATAGAATGATAGAAATTGATGAATGGTAAAGTTTTAAATCTTTACGCATATGTTGACAATATCTTGAAAGGGATCAATATACATGATTCCTTTGGAGGACACTTTTCATTACAACAAGACACTGTTTTTATTTTGCCTCAAAAGGTACTAGCACATATGTTTAAGCTATATAAAATGACTTATATTATATTTTCTTTGAAAAATTATTCCATCATTCCTGCCATATTATGCGGGAGACTAGGTATGTGATTATTCTATGAACATATCATAGGTTTCGAACCTAGTCAAAGACCAAAGTAAGGGTAGCAAAAAAAATACACATTCTGATCTAATGACTCGAAATAGGTAGATCAAACTCAAACAAATCTATGAAACATAAGGGAAATAAAATAATAAATCATAACTTTCTTTCTTGGTGGTTTTCTTCTTTTGTTTATCAAATTTACTGGACTAGAGAACCTAACATAGAGTTCCTCTTATGTAACCGCACCCAAGACACTAAAAAATTGTAGATCTTAACAATCCTCGATCATGAGCAGCTAACAAAATCGATAACTTGAATCTTTGGCAGACCAAGACGTGTTGAATAGAGGGCCACTATGTGGGAACTGCACTACAATAATTCTAGGATTTTTAGGATTCCAAAACTAGGTAGTTGAAGGATATTTTTGCACATGTACCAAAATCGGGTTTTGACTTCTCTTTATACAGGGAGGTAATTTGAAAACTTAAAGATAATAAAATATAATTGTAAATATCTTGATATTTCAAATCATTCTGGAATATTCAATATTCCATTATTTTCTAATTAATTAATTAATTAAATTGTTGATCAATTAACAAAACAAGTCCATGATATAAATATCTTTTTTGGTTCTCTTTTATTTTTCTTTTGCATGTAACCCAAAAGGACATCGCTATTTATAGTAATATTATCGGGTTTGTTAAGGCTATGGGCACTAATCTCCATCAGCTCTCACTTGCACTTAGACATCAACAATTGACTGATCTAATACTTACTAGAAACAATAATGAGTGGTAGTCCCAATGAAACTAGTATACTTATAACAACTTTGCTATAAACAACCATATGACTAGTGACTTCAAATTCCCTTGAACTTTATGATATCTTATTAAGAACGAGAGAAATAGATCAATGGTCAATCTCATGGTTCAAGATTATGTTTCCTGATACCGACTGGTGGTGACTTTTCATTGAGTAACTATTAAATCTAATCAACTCAATCTCATCCTGGCCAATTACTTGTTGTCAATACCAAATCAATGAGGGTCCCAGAGATACTACTTCATCCTTTATGACAGAAGAATCAAATAAACTTTAAATACATAGGCCAATACTATGCCTCATCCAATACCTAGTCAAACCCCATATAGCTGCCAGTTACGGACAATGCCGGGGAAAAACCAAGATATAACAGATTATAGAACAAAACCTCATGCATCTCCATTTGAAGAGTAATAAATATAGTCATCTTAATTTATTCATGACATGAACCATGGGGTAATCTTTAAGCGTGGATACTACAATACATAAACTCTCCATTTTCATGTACTCATTAGTATTGGTAGTAGGGCTTTGCTATGTTCATCCGTATGAACAATATACCAATACTACATGACAATCTTAATTTTCTACTATCTCCCAAGAGTAGGATTAATTGTTGAAGTTTGAATAAAATATTATTTTGGAAGTGGTTCTAAACAAGCAATAGAAGGAACACAAATAATATGAAAAAATATACCAACTTATTATTAATAATCACCAAAACATAATATCTAAACTGTTCCAAGTGATCAAACTACTAATTTTGTAATCAAACCAATTCACTAGCAAATCTAATTCCAATAGTACTAGTATTAGCATCATGCTTGATTTGTGATAATGGTTTTATGAGAGGTTTTGTCGGATAGTCTTCGAACAAAACACAACTCATAATAATGTCTCCATCTTCAATTACCACTCGTAGTATAAATTTCTCTGTATATGTCTTGTACGCTTAAGATCTCGAGGTTCTTTAGCTAAAGCAATTGTACCCGCGTTATGACAAAAGATATCAATCGGTTCCATTATGCTTGGAGGAACACCCAAATCATTGATAAATTTCATCACCCACACTGCTTACTCGGTCGATTCATTGGTCGTAGTATACTATGACTCTATAGTTAGGTCGTCTATAGTCTTTTGCTTGGAACTTATCCAAGTCACTTCCACTCCGTTTAAAATGAATGCAAAACCAAACTGTGATATGAAATTATCCCTGTCATTTAGAAACTTGCATCCCCATATCCTTTGACGCTTATCTCTTCCTTACCACTATAAATCATCAACATATCTTTAGTCCTCCTAAGATACTTTAGAATGTTCTTGACTGCAATCTTATTAATTTCACCAAGACTGGCTTGATAACGATGCATCATACTAATCGAGTATAATATGTCTGGCCTTGTACATACGATGGTGTACATGATTGATCCTATAGCTGAAGCATATTGGACTTAGCTCATTTTGTCTTGTTCTTCATTAGTACTAGGATATTGGGTTTTACTCAAAACCCTACCACTTTGCATAGGTAAAAATCCTTCCTTAGCATGTTCAATCTTTAATTTCTTCAAGATTTTATCTAAGTATGTATTTTGGCAAAGTCCTATCATTCGCCTAGATCTATCCCTTTAGATCTTAATACCAAACTCCCAAGTCCTTCATAGCGAAAGTCTTCCCAAGTGAAGCTTTTACACTATTCAGTGTTGGGATGTCATTTCCTATAAGAAAAATGTCATCGACATATAAGACAAGAACGACAACTACTGTCACACTAGATCTAACATACACATATTGTTCATTTTCTTTACTTAAGAAACCAAACTTCTTGATTTTCTCATCGAAATAGATACTTCACCTACGAGGTGATTGTATGAGTCCATAAACGGAGTTTTCAAGCTTGCATACCACATTAAGAGACTCGTACTATAAAAAACCTTCTGGTTAGGCCATGTGAACATCCTCAGTTAGTTTCTTGTTAAGGAAAGTAGGTTTTAAATCCATTTTCCATATTTCATATTCATGAATAGCAACTATGGAAAGTAGTATCGTAATAGACTTCATCATAGTTATCGGTGTGAAGGCTTCCTCCTAATCAATTCCTTAAGCTTGAGTATAACCTTTCGTAACCAAACGAGCTTTATAAGTCTACATGTTCCTATCCATGTAAGTATTCTTCTTGAAGACCCATCAATCCCAAATGGTTTTAAGGCCAGGTGAAAGATCAACCAAGTTCCATACTTGGTTATTGTACATGGACTGAATCTCGTTGCCCATCATCTTTTTCTATTTTGTAGCCTCTGGGTTCACCATTGTTTCCTGATTGTTGTCTCGGTCCTTATCACCTAGCATGTGGTCATCTTCTTGAGTAATATGGAATCCATAAAACTCTAGTGGACGAGGTTCTCTATCAAATCTACAAGGTGGAGGTGGAAGTACATTAGATTTCTCAACAGGTTGCTCAACCTCTTGTTGGAGTCTACTGCTAACTTCAGGTTCTTCATTGGTTGGGTCTTTAATCTCATCAAATTCAATTAGGCTCCCACTAGTTCCATGGGATATCAGCTCCCTTTCATGGAAAACTACCCTATTAGCAACAAATATCTTGTTCTCAGTAGGCTTGTAGAACAAGTATCCAAAACAATCTTTGGGATAAACAACGAAGTAACCCCTTACAGATTTGGGTTCAAGGTTGTTGAATGCTTCTCAATAAACAAAATCCTCACAACCCAAACCTTAATTCCTATAAAAAAGGGACGATTCAATTTCCACATTTCGAATGGATTCTTTTCGACCTTATTAGTTGGTACAAGGTTCAAAATGTAAGTGGTAGTTTCTGGAGTATAAACCCAAAAACTAATTGGAAGTGTAGCATGAATCATCATCATAGAATGAACCATGTTTAGAAAGGTTCGATTTCTCCTCTCAGACACACCTTTGTGTTTTGTTGTTCTTAGTGGAGCTAGTTGTAAGACTATCCCACAACTTCTAAAATGATCATAGAGTTAATTGTTGGGTTTTGAGCATTCTAACACTCCTAAGTAAACATGAAACTCTAAATAACTTGGATCTATGTTTTCTCTATTATACATGCAAATATGAACTTTCCAAGGTATTCATCCTAACTAGCATAATAACATTGATTCATATGAATATATCAAGTTAGAATTACATACCTCTTTGATGTAGAATGTCTTCATGAAGCTTGAGTGCCTAGTGCCCCAAGTGTGACACCTCAAATGGTTCACACAATATCAATTACACATGGAATGACTTGAGACAAATGGAACACTCCTTGAAATCGTCTAGCCCTCATATTCACACCTTAGTGTACGATTTCTTGAGCCATGGGATTCTTTTATATGGTGGCTATTAGGGTTACACCATGTAACTCATAACTTTACCCATTCCTTATGCTCCATGGATTTTAACCTCCATGGAGTATCCATGGTTCACCCCATGGACTTAGTCCAACATTAGGAATCTTGGATCACAAGCCCACATATATAAGAATGAATGATTTACACAATCAAAACATATGTTTAATTAGTCTCCTTTTTGGTCACTTAATTAATTCCAAATTAATTCTTGATCAAAACTAATTAAATAACCTTATTAATATATTAGAACTTATAATATATTAACAAACCTTAAGTGTTATTTCTCTCATTATAGTCTATCCAAATGCATGATGCCATGCAACCCAAATGGACCATGTCGGGTCGAGTCAATTAGTACCCATTATAGTTATGGACTTAGAAATTAATCCAACAATCTCCCACTTGGATAAGTCTAAAACTATTATTGCGTATGACTTCAGGAACCGATCAGCAATCGTAGCTCTCAAAAGCTTCTGTCGAACTCTGACCTTGCCGATGATTCTAACCTTTGTCAATGACTTGTCCATTATATAAGGGATCATATATTCCTCCATTCTAGATATTATATGGACTGAGAAATGGATTATAATCATTCTCTCTGTCCATTTGTTGTTTCTCGATTTCCGATTTATGACGACTGACTAATTGAACAAATCAAATCAGTCTAGGCCCGGCCGAGCACTTACATTTGTCATCACCAAATCATCGAGGGGCCCACAGATATCGCTTTTATCCTGAAGGTAAAAGGAATGGATAAACTTCTACTTATATGGTTTGTTCTACTACTTGTTGAATCATACACAAAGGCACGTTTTATAACATCGAGTTACCAATGCGTTTTCGTGCAATCAATGTGTAACCAACTCATAGTAACAACTCATATCTCTAGGTTTGAAAAATATAATATATTATCGTCTCATGATCACTCGTGATAAAATCCACGAAGTGATTCCAATGAGCGCATGTTGAATCCAATACTCAAAACTTATGAGCACTCATGAGTGTTTTAGCCCTTTGTCCAACATCTTAGACCTCTACAAGCCCGACCCATGACAGTCTCTATTAATATCTACTTCCAACATATGACCGACTGTGGATGGTTTGAATAACTTAGTCAATCAGAAAGAACGACCTAGTTATTCTGGAAGTCAAAACATGCAAAACGAAACACAATAATAATATAATCTACTATGGTATCAAAACCTATGAATATAAATAAAACACCTTTTATATATCACCATATGATTACACATTATTCATTGTATACTGTTTCAGCTATCAACTTTATTCTTGAATTAAAACAATAGTTGACCCATGCTCGTAGCTTGTGCACTATGTTTTTCTAAACACTAGTCATGCCATATACCAAGTATGCATACTATGTTTGTTTATTATCTTTACTTTGTGAACTAGATCGATTCAATATAACTTCAACGATTCTCTTTTCACACACCCAAATCCTTATTGAAAATGTAAGACTTCCAAATTCCTATCATTTACCGAAATTTGTTAGATTCTAAACTTATATGCATTGATCCTCTTGTAATGATTATGCACAAAGTCATAAGGACTTGACAACAAACATTACAGAGCATTCCAAAGGAGATCAACTCCTTGGAAATATCCTTCTTGCATTAAGTTTCCTAATATTACACAGATTGAATAATTTCTAACTTTGAAACACTTCCATATTCCATTTTGACTACTACTTCTGAACAAGAGTTGCCTCCTTCCAAATTATGTCAATATGGTCCTTCCAGAATTAACACTATACTTCCAACTGTCCCTGAGCAACCAATCATTGGTAAACCTTAGATTGTCCTCGACAATTGCTTAATCACTTTAGTCATATCCAATTCTATACCTTTTCCCTTCTTAATGCCCCAGGCATTTGGAACTTTTTAGAAAGGATGAATATAGCACATGTAATCGATCCTATATCTGAAGCATATGGGATACGATTCATGATGTCTCACATAAAGACTAAACTAGTCTTTTGCCATAACATTTCCATTTCTATTTTCCAAGTTCTCATAATTCAGATTATGAAAAGTGATGTTGTAATCATAATCGAATTTTAGAATGCAAATAATGGACCCATATATAGAATTTCCTTATGTTGAGCCATGCCAACATGAAATTCATATATATATATATATATATATATATATATATATATATATATATACACACATATATATATATATATATATATATATATATATCCTTGACTAAATACGATTAAAACCTCTATCTAAGCTTTTAGACTTGAGATGAAGTATAATTTCCTCTCCCTTAATTATAGCAAAACAACTCTTTCCTAATTGAAACCTTTTGTTTTCTATAATTAGCATTGCTAACTTGCAAACATTATCATAATTATTATCCTCCCACTAACATGATGATTATTAGCATAACACTTATGCTCCCACTAGCTTTGACATGTACTCAGAAATCAGCTGAACTTCTAGAAAAACAATACTTTATTGACTTTCTTACCATAGTTCAAATTTCTGATACGAGATTGCTTTGATAAAACTTTATCAATATCATACACCTTATATTAGATAGCTCACAGGTGTGTCTAAACAGTTTAAGAACCATGAAAAGGGATGTCGTAATCATAGTCTTGATTGTGTAGACCTTTGCCACTTCTCACAAGTCCATGTTAGTGTGCCGGTTAACCACACATGGTCCACTAACGACTTAGAGAATGAAAATATCACAATTGCTATCTAGCTAAAATCTACTTAGTGAAAGTGTTTCCTCACCATCATTTTCATGAATCGGAGAGAAACCTTATGACACTTAGATTTAATGGTGTATGTTTTCTTATCCATGTGAATTTGTCAACCCATAATCACAAGACTAGGTTAGTGACAAATCCGAACTCATATGGATTGAACTTGTGCAATCTTAACTCGATGCCACTTGGCAGCTCAAGGGCCTGCCATTGCTTCCAAGTTGTTGTGCAACCAATTGAGAACTCTAAGAACTCATATGCAGAGCCAACTTTAATTGGAATGGGCACAGAATATGTCAACACGATAGGTTATAAACCTCAAGTCGTGTGCTAGTGAAGAACTTCAGGTTTTATTCTTGATTAGTTCTTGAGACTTTCAAGACCTTTAAGACTCCCACTGTCCTCTTGACATATAAGACTTTCTTGTCAGATATTCAAGAGATAGTTTGGATTCTAATCAAGAAAAACACTGCACACAATTGGCCTTAGTTGGTCTTTATTTTATCTAAAACATCACAACTTACCAATTTTAAATGTACAAGAGAAGAAAACTTTTACTCTTACATTTGACAAGTGTTTTAAACCTTCTTTAAGACATGTCACTCAAGTTACAATCTTGGAGTATGACTCTAAGAATTGTTTTGGAATGAAATATGACTCATCTTCTTGATTTAACCACATCAACAATTCAGAACTCCTCTTCTTAGCTACCAGAATGTACTTAGAGGATGAATTGTGATAAGGTCTCTTAATCATTAAGATGATTATATAACATGCTACTAAAGTACTCTCCCATCTTTTCAGATTTGAGAAACTTTTATCCTTCTGGCTAAGTTGATTCTTCTCATTCGCTCTGTCATACATCGAAAATTTTCCAATGCTTCAGAATTATACTTAAACCTGTAAGTATAACCATATTTCCTAAACTTTAGTAAATTATGACGAATAGTCTTATCGATATTTGTGGTGGACTTAACAAGTTCACAAGAATGTGTACTCGATCCCTTAGTCCTTTACATGACTCACACATCCATGTGAACAAGTAATTAGTCTTAATTTTCCAATACTTTAAAGTTCTCATTCATCATACTTTACAACTTGCATGATTCCACGTTTCTATCCAACTGAAACTTAGGTGATGAGAATCTTTCCTTATTTGGTAAATTTAGACACTACCACAAATGAAAGAATCAAAACCATTTTTCCTATATTACTAGCAATGGAATCATACAAACAACAATTTTTTCACAAATGCCATTGTAAGGATACTAAAAATAAATAAAATCAAAAATTTACTTTTATTTTAAAACCATTACGGAAAAACTTATGCTTACAATCCATATGGAAACCTTGTTGTTATCTATTCCTAAGAAATGTATCATAACTCTTAAGAAGTAGCTCAAGAATCTGATCTTCAAACTATGCGATAGAAATCCATCTACACGATCAGATTCAACATATTCTTTCTTTAAGTTTCTTCATTTTTCTTTGATTCTTAAAACATCAACATGTGACCCTGTCACATCATGTATCAAGAATCTCAGAATAGAAACTTAGCAGAGTTAGATAGTGGACTTTACCTGAAGTAGAGTCAAACTTATTGACTTTAACATCCTTAGGTAAAATTGGCAGCTTCGCAACCAATGCCCCTTTCTATGGCAATGGACCCTTGATATTGGGACTATCTCAGGCTTAGCCTCTCTCTTTACCATTTGGTCAACCAAGTTGACTATGGCCGATCCCTTTCCATTGGGAAGAGAGAGCTTTACTGGATATCCAATGTCATCATTGTCAATATCCATCAAGTTTTAGGAAGTTGATCTTAGCAAATAGATAAGATCATTAAGGGTCTTCTCATAGTCTGTTTCATAGGAGTCCCAAAGGAACTCACTATGTGACTTAGAAAGTGATTGTGCCATCAACTTTCTCAATACTTTGACACCCAACTCTCCCGGATTGTCAATATGTGACTACATCTCCAAGATGTGATCACACATAGACCTTTGCTTGCCAATAGGGCTTGAGTGACCTTAAGCTTTTCAAAAACTTGTGGGTTAGGGAGAATAATTGGAGGAGGCAAAAGAAGTATGATTTCCATGGGACATCATCTTCATTTTAGGAAAACTTGTTTCAAGAGATTTGGGAAGATCATCTTTTGGGAGATATTCAAGATAGTTGATTTAAAGTCCTTAATATAACACCCAATATGAAATATTAAAGCTAGGACCCTACAAACTATTTTATAACTTGGAAGAGGGATGCCGTAATCCAAGCTAAGAATATTTGAAGGTAGGCGAATGACAATTCACCAATTTCCACCATGAAAACAGAATAATTTAATTAGGTTTTACTTGGATTTGAAACTCCTAGATCTTTTGAGATTCATTGAACTGTTCAATGGCATGTTTCAATCTCGGGTGTGCCCTTCAGGTTTTGTGACTGGGATGCCGAGGATCACAAAACAAGGTGTGAAGTAACCATGCAAATATACTTGGTACCCTTAATATTTACCCCTTAATCGATGTGTCGATTAACCACACACGCTCCACTGATACTATGATAAATAGTAAGTTACCCTTTGCCTACCTTGTTAAATACGAGTTAGTGTTCCAGTTAACCAGACACGCTCCACTAACGGCTTAAACGAAGTGAAAAGTGTAATTTCATGGATTAGCACCTTATTCACATTTTCCTAAGTAACTAACATTAGGAATTAATAAGAGTTTAGTTACTTAGTATTTATCATTAATACTTTTAATGAAAGGAGAATTCTAGTCCTTGTCCTACCCGTTCGGCTAACGACCCTCCACCGGTCAAGGAAGCGGTGGGTGAGAGTGGACACCCATTAAACTGCCATTTTATAGGCAGTAACCTTATACCCCCTTATAGACCGGCTTCGTGAATGAGGCCTACTAACGGTAAGACTGACTTTACTCTTAAACATATATATATATATATATATATATATATATATATATATATATATTAACTTATAATATTATAAAGTATAAGGGTTGAATTTTAACTTTTAAAATTCTAAGGGCTACCTTGGAATTAAAGTATTCATAAGTGAAAACTTTTCAAATTCCAAAACTTGAGGGAAAGTTTTGAAAATATTCAAAACTAATTAATTCCATAACTTATGTGTTTAAAGTAGTTTTAATCCAAAAACTCTTCAAGTTCCATAACTTGAGGACAAGTTATGGAAGACTTTAAATTATTAAAGAAAGTAACTTTTCTTTATTTTGTAACTTATGAAATTAAATAAGTTTACACATTTTATTACTTAATGAAGTGACTCTTTAACCTCCATAACTTGAGGACAAGACTCTTCATTTTTTGTAACCATTGCAAACTTTTATGAGTTTTATGAAACTTAAATGTGACCTTTCATATAACTTGAGGACAAGTTACACAAACACATTTTAGTATCAACTCTTAGATTAAAATGGATTGAAAACACATAATCAATTAACTTATCTATTAATCTAAGCAACTCATATGAACAAAGATAATTCACATCAAACTTTTTCATGTAATTAGCATAACTTTTAAACTAATACAAAACATGAATCTATTGACAATTATCTATGAAATTCGATTAGCATGAACATTACCACATCAAAACCAAGTTTATAAGTTCAAAAACGACTTAGGATAATGTTCCTAGTCCAATTCCAGCCAAGAAACCACAAAAATATGCTGTCTGGAGGCCAAACTCGTCGAGTTCTTCATGGAACTCGTTGAGTTCATGCTCTAATACAAGAACTCGTCGAGTTTTCTACTAGAACTCGTCGAGTTTTAGGCCCTGACAGATTCTTGGCTTCGAAAAATCTATTTACATCAAGTATAAGAGAAAGCAAGCCTAGGCTCTGATACCACTGTTGGGTTTTGAGCATTCTAACACTCCTAAGGGTACATGCAACCCTAAATACCTTGGATCTATGTTTTCTCTATTATACATGCAACTATGAACTTTCCAAGGTGTTCATCCTAACTAGCATAATAACATTGATTCATATGAATATATCAAGTTAGAATTACATAACTCTTTGATGTAGAATGTCTTCATGAAGCTTGAGTGCCTAGTGCCCCAAGTGTGACACCTCAAATGGTTCACACAACATCAAATACACATGAAATGACTTGAGATAAATGGAACATTCCTTGATATCGTCTAGCCCTCATATTCACACCTTAGTGTACGATTTCTTGAGCCATGGGATTCTTTTATAT
Source organism: Lactuca serriola (assembly GCF_051521515.1). Taxonomy (NCBI): domain Eukaryota; kingdom Viridiplantae; phylum Streptophyta; class Magnoliopsida; order Asterales; family Asteraceae; genus Lactuca; species Lactuca serriola. The sequence goes on from NC_136416.1 coordinate 150,285,800, forward strand.
GGTGGCTATTAGGGTTACACCATGTAACTCATAACTTTACCCATTCCTTATGCTCCATGGATTTTAACCTGCATGGAGTATCCATGGGTCACCCCATGGACTTAGTCCAACATAAGGAATCTTGGATCACAAGCCCACATATATAAGAATGAATGATTTACACAATCAACCCATATATTTAATTAGTCTCCTTTTTGATCACTTAATTAATTCCAAATTAATTCTTGATCAAAACTAATTAAATAACCTTATTAATATATTAGAACTTAAAATATATTAACAAACCTAAAGTGTTATTTCTCTAATTATAGTCTATCCAAATGCATGATGTCATGCAACCCAAACGGACCATGCAGGGTCAGGTCAAGTCTTACCAATTATAGTTATGGACTTAGACATTAATCCTGCATTAATCACTAAGATACTCTCAACCCCTGTCAGAACGAAGTATCTAGATTTTCTTGCCCAAACGGTTCTCTGATTCTCTCTAGAACTTCTTCAATACTTCAAATGTCCCTGAATTATGTTTAATTAGATAAGCATACCCATATCTACTGAAATCATCAATAAATATGACAAGGTATCTATCAAACTGCATAGTGATATGACTGAACAGAAGACATATATATGAGTGGATGATGTCCAATAGATATGTCCCTCTCTCAAAGTTGCATGTGAAATGAGACTTCCTCATTTTCCCAAGTAAAGAATATTTGCAATCTCCCTTGAACTTTAGGTTAAATGGTTCTAAGATTCCATCTAATTGAATCTTGGCGATTACGTTCTTGTTTATATGGCCAAGATGAAAATTCCATAGACATAATTTATCCAAAGTAGATGAACTAAAGTTTAAGATTAAGTTATCTTTTCTACTTAAACCAATCACAGATCCATATACGCCTTTTCAAGGATTTGCTTTAAATAAAGAATATTATATTTATAAACCATAATACTAGCATTATTATTATCAAATCCAAAACTCAAACAGTCACGCCATAATGCATGAATTGAAATGATGTTTCTTTCCATGTTATGTGAATAACAATATTCTAACAAATTAATTGAAAAACTAGGTGACACCGAAAGCTCATAATCTCTAATCAAGGTAACAGCTACCCTGCTCTTGTTCCTTATGATCAAATCCAGATCAACTTCCTACTTTTTCTTAGTCCTTGTACATCAGAACAAATGTGGGTTCCACATCATGTTTCAAGCACCCAATTATTAAAAGTAGAGGCCAAACGTAATTCAACTATAAACATACCTGAAGTGCGAACACCCTTGGCCTTATTCTTCTTAAGATCCTCCATATATTAAGGACAACTATGTTTACAATGGCCTTTTTCTTAGAAGTAGTAGCAAATGGGTTTTTTAGGGTCATTTAGTGGTGGTATGTCAAAAGCGTCTTTCTTAGGGTTGGAATTGGGAGCACCAACTTTCCATTTCCCTTTTCCCTTAGCATTAGGATAAGAGGACCGTTGTATCTTGACCCACCTTCCTTAATAGGCAGAACAGGAGTGGTTGAACTTGGGTTCCTTTGTTGAATAATGTTTTCTTCAGTTGTCTTGAGCATCCCATGTAGCTCCATGGTACTATTCTCTAAATTGTTCATATAGTAGTTGATGTTGAATTACATGTATGAACTAGGAAAAGAGTTAAGAATGACATCAATAGCCAGCTCCTGAGCAAATGGGAAGCCAAGACGTTCAATTCTGTCAAAGTACCCTTTTAAATTTAGCGCATGGGTACTCACATAACCATTCTCATATTGTTTGTAACCTAGAATTGATTGCATCACATTGAATCTCTCAGTTCAATCTTGCTCTATGAACATGAATTTTAGCTACTCGTTCATTTCGTACTCCCTAATGTTCTCACAACACTTTTAGAGTTCAAAAGAAATGGTCGCCAACATTAGACACACGACCTCGATAGAGTGATAGTGATGCTTTTTCATGTTTGGACGCTTTTCTTCAGTAACATCATTTAGGAAGATCCACTTATTGATAGATGTCCAAAACATAATCCTTCTTTTAGTACCTCAGGGTAATCCTCAATATTCGAAGGCAATGAAGATAGTTAGGGCTAGTCAGCTTATCTCGTAAGAGGAGTTGGATTAGTGAAAAGTTTGATGAAGTGGTTGGTGTAGGAGATGGAGTAGCATCCAAACCACGAGTCATATATTAAAAAAATAAACATAATTAATTTGATCAAGATATTTTTTTAATATAATTACGCAATATCCAATCATTAAAGAAAAGGAAAGGAACAATATTTGGCTTCACAACGGAAAATGGATTAGCCAAAAATTAGAAAAAGAAGTTATTTAGGGTTGGAATTGGGAGAATCAACTTCGCCTTTCCATTTTCCCTTCGCATTGGGATAAGAGGACCTTTTTATCTTAACCCACCTTCCCTAATAGCTAGAACAGGAGTGGTTGAACTTGTGTTGCTTAGTGGAACGATGCTTTCTTCAGTTGTCTTGAGCATCCCACGTAGCTCCATGGTACTCTTCTCTAAACCGTTCATATAGTAGTTCATGGTGAACTGTTTGTATGAACAAGTAAAAGAGTTAAGAATGACATCAATAGCCAGCTCCTGAGTGAATGAGAAGCCAATACGTTCAATTATGTCAAAGTGCCCTTTTAACTTTAGCACATGGTATTAACATAACCATTCTTCTATTATTTGTAACCTAGAATTGATGAATCATATTGAATCTATCAGTTCTAGTTTGCTCTTGGAAGATGTCTTTCAGCTGCTCGTCCATTTTGTACTCCCCATGGTTCTCACAACACTTTTGGAGTTTAGAATACATGGTCGCCAACATCAGAAACATGACCTCAATAGAGTGATAGCGATTATTTTTATGTTTGGATGCTTCTTCTTCAGTAGCGTCATTTAGGAAGCTCCTCTTCTAGATACTTGTCCAAAACATAATCCTTCTTTTAGTACCTCAGGATAATCCTCAATATTCGAATCCAATGAAGATAGTTCGGACCAGTGATCTTATCTCATGAGAGGACTTAAAGTAGTGAGAAGTTTGATGAAGTGGTTGGTGCAGGAGAAGGAGTAGCATTCGAACCATGAGTCATATATTAAGAAAAAGAAACATAATTAGTTTGATCAAGATATTGTTTAAATATAATTACCCAATATTAAATTTTTAAACAAAAGGAAAGGATCTATATTTGTCACACCCCAAAACCTAAGGCGGAAACGTTCCGGGGTGGAGGACATCATGTATATCGCAACCAATGTACATAGTAAGCATAGTAAACACAAAACAATACATTACATAGAGTTATTACATTTGTCATACATATATATCATAAGAACAAAAGTTAAGACGAGTCTGATAAGCGCTCCGTCTTCTCCAAAAGATCGTGGGTACCTGTCTAATATGGACCTGAGAATACTAGCAGTTTGTAAATCAGCATAAAGCTGGTGAGTTCATAAGAGGTTTGTTTTCTGAAAATGTACAAGTTTCCTTTGGTTTTCCGAAAAGTTTGTTATCCAACAAAAATCCCATATTTTCTTATAAGTATAGTTGAGTTATGCGTTTATTATACGATCCGGTTATGTACAGTTTGTTATCCCAGGAAAAACCCTTATTATCCTAAAAGGTAAAGTTTAGTTATCCATTAGTTACACGGTCTACTTAAGAACAGTTAAGTTATCCCAGGAAAAACCCTTATTTTCCTAAAAGGTAAAGTTTAGTTATCCATTAGTTACACGGTCTAGTTAAGAACAGTTCAGTTATCCCAAGAAAAACCCTTATTTTCCTAAAAGGTAAAGTTCAGTTATTGAATCCAAATGTAATGTACAAGTATCTAACAAACTTGTTATATTAGCTAGGTATTCTGATGTCCTAGTTATCCTACACTCGAATGCATCCTAAGGCGTGCTTTTGTATTCGTATTCGTATTCCTATTCGTATCCGTATTCGTATTCGTATTCCTATTCCTATTCCTATTCCTATTCGTATTCGTATTCGTATTCGTATTCGTATTCGTATTCGTATTCGTATTCGTATTCGTATTCGTATTCGTATTCGTATTCATATTCGTATTCGTATTCGTATTCGTATTCGTATTCGTATTCGTATTCGTATTCCTATTCCTATTCCTATTCCTATTCCTATTCGTATTCTTATTCGTATTCGTATTCGTATTCATATTTGTATTCGTATTTGTATTCCAATTCCTATTCATATTCGTATTCGTATTCGTATTCATATTCATATTCGCATTCGTATTCGTATTCGTATTCGTATTCGTATTCGTATTCCTATTCCTAGCTATACTTTCGTGTTATTCTCTGTTTCTAACTGTACTTTCGTATTCGCTCTGTTCCTAGCTGTATGTTATTATCCCTTCATTCTCGTATCTACGGGGAGTTATATCAAGAATATTTTAATGCTTTAAGATTCATGCTTTTAACAACAATTATATGGAAATTCATTTGTGAAATATAAAATATAACATTTTAAAACGAGCTTCACAAATAACATGACGGTTTACTCTGCAAGTTGAACGATTGGTTAATATAGTTTTCCGTGTTAAAAGCATACGAAATATGAAATAGATCAAATAAAATCATAAGTTTGACTACAAGATTTCCTTGTACTTTTGCTTGTATTCCCACCTAAAAACATTGAAAAACATTGAAAAGGGGTAGGGGTATGAACTCACCGATTGAAGAATGTGCCAGATTGGATGCTAAACGTTAGTTCGGGGCTTGAACATGTGAGAGGTTCCAATGTAATATGAAAAGATACACATTTGTATCTAATTAGGATTTGAACTACAAATTAGTTGAGGATATACACTTCTAGACGCGAAAACACTTCAAAATAAGTGTTTGGAGTGACCCGAGTGACATCTAGGGACGTATATGGCTTGGATATGGAGTTTACTCTAGAGTAAACTCATAAGAGAGTTTACGGCCCTAATGACCCACTCCCCATGAGTTTACGGCCGTAAACTCATGGTGGGGTGTTCTATGGTGCTAAATGGTCTTATATCACTTGGAAAAATTAGCTAGGATCAAATCTAAGGTATATGAATGGATTAAACCATCATATGGACCATCTAATGGAGTTTACGGTAGTAAACTAAGATTTTATGGCCGTAAACTCCCCCACATACCTTCCTTTGATGTTTTGGTGGTCCAAGGTCATTACAAGTGTTTCTAGCTAAATCTACAAGCCATGGATTGAATTTAAGGCACCATTTGACTAAGTTTTAGGAGTTTACGGCCTAAAAACCCATTCTTGACGCTTTTACGGCCGTAAGCTCCTATGGGAGGTAGTTTTAGCATGTTTAAGGCCCTTAACTTGATTGTGGTTGCTTCTAGACTTTATTCCAAGGCTTATGGTGTGTTTAAGTGGCATCTTAACACTTTAAAATGAGTTTACTCCCCATGAATAGGTGTTTACGGTCCAAGCATGTGCTTGGGCCATAAACTCATGGTTACATCCTAAATGATGAGTTCAAGGTGTTCTAAGTCCATGCAAATAAGTCCTGAAGTCATATCTAAGCTCCAAATGAGGTTTGGAAGGCTTTTAAGGGTCAAAAAACCCCTTTTGCATGTGTTCACGGCCTAAGGATGTTCCAGGACCGTAAATACATGTTTATGGTCCTATTTCATATATTAGTCACGAATTTGAAGGCTAAGAATGTTATACTTGGAGCTAGGATAGTTACCTTGATGATTTGGAGCTTGAAATGAGTGATTTTGGATCAAGAACTTGGATTTGAGGAGAGAGATTAGAGAGAGAGTAGAGAGAAAGGAAAAGGCTTCAAATGAGGCTCTCTCAAATTTATATATGCTTAAAGTTTGGGACACGGTGGAATTCTACCTGATTCTGAAGTTAAGCGAGGCTTTTGGTCGTACCCGATTTAATTGTTTTATAACTCCACGGAATAAAACTAAAATTTTTCCAAATAATAATTTGGTGCGTTTTCATGAGTTTCTAATGTGTTTGGAAAATTATTAATTCATAATAGCAAACTCAAAATTAATGACTTAATTTAGAAACGAAACAGAAACAATTCAAGACGACGAATTTTTAATGACGGAACGGGTTACGACGACGGAACGAACTTCGGGTTGTCACATTATCCCCCCGTTAAAGGGAATTTCGTCCCGAAATTCAAACTTTAGATGCGACACACGGATTTGGAAAGAGAATGCGGATATTTCTGTTCTATCGGATCATCGCGCTCCCAAGTGAAATCGGATCCTCGCATGACATTCCAGGGAACCTTTCACTTATCGGGATACGGCTTGTTTCATACGTTTAATCTCTTGATCTATGATTTCGATTGGTTCTTCTATGGGGTTCAGACTTTCGTTGATTTCGGTCTCATCATGGGGGTTACTAGGGTTTCGCCGAATAGGCACTTCTTAAGGATAAAGACGTGGAATACCTGATGGATGCTGCTAAGTTCTGAGGGTAGTCGGAGTTTTTAGGCTACGGATCGATCTAAATGAGGATTTCGAAAAGTTTTATGTACTTGGGGATACGCGTTTCAGAATGTAACATGCCTTCTTCGATTACTACATGACTAAAGAAAATGCTTGGACCGAAGGGCATCACTACATCTTCGTAGTGACCATATCGAGTCCTGAATGTTGTTTTGAAAACATCATTCCTGTGAACTGATAACTGACTGGGTAACTTCTGCATCTCTGTTGGAGCCTATCGATACGGAGATTTGGCTACAGGAATTGCTCCGGGAATTGGGTCGATGCAAAACTCTACTTGGCGTCCGAAGGGAATTCCCGTGAGCTCTTCAAAAAGAAATCAGGAAAAATTGCAGACTTTAGGGATGCTCTCAAGGTCTTTAACTTCCTGTTTCTCGTTAATCACATAGGCTGGGAACTAAGTTTATCACTAATGCTCTCTGTCTCACCGTTAGTTATCTCGACGGTAAACGTTTCAGTTACTAGTTGAGGACTATGTTTATGAAGATGTTCGAATGAATAGCTAACAAATTATCTTTCAGTACTAGAATTGAAAAGGATTGCAAGCATAAGGGTTGTCTAAGAGGAATATACCTGTGGAAACGGTGGGATCGGCGGCTGCCTCACCTTGTCCTATAGCTAGGACTCTTCTAGTGTTGCCAGTTGTTGCTGTCTTGGGGCAGTTTTTCTTATAATGCCCGACTTCACCGCAACCGTAGCAGGCATGACTGATACCCGCTCCGGAGACTTGATTGGTTGATGTTCTGCAACTTCGCGCAAGGTGACCCTTTTGGCCACAATTTTTGCAAAATTTCACACGATAGGGACCGGGGATACGGTGGTGGTAACTGCATCGGTTACACCACGGGAGAATACCGGCATATCCGGTGATAGGTGCTTGGGCTGAGGAACCGACGACAGAAACAACAGTACGGGTAGCGGCAGCGTTGACTGCCACTATCTGTTGTTTCTTCGAGAACTCCTGTGAAGGCTGACTTTTCTCTCCTTCGTCTCCCAAAACTTTCTTTTCTCACCACTTCTCTCTGTCGGCTCAGGAGTGGTGGCTGCTTTCTCTATGTCCTCACTATGGTCAATAAGGATTTGCGCTAAGCATTTGGCATTGCCGTATGTATCCGGCTTTGCAGCTAAAACGTTCCCTTTGGTAGGCTGGGTCAACCCCCAGATGAACCTCTCAATCTCCTTACTCTCCGGGGTAACCATTCCCAGACAGAGTAATGCCAAGTCATCAAATTTGGATGTGTGAGCGGCGATATCGGAACCCTTCATCTTCAGGTTCCAGAGTTCATGCTCTAGCTTCTGCATTTCACCCCGAGGTCAGTACTCCGCGAACAGAAGTTCCTTCATGACTTCCCAACCCATAACATTGGCTACAGGTAGGGTTAAGGATTTGACACGGCCATTCCACCAAGTCGGAGCTTTATTGGTGAACGTGCAGGCGGCGAATTTCACCTTGTCGGATTCTGAACAAGCACAGATCTCGAAGATAGATTCGATTTTCTCTAACCACCGAGTTAGGGCAATGACACCTCCTGTGCCATCAAAGAATGTGGGTTTCGCATTCATAAAGTCCTTATAGGAACACTCCTTCCGGTGTCCCTGGCTACCTTCTTGGTTTTGGGGCTGGGGACCACCTCCTGAACCATCGGGGTTCATTTGAGACATGGTGGCTGTCACTGCGGCAATAACAGCTGCCTGGAACATTACAGGATCAAATTGGGGAGGAGGCGGTGGCGGAGGGTTATTGTTCTTTGAGCTGGGTCTCTTTCTTGGAGGCATCTTGATCTAAAAAGATCAGGAAAGAGAGGATGGTAAGTCCTCTGAATTGAATCAAGAGATATGATACAAGGGATATCTCATTATGACAAATATAGAATTCCATTAAGCGATAAAGCAGGAAAGAATTGTCAAAGCAGATAAACTATCGCTAAAGGAATGATTGAGGAGCAATGCTGGAATGAGGATTTCTATAATGGATTTGGCTCGAGAAATACTCCCATATTATTTCATGATTCGATGCAACGATGGCTCGTTGTTTGGGTATTGGTTAAGTTTTAAGCATGTCGCATACCACAGTCACTCACAAGCACATGTTGGCCGTGTCTCGAATGAATATAGTTGGCCAGGCTATATTGATCCTAGACACGACTACATAACTACCCAGGTTTAACCACAGCGTACAACACCCATTTACTTATGTTTTGTTCTACTTGTAGTTACGGATTTCGACGGTTAGGTATACTTGTATACTTTTGGAAATACTTATATTTTAAGGTATACTTTTAGTTCATAGCACTTAGGCCCATTAGTGTTTATAGTCTTATACCATGTAAGGTTTGGTATACTAGTTCACTATAAACAAGGGCTCTAATACCAATCTATCACACCCCGAAACCTAAGGCGAAAACGTTCCGGGGCGGAGGACATCATGTATATCGCAACCAATGTACATAGTAAGCATAGTAAACACAAAACAATACATTACATAGAGTTATTACATTTGTTTGAAATCAAAGTGTTACAAGTGTCATACATATATATCATAAGAACAAAAGTTAAGACGAGTCTGATAAGCACTCAGTCTTCTCCAAAAGATCGCGGGTACCTGTCTAATATGGACCTGAGAATACAAGCAGTTTGAAAATCAGCATAAAGCTGGTGAGTTCATAAGAGGTTTGTTTTCTGAAAATGTACAAGTTTCCTTTGGTTTTCCGAAAAGTTTGTTATCCAAGAAAATCCCATATTTTCTTATAAGTATAGTTGAGTTATCCGTTTATTATACGATCCGGTTATGTACAGTTTGTTATCCCAGGAAAAACCCTTATTTTCCTAAAAGGTAAAGTTTAGTTATCTATTAGTTACATGGTCTAGTTAAGAACAGTTCAGTTATCCCAGGAAAAACCCTTATTTTCCTAAAAGGTAAGGTTTAGTTATTCATTAGTTACACGGTCTAGTTAAGAACAGTTCAGTTATCCTAGGAAAAACTCTTATTTTCCTAAAAGGTAAAGTTCAGTTATTGAATCCAAATGTAATGTACAAGTATCTAACATACTTGTTGTGTTAGCTAGGTATTCTGATGTCCTAGTTATCCTACACTCGGATGTATCCAAAGGCGTGCTTTCGTATTCGTATTCGTATTCGTATTCATATTCGTATTCGTATTCGTATTCCTGTTCCTGTTCCTATTCGTATTTGTATTCTTATTCGTATTCATATTCATATTCGTATTCGTATTCGTATTCCTATTCCTATTCCTATTCCTATTCCTATTCCTATTCCTATTCCTATTCATATTCGTATTCGTATTCGTATTCGTATTCCTATTGCTATTGCTATTCCTATTCCTATTCCTATTCCTATTCCTATTCGTATTCGTATTCGTATTCGTATTCGTATTCGTATTCGTATTCCTATTCCTATTCCTAGAGGTACTTTCGTGTTATTCTCTGTTTCTAACTGTACTTTCGTATTCGCTCTGTTCCTAGCTGTATGTTATTATCCCTTCATTCTCGTATCTACGGGGAGTTATATCAAGAATATTTTAATGCTTTAAGATTCATGCTTTTAACAACAATTATATGGAAATTCATTTGTGAAATATAAAATATAACATTTTAAAACGAGCTTCACAAATAACATGACGGTTTACTCTGCAAGTTGAACGATTGGTTAATATAGTTTTCCGTGTTAAAAGCATACGAAATATGAAATAGATCAAATAAAATCATAAGTTTGAGTACAAGATTTCCTTGTACTTTTGCTTGTATTCCCCCTGAAAACATTGAAAAACATTGAAAAAGGGTAGGGGTATGAACTCACCGATTGAAGAATGTGCCTGATTGGATGCTAAACGTTAGTTCGGGGCTTGAACGTGTGAGAGGTTCCAATGTAATATGAAAAGATACACATGGTTACATCCTAAATGATTGTGGTTGCTTCTAGACTTTATTCCAAGGCGTATGGTGTGTTTAAGTGGCATCTTAACACTTTAAAATGAGTTTACTCCCCATGAATAGGTGTTTACGGTCCAAGCATGTGCTTGGGCCGTAAACTCATGGTTACATCCTAAATGATGAGTTCAAGGTGTTCTAAGTCCATGCAAATAAGTCCTTAAGTCATATCTAAGCTCCAAATGAGGTTTGGAAGGCTTTTAAGACTCAACCCCCCCCCCTTTTGCATGTGTTCATGGCCTAAGGATGTTCCAGGACCGTAAACACATGTTTAAGGTCCTATTTCATATATTAGTCACGAATTTGAAGGCTAAGGATGTTATACTAGGAGCTAGGATAGTTACCTTGATGATTTGGAGGTTGAAATGTGTGATTTTGGATCAAGAACTTGGACTTGAGGAGAGAGGTTAGAGAGAGAGAGAGAGAGAGAGGAAAAGGCTTCAAATGAGGCTCTCTCAACTTTATATATTCTTAAAGTTTGGGACACGGTGGAACTCTACCCGATACTGACGTTAAGCGAGACTTTTGGTCGTACCCGATTTAATTGTTTTATAACTCGACGGAATATAACTAAAATTTTTCCAAATAATAATTTGGGGCGTGTTCATGAGTTTCTAATGTGTTTGGACAATTATTAAGTTATAATAGCAAACTCAAAATTAATGACTTAATTTAGAAACGAAACGGAAACAATTCAAGACGACGAAATTTTAACGACGGAACGAACTTCGGGTTGTCACAATATTTGGCTTTAAAATGGAAAATTGATTAACCGAAAATTAGAAAATGAAGTTATTTAGGGTTGGAATTACGAGCACCAACTTTCCCGTACCATTTTCCCTTAGCGTTGGTATAAGAGGACCTTTTTATCTTGACCCACCTTCCCTAATAGCCTGAAGGGTACTGGTTGAACTTGTGTTTCTTAGTGAAACAATGCTTTCTTCAGTTGTCTTGAGCATCCCATGTGGATTCATGGTACTCTTATCTAAACTGCTTGTATGAACTAGTCAAAGAGTTAAGAATGACATCAATAGCCAACTCATGACTGAATGGGAAGGCAACACGTTCAATAATGTCTAAGTACCCCTTTAAATTTAGCGCATGGATACTCACATAATTATTCTCCTATTGTTTGTGACTTAGAACTGATTGCACGACATTGAATCTCTCAGTTCGAGCTTGCTCTTGTAACATGTCTTTCAGTTGCTCGTTCATTTTGTACTCCCGAAGGTTCTCTCAACACTTTTGGAGTTTACAAGAATTTGTCGCCAACATCAGACACATGACCTCGATAGAGTGATAGCGATGATTTTCATGTTTTGATGCTTCTACTTCAGTATCATTGTTTAGGAAGCTCCTGTTCTAGATACTTGTCCAAAACATAATCCTTCTTTTAATACCTTAAGGTAATCCTCAATATTCGAATCCATTGAAGATAGTTAGGATCAGTAAGCTTATCTCACGAGAGGAGTTGAAGTAGTGAGAAGTTTGATGATGTAGTTGGTGTAGGAGAAGGAGTAGCATCTGAACCACGAGTCATATATTAAGAAAAAGAAACATAATTAATTTGATCAAGATACTGTTTTTAATATATTTACCAAATATCAAATTATTAAACAAAAGGAAAGGACATATATTTGGCTTCACAACAGAAAATGGGTTAACCGAAAATTAATAAATGAAGTTATTTAGGAGAACAAACTATTATTGATCTCTATCTCTATGAGATTCCTAGAAAATGGGATTTATTCACTTATGTCAATAGCATGTTAATCTCTTCTAATGTTGATTTAGCAATCATGACTAGATTAGCCGAGGATTATGAAACCAAATGGTGAATCAACCATGCAAAGTTTCAGTGGGAATTGGGTCAAGTAACGTTTGAGAATCCCGATCACCATTTACCTTTCTTTGACTATATTCTCCTCTTGACGAGCTGGTAAAAAACATACGCTTTCATCAATGTGAATACACCACAAGGCGTAATTTCTGTTAGAAGCACAAGATTCATATTATTATTATAAAATGAGAATTTGTATGACTACTTATTAATTTAATACTTTTAACTTTGCAAAATTGTCCTATCAAACCCTTTTGGTAACTTTATGTCAAAATACAAGAAGGCGATGAGGGTCGTGAGCAATAAATGTCACTTAAAAGTCAACATCATTAGGAAATTGAAGAGACCATTTATAACCTTCCTTATAAGTAGTTAAAGTACGTAAGCCTAGTCATGGTAAGACTAACAATGAACATTTTATAAAACATGTCAGGATGTAATGTTTGTAGTTTGACGTGATACATATAAATATAATTTTTCTATATATACACTTTTGAAGTCTATATGTATTTTACCTCAATTGACTAAACAATAAATATAAGTCAATAATTAAATTATTAAAACCCTAAAATTTTGTCTTTTAATTAGTCTTATAATTAAATAAAATTTACTTTTTCTTTTAGTATAAAGACTATTTTGTATGTGTTTTACAATCGACAAAGGAATAAAGCAACGGTAAATAAATTTTATAAATTTGGAACAACAGGTCCCACGCTAAGGGGAATAAGCAACCACGATGTGGGTCCCTGGAATAGCATGAGATATATTATACAATTATTTTAAGTTTTCAACAGCTCACCAAAACGTGTCCAGGTAGGGAACACGACGTGACGACGAGGAAGTTGCGATCCATTTCAACATCCAAAAGACACCATGATGTGGTGGATGACCAACCCCGACGTGGCAAAGAGATGATTCAAACATCATTTTTCAGATTCGATTTTAACATGGAAAATTTATATACTATTTAAAAATATTAAGCATAAAAATCTAACATATGCAAACCCTAACATACTATCCAAGACAAAGTCTAAGTGTAATAGAGTTGAGTTAACCTACGCTCCGATACCACTGATGGATTTTGATCCTAGTCAAAGACTAAAAGGAGGGTAAAGGAAACAATAACAAATTCTGATCTAAAGATTCAAAACAAGCAGATCAAACTCAAAAAAATTTATACAACTTAAAGGACTCAAAAGAAAAAAAAAATCATGCATTTGCTTTCTTGGTGGTTTTCTTATTTTGATTAGACATTTGATTGGACTAGTGAAATCAATGGAAAGTTCCTCTTTTGTAATCGTACCCAAGGAACAAAACACTTGCAGATTTGAATAATCCTCGAACACGAGTAGCTAACAGAATAGATAACATGAATCCACGGCGAACCATGATGTGGTAAATAAAGGTCCATGATGTGGGAACTACACTTTAGTAATTCTACGATTTTTTAGGATTTCGAACTTTGGTAACTGAAGGGTATTTTTCTTATGCACCAAAAACTAGTTTTTGACCTCTCTTTATATAGGAAAATGATTTGACTCCCTAAATACAATTACCAAATATAATTGTAATTATCTAGATATTTCAAATCATTATGGAATATTCCATTCCATTATTTTCTAACTAATTAATAAAAATATTAATCTATTAACAAAACAAGTCCCTAATATAATTATCTTTTCAGTTCCGCTTTATTTTTCCTCTTACGTGTAACATAAAAGGACACCACTATTTTTAGTAATACCATCGGGTTTGTGATGGCTATGGGCACTATTCTCCATCAAATAACAATTAGATACATTGAAAAGTTATTAGATGAGTATAAGGACATTCTAAGAGTACTTAGGAAGAACTAAGAGAATGTATATAAGTTAATAAGTTTAGAAGAAGATCTTAATGCAAAGAGCTACAAAAGAGGCTAACTTTAAAACATATAAATATAGTTATGAGTTGGAATTAGATTATTATTTCGTTGTGGATGAAGAGTAAGTTTTATTCGAATGAGGTCCAACCAAAACATAATTGCACAATCTACTACAGATAAAGAATACAGTGCAACTTCAAAACTAGCAATCAATTATGATTGGATTATTGAATTCATTGAAAAACTAAGTTAAATGCCTCAATTCAAGGATACCCTGCAAATATTTTTTGAGTTCAAGAGTATACTTAATCAAGCAAAGAAACTCTATGTCTCATCATAACACCAATCATATTCTCCAAGATATTCAACTATATTAATAATAAAGTTAAGTATGGAGATGATAGTATTCGCAGAATTCAAACAAATTAAATTTAGTTAGATGCATTAATAAATTTTGTCCTTTAAGCTAAGTATGAATGGTCAAATTCCAGTTATAAGACTTTGTTATTCTATAAATGGGATTTGATTTGGATTTAGTATTTGGATATTGGAACTACTATTTTGATATATTGGGATTTGATCTTCATAATAATAGTAGTTGTGTTCTATATTAACATGTTTAATCCATGAATAATCTTATTATTCTAAAAGTTCATAGTCGGTTATAATTGTGGGATCAATTATGAAGTAAGACTAATATAAATTGGATTGGTTGACTCTCATGAGATGAAAGTAGGCAATAAGTTGTAACAAAGATTCATAGCTACTTATCAGACAATAATCATTAAACATGACCCACATTAAGATTACATCATGGATCGCTATCATGATTGATGCTTGATAATAGGTATTATATTTGTTTCCTTAATCCTTGAGATGCATATTAGGACTTGAGTGTATGAGTGTAGGGAGCACTATACATTGACATGGTCAAATGTTGTTCTCTGACCAAGCAGTTATAAAGGTCATTATTAGGTGTGATATGAACTATACAAAAGGATTATATAGTAAATATGGGACTTTTTCCTCTTATGTGTTGAGAGCTAGACATCTAACGCACGTTACCCAAAGTTGAACACCGAATTAGATTGATTACGATCGAGGTCTCATATTCGATATGATGTCTATAACAAAGGGATAATTGATAAACCTACCTTATAGATCAATTGCAGCTTTGAGCTTTTAGGAATTGGATGTTTATGAATGAAATTCTTCGTCATGTGTTATTGATGGTAGTGAAATGTTTCTAGATGTTCACACATGTCTATGTCAATTAATGATGACTCTTGTGCAAGTGGGAGATTGAAAGGTCTTTATGCCCAACAATAATTATAGAATGATATTTTTAAATGACATATGATCCTATAGGGTCACACCTTATAGAAAGTTACTACTAATTAATTATTTATTAAAGCAATTTGATTAATAATAAATATAATCAACACTTGTATTTAACTAGAAATTCATATTTTATGAAAATAATATTTTCAACTAAAAAAAAATAACTAGTAATTCATAAGGTATGATTTACATGTTATATACATCTATTTTGGACTTATTTAGGTTCATTAACAAATCACTAGCACATGTTACTATTTATAATAGAGTAACAGTCAAACAAGCCTTCTTTTTTTCCTTCTTGAAAACCGAGAGCTAGTGTAAGGAAGAAGAGGTTGCTTGTTGGTTAAAGTCTTACACTCACATGTCTTCTTACATTAGTTTTTTTTTTGACATTATAAAAGGTATGGTTCATTAGTACACATATCTTAATATATAAGGAAGTGTTGGCTATTGTTTTAGTTCTTTCTTCTCTTCTTTGGCTGCCAAATCCAAGATCTCTCAAGCCTCTCTCTTATCCTCTCTTGCCTTGGGTAGTGTAGAGTTTAAGAGATTATAAGTTGCTTCTCCATAAGACTAATTTGGTATTAGTTATTAAGGCTTAAGAACAACTTAATACAAGTGAAGACTAGTAGCTTGTAGTGGTTTACTATTGCTTGGTGGATACCATTAGAGAGATTCTTCTTTGTAGTTTCATACATTACTTCATCAACTTCCATTTCCCATGAGAATCAAAGAATTCAAAGGCTGTAATCATTTTATTTCTATGGTTGATGTTAGGGTGCAAAGCACTCCATTGGATGCTATCTTCGCTTTACCCTTTGTGATATGGGTTTTTGGATAGATCTTGCCTATATATACTTGTATAGTTTTCATGTATAGGTTGGAGAGAGCTCATAGTGTATTGATTTTTGTAGTCTAGTTCTATATATATATATATATATATATATATATATATATATATATATATATATATATATATAGGCTTAGGTTATTCTATTCTAACTAATTATTGTGCGGATATCGTATGCTATGAGAATTACTAAGAGAATAAATTGTTTAGCAATGCGAATACGTTCAACCTTACAAAAATATCGTCATTTTCATGCATTCTTGCTAATTATTATTTATCTTTGTTCTCACACATCGTTTTTCACTCATTTTCATTCTGACAGAATACGACCAAATAAAACATTCTGATAGAAATGAGAATAATAATAATATGTGTATAATAACCTTATAGACGATTTAATTTGTGAGAATGTGTGTTAATTACAATAGTTATGTAAGAATGAAAATATTTATATTACCAAACAACATATTTTCTTTATCATTCTCATAGCATACGATATCCGCATAATAATTAGTTAGAATACTTGAACCTAGCTCTCTCTCTCTCTCTCTCTCTCTGTATATATATATATATATATATACAGAGAGAGAGAGAAAGAGTAGTGTAGTAAGCAAGCACATGCATTTAAATATTTTGAATTTTCCTCAATATCTATCCAAATTGTGCTTAAACTTTAAACCAGATCTTAACGATTATGCATTGATTCTAAAATTATGAATTTGTTATCTTCATTGGGATCCTACATGTACTATCAGAGCTTAATCTTGAAGATTTAACAACTTTTTCAAGATTAACGATCCTAGCTGACAATATTTTTGGTGTGTAATCGACTCGAGGATTCAAATTTTTGTGAGTCTCTCAACTGAATCTTTTTACTTTCAATTCTAAATTTGGTGATCGAATTATATTTTCAATTCAAAATCTCTCTGAATCCTATTTTTGAAATTGTTTTTGATCATTTTGATTCCTATTTGCTTTCCATTTCAAATTTGTTGTTCCAATTATCCTTAATTTAGCCCAATTTATCTTGTTGAAATCAATTGATCCATAAAGATTTAGCGTAAATTAATTTTGGATTCATTTCTTTTCATTGGAGCCCAATCTAACTTTTAACTATTACAGTTCATATTGAGCCGAAATTATGAGTTTTCACTGTTCGGCAATCGAAATACATGTTTCGTTTATTTCAAAGAACAACGTGTCGTTTCTCATTTTAATCCTTCATTCAACGATTCTTGATTTATAATGCTTTAACATCATAACTTCATGATTCTTTATCAAAATTGATTGGAAATTGTATCTAGATCCATATGATTCTCTATTTCTTATTGATCGACATTCATTCCTCATTTAACAAGTTTTGATTTGTCATACCTATATACATTCGATCTGATTCATCTGTTCACGAAATGGTTTTAATTGCTTTGGAAGATTACTAACAAAGACAGGTTTTGATTCAAGAATTTGGATGAATTCTTATGTGATTCTTGAAGTAAAAATTGCATTGGTCCTAAATTCACAGTCAATGTTGAAATATACTTTTGGTTTGTTTCTTCCCGAAGAGCTCAAAAATATTTTAGATGCTATCGAATTCAATCAAAAGGCAGATAAAGTCGAAATTGATCGCTATAGAAGGAAGTTTGATCAATGTGTGATTCGAGGTTTGTTTAGAAAATTTGAATTGAGTAGTTTGAGTTCGAATCAAAAACTATTTGAAAGTCAAATGTCAGGTCAAAATTAGAGTTCCAATCGTTCAGGGCTTCAAAATATAGTATGTTTGGGACTCAATCTGAATTGTGAAGGCTGTCAAAACGAGTTGTTGTCAAAGAAAAAATTTAGGAAGGAAGAAGTTCCTATGTTGATTTGATTTTGAGGGAAGAATGGTGCTTTGATGGTCGAAAATTTGGTGATTTGATAGTCGAATGTTTGGATTTTAATTGTTCTATAGTGAAATGGTTAAAGATTTTCGACAGCGAAAGTTTGAGGCAAAAGGCTAATATCGAATGATGGGTAAAGTTGATTCTATGAAGGACAAACTGATAAGGTTCAAAAAAGGGTCAAAGCATAAGGAACGAAAGTCAAAATTGAAATCGTCATTTGGTATTAATGGTCGAAATCACGTTTTTTATTGTGGTTAAGTTGACGAAAGTATGGGTTTCGCATATAGCTGTTGAGTTTCGACGTGGTCTTGACGATTGGAAAATATATTGTAGTCGAATCGAATTTTATGAGTCGAAAGTTTGAAGTTTCGACTGTGAATGGTCGAAGTTTGGATTTCAAGGCAGAGAACGAATGTTGAGTTTCGATGTTTAAGATGATTTTTTCGATTCGAAATTTGGGTGATGTTTCGACTGTTGTTGCTCAAAGATAACAGCGTGTTTCGACTGTTTTTTACTGAGTGTTCTTGCATCTGAATTGTAAAAGGGGAAGAAGATAACAGAAGTTTAATATTTGGTCCCTGCAATTTCTTAAAAATTATACTTTTTACCGAGAAACTTTAATTTTTCCAAAATTTGGAGATATTTTGGGGGATTTAAAGAGTGTTATTTTTGCAAGACATTTTCTAGCAACATGAACAATTGTGTTCATTTTAATTTGAAAAGGGGTCCGTGAAGTCAAGTTAAGAAAATTGAAATATATATATATTTTTTATTTTTCCGGATGTGTTGCTTCATTTTTGTGTCGTGTCGAGGGGGAGGATTGTAATGCCAAATCTATATATATATATTTTATTTTTCCGGATGCGTTGCTTCATTTTTGTGTCGTGTCGAGGGGGAGGATTGTAATGCCAAATCTACATTGAGAACTTTCTCATTCCCATTTTGAGTTTTATAATCACGTTTCGATTATCAGAAAGGGAGAGATTATGAAGGGTTTGAACATAATAAAGATTTTTGGGATGTGTCTTTTGGCTCAAACTTGGGTAGTTATCCTTGGAGTCTTGGATACTCAAGGGCTCATGAATTACCTTTTGATGCGTTAGATTGTATTGTATCACATAATAGAACTCGGATTAGAAGATCATTGAAGAAGTGAAGATTTGTTGGTTGCTTCTACATTTGTCACACTTGAGGTATTTTTTGTAAATTTGCTCATTTTTGGGGATTGTAATCAGGTCATCCATTCCAAGCTTTGAGGGGGGAGAATGTTGGGGTTCAAAGCTCTCCATTGGATGGTGTCTTCGGCTTACCCTTTGTGATATGGGTTTTTTGGTAGGTCTTGCCTATATATACTTGTATAGTTTTCATGTATAGGTTTGAGAGAGCCCTCATTGTATAGATTTATAGTATAGTTCTAGAGAGAGAGAGAGGGAGAGAGAGAGAGACAGAGAGAGAAAGAGTAGTGTAGTAACCAAGTATATGCTTCTACATATTTTGCATTTTCGTCAATATCTATATAAATTGCGCTTAAACATTAAACTGGATCTTATCGATTATGCATTGATTCTTCAATTCCGCATTTGTCATCTTTATTGGGATCCTATAGTTGATTTAATCTTTCCATGATAGAAAAATACGCCTTAGTGGGTTAAAATGGTTTTAAGTTTATTCAAATCTTAAAAATGCTTTCGTTGCTAATCACGTGGTTTTGACTCTATAATTAGAATATTTTTTGAAAAAAATCTAATAGTTGGTATTTTGTAAAAATTGTCACCTACTAGTTGAAACTGAACACAAGGTATATTGGGCTTTAAAATCTTGTAATTTTGAAATTTCAGAATTCCATACTAACTGTTTTATACAGATGAATGACATACTAACTCTTTGATATATTCAGAGAAAGGGAAGAAATGACATGAAGAAAGGTTAAGGGGATTGAGTGGGTCAAAAAGTTTTAATTTTCAATTCTTGGATGAAACTTTTTCTTGGAAAATTGAAGACCCGTTGGTATGGACCATTCTTAATGAAAGAAGCATTCCCACACGGAGTTGTTGAGTTGATATAGGAAGATGACATGAGTTTTAAAGTAAATGGGCATGGAATGGAGCATTATGAAGATGGAGTGATGGAAAAAGAAGACAAAGGGGAGGATGTGATCCGTGAGACAACCGCCACAATGTAGAGTGGAAAGGAGTCGAACTCATGACTTTAACTAAAAAAGAAGCACTTCTAGGAAGCAATCATGGTCTGGTTTATCGTTTTCCTTTAAATAGTTTTAGTCTTATTAATAGTTTTTTTTGGTTTTTCTATTTTTCTAATTATTTCACCCATTATATTTTTTTTTCTGACATGTTTCATGTGAGGGCAAGGCTACACCAAGTGTGGATTGTGGTTAAATATGTTTTCTTGATGAAATATTTTGGGGACTAAAAGCATCGGGGCTGAGACACGGTCGACTTATATCGGTGGTATGGTTCAAATTCTAACACGATGGAGTCTTGGTTAAAAATCCAAACGTGGTGCGGTTACACATGAACCCGTGTATAGTTACTGAACCCTCATTCATTTTTAACTTTTTACTCTCATATGTCACAACCACAACATTGAAACTTGTTCCTTTGAGAAATATTTTCTTGGAGCTTCGATTTTTCCTTCACTTCTTGTCTTATCAACCCCAATTGCTAAATGGCATGCAGGAATCAACCTGAACAACAACCACATGAGAATCCCAATGAACCTCCACTTCATGCAATTTTGAGGTTTCTTAATTCTCTCTCGGTTGCCCAGTTAAATTGTTACAATAATAGGTTATGATGGATGCGAGGAATGGAGGTAGAAGTAGCACTCAGGATAGATTGGGAATTTATAGTTAGGGTTGGAATGACTGAGAGAACTGGACCATACTTAGAGAAAACTTATGTTAGGGACAAGTTCCTATTTCGATGTTGGGGGTGGTGAAATGTATTCCATATTTCTGAACTGGTTTATAGAGAGCTTTTTTCTAATTCTTTGCCAAAGTGAATTTCCATGAAAACACTTCTTACATTGACACGTCATTATGTGCATAATCTTTAGTTTGTGCAACTAGAGACAATGAATACTATGGAGCTTGCCTTCGGGCACATGTTATTCCGGCTAACAATCTAATTGAGGCACCGATGGGAGTTGAGGAGGAGCCACTTCCACATAGGAACGAAGAAGGGTGAATGAACCGCCCCAAGAGCCGCCGAGAAATTTCCCCAACATCTATAGTTCTTCCCAAGTCAAAGTCAAGCATCTATACCCAAGGGTAGAAGGGCTTGGCTTATATTTAGACGAAACTTGGGGTGGTAGCTAAACAAGTTGGTACCAACTATAATTGATATAGTAATGAAAGCTAAATTTTTATACCGACTAGAATTGGTTCGGTAGGCTGATTGGAGAAATAATGTTCGATACCATACCAAGTCCAATGTACTATAATGGATAACAAATAAAACATGTTATTATTGTTGATTAAATTGAAAATATGTTTCAAGAGTAAATTTACTATTGTGAATTAAATATACAATATTTTTCTATATAAAAATAAACAACATTGATATTATGGTTTAAAAATAAAAATATTTATTAACTATATATGGTTGTCTTATTATTGTTTAGATACATAAGTTTCAAGAAGTTCAAATCTTGAAAAGAAATCATCTAACAAACTCAACTCGAAACGGAACATAATAGTGACGAAGATGTGACATCCCCAATTTTCATGGTCTGAAAAGACCTTTTTATTCATGCTTATTTTAAATCTGAGTGATATTCATAAATGCGGAATTTGTCTCATAAAAAGTATTTCCGAAGAAAATGTTTTTATTGATTATTAAAAACTTGGGATGTCATAACTAATATAGAACTTTAGCATAAACGTAATTATTACAGTCATTATATTAACTTATTTTACTAATGGCCTAAACTCCTTTTGGTGACGCCACGTGTCTCATTCTCTTTGTTGGCCATGTGTCCCCTTTTTGCTCCATATGCCTCATTCTCGTGGTGCCACGTCACTTTCTTTCGAGGGAGAGCCTGACTGCCTAACGAGCCACGTGACGCACTTTGGTTCTGCCACGTCACTACCCCAGTCTTTTTATCGTAGATCATCAGACAAACATAACTTCTGCATATGAGCTCTATTTTCGACATTCTTTATATCCCCGAAATCCTCTCGACAACATCCAAAACTTTCATTAAGAAGTGCTAATTATCACTCTAACTAAAATTCATATTTAAACCGATTTAGACTGCTAAAGTCTGTGCAAAATTCATAACTCCTTGACTATCTTTATATCGACGGGTTCATATTTACGAGATCTTCAACTCACATTTAGATTGTTTAGGCTAACAATCGACCGATTTTAATTTCGATTTATGTGTCCATATTGATGTGCCGAAACATCGAAAAATCATAACTTCCTCTCTTGAAGTCGGATTTGGACGTCCCTATATGCAGACTCTCGGTTTTACAAGTTTTATTTAGATTACTTAGGCTAATGAGAAATCTATTAAAAATTCACTTTTTACAATACGCGGAGCCTTGTCGTTTAATCACAAAACTTTGAAGAAGCATAACTTCTTCATAAAGAAGTCGGATTTCAGAGTTCTTTATATGTACGTAATCCTTGTCACATATACTATAACTTTGGTTAAGAGTATTTGTGCTAAATAATCTTCTACAAAAATGTCGTTTTTATAGTTTATTTTATTTTAATTGCCTAGCCAGGATATGCAGGCATTACTGTTATCTCCCCCGTAGGAAGATTACGTCCCGAAATTATCATAAAACAAGGTTGGATGATGATCCTGCGAGTAAGTTTTTCATCCTAAGCAATAATTGTAACTCCTTATGCCTTTCCAAACTAATATCAACCTTTCAATTTCATTCTCTTTGTTAGACCTCCATTCCTAACCTTTCAATTTCATGTTTGATCTTTATCGGAGACTTTTGTTCAAGCTCAAATGGACTAAATCCATGAATAGGTGTTTACTTGGACTACCTTAACAGACCAATGGGTTACGACCTAATGACCTTCTATCGCATGATGCAATGGCTAGACTCAGGTCTCCTTGAGTTAGAATCTTGCATGGAGGATACCTTCTTTCATATTCTAATTTGATATAACCATATTCTTATAGGTAGTATTTCTAGCTACTGGTTGCTTAGTCTTATGAAGATTGTGATGCTTTTGTAGATCGCTTCCATTATCCTTTCTTTCAATCTCTTGTCTAAAGTCGGATGCTACATAAAACTTGGTTTTCTGAACCGAGTAACTCACATCGTAGCTTTTATCTTAGTCGTGTTCGATTTGCTATGACTACTAGGTTCAGAATAACATTCATCTTCTTAGTCATTACCAATACGATGGTAACGACAAACATGAACAATCAAATTAAACTATTTGTGCCTTAGTAACTTTGTGACTCATCATGATTCAAGTACAAATCCTATTCTTTTGGAAGTACGGGCCCATACTACCTTCCATACCTATTCATACTTATCCCAAGAACTTTCTTGTAGTTATTAAGTTATCTCACATAAAATCACATAATACTTAACACATATGAATGTGTCCATTCAAGCACGTAAATCAAAATTTCTCTAGATTCTACTAGGATTTTCTATTCTCATGATTATCTTCACAATGGTTTCACTTCAAAACCCATGGTACAATTCTTCCTCTTTTAGTGTCTTGCCTACAAGGCACACTATACCATAATTTATTCATAAGAAACACATTATGTTGAAATCATAATTTCTCATTGTCACACAGAAACTAATGTAACATAACTAGAAATTTTATAACTTCTGAAAATGATTACAACATTTATTGATTCTCGATGCCTCTGACATTAGGCTACAAATGTTTTTACTATCTATATATGATGACTACTTTGTGTCTTGAACTTTATAGAAGCGCCTTCCTTCTCCTGTCTTTCTTAGGCGTCATATGCATCTGCATCTAAGATCATGTGGAATGCCCTCGCTTTGGCGCATTCGGATTTACAACTAATTTCTTCTTCTAGAAGTCATCCTCGAAATTCCCAAATTTTGTCACTCGAAACATAACGTATGGTCAAATGTACATTTGCTAACATAGTGGCTAGTCTTTAGGGCTGATCCATCGATTTTAAAGACTTTATGTGATGAGTTAAAATGGGCCCCTAATAAGAATTTTTCTTTTGTTAAATTCTAGAAATTATATATATTTAACCCCATAATAATTATAAATTTGCATCATAAATAACACAGTAACTTGATTTAATGTTTCTACATACTGAAATATATTATGCTCAAAGTAACATCTTATCCTCTTATTTATGATTCAAGTTCTCTAGATTCTACTAGGATTTTATATTCCCATGATTATCTTCACAATGATTCCACTTCAAAATCACTTGTAAAATTCTTCCTTGTGTAGTGTCCTGCCTACAAGGCACACTATACCATATTTTATTCATAACCAACCCATTATGTTGAAATCATAATTTCATATTGTCATACAACGGACAAAGTAACATAACTAGAAATGTTATAACTTCTAAAAATGATTACAACATTTATTCATACTTCATGCATCTAACATTAGGCTACCCTTCATGTTACTATCTATATAGGATGACTACTTTATGTCTTGAACCTTGGAGAGTAGGCATCCTTCTCCTATATTCCATAGGCATTAACTTCTTCTATATCCAAGATCATGTGGAATTCCCTTGCCTTGGCGCATTCGGCTTTGCAACTACTTTCTTCTTTTGGCAGTCATCCTTGAAATGTGTGGCTTTTCCACACTCGAAGCATAACGTATGGTCAACTATACATTTGCTAGCATAGTGGCCACTCTTCAGGGTCGGTCCATTGATTTTGAAGACCTTGTGCGATGAGTAAAAATGGGCACCCGATAATATTTTTCTTTTGGAAAACTTGAATCATAACTAAGCGGATAGGATGTTACTTTGAGCATAATACATTTAAATATGTAGCAACATTAAATCAAGTTACTATGTTATAGAATCAAATGGAATTTTATATATGAAGTTCTTAACTAGTTAATTTGGCTAAAATTTGGGCCCATCTTTTACGAGGCTCTGTGCGGCCACACACTTTGCTCTCCCTTAGGGTCGACCTTACCAGTCTTACCACATCTGTAGCAGATCACAACTTCTACGCATTGTCCTGTATGTTTCACTTTACAGTTTTTGCACCACCTTATTTCACTTCTTTCCCCAAATTTTCTATTAATTTGGTCAGATTTTGAGAATTTACCCTTCTTGTGGGAGTTTTGGAGTCCTTCATTCTTCCACTTCTTGCCAACTTCAGTCTTGTCTGCGATTCTTTTCTTGATCATGTCTTCCACATACCTTGCAGTCCAGATGACTGCTTCGAAAGTGTGTGCTTGTTTAACATGCATAGGGTAATCCCATTAAAGTCCCTTGGAATACCTATCGATCTCTGCTAGTTCGTCTAGAACAACACCTAAGAAGAACTCAATTTTTTTAGAGAAAGCATTTCTATACTCATCAACATACATTCTTCCCCTCTTCAATGATATGAGTTGATTGTCTAACTCCAACATATTTTTTGCTAAGCAGAACTTGCACTTGTAGTGGATAACGAATTCTTCCCATGTCAACTGCAGAGGCTTGTTTAGACTTAAAATTTTTCCCAATTTCTTCCACTAATGGATTAATGCATCCTTGAATTGAATCACAACATAGGTGGTCTACAACTTTCCCATGCAACAGTAGGTTATGAAGGCTAGCTCCATTTCTGAAATCTAGTCCATGACTCCTACTAGATCATTTTTCCTACTAAACGATGGCGGCTTGCAAGTTGTGAAATCCTACTTGCAGTAGCCTCTAGGCTCATTATTCATATGTATCCTTGAGTCTTTCGAACGAGGGAGTGGTCCTTCATGACTTTCCAAGTCATCATTCCCTTCCGAACCGTTGTTGTACAAAAGGGAACTAATCCATTGTTGATTCGTTGAACGACTATCGGTTCATTGATCACTGGCATTTCGCCTCTAGCATTCTCTAGCCCCTGAGTTAGTAGATCTATAAACACATGCCTTTGTTGATCTAGCATGTTCTGCATCATCAATCAAACTTCATTCATCAGGAAGTAAGCAGCTCGTGCTCTGATGTTTTGGGGTGTTGTACCTATTTCGTTATTGACGGCTCTACCACTTCTTGTGACTGTCATAACGCTCTAAGCCTATATGTTTGAGTATCTTAATATAATAATACTTTACTTACTATATATTCATTTATCATATATTAGAAATTAAGGCATTTTCCCTATAGTTTGCTAGTGATCATGACTATAGTAATTTAAGCATCTATCCTAAAGCATTCTATTATATAAATTATTTAGCACATAATAACAATTAAGGCATATTCCCTAAAGTATTCTAGTGTTGTTGTCAATTAAGGTATACTACGTAAAATAAAATAGCCACTCACCTCACAATCATTTTTTAGCATTCTAAGTTTAAGTATATAAATCCTCAAAATTCCAAGTTCGCTTAAACTAAGGCTTTGATACCAACTGTGACATCCTCAATATGCATGGTTCGAAAAAGACCTTTTTATTTATGCTTATTTTAAATCAGAGTGATCTTTATAAATGCAGAATTTGTCCTATAAGAAGTATTTCCGAAGGGTTTATACATATAAGTAACACTTAAAAATAATAAGTGTATTTTAACTTATATGGATTTAAGCAAACAAAGAGAAATTGTATCAGAACCTCTGACGCACTAGAGCCTCGCTACTGACCAATGAAAACCCTATAATTTGGCCTAATGAAATATAGAGGTTTGAGAGTGTTTTAGATGATTTTGGATGAGAAATGAAGTTAAATCACAAGGGTTTATATAACCTGCCGAGAGGCACGTCACACATAGACAAGAAGCGCGCTGCGTCCTCTTGTCGTGCTGACCTATCTCACAGATGCCACGTGTCGTGCCCAGATTTGCCTA
Source organism: Lactuca serriola (assembly GCF_051521515.1). NCBI lineage: Eukaryota > Viridiplantae > Streptophyta > Magnoliopsida > Asterales > Asteraceae > Lactuca > Lactuca serriola. The sequence continues at coordinate 150,313,024 of NC_136416.1, forward strand.
CGTCATCTCTTGTAAAAAGGTGGCTACATGTCCCCATTTTGTGGCACCACGCGTCTCATTCTCATGGTGCAACGTCACCTTATCTCGAGGGAGAGCCCGCTGTCTAACGTGCCATGTGGCGCACTCAAGTGTTGCTACATCATCAGCCCAATGTTTTTCTCATAGATCTTTAGACGACCATAACTTTCGCATACATGCTCTGTTTTTGACGTTCTTTATATCTCTGGAATCATCTTAACGAGCTTTACAACTTTCATTAATGTCTCAACCACTAATTCTCAATCTAACTAAAATTCATATTTAGACCGGTTTAAACTGTTAAAGTATATGCGAAATTCATAACTCTTTCATACGAACTCCATTCTTGACTGCCTTTATATCGACGAGTTCATATTTATGAGATCTTCAACTCTCATTTAGATTTTCTCGAATAAAAAATAACCAATTTGAATTTCGATTTTTATGTCCACACTGTTGTATTGAAACTTCAAAAAATCTTAACATCTTCTCCCAAAGTTAGATTTGGACGTCTCTATATGCGCGCTCTCGGTTTTACAATTACTGCAATGTTTGCTTAGATTACTTATACTAATGAACAATTTTTCAAAAATTCACTTTTTACGATACGCAAAGTGGTGTTGATTTAATCACAAAACTTCAAAGAAGCATAACTTCTTCATATGAAATCGAATTTCAGAGTTCTTTATATGTAAGAAATATTTGTCACGTATACTATTACTTTGGTTAAGATTATTTATCCTAAATAATTTTTTTTATAAAAATGTTGTTTTTGCAACTTGTTATATTTTAATTGTTTAGTCTGCATATACGGACGTTGTAGAAAACAAATTCAACACAATGTGCAAATGCATCAAAGGTAAGCTAGATATACGTCGGATTCAAATTGAAGAATAATTGACACGTTTTATTAGAAAATTCAACACATCTGATAATCCACCAACTAATACGTAGATTTATGTTTTTACACACTTACTTAAGTATTTGTAACTACATTTGATACTTGTAATGTATTATTTTTTTTAATGGTTATTAGTTTGCGGTTGAATATGTATAGTACTATATGTTTAATATATCGGCATTTTTTTCGGAGTTTTGGGTAGAAAAAAATCAATTAGTGACGGAAATCTCCGTCACTAAAAACCAAAAAAATCAAAATTGGTTGACCTAGATTTCGATTTCGACGGAACAAGTCACATGTGGTCAAACCATATATGTTAGAAGTGGTCAAAGGTTCTCAAACCTAACCACTCGGAAAGCAGTCAAAGGGGATCAATCTTGATGCATAAATGATTAAAAATGTGGTCAAATCGGATTTGTCTGGAATGGTCAATCTGAATTCATATATAATCTGTCAGTAATAGAAGTATATCGATAAAATTTGTTATTGTCTGTTGGATTGCTCTTATGAGTTTTTCAATTTTTCTTAGGGCTTGGCTAAAAAGATATCTCATTTTATTAGTTAGACATCCAATACAACTTTAAAATATTTTATCTATTGAAATTGTATTGTTTTCTGAAAAAAAAAATTATAAATAGTTACTTATAAATACATTTCCATAAAAATATCTATTAGGATAATCAATTTCCATAAAAATATCTATAAGGATGTTTAACTTTTTTAATAGGACGACCTCCTTATTATGCATTGGAATCTCCTCGTGAACGGTGATGCCCCATTTAAGGGCGGATGCTTTTAAGGAATCATTGTTCATTTGTTTGTATTTTTTTTTTTTTCTTTTTTTGACAGAATAGGGAGAGTTTTTGAGGTGTGCATTTTCATTATATTTCAACGCGTTGTAGTTTTTATCTTTCTATTTCATCCATTTAAACGCCTCATGCCCGTGATCGTCATAAACTTTTATGTGAGTTGGTGGAATTTTACATAGTGTGTTCCACTTGTCCTCATATCTAGTTTTTTTATGACAAAAAAATTTCTCCTCGATTATATCAGTTTATCTAAATTTTATGGGAGTTGTGCTAGTGTTTTAAATGATCAACATTTCTTTAGTGGTCAATATAACCAAGATATTAAAGACATCAAAGATGATTTGTCCTAGTAGAGTTTGACAATTGCCTCGACAAGCATGCCTAAATTTTTTATTTATTTATTTATTTATTTAAGAGCCTCTATTAAAACTGTATTCAGTAGAAGACTCGTGATATTAGTTTGATATCATTCTATCTAGGTTTAATTACGATGGTTTGGTAACTTCCATTAAATCGATAAATTTGACTTAAAGACACTATTTTAAATCAAAAAACGCAGTTTATAAAGTGAATAGAGGTTTTGTGAAATATTTAAAAGGAAAATATCTTATGTTTTTGAAGGGTTTTATCAAAGTTTCTAAAATCCCTTCTTACAAAAAAAAAAAAGTCGGACATCCGACTTTAAGTTCGGATTTGTAGAAAAGGGCTAGCTTAGTTACTTTTTTTTTTTTCAAACTTATTTTTAGATAAAATTGCAAAAATGGTTGGTATGTATTTTTTGGGGTTTTGGTCAAAATGCCAATTTTTTTGGCTTTGTGGTATGTTTGTATGTAGATTTGGTCCCTCGTAAAATTGAAATAACTAAATTGCATTTATTAGATTTATTTTTCATTTTCTTTTTTTATAAGTATTTTTATATATTAAATAAAGATACTTTCTCTCTCTCTCTCTCTCTCTCTATATATATATATATATATATATATATATATATATATATATATATATATATATATATATATATATATAGAGAGAGAGAGAGAGAGAGAGAGAGAGAGAGAAAAGTGAATATACCCTTAAGGGTATATAAGCTTAGGTATCCAAACTCACCATACTACATCGTTTTGTATCATATATAGAGATTGTAATTGTCCAATGTTCTCATAATTCAACTTCTAACTTGAATTACTTCAAACATTTTTATAAATTTCGTATTTATCTTCCTCTTACATAATTGTCATTTTCAACAATAATATATATAGCCTACTAAGTGTTCGACAAAAAGATGTGATGTAAGAGGAAGATAATAGTGAAAATTTAAAAATATTGAATATAAATCTTGTTAAGGATTGAAGTTTAACAAAATTATAATTAATATATCAAATAAAACGACGTATTATTATGAGTTTGAGTTAATTCGATAGGTTGCCTTGTTTAGAATGGGAGACCCCAAGATAATGCCAATACAATGTTGGATATCTCTTAAGAGTGGTAATCCAGGTGGGATCCCTTCTTGCAAAATATCCGTAAATTTATCGACCAAAGATTGGACTGCAGCCAGATTTCGCCCGCCCAATTCCTTCTCTTCTGCCACCACCAAAACAACATAAATGAACTATTAGTCGCTACCACCTTAAAATCAGCGTGCTTCAGAAACAACATAGTCTCTTTTTCTTGAACCCCACATGTTTCCAGTGGAACCGACGTGATGTTCACCCTATCCTTTCGAAACCCTTCACGTATTGTACGCCTATCAAACTGTCATGGTCTTCATAACAAAATGTGGCATGCATCCATAGGAATAACTTCATTGTAACGTCCCAAATTTAAAAAAAAATCATTTTTAATAATAAGAAGATCATCTAAATTTAAATCAAGATAGATAAAAATCGAAAGTAAAAGTTAGACAATTCCAAAATCCGAATATCAGAGTAACAAAGATAGAAAGTTATAAGGTAAGGAAATCTTCAATGGATGTTGTAACATCATTGAATTTGCAAGGTATTTTCGAATCCTCGCTTTTATTTTAATTTTCATTTTTAGCCATTTGGTTTGGAAGGATAGAGCCATGAGTTTCCCTAATGGATAACATTGCAATTTTGGACCAAGATAGAGTACATTGTGTGTACATAAGCGTACACTGAGCATACTAGGCGTGCCCTAGTATGCTGGGCATACTTGTGTTAGATGAAAACCCTAATATATAGGGTTTAGATGCTATATAATTGTCCTTATGAGCTCATAACCCTTTATCATTTCAACCTCCATAGCTTTGAGTCGTTTTACCCAAACCCTAACCCCTCTCTTGAGTGTGTGAGCTAAAAGTGTGTGTTTTGAGTAGTTAAAGAAGAAGGTATTGCATCAAGGAGTTGGAAAAGTGAGGCAAGCTTGTAGATCTGAGGTTATTTTGTACTCTAGAAGCTTCGGGAGGTAAAAAGATCCTTCCTTTATATTTACATGATATAGATTTTGCCTTAATAGCTTTATGATACCTTTCTTGTCCTAAAAAGTCACAAGTTTGTGCATGATGTATTTTGGACGTGTTAAACTCTCCTTTTAGAACCTCGAAAGGGTTCTAAATGATAAAAATGATGTGCCAATGGCTAAAAGTGTTCCATGCATGTAGTAGAAAGGTCTTAATGGGTTAAGAACATGTATTAAGGGCTTTTTGGACGCCCAAAGTCTTAAAGTTTGAGACTTTATGGTTATGAGGTTCGTTTAGTTCATGGATCTAGAATTTGGGCTCAAGTGCTTAAGCCATTAAGCACTTATTAAGGTTTTGGCAAACTTGCGTACGTCCCGCATAAGTTTTGTAGAGCCAGCGTACTAAGTCAACCACCCCAATGGTAGTCAACGCAAGGTGGAGTACGCCCAACGTACGCCCTCTGATGGGCTTTTGACGATTTGGGCTTCAGGATTGGGCCAGTTTGACTTGGGCCTTGCTGTACTTTTTGAATAGGTGTGTTTTGGGCTAGTTTTCGTAATAGATATTAAGATGAGGCCCAATTACGGAGTTGGGCCCAACTTGGAAAATTAGGCCAATTATGGGCCGTGTATATTGGGCTTTTGGATTAAGAAATTGGAATTGGGCCTTGGCCCAAATTAAGGAAAGGATAAAATGTACTATTACTCTATGTTTGGGCCCTTAGTCGAGGTTGATATTCCAATTGTTGATCGGTGTTCATTTTATTGTAATAGTTCGAGATTTTTGGTGAGTCAGTAGCCGAGGGTATTCACCTCAGTTCATCATTGTGATGTGAGTCTTCCTCACTATACGAACATGGTCTAAGGCACCAATGCTGACCCTTTTAGGATTGTTATCCTGGTTATTGCATGATGATGTGTTAGTGACCTATTAGGTCGGTATCCTGGTATATAGGATGATGCTATGATTAGTGATCTGTTAGGTTGGTATCCTTTTATATAGGATGATGCTATGTTAGTGACATGTTGGGTCGGTATCCTAGTATATAGGATGATGCTATGATTAGTGATTTGTTAGATCAATTTGACTGTTTGTACATGCTAGCTAGCGTATGATATTTATGTGTTGATTGTGTGATTGTGGGTGGGTTGAAGCGGTCCTGCTTCGTGCTCTAGGCCAACAGACCCAGGGCGGTCTGGATAGACTGCATGCCCAATGGGGCGGATCAGTCAGGTCGAAGGCCCGAAGAACGGTCCATACAGGATGAAGGCCCAGGAGGGCGGACTAGACATGCTGATGGTTCTGAGAGTGGGCTAGATAGACTGAAGGCCTAGTGAGGGTGGTCCAGTCATACTGAAGACCCTATATGCATGCTGTTTGTTATGATATTGTTTTGGTTTGTATGGCGCTGGTATTTTGGGGGAACTCAGTAAGCTTCGGGCTTACAGTTTTGAATTTTGTTTTAGGTACTTCGGATGATCGCGGGAAGGCGAAGGCTTGATCGTGCACATCCTCGCATTTTATTATTTTGATTTTTGGGATACTCTGATATGAAACGATTTTGAAAACAATTTGTAATTAAATGGTGTTTTTGAATGTTTGAAAAAGTTTTAAGTTTTCATGAATTTTATGGATGTTACAAGTTGGTATCAAAGCCATGGTTTGACTGAATTGGAGGAACACTCTTGTGAATCCAGTCTCACACTAAGGAAAAGATTTTCAAATGGTTTTCAAAATATTAAAGGAGTATGCGATGTGTACGATCAGTCGGAGCCAGTAAGTAGACCCCAAAATACCATACGGATATTTGATATTGTGATATGTTAGAACATCATGCTAGTGATAGGCTACGGATCTTCAGGAATTGCATGATACAATTGCTTGATTATATGATGCCTGACAGCCTAGGGTTTTCCTTATATGAAATTGACATCATTATTGTAGTTGTTTAGTGTATGCATCATAGTTGTACATAATTAAGATCTTATAACCTGAGAATGTTTGGTTTGGCCTTATTTCATGTTCTTGTTTGATGAAGGCTCAAAGTCTAAGCGTCGAAGTTATGCTTGCAATCTTTCAGATTTCGTTAGTCGAGTAAGTTACAGTTACTCTTAACTATATATCTGTATACATTCATAATCGTTGTTATGAACTCAGTAACTATAAGAATAATCATAATTTCCAATTAGAGGGATGGACTAACTGATGATATCCTTCACAAAATGAGTTAGGGGAAGATAATCATGACACAATGTGTGATTAAAAGTTTTCATAGATAGGTATAATTATAAGGGATAAGCTAATTGAGGATATCCTTCATAGAATCAGTTAGAGGTAAAGCCATCGTGACAGTGGTGTGATTAGCCTTCCCTTGATCATGACATGATGTGTGATCATTCATCCTTAGTGTATATTACGATTCATGTGATTATGTGAATTTATATACTATTTGGAGGTATAAGATTAATATAATGGGCAAGTGATGTGGAGGCTCACTAAGCATTTTCGCTTACCGATTGTTTATTAATATTATTTAGAATTATCAATGAAGAAGACAAAATGACCGCAATAGTATCTGCATAACAACTTTAAAATTACTTTGAAAATTCAAAGTCTTCTGCTATAACTCTGGAATGAATGATTCTTATGACTTAACATTTTATTATTTGATTTTAATTAGGACCAAAGAGAAGTTTTAATTTTTTCTATAAAAGAATTAGGGTCTTACAAGTTTGCATCAGATCCTTAGTTTAAGATATTTGGACATACACTAGTCTATATCTGAACTGAAACCGAGGTTCGGAATTTTCTAGGTTGTTGAAATTTTCAAGCATTCAAAACTTTCAAAATTTCCAAGGTTTTCAAAATTTTCAATTTCTTCAAAATTTTCAAAGTCTTTAATTTTTACGGAATTTTCCAGTTTTTTAGAAGATTCGAAAATTTTCAAAGAAAATTAACTAGGTTAAGAATATTCTCCTATAACCTAATTTATTTAAAAAAAATGCAGGATGAGCAGTTAGCCGGAGTTCTTTAACAACCCAAAAACCATGATAAAATTTTTCATTTTTAAACAAGAGTTACAACCAACAAATTGTTCCAAAAACCATCACATAGTAACAATGTCAAATCATCAGAGTACAATATCAAAAAGTGTAGAAAATAGTGAGAGGAGAATGTTGTGCCATCATGTCGGACCCTTCCCTTAGTACCAGAAGTACCTGAAACCATAATATAAATTGTAAGCAAAAGCTTAGTGTGCTTCCCAAAAGTACTACATACCAAACATAAATAAGTTAGTGTTATGGGACAGGGGCTAGATCCTGACCTTTCATACAAATGTCACCGGCCACATCCTGGTCTTTCAGACAATTTCCAGGGGCCAAATCTTAGTCTTTCATACACATATAAAAAATATAGCTAGCATCCTATATCACAAATAACGGGTCAGCCTTGGTGCCTTCGACTCATCGATACATTGATAAAACTCATGTCAGTCCGCTGATAAATAACTACATTATCGAATATAGAACCAGAAGATCCCACACTAAGCATAAACAAATAACCCTAATCAAAGTTAGGTCATAAACCATAACCGTGGGTCTAAATCCTAAACCCACACTCCTAGGATAAAAGGGCATTTTACACATCCCATAATGGGCCTAACAAAACTTGGCCCGATACACCACAATGGCCTATAAGGCCCATAAAGTCCCAACTTATACAACTTAAGGTCCGATAACAAAATTATGAGCCCCATTTATACTTTAACCATTCCAAAGCCCAAAACCTAAGGGTCAAAAGTCCAAAGCCCAACCAATGACCAAAATCCACTATGAGGCGTACACTCTACATATGCATTGTACGCTTGGCGTACGCAACCGTTCGCCAGTACGCGCAACGTACCACTTTGTACGCCAAGTGTACTAGGTTGCTTTCCACCCTATGACATTTAGTGCTTAATCTATTCAGCCATTCAGTTCAACTTTCAGATCATGTCCATTTTAGGGTTCTAATGCGTAAAGTTGGCAACTTTAACCGTTAACATGTCTTAATGGAACCCAACATACAATATTTGTCCAACAATGCTCATAATAAGGCCTCAATCTCATGCATGGACCTATCATAACCATCAGGATGACATTTTTATGCATCAAGATCAACAAAAATGCTGAAACCTAACATATCTAACTCCTGGAGTTGCTCAAACTCACAAGGAGAACCCATGGGACCAAATAAAACTCACTAACAACCCTAAAATCAAACTATCATAAGGAATCACCAAGGTAAGAATTTATACCTTCTCTAGCTCCTAAAGTTGATGAAGACTCTAGATCTAAAATCTCAAGCTCAAAAAAATGCTTGGTCTCCACGCTCCTTCTTCTTGTTACACAAAAAATACCCAAAAATCACTTCCAAAGCTCAAGAACTCTCAAAGCATGAATTAGGGTTTCAATGGGACGAAATGAACATCGGAGGCTAATGAGGGTAGGTGTCCAAAGGCCATAATGATGTTTAAATAAGGTTCAAACCCTAAAAATTTGGTTTTAAACCAGGCAGACGTACACCCTGCGTAAACCACGTACACCCAGTGTATGTGGTTAACCCATTGCGACCAAAGCGATCTCGTACACTAAGCGTACCCAACTGTACGCCCAGCGTACGAGGGACTAAATTTTCCAAAAAATATCAAACTTAAGGGACCAAATAGTAGAAAATGGAATAGGATGTTACAACTCTCCCCTACTTGAATTACACTTCATCCTCAAAGTCTTCTGGTGCAAACAAGTCTGGATAGTGCTCCCTCATCTTGCCCTCCGGCTCCCACGTGCACTCGAAGCCCTTCCAGTGCTACCATTGCACCTTCACCAGATTCAGCACCTTATTGCGCAGAGTCTTAGTTTTCCTATCGAGAATCGCAGTTGGCCTCTCCATATAATTCCGACACTTATCCACCTAGATATCATCCGACGAAATCATTGTTGAATCATCGGCTACACACTTCTGCAGCTGAGACATGTTGAAAGAGTTATGGATCTGACTGAGCTCATCTGGAAAATCCAGCCGGTATGCAACCCTGCCTACCCAGCCAATAACCTTGAAAGGACTAATAAACTGGGTGGCTCAACTTTCCCCGCTTTCAAAACCGGATGATACCTTTCCAAGGTGATACCTTCAGCAACACCAAGTCCCCTACCTGAAACTCAAGATCCGAACGTCGTCGATGAGAATAACTCTTATGTCGGCTCTGCGCGACCCGTAACCTGTCGTGTACCTGCTGAATCAACCTTTTGGTCTTAAGTACCACCTCGGTTCTTCCCTTGACCCGATGACTAACCTCACCCCAACAAAACGGGGTCTTGCACCTCCTCCCATACAATATCTCAAATGGTGGTCGATTAATACTGTCATGATAACTGTTGTTGTATGAGAACTCGGCCAATGGAATGTAAGTATCCCAACTCCCTCTAAAATCCAACACACAAGCCCGAAACATATCCTCGAGCGTCTGGATTATCCGCTCACTCTGGCCATCGGTCTGAGAGTGGTATATTGTACTAAAGTGCAACTAAGTAGCCAGCTCCTCATCAAACTTCCTCCATAACCTAGAAGTGAAACAACCATACAGATCTGAGACTACCAAGACTGGCACCTCGTGCCGAACTACCACCTCCCGGACATAAATATCACCTAGATTCTCTGTGGATATGCTCTCGACAATTGGAATAAAATGCGCACTATTACTCAATCTATCCACAATGACCCAAATAGAATCAACACCATGTGTCGTTCTTGGCAGTTTTGTGCTGAAGTCCATAATGATCTCTTCCCGCTTCCATATGGGAATGGGTAAAGGCTGCATCTTGATGTTGGGTCTCTGATGCTCGGCCTTCATTTTCCTACAAGTCAGGCATCGCTCAACAAACCAAGCTATTTCCCTTTTCATACAGTTCCACCAATAACTCAACCTCAAATATTTGTACATCTTTGTGGCCCCCGGATAAATAGAAAATTTTGACGTGTGCACCTCCTCCATAATCGCCTGTCTCACCCCACCTGATGTCGGAACTCAAACTCTACCACACTGAGTCAACAATGCATGCCTTTCCCTAGCAAAAAAGGAATTTTCCCTTGATCCACTCGATCTTCTAATTTTCCTTTTTCAAACCCTTCACCTAAGCTTCCTTGATCAAATCTAACTGAGCCGAGGTGACAACCATCCTCAAGAAAACATCTCTGATAGGAGTACTCGCCGCCTTGTAGCTCAAAGCATCGCCCACGACATTGGCCTTCCCAGGGTGGGATAGGATCTTACGATCGTAATCCTTTACCACATCCAGGCATCTTCGTTGTCTCATATTTAAATTTTGTTGGTCCATCAAATACCTCAAACTATTGTGGTCAGTGTAGATAGTACACTGTACCCCATACAGATAGTGCCTGCAGATATTGAGGGCAAAGACCATGGCCCCCAACTCTAAATCATGTGTGGGGTAGTTCGCTTCATTAGGCTCCAGTTGCATCAAAGCGTAAACAATCACGTGACCCCTACTTAGAAGTACAACTCCAAAACCAAAAATACAGGCATCGCAGTAAACCACGAACTCATCAAAACCCTCAGACAATGCAAGAATTGGGGCCTTACACATTCTTTGATTTAGAGTCTCAAAAGCCAACTGCTGATCAGGCCCCCATCAAAAGGTCACATTCTTCTTTGTCAAACGGATCAAAGGCACAACAATCTTGGAGAAATCGTGAATAAATCTTCGATTATACCACGTGAGACCAAAGAAACTCCGAATATCATATGCGGTCCTAGGGACCTCCCAATGTATCACAGCCTCGATCTTGTCCGGGTCAACCAAGATTCCCTTCTGGTTGACGATGTGCCCCAGAAACTACACCACGCACAACCAAAACTTACATTTGGAGAATTTGGCATATAGTCTTTCCCTCCTCAGGGTCTCCAACACCTCTCGCAAATTTTGCTCGTGCTACTCCTTGGTCTTGGAGTAGACCAGAATATCATAAATGAAAACAATCACATACTAATTCATCATCAGCCTACAGACCCGGTTCATGAGATCCAGGAACGCTTCTGGTGCATTGGTGATCCCGGAAGGCATCACCATGAACTCGTGATGACCCTAACGAGTCCTAAAGGTTATTTTCTGCCCATCCTCATCCCAGAATCTCATCTGGTGGTATCATGAACGCAAATCAATCTTGGAAAACCAAGATGCACCCTAAAGCTGGTCAAACAAATAGGAAGTGCGTAATGGTTCTTCACCCTTAGCTTATTCATCTCCCGATAGTCAATGCACATTCTATGCCAACCATCTTTCTTCTTCACAAATAGGATATGTGCTCCGCACGGAGAAGTACTCGTATGAATAAAAGCCTTTTCTAGCAGCTCCAGCAACTGCATAGACAAATGCTGCATCTCAGGTGGTGCCAGGCGATACGACACCTTGGCTATCAGATCTGCGCCATGTACAAATCAATTCGAAACTTAAACTACCTCTCAGGTGGCACTCCATTCAAATCCTTGGGGAAAACATCAGGAAAATCTCGAACAATAGGTACCCTGCTCAACTTGGCAGTTTTCTTAACCCACGTGTCAGAAACATAAGAGAAGAACCTATAACAACCCTGTTGCAGATATCTATTGGCCCTCGCAGCTGAACAGAGAGTTGGACCATGCAAAGCTCTCTTACCAGTAATAACCAGTTCTCCCCAACTTGGGGTTCGAACTCCCACCAACTATAGCTCGCAATCAATCATGACCCAATTAGGGCCCAACCAATCCCTCCCAATGATAACCTTTTCATTCCTATGAAGGTAACCGGAACCAAATCAATAGAGAACCTGTGACAACCCGAAATTTCCATTTTGAACAAACCATTTGAAGCCAATAGAAGTAGAACAGTTACAGTGAAAACTCAGATTTCGAGTATAAGTTTGGCAGTTTTCAGGATTTTACACTTAAGGAGATATTAGAAGAGTGGATGCACTAGGGTTTTGTGCAACACTGTTATCCCAATACTCTAGGACATTAGAGTTCGTTCCAGGAATAAAAATATTTTCTGCCAAAAATATCTCCGGACTATAAATAGAATTCTGAACCAAATTGGTTCATTTGTTGGATTCCATTTAGAGAAAAGTCAAAATTCTCTCTCACGGATCTTCGGGTTTTTATCCCAAATTGTGAGTACTTTGATCTAGTTATTTTATATAGCTTAGATTGTGTTTAGAAACGCCAATTACTTAGCAAATCTGCAAGATTCGGGAGTTTACCGCCCAAGAACGTTCTTGGGGAATAAACTCCAAAAAGTGGCTTAAATGCTACCTAGTCCTTTCCCCGTGACTTGTAACTACCTTAGACTTGTATGCTAGTGTGTATACGACTAGAAAACATCGAAATCGGATTAATAACCCAAAATTTGGGAGTTTACCGCCCAAGAACACTTGGGGAGTAAACTCCATTTTAAGGTCCTAAAGGGTTCCAATGACCCTCAAAGCTTTAGAACTCGAACTAGAAGCCTTCATTTCATGTTTAGGACACCAAAATCATTTCAAAACAATGAGGAAAGTGAGTTCACGGCCAAGGAACTTCTTGGGCCGTGAACTCCATGTTAAGTGCCCAAAATACCCTAAATGCCTTCATTTAGCTAAGAGACTAGCCTAGCACATTACCTTGATGTGTCTAATACCCAAAACACTCAAAATACCAACACCTAGGGGTGTTCACGGCCGCAAACACATGGCCATTTGGTACATGGGCCGAAAACTCTAGTTAGGGGTGTTTTGATGCCACAAACACTACCTAAGGCTTAGACTTGATTTTAGACATGTACCCTAAAGTGTTTAAAGCCTAGAAAACATAAGGAATCACAAGTATTGAGGAGTTTATGGCCAAGAGTAGTTCTTGGGCCGTAAACACCTATAAAGGGGTCAAATGACACCCTAACTCCTTCCTTATGCCTAGAACCCAACATAGATCATTACCTAGAAATGTTTGAGACTTGAAAACACCATAAAAACCCTCCCAAGGGAGTTTACGGCCGTAAACTCCAAGGGAATATGGTCTCTGGGCCGTAAACTCCCCAAAGGAGTTAATATGGCACCCAAACACTTGTTATAGCCTTGAAACAATTCACCACATGAGTTGTATAATTGGTAGACACCATTTAGGGACTTGGTTGAGAGTTTACGGCCAGGAGCTTACTCCCATGGGCCGTAAACTCCAAAGAACATGGTCATTAGACCTTAAACTCCCATTTGAGGTATTGCACTCCTTTGTTGCAACCCATTAGCCTCCTAGCACTTAACCAAAAGTGTTTTCCTCGCGTTTAAATGTTTATACTTGTATAATTAGTGTTTTAATCACTAATTATTTATATACATATGTCTTCATATGTAATTAGGATCATTGTGTGTGTCTAAAGTCTTCACTTGACACCGAGCACTTGCCCGATCCTTCCTTACGATAACAGTCCGTTCAATTCCAGTCACTTACTGCAGGTGAGTTCATACCCCTTAAATAATGTTTTAAACTATTTGTAACTGTTTTATTGGGGGGGATACAAGTAGAATCATGCTAGTTATTATATCAATCACATGTGATTAATAAGTAGTATTACACTATTTATTATATCAATCACGTGTGATTAATATACAACATTCAAACGATTTGGCTACTCATTAGCCGTTTTACCAAACAATTTCCTTCAAACGATTTTTATAAACATTTTATATGTTTTAAACTCCTTATTACACTGTATATTTTACTCTGTATATCACATTTCAAACATATTTACAATTGTGTTTCAAACAAATGTTTCTTCATACTAAACTGTTTTATCAAACCCATGCCTTCCAATTGTTTTATAGGTTGACATCAAGTCGATCTTTTCTTAAAATAATAATTATGTTTCAAATGTTTTACAAAACTTATTTATGCTTTTATATTATAAATTGCATGCCTCTATATGTATAGTTATATAAGAAATGTTTAAAAGACTTAGGAAGGCTATCCACCCTATTTCCTTTTCGCGCTTGAGATGTGGTCTGGTGGGATATCGGGTACTCGTCCGAAGGTCGTTTAAATATTAGTTATATATCATGTGTACATATATAGTCATAAAAGGTCTTTCCAGTTCATCCAATGCCCTTGGATAGCAAGGGTATACATCCATGTTCATACGTACCAGTTATATTACTAGTAAGCTACCATATGGGTAGCTTAGGAAGATACTAGAACTATTACTAGAACATGATATCACACAAGGAGTCAGTTCATTCATGAGTCAATACTTGCTAGATAGAGAGAACTTACATTACAACTAGTACACATAGTACATTACTATACAATTACATAATTATGTTTACATAGAGATTTTGTTATAAGCATGCCTATATTTGTATAGTTATATAAGTAATGTTTAAAAGACTTAGGAAGGCTATCCACCCTATTTCCTTTTCGCACTTGAGATGTGGTCTGGTGGGATATCGGGTACTCGTCCGAAGGTCGTTTAAATATTAGTTATATATCATGTGTACATATATAGTCATAAAAGGTCTTTCCAGTTCATCCAATGCCCTTGGATAGCAAGGGTATACATCCATGTTCATACGTACCAGTTATATTACTAGTAAGCTACCATATGGGTAGTTTAGGAAGATACTAAAACTATTACTAGAACATGATATCACACAAGGAGTCAGTTCATTCATGAGTCAATACTTGCTAGACAGAGAGAACTTACATTACAACTAGTACACATAGTACATTACTATACAATTACATAATTACGTTTACATAGAGATTTTGTTATAAGCATGCCTATATTTGTATAGTTATATAAGTAATGTTTAAAAGACTTAGGAAGGCTATCCACCCTATTTCCTTTTCGCGCTTGAGATGTGGTCTGGTGGGATATCGGGTACCGTCCGAAGGTCGTTTAAACATTAGTTATATACCATGTATACATATATGGACATAATAGTTCCTTTCAGTCAGTTTAGTGCCTTTGGGTAGCAAAGGCATATGTTCATATACTTTTACATGATTACGCTTACATAAGTACATATACATGAATACGTTAACAAAATTGTGATCCACTATATCGGAGCATGCCTTAAATGTCATGGCCCGAGTTGTAGCCAGAGTCTCTTAGAGGGAGAGCCTGAGTTTACGTATAGATCTATATTGGATTGACAATCCTACACCTTGCTGCTAGCTACAGCCGGACCTGCAGGTCTGCGGGTGCCAAACGTCATTCCGTTATTACGACCATTCGTATGTCGTTGTTACTAGTCGATAGTATGGTGCAATTTATCACATAATGCCTTAATATAAATCTGGTTTAAGGTAATTAGTACAGCAATAGTTCTTATAGCGCTACAATTTAGTACTACATTAATTTTCCCTGTACACATATTTAGTGATATTTTCACTTAAACTATAAATGTAAAAACTATATTTCGATAATGATAGTTACACTTGGGAAAATTACACACTTTTACAAGAGACGAACATATAGAACAGTTAAGTCTTGGTAGAAGACTACATAGAGATCAGTCAAGTCTTGGTAGAAGACTCCCTGTTATAATAGTAGGAATCATAGGGATTTCTAGGGTTTTTTAAACGTTACAGTTGTTTTACAAACATTTTCATACTTACAGTTCATATACATTTTCAATACTTACAATTCAATTACTTACAAATTCTTACATACAAATTAAGACACTAAAACACTTATGATCTCACCAGCTTCAAAGCTGATACTCGCTTTCAAAATTACTTGTATCCTCAGGTCATCATAGACAGGTGCCGATGCAAGGAGAAAGGAATATGGAGCTTGTTCAAGACTCATCTTTCATTTTGATTTATGCTTTAGTGTTTATCAAAATTTGATAGAACATACTTGTATAATAATTCTATTATTAATGCAATGGATGATGTTGTTGCTTGTTTACTACTTTTCATTGTTGTGGTACTGTACATGACGTCCTCCGCCCCAAAACGTTTCCGCCGTTCTTGGTTTTGGGGTGTGACAGAACCTCTCGCTAAACACGCTCATGACACACCCATGGAAAACCCTCGAAGAACTCTCGGTACGATCATCTGCAATCTCCACCTCTAAAGGGGAACTTAAAGTCCACGGAGTGTCTCAAAACCTATTGTTGAGCACAAGAGATACAAAGGATTAGGTAGCCCCTGAATCGAATAGAACATGAGCAGACACACCATTGACCAAAAAGGTCCCTATACAAGACCATAATAAACATAAGCATAAAGAAATAAAGCAATAAAAGATAGGGTTAAAACATATACCTGTAACTACATTCGGTGCTGCACGGGCCTTATCGATGGTCAACTGAAAAGCCCTGCTCTTCACCACAGGAGCCTCCGCCTTGCCCTGGCGGCCATCGGTAATCCTCAAGGTGGTGGGTGCAGGTGCCACCATTGCTCCCCCAGAAAACCTTGGTAAATCAGCCTTCTTATAGCTGGTCTGATTGCAATGAAAGCAAATCAAAACCCTGTTAGGGCAATCCCTGCTCATGTTGCTCGATTGGCCACAGTTAAAACATTATGAACCTACTGATCGACAAGCTGCAATATGTGGCTTGTCGTAATTGGTACAACGGCCCCGACCCTGCTGGCATCTGGAGTGGGTATCGTAGGCCTTGGTTCTCTAATCTTGACCCACAATTGTCTACACCTGCTCTGGATTCCAGTTCGTCCAGAGCTCCAACTCAATCTCCCGATCGCGGGCCTTCTCAATCATATCATTTGGGTTTTTACACCCCAAGAAGCTCATGACCTCTCTGATATCACCCCTTAGCGTATCATGATATCTCGTGTTCCTCATCTCCTCACCCGCAGCGTACTATGGGACCAACAATTATCTTTCTCTGAATTTGACGGTAATCTCCGCCACAGTCTCTGTAGTCTGGTGAGGGTCTTGGAACTCCCTCGCCAGCTACTGCACCTCGATAGTTGGTGCAAACTCCCTCTTAAACCTCTATACAAAGTCTTCCCATGTAATCATAGCCACCACCGTCGTCTCTACAACTCAGGTAACCTCCCCGCACCAGTATTGTGCTTTGTCCCTTAGTAGCCAGGATGTGTATCCCACCTTTGCCTCCTCAGGGAAAAAACTTGTCTGCTGATTATTCTCTATGTCAGCGATCTAGCGATAGCTAGCGATGGGGTCCTTAACCCCAAAGAACTTAGGCGATCCACATGCGTTAAACTCCCTAAATGAGGGAGTTTGCGCCCTAATCTGCCCTGCAAAAAATCTCTGCTCAAAAGGTCCCGAGTCGCTCATCCATGAGCTCCAAAATCCCTTCCTTGATTGTACCGAAAATCACAGGGGTAACTTCATGAATTCCATGAGTAACCTTGGCTGCAACAACCTCTCATCAGTTGGTTCTAAGCTAAAGCCACAACATGGAGCAGATCAAGAACCGGTACCTCCCAATACCAAACGAGTGACCACTGTCCTCAATCTGAAACACAACGATATAAACAATCAACAAACACTTAAGGGAAACTCGCAATACACAGGTACCCTTAGAGTCCATAGGTCTATTCTTGTCTCACGTATAGGTCCTGCGCTTCCAGTAGTACGGGCCTAATACTACCTTCCACACCTACCTATACCTTCCTCATAGTCAATCAAGATTCCTCTAATTTACTACACTACAACCATAAACAAAGCTTATGCTACACAACATACACATCCTAGACACTTCCATGAACTCTCAACTCTCACCCCTCGCACTAGCAAGAACTTGAATCCACCCCGCTGGTTGCCTTATGCATATAAGTTGTACACAAAGTTTGATCACACAGACTATCGAATGAAGATTCTACCCAAAGTCCACAGCCAAACGAGGAACAGGAAATGAGACTAAATCGATCATTCTAGGGTTATACAATCCTAATCATATACAACTTTAAAAGCATACACTTAGCAAATAATTGAGCTGATATTAATTCAAAGTAATACATGGCATCAAGTTCTATTGAGGTATAAGGCATCACACAAATTAGGAAATTCTATCATATGATTCCTGAAGGTATCCTTAGCCCTAATCTAGAATGCTGTTCACATATCAAGCATACTAATCACAATACATAGGTATGGGCAACTTGAGAAACACTTACTTGAGCTTGGCTGATGGCATGCATTGGACTCCTCTTTTTACTTAAAAAAATCTTTTTAAAAAATTCAATTTCTATTTCTTTTGAACAGATTATCATTTCCTTAGTTTGAGTTATGACACACCTGAGAGTGTGCCCAAATCCCTCAAACCAAGGCTCTGATACCAACTTGTAACAACCCAAAAACCATAATAAAATTTTTTATTTTTAAACAAGAGTTACAGCCATCAAATTGTTCCAAAAAATATCACATAGGAACAATTTCAAATCATTAGAGTACAATATAAAAAAATGTAGAAAATAGTGAGGGGAGAATGGTGTATCATCACGTTGGGCCCTTCCCCTTAGTACCGGAAGTACCTGAAACCATAATATAAACTATATGCAAAATCTTAGTGAGTTTCCCCAAAGTACCACATACCAAACATAAATAAGTTAATGTTATGGTCCAAATCATAGTCTTACAAGTAATTTACTGCCGAGGGCCAAATCTCGGTCCTCCATATGGGTGCTAGGGGCCAGATCCTGGTCTTTCGTACAGATGCTAGGGACCATATCCTGGTCTTTCATACAGTTGCCAGGGGCTAAATCTTGTTACTTCATACACATATCACAAATATAACAATCATCCTATATCACAGGTAATGGGCCGACGTCGTTGCGTTTAACCCATCAATACAGTGAGAAAACTTACCTCAGTCCACTGATAAATAACTAGATGCTCAGCTACAGAACCGGAAGATCCCAAACTAAACACAAACAAATAACCCTAATCAAAATTAGGTCATAAAACATAATTGTGGGTCTAAATACCAAAACCAAACTCTTAGGATAAAAGGCCATTTTACCCCTCCCATAATGGGCCTAACCAAACTTAGCCCAATACACAATAAGGGTCCACAAGGCCCATAGAGACCCGAATCATACAACTCAAGGTCTACTAATAAAATCCGGAGGCCCATTCATATGTTAAGCATTCCAAAGCCCAAAACATAACTGAGTGTTGAAACATAAAAGTGACCCTTTTAAACTTGAAGAGATCCGAAGCCATCACAAGACCCACAATCAAGATCCCCACCGTAATCTAGAACCGCATCCGCAGTCGAAGTCATCAATCTTAGTTTTTAGTTTTATCTGTTATCTTATGTCTTTACACTTCTTTGTCCAGTGTACCTTGCATGGCCACATTAGAACAGATAGAACCTGTAACCTTCGAGACTCTATAAATAGAGTTCTCTTTCTGAATGAAAAACACATCTCTTGAATCTCATATCTTATCTTACTATCTTCTTGCTATCTCTTCTTCAAAATTTATGATCGTAATATCTCTTCGGAGTCTTAACTTAATCACTAAGTCTGATCTCTCTCACTAACTTGGTTTGATTGCAATCCTCGTTAAGAATCAACTTAAGTGTATACTTGATATAATACTTGTTGTCATTTATATTTCCTTATATTTCCATACTTAACTATCTAATTATCTAACTATATAACCTTTTAACTTATTATTGTTGATTTTTATGATCCTTTGAGTTAAACTTTATTCCGTAATACTACTTGTACTAACGTTTGTTCAAGTGTGTTTTTCAAGTTTTTCTCTCAACAATTGGTATCAGAGCCAAAGTGGTTGCTTTTTAAACAAAAACTCTAATTTTAAAAGGCCTTCTATATCACTGAAGCTCATTTCTTAAAAAAATAAACAAAAAACTTTACAAAACAAGGAAATATGGCACAAGGATTATCTCTCAATGTTTCCAACAGTCTTGGAGGTTCGAATAGAGACCTAATATTAGCGGCAAACGAGTATCATATCTGGTCTCAAAGAATGGAAAGATATCTAAGGAGACTTGGAAGAGATGTATGGATATCTGTAGAAGAAGGACCTCATGTTCCAGTTCTTACCCCATTTCAAACCGACGGCGCTCAAGTCAGACTAGGAGGAGGTCAACCAGCTATGAATCGTCCCACCAAAGATGATCTTGATAAGATGGAAAATGATGTTGTTGCATTTTATGAGATATCCTGTGGAGTAGCTCCTGACAACTTTGACATCATCATCATTTGCAAGTCAGCCAAAGAAATATGGGATGTTCTCAAGAACCTGTATGAAGGCTCAGAACAGGCTCAAGATAAGAAGCTCACAACTATACTCAATGAATTCAACAACTTCAAATCTCATGCTGGCAAAAGTTTGGAAGACTCCTTCAAAAGGTTCAACCTGATTTTCACAAAGTTATCAAATGATGGCACCATCCGAAGTAACCATGAGATAAATCTTCAGTTTCTCAATGGTTTGGATATACATTGGACTACGACTAAGATGACAGTCCAAGGAGATAGAAAAATTCACTATTTATCTCTATACAAGCTCTATGGTGAATTACAAGCACAAGAATCAACCGTACTCAAAGAATGTGCTGACTTCGGAGGACCACTCGCTCTTGTAGCGCAAGCACCGCATACTCAATCCTACTCTCCTGCATATGACAACCCTCCGTAGTCATACGAAGCTGACTCATAATACGATGATGAAGAGGAATTCCAAAAACCCGTTGCTCTAGTTATCCAACAATTCAACAGGCTACCACCCTCATCTTTTCGCAAAAATCAACAATTTAATAAAACTCCCTTTAACCGCAACTTCAATCCTCAAAATAATCACTCTCGATATCCAAAAAACCCTCACCCATCACCGCAACCTCAAAAAATTCAATCCAAAGAGGCACCGCAACTCGTCAAGAATGACTCTGGTATTACAAATGAAGACAAATCTGATGTCATAATTTGTCACAAGTGCAACAAGGATAACCATTTTGCTAAAGATTGCAAAGCCAATGTGGTGAAAGACAGAGCATTCTACCTTAGAATGGCTCAAGAAATGGAGGAAACGGAGAAAGCAAGGTCATACGTAGCCCAAGTCAAGAGAGACCATCAGGTGTGGTCATCCAGAGATGAGGATAAAGATGTCAACAACATCAAGGGAAAAGGAAACATCTGCATGATGGCAATTGCAGATGAGGATGGGTCAACCAAGCTGGAAAAGAACTACTGCTACATGGCTAAGGATTGAACTCTGAGCATCGTTGAACATGTGTTATGGAAGGACCCGAGGTTCTTATAAACTTTCCTTCTTTGCCTTCGGATCGCAGTTCCTCTCACTGCAGTCTGTCCCATTGCCTCTCATCAAATGTCCTTTGACTCATACCTACTCTGCAGTAGTCCAATCGTCCGTACGACAGACCACAGTTATGAGTTCAATAATCATTTAGCAAATCCATCATGAACCGCCTATAGGAATCTTCGAGTATGGTCAATATTCCAAGAACCCTGAATCATCTAGTTCAGATGAGTCAATCCCTCGTTTTCAAAAACAATCTAAGGACTCTAAGAAACCGTAATTGAATCTCACTAACTGCGGTTCTCCAAAAGCTCTGGAAAAAATGACTTTCAAAGAGGAATATCAATCTCGTTATAAAAAATTGAAAACGTGTTCGAAAAAAAAGAGAAGTCAAAATCTCAAATCATAAAAGTCCAGAAAAGCCTTTTTTTCAAATTATCTTTCTAAAATCATGGCAGACAAGAAATCAATCAAAAAGGAATGTATAGTTCCTAAAACCTTTTCAAAGTGTTATGACAAAACCCAAAAGCATGTAAAATCTTTTCGAAGCACTGGTTTTATAATCTATTCCTTAGATCACCAAAAATGGAATGGGTTTTGCCAATACCAACACTTTTCAAGACACCTTAGCCTTTTGCAAAACCACATCCTAAGAGATTCACACGTACAAATTGTATGGTTTCAAAACCAAAAAGCACTCAGAATAGTCACATGACTAATCTCTCACCCTTCGGACCGCTGACCAAAAGTAATGTCTGGGTAAATGTCAAGAACTCATCATCTGGATTCCACCGTCAAAAGGGGTTATCTCGAGCCCCACCTCGTTCTTTTCAAAAGAATCATACTTTTCAGAAACCTCATACTTTTCAGAAACCTCGCCCTTTTTAGATGTATCAAAACTCTTCAAAATCTCACAACACCCCAAAAGCTCACAAGTACCCAGGTCTAGGATTAAAAGTTAACGTGAAATCTGTCCCTGAAACCTCGGTTCATCCATCCATAAAAAATCCACCTGTAGCCCCGGGCTCCAAACTTGTTTGGGTGCTCACACTAACCGTGTCAATTTCAGGCAATGTGCAAGGAGGAACAAGAAGAGGAGTGGTTAATTGACAATTCCTGCTCCTTGCACATGACCAGAAGGTTAGAGTACCCTTCGGAATTTCAGGCCAATCTGCAACGGTGGAAATGTAACCTTCGGCAACAACGCGAACTGGATAATTCGAGGTTATGGTGTTCTTACTACTGGAAATTTCTCTATCCAAAAGGTTGCTTATGTGGAAGGTCTCAAACACAATCTCATAAGTGTAAACCAACTATGTAAAGCAGGCCATAGGGTTGAATTTGACAACGATTACTACTACATAATGATGAATGATAGAAACACATGCTTGATCAAATCCAAGTCTGAAGGGACCGTGTACCCCTTGGTCGTTTCTCTGATAATTGGAAAAGCGCAGTTGTGCTTTCTGTCAAAAGCAGTATCAGATGTCAGCTGGCTATGGCACCATAAGCTAGCTCATCTTAACTTCCAATATATCAACAACCTGGTCACCGGAGAACTCGTCCGAGGTCTCCCAATTCTCAAATTCAAAAATGATACTCTGTGCTCTACCTGTGAATGTGGCAAGCAGTCCAAAGTAAGTCATCCTATGGTGATTGGTTCTTCAATTTCTGAACCTCTAGAGCTCTTACATATTGATCTCTGCGGTCCATCTATTGTAGCTAGTCTCCATCACAAGAAATACATATTGGTTATAGTGGATGGCTTTACTCATTTCACATGGGTCTTTTTCTTGAGACTCAAGTCTGAAACACCGCAGGTCCTGATCAATTTAATCAAGGAGATTCAAATGCAGATCAAATTACCAGTACGACGCTTACAAAGTGATAATGGAACCGAGTTCACAAATCATCTCCTGAATAGTTACTTGGTTTCAAAGGGAATTAGCCATAATTTCTCAGCTCCTTACACACCACAATAGAATGGAGTAGTAGAGCGAAGAAATTGCACTCTGGTAAAAGCAGCTAGATCTCCGTATGAGGGCCTTAACAACCGTAAACCAAATGTCAGATTCTTCCACATTTTTGGGTGTAGATGTTTTGTGATCAATAACAAGGATCATTTGAACAAGTTTGCACCAAATTCAGATGAAGGCATTTTCCTTGGCTACTCAACAAAGAAAGTAGCCTATAAGGTTCTCATAAGACGCACAAGATTAATAGTCGAAAGTTTCAATGTCAAATTCGATGACTATTACGTCCGCAACACTGCTCCGTCAAATAAACTAAAGTAATCCTTGAAAGTGATATCCCATTCTCTTCAGGCCCCCTTAACATAGTTGTAATCAACTATGATGATTATTTTGACCCAATAGAGACTGCTCAACTGTCTGAAGCTCTTGTGTCTCCGGAAGCTCAACAACAGCATACCGAAGTTTCTCGTCCAACTCTATCTGATGATGTGTCACTTAATGCTTCCACCTCTCCGGTTGGGGGGGAAAGCTCCACTCCGGATCAAGTGACAACCATCGAGGTTATAGTACCTGAGGAAGCAGCTCTGCTCTCTATCCGCATAATTACTCTCCCATCAAATGTCTCCTCAGACTTAGATGCTGAAGATATAGAGAACACTGACACAGAAACCGATCCAAGGGTTATCACTCTCTCAACATTCCAGGGGGAACCATCTCAAGTTCAAGGGGAACTCCCATCCGCAATTCAATGGGAACCTCTCTCAACTGCTCAGGAAAATGCTGACCCAACTCCCTTGGTTCAAGACTATTCAATTGGCTACTCTCAGGTCCAGGGGGAACTGCAGTCTGCAACCGAAGAATCCTCTGATATAGAAGACATTCCCTCCAACGTAGTCACTGATCATATGTAACCTCGTCTTCATGTATGGACAAAGGATCACCCATTGGGTCAAATCATTGGAAACCCATCCGCAGGTATCCAAAATCGATCCTCAAAGGACTTATCTGACCACTGTCACTATGCAACGTTCATGTCCTCGGTCGAGCCCCGAACCATCAAAGAAGCATTAATGGAACTTGACTGGATATCCTCAATGCAAGAGGAATTGGCAGAATTTGAATGAAACAAAGTGTGGCAACTCGTTCCAAAGCCAAAAGGTCACACTATTGTCGGTACAAGATGGGTATACAAGAATAAATTGGATGAATCCGGTGCGGTCGTCAGAAACAAAGTGAGACTAGTCGATAAAGGGTATAGTCAACTAGAAGGTGTTGATTACGATGAAACAGATGCCCCTGTAGCCAGGATGGAAGCCATACGCATCTTCTTAGTGTATGTAGCTCACAAGAATATCAAGGTACATCAAATGGATGTAAAGATTGCCTTTTTAAATGGTGAACTGAAAGAGTAGGTTTATCTTCAACAACCTCCGGGCTTCAAAAGTGTTGAATTCCCAGATCACTGCTACAAGCTTAAGAAAGCTGTTTATGGTCTAAAGAAAGCCCCAAGGGCTTGGTACGTGACTCTCTCAAAATTTCTTGTCTCGTCCGGATACAAAATAGGAGTGATTGATCCCACTTTATTTAGAAAAGCAAACGATAATCACCTTATGCTTATACAAATATATGTGGATGATATCATCTACGGATCAACTGATCAGAGGATGGTGGGTGAATTTGCAAAGCTCATGACCAACAAGTTTCAAATGAGCATGAATAGAGAGATTAATTTCTTTCTAAGACTTCAAGTAAAATAAGTTCCTCAAGGTATATTCATCCATCAAGAGAAATACACCTCTGAACTACTGAAGAAATACTCAATGGAAAACTGTTCCTCTGCTAAGGTTCCTATGGCCTTCGGATATAATATTTCTGCTGATTCTTCTGGAGAATCAGTAGACCACAAAACTTATAGAGGAATGATTGGTTCATTAATGTAGCTCACCACAAGTAGACCAGACATTGTCTTCGCAACAGGCGTATGCGCAAGATACCAGTCCGATCCAAAAGTATCACATATGTCCGTAGTTAAGCAAATTCTCAGATACTTGAAGGGAAGCAAAGCTCTAGGCCTTTGGTATCCCGCAGGGAATGACTTTAGCCTACAAGCATTCACAGATACAGATCATGTTGGATAGAGATTGGATAGAAAAAGCACTTCTGATGGATGTCGATTTCTTGGTGGAAGACTCGTCAGCTGGTCATCAAGGAAACAAAGTTGTGTCTCTTTGTCCACCGCAAAAGCAGAATATGTGGCCACAACGAGTTCTTGTTCACAAGTCTTGTGGATAAAAACTCAACTTATGGACTAAGGATACACAATGCTGCGGATACTGATTTTATTGTGACTCTAAAAGTGCTATAGCGATTTCTCATAATCCTATTCATCACTCGAAGACGAAGCATATTGAACTACGGTATCACTTTATCAAAGACCACATCTTGAAAGGTAACATTGAACTATTTTTTGTTAACACTCTTGAAGAGATTGATGATATATTCACAAAGGCACTCGACTCTACAAAGCTCAATAGTTTCTTACAAATGTTAGGAATGATCAATCCGGACCCGTAATTCTTTTTGAATTGATAGGTACCGCAGACCACTTCTGGTCTCTGTTGCGGTCCTAGCTAAATATATCTATCATACATGGTTTCAGTATACCTTGTGTACCGCAACCATATATCATACCTATATTTCTAGGGTTCTTATTGTTTGTTATGTCTGATTTTGTTCAAGTTTTTTGTCAGTTCCTTCTACTGCAGTCTTCGAACCATTCACCGCGGTAATGAAGCTATCCACAATGGCTGTTCAATCCTCAATTGTATTAAATGCACCTTCAACCACTTCATAAATTCAAGGAACTTCATGTGCTATTAAATGATTCTCATTAAATATAAAACATTCGTTTGTAAAATATAACGTTTCAGTTCCTTTTCAAATAGTCTTTTAGTGTCAGGCCTATTTTAGCTATCATGAAAAATAAAACAGTTTTCCATAAAAGAAATCTTTTCCTTAAATTGTCAACTCCCCTCATCCAAAATGTCAAATCCATTCCAATTCTTACTTTATTCAACGGACTCTTACCCCTCACCACACGTTCTCCAAACGTGCATTTATGGGCCTGACATTTTTTTTTAAAAAATTTAAAATTTTAAAATGAAGTTTCTTGTATTTACTTTATTCATGGCTGCAACTGGTTAAAACCCAAAAGTTTTTACGATTCACAGTTGTAAATAGGGTAAATCCAATAAATGTTTCAGATCCGGCGGTATATAAGATCTTCTCCCCCCCCTAAGAAAGCTTTACGCTTTCTGCACTCTCGAACGACAATCTTCATCTTCTTCACCTTCTTGCAATCAAACTCTTTTCCCGCAAGTTCTTAAAATCTTTTTCAACAATGGTGAAGTCTGGCATTTTAAAGAAGCAATCCAAGGCTTTTAGTTCCGCTCAACCCGCTGGTTCTGAATCTGCTGGAAGAAATCAATCGCCTTCAATTGCATCTAGCAATTTTAGGGCAATCTTCGAATATCATCACTCGTACAATGAATCCATCCGTCTTGTGATCAAGTAGATCACAAATCATCCCCTGTTTGGAGCCTTTGACTCCTTCACTGATGTTGTCCCTCTGTCGACTCTCTTTAAGTGTGCATTCTCTGCATAACGACCCCTCAATAACCTTAATGAAGTTCATCTGAATCTAATTGATGATTCTTTGGTCATCCTGACCTAAGAGAAATTCCCGAACGTAATCAACTTGCGTGTTCTTCCTACCACAAAATTCATCAATCCCAGCGTGAATGACATCATAACTTCACTCTACGAGATGGGATACCAAAAGAAACTCAAGGGAATTGGAGAGTTCAAGAAGAATCAGTTGCTTGTTGACTGGCAATTTGTGTGCCATTTTATCATCTGAAGTCTCTCAAGGAGAACCGGAGGCACTTATAATATAGGCCTGAAGCCACTAGAATTTGTTTGGAGCTTATTTACTAACAACGGCGTCAACTATAGGAAAATCTTGTGGGATGACTTCCTTCAGTAGATCCCCAAAGAGAATCTGAAGACAGCCTGAACATAGCTCACTTTTGCTCGATTTTGGTCCTTATGTATTTCTGATCTCCGCCGTGATGCACAACTGAGCATGCGAAATGACATAAACTTCTTCATCACTAGAGATTTAAAAAGGTACCCCACTTCTATAGATCAATCATTATTTGGATCATTTAGACGTCTTCCTGTTCATATTTTGTTCTCCGTTGGACATGAAACTCAAGAATTCAGGAACCATTCTGAGGCTACGGAAGGTATTGACCCATACCTTCCTACCCCGCCTCCTCCAAGTCAGTCTATAATGACCTTGATAGAACCCCACCAGGCGGTGAGTACCGCAGCCCCCACTTCTACTCAATCTCAGCTTCCGCTAGCACGGCATCTGAAACAACTTGTATCATCAAAGAACCCCCCCCCCCCCCCCCCCCCGTGGAAAAGAAAAGAAAGGAGAAACCTTGAAAAAATGCAAGTCCAGGATCGTTACGTCCTCGGATGATGATTCTGATCACATCCCCCTATCAATGTTGAAGAGTCTAATAGTGACTCAGGTCCTGTTCTAGCTCCCAAAAAACAAAGTACCAATCCAAGTTCTAGCCAAATGCATATCCAGACTGATACCGCAGCCTCTCAAAAGGCTCTGGTAGTCCTTGGGGTCCCCGCAGACCCATTCACATCAACCCTTCTCATCCACTCAGACACAGTAAATGTGTTTGCTTCATCAAAATGTGGAGACTCTCCCCTGCTAAATCCTAAGAGGATTTAATTGGTTCTTCTCGCCTTAACGTCTCCAAGGCTCCCCGACTTCATTTCTTTTAGGAACAGGAGTTGCGCTCCATACTTGACTTTGTAATCCAAAAATTTGATACACCTTCTCAGCTGTAGGACAATTCTTTAGTCCTTGCCGGAACTGAGCCGAGGCCAAACTTGACTACGGGTCAAGGAGATCGAGGAAGCTAATGAAATCCTACTCTACTTACCTTACATACAGGTGGTTTAGGCACGGTGAGCACAAATGTGCAAGGATCCATGAACCCGAGGGACACCTCGGTGCGACTTCAAGGAATTGACGAATATGAGTTTGACGACTCTTGGATTTAGTATGAACCATCTACCGTATTCAAATTCAAGAAGTATGAAGCTTTTCGCAGGGCATTTCAGGCTCAAAAAGATAGGCAAACATAGCAGCTTCAGCAAAAGGAGAAAGAAATTCAAACAATGGCTTAGTACTGGGCAAATGTAATAAAAAACGCCAACATCATAGCTAATATTCTCAAAGTTCAAGAATGGATGACCGCAGTGGCTGAGACCATCCACAAAGATCAGTCTATTCCAGATAGTGCAGGTCCATCCCAGCCCCCTCCAACACAAGTTCGACACTCTCAAGATGATGGCCCCGTAATCGAAGTCAGCTCCGCACCTACATTTGGATTTGATGATTTAGACGTGACCGAAATCAATCAACCTCCAGGTTCAAATGGCTTTATGATGATTATTGATGAAGATTCTTCCAGTGGTTCACAGAATTCCACCTCCAAAACTAAACAGAAGAAGAAAAAGAAAATGGATGAATCTCGCAAAGAGTTTCTAAGCCTACAAGCAAAGGTTGATCAAATTTTGGCTGCTGTGAAGTCTACCCAACCACAAGACATTCCT
Organism: Lactuca serriola; assembly: GCF_051521515.1. Taxonomy (NCBI): domain Eukaryota; kingdom Viridiplantae; phylum Streptophyta; class Magnoliopsida; order Asterales; family Asteraceae; genus Lactuca; species Lactuca serriola. The sequence continues at coordinate 150,342,144 of NC_136416.1, forward strand.
GGTCCAAAAACGCTCCTCGAACGCAATGAACGTCATGAAGAAAAAGATAGGCTAGTTGCTGAGAGAATCTCTCTCAATGTCGAGATAGGTATCCAAGCCCTAGATACAAACATAAAGGCTTATCATGCACAGTTCATCACCACTGCGGAGAAACTCGTCACTGAGGTATCTACCATCAAGAATGAACTTCTATCGGCCATCGCGGACCAAAAGGCTCATTATACAAAGCTTGCTGAGGAAACTCACAATGCTTATGAGTCTGGTATTTTTGTTCTTCAATCAACTATCAACAGCCTCCGACAATCCTTTTCTTCCAAAGATCATGGCAAAGAGATTATGAAGTTAACAGAGGAGATCCACAATCTGCTCTTCAAAACCGCTATCCCCAACGACCAGCAACTTGGTGATACAATCCGAGCCCACTTCAATGATGTCATTGCCAAGATTGACGGTGTTAAACAATGGCTTAAGGAAGCACCAGGTGTTCATTCCTCAAGAGGGGGAAGTGAAGACCGTGGCTCGGACCACATCTCACCTTAACATTCACATCCGCATCAACATTTACAATCTCCCATCTGAATCGGTATCATTCATCAGCAAACAATCATCCCTAAACTCATCATTCAACAAAATTTTCCTACTCCGCAATCTTCCCCGCAACCATCTCCCAAAACGAAGACTCCTGTGCCTTCTCCTCAACAAAGTCAAATTCACTCCACTCATCAGTCTCCTCCAAAACATCAAGAAGTTCACGTTGTTCAAAATCCTTCTTCCCCACATCCGGAGACTCCCCCTCATTTTAGAAATTTAGCCCCAACGATGTCATCCGAAAACTCCTACGACTCTCCCAGAACCAAACAAAGGAAAGCTGAATGGAAAGCAGCTAAGTTAGTAGAACTGATATGGAGAGATCACGGATTCGACATCACTATGGATGAATCTCTCATCAATTCCTGGGTTAATCCCATCCGAAGATTACTTGATGACGACTACAAGCCCAATCTCACCTTTGCGGAACCTCCATATGACGGTTATTGGGACATTCCTATTTCTCCCAATGCAAAATTTTTCACCTTCTTGGAATTGTTTGACCGCAACCTCTCGGATGATCAGAGGTTGCCACTGGAGTTTGAAAGACTTAATAGATTCCATGCCAAGCATGGATCTGCAATTGAGAAAATTTGGTCGAACGAAAAACCCACTACAGTCAAGAACTACAAGCCCATAAAGTTTATGAAAGCATAATTCATCCAGTATACTCTCACAAGAAGAAATTCAGAGTACATCCGAACCCAAGCTGATTTTCCTTGCATGAACCCGGAGGAAATCTTCCTGATTGTGAAGGTATTTCAGAACAAGTGTGAGAAGCAGCCAAAGATAAAGACTGCATATGAAAGGGCCTGTACATTTCTAAAAGAGACTGCTTGTGATTTTGCAAAGATTGACGCAGACATCCACCCTGCACTTGCTTAGAAGTTGAACCTTCCTCCTCTTGAACCAACTCTGGTGCTGACTGAAGGTTTTCAAGAGCGATCCCTTGGAGCAACCAACTTCCCTGATCTTGGAGTCATTTTCAAGCGCAATAATGATGAAACCAAGTACTTCATTCCAATGACTGCCATGAACCGCTTGACCCGGAGGCAACTTGATTTCACTCAAACTGCAGTGGACAAGTCAAAACACACAATTGTTGAAGTTAAGTTTGAAATCTCCAGGAGAATTGTGTGGCTTAGTAAGTCAGGAATTTCTGGTGGATTCTCATCAAATTTCTTAAACTCGACAAATGAAAGTAAAGTTTAAGAGGTCACTTAGGGGGAAATTGTTGAAACATAAAAGTGACCCTCTTAAACTTGAAGAGATTCGAAGCCATCACAAGACCCGCAATCAAGATCCCCACGACAATCTACAACCGCATCTACAGTCGAAGTCATTAATCATAGTTTTTAGTTTTATCTGTTATCTTATGTCTTTAAACTTCTTTGTCCAGTGTGCCTTGCATGGCCACATTAGAACAGATAGAACTTGTAACCTTCGAGACTCTATAAATAGAGTTCTCTTTCTGAATGAAAAACACATCTCTTGAATCTCATATCTTATCTTACTATCTTCTTACTATCTCATCTTCAAAATTTCTGATCGTAATCTCTCTTTGGAGCAAGTCAGTCTTGACTTAATCACTAAGTCTAATCTCTCTCACTAACTTGGTTTGATTGCAATCCTCGTTAAGAATCAACTTAAGTGAATACTTGATATAAGACTTGTTGTCATTTATATTTCCTTATATTTCTGCACCTAACTATCTAATTATCTAACTATCTAAACTTTTAACTTATTATTGTTGAGCTTTATGATCATTTGAGTTAAACTTTATTCCTCAATACTACTTGTACTAACTTTTGTTTAAGTGTGTTTCTCAAGTTTTCCTCTCAACACTGAGGCCCAAAAGTCTAAAGCCCAACCGAAGACCAAAAGCCCGCAAAAGCCATTGCAAGGCGTAAATTCATCGTATGCTTGGCGTAAGTAACCGATCGCCAGTACGCATAGTGGTACGCCCATTGTACAAGGCTGCTTGCCACCCTAAGCCATTTAGTGCTTAATCCATCCAGCCATTAGGTCCAACTTTCAGATCTCGTCCATTTTAGGGTTCTAATGCATAAAGCTGGCAACTTTAACCCTTAGCATGTCTTAATGGAACCCAACATCCAATTTTTCCAAAAATGCTCATAATAAGGCCTGAATCTCATGCATGGACAAATAACAACCATCAAGATGACATTTTTATGGATCATGGTCAACAAAGCGGCTGAGATCTAACATATCTAACTCCTAGAGTTGTTCAAACTCACAAGGAGAACCCATGGGACCAAATAAAGCTCACAAACAACCCTAAACTCAAACTATGATAAGGAATAACTAATTTAAGAACTTTATACCTTCTCTAGTTCCCAAAGTTGATGAAGACTCTGAATCTAAAAACTCAACCTCAACAAATTCTTGGTCTCCAAGCTCCTTCATCTTGAATACACACAAAAATGCCCCAAAATCACATCCAAAGCTCAAGAACTCTCAAAGGATCAATTTGGGATTCAATGGGACGAAATAAATAGTGGAGGCTGATGAGGGTAGGTGTCCAAAGGCTATAATGATGTTTAAGTAGGGTTCAAACCCTAAAAATTAGGGTTTATCATGGAAATATGCCCCACGTACACCATGTATGCCCAATATACATCGTTAACCCTCTGTAACCAAAGTGATCTCATACGCCAAGCATACCCAAACTTACGCCAAACGTACGTGGGACCAAATTTATCAAAAAGTCTCAAACTTATGGGAACAAAAAGTAGAACCTGGAATCAGATGTTACAAGTTCAACAAAGATAAGTCTCACGTATTATGCTTTTGTTTATGTAAAACAAACTATATTATGCCTTTAATATATTATATTGTTAATATATTAGCTAAAAGATGGTGTAAACTGATATAGTTGCAATTATAGATATAGATAGTAGAAATTAATATAATAATTATGTGCATGTAGGCTAAGGATCTTTTTGGGAATTGCATGTTTAAATTTCCTGATGTTTAAAATACCTTAATGCCCTAGGAATTGCTAGTTCTATCGCATTTGAAATTTATTTTAATATCAAATAACTATTAAATAAATACGTTATGATTACATGTTTTTAATATTGGATAGTTTTACATTGCCTGATTTAGCTCTATTGCATAGCTCTTGTTTAAGTCTAACTGATTTAGTGCATAATTTTTCAGTCGAAGGACTGTTTTAATTTAGTTTCATGTAGACAAGTATTCGTAAGGTAGTTAGTGGATATTGATAGAAGTTTATTCTTTATCATGATTAAAAATCTAAGGGAAAAATACTCGGGATACCTAAGAAGATTGATAGTAAGTGCACATACACACATGAATCTTGAAAAGGGAATCTAGGAAAAAAATTATAATATGTGCTAGTATAGACACATACATGAGTAATAAAATGCAATCAGTTATAGGTATGACTGTACAAATAGGATATGTGTCAGATCGTAACCTGTCCAAACTCATGAATTAAGAAACTAAGTTGTGAAGTCAAAATTATGTGTGTATAGTGGGTCAGTAGTTTTATAATGTGTATAACACTACTGTAACATGGTATGTACATGTGACTTGACATAATGATGAGGTTTTTCATGAATCTAGTTAGGGATAATAAGTATATGTATTACATTCTTTGAAAGATAAGATGTTTAATAAGGGACTATTATGTCCTACCGTAATAAAGTGCTAGCATATTTAAAGCTTTTGATTCCATGGAGGATGATTTAGTTAAGTGTAGTGGATATTAGCCAGAAGTGAAGTCTCGTTATTCTCAACACTACACTAAAAAATAAGTTGTAGAAAATCAACATAGTTAGATTACTGGTGGCACGATTTTCCTGACACAAGAAGATCAAAAGTATAGAAGAAAAGAGATGCATGAAAGAAACAATAACTGGAACAACAAATCAAGCAAGAAGGAACAGTAGTGGGAGCATGAAATGAAGGAAAAAATAAGAGATAACTACTTTCCTTGTGTAGATATGATTAAGTGAAGCTCAGCCAATTAGATCTTAAGTTTTAAGGAAGAATCTAAGGAAAGAAGAGGAGTTCTAGTCAAAGACAACTCTAAATATGTATCTATAGAAACATCACACCATGTCAACACAAGTTGAAGGTCAAGAAGAAATAGACAGTAAGCACTCATGCGATAAATATGGTAGAAGGTGTCTTCTACATCAAAATTTTATCCATTAGAGAAAAAGATACGGTGTCACACCCCCAAACCGAATTGGCGGAAACATTCGGGGGTGTAAGACGTCATGTCAAGTATCACAACACATGTAGTATAATAAGAAAAGTACAAAAATCATTGCAATAATAATGTATAAGTTTTTACATAAGTTCAAACATTAAGTATTTAACATCAACATAAGATAAATAAAAGACAAAGGATGCAACTCGGTACTAGGTTGTCTTCACAAAAGCTCCTGGAGTGTACATGTCTACTGGATTCCTACGAATACAAGTTATTTTGAAAGAGAGGATCAACATTTAATGTTGGTGAGTTCATAAGTATTTAATTATGGTTGTTTAGTTTTAACAAATTGACTGTGTTTACTCCACAAAGTCCTATACTTGTTGCTTTTACAACTGAAAAGTAGCTTTACTCCATTAAACTGTTTTGATTAAGCGTTATTGTACTTATAACCTATTTAAAAATAATTTTAATCTTTCATAAAATTATAGGGTGTAAAAATCCCCGTTTAGTTTTAAAAGTAGTTTTAAATCCCCATAAAACCGTTCCTTTGTTTGTGGAAAATGATTAATGCAGTAGTATTTATTAAGCATGCACTAGCATGTACTACAGATGCCATCACGCCCCGAATAATAAGATTATTAGTTTGGGTTACCGCGTGATAGGTTTATAAACTATAAATCTACACTATTGGTGTAAAGACAACCCTGAAATTAAGATTATTAATTAGGGTTAAAATGTGATAAGGTTGTAACCATGCTCATTGACGACTGAAAACACGACGACCTTCTGGCATTGAAACTGTAGATGTGACATTTGTCACCCCTTGGCCTTGCCGGCTAGAACTATAGCTAGTAGTCGGGGTGTGGGATTGTCTGTCCCGTATAGATCTATACACACAATGCGCGCTCTCCCACCAGGAGACTTTGGTTACCAAACGAGATACATCAAATGAACGGCTGTATCCTGAAGTAGGTTTCACATTTTTGGTTTATTTGTTTTAAGTAAGGATTGAATGTTATCCCTTTTCTTAATAAAGTGACTTTAAACCTGGTGAACTTATCTTGTAAAATAGGTATTTCATTTTTGTCATAAATTATAACTACTATAATTTATATGTTTTATCTGATTAGAATGATAATTCATGAAAGTACCCCTCTGCTTAACATGGAGAAAAGGTGACTATATTGGATCGAGGTAACTTTTCCGTTCTTATATATACATTAAAAATAACTAAGAAGGAAACGACTTTCGGATAGATAACTTCGCCGTAAATCCACATCCAAACAAGGAAAAGGAGGTAAGGCAACCCATCAGTCCTAAGTCCTTTAAGTCTTATATATATATATATATATATATATATATATATATATATATATATATAAGCCTGATTTCTAACCGTTATGCGGTTAACATTCATATATTTATCTAACATGTATAACTAAGGTTTAATTGACAGTCGGATGATTGATCCTACCCTAAGCCCATAACCAAACAAGGAACATGAGTTAAGGCAATATCAATGTTCCTAAGTCTGTTAAAGCTTATTTATTCCTAAATAACTATATGAGCGTGATTTAATCAACTAAAGTTTTGAGAAATTTAAAAGACAACTCAACGATGAATCTAAGCTTTTTAATAGGGTTTACGTGACTCTTAAAGAGTTACAAGACTTAAGGTCATTTGGAGACATTTTGAAATCTACTATTATTATCATAATCTTTAAAACATAAATAAAGTCTTTTCGGTGTGATTTGTATTCCCCCCCTTAAAAGTGTTTAAAATCATTTAAAAGGTATATTATAGGGGTATGAACTCACCTTTGGTGGATGTTTTGTTTGAAGACTTGAATAAGAGTGCTTTACACACGAATGAAGTCTTGAAGCACAAACGGATCCTAATCATCATATAATGATACATATAAGCATGATATTAGTGTATAAAACAACTAACATGCTAGAATAGACTATCCTTGGACTAGGAAACACTTGAAAGAAAGTGCTACAATCACATGTGATTGCATCAAAGGTGTGTACGGCCAAAAGGAAGGGTGTTTACAACCATACTAGGTGTGTACGGCCAGTATGTGTACGGCTCTTGTGGTATACGATCATGGTGTGTACGGCCATGGAGTGTACGACCGTACACCTATAGAAAACTTTGCAAAACGGGGTTTTTCATGGCTCTAACTAGCATCCACTTAGTGTTCAAGGCCCTATATTGGGACATGGGGTGTGTTTGAGGCCTAAACATGCACTAAACAAGGGTTTACGGCCATATGATGAGTGTACGGCCGTACACCCTTGGTGTTCATGCATTTGATGATGATCTAAGGCTAGAAATCGAGTGTTTCTTAATCCTAACTAGAAGATAGAAGAGGTACTTACACTTTTGAGGGTCCTTATGGGGTTCACGGCCACCAAGAACTAGTGTGTGTTCTAAGTGTTCTTGGTGAAAGATGAAGATCTAGCCAAAGATGAAATTTATGGAATGAAAACATGGATTCATCACTAGCTAAAGCAATGTATCAACAAATCAAGTTAGGAAACACTTACTTCTTTGAAGATCAAAGTGAAGAACTTGATGATAGTTGAGAGAAAATTCAGGTTTTCTTGGCTTGGAAGTGTGAAAAATGAAGGAAGGAGACGGGTAGGCTTATTTAAGGGCATGAGTTCACGGCCATGAGGGGGTGTACGGCTGTAAAATCCTCTTGAAGGAGTGATTGGCGCTAATGCGACCCTATGAATTGAGATAACTCATCCCTAAACCCTAATCTTGATTGTACTAAGCTTAGAACACTCACACAAACTCTAAACAATGCTAAAATATAGCAGAAACGAGTCTGACATTGATTGAATTGAATGTTGCACAAGATAGAAATTTAGGGTAGTCACATATGGTATGTCACAAACCTTATATACATTTTTGTAAAGGATCGATAAAGGATGATGACTAAGTCTCATGTTCCAGACTGAAGACAAAGGAAAAGAAGGCATTCTTCCATAAGTAATGGATAACAAGCTGGAATAGAGAAATTGTTAAGAAGTTCATGTTTATGGAACAAGAGCAATCAAATTAGTCAATGAAACAATTCATAGGTAATTGGAAAAGTCATGGTTCAACCTAAAATATGTTATCACTAGAAAAATAAAGTTTGTAGTAGTTGCAAAGTGTAAAAACCGTATTGAAGTAGTGGTTATGACCCAAATTACAAAAACTAGAATTGAAGACTTAAGTTGGAGAAGTCCAAAAATCATGCTTCATATACATGCTAGAGCACAACAGAAGAAGGATGATAAATGTCCAAGGACTCAAGGAAAGGCGGTATAAGTAAGATTACAAGATGAAGATTCAATAAATATCCTCTATTTTCTAATATCAAGGATTGATGTAGTTTTCAGCGTCGTCTGGATAAAGAGACAAAACATTAAGATGTGATTAAGAATGATCAATCATAGGATCTTGTTCAAACCCAAGTGGGAGAGAACTAATCGTACGTGAAGAAGGAAGGAAAATGTAAACTGATACTTTGTACGTTTCAAAGAGTTTAGAAATACATACAACACAAAACTACTAAGTATTTTTCATTTCCAGAAAGGAAGAAAACATCAGTTGAAGATGTTTGAGTAAGGAAAAGGATTTATGATGCTTTAGTTGATCAATTTTAGAGGGAAATATCCAATATGGATGAAGTTATCATAGGGAAGTAATTAGACATAACAAGAAGAAAGAAGCAGTAGAAGACACTTAGAGGTAATTCTTAGTATTACGTAAAGGAAGAAATAGTCGAGAAAGGAGTATGGATTTAGAAAGATTAGAAATTTGAATGTTGTGATCATAGCACAAATGAAAAATGTGAGTTATCATGATAAATTTAGAAGGACATTGGATTCCAAGAACCAAAAATAAAATGAGATTCATAAAGTGCATTCGAGCGATTCTGTTGACTATTATAAATATGATTTGTTCTAGATATTGTATAAAAGGGTGAGGAAAGACCCTAATCTATTGCCAAATGATAGAAGTATAGAATTGGAAGTTACACTATGGCTAGGATCGTTCAACTGGGAAAGATTCCTAAACTTTAAGATAGACAGTTGTTAGGTTTGACTAGGAATATTCAAATCCATGTAGAAAATAGTATTAATGATATAAATTGAAGCCTGAAGATATTAATACCATATAAAACATCATAATGTTTTGGTTCTAGTCAGGTATTATAATAAATAATACACAAAGTGGTCTCGAATGTCATTCCTTACAGATCTTAAAGGAATTTCATTAGGGTCGGAATGATAGTTTTTCAGTTTAGTGTAGAATGTCATCTTAAATAAATAATAGTATGTGATAGCTCTTTGAGGACATGTTACCAATCAAGATCATAGACCTTGAGGTAGCATGGTTCATGTAGAATTTGGTATGATGATTAGTATCATGATATTGTTAGTAAATATTTTTAAGAATAATTTGGTTGATGGATAGAATTTTTATCTTAGTTGCTAAGAGGTTATTAATGTTTTAAGGGAAATTATTGAAGTGGTGTTGTTATAAATGTGATGTTTAAGTTATAACATTGAAAAATTGTGTATAGAAATGATAGTATTTCATGAAGGAAACATGAATCAACCAAATGTATGGTAAGAAAGAATTCATGAAAAAAGTAAGATCTTAGGAGAAGTGATTTTATAAAATTAGTTGTTAGGATTGGGAAAATAACTTATGAATTAGATTAATTGCAATAATGGTTGAAATAGAATAGTTGTTAGCATTGGGAATAATAACCTATGAATTACATTAATGTCAATAAAGGTTGAAATAAAATATTAATAGGCAAGATTTGAATGTTTAAGCATCAAATATGTATATGTGATTTTGAGGACATGATTATTATGAAAAGGCTAAGTATGGATAATAGGTGCTAGGTGTTAATTGCAAATTTATTTGCTAAAGATCTAGGATAATAATATTAAGTATGACTAAATCAAAACTTAGCCTTAGTAGGAAGTCGGGATTTTGTAAGCCTTAGGTATTCGATATTAAATACTTCATAGAAAAATTATGATTTAGATTCAGTCCTAATGTCATGAGATACAATTATAATTTGAGATTCAAGTGATTAATTTGAGTAATATCTCAATATAAAGGAATAATACGGACCGCAAAAATATATATCCTACAGACCTAGTATGTGTTAGAAGCGATGTAGAGGCCAAAATCATTATAAGTGGGGAGAGTTTTAACGCTCAGTTTTCAAATTTTTAGGATAATATAGTATAAACCTCTTTTATAAAGTTAAAAGTGAAAATATATTACCTAATAGCTAAGACTTATTGGGTAAGAAAACTTAATGGCTAAGAAAACTTAGTGGCTAAGAAAACTAAGTGGCTAAGAAAATTTAATGACTACGTAAACTTAGTGGCAAAGAAAACTTAGTGGATAAGAAAGTTAATGACTCAGCAAACTTAGTGGCTAAGCAAACATAGGGGATAAGAAAACATAATGGCTGAGAAACCTAATGGCTAAGTAAACTTAATGGCTACTAAAACTTAGTTGCTAAGAAATCCTAATACTATAAATTGAGGCTCAAGACTCTTAATTTTGTCACACCATTCTCTCTCAAAACTCTATCTTAACCCCTAAGATTTCAATCCCTTGTGATTTGATTTCTTTATTCTTAAAATATCGCTAGTGAAGAACTAGAGCATAAGGGAATATTTTTAGAAAAATTCTAAGTGTCAAAGTTACGCTCGCAATCTTTCAGATTTCATTATTCGATCAAGTTACAATTACACTCAACCATATATGAATATTTTCATAATCATTTTGATGAACCCAATAATTATAATATTATTCATCAATTCCATTTATAATTCTTATTGATCTACATACGAGAGTGGTTTCTAGGATGGACATGTTGCCTTGATCCTTGGATTTCAGAAAGGCTATATGCTTAAATGGTCCTACCTACTGATTGTCTTGACTTGCCAATCTATACTTGATAGTCAATTAGTATTAATGGGATTAATGAAGCATATAGGCATTAGATACTATGATCAAGTAGAAAGTAACTAGAAAAAGTATTATTGGTTGATACAAGCTTAATATGTATATTTGTAAATCAATCTACTTAGTTGAATCAAGACTATTCAGGTGAGTTTGTAGTAACTATCTTATTATGTTGACATTGCTTTTTTGTGTGTGAAGATCATGAGCGACCCTATAAATGGAAGATTTCAAATGAGTTACACTAACTCATTTTGTTATGTTAATTTTGCCTATTTATGTATAATATTGTTTATGGATACCATCTTTCGTATAATAGAATAAGTTAGAGGAACAGACTAACTAAGGATATCCTTCACAAAATCAGTTAGGGAGGAAGACGATCATGGCATGATGTATGATGTGTGATCAATCATCCTTAGTGTATCCGGTGTATATTAGAATTCATATGATTATGTATATTGATATGTTATTTGGAGGTATATGATTAATATAATGGGTGTGTGTTTTGTAGGATTACTAAGTGTTTTCGCTTACCCATTGGTTATTAATATTATTCAGCAGTATCATAGAAGAACCCAGCTTGACTACAACAACATCCACATTACAACTTTGAAACTACTTTGAAAATACAAAATCTTTCACTATTTACTCTCAATGACAATGATTTACTTAACACTAGAAGGAATGGTTTATTAATAAATGTTTTATTATTAGATTTTAATTGGGACGAAACAAAAGTTTGAACTTTTGCTATAAAAGAATCACAGTGTTATAGACCAACCTGTCAAGATAGTCAGGAGATAGAAACATTTCATCATATAGCTTTTCTAAAATCCAATAACTAGGAAAATGTGTCCATCCTATACACATCCTGTAAGTAGACCAATTAGTACATAACTAGAATCAATTATAGTCTAACTCTTATAGGGTTCATAATAACAACTTTGACTATAACCAACTATAGATAAGGGTAACTGTAACTTACTCAAATCGACAGAATCTGAACAGCCGCAAGCAAAACTTCAACGCCTTCTTTCTTATATCCTTACGAATCTTCTATAGCTTCTCTAAACAGACTACAAAATGAGAAGTTGAATCACGATGGACTGGAATGCTCGAGGGTGAGTGAGTGAGAGAGAGAGAGAGAGAGATAGAAAGACTATTTTGCAAGGGAGGACAACCAAATAATTATGCATGGCCCTCTTCTAATATTTACGGAAAACCTTTCATCGTGTTGTGCCATCATGTTGTTTGTGGTGCACTTTCTGATCTGACTAATTCTATATCGCTTGGACGCACTGTTTGGCTGGAGGATGGGTGCATTTAATGCTATATGTCGTGGAACCTAAGAAACCATGTTCTGGTGATTTATTTTTATAAATTTGGACACCTAAGAAACCATGTTCTGGTGATTTATATTTATAAATTTGGGCACCTAAGAACCTTGTTCTGGTGATTTATTTTTATAAATTTGCTAAAACTTATAAAAATCATAACTTCCTCATATAAACTCTATTGGGGCAGACAATTAGAATGTTTAGGGTTTATGGCTTATTTGGAATTGTTTTTGGTTTTTTTTTTAAATTCAACCGCTAAATCATTTTCTTTCACCAGATAACGATTAACTGAGCCTAACTTTCTAGGTGCGACCTAAATATTGATTTTAGTGCCATCTTTGTACTAACCTAAATTTAGTTTTTCCATTACCTCATTTACCAGATTCGTCCTTCCCATAATGCTTCAATCGTACTCCATTATCTTTTTCTCCAATGTTCCTCTGACCTTCTTAACAAATATTGGCATCGATGGTAGCAACGATGGTGGTGGCTGCGATAGCGATGGCGGAGGTGGTCACATTTTTCGGTCCCAACATCCGGTCTTTTAGTTTTGTTCCATTAAACATGGGAAAGTTGTACTTCTTATGAAAATTCTTATGCAATTCTCTTTGCTTTGAAGTTTTTCTTATTGTTTCTTCATTCTTTGGTTCTTGTTCCAACAGAGGTGGTGGTGGAGACAAGTAGTCTGAATAGCCAGAATCTTATGATACTTCTTCTTCCTCATCATAGACTATTTTCTCCTTCTATTTCAATCTAGATTTATAAATATTTATCCATTTACCCCTCTCATTCTCGACTGCATCCAATGAGTACTAAAACTTTCTCCATTTACTCATGTTAGCCTCTCTCTCTCTCTCTCTCTCTCTCTCCCTCTCTCTCTCTCTCTCTCTCTCTCTCTCTCTTTCTCTTCATCTCTTAATCTAGGGTTGATCCTTAAATCGGCCAGTGCCCTTGATTGTTTTTGGTTCCACATAGATTGTTCTTGTTGTTCATCTTGCATCTTTCTCATAGCTACTACTATGTTGTCTAACTATTTTATTGTCATTTCTAATAACATAAGAATGATTTTCCATTTTCTATTGATGACATTGAATAAAATTTGTGTGGATTAAAATTTGACCTAAAACTATATTGTGTAAACATTTTCCCTTTGAATATTTTACATATATATACACTATATATTGCGAATACACCATGGTAGTCGAAATAGGAGGTGGTCGGATGTTGAGACTAGATTCGAAAATCTTCAAACAAAACTCACGGAAGGCCTTTAGTTAAGATATGAGCAATCTAAAAACATAAAGGAATATACATAACTCTAACTTGACCATGAGCCACCTTCTCCCTTACAAAGTTGATGTCAAGTTCAATGTGCATCATCCATTGGTGTTGAACCAGTTTGTAGACAAATAAACCACGTTGATGTAATTGTGATACAGTGGCGTTGGTTTCATGGATGGAAGTTGTAGTTCATATAGTAGGTTTCGAACCCAAAAAGTTTTAGAAACTATGTTGGCAACAACGCCATACTCAATCTTGGCATTAGACATAGACAACGTCGGTTGTCTTTTGGAAGACCACTCTAACATCCCAAAAACCATAGTAAAAATTTTGATTTTTAAAGCCATTTTCATAAAGTCACAAGCCAATCAAACATTATATTCAAAACATGGTAATAAAATCAGAGTATCAAATAACATCTCTCAACATAAAAATCCACTAGATGATGTGTATGATCAAGTCTTCGACTTCACCTATTATCTGAAGTACCTGAAACATTTGAAATCCGCATTTGTAAGCCAAAGCTTAGCGAGTTCCCTAAAATACCCCACAACACAATACACATACAATGCATGCACACATGAGCATACAGTCTGCCTAGACCACATCAGAAGGCCTGCAAGATAGCTAGGCCACTCTACTGAGAATACAGTCTACTAGACTACCTTGCAAGCCCTATAATAGTTGGACCGCTCCCTTGAGCCTACAGTCTCAGTGGACCGCCCATCAAGACTGCCTCTACCTAAGCATGGTATATCATCATAAGAAAACAAACAATCACCAATGATACAGGTAATCATAACAGATCTACCAATCTAACAGATCACTACATCATAACAATAGCCTATACACAAGGATACAACTGACAGTATAAAGTATCGTGAGAAAACTCACATCTCAGTCTAGCAGATAACAACAATAATCCAAAAATTGGCATTACATGTCACATATACAACAACCACGGATCAATCCTTAAACCACAATCCAAAACCGTGAATTTGACCTAAAGTGAAACATGGTCAAAAGTATATGGTCAAAGTCAAAGTCAACAGTCAAAAGTCTCCCAGATGGATGCCACACTATGGTCAAGGTTCTGCAACATCATGGTGGCCTTAAGAAGAAATAGTCACACATACCTTCTATCGTCACCACGGTGGGGGCCAATCCTCCACGTCGTGGAAACTATTATGTGCATCTTAAAGCATTAAGCTCTTAACCACCAACACCACCCATCCATACTTTCTAGAAGGCTTTCCTACAACTAGTGAGTCATAAAAATTGGTACTTTATGAACATGCTTGTCCAATGCATATCTCTTCAACACTAGGTCAAAAACATGAATGAAATGAACTCAAACTTGTATAGTAGACCAAAAACACCATAGAACTCTAGATCTTGAACATATAACCCCAAAGGGACCTCAAGAATCCATAAAGTTGTCAACTTTTAGGAGTCCAACCACTCTAACAATACCAAACTTGAAGAACAATTCAAAAAAACCTAGATCCAGAAGCATGAACCATAAAGGTTGGAACATGAAGACTCACAATGGTCCAGAAGATGAGCTAGAGTGTAGTGGAGGGGCTTGCTTGCTGGATCTTCACACAATGTATGCCTTATTCTTCTTCTTCTCACCAAAAATCACCACAAAACTTCAAAAACTCAACAGTGGTGGCTATGGGTGCTTCTAATTCGAAAGGGAGTACATGGAGGTTGAGGCTGTGCAAACCATAGCCATCATATCCCTTAAATAGGGATTAGAGCCCAAAAATTACGGTTTGTGACCTAGCCGTCACCATGTCATGGCTAACATCATGCCACGTCGTGGGGACCAAAATCAATGTGTGTTTCATCTGGCCTTGACCACGTCATGGTGCATCGTTTTCCACATCGTGTTCACAATAAAACTCATTATTGAAGACTTGAATTGCCAAAACTCAAAGGTGGTACTTACCTAAAACTTTGCATTAAAATTGTCTCAGTTGAACTAGATTTCATCCTCGAAATTCTAAGTTGTAAACCGTTGTAGGTAATGCTCACACGTCTCCGCATCAGGCTCCGATGTCCACTCTAAGACGATTGGATGCCGCCACTGAATCTTGACCAAAGTCACCACCTTCTTATGTAAGGTATTCATATTCCTATCAAGAATTTCCACTGGTCTCTCCACATAGTTTAGGCGTTTATCGACCTGGACGTCATCCAATGGAACTACTGCTACATCTTCCACCCATCATTTCTGAAGCTAGGAATCAAAGAAGGTGCCATGAATTTGGCTCAGCTCCTCAGGTAGATCTAGCAGGTAGACCACCTTGCTCACCTGGGCCATCAGTCGAAAGGGTCTGATGAACCTAGCATACAACTTGCCCTTCTTCCTGAAGTGTATAACACATTTCCAGGGTGACACCTTTAGTAGAAACATATCCCCAATCTAAAACTCCAACTTGGATCTTTGTCTATCAGCATAACTCTTCTATAAGCTCTATCAAGAGAAACGATCTCATGTAAATAAACATCTTCTAATTTCTCAGCCAAAGAACTCTCCCGAATAGCAAGGAAATGGATACTCTTGGTCAGTCGGTCGATAATCACCCAAATGACATCAAATCCCTCGACAACCCTTGGCAACATTGTGAAAAAATCCATGGTGATATGTTCCCATTTCCACTTGGGAATCTTAAAATGCTGCAACATATCATGTCGTCTCTGGTGCTCAACTTTGACCTTCCAACACGTCAAACATCTCTTTACATACCAAGATATCTCTCTCTTCATTCAAGGACACTAATAGCAAAGTCTTAAGTCTCGATACATCTTCTTGGCTCCAGGTTGAATCAAGAACCTAGACTTATACGCCTCCTCTAGCAATATCAGCTAGACACCACCGGAAACCGGAACCTAAATTCGCCAACACTGGGTCAATAACCCTCGACTATCGGTGGTGAATCTATCAATCTGGCCCATGATCTTCTCTTTCTTCCATTTCTGCCTTTTTATTCCCTCATCCTAACCCTCCCTAATCAAATCCTCTAATGGTGAAATGATGGTCATCATCAAAATAATCCTAGAATAAGGCACAAGCCTCCTTGCGGCTCAAGGCATCAACGACCACATTGGCTTTCCCTAGAATGTAAAGGATCTTGTAATCATAATCATTAACCTAGCTAAGCCATCTATGTTGCCTTACATTCATATTCGGATGGTCCATAAGATATATCAGACTCTTGTGATCCATGTAGATGGTACAACAAACCCCATACTGATAATGTTGCCAAATCTTGAGCTCAAACACCACTGCCCCCAACTCCTAGTCTTGTGTCAGATACCTAGCCTCATGAGGCTTCAACTATCTCAAAGCATATGTAATAACTCTACCTCCTTATGGCAACTGGCAAGCTAGAGTCAAATCATGTCAAAAGATGTACCATGTATAAGTGAAAACCACATTGTAACCTTGCTACATTAAATCACCATTAGCCACGAGGGCATGTTTATATATGTTAATATAAAAATATAAATTGGAAAAAACCATGTTAGAATGAAACTTTCAAATTAATACAAGTTAACAAGAGATTAAGGAGTCAAAGGGGTCAACAAAAGTTAAATGAATTACATTGTTTTAGTGATTCTGAGTTCTAGGCTCCATACCAATGAGTTTTCGGTCACAAAGGATCGAAATCATTTTCATGGAAGTACACCATGACCGAAAACACTAGATTAAGGCCCATTAGCACTGAAACCCCTTCAACATGGATCGAAATCTCATTCTTGGATGAAGCTAGGACCGAAATCAACATCATTGGGTGTATGCAAGGAGATTTCGCTCATGCTAGACCGGAATCACTCCCACTTTGGCCGAAAACCCCATAGGATTAAGATATTTTATGCAACTTCATTGGTATATTTGTTTTCCCAAGAAGATTAATTATATTTACCAAAACAAACCTCACATCACCTTATCCTTCCCCTTTCATATATATATATATATATATATACACACACACACACACACACACAAACACAAATTAGGATCCATCCAGGCCTCATTTACAGTAACATTTCAACACAAATTCTCTCTCAAATATCAAACCCCATTTCTTTCCAAACTCAAAGATCAAACATCCCCTGAAACTTTATACTTTAATCTATTTCCATAGGATGCATTGTAAGTTCTTATTATCTAGTGTTTTACAAACCCTTTCTTGTTAATTCATATATTCACAGATTATTATGTGTCACAAACTATTAGGATCTCGACTACCTTTAAGTGTTCTAACTTAAAGATCGTCACCGTCACCTCGTTATCAAACCGCAACTACACATAAGGTGAGTTCATACCCCAACATTTTTCACATATTTTTCTATATTTTAGGTGGGGGGGGGGGGGGATACAAGTTTAACACAAGAAAACTTGAGTTAAAATACAAACCATTTCTTATGTTTTCTTATATTTTATAAACATTTTACGTGAAAATACTAGTTACGTGAAACAACGTTACTACCAAACATATAAATTTTAAACGCAAATTATTAAAACACAAAGGCTTTCATTTCAAAGAAACATACATTTTAAAATATAGTAGGTATAGTTTGCGGAAGATTACACTATTTTTCCCTTTCGGGATTTAGAAATAAATATACAAAAGTATAATTATTTTCATACAATACACACACTATGAAATGGTAATACTTACATCTACAACAAAAACGGTTTTCATTTCATTTGACATAAACCTGTTAATGAATAAACTTGTGAGACATTCGAATTCACGGTGCTTTTAAAGTACTGCATTAAAGTCCTGTAATTGTAACCACAATCTCTTGTAGGGAGAGCTTGATACTTGTGTATAGATCTATATGAGACTGACAGTCTCGCACCTAAACTGTTAGCTACAGTTAGACCGGCAGGTCTAGGGTGACAAATGTCATAACATTCCAATGCCTGAAGAACGTCGTTATAGGCCAAATGGGGCACTAGAATGGTTTTGATAACTCACATGGGGTATTAACAATACATATGGTTTACAGGGCTAACAAACACTTAAATGGTTTTATATGCGTATAAAAACTACATGCACAATTTTAAATATGGAAAAAGCTTATACATTTAAGTCTTGGCACATTTAAGACTACAACTCATTCTATAGATAATATTGGATTTTCTGAAACTAAAGATATCATTTTACGAACAACGGCTTACAACTCGTTTTATGGAAAATATCGGATTTTCTGGAAACAAACACGTTTACTTTACACGGAAGGGCATACATTTTCTCATACAAAATGTATATGAACTCACCAACTTAATTGTTGACACTTTTTCAAAAACAACTTGTATTCTCAGGGAATTAGTAATACATGTAATCACCAGCTTTTGAGGACGCGACGCTAAGGCGCCAGTTAAAAACTCATTTTGTCATCATATTGTAATTTATTTGGAAACATCTAACTCATGCAACAATGTAACCTTTTAAATTATATTTATGATGGTTGTGTTTGCTTTCTTTACTATTACTCAATTGTTATGATACTGTACATGACGTCATCCGCCCCCGAACGTTTCCACCGTTCTGGTTTGGGGGTGTGACTGATTGGTATCAGTGCATTGTTTATAGTGAAATAAGTAAATCAAACCGTGTAAAGATATACAAACTATAAATACAATTGGACTAAAACTCTCTGACGTAACATTTTCGTACAAGTATACTTTAAAATATTATGATATTTTTATAAAAGTATAAATACAATCATACTCACTAGTTTAGTGTCATCACAGTAACAAAACAAAAAGTATTGAGATAAGTAGAACGCGACGAGTAGGGCTCAGGGTATGTAATCAGATCAAGGATGAATCTAGACTGCTCAACTATATTTATCCGGGATGTGACCAACGTATGCCGAGGAATGGTCGTAGTGAACAACAAGTCTAAAACTTACCAACCCTCATACCAATAAACTTTAGAACCAAACATACATGTTTAAAATACTATAAGAGTAATTTATGATACTAGAAGAACCGTAACAAAAACATCTAAAACCTGATATTTATAAAACTAGTAATCATTAGGAACCTTCTCACAAAAATAAATAAAATCTTTCACATAAAAACTAAAGACCCTTATTGGTAGGTCTATAATTGCAAAGTGTATACGCTAAGGTTATATATGCTTAAGATTCTATAGACTTAGGATTCGTGATTACACTTTAAATCATGTTCCTTGCTTGGTTATGCGTTTAGAGTGGAGCTACTTATCTGACGGTCTATTCGATCTTGATTATATACAACTTATATACACTAGGTAATTATAGAAGGACCCGATATAGGCCACAATCTTATTAAAATTATTTCTATTTAAAAAATTCCCTAAAAAATATTACAAAATTATACACTTACGTTTTACATATATTTTTCGTATCCCTATTCTCGCACAGACGCAATGGCAGGATTTCACATACTAGGAGATCCCTATTTCCCTCTCCAGGGGAATGTTGGTTGGATCGTAGAGGATCGCAAAGAGGATACTGAGGAAATGACGGAAGAAGACCCCGAAGACGATTCAGAAGAGGAAGAAGACGATGAGGAGGATCTGGAAGGCACCGACTGGGAACCAGAGGTCTACAATCAACCTCGTGTCTACGCTCTTAGACGGAACTTTCCGGGCCCGATGCCTCGATGGGTGGTAGATTTGAAGAGATGGAGCCAAGAGCAGGGCTAGCACCCTCCTTACGGTATGGAACGAGGCTTCTACAAATCTCGATAGAGGGGAGTCAATAGACAGGGCTCTTCCTGTAATAGTTCATCGCATGGCTCACCATGGTGAACAAGCAAAGGCATCCGTCAACCACCTGATGGAAGTTGGTGCCACCACTAAGATCACCGCAGTTCGCCTTCATCGTGTGGACAAAGACCATGATCGGACTAGGAACCACACCGAAGCTCTTCAGGAGGAAGTGAGCACAGCTCGAGCCGAGGTTAGAGAGTTTCAGGAACGCCAAGCTGCATTAGAAGGACATGTGTTAGAAGCAGAACGTCAAGTGACAGAAGCTAGAGCAGAGACTAGGGCAATGCAGACTTTCATATCTTCATTTTATGGCCCTCAGAACATTACCCACTTCAAATAGTGCTTACACTATTCACAGTTTGATATAGACTAGGTCTACGAGTATGCATTATTATTACTATTATCTATATATAGATTCGACCCTGCGATTAAGTCGCTACACTATTCAAGGGATCATGATGTTGTCAAAAAACTTTCCATACATTGGTATAATGTAGATCTATACCAAGGTCAAAATTTCCAAACACTATGTACCAAAATTTATATCAATGAAATTGACATGTATTTTATTTCATTGGGAGTGTTACCACAAGTTTCATAACATTGTTTGTATAAATGGTTTACACATGGTGAATCTATGATTGCTTAGTGCATACATTAAAGTTATATTTAATTAAGACACTACCGACTTAGAATTGGTGGGCCCGCCTTAGGTCCTGTTCCTTGTTTGGTTGTGGGCTTAGGGCAAACCCATTAAATTCAAAGGTCTATTCAATCTTAATTACATACAAGTTGTATACACCATGTGATTTTAAAAGGACCTGGTATGGCTCAAATCATAGAATTTCATTGAGGCAGTACAATCAGAATTCTTAAGTTTATAAACTACTATTATGAATTGGTTACAAAATACTTTTAAGAGAATATGATGTGTGTAGAAACGAATATAGTTAGTTCAATAACACCCAACTTATAACCACTACTACAGACTTACCATAATTTCGTCTTTAAACTCTATGGAAAAAATGCCACCTCGCAAATCTAGTAGGTGTTTCAACAACACCATAGCAGCACCACCACCACCACCACCTCCACAATTCGACCATGTCATTTTCCAGGCTGTGGTAACAGCCGCAGTGGCTACCGCCATGTTTCAAATATGCACCAACGGTACCACTGGGGCAGGACATGGTACTACAAATTCAAACCAAGGAGACAGTCAGGGGAGCACAAGGGAAGTTCCTACAAATACTTCACTAATGGAAAACCCAAATTCTTCAATGGAAGCAGAGGTGTCATCACTCTAATGTAATGGTTCGAGAACATTAAATCAGTCTTTGAAATTTGTACGTGCCCCGAAGCAAGCAAAGTTAAATTTGCAGCTTGCAGTTTTCTGATAGGACCTTTACCTGGTGGAACGGCCATGCCAAGTCACTAACCCTCCCAATGGATAGTTCGATGAGTTGGGAAGACTTGAAGATTTTAATGTTGGAACAGTATTGCCCAAGGGGCGAAGTGCAAAAGCTAGAACAAGAGCTGTTGAACCTGAAAATGACATGCTCTGACATTGCAGCCTATACTGCCAGATTCAGTGATTTAGTCATGTTGTGTCCCGGGATGGTCACCCCGGAGAGTAAAAAGGAGGAAAGATACATCTGGGGACTATCCCCCTAGATTCATGGGAACGTGTCAGCTTCTAACTCGATTACTTTCGACAATGCCATACGCTTGCCCAGAGACTCATCGATCACGGAGTCCACTAACGAATAATGACCCCAATCCCTGAGCAAACAAAAGGGAGCAACAATAAAAGAAAGTTTTGGAACAAAAAAAGGACCAACCAATACATGACCCTGCCAAGAAACAACAAATTGTTGTTGTTCACGCTGCCACTACCCCTGCTCCAACGCCATTGAGACAACAATACGGGAACCTACCAAAATGTAACAAATGAAACTTCCACTATACAAGCGCTTTTCAGGAAGTGCACTACAATAACTGCAACAAAATGGGGCATACAACCCGTTTCTCTAAGGCGCCAGCCTAACAAATCGCCAGGGTGCCAATTTCGGGGTAAGCCGAGCCTGCTATAGCTGTTGGGAGACGATACATTTCAAACGAGAGTGGCCAAAGGTAGGAAACACTAATCCCAGTGGTGTAGGAAGTTTTTTAGCCATAAGGCACGAAGAAGCAGTTGAAGACCCCACAGTAGTTACCAATACATTTCTCCTCAATAACTCATATGCATGCATACTTTTTGATAATGGAGCAGAGAGGAGCTTCGTAAGTCCCAAATTTAAACACATACTTATTCAAAAACCACAACCACTCAACGAAATGTTCAAAGTAGAAATGGCAAACGGTAAAAAAAAAGCACTAAGGATATGTACATAGGATGCACTCTAACACTAAAAAAACATTCCTTCCAAATCAATCTGATGCCAAACACTATGAGAAGCTTTGATGTCATTATTAGCATGGATTGGTTAAGTCTTTACCGCGCCGATATCATGTGTTACTAAAAGGCCGTTCGCCTTAATCTATCAGGTAACGAAACCCTCATCATTTATGGCGACAAACCCAGTGCAAAGCTACAAATCATCTTTTGCGTCAAAACCCAAAAGTATCTACGCAAAGAATACCACGCCTTTCTAGCTCACGTGGTGGATAAGAAATAGGAAGTGAAAGACATCAAGGATATTACCGAAGTCTGTAACTTTCCTAATGTATTCCCAGAAGACCTTCCAGTAGTACCACCTGCGTGACAAGCCGAATTCCAAATAGACCTAATTCTTGGAGCCAACCCCGTAGAGAGATCCCCATACCCTCTAGCACCAGTAGAAATGCAGGAGTTGTCCAGCCAGCTGAACGAACTACTAACCAAAGGATTCATTATACCAAGCTTCTCGCATTGGGGAGCATCGGTTCTATTTGTAAAGAAGAAGGATGGATCATTCCGCATGTGCATTGACTACCGGGACCTGAATAAACTTACCATAAAGAACCGATATCCCTACCCCAAATTGAAGAGGTGTTCGACCAACTTCAGGGAGCAAGCTATTTTTCAAAAATAGATCTGAGATCATGGTACCACCAACTACGAGTCCAGGAGGAAGATGTTCGAAAGACTGCATTCAGGACCCGCTATGGTCACTACGAGTTTGTAGTGATGCCCATCGGATTAACAAACGCACCCGTAGTGTTCATGGATTTAATGAATCGCGTATGTCGGCCTTACTTAGACAAGTTGATGATTATATTCATCGACGAAATTATTTTCTATTTGCAAAGTGAAGAAGAACATTATCAACACCTACGACAAGTTTTGGAGACATTAAGGACGAAGAAGTTATATGCGAAGTTCACGAAATGTGAGTTCTGGATAAGGAAAGTGGACTTCCTTGGTCACGTGGTCAGTAAGGAAGGAATACATGTGGATCCCTCCAAGATCAAGGAAATTAGAAGTCCGTCAATTCTCAGGCCTCATTGGCTACTACTGAATGTTCATACAAAACTTTTACAAGATCGCAAAACCACTCACTACTTTGACTCAAAAAGGAGTGACTTTCATCTGGGTATAAACAAGTGGTTGTTTTCCAAACACTGAAACATGCTCTATGCAGTGCTCCGATCTTGTCCCTTCCAGAAGGAACAGAAGACTTTGTGGTTTATTGCGATGCATCAAACCAGGGCCTTAGGTGTGTGCTCATGCAACGAGGAAAGGTCATTGCCTATGCCTCGAGGCAGCTAAAGACGCACGAGGTCAAGAACTCAACACATGACCTCGAATTGGGAGCAGTGGTATTCGCCCTGAAGATCTGGAGACACTACCTTTAAGGCACAAAATACACTATCTTCACCGATCATAAAAGCCTCCAGTAGATCCTCAACCAAAAAGAGCTCAACATGAGGCAAAAATGATGGGTAGAACTCCTAAATGATTAGGAATGTGAGATTCATTATTATCCAGGTAAATCCAATGTAGTAGCAGATACCCTGAGCCGAAAGGAATACTCGAGCCGCCGAGTAAAATCATTAACCATGACTATCCATTCACAGATATCCATGCAGATCAAAGAGGCTCAGCTGGAAGCCTTGAAATCCGAAAATGCTGCAGGTGAATCCTTAAGAGGGATGGATAAAAATCTAGAAGTCAAGAGTGACGGAGTTCCTTATCATATGAATCGGATCTGGACACTGAAGTTCGGTGGATTCATACATGTTGTCATGAACGACGCTCACAAGACTCGATACTTCGTTCACCCCAGTTTAGACAAGATGTATCTGGACCTCAAGAAACTTTATTGGTGGTCGAACATGAAATCCGAAATTGCTACCTATGTGGGCAAGTGAAACGACCGAAAAATTCCAACCAATTTAAACTTTTCAAAAACAAACCGATTTCATTAAATTATTACAAAAAGGTTTTCAATACAATTAGTTTAGAGTATTCCCAGAATCACATCACAAAATAAACATGAGGAGCGGTACGATCACGCCTTCGCCTTGCCACGGTCTCCTGAAGAACCTGAAAAACATTAAACCACAACTGTAAGCCCGAAAGCTTAGTGAGATATCCCCAAGATACCAACTACACATACGCCCTTCCAGGCCACAACCTTCCGGTCCAAATCATAGTGCCTTCCGACCCATAACATAATAGCATACATATCATAACAGAACACAGAACATCCATGCACTTCGGGTCTACTATGAGACTGGTCCGCCGCACCGGCCAACAGTCCACCTGGTCCACCCTCCGAGTCTACCCATGCACATCGAGTCTACAATGTGATTGGTCCGCCCGCACCGGGCCTTCAATCCACCTGGTCCACTCTCTGAGTCTACAATATGACTGGTTCGCCCGCATCGGGCCTTCAGTCAGTCTGTTCCACTCTCCGAGCCTCGGCACGTCTGGTCCGCCCTCTTGGGGCCTACAGCCTATCCGGACCGCTCGTTGGGCCTTCGGGACAACCGGTCCGCCCTGGGTATCTTGGCCTACAGCACAAAGCAGGACCCGCCTCAACCTATCTCCAGTCCAAACAACCATGTGCACATAAACATACAATCATATAACAATTCACAGTCAACAAGCCGATCAAACAGATCACATAGCATATCATCATCCTAACCAGGATACCCACCTAACCGGTCACTAGCATAGCATCACGCTATATATCAGGATACCGACCTTAACCAGGTCTCGAGCATATACCATCCTAGCTATCAGGATGCAAACATATCAAAGCAGTAACATAATAACAAATACCTGGATCTCAATCCGATAAAGGGCCGGCCTTGGTGCCTTAGACCATGTTGATATAGTGAGGATAACTCACCTCGCACTGCCGAAACTCTGAACTGAAGAAGCAGACTCTCGAATCACCGACTCACCGAAAATCCCAAACTAGCCAACAAAGCACAAATAAACATTAGGCCAAGCACAATACTCCTACAAGGTAGATTGACCATTTTACCCTTAACTCAATCCGGCCCAACAGTAGGTAAGCTCCCAAGCCCACCAATGGCCCAAAGTGAAAACCCAACAGAGGGAGTACACTGGGCGTACCCTCCCTGGTACGCCGGGCATACACACTGATTCGCAACTGGGGATCGGGGCACTGACCCGCTACGCGGGGCGTACTACCATGTTACGCGAGGCGTAACTTCGCTGCTCATTAAGTCCTTATAGCTTCTTAATGGCTTAAGCTCTTAAGCCCAAACTCTAGATCCCTAGGAAAAATATGCCTAAGATTCATAAAGTCTTAAACTTTATTACTTGGGACGTCCATAAAGCTCTTAATCCAAGGTCCTAATCCATTAAGACCTACATATTTCACACATGGAACAACCACAACCCTTGGGACCTCATTTTTCTCACTCAAGACCTCTCCAAAGGTCTGAAAGGACAGATAATCTCGACCAACTCAAAACATGCATCAAGATGAGGACTTTTGGGACAAGAATGGTGTCAAAGCTTCACAACACATAGATCTACACAATATGGATGTCAAGCAAGAAGCTTTATACCTCAAATAGGCTCCAAAGGATGATGTCTTCCCAGATCTATTAGCTTCAGCCGTTCCTCTCCTTCTTTGACAACTTCTCCTTTCTTCCTTTATGCTCTCCTTTGCTAATCCAAGCTTTCCAAGACCAAACACAACCAAACAAGGAGGTGGGACGGCTATCTTAGGGTTTCTGAGGTTAAGAGAGAGCTTATGGAGGCTGGGGTATGAACCAACATGTTCCTTATATAGTGGCTGACCCTAATTTAAGGGCTTTAGAACTCTGAGAGT
Source organism: Lactuca serriola (assembly GCF_051521515.1). NCBI lineage: Eukaryota > Viridiplantae > Streptophyta > Magnoliopsida > Asterales > Asteraceae > Lactuca > Lactuca serriola. Next base: position 150,368,641 of record NC_136416.1, read on the forward strand.
ACGCTGGGCGTACTCAACCTTGCACCCGCGTCCACTTAAGCCCTTACACTTGGCGTAATCACAGCTTACGCTGGGTGTACTCGGCGAGTCCCCAATTTTCATACTTGGCCCTTGTTTTCCACTTTTCCCACAAGATGACCAAAATACCTTTCCCTTCAATCCCGAGAACTCACAATTAAGTACTCTTAGGAACGGGGCGTTACAGCAAGTGCCTGACTTGCGCCAAGTTAAAGGTAGAATATCAGAAGCCCTCAAGTTTGCCGCAACAACCAGAGATACCTGAGTGGAAGTGGGAACGGAAACCATGGACTCCATAACCAAGTTACCCAAGACAACGGGTGGACTTGACACCATCTGGGTGATCGTTGACAAGTTAAAAAAATCCACACACTTCCTACCAATAAAAGAGATGGACAAGATGGAGAAACTGACTAGAACATACATTAAAGAGATTGTGCCGCTACATGGAATGCCAATATCCATTATGTCCGATAGGGATAGTAGATTCACCTCATGATTCTAGCAGTCACTAAAAAATCCCTAGGAACTAAGTTGGACATGAGCATGACCTACCACCCACAGACCGATGGGCAGAGTGCAACAACTATTCAAACATTGGAGGATATGTTGAGAGCTTGTGTGATAGACTTTGGTCAAGCTTGGGATACCCATTTACCACTCGTCAAGTTCTCATACAACAATAGCTATCACACTAGCATCAAAGTTGCTCCATTTGAAGCCCTCTATGGACGCAAGTGTCGATCACCTTTGTGTTGGGCTGAAGTGGGTGACACGCAACTAGAAAAAGGGCAAGTTCCTGACAGCAATCTCACCGGCCCTGAGATCATAAGAGAGACAATACAGAAGATTTTCCAGATTCAATAAATACTGAAAGTATCCCGAGATCGATAAAAGAGCTATGCAGATAAGCGACGCAAACCCTTGGAATTCTAGGTTGGTGACCGTGTTCTATTAAAGATCTCACCCTGGAAGGGAATGATACGCTTTGGGAGGCATGGGAAGCTAAATCCAAGGTATATCGGACCATTTATGATCCTCGTAAGGATTGGTCTGGTGGCTTATAAACTTCGACTACCTAAGGAACTTAGTAACATACACCCCGCCTTCCACGTACCCAGTCTACAGAAGTTTCTATCCAACGAGACTCTTATTATCCCACTCGACGAAATCGAGGTAAATAAGAGCCTCAACTTCACCGAAGAGCAAGTGGAAATCATGGATAGGGAAGTCAAAAGGAAAAAGCAAAGTCGTATACCAATAGTAAAAATCCGTTGGAGCACCAAATGAGGACCTGAATTCACATGGGAACGAGAAGATCAAATGAAACAGAAGTACCCACATATTTTCCCCAACACTTGATGTCCGACTCAAAATTCTAATTTCGGGATGAAATTCCCACTAACGGGGGGATGATGTGACAATCGGCAAGCTTAGAGTCAAACCAAGTCAAAAGATGTACCATGTATAAGTGAAAACCACATTGTAACCTTGTTACATTAAATCACCATTAGCCATGAGGGCATGTTTGTATATGCTAATATAAAAATATAAATTACAAAAAACCATGTTAGAATGAACCTTTGAAATCAATACAAGTTAACAAGACATTAAGGAGTCAAAGAGGTTAACAAAAGTTAAATGAATTGCATTCTTTTAGTGATTCCGACTTCTAGGCTCCATACCAATGAGTTTTCGGTCGCATAGGACCGAAATCATCCTCATGGAAGTACACCATGACCGAAAACACTAGCTTTAGGCCCAATAAGGCCGAAATCCCTTCAAAATGGACCAAAGTATCATTCTTGGATGAAGCTAGGACCAAAATCAACACCGTTTGGGTTTATGCAAGGAGATTTCTGTCATGCAAGACCGAAATCACTTCCACATTGGCCGAAATTGATGGGTTTTGAGCATTCTAACACTTCCTAAGTGTACATGCAACCCTAATAACCTTGGATCTATGTTTGTCTAATTATCATGCAAAGTTGAATTCCAAGGTTATATTCCTATCTAGCATACATGGGGAACAATTTCTAACTTGAATGAAAGATAGAATAACTTACCTTGTTGATTATGTTCCTTGAAACCTTGTGAGCCTAGCACCCCAAGTGTGATGCCTCAAATGCTTCACACAACACCAAATGCTCTTGGAAAGACTTTGAGAGAATACACACTTCTTGAAATCGGCCTAGCCCTCTAGTTTCTTATGTGTAGCCGATTTTGGTGGAGAATGGGACTCTTATATAGTGTTGACACATCTAGGGTTACACCATGTAAACCCTAATGTGTCATGACTCTTCAGTTCCATCACCCATGGGTTTGTAACTCCCATGGAGCATCCTATGGGTAGAACCCAACTTGATAATCCATGGAGCCTCTTAGCCCACTATACAAGATATGAATGATTTACATAATCAACACATATATTTAATTAGTTATCTTTTGATCACTTAATTAATTCCAAATTAATTCTTTGATCAAACTAATCAAATAATACTATTAATATATTAGAACTTATAATATATTAATAATCTCCAAGTGTTATTTCTCTCATTTAGTCTATCCAATTGCATGGTGCCATGCAACCCAAATGGACCATGCCGGGTCGGGTCAAGTACTAAGCAGAAATAGTTATGGACTTAGACACCTTATCCAACAAAAATCCCTATAGGATTAAGATATTTTATGCAACTTGATTGGTATATTTGTTTTCCCAAGAAGATTAATTACATTTACCAAAACAAACCTCGCATCACCTTATCCTTCCCCTTTCATATATATATATATATATATATATATATATATATATATATATATATATATATATATATATATATATATATATATGAATTAGGATCCATCCAACCTCAATGATGGTAACACTTCAACACAAATTCTCTCTCAAATATCAAACCCCATTTCTTTCCAAACTCAAAGATCAAACATCCCCTGAAACTTTATACTTCAAGCTATTTCCTTAGGATGCATTGTAAGTTCTTATTATCTAGTGTTTTACAAACCCTTTCTTGTTAATTCATATATTCACACATTATTATGTGTTACAAACTATTAGGATCTCGACTACCTTCAAGTGTTCTAACTTAAAGATCGTCATCATCACCTCGTTATTAAACCGCAACTACAAAAAAAGGTGAGTTCATACCCCCTCATTCTTCACATCTTTTTCTTTATTTTAGGGGGGGGGGGGGATACAAGTTTAACACAAGAAAACTTGAGTTAAAATACAAACCGTTTCTTATGTTTTCTTTTATTTTATAAACGTTTGACGTGAAAATACTAATTACACAAAACAACGTTAATACCAAACATATAAATTTTACATGAAAAGTTGTTAAAACACAAAAGCTTTCATTTCAACGAAACAAACATTTTAAACTATAATAGGTATAGTTTGTGGAACATTACGCTATTTTACCCTTTCGGGGTTTAGAAATAATTATAGTAAAGTATAATTATTTTCATACTTGACACACTATGAAACAATAATACTTACATCTACAACAAAAAGGGTTTTCATTTAATTTGATGTAAACCTGTTAATGAATAAACTTGTGAGACATTCGGCTTCACAGTACTTTAAATGTATTGCATTAAAGTCCTGTAATTGTAACAACGATCTCTTGTAGGAAGAGCTTGATACTTGTGTATAGATATATACGGGACTGACAGTCCCGCACCTAAACTGTTTGCTACAGTTAGACCGCCAGGTATGGGGTGACAAATATCATAACATTCCAACGCCTGAAGAACGTTATTACAGGCCAACTGGGTCACTACCATGGTTATGATAAATCATATTGGGTATTAACAATAAATATGGTTTACGAGGCTAACAAACACTTAAATGGTTTTATATGTGTATAAAAACTACATGCACTATTTTAATTATGGAAAAAACATATACATTTCAGTCTTTGCACATTTAAGACTACAGCTCATTTTATAGATAATATTGGATTTTCTAAAACAAAAGATATCATTTTTCAAACAACGGCTTACAACTCGTTTTATGGAAAATATCGGATTTTCTGGAAACAAACACGATTAATTTACACGTAAGGGCATACATTTTCTCATACAAAACGTTTATCAACTCACCAACTTAGTTGTTGACACTTGTTCAAAAACAACTTATATTCTTAAGGAATCAGTAATACAGGTAATCACCAGCTTTTTAGGACGGGACGCTAAGGCGCTAGTTAAAAACTCATTTTGTCATCATATTGTAATTTATTTGGAAACATGTAACTCATGCAACAATGTAACCTTTTAAATTATATTTATGATGGTTGTGTTTGCTTTCTTTACAATTACCCAATTGTTATGATACTGTGCATGACGTCATACGCCCCGAACGTTTCTTCCATTCTGGTTTGGGGGTGTGACACTCCCTACATGAGCACTGTGACATCCCCATTTTCACGGCCAGAAAAGACCGATTTTGTTTATGCTTTGTAAAAATCAGAGTACTTCTTTTAATAAAAATGTTGCGGAATATGTTCCCAGAAAAACATGTTAAATACATTATCAAAACATTTTTGAAGAAATGTATTTTATTCATTTTAGAACGTTTGGGATGTCATCGTCAATACAAAAACATAAGCATAAACAGAACTTACATTTATTTATACTAGTGATCTACATCTCTTTAATCTCTCAGTGTAATGTGACTTCATAACAACACCTGTGATATAAATAAACTGAGTGGTCAGGTTTGGAAACCTGGTGAGTACATAGGGTTTTCAACCCACAATAATATAATTATTATGTTCAATCATCAAACAATTAACCCAATTACCCATCCCCATTATCTTCTTTATTCCTAAGTACTCTCCCTAAGGATTTATCCTAAGGGTCGTCTCTTACATCATATTTTACCTCTCATCTCCTTACATCGCATCTCCATTTATGTTTCTTCCTAAGGACTTTCCCTAAGGATCATCACCTACATCGCCTAGACAGTATTGATTCCAGGATAACTCCTTCAATATGTGCCCACCAAGGGTTAGGGTATCATCACATGAATACGTAGTTACAACATCGCCTGACCTCGTAATTCATAGTAAGGGGGTTAGAGTATCATCGCATGAATACGTAGTTACAACATCGCCTGAACTCGTAACTCATCACCTACAGGTTATGATCCTGCTGGTGTTTCAACGGGGTTGTCTATAATAGTCCGTGGTCGCCATCTATACTCTGGTAGATGACTACATCTCCAAATTGTCGAACAAGTTCGTAGTATCCTAGATCACCTACCTATCCTCACCTAATTTTCATCACCTTCCTATCATCATGTATCTCTCATTATTTTATTTCATCACACGGCAACTATTTCATCTACCCCTGTTTTATCCCAACATATTTGTAGATATAAATGAAATATAGAGTTTAAATCATTTAAAACATGTATAAAATCATTCATCCAACATAGACAACAAGTATTTAGATAATATGCACACATAGCGCGTAATTTATGTAAAATACTTCATATCTACGTGTAAGATGAAAATAACTATGCACTCACCTGAGTAGGTGGTGACTCGGTTCTTGGACAGTACTTTGTAACTCTTAAAACAATTTTCCTCGACAAAACCTAGTATCAATTGTTGGGTTTTGAGCAATCTAACACTTCCTAAGTGTGCATGCAACCCTAATATACCTTGGATCTATGTTTTCTTCTAAAATACATGCAAATAATAATTTCCAAGGTTTCTTCCTAACTAGCATAGCATAAGGATTATGAATCATAAAACTACTAGTAAAAATACATACCTTTTGATGGTGGTTGATTGCTTGGAGTTTGAGAGCCTAGCACCAATAATGTGAATGCCTGAAATGGAATCACAAATCACCACAAACACTTGGGAAACTTTGAGAGAGTGTATACACACATAGAAAATCGGTCACACACACAAAACCACACTAGTGGCTATTTCATGCAACATAAGCATGCTTATATAGTGTGCATGGTTAGGGTGAAACCCTAATAACCCATGACCTTTCCTTTTCCAAGGATCCATGGGTTAAAAGCTCCATGGATCATCCATGGACTTCCATATAAGCCTAGCCCATTAACAAATGAGTGTTAGCCCACACCATATAAACCAATAGCCCACACCATATAAAACAATAGCCCACAATTTAAATAACTTCATATTAATATATTATAACTTACAATATATTAATAAACATATGTGTATAACTCTCATAAAATTATCCATAAATAGTTCGGGTGAAGTGCAACCCAAATGGACCATGTCGGGTCGGGTCAAGTCTGTACCAAATAAGTTATGGACTTAGACACCTTATCCAACAGACTCCCGCTTGGATAAGTCTAATAACTATATTTGCATATGTTACTTCAGGAACCAACCAGAAATCATAGCTCTCGAAAACTCTGTTGAACTATGAAGCGCCATTTTAGATAAGTGATCATATAATCCTCTGTTCTCATGATATCAGCCGGACAAATACATGGAACAACGTCGTACTTATTGTCCAGCAGTTTGTTTCCCGATTTTCGATTTGTTTGACAAAGAACTTAATCGAACACATCAATTTAGTTCTGACCGGCCGGTACATAGGTCACAACAAAATCATCGAGGGGCCCAGATATCGCTTCTATTTCTAGAAGGAACAGATAAACTTCGACTCATATGCTTGTTCTACTACTTGTTGAATTGTACACAAAGGCACGTTTTATAACATCAAGTTACTGATGCGTTTACGTGCAATCAATGCACAACCAACTCATAGGTAACAACTCATATCTCTAGGTTTGAAGATTTATATGATATTACTGTCTCACGATCACTCGAGATAAATTCCATGAAGTGATACAATTGAGCGTGGGTTTATTCCAATACTCATAACTTATGAGCACTCATGAATGTTGTAGCAACCATTGCTATGACTAAACACATTTAGCCATCTACAAACTCGATTCATGACAGTCTTGATTCATACCTACTTCCAACATATGAACGACTGTGGAGTGTTTAAATAACTTAGTCATTCGGAAAGAATAACCTAGCTATTTAGGAAGTCAAAACATGCAAAGTGAAACACAATAATAATCGAATCCAATATGGTCTCAGAACCCTTTTGAATATAAATAGAACCACCTTTTATTTATCACCATATTGATTACACATTGTTCATTGTATAATGTTTCAAAGAATCAACTTAAGACATGAATTAAAACAACAGTCGTCCCATGCTCCTAGCATGTACACTTTGTTTTTCTAAACAATAGTTATGCCATACTCCAAGTATGCACACTATGTTTGTCTATGCTCCTTACATTGTGATGTAGAACAATTGAACATGATTCCAATGATACTCATTTCACAATCCCAAATCCTTATTGTAAATGTGAGAATCCCCGATTCCTATCATTTACCAACATTTTAAACTTTTATGCAATGTTCCTCTTGTAATGATTATGCACAAAGTCACCAAAACCTTGTCACCAGTCATTACAGAGTATTCCAAAGAAGGTCAACTTCTATGGAACGGAAGTCTCATATTCACAGTACATTGCTTTGAACATCCTTCTTGCATTAAGGTTTTCTAATCTTACATAGATTGAATAACTTCCACCTATGGAGACATTTCCATAGTCCCATTTTGACTATCACTTCCGAACAAGAGTTACTTCTTTTCAGAACATGTCAATACGGTCCTTTCCGACAACTTACATCATACTTCCAACTTTCCCTGAGCAACCAATCTTTGGCGAACCTCAGATTTGTCCTCGACAATTGCTTAATCACTTTAGTCATATCCAGTTCCAGATTTTTCCCTCCTCAATGCCTTAAGCATTTGGAAAATTTAGAAAAGATGAATTTATAGCACATGTAATCGATCCTATATCTGAAGCATATGGGACATGATTCATGATGTTTGACATAAAGACATGATACTAGACCAGTCTTTTGCTACAATATTTTTTTATTTGCCATGTTTTCAAAATTTAACTATGAAGAGGGATGCCGTAATCATAATCGAATTTTGAAAACGCAATATATATAGAATTTCTTCAAGTTGAACCATTCCAACATAAAATTCATACATATATATTCTTGACTAAAGATGATTAAAATCTCAATCTAAGCTTTAGAATTGAAATGAAGTATAATTTCCTCTCCCTTAATTATAGCAAAACAACTTTTCAACCCCTGCAACTTCACGAATTGAAACTTTGTTTTCTATAATTTACATTGCTAACTTGCAACACTAAACGTAATAATCATGCTCCAATAACATGATGATTATCAGCATAACACTTATGCTCCCACTAGCTCTGACATATTTCCAGAAATCTGTTGGACTTCTGAAATTTAGATTCATACACCCTTTCTTAGATAGCTCACATGTGTGTCTAAGCAATTTCAAGAACTATGAAAAGGGATGCCGTAATCATAGTCTCAATTTCTTAGACCTTTGCCATTTCTCACAAGTCCATGTTAGTGTGTCGGTTAACCCCACACGCTCCACTAACGACTTTTGAAAATGCAAATAACACAATTGATATCTACGTAAAATCTACTTAGTGAAAGCGTTTCCTCACCATCATTTTCATGAATCGGAGAGAAACCTTATGACACTTAGATTTTATAGTGTATGAGTTCCTATCCACGTGAATTTGTCAAAACCATAATCACAAGATAAGATTAGTGACAAATTCAGCCTTACATGGATTAAACTTGTTCAATCTTAGTTTCTTGTCACCTTGGTAGCACAAGGACCACCAATGCTTCCAAGTTGAACTCTGATAACTCACATGCAAATTCAACTTATTTGAAGTAGGTACAGAAATAAGAATTATGTCAACACGATAGGTTGCAAACCTTAAGTCGTCTGCTAGTGATAAATTACTGGTTTTACTCTTGATTAAATCTTGAAACTCTTTCAGGATCTTTAAGGCTCCCACTGTCCCCTTGACATATAAGTTTCCCCAGTCAAGAACCATTCCTTGACAAAACAAATTTTCAAGGGACAATGCGGATTCTTATCGAGACTAACACTTCACACAATTGGTCTTAGTTGGTCTTTGTCTCATCCAAGACATCACAACTTACCAATCTCAAATGTACAAGAGTCAAAAACATTTTACTCTTACATTTGACTAGTGTTAATCAATCTTCCTTTATGTCACTCAAAGTTACAATCTTGGAGTATGACTCTAAGAATTGTTTTGGAACGAATTATGACTCATCTTCTCGATCTTAACCAATCCAACAATTCATGACCTCTCTTCTTAGCCATAACAATGCACTAAGACGTCCTTAGAGTCTGAGTTTGTGATATGGTTTCATAATCAATAAGATGATCATGAAATACGATACTAAAGTACTCTCCCATCCTTTCAGATTTGAGAAACTTTTATCTTTCTGCCTAATTTGATTCTTCTCATTTGTTTTGTCATACATTGTAACCTTTCCAATATTACAGAGTTATACTTAACCTTATAAGTATAATCATATTTACTAATCTTTAGTAAATCATGACAAATCAATCTTTGTGGTGGACCTTGACCAGCGCACACCCTGTGTACCTAATTCCTTAGTCCTTCAATTGACTCACATATACATGTGATCAAAGAATTAATCTTAATTTTCAAAGAAGAAAATTCTCATTTCATCATACAATACAACTTGTATGATTCCAAGTTTCTATCCAATTGAAACTTGGGTGATGAAAAACTTTCTTCATTTGGTAAATTCAGACACTACCACAAATGAAAGAATCAAATCCACTTTCCAATGTTGCTATTACTGGAAACATATAAGCAACAATTTTCCACAGATGCCATTGTAAGGATATTTTTAAAATAAATAAAATTAAAACCCTTTTTCTTTTATTTTAACACTTTATGGAAAAACTTATCCTTACAATCCACATGAAAACCTTGTTGTTATCTATTCATAAGCTATATATTATAACTCTTAAGCAACAACTCAAAATTCTTATTACCGAACCATGCGATCGAAACCCACCTTCGCAATCAGAATCACCATATACTTACTTTAAGCTTCCTATCTTTTCTTTGATTCTTAAAACATCAGCATGTGACCCATTCACATTATGTAATAAGAATCTCCAAATAGGAACTTAATAGAGTTAGACAGTAGACTTTACCCGAAGTAGAGTCAAACCTCTTGACTTGATCAACCTTATGACCTTTCAGGTGAATAGGGCAGCTTCGCAACCAATGCCCCTTCCTTTGGCAACAAAACACATGGACCATTTGGTAATGGCACATGAGACTATCTCAGACTTAGCCTTTCTCTTTACCATTTGGTCAACCGAGTTGACTATGGCCGATCCCTTTCTACTGGGAAGAGAAAACCTTTTCTAGATATCCAATGCTACTATTGTCAATGTCCATGTAGACTTGGGAAGTTGTTCTTATAATCAAATTTGCTTTACTGGTGTTCCGAATCATTGTTGATTCCACAACACCAAGCAAAAAGATAACATCATTAAGGGTCATGTCATAGTCCATCTCATAGTAGTACCAAAGAGACTCACTATGTTACTAAGAAAGTGATTGAACATCCAACTTTCACGGGACTTTGACACCCAACTCTCCCGGCTTGTCAATATGTGACTTTATCTCCAAGATGTGAGCACACATAGACTATGCTTGCCAATAGAGTTTGAGTGACTTTAAACTTTTCAAGAACTTATGGGTTAGGGAGAATAATTGGAGGAGGTGGAGGAAGTGAAGCATGATTTTGAGGGACACCATCTTCAAGAGATTTGGGAAGATCATAGTTGTCTGAACCAGACATCTATAATGGGAGAAAATCAAGTTAGTTGATTCAAAGTCCTTAATATAACACCCAATATGAAATATTAAGGCTAGGTCCCAACACAATATTTTATAATTTGGAAGAGGGATGCCGTAATCCAAGCTATAAAATATTTGAAGGTAGGCGAATGACGATTCACCAATTTCCACCATGAAAAACGAAATAATTTATTAGGTTTTAATTGGATTTGAAATTCCTAGATCTTTTGAGATTCATTGAACTTTTCAATGGCATGTTTCAATATCGAGTGTGCCCTCTCAAATTTTGTGACTGGGATGCCCTTTGATCTATGACAAACATTAAGTCACCCTTCGTGATCCTTAATAGTCCAAGTTAGTGTGCCGGTTAACCACACACGCTCCACCAACGACTTGGTAAGGTACAAAGTGTGAATTCCATGGGCTAGCACCAAATTCACATTTTTCCTAAAGTAACTAAGATTGGGAATTAAATAAAAAAAATATTTAGTTACTTTATAATAATCATTATACTTTTAATGAGAATTTAAAGTCATTGTCCTACCCGTTCGGCTAACGACCCCCCACCAGTCAAGCAAGCGGTGGGTGAGAGTGGACACCCATTAAGTCGCCATTTTATAGGCAACAACCTTATACCCACCTTATAGACCGACTTCGTGAATGAGGCCTACTAACGGTAAAACGACTTGTTCTTATACATATATATAATAATTAACCATTAATCTTATAATAGTATAAGGGTAGAATTTTAACTTTTAAAACTTCTAGGGTATGGAATTAAAGTTTGTGTGAGACTTTACAAATTCCAAAACTTGATGGCAAGTTTTGAACAATTCATAAACTTTTGGATATTCATAACTTATGAGTTTTAATTAAGTGTTTAATACTTTTAATGAAGAGTCTCTTGGAAATCCATAAAAGCATTTATTAGAAAACTCTTCAAGAAAATGTAACTTATGACTTCTTAAAAAAACATTAAAAAGAAAAAACTTTTGGAATTCCATAACTTGAGGACAAATTATGAATTCCATTAAAACACATTAAGATCAAGAATTAACTAACAAACAATTTGCAAATAATTCCTATGATCTAACAAAACTCATATGAACATGAACATCCACATCAACAAGTTCAAGAATCATATGAACACATATAAACTTGAAATTTTGATTATAACTTTGAAATTGGTCCACCATCATCATTACCACATCAAAAACAGGTTTTATAAGATCAAAACAGTTTAAGGTAATGATTCTAGACCAATTCCAACACCAAAACTCGAAAATCTGCACTCAGGCCTGCCAACTCGTCGAGTGCATGAACTGACTCGGCGAGTTGGTTGAATATACACATGGACTCGGCGAGTACCATGAATGGACTCGGCGAGTTTGCTATGCAGAATGCAGTTTTTTCGACATTTTTCAGCAATTTGCATCAAGTATTCAAGAAAACAAGCCTAGGCTCTGATACTACTGTTGGGTTTTGAGCAATCTAACAATTCCTAAGTGTGAATGGAACCCTAATAAACCTTGGATCTATGTTTTCTTCTAAAATACATGCAAATAATAATTTCCAAGGTTTCTTCCTAACTAGCATAGCATAAGGATTATGAATCATAAAACTACTAGTAGAAATACATACCTTTTGATGGTGGTTGATTGCTTGGAGTTTGAGAGCCTAGCACCAATAATGTGAATGCCTCAAATGGAATCACAAATCACCACAAAGACTTGGAAAACTTTGAGAGAGTGTATACACACATAGAAAATCGGCCACACACACAAAACCACACTAGTGGCTATTTCATGCAACATAAGCATGCTTATATAGTGTGCATGGTTAGGGTGAAACCCTAATAACCCATGACCTTTCCTTTACCAAGGATCCATGGGTTAAAAGCTCCATGGATCATCCATGGACTTCCATATAAGCCTAGCCCATTAATAAATGAGTGTTAGCCCACACCATATAAAACAATAGCCCACAATTTAATTAGTCTTCCTTTTAATCTCTAAATTAATTCATAATTAATTTAAGACTAAGACTCATTAAATAACTTCATATTAATATATTATAACTTACAATATATTACTAAACATATGTGTATAACTCTCATAAAATTATCCATAAATAGTTCGGGTGAAGTGCAACCCAAATGGACCATGCCGGGTCGGGTCAAGTATGTACCAAATAAGTTATGGACTTAGACACCTTATCCAACATCAATACTACTAGGGTTTAGTCTAACGTTAACCGCGAATAATTAATAGTCTAGCTATTATTATTATTATATAAGCGTTAAACAACACTATATAACTCATAATAATAGCCCAAATAATTATTTTAGGGTCCTAATAATGTTACTATAATTAATTAGAAGCTATATTAAAAATAGCGTAGGCGTAGCTCACTTACAGCGGGTTTTTTCGCAAAACCGAGCTTCACTGGAGCAGCGTTCCCAAGCCGAAAGGCTCTTTTCTCGAAACTCTGGGAGCCTCGGGGCTTCCTTTGGGTGCTAGGGGGTTTACCTAGGCTTTAGGGGGCTTAAGGGGAGCTAGAGAGAGAGAGTTTAGAGAGAGAAAGTGGAAGAGGAAAGGTGTGAGAATGAATGGAACCCGGAACATCTATTTATAGTGTGAAATCCTGATGGACTCTCCGAGTTGGTGCCACGTGTCATCATCTGATGGCTTTCCTTGGAGAAAAAGCAATGGCTGTGATCGCGCCACGTCACCCAATATCGCGTATCAGCCTCCTGACTTAGAAAAATCATAACTCTCGCATACGAGCTTCGTTTTCGATGTTCTTTATATCCACGCGTAGGTAAAATCAAGATCTACAACTTTTATTTAGAATCTGTCGGCTAATTCTCGACTAATCTTAAATTTAACAGTAAGAGGAGATTAGACTGCTAAATGACCGCGAAGAATTCGTAACTCCTTCATACGGACTCCGTTTTCGTCTATCTTTTTACCGTTGAGTTCCTATTAATGAGATATTCAACTCTCATTTAGGTTGCGTAAGCCAAAAACCGCTCGAACTAAAATTCGAGTTTCGGGCCGTGCACTGTTAAGCCGAATCTTAGAAAAATCATAACTTATTCATACGAAGTCAAATTTGGGCGTTCTTTTTATGGTTTTTTCTTGGTTTAACATATTATACAACTTTCGTTTAGGTCGCTAAGGCTAAATTTTGCTCTGTCGTTAATTAACTATTTACGCTTCCCGGTGTCGTGCCGGTTTCGTCTCGAAACTTCGACGGGTCATAACTTCTTCGTTATAACTCGGATTTCGGCGTTCTTTATATGTACGGAAACCTTGAGACATATTCTTAAACTTGGTTAAGTCTATTTATTATAACTAATCTTTTGCCAAAAAGTCGTTTTCGACACTTATTGCCTCTAAATTGACTAGCCCGGCTCTACGGGCGTTACAATTATCTCCCCCTTAGGATGATTACGTCCCGGAATCATGAATGAAACAGGGCTCGTAGAAGGAATCCATACATCATCTCTTCATCCTAGGTAACAATTATAACTTCTATATTCCTTCAAGTCTATCTCTTAGACTCATTGACTGTAAGCAGTACTCGATCGTGCACCTGCTCTCTACCTCAGGCTAGACTCAAAATTATGACCTTCAAGTCACAATCTCAATCCTCACTGGATACGAACTTGAGATAAGTTCTTTTATTACTACTATGGATCGATGTGTCATATTCTAATGATGTATCATCGTATGTTGCAACGCTTAGACTTAGGTCTCTTAGAGTCAAATTCCGGAATGGAATATGCCTTCCTTCATGGTCTAATGTGATATAATCACATTTTAACATGTAGCATTTCTAGCTACCAACTTCTTTAACAATGAGTGTGATACTTCTATTGATCGCTTTGATTTCAATCGTTTGGTTTAAGTCGGACGTTACATCAAACTTGGTTCTCTGAACCACGTAACCTACTCATCGTAGTCAGACTCAATGTGACATGACCACTAGGGTCGGAATAACAATCGTCTTCTTAAGTCATTTACCGAAACGATGGTAACGATATTCTTGAATAAAACGGAATCAGTTATTGGCTTCTTGGTAACCTTCTGACTTTCCCTGATCCAAGTGTGAGTCCTGTGCTTCCGGTACTATAGGCCTCTACTACCATTCACACCTACTCATACTCGTCCCAAGTATTGTATCGCAGTCTCCAAGTCACCATACAGGAAAATCACATAACAGTTTAACACATCAGATAACAAAACGAGGGCTTTATTATTTCTCGAAATCATTACATAGGTGTTCAAGTTCGCCCTAGACTATGCCTCTAATAGGCTACATCATACAATACTATGGCTACTGCATAACTTGATCTTCGGATATGAAGTCCTCATCCTTGATTCCTCGCATAGTTTTCTGCTTCGTCAAAGATCATGTGGAATGCCCTTGGTTTTGGCGGTGTATTTGGTCTTGCTGCTTCGTTTTTCTTTGGACAGTCCTTTGAAATATGCCAATTACTTCCACATTCGTAGCACTTCTTGTTGTCGAATGTACAATCTCTGGAATAGTGACCGGTCCTACCACACTTATAGCACATCACTTCTGCATCGCATCTTCCGAAGTGCGTCTTCTTGCACTTCTCACACCACTTGGCTCCATTCCTTCGGTCGTCTAGGTTAGACTTCGAGAACTTTCCCTTATTATCAGGTCTTGAGGATCCTTCAAACTTCCTCTTTTCACCAACTTCAGATTTATCCAGACCCTTTTCCCTTATGTGGGTCTTAACATTCTTGGTTGCCCAAATGGCGGCTTTCAAAGTGGTTGCTTGTTTGACCATTGGACCAAAGTTCGCTAGTAATCCATTGGCAAACCTGTTGACCTTGGAAAGTTCCGTTGGAACTAGGTAAGGAACAAGCTTCATCTTCTCCGTAAAACTTGCAGCGTACTTGGTGACACTCATTTTTCCTTTCTTTTGGTTCTGAAACTTGTTGTTGATCTCTAGTAGATCCTGCTTAGAGCAGTACTACATTTTCAGTTGCTTCAGGAAATCTTCCCAAGACATCTTGCTTGCTTCTCCCTTGGGCATCGTATCTGCCAATAGCTTCCACCAGCTCAAGACTCCGGTCTTTAGTTGTCTGACCACAAAGACGGTTTTCTGCTCGTTGCTACAGTCGCAACTCTCAAACACCATCTACATCTCGGAGATCTAGTCCATAATTTCCACAGGCTTCAGGCTCCCTGAGAGACTTGGTGGTCATGCACTTAAGAGATTCTTTTACATTCGCTCATCCTTGCCGTTTCTCCTCTCCGGGCCATCCCTTCGTTCACCTTGAGTCCCTACTTGACTCACTTGGCGGCTGTAGTTCCCTTCCTCAGATTGCTCGGGAATTGGCTCGGTTGGCTTCGCATGTATGGTAGGTTCGTCCCTATTTTCTTGGAACATCTGTCTCATTTCTTCCCTTTGTTCAGCTAGCATAGCCCGAATCATGGCTTGAACTCCAACCATGGTGATTGGCTCGGGTACATCTTCTACTACGATAGGTATTTGCTGAATCACCAGGGGTTGATTCCTATTCTCATTTGCATTCACGTTTCTGCTACGGGTCCTTGCCATCTTGATCTATACACCGAATAAGGTGAATCTAGATCTTTATTTAGGATAGATGTTTAAATCATCCTTATCACTCCGAAACGTTTACATGTTAATTCTAATATCGTAGTCGTACGTTTAGAATCCTAAACACATAAGGTTTCTAGATCCGGTCGGCAACAGACCATAGATCTGAATAAATAACAGCATATAAGGCATAAATCATTTAGCACATAAAAGCATTTTAGGCATAATTCCTAAAATAAGCTAGTGCTCACACCTCGCAATCATCGCTTAGCATTCTAAGTTTAAGTTTAGAAATAAATCCATATTCCTAGTTCGCTTAAACTAATGCTCTGATACCAACTGTGACATCCCCATTTTCACGGCCAGAAAAGACCGATTTTGTTTATGCTTTGTAAAAATCAGACTACTTCTTTTCATAAAAATGTTGCGGAATTTGTTCCCAGAAAAACATGTTAAATACGTTATCAAAACATTTTCGAAGAAACGTATTTTATTCATTTTAAAACGTTTGGGATGTCATCGTCAATACAAAAACATAGGCATAAACAGAACTTACATTTATTTACACTAGTGATCTACATCTCTTTAATATCTCAGTGTAATGTGACTTCATAACAATACCTGTGATATAAATAAACTGAGTGGTTCAGGTTGAGAAACCTAGTGAGTACATAGGGTTTTCAACCCACAATAATATAATTATTATGTTCAATCATCAAACAATTAACCTAATTACCCATCCCCATTATCTTCTTTATTCCTAAGTACCCTCCCTAAGGATTTATCATAAGGGCCGTCTCCTACATCATATTTTACCTGTCATCTCCTTACATCGCATCTCCATTTATGTTTGTTCCTAAGGACTTTCCCTAAGGATCATCGCCTACATCGCCTAGACAGTATTGATTCAGGGATTACTCCGTCAATACGTGCCCACCAAGGGTTAAGGTATCATCGCATGAATACGTAGTTACAATATCGCCTGAACTCGTAATTCATGGTAAGGGGTTAGAGTATCATCGCATGAATACGTAGTTACAACATCGCCTGAACTCGTAACTCATCACCTACAGGTTATGAGCCTGCTGGTGTTTCCACGGGGTTATCTATAATAGTCCGTGGTCGCCATCTATACTCTAGTAGATGACTACATCTCCAAATTGTCGGACAAGGTTGTAGTATCTTACATCACCTATCTATCCTCACCTAATTATCATCACCTTCCTATCATCACGTATCTCTCATTATTTTATTTCATCACACACCAACTATTTCATCTACCCATGTTTTATCCCAACATCTTTGTAGATATAAAATAAATATAGAGTTTAAATCATTTAAAACATGTATAAAATCATTCATCCAGCATAGACAACAAGTATTCAAATAATATGCACACATAGCGCGTAATTTATGTAAAATACTTCATATCTATGTGTAAGATGAAAGTAACTATGCACTCACCTGAGTAGGTGGTGACTCGGTTCTTAGACAATACTTCGTAACTCTTAAAACAATTTTCCTCGACAAAACCTAGTATCAATACCACTAGGGTTTAGTCTAACGTTAACCGCGACGAATTAATAGTCTAGCTATTATTATTATTATAGAAGCATTAAACAACACTATTTAACTCATAATAATAGCCCAAATAATTATTTTATGGTCCTAATAATGTTACTATAATTAATTATAAGCTATATTAAAAACAGCGTAGACATAGCTCACTTACAACGGGTTTTTTTTCGCAAAACCGGGCTTCGCTGAAGTAGCGTTCCCGAGCCGAAAGGCTCTTTTCTCAGAACTCCGGGAGCCTCGGGGTTTCATTCGGGTGCTAGGGGGCTTACCTAGGCTTTAGGGGGCTTAAGGGGGGTTAGAGAGAGAATTTAGAGAGAGAAAGTGGAAGAGGAAAACTGTGAGAATGAATGGAACCCGGCACATCTATTTATAGTGTGAAATCCTGATGGAGTCACCGAGTAGGAGGGCCTACTCGCTGAGTTGGTTCCACGTGTCATCATCTGATGGCTTTCCTTGGAGAGAAAGCAATGGCTGTGATCGTGCCACGTCACCCAATATCGCGTATCAGCCTCCTGACTTAGAAAAATCATAACTCTCACATACGAGCTCCGTTTTCGACGTTCTTTATATCCACGCGTAGGTAAAATCTAGATCTACAACTTTCATTTAGACTCTGTTGGCTATTTCTCGACTAATATTAAATTTAACAATAGGAGGATATTATACTGCTAAATGATCGCGAAGAATTCGTAACTCCTTCGTACGGACTCCGTTTTCGTCTATCTTTTTACCGTTGAGTTCCTATTAATGTGATCTTCAACTCTCATTTAGGTCGCGTAAGCCAAAACCGCTCGAACTAAAATTCGAGTTTCGGGTCGTGCACTGCTAAGCCGAATCTTAGAAAAATCATAACTTCTTCATACGAAGTCAGATTTGGGCGTTCTTTTTATGGTTTTTTCTTAGTTTAACATATTCTACAAATTTCGTTTAGGTCTCTAAGGTTAAATCTCGCTCTATTGTAAATTCACTATTTACACTTCCCGGTGCCGTGTCGGTTTCGTCTAGAAACTTCGACGGGTCATAACTTATTCGTTATAACTCGGATTTCGGCGTTCTTTAAGTCGTTTTCGACACTTATTGCCTCTAAATTGACTAGCCTGGATCTACGGGCGTTACAAGCACCACCCCTAAACATGTGATCGAAGTGTCACAATATACCAAAAAACCCTCAACACCCTCCAGCAGGGTCAATACAGGAGCCTCACATAACCTTTCCACAAGGTCTCAAACGTAGTCTGTTGCTCAGGCCCCCAAATAAAATCCACAATCTTCTGAATCAAGCGAGTAAGAGGAATTGCAATCTTGGAGAAATCATGGATAAACCTCCAATAATACCCTACCGACCCAAGAAAACTCTAGATCTCAGATGAAGATTTCGCTACCTCCCACTGCATAACCATCTCGATCTTAGTCGGATCAACCAAAATCCGGTTTTGATTAATGAGATTGTCCTATGAGGTCTTGACCTATCACAACCAAAACTCATACTTGGAGAACATGGCATATAGCCTCTCCAACATCAACACTCAAAGAAACTCTTGAAAGAACATCTTATGTTTCTCCATGCTCTTAGAGTAAACTAGAATATCATCAACGAAAACAATGATTGGCCGATAAAGAAGCAGCCTGCATAGCTGATTCATCAAATCCACAAATGTTGTAGGTGCATTGGTGAGACCAAACGACATTGCCATGAACTCATAACTCCTATATCGAGTGTGTAATGTTGTTTTCTCCACATCCTCCTCTCTAACTCTCGTTTGGTGGTATTCCCACCTCAAGTCAATCTTGGAAAACCAAGATACACCCTGCAATTGATTGAAAAGATCATCGATCCTAAGAAGTGGGTAATGGTTTTTCACCGTCAACTAATTTAACTACCGGTAATCTATACACATTCTATGAGAACCGTCCTTCTTCTACACAAACAAAATCGACGCTCCCCAAGGTAAACTACTCTCTCGGTTAAAATGTATGTCTAACAACTTTTAGAGATGAGAGGACAACACTTTCATCGTTGATGGTGCGAGACGATACAAAGCCTTAGCAATTGGGGCCCCACCTAGGATCAGGTTGATCCTAAACTCAACCTGCCTAATGGGAGGCACATCGGGTAGATCCTTCGGAAAAACAACTGGAAACTCCCTGATCATTGGCATATCCAAAACTAACATCTGTTGGATAAGGTGTCTAAGTCCATAACTTATTTGGTACATACTTGACCCGACCCGACATGGTCCATTTGGGTTGCACTTCACCCAAACGATTTATGGATAATTTTATGAGAATTGTATACTTATGATTTATTAATATATTATAAGTTATAATATATGAAGTCATGTAATTTAATTAGTTTTAGTCTTAAATTAATTATGAACTAATTTAGAGATTAAAAAGAAGACTGATTAAATTATGGGCTATTATATTTTATATAGTGTGGGCTAATACTCATTTGTTAATGGGCTAAGCTAATATGAAAGTCCATGGATGATCCATGGAGCTTTTAACCCATGGATCCTTGGAAAGGAAAAGACATGGGTTATTAGGGTTTCACCCTAACCATGCACACTATATAAAGAAGCACATGATGCAAGAAATGTGACACTAGTAATGTGAGACTTAGTGGTGGCCGATTCCACAAGAAAGTATACTACTCTATCAAAGTTTTCCAAGTGTTGTGGTGATTTGTGATTCCATTTGAGGCATTCACCCTATTGGTGCTTGGCTCTCAAACTCCAAACAATCAACCATCATCAAAAGGTATGTATTTCTACTAGTACTTTTATGATTCATAATCCTTATGCTATGCTAGTTAGGAAGAAACCTTGGAAGTTATTATTTGCATGTATTTTAGAAGAAAACATAAATCCAAGGTTTATTAGGGTTGCATGCACACTTAGGAAGTGTTAGATTGCTCAAAACCCAACAGTGGTATCAGAGCCTAGGCTTGTTTTCTTGAATACTTGATGCAGATTGCTGAAAATCAAAGTTTATGTGCTGTCTGCACAGCAGAATCGTCGAGTCCATGAAGGAACTCGACGAGTCCAAGACAAAATTCATCCAACTCGACGAGTTGGTTCATGCACTCGACGAGTTGGAACCCCAGACAGCATATCTTCGAGTTTTGGTGCTGGAATTGGTCTAGAATCATTACCTTAAACTGTTTTGGACTCATAAAACTTGTTTTTGATGTGATAATGATGATGGTGGACCAATTTCAAAGTTATAATCAAAATTTCAAGTTTATATGTGTTCATATGATTCTTGAAATTGTGTATGTGGATGTTCATGTTCATATGAGTTTTGTTAGATCATAGGAATTATTTGCAAATTGTTTGTTAGTTAATTCTTGATCTTAATGTGTTTTAATGGAATTCATATTTTGTCCACAAGTTATGGAATTCCAAAAGTTTTTTCTTTTAAATGTTCTTTTTAAGAAGTCATAAGTTACACTTTAGAAGAGTTTTCCTAAATGCTTTTATGGACTTCATAACTTGTCCTCAAGTTATGGATTTCCAAGAGACTCTTTATTAAAAGTATTAAACACTTAATTAAAACTCATAAGTTATGAATATCCAAAAGTTTATGAATTTTTCAAAACTTGCCCTCAAGTTTTGGAATTTGTAAAGTCTCACACAAACTTTAATTCCATACCCTAGAAGTTTTAAAAGTTAAAATTCTACACTTATACTATTTATAACATTAATGGTTAATTATATATATATGTATAAGAACAAGTCATTTTACCGTTAGTAGGCCTCATTCACGAAGCTGGTCTATAAGGTGGGTATAAGGTTGTTGCCTATAAAATGGCAACTTAATGGGTGTCCACTCTCACCCACCGCTTGCTTGACTGGTGGAGGGTCGTTAGCCGAACGGGTAGGACAAGGACTTATAAATTATCATTAAGTATGATGAATATTATAAAGTAACTAAATGTTTTATTTAATGCCCAATCTTAGTTACTTTAGGAAAAATGTGAATTTGGTGCTAGCACATGGAATTCACACTTTGTACCTTACCAAGTCGTTAGTGGAGCGTGTGTGGTTAACCGGCACACTAACTTGGACTAGTAAGGATCACGAAGGGTGACTTAATGTTTTTCATAGATCAATGGAGCGTGTGTGGTTAACCGGCACATTGATTGGGTGATAATATTAAGGGTACCAAGTGAATTGGTATGGTTATTCACACCTTGTTTTGTGATCCTCGGCATCCCAGTCACAAAATTTGAGAGGGCACACTCAAGATTGAAACATGCCATTGAAAAGTTCAATGAATCTCAAAAGATCTAGGAATTTCAAATCCAATTAAAACCTAAAAAATTATTTCGTTCTTCATGGTGGAAATTGGTGAATCGTCATTCGCCTACCTTCAAATATTTTATAGCTTGGATTACGGCATCCCTCTTCCAAATTATAAAATATTGTGTTGGGTCCTAGCCTTAATATTTCATATTGGGTGTTATATTAAGGACTTTGAATCAACTAACTTGATTTTCTCCCATTATAGATGTCTGGTTCAGACAACTATGATCTTCCCAAATCTCTTAAAGATGGTGTCCCTCAACATCATGCTTCACTTCCTCCACCTCCTCCAATTATTCTCCCTAACCCATAAGTTCTTGAAAAGTTTAAAGTCACTCAATCCCTATTGGCAAGCATAGTCTATGTGTGCTCACATCTTGGAGATAAAGTCACATATTGACAAGCCGGGAGAGTTGGGTGTCAAAGTCTCGTGAAATTTGGATGTTCAATCACTTTCTTAGTAACATAGTGAGTCTCTTTGGGACTACTATGAGACGGACTATGACATGACCCTTAATGATGTTATCTATTTGCTTGATGTTGTGGAATCAGCAATGATTTGGAACACCAGTAAAGCAAATTTGATTAAAAGAACAACTTCCCAAGTCTACATGGACATTGACGATGGTAGCATTGGATATCTAGAAAAAGATTTCTCTTCCCAATGGAAAGGGATCAGCCATAGTCAACTCAGTTAACCAAATGGTAAAGAGAAAGGCTAAGTCTGAGATAGTCTCATGTGCCATTACCAAAGGGTCCATGTGTTTTGTTGCAAAAGGAATGGGCATTGGTTGCGAAGCTGTCCTATTCACCTGAAAGGTCATAAGGTTGATCAAGTCAAGAGGTTTGACTCTACTTCGGGTAAAGTCCACTGTCTAACTCTATTAAGTTCCTATTTGGAGATTCTTATTACATAATGTGAATGGGTCACATGCTGATGTTTTTAAGAATCAAAGAAAAGATAGGAAGCTTAAAGTAAGTATATGTTGATTCTGATTGCAAAGGTGGGTTTCGATCGCATGGTTCGGTAATCAGAATTTTGAGCTGTTGCTTAAGAATTATAATATATTGCTTATGAATAGATAACAACAAGGTTTTCATGTGGATTGTAAGGATAAGTTTTTCCGCAAAGTTTTAAAATAAAAGAAAAAAAAAGGGTTTTAATTTTATTTATTTTAAAAATATCCTTACAATGGCATCTGTGGAAAATTCTTGCTTATATGTTACCAATAATAGCAATATTGGAAAGTGGATTTGATTCTTTCATTTGTGGTAGTGTCTGAATTTACCAAATGAAGAAAGTTTTTCATCACCCAAGTTTCAATTGGACAGAAACTTGGAATCATACAAGTTGTATTGTATGATGAAATGAGAATTTTCATCTTTGAAAATTAAGACTAATTCTTTGATCACATGTATATGTGAGTCAATTGAAGGACTAAGGAATTAGGTACACAGGGTGTGCGCTGGTCAAGGTCCACCAAAAAGATTGATTTGTCATGATTTACTAAAGATTAGTAAATATGATTATACTTATAAGGTTAAGTATAACTCTGTAATATTGGAAAGGTTACAATGTTTGACAAAACAAATGAAAAGAATCAAATTAGGCAGAAAGATAAAAGTTTCTCAAATCTGAAAGGATGGGAGAGTACTTTAGTATCGTATTTCATGATCATCTTATTGATTATGAAACCATATCACAAATTCAGACTCTAAGGACGTCTTAGTGCATTGTTATGGCTAAGAAGAGAGGTCATGAATTGTTGGATTGGTTAAGATCGAGAAGATGAGTCATACTTCGTTCCAAAACAATTCTTAGAGTCATACTCCAAGATTGTAACATTGAGTGACATAAAGTAAGGTTTAAAACACTTATCAAATGTAGTGTAGAATGTTTCTACCCTTGTACATTTGAGATTGGTAAGTTGTGATGTCTTGGATGAGACAAAGACCAACTAAGACCAATTGTGTGAAGTGTTAGTCTTGATAAGAATCCGCACTATCCCTTGAATATTTGTTTGTCAAGGAATGGTTCTTGACTGGGGAAACTTATATGTCAAGGGGAAAGTGGGAGCCTTAAAGATCCTGAAATAGTTTCAAGATTTAATCAAGAGTATAACCTGTAATTGATCACTAGCACACAACTTAAGGTTTGCAACCTATCATGTTGACATAATTCTTGTTTCTGTACCTACTTCAAATAATTTGGATTTGCATGTGAGTTATCAGAGTTCAACTTGGAAGCATTGGTGGGCCTTGTGCTATCAAGGTGACAAGAAACTATGACTGAACAAGTTTAATCCATGTAAGGCTGAATTTGTCACTAACCTTATCTTGTGATTATGGTTTTGACAAATTCACATGGATAGGAACTCATACACTATAAAATCTAAGTATCATAAGGTTTCTCTCTGATTCATGAAAATGATGGTGAGGAAACGCTTTCACTAAGTAGATATAAATTGTGTTATTTGCATTTTCAAAAGTCGTTAGTGGAGCGCGTGTGGTTCACCGGCACACTAACATGGACTTGTGAGAAATGACAACCGTCTAAACAATTAAGACTATGATTATGGTATCCCTTTTCATAGTTCTGAAAATTGTTTAGACACACATGTGACCTATCTAAGAAAGGGTGTATGAATCAAAATTTCAGAACTCCAGCAGATTTCTGGAAATATGTCAGAGCTAGTGGGAGCATAAGTGTTATGCTGATAATCATCATGTCAGTGGGAGCATGATTATTACGTTTAGTGTTGAAAGTTAGCAATGTTAATTATAGAAAACAAAGTTTCAATTCGTGAAGTTGCAGGGGTTGAAAAGTTGCTTTGCTATAATTAAGAGAGAGGAAATTATACTTCGTTTCAATTCTAAAGCTTAGATTGGGATTTTAATCATCTTTAGTCAAGAATATATATGTATGAATTTTATGTTGGAATGGTTCAACTTGAATAAATTCTATATATATTGCGTTTTCAAAATTCGATTACGATTACGACATCCCTCTTCATAGTTAAATTTTGAAAACATGGCAAATAAAAAATATTGTAGCAAAAGACTGATCTAGTATCATGTCTTTATGTGAGACATCATGAATCGTGTCCCATATGCTTCGGATATAGGATCGATTGCATGTGCTATAATATTCATCCTTTCTAAATTTTCCAAATGCTCAGGGCATTTAGAAGGGAAAAGTCTAGAACTGGATATGACTAAAGTGATTAAGCAATTGTCGAGGACAATATGAGGTTCGCCAAAGATTGGTTGCTCAGGGAAAGTTGGAAGTATGATGTAAGTTGTCGGAAAGGACCGCATTGACATGTTCTTAAAAGAAGTAACTCTTGTTCGGAAGTGATAGTCAAAATGGGACTATGGAAATGTCTCCATAGGTGGAAGTTATTCAATCTATGTAAGATTAGAAAACCTTAATGCAAGAAGGATGTTCAAAGCAATGTACTTTGAATATGAGACTTCGTTTCCATAGAGTTGATCTCCTTTGGAATACTTTGTAGTGACTATTGACAAGTTTTGTGAATTTGTGAATAATCATTACAAGAGGAACATTGCATAAAAGTTTGAAATCTAACAGATTTTTCGGTAAATGATAGGAATCGGGGATTCTCACATTTACAATAAGGATTTGGGATTGTGAAATGAGTATCAATGGAAACATGTTCAATTGATCTACATCACAATGTAAGGATCATAGACAAACATAGTGTGCATACTTGGAGTATGGCATAACTATTGTTTAGAAAAACAAAGTGTACATGCTAGGAGCATGGGACGACCGTTGTTTTTATTCAAGTCTTAAGTTGATTATTTGAAACATTGTACAATGAATAATGTGTAATCAATATGGTGATAAATAAAAGGTGGTTCTATTTATATTCAAAAGGGTTCTGAGACCATATTGGATTCGATTATTATTGTGTCACTTTGCATGTTTTGACTTCCAAAATAGCTAGGTTATTCTTTCCGAATGACTATGTTATTTAAACACTCTACAGTCGTTCATATGTTGGAAGTAGGTATGAATCAAGACTGTCATGAATCGAGTTTGTAGATGGCTAAATGTGTTTAGTCATAGCAATGGTTGCTACAACATTCATGAGTGCTCATAAGTTATGAGTATTGGAATAAACCCACGCTCAATTGTATCACTTCATGGAATTTATCTCGAGTGATCGTGAGACGGTAAGATATCATATAAATCTTCAAACCTAGAGATATGAGTTGTTACCTATGAGTTGGTTGTGCATTGATTGCACGTAAACGCATCAGTAACTTGATGTTATAAAACGTGACTTTGTGTACAATTCAACAAGTAGTAGAACAAGCATATGAGTCGAAGTTTATATGTTCCTTCTAGAAATAAAAGCGATATCTGGGCCCCTCGATGATTTTGTTGTGACCTATGTACCAGCCGGTCAGAACTAAATTGATGTGTTCGATTAAGTTCTTTGTCAAACAAATCGGAAATCGGGAAACAAACTGTTGGACAATAAGTACGACGTTGTTCCATGTATTTGTCCGGCTAATATCATGAGAACATAGGATTATATGATCACTTATCTAAAATGGCGCTTCATAGTTCAACAGAGTTTTCGAGAGCTACGATTGCTGGTTGGTTCTTGAAGTAACATACGCAAATATAGTTATTAGACTTATCTAAGTGGGAGTCTATTGGATAAGGTGTCTAAGTCCATAACTTATTTTGTACATACTTGACCCACTACAAGAAAAAAGGCCTTTTACGACACGCAAAATACGACGCTCATTGATCTATGTTACGCAAAGGAGAGTGACATTAGAAAAATGTCATCTCTTCAAAAAATTTAAGGATAGAAGACACGCATTATTGCGCGCCCTTAAATTAGTGTCTAAAAAAATCACGGAGGGCACCTTTAATAAAATGCGCGTCGTCTAAGGATGTCGCTTTATAATTTTTAATGGAACGCGCGTTCCATCCTTTAACAGTAGGGGGAAATGAAATTCTGAAAAAATTAAAAATCCCGCCTTCCTTTTTTTTCTCAATCAAGAAACCCTAACCTTTCTCTCTATTCACGAGCCAATAATCAGCAAAGAAGATCAACAACAAACACCAACTGGTTCGATTTCTCCCTAAAACTGGTACAACTTCTCCTAAATCCGACTTCACTTCACACTCTGAGTTTGTTCTCTCCCTAATCGATGCATCCACATTCTCGTCTCTCCCCCTCCACCGGGTTTTCTCTCATCTATCTCCTCCATAGATGAATATTTTTCTTTCTCCTTTGTTCGTGCTTCCTTATTGCAGGTGGTTTCGGTGGTGTTTGATAGTTGGAAACGAAAGCAACAGTGAGTATACAACAGGCCTTCCATTCCAAAAAAAAAACTTTGCACGTAATAGAGAAGGTTAATTCCACATAAGGGATGGAGCCAGAAGATGTGGGTGATAAAAACGCAATCATTGGAGCCAGAAGATATCTCTCCTCCACCAGATGAAGATTGTCGAAGAGCTGAAGGGGGGACCAATTTCTATAAAGTAGTGCTCTATATGTTCCTTTTTCTGGTAATTCTACGATCCCTTTACAATTTATTCTATTTTTGTTTTTTATTTTATATATGTTCATGTTAATTTCTAAACATGAATCACTTCACCTTCTTAAATCTTGTGTTTTTTTTCATGAAAATCATCCCCAGTTTATAAAATTATATGCCTAATTGTTGAGATATGCATTTGTTTTAGGTTGAGGGTGAGGGTAGGGCACCTAATTCTCCTTAGAATACAAATACAAAAGCAATATGCCATTGTTGGAATGGAGATGGATTTCAGCAACATGAACTGTTTGACTTTGATTCTTGCTAAATGGAAAATAATAATAGATGAACAGGGGAAGTGGCGACCTAAATACCAAGTGTCATCAGAGAATTGCTATTACGTAGGGGCAGATTTTAGTTTGCATCTTGTTCACCAAGGCAAAAGAAAAAAGAGAAATAGGAAGTGTAGAAGAAAAAAAGATGAACATGGGAATGAACCAAAAAACAGAGGAATAATGTTTACTTCTTGCCAAAGGTAAAACTACTTATTAAAAACATGATTTTGAATGAAATTACAATGTAATGCAAGTCCTATTTTATACTAAACACAAATGAAACGTAGTCTAATTCAAATACCACATAAAAAATGCAAGTTTACTAAAAAATTCCTAAAATACCCCTGGGCTAAAATTGTCCCAATTTCTCTAGGTTATCCAACAGGTATTGCAGAAAAGTGGGGTTATTCTTGATTCACCAGAGGAGCAAAAGAAGAAGGTTTAGTGATATAGCTATAATATTGTGATTTGTGAACAAACTTGAAACTATTAAAACCCTTATACATTGGAAACCCTTTTGTTGAGGATGAGCATTTAGACACATATGAACTTTCAATACTAATTTATAAGTTTCCTCTTTCCTGTGTTTATACTTTATAGTTGGATTTCAAATTTTTGTTTCTTTATGCTATAGAAAGTTTTAGATATTTAAATACTATATGCTAGTCTATGTTGAGGTTTGAATAAGATTCTACTTATTATTCATCATACATCTTAATGCGTGTATTTACTTGAAATAGGTTGTTGTGGAAAGAATTAAAAACAATGTCATAGGTGACAAGATTGATCCAAAAGTTGTACTAAATTTGGATCCTGGTCTTGGTGTTTTGGATGCATTTTTTGCCAGTTTGTCAATGATTCTTGTCAGTGAGGTATGTTCTTTCCCTATCTTTTTTTATAGGCACACATAAGTTTCCACAAATGTTTATTTCTCAAAATTACATTACCCAATATTCCATTTATTGCTTCCATCTAGATTGGAGATGAAACTTTTATTATAGCAGCTCTTATGGCAATGCATCATCCAAAGTCAATTGTTCTATCAGGTGCACTCAGTGCTCTGTTTGTAATGACTGTAAGTTTGCTACTTTTCTTTTTTACCCTTTTCATATTTTAGTGAACATAAATGAAAAACATATATTTTAGTTTGCTTCTAAGTTTAGTTTGGTTTTATTTGGTATGTAGATACTTTCTACAGGGCTTGGTAGGATTGTTCCAAATCTAATATCAAGGAAACACACAAACAGTGTTGCTACAGGTATGTATTGAGTATATATATATATATATATATATATATATATATTAAAATTCAATTTAAAATATGAGGATTGTGAGACATCTAAATTGTTTTTTTCTACAATGCAGTTCTTTATGCCTTCTTTGGGTTGTGTTTGCTCTATATTGCTTGGAGATCAGATTCAAAAGCATCTCAAAAAAAGGAGATGGAGCAAGTATGTTTTCTTTTTCCCCATTAAGGGTTATAGTTTTTATATAAATTTAGGCTTTACCTCATTATTAAATACCCAAAAAACAATCCAAAAATCTGATTCTATTACAAAATATATGCAGGTAGAAGAGAAATTAGAGTCTGGACAAGTCAAAACAGCTGCACGCAGAAATTAGAGTCTGGACAAGGCAAAACGTTGTAGAAGTTTGATCCAATTTTTTGCAAATCAACAAAGGTGCATTTTGTCTCGTTGACTGGTCAAAAGATAGTATATGTTATGGATGTTAATAAGTTGGGTAATGTAGTAACTCGAATATTTGAAAATGCAGGGATCTTTTATTATCTTTTGAGAAGGCAACAGGGAAAAAACCACTGGGGATCATATTCTATAGGTATATATATAAATATAATTTCAAGTGGTACAATTAAAGAAAAAAAAACTAAATCTTCACTTCGTTTTTTATTTGCAGGGATGGTGTAAGTGATGGGCAACTAATGAGCCGAAAGCAACTTCTTTAGTACAAGAGTGGGGACACTGTTCTCTATAATAATGCGGTTAAATTGTATACATTTTGTTTATATCCAGGTGTTTCCAAGGCGAGAAACATTTCCAGATTTGGACTGTGTTGACTCGGTGAGTTCAGTGGAACAACTCATTATACTTTGAAAGACCTTAACGACCAGGGACTAAAGGTATCTTTTCCTTGATTTTTAGGCTTATTCTAACCTTAATTAGTTGAGCCCTTTAGGAGGTTATTATTAATGTATCTGCATCCATGTTAATGAATCGACACTTGCAATCCAAGTTTTAGGTTAAGCTTCTTATAATTCTTGTATGGTGTCATTGGGTTATTTTCTTTTTTGATGGTGGGATGTCAAAATAAATGGTTCTTATATAGACTACAGAGCGAGAGCTATGTTATTCTAGTCTCTTCAACTACATTTAACTAAATAAACACAATTATCTTATTAAATTTAACTCAAAACCCATAGGGCATTGGTCTTGTAAACACTGAAATCACTCAAAACTCAAAACAGTATATACCAAGAAACAAATATTCAGTAGATTTCTGATATAATGACTTGTGTTGATGCAGTTTTTGCTTAAATATTCAAACATGGTGCAATACAATTTCAAGAAAATCACAAGGGTACCCACTGGAAAAGACTTTGCAGACATAGTCCTCAGTAGAACCCAAAGAGAAACCCCAACAGTTGTCCACAAAGGCTATGCAATCAACTGAATTAGAGGTTGTTATATGAGAAAAGTGAAGTTCACACAAACAAACTTTGGTGTTTGCAATTATTGATCCACAGTAAGTCCATGGACTGACTGTTATGCTTATAATGTGTTTTTGGATTGTCCTATACAATGTTTTTTTTGTTTCTGTGTATTTTGTGCATCAGGTAAAGTTGGTGGAAGAAAAGAATATGAAGCCACTTGATTCAAATCTTGCAGCATTATCAGCAAGTTGCAGTAAAGACTTGGAGTTGAATTTGGCTAAGTCTTTCTTGAGTGAGATGGGCCAATGTACAACTTCTTATCCATATAACAGCTGTTTGGAGCATTAGTCTTAAAGAATTATGAAAGGCAAGATGCAACTTTATTTAGTTGGAATTTGATGTAGAGAGTAGATTAGATGCAAACTTAGATATTGTAAAAAATAGAATTGTATGACATTAAATTTTATGCAATGGATTGTATTTTTTGTATATGATATTTTATTTCTATTATGAATTGTATGACATCAAATTTAGATATTGTAAATATTTTTTTAGAACATTTAAAATTATGATACGCAAAAATGTGTGTCATCTTCATTTATGACATGGCCTTTCTTGACAGGGGCTTCCTTGATGCGCATTGTGTGTCATAAACATGCGCGTCGTAAGGTTACGACACGCAAATGCGTGTCGTCTTCCTTTATGACAGGGCCTTCCTTGATACGCATTGCGTGTGATAACCGCGCGTCGTAAATGCGCGTCATAAATGTGCGTCGTAAATGCGCGTCGTCTATAGACAACGCGCAAAAGAGCGTCGTCTCTCTTTATGACAGGGCCTTCCTTGACACGCATTTGCGCGTCGTCTGAGCGTTTTACGACGCGCAATGAGCGTCGTAAAAGGCCTTTTTTCTTGTAGTGACCCGACCCGGCATGGTCCATTTGGGTTGCACTTCACCCAAACGATTTATGGATAATTTTATGAGAATTGTATACTTACGATTTATTAATATATTATAAGTTATAATATATGAAGTCATGTTATTTAATTAGTTTTAGTCTTAAATTAATTATGAATTAATTTAGAGATTAAAAAGAAGACCGATTAAATTATGGGCTATTATATTTTATATAGTGTGGGCTAATACTCATTTGTTAATGGGCTAAGCTAATATGAAAGTCCATGGATGATCCATGGAGCTTTTAACCCATGGATCCTTGGACAGGAAAAGACATGGGTTATTAGGGTTTCACCCTAACCATGCACACTATATAAAGAAGCATATGATGCAAGAAATGTGACACTAGTAGTATGAGACTTAGTGGTGGCCGATTCCACAAGAAAGTATACTACTCTCTCAAAGTTTTCCAAGTGTTTGTGGTGATTTGTGATTCCATTTGAGGCATTCACACTATTGGTGCTTGGCTCTCAAACTCCAAACAATCAACCATCATCAAAAGGTATGTATTTCTACTAGTACTTTTATGATTCATAATCCTTATGCTATGCTAGTTAGGAAGAAACCTTGGAAGTTATTATTTGCATGTATTTTAGAAGAAAACATAGATCCAAGGTTTATTAGGGTTGCATGCACACTTAGGAAGTGTTAGATTGCTCAAAACCCAACAACATCTTCCTCTTAACTCAAGTGTCAACTAGATATGCGAGATAACTTGAACATGCATGTTGGAGATACTTCCTAGCCCTAGAAATCGAAAAAAATGTTGAATCAACCCTGGTAGCCATGCAATAAATGGTTACTTCTCCCCATTTGGGGTTCGAACCATCAGATGCTGCTTCTCACATTCAATCATATCTCCAAACTTGCTTAGCCAATCCATCCTTATGATCACGTATACATCTCTTATGGGAATGGGAATTAGGTCATTTGGGTAGGTCACCCCGAACATCTCGAAAGTACAATCACAGAAAACACTCGAAGTACAAACCATAGGTATGTTGGTGATGGAAACTCGCAATGGACACTCCAAATCCCATAGGGTCATATTAAAATCCCTATTGAAAGACTGAGACACAAAAGACCAACTCGCAACGAAGTCAAAAAGTACAAGACTAGACAATAAATTCACTACGAAGGTACCTATCACAAGCATAAATATAAGCATATAAAAATTTAATTTGATAGAATTATAAATGATTACGTACCAGTAACAACATCAGGCGCTGCCCTGGCCTCCTCTGCAGTCATTTCTAATGCACAAACTATGGCATTCGGGGCCTCAGCCATGCCCTGAAGTCCATTCGTGATCCAAAGAGTTGTAGGAGTTGGTGCATGTACATGACTAGCAGCATGTAATGGATAGTTAGGCTTCACACAGCCAGCCTAATCGCAGTGATAGCAAACTTGAGGGCCTTATTGTGGGGACCGCTACTGCTGCTGATGATAATCAATAGAAAATAGGCCCTCCATTCCACATTTAGGGAACCCGATCGCTGTGACAACCCGAAATTTCCATTCTGTATAACATATCAAGTCAATAGAAGTTAGAACAGTTGCAGTAAATTTTCAGACTTTTGGTATAAGTTTGGGTATTTCAGGATTTACACTTGATGAAATATCAGGAGAGAGGATGCACTAGGGTAATGTGCAACTCTGTTATTCCAAAACTCTATGATATTAGAGTTCATTGTGTGAATAAAATATTTTCTGCCAAAAATCCTAAGAGTATATATAGGATTCTGAGCCATATTTATTCATTAGTTGCATTTCAATCTAGAGAAAAGCATAATTCTCTCTCACGGATCTCCGAAATTTCGTTCCAAAACGTAAGTCCTTCCATCTAGTTGTATTATAGAGCTTCTTATGTGCATAATAACATCGAAATCATATCAAAACATCAAGATTTAAGAGTCTACCGCCCAAGAACATCTTGGACCGTAAACCTTTTTATAAAGGAGAAATGAGTGCCTAGTCCTTTCCTATTGATATGAAACTAGCTTAGACTCATGTACTAATGCACTTAGGACTAGAAAACACCCAAGAACACCAATGGTAAGGTGTTTACGGCCCAAGAATTTCTTGGACCGTGAACTCCAAACTCAAGGGCCAAAAGGTACTCCAAAACCTCCTAAAGCCTTGGACAATAGCCTTGATTTACTCCTGGTTAATTTAGGGACTTTAAATCATCAAACACCCATCCCAAGGAGACATTTCAGCCATAATCTCCAAGGGTTTTGGTCCTTGGGCCGTGAACTCCTCAAAGGAGTGTATTAATGCCCTAAACCCTTCCAAGGATTAATCCAGCAAGTAGGAATGCTTCTAAGGATCATATAAAGTTTCAAAGCACAAAATAACCTAAAGCTTAGGAGCTTACGGCCGTAAACTCAAGGGTTTACGACCGTAAACTCCTTGTGTGTTGGTTCTTGGAGAGTAAACTCAAGGATAGGGTCCTTTGGAACCCTAAACCCACTAGCCTTGTCCTACAACAACTTAGATGCAATCCTTAGGGCTTATAACACTTATATAAAGTGTTTATCATGTTCTATGATGTCTTAACATTTTCAATTAGTAGCTTAAGACTAAATGGGTGCATATATGTGTGATTATATGCTCATTAGGATCATAGTGTGTGTATAAGTCCTCACTTGACACCTAACAATCCTACATCGTTGAGTTCATCCAAACCACCATCTTCAGGTGAGTTCATATCCCTTAATCAATGTTTTAAATGATTTTAAATGCTTTAATGGGGGAGGAATACAAGTAGAAAACAACATGCTATAGAATCAATCACATGTGATTTATAACTGTGTTTTCATCCAACTGATTTCACATGCTTCAAAATGTGATGTATGAAATGGTTTTCTATCTCAAAAATACCTTGTTATCAAATGTAGTACTTGTGAAATGTTTATTAAAATGACATTAAGTCATCGTTAATTATCGTTCAAAACTCTTAAATGTCTTACAAAACCATTTTCATCTCCTTAAACAAAACTATATCTATACACTTATGTTCTTATATATGTATTGATATGATAGCTTTCATCCTTCATTCAGTTTTCCACACTCTTGTGTAGCAAGGGTGTATAAACCTGCTTGGACAAACAATTACCTTCCAGTTAACTATTATAGGGATAGTTAGGAGATACAAAACATTATTCCTATTACAAGGAATTACACTAGAGTCAGTTCATTCATGAGTCTACACTATACATTACATGTTACATGAATACGTCTACATCGATACGCCTACATGAATACAATTACATATATGTACTTTTATTTGTATACACATACATGGATACTTGTTCCTAGATTGTATATGATGAGTTACTAGTACATACAATACGTGTAAATTGTTTTGCCTATCCTAATGCAAAAGGATAACTAGATGGGACTAACCATTCCGGAACCCACCTGTTAGCAACAGAGGTAATGAACATCTACGGATCCTACGGTTAATACTTATATTAGGAGTACCTTTACGAGACTAACCATTCCTTAAACCTGCTGCCAGCTACAGAGGAAAATGAACAATCTACGGATGTTCAAGGATATACATTTCGGCAGTCGCGATGTCGTGTTTATCCTAATGCAAAAGGATAATACATTTATGGTTATATTTTCCCTATTACTTTTATTTTGTGTTACATTCACATAAACGAGAAGGTAGACTCTATATTATTAATAGTAGTCATAAAGGGGAAAATCATCTTTGTTACAGCAAAACATTCGGGTCTTGGTAGAAGACTACATTTTATACTAGTAGGAAATATGGGATTTTCTAGGGTTTTCATACTTATATCAATTGTTTCATTCAATGATTTTTATGGCATTCATAACAGATTTCCAAAGCAAGACAATGACACTTAAATACTTATGAATTCACCAGCCTTATGTTGATACTTGATTTCAAAATAACTTGTATTCTCAGGTCACCAGTAGACAGGTACGATGGCCAGGTTTTGAGAAGATGGAGCACAGACAAGACTCGTCTTTTATTTTGATTACATATTTCTATGTCTTATTACAATGAAAGAACACACATGTATTAAAACTTTACTTTTAATGCAATGGATGATGTTGTTGCTTGTTTACTACTTTACACTGTTATGATACTTCACATGACGTCCTCCACCTCGGAACGTTTCCGCCGTTCTTGGTTTTAGGGTGTGACAGATTGGTATCAGAGCATTGTTTATAGTGAATTAAGTATATCAACCCATAAAAGATATACTAACTATAAATACATAGGTATTAAAAATACTCTGACCAAGATTTTATACTTTAGATAGTAAAATATTTAATTTAGTATACGTGCCTGCATTCATACTAAAATCAGTGTCACTAGGACAGTACAAAAGAATTACAATTGTTGGGCAACACAGGTGGACCTAGAGATATATGGTCAAAACTGGGAAGATATAGCCTGATCAACTATATTATCTAAGGATTGACTAGCATGTGCCTAAGTGTAGTTGTGTGGTTGCAACAAGTCTAAAATCTTACCAACAATACCACAATGAGAACAGTAGAACATAAAATTAAACTTAAAATACTATAGGAGTATTTGGTGTTACTATAAGTACTTTATACTTGAGAACTAAAACGGGATCTTCATTACTAAGTTGATACTTGCTAAGTGGATACACTAAAGTTATATGTAACTAGGATGTTATAGACTTAGAATCTGTGAAAATTTTGCTTTACCCCTATTCTGTGTGAATTTGGAGTTAAGGTCACTTATTCGAAGGCCTATCCTGTTTCAATTACATATAACTGGTATGCACTTCACAAATAGTGGTGTAACTAATGAAGATTTTCTAAATAATTATCTAGATAGTTTGTCTAATAATTTTTTTCTTACCCCAATTCTCGCGTAGATAAAAAGGCTGAACTCCATCCCCACGGCAACCAGTACCTTCCGAACGAAGTCATTGCTGGATGGTTTGGAGAAGAACCAGAGAATGATCATCCTATCCCTTTGAATTATCACCATGATGAAGACCTTTCAGACGGTGCTAACTCCAAACCCGAGGTTGAGAACCTACCCCAAGCAGCTGCCTTTCCAATTCCTAACCCTCGTCTGACTTTTCATGGCCCGACGCCTGAGTAGGTGGAATGATCGGAAACATGGAGCCAAGGACAAGATCAGCCCATGACATTTAATGGTGACCGAAGCTTTTATGACCTGAGCAATGGGGACTCAGCAGGCAGAATCTTGCCAATCTTGGTCCGCAGAGTGGCCCGAAATGAGATTCAAGGCAGGACATCCCTACATTAGATCACAGAAGTTGTCGCTGATGCGAGAATGCATACCCTCCGCACCATTCGTCTAGAAGATGCTCGCGAGAGATTTGAGAGAAACCATGAAACCCTGCTGCAAGCACTGGCTGAATCACGAGCCGAAGTCATAGAACTCCGAGTACGCCAGAGGGTGTATGAAAGACACCTACTTGATATTGAACGTCAACTGGCTGACCTGAGAGTTCACTAGAGGGATGACCGTCACCAGTAGTAGATGCTTTACTTTCTTTTCCTTGTTAAAAGGAATCGTTTTCTGTATATTCCGTTGTGGTATTTTCTATGAAACTATCTTGTACTGTAAGTACTTTTGGTTAGGTCTTTATGCTGTCAAGGACTATCTTCTCTGGATATGATGTAAGACCTTTTACAAGGTCATTTTCCTGAACTTTTACGTCATGAATATCAAAGATATTGACAGTCGGCTAACTTCTATTTCATTTTCTTTATTCAAATACTCTCATCATACTTTCATTGGAGTATACCTGAAACATGCTTTAGTCAAGTCATTGGACTATAGCAATTTACCTCCGGAGACATTTCTAAGTCTCTTTTAGTGGTTGGATCATGTTATTCACCAACCGATGATACCTCGGCTAGAACGACAAACATCTTGAGACCATTGTACACACATACTTCCATTCCGTACTAGGACTGCATCATAGGGATGTAGGTCAAACCTTAGAGAGCATACTTCTATTCTTTACATGAGCGATCGAACTACGTGTAGGTTCAACCATACTCGCTCACAAATTCATTTTTTTTCCGTGAAACAGAATCATGTCGCCAAAGAAAAACGATCAACCCCTCAACCAAACACCAACTCTTCAGATTGATGCAGCTATCTTTCAACCTGCAGTCTCGGCTGCCGTGTCAGCTATTCTGACCCACCTTAATGCTAACAACGCAAATGTTAGCAACATTGTTAACAACAATTCCAATCCGGGTAACAATCAAGCACCTCAACGAGTAGCAAACTACCACGACACCCCAAGTCCCGAGACCAAGAGTAACAAACGGAAGTCTTGGGCTAAATCTAAGGACAAATCACTTTGAAGGGCGAACAGGAAACAACCACCAGTAACAACCTTCACAACCACGACATCGGTACCTCGTACTACCATCCCTTTGGGTTCCCATCTATCCCTAACCCAGCCATACAATATGCTGGAAAACTCCCAAAATGCGTCAAATGCAATTATCACCACCATGGACTTTGTTGGGAAATGCAGTGCTTAAACTGCAACAAAAAGGGACACACCATCCGTTACTGCAATACTTCGATCCGACACATTACTTCAACCACAAATGTCGGAACTTCTCGAGTATGCCACCTATGTGGTGTAATGGGACACTTCAAGAAGGACTGCCCATCAGAGAAGAACAACGGGGGAACAGGAGGAGTTTGAACCCTGAACCTTGCTATAGCATAGGTTCACTTTCTTTTGGGCAGTATTTAAGTATGCTTTCTAACTATTTAAAGCTAGTGCAACTCGAGTCATATCTTTTGCGAGATCCCACTAGTAGAGGGATCCTCGTGCTGCGTATACTTGTCTTTTGTAGTATACCCTGTTTGCAGCCGTAGTCCTGTAATTAGCCTATGATACTGAAACTCTGTTGATGGTTGCACAGTTATGTTTTGTCTGTAATGCCTTATGTACAAATCTAATATCTTTAAGTTTCCTTATGATTCCGACTTTATTGTACGACACGAGTAAATTCGATCCTCGCAATACCAGCTTGTGACAATAGTCAAATTCGGGTCAAGTCTAAGTCGGACAAGGTCAACGAGTCAAACCGGTCAACTCAATTAAACCTTGTATAATAGGGTTTGTATTATGTAATTTCTGCATAACTTACTATCTTAATGAGAAAACATCACTTGGAAAGTTCGTGTGTTTAAATTTCTTTAACCTTAGTGCTAAACAATGAACAAGAACAATAAAACAATGTTGCATACTCATAGGGAGTGTGTAAGATCCTAAAACATGGCATAACGGGGTCTAAGGACCTTGCATTGCGAAGCCGGACACTCACATTCATCACACACGAAAACGCTCTCAATCGTTTTGACTCTATCTCTTCTTATCAAAAATCTCTCCCAAATCTCTCTAAGTATGTCAAATCTCTCCCAAATCTCTCTAAGTATGTGAAATCTCTCCCATATATCTCTTTGTATGAGAAATCTCTCCAAGAATGTCAAATCGCTCCCAAATCTCTCTAAGTATGTGAAATCTCTCCCACATATCTCTTTGTATGAGAAATCTCTCTAAGTATGTCAAATCTCTCCCAAATCTCTCTAAGTATGTGAAATCTCTCCCACATATCTCTTTGTATGAGAAATCTCTCCAAGTATGTCAAATCTCTCCCAAATCTCTCCCAAATCTCTCTAAGTATGTGAAATCTCTCCCAAATATCTCTTTGTATGTGAAATCTCTCCAAGTATGTCAAATCTCTCCCAAATCTCTCTAAGTATGTGAAATCTCTCCCACATATCTCTTTGTATGTGAAATCTCTCCAAGTATGTCAAATCTCTCCCAAATCTCTCTAAGAATATGAAATCTCTCCCAAATATCTCTTTGTATGTGAAATCTCTCCAAGAATGTCAAATCTCTCCCAAATCTCTCTGAGTATGTGGAATCTCTCTCAAATCTCTCTCGAAATCTCTCCCAACTTTCTATAATCGCTCGGGGCATCCCGACCCTTGAATTTGGCGAAAACAGCCCAAAAACGGAAGTTTACGCGAAAAACGGACCTTAGGAACCGAACCTCCTGATGAAGAGGAACCGAACCGAAGGTACTGTTCACTACTAACCGAACCTCGCTTAAAAGGAAGAACCGAACCGAAGGTACTGTTCACTACAGTTCATTCGGTTCTGACTTCTCGTCTTTTATCTCCGGACCGAACCCTCACCTTCGCTTCTGACTTCGGACCAAGCCCATCGCCCTCGTTCCTTCTTCTGGCTCAGCCTCTCGCTTCCGAATCAGCACCATCCTGACCGAACCTCGGCCTAGGGACCGAACCTCGGCCTAGGACCGAGAGGTCTCGCTGGGAAGCCTTTTTCTCCCGGTTTTCGATTAAATTCGCGTTTTAAGCCCGTTTTTAATTGTTTTAACATGGGATTTTCACCCAAAACTTTATTTTAAAATATAAGACCCCTAAATTAATGATTTAATCACATTTTAAGGATAAAACCTTATCCAAAAGAGAGAAGGTAAAGTACAAAGGTAGAGTGTTGACCTTACCTTATTTTATGACACAAGCAACCCCATACCCACTCCATGATTAACCCACACTCCTCCCCACCATACCTTGTCACTTCCTTGTACTTTTACCCCTCTCACAAGCCATCCCCACGTGCTAGGGCTGGTCACTCAACCTCTCTCCTCATTTTCTTTCAATCACTCTCATTCCACCAAAGATCCAACTCCAATTTTTCTCTCCAACTTTTCTCTCTAATTCAAGATCCCAAGGCTAATCATCAAGTGTTCTTCCACTCTTGGTAAGTGTAATTCATCCTCGTGATTTTTACACTTCATTCTACTCAAATCATTGATAGCTTATACAAACTCCATAACTATGATGCTAGATTTTCAAAAATCTTCAAGGCATCTCCAAGTGTTCTTGAGTTAAATACCTCCATTCTTCAACAACCATCTACTGAAAACACTTAATGTGAGTTCATACCCCTACATTTTTATGTTTTCTCAAGTTTTTAGGGGGGGATACAAGTAAAACAACAAAAACAAAACTAAACTTTTCTGACAGCCTACATCAGAAAAGTTGGACCCCATTCACGGACTGTTTTGGACAACTTAAACATTTTAGTTTTCAAAACTGTTTTAGGTGCAAGTAGTTCCACTTCTTAGCTTTAAAATGACTACTTGTACATCTCCATACGATTTTTCTACAATTTATGGTGATTTTTACAAAACTGCCTATCATCTCAAACACCATTCCGGACCAGTCTTTGATTATGGGCTTGGTTACACAAGTTAGAGGTCCCTAAAAATCATGGGAAAATTTATGAACCAACTAGGCTCATTTTCCAAACTCCCAGAAGTTACAGAACTTGGTTTGGACATTTTATGATTTTTATACAAATTTTCTAATAACAGTTACAAAAAATGTTATAATCAGAAAAGCACTAGCAATTTCATTTCACCTTGTAACATGTTGAGCAAGGTGTATATTATTATGTGTTTATGTGTTATTGCAATATATGACATTCTTGTGTTAGTATCTAGACATAAACCTGTTAACAAATGGATTTTTACTAGATAAAGCATAGATTACACAAAGCGTTATTATTGAAGTATACCCATTACACACAAACATTTAATAAACTATGTTAAGTAAAATTTACGTACTTTGCTGTTACTACCCTTGTTTTGATAAACTATAATAGGTATAGTTTATGATGGATTTCAAAATGCATACATTTCAGAAGGGTACATTTGTACAAAAGGGAAACGTTCATTATGTTAAGTGTAAATTCGTTAATAACTTTGTGAGACATTCACTTCGCATAAATCATAAGTCATGTATTGTAACCAGAGTCTCCTGGAGGGAGAGCGTGATAGTTGTATATAGATCTATATTGGGCTTGACAACCCACACCAGAGCTGCTTGCAATAGCTAGACCGGCAGGTCTGTGGTGACAAGTGTCATTTCAGTTCTACGACGCCCGAGAAACGTCGTTTTCAGGCCACCTAGGTCATAGTATGGTTATAATAGCTCACGGAAAGTATTAACAAACTTAAGAATTTACGAGAATTTCACTAATATCATACGCGTTTGTATTGAAATAAACTCACGTTATTTTCTGTAAATAAGGAAGATTACTCATACGTTTCAGTCTTTGGATACAAGACTACAGTATTCATTTTAAGGAAAATACCGGATTTTTCTGGAACAACTATACAATTACATGACAAGGTTTTTCATAATTATATACAAAAACTTATGAACTCACCAACCATTGTGTTGACACATTTTTCAAACTACTTGTATTCTCAGGAAATCGCTAAACAGGTAACAAAGTACTTTTGAGGATGGGACGTTGAGGCGTCAAACTTATCATATTTTGTCAACATATTGTAATTGATCTTGAAACATGTAATTCATACAATGATGTAACTCTTTCAATTATATATATGTTGGTTGTGTTTACTTTCATCACTATTGCCATTGTTGTTATGATACTACACATGAAGTCCTCCACCCCCGGACGTTTCTGCCATCCTTGGTTTGGGGGTGTGACACAGCTTCATACGTACATCTCTTTTTTCGAGATCACTTTTCCAGCGAAGCCGTCATATCAGAACACCGAAGTACTCATGCATGGAGTATCTCATAGTTCTTTTCCTTTCCGAAGAAATCCCCGCAGTATCACTCGTGCAGTACATCAAGTTCAATCCCAAGATTCATACGGTTGATCTATCACTGAAGAATGTATACATAAGGGTGATATATAAGCAAGGTTCTACAGGTTTAGAATTGATGATTCCACTTTAACTTCCTTTCCCCATCGTGATGTGAACGTAAAGAAGAATCAGTTATTCGACTATATTTTCAATCTTAATTGTATACGACTCGTATACACGAGATGGTGATCGTTCAACCAGGTATGACTTCTAAATGTGAACTTCATGACGAAGAACTGCCCAAGACTACGAGAAATCGCATTGGCATGTGAACAAACTTAGGACCCAGTATGACTTCTGTAAACCGATCGCCCTACAGTCTAAACACCTACAGAGATACAAGAACAGCCCGGAAAACTTAGCGAAGTACACAGAAATAGAATTGGAAGACTAGGCTTCTCACCCTGGAGAACTCCGGTCTTATTCATCCAGAGGTCGACGTATTGCATCATATGTACCTCGGCTATCAAGGACTCCGTCAAGATTTCCATTAGAAATCATAGGAAAGAATTACTTTCAGAAATAGACCTGAAATCTGAATATCACCAGTTTGAGTGTTAAGGGAATGATGTCCTGAAGACTACCCTCCTAACTCGATGTGGACACTTCAAGTCCGTAGTGATACCCCTCGGATAGGACCAATACGCCTATAGTATTCATGAGCTAAATGAGTAGGGTACGTCTTTCTTACTGGGATCAGTTCGTCATTTCCCCATGTAATGACTTACTTATCTACCCTCGTAGTAAGAAAGAACCCATGGAAACATTTCCTTCGGAGATACTTTTCGCAAAGTTCTCTGAACACGAGTTTTCGAATTGGAGAGTCAAATTCCGAAGGCACGCTATTAGTGATGTGGAAATCCTTGAGTACTCTATCAATTTATCCAAAACTGTTGGGAATTGGTCGGCACCGAAGACGCCGACATAAATTCGCCAAATTCTAGGTATTACAGACCCACTGTCATAATTCATCCAGAACTCCTCGCAAATCACAGAAACACGTACGACTTTGACCCAGCAGAGGGTGGCCTTTGACTGGGAAGTTAAGCAAGAAAAAGAAACCTTAGAAATTCCAAGTGAGAGACCAAGTTCTTTAGGAAAACTCACTCTGGGAATGGCTTAATACGCTTCGCTTCGCGTGGAAAGCTAAATCCAAGATAGTCAGGACCTCCGAGATTCTTACCAGAATCGGTCCTGTATCTCACAGACTAGACCTACTCCGTGAGCATAGTAATGTACATTTACTCTTCGCGTCTTGATCTTGAAACCGTACCTTTCCGTTAGGACTCTTGTAAGTCCACTCGACGAGATTAGTGAGATCCTCGCCTTCGTGGAAGAACCGTAGTGACCCTCAACCGAGAGGTCAAACGGACGAAGCAACGCCGTCGCCCGTTAGTGAAGGTTCGTTGGGATACCAATGAAGGACCCGAATTCACTTATGAGCGCGAGAACCAATAGATTAGGAAGTTTCCACCTCAGGACTCGATCATTTCTACCTACTTCCTTACCTAAATTCTAATTTCAGGATGAAATTCCCTCTAACAGGGGGATGATGTGACAACCCAAAATTTACATTCTGTATAACATATCAAGTCAATAGAAGTTAGAACAGTTGCAATAAATTTTAAGAATTTTGGTATAAGTTTGGGTATTTCAGGATTTACACTTGATAAGATATCAGGAGAGAGGATGCACTAGGGTAATGTGCAACTCTATTATTCCAAAACTCTATGATATTAGAGTTCATTGCGTGAATAAAATATTTTCTGCCAAAAATCCTAGGAGTATATATAGGATTCTGAGCCAGATTTATTCATTAGTTGCATTTCAATCTAGAGAAAAGCAGAATTCTCTCTCACGGATCTTCGGA
Source organism: Lactuca serriola (assembly GCF_051521515.1). Lineage (NCBI taxonomy): Eukaryota > Viridiplantae > Streptophyta > Magnoliopsida > Asterales > Asteraceae > Lactuca > Lactuca serriola. The sequence goes on from NC_136416.1 coordinate 150,413,066, forward strand.
CTTTCGTTCCAAAACGTAACTACTTCCATCTAGTTGTATTATAGAGCTTCTTATGTGCATAATAACATCGAAATCATATCAAAACATCAAGATTTAAGAGTTTACCGCCCAAGAACATCATGGACCGTAAACCATTTTATAAGGGACAAATGAGGGCCTAGTCCTTTCCTATTGATATGAAACTAGCTTAGACTCGTGTACTAATGCACTTAGGACTAGAAAACACCCAAGAACACCAATGGTAAGGTGTTTACGGCCCAAGAATTTCTTGGACCGTGAACTCCAAACTCAAGGGCCAAAAGGTACTCCAAAACCTCCTAAAGCCTTGGACAATAGCCTTGATTTACTCCTGGTTAATTTAGGGACTTTAAATCATCAAACACCCATCCCAAGGAGACATTTCAGCCATAATCTCCAAGGGTTTTGGTCCTTGGGCCGTGAACTCCTCAAAGGAGTGTATTAATGCCCTAAACCCTTCCAAGGATTAATCCACCAAGTAGGAATGCTTCTAGGGAACATATAAAGCTTCAAAGCACAAAATAACTTAAAGCTTAGGAGCTTACGGACGTAAACTCAAGGGTTTACGACCGTAAACTCCTTGTGTGTTGGTTCTTGGAGAGTAAACTCAAGGATAGGGTCCTTTGGAACCCTAAACCCACTAGCCTTGTCCTACAACAACTTAGATGCAATCCTTAGGGCTTATAACACTTATATAAAGTGTTTATCATGTTCTAGGATGTCTTAACATTTTCAATTAGTAGTTTAAGACTAATTGGGTGCATATATGTATGATTATATGTTCATTAGGATCATAGTGTGTGTACAAGTCCTCACTTGACACCTAACAATCCTACATCGTTCAATTCATCCAAACCACCATCTTCAGGTGAGTTCATACCCCTTAATAAATATTTTAAATGATTTTAAATGCTTTAATGGGGGGGGGAATACAAGTAGAAAACAACATGCTATAGAATCAATCACATGTGATTTATAACTGTGTTTTCATCCAACTGATTTCACATGCTTCAAAATGTGATGTATGAAATGGTTTTCTATCTCAAAAATACCTTGTTATCAAATGTATTACTTGTGAAATGTTTATTAAAATGACATTAAGTCATCGTTAATTATCGTTCAAAACTCTTAAATGTCTTACAAAACCATTTTCATCTCCTTAAACAAAACTATATCTATACACTTGTGTTCTTATATATGTATTGATATGATAGCTTTCATCCTTCATTCAGTTTCCCACACTCTTGTGTAGCAAGGGTGTATAACCCTGCTTGGACAAACAATTACCTTCCAGGTAACTATTATAGGGATAGTTAGGAGATACAAAACATTATTCCTATTACAAGGAATTACACTAGAGTCAGTTCATTCATGAGTCTACACTATACATTACATGTTACATGAATACATCTACATCGATACGCCTACATGAATACATTTACATATATGTAATTTTATTTGTATACACATACATGGATACTTGTTCCTAGATTCTATATGATGAGTTACTAGTACATACAATATGTGTAAATTGTTCTGCCTATCCTAATGCAAAAGGATAACTAGACGGGACTAACCATTCCGAACCCCACCTGTTAGCAATAGAGGTAATGAACATCTACGGATCCTACGGTTAATACTTATATTAGGAGTACCTTTACGAGACTAACCATTCCTTAAACCTGTTGCCAGCTACAGAGGAAAATGAACAATCTACGGATGTTCAAGGTTATACATTTCGGCAGTCGCGATGTCGTGTTTATCCTAATGCAAAAGGATAATACCTTTATGGTTATATTTTCCCTATTACTTTTATTTTGTGTTACATTCACATAAACGAGGAGGTAGACTCTATATTATTAATAGTAGTCATAAAGGGGAAAATCATCTTTGTTATAGCAAAACATTCGGGTCTTGGTAGAAGACTACATTTTATACTAGTAGGAAATATGGGATTTTCTAGGGTTTTCATACTTATATCAATTGTTTCATTCAAATATTTTTATAGCCTTCATAACAGATTTCCAAAGCAAGACAATGACACTTAAATACTTATAAATTCACCAGCTTTATGCTGATACTCGCTTTCAAAATAACTGGTATTCTCAGGTCACCAGTAGACAGGTACGATGGCCAGGTTTTGAGAAGACGGAGCACAGACAAGACTTGTCTTTTATTTTGATTACATATTTTGGTGTCTTATTACAATGAAAGAACACACATGTATTAAAACTTTACATTTAATTCAATGGATGATGTTGTTGCTTGTTTACTACTTTACACTGTTATGATACTTCACATGACGTCCTCCACCCCGGAACGTTTCCGCCGTTCTTGGTTTTGGGGTGTGACAATCGCCAACCGAAATACACCATTAGGCACCTTCCCTATCTTTCCAGAAGTACGACCTTTATTTCTTCCAGATCAGGAATCAACGGGCATGAAATGCTTAGCTGCAGGTTATGTCTGAACTGGGGCCTACCTCTTCTCATTCGCCTGCAACTCAATCTCAATTTCTCTCCTCCAGGAAAATGATTGCATCTATAAAAGAGAACTTTATTGCTAAGTCAACACAAACTCATGAATCTCAGTCTTGGGCATACTCAAGTATCATGACATCTAAACTTGCTCTGAAGTACCATACTCAGGGCAGAATAGGGCTATCTTAATAAACATCTTGATGATCTATGTCACTTATTATGTCGTCTAATTCAACGATACATACTCCTGGTCTAACCTCTTCCTCCTCCTCTCTCTCTCTCTCAAGAAATTTAAAGTACTCAACACAGAACATCTCAGTAAACTGTCCCACATCATCATGGCCTGCTCCGTAATAGAAAGACTTCGAGTGTAAAACTTCCACCAATCGTTCCCCCCAGTCGAAGAAGGTTCGGTGCAAACTTCACCTTCTGGTTCTCCGTACCTAAACATGTGTAAAAAGAGCCCTCAAACTTGGATATCCATCTCATATAAACAATAGGGTTCTTGAATCTGTCTCACTTTGGAGGCTTCGTGTTGTTGAACTCCTAGTACTGCATAGATCCTCCCCCTAAAGTCCTAAAGCTACGATGGTCGCAACGACTGTAGCGGTAGTAGCCTCACTAACGGAAGCATAACTCTCATGAAAACACTCGATCAAGGTGATCTTGCCAGACCCAAACACCTCCTAGTTTGCCTCCTTTATTGCCAAAGTCACCTAAGTAGTGACCAACTCATGGATCTCATTGTCACCCAAACCTAGCCTTTCTACGCCATCAACACATGATCCTCCTGAACCTCTCGTAGTCACCATACTGAAATTAAAATGAAACTCATTAGAAAATTTACATTATTCCCTAACATACTACTCAACCACACATTCCTTGTAACTTGTGACTTCCTAGATACGTGTATAGGTCCTGTGCTTCCAGCAGTATAGGCCCATACTGCGTTCCACACCTACCAGTATTTGTCTCAGAGGGTCGCCACGAATTTCTTAGGCCACTAAGCCCAAATCAACTAGGATATACATACACCCTATACTCACTCTCTCAATAGTCGCTATCAATTCCTTACTTTTGTTGGCACTCTAATAACCACATACATCTCATGAAACTTTCGCTAACTCTAAAGTTGCCTTGTCTATGTGAATCATACATCACACTAGATTCAATAGACAATTAAATAACTGATTTTACTCTAAGCCTACAACCAAACAAGGAACATGAAATAAAGCTAAATAGAGCATTCTCAAGCTATAAAATCTTAGTTATGTACAATCATGATGCATACAATAAACAACAACAATAATAATCATAGTTTCATATAGCATAACATGAAATCCCTAGGCTATCAGGCATCATAAATCTGGAAATTATATCATGCAACTCCTGAATATCCATATCCTATAAACTAGCATGTAGTTCCAACATATCAACAATATACATATAAAAGAGTATGGGTATCTTGGGGAATAACTTTTTCCTTGAGCTCCGACTGATTGTATGCATTACATCCTCTCCATTGGTTATTTAAAAGTATTTATGAAAAACCTTTTTGCAGACCCATAGTTTCAGTTTGGAATCACAAAAGGGTTCATCCAAATCCCTCAAAATAGAGCTCCGACACCAAACCTTAACATCCCAAAAACCAAAGTAGAAATTTTCATTTTTCAAAGTTATTTTTTTAAAACCACATGTAAATCAAACATTGTTTTTAAAATGTAGTAAAAAAATTAGAGTATCAAATAAGATCTCTCAACATAAAAATCCACAATATGATGTATACGAGCAAGCGTTTTTCCTTCCCCCAATCCTTCAGAGTACCTAAAGCATTTGAAATCCATAACAGTAAGACAAAGCTCAGTAAGTTTCCCAAAATAATCCACACAACAATATGTGTAACAACCAAATTTCTAGGTATAATTACCTTTATGAATATAGACATTTAAGACTTAAAATAAGACTTTGTAGTGGCCACGGCATGGTGACAGTGGCACCACGACGTGGCGGCACCCAAGTTAAATGTGCATTCTTCTTGGGTGTCATGACGTAGAAAGATAATGGTCATGGCATGGCAACCGTCTACATACAAACCCCTAGTTGTTCGGACCTTAGGCCCTATTTAAGGGGTGTGATGGCTAAGGTTTTCACACTCTCAGCCTCCATCACCTCCCTTTTGACCTAGAAGCATCCATAGCCTCTATTGTTGAGTTTTTGAAGTTTTCTGGTGATTTTTAGTGAGAAGAAGAAGGAACCCACTGTGAGAAGATCCAACAAGAAAGATCCTATTCCATATTCTAGCACATATTTTGGAAGATTAAGAGTGTTCAAGATCTAATATTTAGGTGTTTCTAGATCTAGACTTTTATGGCTTTTTCTTCATGTTTAGTTTACTTAAGGTGGTAGGATCTCATAAAGTTGGAAACTATATGGATCCTTGAGGTCAGATGTGATGGGTTTTGAGCATTCTAACACTCCTATGGTGTACATGCAACCCTAAATACCTTAGATCTATGTTTTCTCTATTATACATGCAGATATGAATATTCCAAGGTATGAACCTAACTAGCACACAAGCTTTGATACATGGGTAATAAAATAGATAGAATACATACCTAGTTGATGTAGCTTGACTCCATGAAGCTCGAGAGCCTAGTGCCCCAAGTGTGACACCTCAAATGGTTCACAAAACATCATCAACACATGGAAGAACCATGAGAAGAAGACACTCATGCTCAAATCGGCTAACCCTCATATATGTATCACTAGTACCAATTTCTTGAGCCAAATGGATCCTTATATAGTGTGCACATTAGGGTTACACCATGTAACCCATGACTTTACCCATTCCTTATGCTCCATGGGTTTTAACCTCCACGGAGTATCCATGGGTCACCACATGGGTTAAACCCAACATAAGGAATCATGGATCATAAGCCCATATATATATATATATATATATATATATATATATATATATATATATATATATATATATATATATATATATATATGAATGAATGATCTATACAATCAATCCCCGTATATTTAATTAGTCTCTTTTGATCACTAAATTAAGTCCAAATTTATTCTTGATAAATACTAATTAAATAACATGATTTCATATTAATATATTAGAACTTATAATATATTAATATGTCACAAATGTCCTCTTCTCACAAACGGTCTATCCAAATGTTCTGATGCCATGCAACCCAAATGGACCATGCCGAGTCGGGTCAAGTACATACCAATTATAGTTATGGACTTAGACACTAATCCAACAGTCTCCCACTTGGATAAGTCTAAAACTATTATTGAGTATGAATTCAAAACCTAACTGGCAATCGTAGCTCTCAAAAGCCGATGTCGAACTCTAACCTTGTCGATGAACTTTGACCTTTGTCAATGACTTGTCCATTAGATAAGGTGTAACATCCATCAATTTTACGCCAAATTTGAACTTTTTCAATCATAAGTAAAACCCAATGGTATTGTTTACAGAAAATGTTTTCAAATCATTATTCGATCAGAGTGTCCCAAAAGCCAAATCATAAGGATGAGGAGCGGTACGGTCATGCCTTCGCCTTGCCATGATCTCCTGAAGTACCTGAAACAATAATTGAAAACTCTAAGCCCGAGGGCTTAGTGAACTACCCCCAAAATACCAATACCACACCGATAATATCATATCAATGATAATCAATCAATCAACATGCATACTAGGCCATCGGCCTGACTGGACCGCCCTATAGGGCCTCCAGTCTAACTGAATCTATATCGAGCCTTTGGCATATGTGGGCCTACAGTCTCCCTGGACCGCTCATAGGGTATGTTGGCCTTCAGCACAAAGCAGGACCGCCTCAACCCAACCAACGAGCAAATAATCATGTGCGCATAACTAACACATACTGGCATATACAGACATCAAGTATATCTATCTTACTAATCATCAATCATAGCAATCTCTCATAACTAGAGCACCGACCTAGCAGTCCACTAACATAACAATCCCTAAGGATCATAAAAGCATACCATACTGTCTATCCTGATTCTGATCTATCAGATCATAACCGAATATATCATATCATAACCATAACAGCTAAAGGGCCGGCCTTGGTGCCTTAGACCCTTTTGGTATAGTGAGGACAACTCACCTTGCAGATGTCAACTCGGTAGATAAACTCCAACTCTCGGATCACTTGCCAAAGACTCCACCACCTATTACCATAATACGAATATACCCATAAGTCCTCAACCTTACAAGGTACTCCATAAACAAACTAGTCAATCCTTGGCCAAAGTCAAAGTCCTCAGTCAAGGTCAATATTCCATGTTGACTGTAACTCGCCGAGTACCCTCGGCTACTCGCTGAGTTCCTTGAAGTACTTTCCCACTCGCCGAGTCACCGGAGTGACTCCTTAAGTTCCTTCGATTTACGATAGAAACTCTATGGCCACTCGTCGAGTTTCCTTCATGCAACTCGAAGGATACGCACACATACATAACTTGGGGAAATCTCATCCGACTCGTCGAGTTGTTCATACCACTCGTCGAGTCTATGGCAATCTCCAACGGACTCGCCGAGTTGTTCTTCTAACTCGTCGAGTTCATGCTTATCTTCATATCACTCGCCGAGTCGACCATGCAACTCGCCGAGTCCCATCAGTCCTTTTTTTGCCAAACAGACTCAATTGAGCCATGCAGCAGCTCTAAACTACAGATCCAAGCTTATAAGGCATGCTTTTCACGTAAAGATGCAAACTCTACGTCCATGCATAGCTATAAAGGCTCCAAATGTCCAATCCAATCCCGTAATGGGGTTTCCTACCCAAGGAAGGTTTCATTCACGCCCAAACCATAAACTTTATGACTCTAGGACTTAAGATGGGACCAAATATGAAGTTACAACATCAGATCTAGCCCATAGTCCACGTTATCAACTCAAAGATCCATAAAAGCTCCAAACTCAACCAAAAGAGATCTACAAGGGAAAAGAAGTAAAGGTGGCGACTTGATACCTCTGGAAGATGCTAACTGAGGTAGATTCTTATTCCCACACTTTCCTTGCTCCAATTCCCTTGCCTTCCAAGTTCCTTCTCTCCAAAGATCTTCCTCCCAAGCATAATACACACAATAGAGCACCACACGAATTAGGGTTTCTTAAAAGCTCTGAAGAACTGTAAAGAGGCCAAGGGAGGCTTAAGCCTCTTTAAATAGGGTGCAAAACCCCGGGATTTAGGGTTTCATCTGCTAGCTCCTCCTCGTCGAGTCCCTTCATGGACTCGGCGAGTAAGTCACTAAACACGCGATCCCACCTCGCTGCTACTCGACGAGTAGTGCAACCAACTCGTCGAGTAGGTCTTAAAACCAAAGAAACTCTCATTTAAATCAATACCTGAGAATCAAGGAGTTACAAATATCCTCCACTTGAACTATACTTCGCCCTCGAAGTCCTCTGTAATAAACAATGTCGGGTAGTGATCGCGCATCTCCGCCTCCGGCTCCCATGTCCACTTAGATCCCCTCCGATGTTCCCACTACACCTTCACTAAAGGTATTTCCTTGTTCTGTAAAATCTTCTTCTTCCTTTCCAAGATGGCTACAAGCCTCTCCACGTAATTCAGGTGCTCATCAACTTGAATATCATCCAACGATACTACTGCCTCCAGGTCCATGATGCATTTTCGTAACTGTGAAACATGGAATGTGCTGTGGATCCGGCTAAGCTCCTCCGGAAGCTCTAGCCTATAAGGCACTTTGCCAACCCTGGCAATGATCCTGAACGACCCAATATAACGGGGGACTAGTTTTCCCCTCTTCTTGAAGCGGATCACACCCTTCCAGGGCAAGACCTTCAGGAGTACCATGTCACCCACCTGAAATTCCAACTCAAATCGGTGTCGTTCGACATAACTTTTTTGCCGACTCTCAGCGGTTTACAATCGATGTCTAATCTGCTATATCTTTTCGATAGCTTGCAGAACTACCTCTATCCGACCCATCACCCTGTGCACAATCTCACCCCAACAGAATGGGGTTCTACATTTCCACCCATACAAGAGCTCAAAAGGCGGGGCGCTAATACTGGAATGATAGCTATTGTTGCAGGCGAACTCTGCAAGCGGTTGGTGGGAATCCCAACTCCCACTGAACTCAATGACGCACGCCCTCAACATATCCTCTAGGTTCTGAATGGTCCGCTCAATCTGCCCATCGGTTTGCAGATGGAATGCCGTACTAAAATGCATCCGCGTACCCAGTTCCTCATGGAAATTCTGCCAGAAGCAGGAAGTAAACCTGACATCCTGATCGGAGACAATGGATACTGGGAATCCATGGCGAGAGACTATCTCGCTAACGTACATGTCGGCCAATTTATCAGTCGACGAACTCTCCCGTATGGCCAAGAAATGGGCACTCTTGGTCAATCAATCCACGATGACGCATATAGCATCAAACCCCTTCGTCGTCCTCGGCAAATTCCTAATGAAGTCCATCGTGATCTGCTCCCATTTCCACATGGGAATCTCCAGAGGCTGCAGCTTACAATGCGGCCTCTGATGCTCAACCTTGACCATCCTATAGGTCAAGCACCTCTCCACGTACCAAGCGATTTATCGCTTCATACCAGGCCACCAATAACTCAAACTCAAATTGCGGTACATCTTGGTGGCCCCCGGGTGAATGGAAAATTGAGACTTATGAGCCTCCTCCATCACTGTCTGGCGGACCCCTCCGGACATCGGAACCCAAACCCGACCGTATCGAGTCAATAATCTACGGCTATCCTGAACAAACCGGGCGCTCTCGCCCTTAATTCTCTCTAACTTCCAGTTCTCCAATCTCATACCCTCAACCTGAGCATCCCTAATCAAGCTCACAAGTGAGGAATCCACCGCTATCCTCATACACTTTGTTGGGGTAGAAGACCCAGCTGACTTACGGCTCAAAGCATCCGCAACCACATTCGCTTTACTAGGATGGTAAAGGATCTCACAATCATAGTCCTTGACCACTTCTAGCCACATGTGTTGCCTCATGTTCAGGTTCGACTGATCCATGATGTGTCTCCAACTCTTGTGATCTGTATATATAATGCATCGGACCCCGTACAGATAATACCTCCAAATCTTGAGAGTGAAAACTGTTGGATTACTGTCTAAGTCCATAACTATTTTTGTATGTACTTGATCCGATTATGAGCATGGTCCTTTTGGGTTGCCTTCACCATAGCAATATGTAGGATGAATTAAGGAGAGAAAGGTTTAATTATGATTTATTAATATATTATGAGAATAATATAATAAAGGAGAAATCATATTGTTTAATTAATATTAGTCAAGAATTAATAAAGAATTAATTTTGTGGCTAAAAGAGATTAATTAAACTTAGGGGACTGGAATTGTAATTATAAGATAATTGCAATTGGGCTATGGATCACCTTGGAATAATAGGTTGGATGAATTCTATGGGGAAGCCCATTAGAAATCGTCCAAGGCATGTTCCAGAAGGGGTCCATTGATTGCTTAGGGCTTAAGCAGTCAAATTAGGGTTTCCTTGTTAGATAAACCCTAATTGGCTACCAATTTAAGGAGCCCCTAATCCCCAAAAACGTGGTGACTAAATCCTTAGGGTTTCATGCACGATTTTGGTGCTCCTCTCTCCTCCCTCTTCATCCAAGTTGTTAGTGGTGTTTGTGACTCCATTAGAGGTGCAACACTTGAGGCACTAAGCTTTCTAAAGCCAATCAAAGCAAGGAATTTATTGTTATTGCTACATAACAATCAAAAGTAATCTCTAAACCCTAATTTCAGTTATAGTTTATTAGATCTAGGGTTCATAGCTTTGGATATTCAATTGCATGTTCATTATACAAACTAGATCTAAAAGCTATTAGGGTTTGCATGTACACCATAGGAATGATGTTTTGCTCAAAACCCATCAGTGGTATCGGAGCCTAGGGTGTTCTTCTATTGTATTTGATGCAAAATTATGTTTTTAAAGCTAAAAAATTTGTGAATTTCACAGTTTGTTCACCTCGTGAATTCAGTATGACAGTAGATTTTCGAATTAAACCAGACTCATGTCGTGAACACAGTGTATTCACCTCGTGAATTCAGCCTGACAGCATGATTTCGAAAATTTTGCCTTCATTTGCTTTGGATAATTACAATAAATTGTTTTTTTCAAAAAAAAATCAGATTTTTTAAGTTTGGTAATTGATATCCTAATCAAATTATTAGATAATTGTCAAATTTAAGTAATTACTTGTTTTATATGATAAAGATTAATCATTTGTATTTTTGATTTGAATTATCTTGTAAGAAATTAAATTAGGTCAAATTTAGATAATTCAAATTATTTGATTAATTTAATTATTTGTAATTTGATCTAGATAGTTTTGAAAAGTTTCAAAACTTTCCCTAAAGTTTTGGAATTTATATTTTTGATTATAAAGTTTAATTTTGAAATATTTAAATTCTAAACCCTAATGTTATGAAATGTTTCAAAACTTGCCCTCAAGTTTTGGAATTTAAAATTTTGATTAATAGTTTAATTATGTAATATTTAAATTCTAAAACTCTAGTATTTTGAAAAGCTCAAATTACACCCTCATGGTTTTGTTAAGTAAATTAAAGGTTTAATTAAAAGAGAAAGTTAATAAAACCACCTAGTATTTTAAAACTGTAAAATACACCCTATAGTGTATATATATATATATATATATATATATATATTATATTTGTATATATATATATATATATATATATATATATATATGAGTAAAGAGTCAGTCTTACCATTAGTAGGCCTCATTCATGAAGCTGGTCTATAAGGGGTGTTTAAGGAAATTGCCTATAAAATGGCGATTGAATGGGTATCCACTCTTGCCCACCGCACTCTTGACTAGTGGAGGGTCGTTAGCCGTACGGGTAGGATAGGACAAAAACCTTCCATTAGTATAATGAAGTACAAAGTAACTAAATGTTTTTTTTCAAATTCCCAAATCATAGTTACTTTAGGCAAAATGTGAAATTGTATGCTAATCAATGGAATGACACTTTGTACCCTTGCCGAGACGTTAGTGGAGCATGTGTGGTTAACTGGCACACTAATTTGGGTTTAGCATTGGTAGCGAAGGGTGACTCGATGTTTATCATAGATCAATGGAGCATGTGTGGCTAACCGGCACATTGATTAGGTGATAGTAGCATTGAGTGCACCACGTGATTCGCATTCACACCTTGTTTGTGATCCTCGGCATCGCAGTCGCAAATAGTAGGGCATAATAGAGATTAAACATGCCATTGAAAAGTTCAATGAATCTCAAAAGATCTAGGAGTTTCAATTCATTTAAAACTTAAATGTTCTTTTTCGTTTTTCATGGTGGAAATTGGTAAATCGTCATTTACCTACCTTCAAATATTCTGCAACTAGATTACGACATCCCTCTTCTAGGTTGTAGAATATTATGAAGGATCCTAGCCTTGATGTTTCATTTGGGTGTTACATCAAGGATTCTAATCAACTTGAATTGAATTTCTCCCATTTTGTAGATGTCTGAATCTAAAAATGGTCTTCCCAAATCCCATGGAACAAGCTTTCCAAATGGAGATGATATTCCATGATATGAACGAGGAACCAAATATCATGCTTCACTTCCTCCACCTCCTCCAATTATTCTTCCTGGCCCACAAGTTCGAAGGCTTGAAAAGTTAAAGCTCACGCAAGCCCTTTTAGCAAGTAAACACGAAGATGGGAAACCTATGTGTGCACACGTCTTAGAGATGAAGTCACACATTGACAGGTTAAGGATGTTGGGTGTCGATATTTCAGGTGAGTTGGCTGTTGACTGGGTTCTTTAGTCACTTCCTGAATCATATAGTGAGTTCGTTAGAGAGTACTATATGATGGACCATGACGTGACCCTCATTGATCTCACATATTTGCTTATAGCTGCTGAATCAACAATCATTTGGCGAGCTGGTCAAGCAAATTTGTCTGGTGAATCAAACTCCCAAACTTCAATGGACATTGAAAATGGTGACATTGGAGATCCAGAAAAGGTAAATTCTGAGATAGTTCCATGTGCCATTCCCAAGGAGTCCATTTGCTTTTATTGCCAAGAGAAGGGGCATTGGAGACGAAGTTGCCCTGTTTACCCTTGAGATCTAAGAGATGGGAGAGTCAAGACGTATGGCTCTACTTCAGGTAAAATCCAATAACTAACTCTATAAGTTCCTATTCTTTGATTTTCAATACATGATGTGATAAGATTAAATTTTGATGTTTTGTAGGATCGAAGAAAAGAGAGGAAGCTTAAGGGAAGAAGTAATTTGAATATGATCATGAAGAAATGGATTTCGATCGCATTGCTTGACGATCGGATTTTTGAGCTACTACTTTAGAGTTAGAATAGATTGCTTAGAAATTTAAATAACATTGTTTTCATTTGAATTGCATTGTAAGGACAAGTTTTTCCGCAATAAAATGAATTTTGATTTCGTCTTATTTATTTATCCGTCAATGGCATATGTGAAAATGGATGTTTATGTATTTCTAATTTTAGAAATGTTGAATTGGATGTGATTCTTGATTATGTTATTTCTGAAATGTCGAGGATTTACCAAATAGGGAGAGTTTCTCATCGCCCAAGTTTCAATTGGACAAAAACTTGGAATCATGCAACATGCATTGCGTGATGAATGAGAAACTTCATATTTGGAAATTAGACTAAATCTTTGGCAAAGTGTCAAGTGAAGGACTTAGAGATCAAGTACACTAGGTTGTACGTTGATCAAATCCACCATAAGAGTGATAAAGATTCGTCATGATTTACTAAAGTTTAGTAAATATGATTATACTTATAAGATTAAGTATAATTCTAAGTTGGGTGAAATAGTTTCAATGAATAGCAGAACGAATAAGGAAGAATCAAGTAGGTAGAAAGATAAAAGTTTCTCCATTCTAAGAAGAAGGGAGAGTACCTTTTATTGTGTTTTATGATAAGTCTTAATGATTAAGAACCATATCTCAATTGATCCTCTAGACAAGTCTTAGTACATTTGTATGTCAAAGAAGAGGAATCGAGAATTGTGGAAATGGTTAAATCAAGAAGTCAATCATACTTCATTCCAATATCAAGTCAATCATACTTCATTCCAATATCAAGTCATAGAGTTATACTCCAAGATTGTGAATTGAGTGACACGTCTTTAGTAGGTTTATAACACTCAACAAATGTGGAATTGGAAAAAGTCTTCTTATTCCTACACATTTGAGATTTGTAAGTTGTGGTGTCTTGGATAAGACAAAGACCAACTAGAACCAATTATGCGAAGTGATAGTCTTGATAAAAACTACACTAACTCTTGAATATTTTTTTTGTCAAGGAATGTTTCTTGACAAGAGAATCTTATATGTCAAGGAGTCAGTGGGAGTCTTAATGGTCTTGAAAGGTTTCAAGAAAAAATCAAGAGTTAAACATAGTTGATTATCACTAGCACACGACTTGAGGTTTAAAGCCTATCGTGGATGACATACTCTTTTTTTCTGTGCCATTCCCATTAAGTTAATTATGCATGTGAGTTCTATGAGTTCTCCTTTTAGTACATAAAGACAAAGCACCTTGATCAATGGAAAGTACATTAATATGAAAGGGTGATTTGCTTGGAAGACATGGTGGACATTCATGTTACCATGAGGCAAGAAACCAAGATTGAACAACTTTAATCCATATGAGTTAGATTTGTCACAAACATTGTCTTATGATTGTTGGATTTGACAAATTCACATGGATAGGAACACATACACTTTAAAATCTATGTGTCATAAGATTTCTCTCCATCATGAAAATGATTGTGAGGAAATGATTTCACTAAGAGAGATTTTAAGAAGATTGCAATTGTGAAAATTGTGTTCTCAAAATTCGATTATGATTACGGCATCCCTTTTCATAGTTCGAATTGTGAGATTTGGCAATTAGTCTGAACATTTGGGACTTAGTAACATAAGTTCCGAATTTCTTTAGACGCACATGTGAGCTTTCTAAGGCAAAGGTGTATGAGGTTAAGAAGCTTAGATAAAGGCTTATCAAAGAATCAGGTATTTAGAAATATGAACTTAAAGAATTCAATAAGCATTGTTTTCTGAAAGTTAAGATGTTTTCTAGATATATGTCAAAGCTAGTGGGAGCATAAGTGTTATGCTTGTATGGTAATAATCATCGTGTTAGTGGGAGCATGATTATTATTTCAAGTATTGCAGTATTAATTATAGAAAACAAAGATTCACTTTGCAAAGTTGCAGGGGTTGAAAAATTGTTTTGCTATAATTAAGGGAAAGAATATTATACTTCATTTCAAATCTAAAGGCTTAGATTGTGGAATTTTCATCAAATTTAGTCAAATATATATGAATGTTGTGTTGGATTGGTTCAAAATGAGGAAATTCTATATATGGAAAGGATAATTGCATTCTCAAAATTTGGTTATGATTACGGGATCCCTTTTCATAATCAAAATTGTGAGAACATGGCAATTAGAAATATTATAGCAAAAGACTGGTAAAGTATCACGTCTTCATGTGAGACATTATGAATCGTGTTCCGTACGCTTCGGTTATAGGATCGATTGCATATGCTATAATGTTTGATCATTCTAAAATTTTCCAAATGCTTAACGCATTAAGAGGGAAAAGGACTAGAACGGTTTTGGGTAAAATAATTAAACAACTATCAAAGGACGATCTCAAGGTTCGCCAAGGATTTGTTGCTTTTGAGTAGTTGGAAGTATAGTATTAGATGGACCATGTTGACATTATTCTGAATAAATAAGACTCTATTTAGAATGAGTTGTCATATGGCACATATGGAAACGTTTCCATATTGGGAGTTGGATATTGAGAGTCTATGGCTAGATTAGAAACTTTTATGCAAGAAGGATGTTCAAAGGAATGTACTTTGAATGTGAGACTTCGCTCTATGGAATTGTCTTGTAACAATCTCCGATAGAATACCTTGGAATTTCATTAGCCAAGTCTTGGTGACTTTTGTGCTATGACATTAGGAAAGGATCATTACATAAAATGTTAGAATCTGACATATTCCAAAAGTGACAAGAATTTGTTATTCTTACACTAATGATGAGGATTGGGAATTGTGAAATGAGTTTCATTGGAAAGGTTTTCAATTGATCTATTTCACAAAGTAAGGATCATAGGTAACATAGTGTGCATGCTCGGAGCATGGGACAACTATTGTTGTAATTCAAGTAATAAGTTGATTATCCGAAACACTGAACAATAAATAATGAGTAGTCATTATGGTGCTTAAATAAAAGGTGTTTTATTTACGCTCAAAAGTTTTGGGGCCATATAGGATTAAGTATTATCGTTGTGTTTCATTTTGTATGTTTTGACTTTCAGAATAACTGGGTTATTCGAACCTCCACAGTCAGTCATACATTGGAAGTAGGTATGAAGGAAGACTGTCATGAATCTGTCTGTAGATTGTCTAAAGTGTTTAGACATAGCACAAGTTTGCTGTAGAGTTCATGAGTGCTTTGATAAGATTAAAGTATTGGGTTAAACCCACGCTCACTTGAATCACTTCATGGATTTATCACGGGTGATTAGTGAGACGATAACATACTATATTCTTGAAACCAAGACGTGTGAGTTGTTATTTGTTGGTCGGTTGCACATTGATGACAAGTAAACGCACCAGTAACTTGGTGTTATAAAACTTATGGTTGTGTGTGATTCGATTAGTATGTGCTAGCGAGAATTTGAGTCAAAGTTTATCCATTCCTTTAACCCATAGTGGGATAAAAGCGATATATGTGGGCCCCTCGATGATTTGGTGATGACACCCTAAGCGCTTGGCCAAGCCAGAACTAAGTTGATGTGTTCTATTCTAGTCTGTTGTCAGTCGTCATAAATCAGATGTCGGGAAACAATACATAGACAGAAAGAATGATTTAAATCCATGTCTCGTGTCTATATGATATCTTGAGAATGGAGGAGTATATAATCCCTTATCTAAAGGACACGCTATCTGATAAGATCATAGTTGACAGCGGCTTTTGAAAGCTACGATTGCTGATCAGGTTCTGAAGTTTCACAAAATAGTTATTAGACTTATCCAAGTGGGAGACTATTGGATTAGTGTCTAAGTCCATAACTATTTTGGTATGTACTTGACCCGATTATGAGCATGGTCCTTTTGGGTTGCCTTCACCATAGCAATATGTAGGATGAATTAAGGAGAGAAAGGTTTAATTATGATTTATTAATATATTATGAGAATAATATATTAAAGGAGAAATCATATTGTTTAATTAATATTAGTCAAGAATTAATATAGAATTAATTTTGTGGCTAAAAGAGATTAATTAAACTTAGGGGACTGGAATTGTAATTATAAGATAATTGCAATTAGGCTATGGATCACCTTGGAATAATAGGTTGGACGAATTCTATGGGGAAGCCCATTAGAAATCGTCCAAGGCATGTTCCAGAAGGGGTCCATGGACTACTTAGGGCTTAAGCAGTCAAATTAGGGTTTCCTTGTTAGATAACCCTAATTGCCTACCTATTTAAGGAGCCCCTAAGCCCCAAAAACGTGGTGACTGAATCCTTAGGGTTTCATGGACGATTTCGGTGCTCCCATCTCCTCCCTTTTCATCCAAGTTGCTTAGTGGTGTTTGTGACTCCATTAGAGGTGCAACACTTGAGGCACTAAGCTTTCTAAAGCCAATCAAAGCAAGGAATTGATTGTTATTGCTACATAACAATCAATGGTAATCTCTAAACCCTAATTTCAGTTATAGTTTATTAGATCTAGGGTTTAAAGCTTTGGATATTCAATTGCATGTTCATTAGACAAACTAGATCCAAAAGCTATTAGGGTTTGAATGTACACCATAGGAATGATGTTTTGCTCAAAACCACCGATCCCAACTCAAGATCGTGCGTAGGGTATCTCGTCTTATGCGGATTCAGCTGCCGTGATGCATAAGCTATCACTCGTCCCCTCTGCATCAGGACTGCCCCCAAGCCCGAGATGGATGCATCACAAAATACTACAAAATCCTCGACTCCCTCGGGGAGTGTTAACACCGGCGCCTCGCATAAACACTGTCGGAGGGTCTCAAACGCCCTCTGCTGCTCAGGGCCCCACCGGAAGTCCACCCCCTTCCTCGTTAAACGAGTGAGGTGTACTGCAATATTTGAGAAATCTCGAATGAATCTCCAGTAGTACCCTACTAAACCCAAGAAACTCCTGATGTCTGAGGGGGATTTCGGAATCTCCCACTACATCACTGCCTCCACCTTGGCCGGATCGACCAAAATCCCTTCCTGGTTAACGAGATGTCCGAGGAACTGGACCGCTCGTAACCAAAACTCACACTTCGATAACTTGGCATATAGTCGTTCTCGCCGCAGAACCTCTAGCAGCTCCCTAAGATGCTCATTGTGCTGCTCTCGGGTCTTGGAATACACCAAGATATCATCAATGAACACAATGACCGAGCGATCGAGCATCGGTCTGTAGACTCGGTTCATCAAATCCATGAACACTGCCGGCGCGTTGGTGAGTCCGAGCGGCATCACCACAAACTCATAATGACCATAACGAGTCCGAAACGCGGTCTTCTCCACATCTTCCTCCCTCACCCTGAGCTAGTGATATTCGAATCTCAAATCGATCTTAGTGAACCAAGATGCACCCTGCAGCTGATCGAAATGATCATCTATCCTCGGGAGTGGATAACGGTTCTTCACCGTTAACTTGTTCAACTCCCTATAATCAATGCACATCCTGTGCAAACCGTCCTTCTTCTTGACGAAGAGGATCGGTGCTTCCAAAGGTGCTTACCCAGCAGCTCCGGTAGCTGAGATGACAGCTCCTGCATCTCAGGCGGTGCCAGACGGTACGACGCCTTGGAGATAGGGGTCACACCCGGCATTTGATCAATCCTGAACTCAATCTACCTCTCCGGAGGCACTCCGGGTAACTCCTCCGGAAACACATCAGCAAACTCCCTAACCACCAGGACCTCTAAAACTAAGGGCTGCTCCCTAACCTGCGTATCCACCACATGCGCTAAATAACCAGCACACCCATGCTGAATATACTACCGAGCCCTGGCTGCCGAACAAAACTTTGATCCAATCCTTGTGCCCTCGCCATATACCACCAGTTCTCCCCCACTTGGGGTTCGAACCACCACTCGCTGTCCCTCACAGTCAATCATGGCATTGAACCGACTGAGCCAATCCATCCCTACTATCACGCATACTTCCCTCATGGGAATAGGAATCAAGTCTACCAGGAAGGATACCTCGAAAATCTCCAACTCGCATCCCCAGTAGACAGAAGAAGCAGAAACCCCATGCTCTTTGGCGATTGAAACTCCCAACGAACACTCAAGCTCATCCACCGGCACACTGAACGCTCTACTGAAATCCTGAGATACAAACGACCGACTCGCCCCCGAGTCGAATAATACCAAAGCAGGCAAAGAATTTACTAAATATGTACCTAAACACAGGTACAACCAATAAGCATAACACATATATAATAATTGAAACAGAAAAAAATAGAAACATACCAGCAACCACATCTGGTGCTGCCTTGGCCTCCTCGGTCGTAAGCTGGAAGGCACGCCCCTAAGCCTTTGGACGCTCCACCTTGACTCGCCTCCCATCCCCAGTCCTCAAAGTAGTCGATGCGGAACCCTGTGCCGGCTTGGCAGCGAGCTGCAGATAGTTGGTCTTCACGTGACCAACCTGAAAACAATGGAAACAAATCCTCATATTTGCTGGAGGGGCGGACTGGCGACAGTCTTAGGCATAATGCCCCTCCTTGCCATATTTGTGGCAACCACCTCCCGCTTGACAAACCAAAGAATGACCCCGACCACACTTTCCAAAAGCACGACTCTGCTGACCCCCGGTCTGAGTATCAACAGTCTTAGATCGCTTAGGTGCCAGTTGAGACTGTGCCGGAACCTGACTCAGCTCCCTCAACAGTTCAATCTCTAGCTCATGCCACCTCACGACTTCTTGAAGATCCAAGAGGGTATCACAACGCTGTGTAGCCACAAACTATCGAATATCTGTCTTGAGCATACTCAGATAACGAGTCATCTGAGACTGTCCTGAAGCAAACTCCGGGTAGAACATAGCCGTCTCCGTGAGCATACGAGTAATCTCCATCACAGGCACCCCATCCTGCCTCAGTATAAAAAACTCCTGAGCCATCCGCTCCCGCTCAACACGTGGAACATAGCAGGTGCGGAACATATCCCGGAACTGCTCCCAAGTAACAGCATCTCGCTAGTCATCAGTGTACGGCCCTGTCATCAATCTCCACCAGTCCTTTGCCCCGAGCCTCAGCAAGTTCAGGGCACACCTGACCTTCTGGTCTGCAGGACATGAGCATGTGAAAAAAAATCCCACCATGTCAGATAACCACCTCATAGCCTTATCACTTCCTGTGTACCATCAAATGTCGGGGGCTTCGTGTTATCGAAGTCCTGGTACTGGAAAGCCCTGTCGGCTCCTCCTCCAACCCCTACCGTTGTTACAGCTGATGTGGCTGTAGCGGCTGCTGTCTCTGCCAGAGTTGCATATCGCTCATTAAAATACTCAACCATCGTGGTCTTAATCGACCTAAACATCTCCAGCAGTTGTGCTCGGAAAGCCGCAACAACCTCATCGTGCAGAATCTCTGTGATCCTGGCATCCAACTCCTTTGTCCCTATCTATACCACGGGCTCAGGTGCTACCGGCACCTCCGACCCTCCGTCTCCCGATCCTAATCCTGATCCTGATCCTGATACGGATCAAGACCCAGCAGTAAAACGTCTCGTCACCACCGTACTGAAAAATACTCAAGACATCAGATAAACAACATAATATCGGGAGACCAAAACCCACAAACCCTAGGGGTTGTGACTTCCTTGCTACACGTATGGGTCCTATGCTTTTAGTAGTACGGGCCCATAATACCTTCCACACCTACCCATATTTGTCTCAAGTATCACCACAACACCCTAACATTATCATCCATATAATATGCGCTCAACCCTCACTCCTAAAGGAACATCGCCTATCTCGCAACTGATCTCATAGCTCCTCACAACTCACACATCCATGAAACTTCCATCAACCCCTGCATTGCTAGTGCATGCTAGTCGCACATAACACTGGACCAATAGACTTTCAAATATCCAATCCTATCCGAAGAATGAATCCAACATTCTCAGGCTATAAGATCTTGATTACGCACAACCGTGATGCATACACTAACTGTTGGATAAGGTGTCTAAGTCCATAACTATTTCTGGTATGTACTTGACCCGACCCGGCATGGTCCATTTGGGTTGCATGGCACCATGCAATTGGATAGACTAAATGAGAGAAATAACACTTGGAGATTATTAATATATTATAAGTTCTAATATATTAATAATATTATTTAATTAGTTGATCAAAGAATTAATTTGGAATTAATTAAGTGATCAAAGGATAACTAATTAAATATATGGGTTGGTTATGTAAATCATCCATATCTTGTATAGTGGGCTAAAAGGCTCCATGGATTATCAAGTTGGGTTCTACCCATAGGATGCTCCATGGATGCTCCATGGGAGTTACAAACCCATGGGTCATGGAAATGAAGAGTCATGACACATTAGGGTTTACATGGTGTAACCCTAGATGTGCCAACACTATATAAAGATCCCATTCTCCACCAAAATCGGTTGGACATAAGAAACTAGAGGGCTTGGCCGATTTTTGAGAAGTGTGTGTTATCTCAAGAGTCTTTCCAAGAACATTTGGTGTTGTGTGAAGCATTTGAGGCATCACACTTGGGGTGCTAGGCTCACAAGGTTTCAAGGAACACAAGCAACAACAAGGTAAGTTATTCTATCTATGATTCAAGTTAAAATTGTTCCCCATGTATGCTAGATAGGAATATAGCCTTGGAATTCAACTTTGCATGATAATTAGACAAACATAGATCCAAGGTTATTAGGGTTGCATGTACACTTAGGAAGTGTTAGAATGCTCAAAACACATCAGTGGTATCAGAGCCTAGGCTTGTTTGTTTGTTATTTGTGCTTAAAAGTTGAAAAAAGTCGAAATCTTGCTGTCTGACTGATGGACTCGGCGAGTCCATGGGGAGGACTCGTCGAGTTCATGTGTATCTTCAACCTACTCGGCGAGTAGGTTTATGCACTCGGCGAGTAGGGTCGACAGAGTGCAGAATTTCGACTTGTGTTGCTGGAAATGGATTAGAATCATTACCCTAAAATGTTTTGGTACTTGAAAACTTGTTTTAGAAGGTGTAATGTCTTTTCTAACTCATTTACAACAACTAGTTATCAAAATTACAAAGATTAAATGTGATTTTGATTCTTGAAAGTGTTCATATTCATATTCTTGTTCTTATGATGTTTAGATGATCATAGGAATTATTTGTAACCTATGTGGTAGATTAATTCATGATCATAATGTGTTTTAATGGAGTCCATAACTTGTCCTCAAGTTATGGAAAACCAAAAGTCTCTTGGATTAAAAACCATTAAAAGAACACAAGAGTTAGGAAAAATGAAAAGTCCTCATTTTATTACTCTATTAAACTCATAAGTTACAAGAAATGAAAAGTTTTGAAAGTTTACAAAACTTGCCCTCAAGTTTTGGAACAAGTAAAGTTAAGTTAAAACTTCAGTTCCAACCCCTAGAATTTTAAAAGTTAAAATTCAACCCTTATACTTATATTATTATGATTTAATAATTATATATATATATATATATATATATATATATATATATATATATATATATATATGTATAAGAACAAAGTCGTCTTACCGCTAGTACGCCTCATTCACGAAGCCGGTCTATAAGGTGGGTATAAGGTTGTTGCCTATAAAATGGTGACTTAATGGGTGTCCACTCTCACCCACCGCTTGCTTGATCGGTGGAGGGTCGTTAGCCGAACGGGTAAGACAAGGACTTATTAATTCTCATTCAAAGTATGATGAATATTATAAAGTAACTAAATGTTTTATTAAATTCCCAATCTTAGTTACTTTAGGAAAAATGTGAATAAGGTGCTATTCCATGAAATTACACTTTACACTTTGATTAAGTCGTTGGTGGAGCGTGTGTGGTTAACCGGCACACTAACTTGGACTTAACAAGGTAGGTAAAGGGTGACTTAGGGTTTATTATAGTATCGATGGAGCGTGTGTGGTTAACCGGCACATCGATTGAGTGATAAACTTTAAGGGTACCAAGTGATTTGCATGGTTACTTCACACCTCGTTTTGTGATCCTCGGTATCCCAGTCACAAAACTTGGAGGGCACACTCGAGATTGAAACATGCCTTTGAAAAGTTCATTGAATCTCAAAGAATCTAGGAATTTCTAAGAACCATTCAAAAACCTAATACTAAAATATTGCGGTTTTCGTGGTGGAAATTGGTGAATCGTCATTCACCTACCTTTCAAATATGATATAGCTTAGATTACGGCATACCTCTTCTAAGTTATATTATATTGTGATTGGATCCTAGCCTTAATACTACATTTGGGTGTTTTATTAAGGACTCTCTTATATCTAAACTAATCTTGTCCTCTTTCCTTCAGATGTCTTTCAACAATGCTTCTGGCTCTAATCCTAATGGCTCCTTTACCCTTATGAACTTGTGTGGGAAAGTCACCTTTGATGGATCCAACTTCAATGAGTGGATCAGAAACATCAGGATGATTACCCGCTACGAGGACAAAGAATATGTCCTTGACAAGGAGCTTAAGGAGATTGATGAGTCCACTGCAACTCCTCAGGAGATCGCTGAATTTCGGGCACATGAAAGGGATGCTACGAAAGTAGCTTGCATCATGACGGCCACGATGACAGCGGAACTCCAAAAGTCTTATGAGGATTTCTACCCTTATGACATGCACCAAGATTTGATGGAAAGATACCATCAAAGTGCAAGACAAGAGAGGTATGAAATCATCTGCTCCATGATAACAACCATGATGAAGGACGGGGAATCCGTCACGAGCCGCATGCAGAAAATGCAAAGGTATGTGGATCGTTTGCTGAAGCTTAATGTGAACTTCCCGGAGGATCTTGCAATAGATATTATTTTGCATTCCTTACCATCGTGCTATGATCAATTCCGCATGACATATCACATGAACAAGGAAGAAGTCACCCTCAGCAAACTTCAGGGACTTCTCAAGACCGCAGAATCAGGTCTTAAGGGGAAGTTGGTTTCTATCACTCCTACTCAAAACTCTACTCCGGTTTTGGCAATCGGGAAGAATCGATGGAGGAAGAGAAAGAGATCTTCGAAGGGTACCAAGGCTCGGACCCTTGATGGCTCTTCTTCAAGTGGAACCAAGAAAGGTTTCATTACTCCTTCTTCTGACCCAAAAGAGGCTGAATGCTTCTTTTGCCATGAAAAAGCTCATTGGAAGCGGAACTGCCCAAAATACCAGCAAGATGTGAAGGATGGGAAAGTTAAACCCAACCATGCAGGTATTTACACTATCATTTCTAATAACTCATCCCATTCTAATTCTTGGGTCCTTGATACCGGGTGTGGTATTCACATTTGTTGTGACTTGCAGGGACTAAGAAGAAGTGAGGATGTGGAGCAAGGAAGGATAAACTTGATCATGGGGAATAGGAAAGCTATACCTGTTACCAAGATTGGAGTTTATACTTTATCGCTAAGTAGTGGGTTTAGTTTAGATCTGAATAAGTGTTGTTATTCGCCAGGAATGGCAAGAAATATTCGATCAGAGTGTCCCAAAAGCCAAATCATAAGGATGAGGAGCGGTACGGTCATGCCTTCGCCTTGCCATGATCTCCTGAAGTACCTGAAACAATAACTGAAAACTGTAAGCCCGAGGGCTTAGTGAACTACCCCCAACATACCAATACCACACTGATAATACCATATCAGTAATAATCAATCAATCAACATGCATATTGGGTCATCAGCATGACTGGACCGCCCTACAGGGCGTATAGTCTAACTGAATCTATACCGAGCCTTCGGCATGACTGGACCACCATGCGGGCCGACAGTCTCCCCGGACCGCTCATAGGGTATGTTGGCCTTCAGCACAAAGTAGGACCGCCTCAACCCAACCAACGAGCAAATAATCATGTGCGCATAACTAACATATACTAGCATATACAGACATCAAATATATCTATCTTACTGATCATCAATCATAGCAATCTCTCATAACTGGAGCACCAACCTAGCAGGGCACTAACATAACACTCCCTAAGGATCATAAAAGCATAGCATACAGTCTATCCTGATTCTGATCTATCAGATCATAACTGCATATATCATATCATAACCATAACAGCTAAAGGGTCGGCCTTGGTGCCTTAGACTCTTTTGATATAGTGAGGATAACTCACCTTGCAGATGTTGACTCGGTAGATAAACTCCAACTCTCGGATCACTTCCCAAAGACTCCACCACTTATTACCATAATACGAATATACCCGTAAGTCATCAACCTTACAAGGTACTGCATAATTCAACTAGTCAACCCTTGGTCAAAGTCAAAGTCCTCAGTCAACGTCAACAGTCAATGTTGACCCTAACTCACCGAGTTCCTTGAAGTACTTGCCCACTCGCCGAGTCACCGGGGTGACTCGTCGAGTTCCTTCGGTTTACGTTCGAAACTCTACGGCCACTCGTTGAGTTTCCTTCATGCAACTCGACGGATACGCACGCATACATAACTTGGGGAAATCTCATCCGACTCGTCGAGTTGTTCATACCACTCGTCGAGTCTATGGCAATCTCCAACGGACTTGCCGAGTTGTTCTTCCAACTCTTCGAGTTCATGCCTATCTTCATATGTCTCGCCGAGTCGACCATGCGACTCGCCGAGTCCCTTTGGTTCCTTTTTTGCCATACAGAATCATTTGAGCCATGCAACAGCTCCAAACTACAGATCCAAGCTTATAAGGCATGGTTTTCACATAAAGTTGCAAACTTTACGTCAATGCATAGCTATAAAGGCTCCAAATGTCCAATCCAAGCCCGTAATGGGGTTTCCTACCAAAGGAAGGTTTCATTCTCACCCAAACCAGAAACTTTATGACTCTAGGACTTAAGAAGGCTCCAAATCTGAAGTTAGAACTTCTGATCTAGCCCATAGTCCACCTTATCAACTCAAAGATCCATAAAAGCCCCAAAATCAACCAAAAGAGATCTAGAAGGGAAAAGATGTAAAGGTGGCGACTTGATACCTCTGGAAGGTGCTAACTGAGGTAGATTCTGATTCCCACACTTTCCTTGCTCCAATTCCCTTGCCTTCCAAGTTCCTTCTCTCCAAAGATTTTCCTCCCAAGCTTAATACACACACAATAGAGCATCACACGGATTAGGGTTTCTTAAGAGCTCTCAAGAACTGTAAAGAGGCCAAGGGAGGCTTAAGCCTCTTTAAATAGGGTGCAAAACCCCAGGATTTAGGGTTTCATCTGCCAGCTCCTACTCGTCGAGTCCCTTCATGGACTCGGCGAGTAGGTCACTAAACACGCGATCCCACCCCGCTGCTAATCGACAAGTAGGGCAACCAACTCGTCGAGTAGGTCTTAAAACCAAAGGAACTCTTTTTTAAATCAATACCTGAGAATCGGGACGTTACATAAGGGATCATATATTCCTCCATTCTAGATATCATATGGACTAAGACATGGATTATAATCATTCTCTCTGTCCATTTGTTGTTTCCCGATTTCCGATTTATAACGACCGACTAATTGAACAAATCAAATAAGTCCTGGCTTGGCCAAGCACTTCGAGGTGTCATCACTAAATCATTGAGGGGCCCACAGATATCGCTTTTATCCTGAAGGTAAAAGGAATAGATAAACTTCGACTCATATGGATTGTTTTACTACTTGTGGAATCATACACAAAGGCACATTTTATAACATCGAGTTACCAATGCAGTTTCGTGCAATCAATGTATAACCAACTCATAGTAACAACTCATATCTCTAGGTTTGAAGAATATAGGATATTACCGTCTCATGATCACTCATGATAAAATCCATGAAGTGATTCTAATAAGCGTGGGTTGAATCCAATACTCAGAACTTATGAGCACTCATGAGCGTTGTAGCACCACTTTGTCCAACATCTTAGACCACTACAAGCCAACCCATGACAGTCTTGATGTCACACCCCAAAACCAAGAACGGCGGAAACGTTCTGGGTGGAGGACGTCATGTATAATATCAACAACAATGTAAAGTAGTAAACAAGCAACAACATCATCCATTGCATTAATAATATAATTATTATACAAATGTGTTCTGTCAAATTTTGATAAACACTAAAGCATAAACCAAAATGAAAGATAAGCCTTGAACAAGCTCCATCTTCCTTTCTCCTTGCATCGGCACCTGTCTATGATGACCTGAGGATACAAGTAATTTTGAAAGCGAGTATCAGCTTTGAAGCTGGTGAGATCATAAGTATTTAGTGTCTTAATTTGTATGTAAGTATTTGTATGGAAGAATTTGTAAGTCTATGTATTGTAAGTATTTAAAGTGTATATGAACTGTAAGTGTTTGAAAAACCCTAAAATCCCTATGATTCCTACTAGTATATGAAGGTGTCTTCTACCAAGACCTAACTGTTCTGAATATAATCTTCTACAGAGACCTAACTGCTCTGTATGTGTGTCTCTTGTAAGCATATGTATTTTCCAAAGTATAACTATCATTATCCAAAAATATAGTTTCTACATTTCTGTGCGTCGTGTGAATGTTCACGAGGTGAATGTAATGGGAAAAAGAAATAGTACTATGGTGTAGTGCTATAAGAACTACTACCGTACTAACTACCTTAAACTGGATTTATATTAAGGAATTATGTGATAAATTGCACCATACTATCGACTAGTAACAACGACATAATGAATGGTCGTAATAATGGAATGACGTTTGGCACCCGCAGACCTGCAGGTCCGGTTGTAGCTAGCAGCAAGGTGTAGGATTGTCAATCCAGTATAGATCTATACGCAAACTCACGCTCTCCCTCCAAGAGACTCTGGCTACAACTCGATTCATGACATTTAATTCATGCTCCGATTTAAATCACAATAATTAACGTATTCTTGTATATGTAATGTAATGAACTGTTCTAGTTGTAATGTACGTGCTCTCTACCTAGCAAGTATAGTAATGTAATCATTCTAGTATAGTTGTATATGTTCTCTTCCTAGTATAGTTGTATATATAATGTACTGTAATGTTCTACAAAGTATTGACTCATGAATAAACTGACTCATTGTATGATATCGTATTCTAGTAATTGTTCTAGTATCTTCCTGAACTACCCATATGGTACTTTACTAGTAATGTATCTGGTACGTATGGTCATGGATGTATACCCTTGCTACCCAAGGGCATGGGATGAACTGGAAGGACCTTTTATGACTATATATGTACACATGATATATAACTAACATTAAACGACCTTCGGACGAGTACCCGATATCCCACCAGACCACATCTCAAGCGCGAACAGGAAATAGGGCGGATAGCCTTCCTAAGTCTTTTAAATATTTCTTATATAACCATACATATAGAGGCACGCAATTTATAATATAAAAGCATAAATAAGTTTTGTAAAAACATTTGAAACATAAATATTATTTTAAGAAAAGATCGACTTGATGTCAATCTATAAAACAATTTGAAGGCATAAGTTTGATAAAACAGTTTAAGTATAAGGAAACATTTGTTTGAAACACAGTTGTAAATAAGTTTGAAAGGTAATGTACAGAGTAAGATGTACAGTGTAATAAGTAGTTTAAAACATATAAAATGTTTATAAAAATCATTTGAAGGAAACCGTTTGGTAAAACGGCTAATGAGTAGCCAAATCTTTTGAATGTTGTATATTAATCACATGTGATTGATATAATAACTAGCGTAATTCTACTTATTAATCGCATGTGATTGATATATTAACTAGCATAATTCAACTTGTATCCCCCCCATAAAACATTTAAAAATAGTTTAAAACATTATTTAAGGGGTATGAACTCACCTGCAGTAAGTGACTGGAATTGAACGGACTGTTATCGTAAGGAAGGATCGGGCAAGTGCTTGGTGTCAAGTGAAGACTTAGACACACACAATGATCCTAATTACATATGAAAACATATGTATATAAATAATTAGTGATTAAAACACCAATTATACAAGTATAACATTTAAGCGCGAGGAAAACACTTTTGGTCAAGTGCTAGGAGGCTAATGGGTTGCAACAAAAGAGTGCAAAGCCCCTAATGGGAGTTTAAGGTCTAATGACCATATTCATTGAAGTTTAAGGCCCAGGGGAGTAAACTCCTGGTCGTAAACTCTCAACAAAGGCTCTAAATGATGCTTAGAATTATTACAACTCTAGTGCTGAATTGTTTCAAAGCTATAACAAGTGTTTGGGTACCATTTTAACTCCTTTGGGGAGTTTACGGCCCAGAGACCATATTCCCTTGGAGTTTACGGCTGTAAACTCCCTTGGGAGGGTTTTTATGGTGTTTTCAAGTCTCTAAATTAACTAGGAACTAAACTAGGCTTTTGTACTTGGCTTTAGAAGAGTTTATGGCACCATTTGGCACCATTTTATGGAGTTTACGGCCCTAGAACCTTTTGGGCCATAAACTCCCTCACTCTTGGTGTTCTAAGTGTTTTAACTAGTCCAAAACTCGTTTAGGTACATGCCCAAATTGGTCTCTTGGCTTAAGGAAGGAGTTAGGGTGTCATTTGACCCCTTTATAGGTGTTTACGGCCCAAGAACTACTCTTGGCCGTAAACTCCTCAACACTTGAGCTTCCTTATGTTTTCTAGGTTCTAAACACTTTAGGGTACATGTCTATTGATAAGTTATAAAACAAACTTGAAGATCGATTAGATCTTTGTAACAGGTATTACGATGAACATAAAACAGTAAATAAGACAAGTATGGATCAAAATATGTCGAATGATTAGATCAAATAATCCTCAGCAGAGCTTGACTAAGAACTTCCGTTGTAGAGGATTTAGGGTTACAAGAACGATAATAATAAACTTTTGAATATGCTCTGATCGTTCTATTCTATCGTTACTATCATTCGTTTTTCTAAGATGCATGCAAGCACCTATATTTATATACAACCCTACTAAACTCACGGATGGACAGGCCCATACCGGAGATACAAAAATGGACTAGCTAACGAGCCCAATAGACGCAACACTTAATAAAAAACACGACCCAACAATCTCCCCCTTTGCGTCAAATTGGAGCGAGACTACTTCTTCTTCGGGCCAGCAGCGGGAGCCTTCTTTACAGTATCAAACAGACGTGTGATAAGAGTGAGAATAGTCTGTTTGAACCGAATGTACCATTGTATCATGTCATCGAAGTACTTGACATCATCCGCTGAGTTTTGCTTGCATCTGTGGATGATCCCCAAAACGTGCTCTAAGAAAGCAATGGTGTAGAGGTGTTTGTCAGCCAAAGCGAAAAGACATTTCTGTCCTTCGTTCCTGGTGAACATGACCGAATTCCTTCTTGAGTCAATTCTACCCATCTGCATTTGGTTGAGATCACTGGCAGAGCCAACAGGAGATATTTTTGGTTTCTTCTTAAATATGCTTGCAATCTCCTGATCCATCAGTGCAACTTCCATGATGTAGCACACTAGCATCCTCTTGAGATGCTCGATGATCGGACCATATTCAGCTTCGTTGGTGAGAAGGATGTTGTGCAAGATAATCCAATCATGGGGATTAAGGTTTGGAAGATCTGCAAGGGAAATAGCATGTTCGGTTTTGGCAGATCCCCGAAGTACCTTGAACCGAATGTTAATGAAGTTGCCTTCACTATACGGCTTCAAGACCCGAACGTTGATAATTTTCTGAGCGCTCCAAGTCTGATACTGAGGTTGAGCAGCCTTCAGATAGAAATTAACTAAGTCCCGATCAACCTATGGATGAGGATGAGGGAACTCTGCAACGTTGGAAAAGGCATGAAAGATGAACGCCTTTCGGGTCAGTGTCATGTCAAACTGAGAGTCGACAGTGTTGGAACAATCAAAAGAGGTTACAGGTTCCAGCCACAAGATACTTGGTGTGTCAATGGCTTCTTTTATCATCCTCTCGAGAGTCCAGGCAGGAAAAAGAGTTTTCCTACTCTCAAAAAGGTCGTGGGCTTCTTTCTGTTTACGTTCGGCTTCTTCAGCCTCTCTTGCCACACGAGCACTGATATCAGCCTCATTGCGTCGACTTCTACGCTTCAATAAGTCGGCAATTGTTTCTTTGTCTTCTTCTTCTTCTTCTTCCTCAGCAATCTTTTTGCCTTTGTCTTTCACACCCGAACCGGAGGCTTGGCCTACTGGAGGAGGTTCGGTAGTGTGAGTTGCCTTTGAGGAAGGAGATGGTTGGGACATGGATTCCTTCTCTCCCCCTTGTTTCGGAATGCACACGAAATCAAGTAGCCCTTCGATTTTGCTGAGCATGGCAAGGGCGGGAGCGAGCTTCTCTGCAAGGGTACGCCTCACATAATAGTTAAGGATAGGATCATGTGCTTCGAGGATGTTGGAGATGGTAGAGTGGACATCCGAAACACACGTCTTTATCACCTCCCTTTTGGACCGAAGAGAGTCAATCTCCTGTTGAGAGTGGGAGAGTTGAACACTCTTGACCTTCAGAGCAGTGGTCTTCTTGGCAAGAACATCCATAAGAGAATTCTCAACAGCCAAATCTTCTTG
This sequence comes from Lactuca serriola, assembly GCF_051521515.1. Lineage (NCBI taxonomy): Eukaryota > Viridiplantae > Streptophyta > Magnoliopsida > Asterales > Asteraceae > Lactuca > Lactuca serriola. The sequence goes on from NC_136416.1 coordinate 150,444,397, forward strand.
TAGCTTCGAGAGACGCTCATCAATGGTTGTGTGAAAGGCTGAGTTGTCGTCTGAAAGCATTTGACAAAAAGAAGCGAAGGACTTCAACTCAGTGGAGACTGACGTTGCTAACTATTGAACAATTGGTTCCAACGTAGTCTTGGCAGCATTTGCACTCTCCTGTAAAGACTTTAACAGGGAAGAGGCATCAGAAAATAGTTTATCGACTTTTTCGGTCGCAGCCTGACAGGCTTTTGTTGAGGCATCGATGGCGGAGATTGCAGAAGCAATGGAATCTTGCTGAGCCTTGGAGAAAGCGTCAACAATCTTCTGAACTGCATCATCAGAAAGGGATGACTGAGAAGTGGAAGAGGAGGCGATGAGCAAGTCAACTTTGTCATGGAGCTCCTTGAGATGTCGTTTTGTGACAGGAGCATCAACATCGTCATCACTCTGTATTTGAAACGGACTATAGTAGACCGAGTCAAACGTCATATCTTCCCCGCCAAGGAAAGGTTCTTCACCCTCTGAAGCATGACCAGGAGAAGGTGGTGGTGGTGAAGCTGGGGGTGTAGTAGTATGGGTAGGTTCGGGTTGGGTTGTTTCGGGTATAGGTGTAGGTTCGGGTGCTTTTGTGGTTTCGGGTGCATCAGTATGAACCCCCGTATCAGATACGTTGGCTCTAACATCTGCAGTGGATGTTGTGGTAGCTTCGGTGAATATTGGTGTTGGTATTGGGATGGAATTGGGTGGTATTGAAGTAGTGGAAGTTATGGGGGGGAATAGAAATAGGAATGGTTTTAGGTGGAGAGTTAATGGGAGAAGTAGAGACATGAACTTCTGGGGTAAGAGATATGGGTGGAGTGTTGCCTCGTGGAGAGTCATCAGAATCTGAACTCTCACCCTCACACTCGCTTGAGGAGGAAGCAATGATCAGCTTTCGCCTCGGTTGAGTTTTTCATCTCTTTTGCTGCGGAGACTGAGCAGCCTTGGTTGGTTTCCTCTTCTTTGGAGACGGGCCTTTAGCTCCTTTTGCCACCTGTTTCCCCTTATCAGCCTTCTTGCCTCTTGGAGCAGGCTTGTCGGCGTCATGAATGGACTTCAACATCTCCGGAGTAAGATCCCTCGGACCAGAACGCTTGAATTCCTTATATGTTCTGATAATCCGGCTATCAGCAGGAACATCTCCATACATAGTTTCCGGAATTGAACCGTTGAATGGAAACTTTGAAGCGTCCGATACAATGATCTTCGTGGTATGGAAGGTACCAATCGAAGACATTGGAGCACCAGCGACAATGGGGACGTGGTACTTGTCCATCACCCATTTCGTGATCAGAGTCCAGAACCTAGCGTATGAAATTTCGGAATGTCTGGAGGTAGAGGAGAGACTCTGGATGAGTTGTTGCCATAAAACAAACCTATAATCCATATTGATGCCATTGTAGATACCATACATTATGGACAGAAATAACCAACTGGCACCATCAGATCTAGCACTTCTTTCAGATAACCCTTTGAATAGAACAGTGAACATCTCATTCCACTGTGGAGGTAGGCACGACTTCTTGAACTTCGTGACCGTAGTAAGCACCTCCGTATAACCCATGTTGTAAAACATGTTGAACAAATGCCCCATTGGAATCGTTTCAGGGTTAACCCTCGAGGAATCAAGTTCAAACCCTAACAGCGAGCAAAACCTTTGCTTTGAAATTGATGCCTTGTGCTCAAAGACATCAAAGAAGATCCTGTCAACGACCTTGTCGTAGTGAGCGGTTGCAAAAATCTATGACAAGAACCCCATCGGAACAGTTTCAGCTCTTGTAAGTGCAGGAGCAATCGGGGAAAACTTCAAACACTCGATAATGGGGAACATGAAGGCATCGTAAACATGAGGGGTTAAATCGATGATTAGGCTTTGTTGTGGCCGAATGGGCAGTACGTGGGATGTTGCGTGAATAGAAGATGTATCTGCCATTGCTTGAAGAAAGTAGAGAAGATGATGAACAGTGAAGGTTCAGGGATTTCTTACGCTCTGGGAATTTTAATTGCAGTAAAGAGGTAAACGGTGGAGTATGTTGCCTTTTATACTGTGGGGTAAGGAGAGAGAAAGATCTTCCCAAATCTTCTATCGAAAAACGAAGGGTTTTTCCGGAGTTGACTAATGCGTGACAGTTGGGGTTGCCGATGATCACGCATGAGAGAGAATGTCAGGTCCCTAATAACACGCCTTCCCATTAGGCGCCGTTTGGAGACGAGACGGTTCAGATTCACACACGCCCTTCAAGCGTCGTTTAGAGATTAAACGGTTCCGATTCGCACGCTTTCCCTTTTAGCGCCGTTTGAAATCAAATCGATTAGACTCCCGCCTGAGTCAGCATGTCTTCATCTTATCCCTTTAAATTGTAACAACATCTTTTGAAAAATACCTCCACGTGGATTAAAATCAACCACAGCCATTAATCAACTGCCAATTCAAGTAAAATGCCTTGTAATTAATAGAACCTGAATTTAGGAAAATCAAAGATCTTCGTGCTTAGGGTGTAAAAGAAAAGAAATACAGCAATATTTTTGGGAAAATATGTGATGTCAATTAAGACACGAAACAAATGATCCCGGGCACGAATCTCTTCCTTCAAAGTCAAGAGAGACCTTAAAGTGTTTGTGTGGTTTCCCGTTGAATAACGATCAAACACTTATTAAGAAGTGTTGAAAGGCTTCTTTTAATTAGGCTTATTAGGGTGGCTATCGCTTCGATTCAAAATTCCTAATCTTGATATAAGACAGAAATCGAACGAAGTACTTGTGAGACCGGTGTAGTCTATTAAACAAGTAGGTTGGAGATAATTTAATTTGGCTAGGAAATTTATATAAAATCTCAACAAAAATTTAAAACTAGATCCCAAGGGAAGAAATGTTATGGGTGTTAACAATTTCATAGGAATCACACAAAAAGAAAATTTTGAGACTTCAAGGAGGTACGTCCGTCAATGCATTAGTGAAAACTAGAGCAAATGAATTGTTCACCGTCAATTCGTATTAGGTATTGAATTTTGGGTTTCACTTAGATCGTAGTGGCACGAAACTAAGATCATGAACACAGAAATTGTGTAACCATAAACCTCAGTGGTAACTTCTGAGAGTCTCAAGGGTGACGTTTGTGAAGCGAATATGATGGAGAAATGCAATGTAGATGGCGTAAAGAAATCAAAGTACCTCTGCTATAAACAAATAGGACCAAGCAGAAAACTCATATCTCATGTGAGAAGAGAGTTAGGTAGCTCAGGATTAGAATAAATAAGAAAGCCTAATTGGGAAGACAAGGTTTATTTATACCAAGTCAGTAAGGTCTATTATTCAGAATCAGGTGAGGCTTTGGACACATACAGCAGCATGCTTCTAGGGACACTTAGCTAATTCAATAATTTCCCCATAAACGAACACACAAATAAAATTAAAGCCAAAAAGAAAATAAAGAACAAAATATTTTTGGAGTTTTTTGAATTAATAAAAAAATGTTTTTGGAATTTTTGATAATAATAAAAAATGAAATAAAAAATAAGACATAAAAAAAAATACATAAAAAATTTTGGAACCGAACCCGAGCGTTCGGTTTATTTCGGTTGTGAAAAACTTTGGAACCGAACCCGAGCATTCGGTCTATTTCGGGTGAGAAAAATTTTTGAACCGAACCCGAACGTTCGGTATATTTCGGTTAGCAAAGAAAATAGGTTTTAAAAAGAGAATAACTTTGATAATCAGATAAATGCAATTGGAGCAATTATACATAAGATGTACAACCAAGAAAACTACCTTTGATTGATGAGCGAAAAGCAGATTATGCAACCGAACCCGAGCGTTCGGTCTATTTCGGTACATTAGTACAAGACCCGAACCCTAACGTTTGGTCTATTTCGCTTCTAACTTTTGAGTTTGAGAGGTAATGTTTGGTACTGACTCTGATTCCATCATACCTAGCCCTTGTAGAATTTTGTTGAACGATGCTTCAGGAAGAGCTTTGGTGAAGATGTCAGCCAGTTGATCAGTGGTTCGAACAAAATGAATTTCGACGTTCCCATCTTCCACATGATCCTTAATGAAGTGATACCTCAGTGCTATGTGCTTAGTCTTCGAGTGTTGCACTGGGTTATGACAGATCCTAATTGCACTTTCAGAGTCGCAATATAGTGGGATCTTTTTCATATTGAGTCCATAGTCCCGGAGTTGACTTTGGATCCAAATCACTTGCGAAGTACAGGAGGCAGTTGCGATGTGTTCTGCTTCAGCGGTAGATAGAGATACACAGGTCTGTTTCTTTGATTGTCAACTAACCAACTTTCCGTCTAGGAATTGGCAGCCTCCCGTGGTGCTTTTCCTGTCTAGTCCACAACCTCCAAGGTCTGCATCTGAGTAGGCTTGAACGAAGAAGCCTGAGTTGGATGGATACCATAGGCCTAAAGAGGTAGTTCGTTTGAGATAACGGAGTATGTTCTTCACTGCAAGCATATGAGGTTCACGTGGATTCGCCTGAAATCTAGCACAGTAACAAACAGAGAACATTATATCAGGCCTGCTAACAGTAAGATACATCAGATATCCAATCATCTGGCGATATAGCGTAATATCAACTGCTGGCTTATCCAATGATGGAGTAAGCTTGGTGCCGAACGCCATTGGAACTTTAACCTTTGAATCTCCCATCATGCCAAATTTTGCAAGGAGAGTCTTCGTATAAGCTTCCTGATTAATAAAGATGTCTTCGGGTCCCTGTCTAATGTTTAAACCAAGGAAAAAGTTAATTGGACCCATTGAGCTCATTTCAAATTTAGTCTCCATCGGCTTTCTGAATTCAGCCGTTAAGCTAGGATTCGTTGAGCCAAAGATGATATCATCGACATAAATTTGAACAATCATAAGGTGGTTACCTTCCTTCTTACGAAAGAAGGTTGGGTCAACCGAACCTTGTTTGAATTTTGACATCTTTAAAAATTTGGTTAGCGTTTCATACCAGGCCCTCGGAGCTTGTTTCAGTCCATATACGACTTTGTCCAAAATGTAACAGTGATTGGGGTACCTTTCATTGACGAATCCAGGAGGTTGCTCCACGTACACCGTTTCTTCAAGTTCTCCATTTAGAAATGCGCACTTGACATCCATTTGGTAGACCTCAAAGTTTTTGTGTGCAGCATAGGCAAGAAATATTCTAACGGATTCCAGCCTAGCTACAGGAGCGAAAGTTTCTTCATAGTCGATTCCTTCCTCCTGACAGTATCCTTTCACCACCAGACGGGCTTTGTTTCGTATCACGTTGCCTTCCTTGTCCATCTTATTTCTGAAGACCCATTTGAGACCAACAACTGAGGCATCTTGAGGAGTTGGAATGAGACGCCAAACTTTATTCCTTTCGAATTCATTTAGTTCATCTTGCATAGCTTGAACCCAATCGGAGTGATCAAGAGCAGTGTTAACTGTCTTTGGTTCAACTTGTGAGACGAAGGAGTTAAACATAAAGAATTCTACTTTTGAAAATAAGGAAGTTTGTTTTGCCTTTAGTTGTGATCAGGTCAGGACCTTTTCAGAGACATTACCAACAATCTGGGAAACAGGATGATCTCTGGTCCATTTGACAAGAGGAGGGTAATTTGGATCATAAGATGGATCCAATTCATCGTTTACCATCTCTTCTAGTTCAGATTGATTGTCATCGTCATAGAGCATATCGGCATTCTCCCCCTCGACAAATAAGCTTTCAGGTGTGTCTTGAGTTTCTGGAGCTATATGGGTTTCGGGTGGTGTTGAGCTTTCAGGTGTTGACGCACCTTCGGGTGCAGCTTGAGAATTGTTCTCCCCCTCAACATGTGAGCTCGGCTGTGATGACGAAGATGTGTCCTCCCCCTCAATTGAAGTATCATGCTATGGAGGTCCGTTAGAACTTGATCCTCCTTCATTCATTCTCTTTGCAGTATCTTCGATGAGTTGCTTCAGATGATCTACTTTGTTGTCTGCTGCAGTAGCTTCTGAGAGAGTTGCCTTCTCCGGTTCATCAAATAACTCGACGAACTTCTCAAATAGGTTGGCGATCGAGGCTGTGACTTTGCCTGTGTGAGAAAAGATTTCTCCAACTGTGTCTTCGTTGGCCTTTAGCTTTTTGACATAGCTATCATCAAAAGTCACATAATAAGTTTCTTCTATTTTCCTCGAGCGCTTGTTTAATACCCTGTAGGCTTTAGAAGTGAGAGAATAGCCCAGAAATATCTCTTCATTGGCTTTGACATCGAACTTGTTACGATGTTCTTTAGAATTGAAGATGAAACACCGCGAGCCGAATACATGGAAAAATTTGACATTTGGCTTCCTGTTGTTGATGATCTCATAAGGAGTGAGAGTGAATCGCTTATTGAGATATGACCTGTTCTGCGTAAAGCATGCTGCAGCAATAGCATCAGCCCAAAAATATAAAGGTAAAGAAGCAAAACTTAGCATGCTTCGGGCCGCCTCACACAAAGATCGGTTTCGTCTTTCAACAATCCCATTTTGTTGAGGGGTGTAGGGAGCTGAGAAGTTGTGACTGGTTCCTTTGTCGGCTAAGAATTCTTCGAATTTTTTATTTTTGAACTCCAGACCATTATCGCTCCTGATGTTGCGAACGACTTTCTTCAGCTGTACTTCAATCTGCTTGATAAACATCTTTAGCTTGAAAGTCGCTTCAGATTTGTGCTTCAGAAAGAACACCCATGTAAAACGTGAAAAGTCATCAACAATAACAAGAATATACTTGCTACCGCCGATGCTTTCGATAGATGATGGACCACACAAGTCAATGTGAATTAACTCTAATGGTTCAACAACTTTAGTATTTACAATCGATGGGTGACTTTGACGACTCTGCTTCCCCATTTCACACGCAGCACATAAATGTTCTCGATCGAATTTGAGCAGTGGAAGACCTCGAACATGACCACCTGTGACAAGTTTGTTGATATCCTTGAAGTTGAGATGAGAGAGCCTTTGGTGCCACAGCCAGCTTTCGTTAGATTGTGCTTTGGATAACAGACAGATAATTGGATTCCCTTTGATTGGTTTGAGGTTCAGGGGAAACATTTCGCCTTTGCGCTCCGATTTGAGAATTACTCTTTTCGTTTTCTTTTCAATTATTTCCGAACCCTCATCATCGAATGAGACCTTGAGACCGGTACCTCCAACAAGCTGAGATACACTGATGAGGTTGTGTTGTAGTCCTTCAACGTATGCAACCTTCCTAATCGTAAAATCACCATTTGTTATCATTCCATAACCTTTTATTGTGCCGAATGAGTTGTTCCCGAACTTGACATTTCCACCGTTTGAAAGAGACCGAAATTCTCTCAGCTCTTCCTTCCTTCCTGTCATGTGACGCGAGCAGCCACTGTCAATGTACCATTCTTCTTCAAACTGCTCGTCACTGATAACCTGCAAAAATTAAGCAGATTTACGAACCCAAAGTTTCTTGGGTCCACGTGAGCCTTTCACAGTAACGGGAATAGTAAGAGAGATGTCAACAAGATATGTTCTTTTTATTAAAGTTGTTTCATCTTTCCTTTTAATGGTGAAAACCTTAATTTTATTGGGATTTGTTATAGTCGGTTTGGATTCAGGTTTAGGCATTGGGACATTGGAATGCTTTTGATCGATTTTGACTGAGGAAACCTTCGATTTTCCTTTCAAATCTGTTAAAGATTTTGGATTTTGAGTATTAACAGAATTGGATTTGGAATGAGGTTTAGAGGAATTAGAAGGATTAGAAGAAGTAGAACGAGAGTATTTAGACTGAGATGTTTTCTTGACTTGAGGTTCTAAGTGACCCTTTTGTTTTTGATCATTAGTGGTACCAAACTTAGAACTTTGGTTGCTTTTGCTCTCGGAACCGAACTTATGCTTTCGGTAGCTTGTGTTTTCTGAACCAAATCTCTGTCTTCGGTTATCATAATTTTTAGAACTGAACGTGTCCTTTCGGTTGTTATGACTTTCTTGCGATCTAACAGTACTTTTCTCAGACTTTGAATTTCTGTCATGATAAGAGAAATGGGCGTTTTGAGATTGCCAAAACTGTTTTCGTTCTGAGAGATTCTTCTTGTATCTCATATTCCTTTGCTGCTTCTGATTCTTCACTTGCTTCGGCTGTCGATGGATATTTGCTTTTTGCTTTTGCTTTTTGTCAGCCGGTTCACTCTGAACTGATGAAGTTTCGCTTGAAGGAGTGACTTCTTTTGCAGGATCTCCTTTTTCTTCAGGAACATCTTTTGTACCACTAGTACTTGGCATGTCAAAGTTATCAGTCTTGTTCAGAGGCTCTGGTACATATCTGCCTTTGGTTTTCCAGGACGTCCGTTCAGACAGACCAACAGTTTCGTCAGCATTGTCGATAGGAGCGGACCAGAAGAACTCATCACAACCATCAGCATTGTCTTCGTTTACAATGGCTGTGAGTTCAGCTGTCTAATGTTCGGTTACACCTGTGACCTTATACACTTGATTTGGAGTCGTCCTAACCTTTTGATATACAACATCCTTTTCTTCAAGGATCGGGGACTTTTGTTGGGACAAACGAGCAAACTCCACTGAATTTTCTGAAATAAGATTTTTGTGGTTTTTGGGTTTGCTCTTGACAAACTCAGAACAGTCAACTTCATCCCCTATAGAAATTTCACTCATATCATCATCCTCATTAAGCTCAGATGCATTTTCAACATCAATTTTATTTTCTGAGCTCAAGTTGGCATTCAATGAGTCAAACTTTTGTATGGTTTCGGTCCTTAGTTTCAATTTATCATTTTCATCCAAAAGGTTTTTCAGCATGTCCTTATGGTCCTTGGACTTTATGAAAGATTCGATTTTGTCTATTCCATACATATAAGTCGGATTTACATCCTTAGACGAAACTACACTTTCACAATTATATGCTTCAGCATCGATTTCATCCTCCTTAAACTCAAGGAAGGGCAAAATCATGAGATGAATTTTCTGCCCTATTTCACAGTTTAAATGAAGTTGTGTGATATTAGTGTAAAGACGCTTAGCAATTAAACAAAAGACATTTCTCTGTTTTAAAAGTTTCAAATTATCTCTTTGTAAATAAATGTTTTCGTCCTTGGATTTAATTAACTCCGACTCCTTCAGCTCGATCCACATCCTCCGTTCCTCACTTTTTGAAGATGCCCTGCTTAATTGGTCAGTTAGGTCAGAATTGGTGACCCGTGTTTGAGTTAAACTGCTGTCTAGATGCGAGATTCTTGAATTTACATTTTTTAATTCTTTTTCATATGAGCTTTGTAGGACTTTGAATAAAACAAAAATAGATTGTACCTTCTTTATTAACTCATCAAGCTCGTTAAACTGCACGCTGAGAGGTTTTGCTGTGAAGCATAAGTCCTCTCGTTCCTTTGTGTCTTCATTCCCACCGTCTGTGTTGTATCCCCTCATTTGAGATACATCCGACACCATCAAACACTTTCCACCGCTTCCTTCATCCTTCGCAACATAAGCCTTTCCATGAGATGGATTCCTTACTTCATCATCCTCAGAGTCGGTTGACCAGACTTCTACGCCACCGAACTCATCATCTGCTACCAAACCCTGCACAATTAAAGCATTCATTAAAGGGTTAGTGACAGCTTTCTTTTTCTTGATCTCTTCCAGCTTTTTCATTAACACAGCTTCTTCATCTTTCTCCTCATCCTTTTCTGCTATTTTCTTGAGGACACAATCTTTGGCATAGTGGTTCTTTCCTCCACAATAGTAGCAGTTCACACCCGAATCTCCTTCAGCTTTCGGTTCCTTCTTTGGTTCTTCTGCTTTCGGTTCTTCCCTGACCTTTTCAGAACTATAACTTCCCTGCCAATTTCGGTTCTTATTGGTAGGGAACCTTTTCTTGATGAACCTCTTTGGGTTTGACACCATCATTGCATAGTCTTCAGAGGTAAGGTCATAATCCTCTAAGTTAAGGTCTACATCTTCTATCACAGCTTTGCTTTTGGACAGAAGGGCCAATGATCCCAAGCTTGAAACCACATTATTCTCCTGCAATACAATCTTTTCTTGGGATTTCAAAATCCCTACCAGCTTTGCCAATGAGTAAGATTTCAATTGCTCATGTGCTTTAACGGTGGACACAACCGCTCTCCACTCGGATCTAAGACCGTTTAAAAACGTAACCTTTTGTTCAATCAACTTCCTTTCAATATCATGTTTAATCATCTTACTAAGAAGATGATTGAAGCGATCGAACGTTTGAGTTATAGTTTCTTCAGGACTCTGCTTGAATTCATCAAACTCGGACAAAAGTAAGGTTTGAATGGAATGCTCGAGATCTTCATCTGTGGAATATAACTCTCGCAGCCTATCCCATATCTCTTTAGCAGTGCTGCACGAACTCACTACCCTGAAAGTATCAGATTGAAGAGCGAATCTGATCAGTCTCAATGCTTTAATATTGCACTAAAATTTATCTTTTTCGTCTTAAGCAATATCTTTTACGTCTTTCAACAGATCATTATACTCTTTCTGAGTTTTAATGATTCGTGATGTTGCTGAATGAGCGAATGGTCCAGACACGATTGCTTCCCAAATAAGATATCCGTTGTCCTCAGATCCAACGACATAATCTTCAAAGTGATGTGCCCAGACTTCGTAATCCTGGGTGTAAAGGATGGGAATCTTCGTCGTTGATCCAATGCTGTTTGAGATGTTAATGGGATTTGATTGTGACTCGTCCATGCTAGATCGAATAACCTGTTTAAAAGATCAGACTTGTAATATATTAATTTAGGGCAAAACGAATAAATGCTGAGTTACGTCAATTATGGGATGACGGCTCAATAAATATTAGTTAATGCGGAATAACCCTAATCGCAACCTTTTTCACAGAAAAGATGTGTATGAATTACACAGCTTCCTGCTCTGATACCAATTGATAAGTTATAAAACAAACTTGAAGATCGATTAGATCTTTGTAACAGGTATTACGATGAACATAAAACAGTAAGACAAGTATGGATCAAAATATGTCGAATGATTAGATCAAATAATCCTCAACAGAGCTCGACTAAGAGCTTCCGCTGTAGAGGATTTAGGGTTACAAGAACGATAATAATAAATTTCTGAATATCCTCTTATCGTTCTATTCTATCGTTACTATCATTCGTTTTTCTAAGATGCATGCAAGCACCTATATTTATATACAACCCTACTAAACTCACGGATGGACAGGCCCATACCGGGGATACAAAAATGGACTAGCTAACGAGCCCAATAGACGCAACACTTAATACAAAACACGACCCAACATCTATAATAAAGTCTAAGCCTTAGGTGCCTTAAAAGCACCATTTGAGCAAGTTACAAGGGAGTTTACGGCCTAAGCTATTCTTGGGCCGTCAACTCCTAACATGGGTGGTTCTTGGTTGATTTCTTCTCCCTAACACACTCCTATACAAGTCCAAGGTAGTTACTAATCACGGGGGACAATCTAGGCTTGGTTTCGGGAGTTTACCGCCCAAGAACACCTTGGGGAGTAAACTCCTAAATCGGATGATTTAGCTATGTAATCTATGTTATGAACACATTTAAAGCTTTATAACACTACTAGAAAGAGTTACTCACAATTTGGGATAAAAACCCGAAGATCCGTGAGAGAGAATTTGGCTTTTCTATAATTGGAATTCAATTAATGAACCAATTTGGTTCAGAATTCTATTTATAGTCCTGAGATTTTTGGCAGAAAATATTTCTATTCTCAGAATTAACTCTAATGTCCTAGAGTATTGGAATTACAGTGTTGCACAAAACCCTAGTGCATCCACTCTCCTAATATTTCCTTAGGTGTAAAATCCTGAAAACTGCCAAACTTATACTCGAAATCTGAGTTTTCACTGAAACTGCTCTACTTCTATTGGCTTGGAATGGTTTGTTCAGAATGGAAATTTCGGGTTGTCACATCATCCCCCTGTTGAAGGGAATTTCATCCCGAAATTAGAATTTAGGCAAGGAAGTATGCACGAATGATCGAGTCGTGATGAGGAAACTTCCTACTTGATTGGTTCTAGCGCACTTAAGTGAAATCGGGTTCTCGGTTGGCATTCCAACGAACCTTCACTAACTGGCGACGGCGTTGCTTCGTCCGCTTGACCTCTCGGTCGAGGGTCACTACGGTTCTAGTACGAAGGCGAGGATCTCGACGAGTGGACTTACTAGAGTCCTAACGGAAAGGTATGGTTTCATGATCGAGACGCGAAGAGTAGAATGTACGTTACTGAGTTCGCGGAGTAGGTCTAGTTTGTGCGAGGTACAAGACCGATTCTGATAAGAATCTCGGAGGTCCTAACTATATTGGATTTAGCTTTCCACGCGATACGAAGCGTATTAAGCCATTCTCAGAGTGAGTTAACCTAAAGAGTTTGGTCACTCACTTGGAATCCCAAAGGTTCCTTCTCTTGCTTACTTCCCAGACAAAGGCCACCCCTTGCCGGGACAAGGTCGTATGGGTTTCTGTAGCTTGCGAGGAGTTCTGAATGAACTAAGACGGTAGGTCAGTAAGACCTAGAATTTGGCGAAAGACTATCGGCGTCTCTGGTGTCGATAAATGTTCAATGGTTTTGACAAATTGAAAGAGTGCTCATAATTTCTCACATTACTAACAGTGTGTCATAGAAATTTGACTCTTCAATTTCAAAACTCGTGCCTAGAGAACTTCGCTAAATTTCCTCTGTAGGAAATGTTTCCCTCGGCCTTCTTCTTACTACGAGGGTAGATAAGTAAGTCATTACATGGAGAAATGACGAACTGATCCAAGTAAGAAAGACGTAACCCTATTCATTTAGCTCACGAAAACTATGGGCGTATTGGTCCTATCCGAAGGGTATCACTACGAACTCGAAGTGTCCGCATCGAGTTCAGGAGATAATCTTTCGGACATCTTTCCCTAACACTCGACTGGTGATATTCGGATCTCAGATCCATTCCTAAAAGTAATTCTTTCCTTGCGTTTGCTCAACCATTTCATCTATGCGCGGAAGAGATAACGATTTCTATGAAAATCTTGACGGAGACCTCGATATCCGAGGCATATACAATGCAATCCGTCGATCTCTGGGAGAATATAACCGGGGTTCTCTAGGGTGAGAAACCTAGTCTTCTAATTCTATTTCTGTGTAGTTCGTTGAGTTGTCCGGACAGTTCTTGTATCACCGTAGGTGTTTAAACTATAGGGTGATCTGTTTACGGGAGTCATATTGGGTTCTAAGTTTGTTCACATGACGATGTGATTACTCGTAGGCTTAAGCAGTTCTCCGTCCTGAAGTTCATATTAGAATTCATACATGGTTTCACAATCACAACTTCGGGTATACGAGTCGCATATAATTAAGATTGAAAAGGTAGTCGAATAACTGATTCTTCTTTAAGCTCACATCCCATCGGGGGAAAAAGAAGTTAAAGTGGAATCATCAATTCTAAACCTGTAGAAGCTTGATTATATATCACTCTTATGTATACCTTCCTTAGTGATAGATCAATCGCATGAATCCTTGGATTAAACTTGACGCACTGTACTAGTGGTACTTCGGGGATTTCTTCGGAAAGAAAATAACTAAGAGGTACTCCTAGCATGAGTACTTCAGTGTTCTGATATGACGGCTTCGCTGGAAAAGTGATCAAGAAGAAAGAGATGTACGTATGAAGCTGTTTTCGTGAAGAACAAATTGAATCGAGTCATATGATAATGTCGGAATCATATTGAAACTTAAAGACATTAGATTTGAACATAAGACGTTTACAGACAAAACACAACCGTGCAACCATGAACAGAGTTACAATACTTTAGACTTACAACAAGACCATTGCTGCGAATATGATATACTACAAAAGACAAGTATATGCTACACGAGCATCCTTATACAGACAGGATCTCATAAAAAGGTAAGACTCTAGTTGCACTTGTTATGGATAGTTTATAAGTCTGTTACATCGAACGCCTAAATTACATTAACGTGGTTCCGGAGCAGGCTCTCCTGCAGCTGTAATCCTGAGAATTTTCCCGTCTGTGCCAGAGTTCTGCGTTATCGGGCAATCCTTCTTCAGGTGCCCAATTTCACCGCATTGGTGACATATCTAGACAGCACCCACATCAGTGGAGGAAGTGAAGTGTCGAGTAGGAGTTATGGGGACATGGTAGCTCTCGTTGATCTCCCCTTTTGGGCAATTTCTGTAATAGTGCCCTGCCTCACCACAACTATAGCAAAGTAGGCTTGCTCCAGTGGTGGAGGTAGTTCTACATAAACAAGCAATGTGTCCCATCTTGTTGCAATTATTGCATTGCCAGGCTCGGCAAATTCCCTTGTGGTGATGGTTGCACCGGTCGCACTTCGGGAGTGTTCCTTTATATGGCCTGCTCGGTACTGGGATGGCAAAGGTTTGTGGTTGTTGCCTGGCAATTCACTGAAACCGTTTGCGTTCCACTTTGGCTTGACGTTTTCTTTTCTTGAACTCTGAGTTGTTGTTTTGGGTGGTGGCGACTGTTACTATTTGTTGATTCCCCGGATCCTTAACACGATCGGGATTGTCAACTTCTTTTTCAGCCTTGTTTGCGTTGGCAGTGTTGCGGTTTGCCAGGACTGCTGTCACGGCAACCATCACGGCAGTTGTAACGGTGGCTTGAAAAGTAGCGGCGTCCATAGGAAAAACGGAGGTTTCCTTGTTCAACTGATTGCTTCCGGATGATGACATGATTCTGTAACACGGAAGATAAGGATTTTGTGAGCGATTTTGTTTGACCCTTGATGTACTTAAATTGTTCATGTAACGAGTACGACTATGTTCTCGAAAGTTTGACCTACATCCCTATGATGCAGTCCTAGTAAGGAGTAAAAGTAAGTTCGTAGAGTGGTCTCAAGACGTTTGTTGTTCAAGCCGAGGTATCCTGGGTTGGTGAATAACAAGATCCAACCACTGAAAGAGACTTGGAAATGTCTCCGGAGCTAAATTACTATAGTCAAATGACTTGACTAAAGCATGATTCAGATAGACTCCAATGAAAGTATGATGAAAGTACTTGAATGAAGAATGACACAGAAGTTAGCCGGCTGTCAATATCTTGGATATTCACGACGTATAGATTCGGGAAAATGACCTTGTGAAGGTCTTACATCATATCCAGAGAAGATAGTCCTTGACAGCATAAAGACCTAACTAAAGTACTTACGGTACAAGATAATTTCATAGAAAATGCCACATTAGGCATAGACAGAAAAACAATTCCTTTTAATGAAGAAATAAAGTAAAGCGTCTACTACTGGCGACGGTCATCCCTCTGGTGAACTCTTAGTTCAGCTAATTGACGTTCCATGTCAAGTAGGTGTCTTTCGTACACCCTATGGCGTACTCGGAGCTCTATGACATCGGCTCGTGATTCAGCCAGTGCTTGCAGCAGGGTTTCATGGTCTCTCTCTGATCTCTTGAGAGCATCTTCTTGACGAATGGTGCGGAGGGTATGCATTCTCGCATCAGCGACAACTTCGGTAATCTGACGTAGGGCTGTCCTGCCTTGAATCTCATTTCGGGCCACTCTGCGGACCAAGATTGGCAAGGCTCCATCTGCTAAGCCCCCATTGCTCAAGTCGTAAAATCTTCGGTCTCCAATAAATGGCATGGGTTGATCTTGTCATTGGCTCCATGTTTCCAAGCATTCCACTCACTCAGGGTCGGGCCATGAAAAGCCGGATGAGGGTTAGGAATTGGAAAGGGAGCTGCTTGGGGTAGGTTCTCAACCTCTGGTTCGGAGTTAGCATCATACGAAAGGTCTTCATCATGGTGATCATTCAAGGGGATAGGATGATCATTCTCTGGTTCTTCTCCAAACCAACCAGCTATGACTTCGTTCGGAAGATACTGGTTGCTGAGGGGATGGAGTCCAGCTATGTTTTCTATGCGAGAATTTAGGGTAAGAGAATAATTATTAGACGAACTATCTAGATAATTATTTAGAAAACCTTCATTAGTTACATCGCTATTTGTGAAGTGCATACCAGCTATGTGTGATCTAAACAGGATAGACCTTCGAATAAGTGACCTTAACTCCATATTCACACAGAATAGGGCTGAAGTAAAATTTTCACAGATTCTAAGTCTATAACATCCTAATTACATATAGCCTCAGTGTATCCACTTAGCAACTATCAACTTATTAATGAAGATCCTGTTTTAATTCTCAAGTATAAAGTACTTATAGTAACACCAAATTCTCTTATAGTGTTTTAAATTTATTGTTATGTTCTATTGTTCTCATTATGATAGGGTTGGTAAGATTTTAGCATTGTTGCAACCACACAATTAAACTTAGGCACATGCTAGCCAACCCTCGGATAATATAGGCGATCAGGCTATATCTTCCCAGTTTTGACCATATATCTCTAAGCTCACTTGTGTTGCCCAACAACCGTAATTCTTTTGTACTGTCCTAGTGACACGGATTTTAGTATGAATGCAGCACGTATACTTTATTAAATATTTTATTATTTAAAGTATAAACTCTTGGTCAGAGTATTTTTAATCCCTTTTGTATTTATAGTTAGTATATCTTTTATGGGTTGATATACTTAATTCACTATAAACAATGCTCTGATACCAATCTGTCACACCCCAAAACCAAGAACGGCGGAAACCTTCTGGGGCGGAGGACGTCATGTATAATATCAACAACAATGTAAAGTAGTAAACAAGCAACAACATCATCCATTGCATTAATAATATAATTATTATACAAATGTGTTCTGTCAAATTTTGATAAACACTAAAGCATAAATCAAAATGAAAGATAAGTCTTGAACAAGCTCCATCTTCCTTTCTCCTTGCATCGGTACCTGTCTATGATGACCTGAGGATACAAGTAATTTAGAAAGCGAGTATCAGCTTTGAAGCTGGTGAGATCATAAGTATTTAGTGTCTTAATTTGTATGTAAGTATTTGTATGTAAGAATTTGTAAGTCTATGTATTGTAAGTATTTAAAGTGTATAGGAACTGTAAGTGTTTGAAAAACCCTAGAATCCCTATGATTCCTACTAGTATATGAAGGTGTCTTCTACCAAGACCTAACTATTCTGAATCTAGTCTTCTACCGAGACCTAACTGCTCTGTATGTGTGTCTCTTGTAAGCGTATGTATTTTCCAAAGTATAACTATCATTATCCAAAAATATAGTTTCTACATTTCCGTGCGTCGTGTGAATGTTCACGAGGTGAATGTAATGGGAAAAAGAAATAGTATTATGGTGTAGTGCTATAAGAACTACTGCCGTACTAACTACCTTAAACTGGATTTATATTAAGGCATTATGTGATAAATTGCACCATACTATCGACTAGTAACAACGACATAATGAATGGTCGTAATAACGGAATGACGTTTGGCACCCATAGACCTGTAGGTCCGGCTATAGCTAGCAGCAAGGTGTAGGATTGTCAATCCAGTATAGATCTATACGCAAACTCACGCTCTCCGTCCAAGAGACTCTGCCTACAACTCAAGTCATGACATTTAAGTCATGCTCCGATTTAAATCACAATAATTAACGTATTCTTGTATATGTAATGTAATGAACTGTTCTAGCTGTAATGTACGTGCTCTCTACGTAGCAAGTATAGTAATGTAATCATTCTAGTATAGGTGTATCTGTTCTCTTCCTAGTATAGTTGTATATGTAATGTACTGTAATGTTTTAGAAAGTATTGACTCATGAATGAACTGACTCATTGTATGATATCGTGTTCTAGTAATTGTTCTAGTATTTTCCTGAACTACCCATATGGTAGTTTACTAGTAATGTATCTGGTACGTATGGTCATGGATGTATACCCTTGCTACCCAAGGGCATGGGATGAACTAGAAGGACCGTTTATGACTATATATGTACACATGATATATAACTAACATTAAACGACCTTCGAACGAGTACCCGATATCCCACCAGACCACATCTCAAGCGCGAACAGGAAATAGGGCGGATAGCCTTCCTAAGTCTTTTAAATATTTCTTATATAACTATACATATAGAGGCACGCAATTTATAATATAAAAGCATAAATAAGTTTTGTAAAAACATTTGAAACATAAATATTATTTTAAGAAAAGATCGACTTGATGTCAATCTATAAAACAATTTGAAGGCATAAGTTTGATAAAACAGTTTAAGTATAAGGAAACATTTGTTTGAAACACAGTTGTAAATAAGTTTGAAAGGTAATGTACAGAGTAAGATGTACAGTGTAATAAGTAGTTTAAAACATATAAAATGTTTATAAAAATCATTTGAAGGAAACCGATTGGTAAAACGGCTAATGAGTAGCCAAATCTTTTGAATGTTGTATATTAATCACATGTGATTGATATAATAACTAGCGTAATTCTACTTATTAATCGCATGTGATTGATATATTAACTAGCATAATTCTACTTGTATCCCCCCCATAAAACATTTAAAATTAGTTTAAAACATTATTTAAGGGGTATGAACTCACCTGCAGTAAGTGACTGGAATTGAACGGACCGTTATCGTAAGGAAGGATCGGGCAAGTGCTTGGTGTCAAGTGAAGACTTAGACACACACAATGATCCTAATTACATATGAAAACATATGTATATAAATAATTAGTGATTAAAACACCAATTATACAAGTATAACATTTAAGTGCGAGGAAAACACTTTTGGTCAAGTGCTAGGAGGCTAATGGGTTGCAACAAAAGAGTGCAAAGCCCCTAATGGGATTTTAAGGTCTAATGACCATATTCATTGGAGTTTACGGCCCAGGGGAGTAAACTCCTGGCCGTAAACTCTCAACCAAGGCTCTAAATGATGCTTAGAATTATTACAACTCTAGTGGTGAATTGTTTCAAAGCTATAACAAGTGCTTGGGTACCATTTTAACTCCTTTGGGGAGTTTATGGCCCAGAGACCATATTGCCTTGGAGTTTACGGCCGTAAACTCCCTTGGGAGGGTTTTTATGGTGTTTTCAAGTCTCTAAATTAACTAGGAACTAAACTAGGCTTTTGTACTTGGCTTTAGAAGAGTTTATGGCACCATTTGGCACCATTTTATGGAGTTTACGGCCCTAGAACCTTTTGGGTCGTAAACTCCCTCACTCTTGGTGTTCTAAGTGTTTTAACTAGTCCAAAACTCATTTAGGTACATGCCCAAATTGCTCTCTTGGCTTAAGGAAGGAGTTAGGGTGTCATTTGACCCCTTTATAGGTGTTTACGGCCCAAGAACTACTCTTGGCCGTAAACTCCTCAACACTTGAGCTTCCTTATGTTTTCTAGGTTCTAAACACTTTAGGGTACATGTCTATAATAAAGTCTAAGCCTTAGGTGCCTTAAAAGCACCATTTGAGCAAGTTACAAGGGAGTTTACGGCCTAAGCTATTCTTGGGCCGTGAACTCTTAACTTGGGTGGTTCTTGGTTGATTTCTTGTCCCTAACACACTCCTATACAAGTCCAAGGTAGTTACTAATCACGGGGGACAATCTAGAAGAGTTTATGGCACCATTTGGCACCATTTTATGGAGTTTACGGCCCTAGAACCTTTTGGGCCGTAAACTCCCTCACTCTTGGTGTTCTAAGTGTTTTAACTAGTCCAAAACTCATTTAGGTACATGCCCAAATTGCTCTCTTGGCTTAAGGAAGGAGTTAGGGTGTCATTTGACCCCTTTATAGGTGTTTACGGCCCAAGAACTACTCTTGGCCGTAAACTCCTCAACACTTGAGCTTCCTTATGTTTTCTAGGTTCTAAACACTTTAGGGTACATGTCTATAATAAAGTCTAAGCCTTAGGTGCCTTAAAAGCACCATTTGAGCAAGTTACAAGGGAGTTTACGGCCTAAGCTATTCTTGGGCCGTGAACTCTTAACTTGGGTGGTTCTTGGTTGATTTCTTGTCCCTAACACACTCCTATACAAGTCCAAGGTAGTTACTAATCACGGGGGACAATCTAGGCTTGGTTTCGGGAGTTTACCGCCCAAGAACACCTTGGGGAGTAAACTCCTAAATCGGATGATTTAGCTATGTAATCTATGTTATGAACACATTTAAAGCTTTCTAACACTACTAGAAAGAGTTACTCACAATTTGGGATAAAAACCCGAAGATCCGTGAGAGAGAATTTGGCTTTTCTCTAATTGGAATTCAACTAATGAACCAATTTGGTTCAGAATTCTATTTATAGTCCTGAGATTTTTGGCAGAAAATATTTCTATTCTCGGAATGAACTCTAATGTCCTAGAGTATTGGAATTACAGTGTTGCACAAAACCCTAGTGCATCCACTCTCCTAATATTTCCTTAGGTGTAAAATCCTGAAAACTGCCAAACTTATACTCGAAATCTGAGTTTTCACTGAGACTGCTCTACTTCTATTGGCTTGGAATGGTTTGTTCAGAATGGAAATTTCGGGTTGTCACACTTGATTCATATCTACTTCCAACATATGACCAATTTTGGATGGTTTGAATAACTTAGTTAATCAGGAAGAACGACCTAGTTATTCTGGAAGTCAAAACATGCAAAGTGAAACACAAGAATAATCGAATCCAATATGGTCTCAGAACTTATGAATATAAATAAAACATCTTTTATTTATCACCATATTGATTACCCATCATTCATTTCATACTGTTTCAAACTATCAACTTTATGCTTGAATTAAAAACAATAGTTGTCCCATGCTCCAAGCATGTACACTATGTTTTTCTAAACACTAGTCATGCCATACACCAAGTATACACATTATGTTTGTCTATGATCTTTACTTTGTGAAATAGATAGACTGAACATAATTCCAATGATTCTCGATTTCACAATACTAAATCCTTACTTCAAATGCAACAATTCCAAACTCCCACCATTTACCTAAATCAGTTAGACTCTAAACTTATATGCATTGATCCTCTTGTAATGATTATGCACAAAGTCACAAAGACTTGTAAACAGACATTACAGAGTATTCCAATGGAGACCATTCCAAGGAAATGAAGTCTCATATTCAAAGTTCATTGCCTTTGAACATTCTTATTGCATTATGTTTCCTAATCTTACACAGATTTAATGAATAACTTCCACCTATGGGAACATTTCCATATTCCCCTTTTGACTATTATTCATGAACAAGAGTTGCCTCTTTTTAGAATATGTCAATATGGTCCTTCCAAAATTAACACTATACTTCCAACTGTCCCTGAGAAACCAATCTTCGGTAAACCTTAGATTGTCCTCGACAATTGCTTAATCCTTTTCGTCATATCCAATTCTAGACCTTTTCCCTTCTTAATTCCCCAGGCATTTGAAAAATTTTAGAAAGGATGAACATTATAGCACATGTAATCGATCCTATATCCGAAGCATATGAGACACGATTCATGATGTCTCACATAAAGACATGATACTAGACCAGTCCTTTTGCTACAATATTTCTATTTGCCAAGTTCTCATAATTCATATTATGAAAAAGGATGATGTAATCATAATCGAATTTTTTAACACAAATAATAGACCCATATATAGAATTTCCTTATGTTGAGCCATTCTAACACAAAATTCATATATATCCCTGACTAAAGATGATTAAAACCTCAATCTAAGCTTTTAGAATTGAAATGAAGTATAATTTCCTCTCCCTTAATTATAGCAAAACAACTTTTCAACCCCTGCAACTCCATGAATTGAAACTTTTGTTTTCTATAATTAACATTACTAACTTTCAAACTTTATCATAATTATCATGCTCCCACTAACATGATGATTATTATAAATACAGTCATGCTCCCACTAGATTTAACATGTACTTAGAAATCAGCTGGACTTCTAGAAATCAATACTTTATTGACTTTCTTACCAAAGTTCAGACGTCTGATACGAGATGCTTTAATAAAACTTTATCAATATCAGACACCTTTCCTTAGATAGCTCACATGTGTGTCTAAACAATTTCAGAACTATGAAAAGGGATGTCGTAGTCATAGTCTCAATTGTTTAGACCTTTGCCATTCCTCACAAGTCCATGTTAGTGTGCCGGTTAACCACACATGCTCCACTAATGACTTTGAGAATGCAAATATCACAATTGCTATCTACCTAAAATCTACTTAGTGAAAGCGTTTCATCACCATCATTTTCATGAATCAGAGAGAAACCTTATGACACTTAGATTTTTATGGTGTATGTGTTCCTATCCATGTGAATTTGTCAAAACCATAATCACAAGACACGGTTAATGATAAATCCAAACACATATGGATTGAACTTGTGCAGTCTTAACTTCTTGCCACCTGGCAGCACAAGGGCCTGCCATTACTTCCAAGTTGTTATGCAACCAATTTAGAACACTCAAAATTCATATGCAAAGCCAACTTTCACTGGAATGGGCACAGAAATAGGAATAGGTCAACACGATAGGTTATAAACCTCAAGTCGTGTGCTAGTGATAAACTACATGTTTTACTCTTGATTAGATCTTGAAATTCTTTCATGATCTTTAAGACTCCCAATGTCCTCTTGACATATAAGACTCTCTTGCCAAATATTCAAGAGATAGTGTGGATTCTATATCAAGACAAGCACTTCACACAATTGGCCTTAGTTGGTCTTTGTTTTATCCAAAACATCACAACTTACCAATTTCAAATGTACAAGAGTAGGACACTTTTACTCTTACATTTGACAAGTGCTATAAACCTTTCTTTAAGATATATCACTCAAGTTACAATCTTGGAGCATGACTCTAAGAATTGTTTTGGAACGAAGTATGACTCATCTTCTTGATTTAACCATTTCAACAATGCATGACTCCTCTTCTTAGCCATAAGAATGCACTAAGATGTCCTTAGAGGATGAATTGTGATATGGTCTCACAATCATTAAGATGATCATAAAACATGATACTAAAGTACTCTCCCATCTTTTCAGATTTGAGAAACTTTTATCTTTCTACCTAATTCGATCCTTCTCATTCGTTCTGCCATACATCGAAACTTTTCCAATGTTTTAGAATTATACTTAAACTTATAAGTATAACCATATTTACTAAACTTTAGTAAACCATGACGAATAGTCTTATTGATCTTTTGTGGTGGACTTGACTAGTGCACAAGAATGTGTACTCGATCCCTTAGTCCTTCACTTAACTCACATATACATGTGAATAAGGAATTAGTCTTAATTTTCCAAAGATGAAAATTCTCATTCATCATACTATACAACTTGCATGATTTCCAAGTTTCTATCCAACTGAAACCTTGGGTGA
The DNA here is from genome assembly GCF_051521515.1 of Lactuca serriola. Lineage (NCBI taxonomy): Eukaryota > Viridiplantae > Streptophyta > Magnoliopsida > Asterales > Asteraceae > Lactuca > Lactuca serriola. The sequence goes on from NC_136416.1 coordinate 150,467,692, forward strand.
TGAGAATCTTTCCTTATTTGGTAAATTTAGAAACTACCATAAATGAAAAACTTATTGTTATCTATTCCTAAGCAATATATCATAACTCCTAAGCAACAGTTCAAAATTCTGATCACCGAACCATGTGATCGAAATCCATCTTTGCGATCAGAATCAGCATATACTTCCTTTAAGTTTCTTCACTTTTCTTTGATTCTTAAACCATCAACATATGACCCAGTCACATCATATAATCAGAATCTCAGAATAGAAACTTAATAGAGTTAGATAGTGGACCTGACCTAAAGTAGTGTCAAACTTCTTGACTTGATCATCCTTATGATCTTTCAGATAAATAGGCAGCTTCGCAACCAATGCCCCTTCCTTTGGCAAGAGAAACATATGGACTCTTTGGGAATGGTACATGGGACTATCGCAGACTTGCATTTCTCTTTACCATTTGGTCAACTGAGTTGACTATGGTCAATCCCCTTCCTTGGGAAGAGAAGGCTTTTCTAGATATCCAATGTTACCATTGTCAATGTCCATGATAGTTTGGGAAGTTGATCTACTAATTAAATTTTCTTTACCAAAGCTCCAAATCATTGCTAATTCAACAGCACCAAGCAAATAGATAAGATCGTTAAGGGTCATGTCATAGTCTATTTCATAGTAGTCCTAGAGGTAACTCACTATGTGACGTAGAAAGTGATTGAACATCCAACTTTCTTAAGACTTTGACACCCAACTCTCCCGGCTTGTCAATATGTGCCTTCATCTCCAAGATGCAATCACACATCGACCTTGCTTGCCAATAAGGCTTGAGTGACCGTGAACATTTGGGTTAGGGAGAATAACTGGAGGAGGTGGAGGAAGTGAAGTTCCAAGAGATTTCGGAAGATCACAGATGTCTGAACTAGACATCTTTTTGGGAGATATTCAAGATAGTTGATCTAATGTCCTTAATGTAACACCTAGTATGAAATATTAAGGCTAGGACCCAACACAATACTTTTATGACTTGGAAGAGGGATGCCGTAATCCAAGCTATAAAATATTTGAAGGTAACCATCCAAATTACTTTGAAGGTAACCATCCAAATTATTTGGTACCCTCAATGGCATGTTTCAATCTCGGGTGTGCCCTTCAGGTTTTGTGACTGGGATGCCAAGAATCACAAAACAAGGTGTGAAGTAACCATCCAAATTACTTGGTACCCTTAATATTTACCCCTCAATCGATGTGCTGGTTAACCACACGCGCTTCACCGATGGTATGATAAATATTAGGTTACCCTTTGCCTACCTTGTTAAGTCCAGCTAGTGTGCCGGTTAACCACACGCGCTCCACTAACCGAATTAAGCAAAGTGCAAAGTGTAATTTCATGTATTAGTACCTTATTCACTTTTTACTAAGATTAGGAATTTATAAAAGGTTTACTTACATTATATTTATCATTAATACTTTTAATGAAGGGAGAATTCTAATCCTTGTCCTACCCGTTCGGCTAACAGCCCTCCACCAGTCAAGGAAGCGGTGGGTGAGAGTGGACACCCATTAAACTGCCATTTTATAGGCAGTAACCTTATACCCTCCTTATACACCGGCTTCATGAATGAGACCTACTAATGGTAAGACGAGTTTCTTTATACATATATATATATAAATAATATTAACTTATAATATTATAAAGTATAAGGGTTGAGTTTTAACTTTTAAAATTCTAAGGGCTTAACTTGGAATTAAAGTATTCATAAGAGAGAACTTTACAAATTCGAAAACTTGAGGGCAAGTTTTGAAACCATTCAAAACTATTTAATTTCATAACTTATGTGTTTAAAGTAGTTTTAATTCAAAAACTCTTCAAGTTCCATAACTTGAGGACAAGTTATGGAAGGCTTTAAACTATTAAAAGAATATGACTTTTCTTTCTTCATAACCTATGGAAATATTTATGAGTTTTATGGATCTTAAATGTGACTTTTCATATAACTTGAGGACAAGTTACAAAAACACATTTTAGAAACAACTCTTAGGTTAATTTGGATTGAAAACAACAATTTCACATAACTTTTCTATTAATCTAAGCAACTCATAAGAACAAGATAATTCAATCAAAGTTTTTCATGTAATTAGCCTAAACATCAAACTAATACAAAACTTGAATCTCTTGACAATTATCTATGAAATTGGATTAGCATGAACATTACCACATCAAAAACAGGTTTACAAGTTCAAAAACAGCTTAGGGTAATGTTCCAAGTCCAATTCCTGCCAAAAACTCGAAAATATGCTGCATAGGGCTCCTACTCGTCGAGTGTATGAACCTACTCGATGAGTAGGATGATTTTGTTCATGGACTCGGCGAGTCCATTGCCCAGAAAGCCAGAAAATCGATTTTTTCAGTTTTTTCAGCAATTTGCATTAAGTATAATTGAAAACAAGCCTAGGCTCTGATACCACTGATGGGTTTGAGCATTCTAACACTCCTATGGTGTACATGCAACCCTAAATAGACCATGCTGAGTCGGGTCAAGTACATACCAATTATAGTTATGGACTTAGACACTAATCCAACAATATGTTCTAGATCTGAAGTATAATTGAGGTTTGATTCCTTACATGAGGTTTTGATCTAATTTTCTCTATTGTTGACATAATTAGAGTTCATGACATGCATTGGACATCCATGTCTATAAAACATTGATTTTTAAGACTTTATTAGGTGGTAGAAAGCCTTTTGGAAAGTATGGATGTCTAGCTCAAAGAATTAAGATCTTAATGGATTAAGCTGGTCAGGAGAAATCCCACAACATGGCGACGCAGGTCTTCACGACTGTTTTGTCATGAGGTCACTACGACATGGTGACCGACTGATGGACTTTTGACCGTTGAATTTTTGACTTTTAACCAAGTCTGACCTTAGCCCAATTTGATGGATTTGTATTGTAGATTAAGAATTGGTCCCCGATTATTGTATAGGTGACTTATAGTACCGATTATTCGATCTATAAGCAATGTTGTTATATGCTTGAGTGCAAGGTGAGTTTTCTTACTATCCTTTGTACTTTAGTATGTATCTTTGTGTGTAGCATGTTGGTATGTTGTAGTGATTTGTTTGATTGTTAGATTTATTATTATTATTACCTACAGTGCAGGCTATTGTCTGTTTGTTTGTTTGTTTACATATGTTGACATATGGTTGGGTTGAGGCGGCCTTGCTTTGTACTGTAGGTCAAGATACCTAGGTGGTCTAGTGTACTTTAGGCCTTACGAGGCGGGCCAATAGACTTTTGGCTCGGTAGAGCGGTCTAGGTAGACTGTAGGCTCATTTGTGCATGCATTGTATGTGTATTGTTTTGTGCGCTATTTTAGGGGAACCCACTAAACTTTAGCTTATAATTGTGGATTAAAATGTTTCAGGTACATCAGAGGATAGGGGAAGGCAATTTCTTGATGGTACACATCATCCTATGGATTTTTATGACGAGAGATGTTATTTGATACTCTAATTTTTATTACTATGTTTTGGAAACCATGATGGTTGACTAACGGTTTTTATGAAATGGCTAGAAAAATGAAAAACAATTACTATGATTTTTGGGATGTTACATGTTAGTATTAGAGCCCTCGTTTAAGGGATTTGGATGAACACTTGTGTAATTCCATACTCAAACTATGGATATGCAAAAAGATTTTTCGAAAATAATTCCCAAATAACTAAAAGAGAGGATGTGATATGAACAAATAGTTAGATCTCAAGTAAAAGTTATTCCCCAAGATACCCACACTTGTTATATGCTCAAGAATCATTATTGAGTGATATTTCTAGTAACATATGATACTATAAGGTCACACCTTAATCAAGTTGGTACTTATTGAATATTTATTAAATATTTGATCATTAATGAATAAATTCAACTCATGCATTTAATTAGAGAAAAATTATTGTTTTTCTAAATAATAATACAAGGAAGAACAAACTATTTTTTATATCATATGGTATGATTAATAAGTCACGTATAAAGCTTTTAGACACTTCCTTTAACCATGGACTTGCCAGTTAGTTACTTTTATCATTAAATTAACTATCATAAATTTTGTCTTATTTTTTTTATTCAATGGACTGAAATAATCTAAAAACAATAATGATTCTTGAGCATATAGATCCAATAACCATGCCCAGAGCAACCAGGATAAGCATGCATCCTATGTACACTCTCTTAAGAGTAGTTATCAATTCCTTAATTCTGCTGGATCACTACCAACCACACTCAACTCATGAAACCTTCACTAAATTTGCAATTGCCTTATGTATGCTAATAGTACATAACATTGGATTCGATAGACAATCGAATATTTGATTCTACCTTAAGCCAACAACCAGACATGAAATAGGAAATAGGGCTAAATCTGTGACAACCCGAAACTTTCATCCTATGTAATTGGTCCGCGTATCGTCTTTAAATCTTGAATTCATCATCCTTTGTAAATCTTGTGGTTCCAAATGCGTGTTTTGGGCATAATATAGTCTAACTATGGGTCTTAGGAAGTGTTGGAAAGTGTTTTACATCATGGAATCGGATCAAACACACCAAAGGAGGTGTGTGCGGCCACGCTTTTGTGTGTACGGCCACACACCCATGTGTGCAGCCGCACACCCAACCGCACACCCTCCAGCCTCACACCCAAACATATATATAGATGGATATCCACTTCATTCATTCATTTGGATGCTCCTTACTCTCTCTCTACTTTCTCTTTCTAAAATCTTCAACCAAGAACACCTTGAAGGCCTCATATTTGTGAGCTAGTTCATCTTCAAGCTTATTAGTGGTAAACACTTGAATCCCAAGCTTTAAAACTCATCATGTTCATCATATTCATGGTCCTTTGAAGGTGTACGGCCGCACACCTTCATGAGGGGGGCAGCACACATTCAAATCTCCTTAAAGTGAAGAGCAAACACTTCATTTGGACTCACAAGTGGAGTGTACGGCCGCACACACACTCAGAACGGCCGCACACACACTTGTGTGCAGCCTCACACACCCTTCTGGCCGCATACCTCAGCCGCACACTAAGTTTCAAGGCCTTACACTCACTCAAATGCCCACTTTTGGCCCTATACTTGCATGAATCACAAAGTATGGATCATGAGACACTTGTATTCAGTAATGCCGAGCCCTAAGAATGTTTTTCCATCATGTTTAAGCATGAAACACCCTAGTTCTAACCTAATTATGTGTCATCACATGATTTATAGGGACCATTGGCATTCAGGGCATCCGTTGACACTCGAACCCTACGATAAACTGTGAGTTCATACCCCTTTAATGAACCTTTCAAATGTTTTTATATGTTTTAGTGGGGGATACAAGTCGAATATACATAATTATGAAAATTAACTACATGTGATTCACTATCCGTAACTCAAATCATATGTGATTTATCACTATGCCTTATAAAAGAATTTTGCGTTTTCAAAACTATTTTGGATAAATAAACTATTTTCTAAATGTTCCCTTTTGACAAGACTTTTATTAAATATATTTTCTTATAAAATGTAACCACACTAATATATTTATATAAGTAAGGCTTGAAGGACTTAGGACCAATAGCTCGCCTTATTTCCTGTTCTTGTTTGATTGTGGGCTTAGGGTAGTTGTTATCCGTCTGACTGTCGTTGATTTCTTAATTATATATCATGTATATTGGTGTTGGATACGAGCCTTTTCAATTCAATCGATGCCTGCACTACTTAATTGCCAAGAATTATACACACTAAGTTAACTATAATGGGTATAGTTAAGGCCACTACTACTCGTTACTGCCACTACTCTACACACTATAATACACACTATTACGAGACTATAGACTAATAAGAGAAAACACTACGAGCTATACAAAAGCCTGCTATACTATAATACAAGAGAAAGTACTAATCCGAAGATAACACATTAACTCACTATAGGATACTCTATTCGCTACGCACTACGCCCAGAGTTTTCCGACAGGAGAACGACGCTACATGTATAGATCTATACGGGGCAGACACTATTATATCCCGACTGTTAACCTCAGTCCGAGCCGTACAGGCCTAGGGATGCCACTACTTCTCTACACTATGCATGACCGGGAAGGTCATGGGGTACTCTATTACTCACACTGTCAGTAGCATACAAGGAATACACTACATTCACACTAAAATACTAATACTAAAGAATAAGTTTAAAAATCCCGAAGTAAATAAGTATCTAATACTAATGGGAGTTTGCGCCACTATTACCGATATCAGGCATAACTTTTCTTATTACACTACTTATTGGGGACTCACTAATATACTTTTACAACAAACGATTTTTCAATGATGAAACTTACATGTAAGTTACATATTTTCAATTACAATGTATTTTCTGGAAAATATAGGATTTTCTAGATTTTTCTACTACTTACGAATGTAAACTGTAGCCCTTCACACTATCTGTACTAATGCATTTTATACTAAAACTCACACTAAATTCTTATGAACTCGCCAGCTTTATGCTAATACTCGTATTCAAATAACTTGTATCCTCAAGTCAAAGATAGACAGGTACAGGTGCAACATTTTGGAGAAGATGGAGCATACAAGACCCATCTCTTATTTTTGTATACGTTTGGTGCTGTTGAACTTTACAGAACACACTTGGAATTAAACTCACTATGTAAATGAAATGGTTGCATGTTTCTTGTTTTTACTATTATACAATTGTGATGATACTGTACATGACGTCCTCCACCCCGAAACGTATTCTGCCGTTATTGGTTTTGGGGTGTGACAGATTGGTATCAGAGCATTGTTTATAGTGAATCAAGTATATCAACCTATAAAAGATATATGAACTATAAACACTTCGGGACTAAAACACTCTGACCAAGAATATATATTGTTAAGTATCTAAAAGATTTAACTAAGTATATATATATATATACGCATAAAACACATGAGCCAGTATCACCCTAGAACAGAACAAAAGTATTAAGATTGTTGGATAGCATAATTGGGCTTAGAGACATATAATCACATTTTGGGGAATGTAGCCTGATCAACTACATTTTCATGAGAGTGACTAGCTTGTGCCTAAGTTTGGTTGTGATGTTGCAACAAGTCTAAAACTTACCAACACTACCATAATACGGGTAGCATAAGAATACTATAGGAGTAGTCTGTATCTCTAAAGCATACATATGTGATAACTAAAAGGGTCATTACTGGTAGGACAATAGTTGCTAAGTGAATACACCACGGTTACATGTGACTAGGGCGCTATAGACTCAGAATCTGTAGCCTTTGCTTCATTTCCTGTTCTTGTTTGATTAGGGATCTAGAGTTAGGGTTGCTTATTCGAAGGACTATCTTGCTTCGGTTGCATGTAATTGGTATGCACTACGCAAGTATTGGGTCGACTAGTAACGATTCATCTTATAAGTAATTTAGGTTAGTACGTCTATTAATCTTCTTTTCCCCTTTCTCGCATAGATAGCATGGCTGGCTTCCACCTACCTGGCGATCCGTACTATCCAAATCAGGGCAATGGAGGATGGCTCGATGAGGAGTCAGATAATGATCACCCGATCCCTTTGGATGATCATCATGCTGAAGGCTTCTCGGATAGCTCCAGCTCCAAACCAGAGGTTAACAACCTACCTCCTGAAGCTTCGAACCCCAACCCTCGTCCGACATTTCAGGGACCCACTCCTATGTGGGCCATATCCTTGCACCGATGGAGCGAAGAGCAGGGCCAACCTTTACCTTACAATGGAGACCGAAGCTACTACAAGATAAGCGAAGGGGGATCAGCGGACCGAGTTCTGCCCATCATGGTCCGAAGGATTGCCAGGAATGTCGAGCAGGGTCAAGCAACCATTGGTCGAGTTGTAGAAGTGGATGCCAACTCAAATCTCAACAATGTTCGCATCTGCCAACTTGAAGAAGCCATGGACAGGACAAGGAGGACCAACGAGGCTCTGCAGCAACAGCTAGCTGCATCCCGAGCCGAAGTTAGGGAACTCCAAGCACGTCAAAGGATTCATGATCGACACCTTCAGGAAGTTATGAGTCGACTAGCGGATCTGAGGGTTCGCCCCACAAGTAACCGTCACCAGTAGAAGACATCTAGTTACCTCACTCTTTTGTTTAAAGGACTAACCTTTCCCCTCTATGATCCATAGATCTCTCGTCTATAAACATTCCTAGCTTAAAAGTACCTTAACGAGACCTCTAAACTACCAACATTTTCCCTATGGTTTGATGTAAGACCTTTTGTTAGGTCAATTTTTCCTGAACTTTTATTACATCATCAACACCAATATATTGGCAGTTAACTATCCTATTACTATGACTCTTACTCTGATTTTTGGATTATGTTGAATTAATCCATGAAACACTCTATTCCTATTTCGCAATAGACTCTTACTATTGCTATCATTCCTGTGATCTTCCAGTAAAAGATGCATCCACGAAAGCGTCCAAGCAGAGGAAGACCAGCAACTCAAACCCCTCCTCCACCACCTCCTCCTCCGCAGTTCGACCCAGTGCTGTTCCAAACAGCTGTGACTGCGGCTGTGACAGCAGCCATGGCTCAAATGAACTCCGGGGACGCGAGCGGTGGTAACTCTAGATTTGGGGAAGTCCTTCAAAGAGTGCAGGGATGCACTTATAAGGACTTCAGGAATTGTAAATCTACCTTATTCGATGGTACTGGAGGAATTCTGGCATTATCCCAATGGTTCGAAAGAACCGAGGCTGTATTCGAAATGTGCTCTTGCCCCGAAGAGAGCAAAATAAAGTTTGCTACTGCCACCCTCACTAACATGGCTTTAACATGGTGGAACGGCCATGTCAATGCACTCTCCTTGGTAACAGCCAATGCCATGGGCTGGGACACTCTAAAGGATCTCATGAGAAAGGAACACTGCCCGAGGGGTGAAATTCAGAAACTTGAGGAGGAACTATGGAACCTCAAAATGGTAGGGACCGACATAATAGCTTACACGGCCAGGTTCTGCGACTTGGCGGCTATGTGTCCCAACATGATCCCTTCTGAAAGCAAGAAGATTGAACGATACATATGGGGTCTAAAGCCTCCGTATCAAGGAAACGTTCTAGCCTCACGCCCTACCACCTTCGACAGTGCCAAGGAATTGGCCCAGAGTCTGATCAACCATGAAGTGTCTTCCACTCCAGCAACAACAACCATAACTACCACTGCACCACCCGATTCATCTGACAGAAAGAGGAAGCGATGGGATAAGAAGAAAGGCAAGAAAACTCAAACCTCCTCCAAGAATCAACAAATCGTGGCGGTCCATGCTGCCACTACTCCAGCCACTCCTGCACCGCCAAAGGCTTATAGTGGGAATCTGCCCAAGTGTCCCAAGTGCCCTTTCCACCACAACGGCCCCTTCCGTGAATTGCAGTGTTCCAACTGCGGTCGAAAGGGCCATACTGTGGGATTCTACAAGGCCCCTCCCAAACCTATCTCGCAAGTTTCCGGTTCGGGAGTGACCCCGACGTGTTATGGCTGCGGTGAAGCTGGTCATTTCAAGAAGAATTGTCTGAAGGCTGCAAATGCTGGGGGAACTGGAAGGCTACTCGCTATTGGTCACAGCGAGGCGGTAGCGGATCCCACAGTAGTCACGGGTACGTTTCTTCTCAACAACTCTTATGCCTGTGTCTTATTCGATAATGGTGCAGAAAGAAGCTTCATAAACCAAAACCTTAAACACTTACTCAAACAATCCCCTCAACCATTAAAAGAAAAATTCGTCGTAGAGATGGCTAACGGGAAAACTGAAAACTCTAAAGAAATCTACATAGGTTGTACCCTCACGTTAGAAGATCACTCATTTCCAATCGATCTGATACCAGTCTCTATCAAGAATTTCGATGTCATTGTCGGTATGGACTGGTTGAGTCTCCATCGTGCTGATATCCTATGCTCTGACAAAGCCATTCGCCTGAATCTTCTGAACCATGAAACTCTATTAATCTATGGAGATAAACCCGGTACGAACCTATGTATCATCTCCAGTATTCAGGCTCAGAAATACTTGCGTAAGGAATACCGCGCCTTTCTTGCCCACGTTGTTGACATTAGCCAGAAAACAAAAGATCCGAAGGACATTCCCGTTGTATGCAATTTCCCCGATGTCTTTCCGGAGGACCTTTCGGGTCTACCTCCCAAACGTCAGGTTGAGTTTAGAATTGACCTAATCCCGGGAGCTACCCCCGTAGCTAAGTCGCCCTATCGTTTAGCGCCTGCAGAGATGCAAGAATTATCCGGTCAACTTAACGAGCGGCTCATCAAGGGCTTTAAAAGACCAAGCTTCTCACCCTGGGGAGCTCCGGTCTTGTTCGTAAAGAAGAAAGACGGATCGTTCCGTATGTGCATCGACTATAGGGAACTCAACAAACTCATTGTCAAAAATCGCTACCCTCTCCCTCGTATCGACGACCTATTCGACCAACTACAAGGAGCGAGTTATTTCTCCAAGATTGATCTTCGGTCCGGGTATCACCAGTTACAGGTGCTTGAGGAAGATATTCCGAAGACAGCTTTTCGAACCCGTTACGGGCACTTCGAGTTCGTAGTGATGCCCTTTGGATTGATTTACACTCCCGCAGTATTCATGGACTTAATGAATAGGGTATTTCGTCCGTATCTAGATCAATTCGTCATCATCTTTATTGATGATATACTCGTCTACTCTCGGAGCGAGGAAGAACATAAGGATCACCTACGACGAGTCCTGGAAACACTACGATCAGAGAAGTTATATGAAAAGTTCTCTAAGTGCGAGTTTTGGATCCGAAAAGTCGAATTCTTAGGACACGTGGTTAGTGAAGAAGGAATCCACGTGGATCCCTCCAAAATTAAAGCTATTGAGAACTGGTCAGCACCGAAGACGCCAACGGAGATTCGTCAATTTCTAGGCCTCGCTGGTTACTACCGCAGATTCATCCAAAACTTCTCTCGGATTACGAAACCTCTCACTATGTTGACACAGAATGGCGTATCATTCGACTGGGAAGAAAAACAGGAGAAGGCATTCCAGACCCTGAAGCGAGCCCTATGCACCGCACCAGTATTATCCCTTCCCGAAGGAACCGAAGACTTTGTGGTATACTGCGATGCATCGAATCAGGGACTCGGCTGTGTCTTGATGCATCGAGGTAAAGTCATCGCTTATGCCTCAAGACAGCTAAAGACACATGAGGTGAACTACACTACACACGACCTCGAACTAGGAGCGGTCGTCTTCGCACTAAAAATCAAGAGACACTACTTGTATGGGACGAAGAGTGTAGTGTATACTGACCATAAAAGCCTCCAACACATACTGAACCAGAAAGAGCTCAACATGATACAACGCCGATGGGTTGAGCTACTCAACGATTACGACTGCGAAATTCGATATCACCCGGGGAAAGCCAACGTGGTAGCAGACGCCCTGAGTAGGAAAGAGTATTCAGGTCGAAGAACCAAGTCATTAACAATGACTATCCATTCGCATCTATCCGCACAGATCAAGGAGGCTCAGCTTGAAGCATTAAATCCTGAGAATGTGACGGGAGAATCCCTGCGCGGAATGGATAAAAGTTTGGAGATCAAAGGTGACGGAGCTTACTATCTTATGGACCGAATCTGGACTCCGCGCCACGGAGGTTTCAGAGAGGTAGTCATGAAGGAAGCTCAAAACACTCGATACTCCATCCACCCAGGTTCAGATAAGATGTATCTAGATCTCAGGAAGCTATACTGGTGGCCTAACATGAAAGCAGAGATCGATACCTTTGTGAGTAAGTGCCTTATGTGCACGAAGGTCAAGGCCGAATATCAAAAGCCATCGGGACTCCTCCAACAACCAGAGATACCTGAATGGAAGTGGGAGCGGATTACAATGGACTTTATAACCAAACTGCCCAAGACAACAGGTGGGTTGGATACCATTTGGGTCATCGTCGACAGATTGACCAAGTCTGCACACTTCCTACCCATCAAAGAAACGGACAAGATGGAGAAGCTCACGAGAACATATCTTAAGGAGATAGTACGGCTGCATGGCGTCCCTATATCTATTATCTCAGACAGAGATAGTAGATTTACCTCGAGATTTTGGCAATCACTACAAAAGGCTCTAGGGACGAGGCTGGACATGAGCACAGCTTACGATCCGCAGACCGACGGACAAAGTGAGAGAACGATCCAAACCTTAGAAGATATGTTGCGAGCTTGTGTGATCGACTTCGGTAAATCGTGGGATACACACTTACCTCTTGTGGAGTTTTCCTACAACAATAGTTATCATACGAGCATCAAGTCAGCTCCATTCGAAACCCTCTACGGTCGGAAGTGCAGATCCCCTTTGTGTTGGGCTGAGGTGGGTGACACTCAGTTGGCTAAAGGACGATTTCCTGACAGCGCTCTCACTGGTCCGGAGATCATTCGAGAAACAACCGAGAAGATTGTACAAATTCGTGAACGATTAAAAGCCGCTAGGGATCGACAGAAAAGCTACGCGGACAAACGAAGGAAACCCTTGGAGTTTCAGGTAGGAGACCGAGTACTTTTGAAGGTCTCGCCCTGGAAGGGCACGATACGCTTCGGAAAGCGTGGAAAGCTGAACCCAAGGTACATAGGTCCTTTCGAGATTCTTGCTAGAATCGGCCCTGTAGCTTACAAACTCAACTTACCCCTCGAGCTAAGTAACATACATCCTACCTTCCACGTCTCGAACTTGAAGAAATGCCTATCCGACGAAACTCTCGTGATTCCCCTCGACGAGATTGAGGTCAATGAAAACCTCAACTTTGTAGAAGAGCCTGCGGAAATTATAGATCGAGAAGTGAAACGAACGAAACAAAGCCGCATCTCAATTGTGAAGGTTCAGTGGAACGCCAAGCGGCGACCGGAATTCACTTGGGAGCACGAGGATCAAATGAAACTCAAATATCCGCATCTTTTTGCCTAATAGTTCTGTAACTACCCTTTGTAGGAATTCAAAATTTCGGGACGAAATTCCCTCTAACGGGGGGATAACGTGACAACCCGAAACTTTCAGTCTTTAAATCTTGAATTCATCATCCTTTGTAAATCTTGTGGTTCCAAATGCATGTTTTGGGCATAATATAGTCTAACTATGGGTCTTAGGAAGTGTTGGAAAGTGTTTTACATCATGGAATCGGATCAAACACACCAAAGGAGGTGTGTGCGGCCACACTTTTGTGTGTACGGCCACACACCATGTGTGCGGCCGCACACCCAACCGCACACCCTCCAGCCTCACACCCAAACATATATATAGATGGATATCCACTTCATTCATTCATTTGGATGCTCCTTACTCTCTCTCTCTACTTTCTCTCTCTAAAATCTTCAACCAAGAACACCTTGAAGGCCTCATATTTGTGAGCTAGTTCATCTTCAAGCTTATTAGTGGTAAACACTTGAATCCCAAGCTTTAAAACTCATCATGTTCATCATATTCATGGTCCCTTGAAGGTGTACGGCCGCACACCTTCATGAGGGGGGCAGCACACATTCAAATCTCCTTAGAGTGAAGAGCAAACACTTCATTTGGACTCACAAGAAGAGTGTACGGCCGCACACACACTCTGAACGCCCGCATACACACTTGTGTGCAGCCTCACACACCCTTCTGGCCGCATACCTCAGCCGCACACTAAGTTTCAAGGCCTTGCACTCACTTAAATGCCCACTTTTGGCCCTATACTTGCATGAATCACTAAGTATGGATCATGAGACACTTGTATTCAGTAATGCCGAGCCCTAAGAATGTTTTTCCATCATGTTTAAGCATGAAACCCCCTAGTTCTAACCCAATTATGTGTCATCACATGATTTATAGGGACCATTGGCATTCAGGGCATCCGTTGACACTAGAACCCTACGATAAACTGTGAGTTCATACCCCTTTAATGAACCTTTCAAATGTTTTTATATGTTTTAGGGGGGGATACAAGTCGAATATACATATTTATGAAAATTAATCACATGTGATTCACTATCCGTAACTCAAATCATATGTGATTTATCACTATGCCTTATAAAAGAACTTTGCGTTTTCAAAACTATTTTGGATAAATAAACTATTTTCTAAATGTTCCCTTTTAACAAGACTTTTATTAAATATATTTTCTTATAAAATGTAACCACACTAATATATTTATATAAGTAAGGCTTGAGGGACTTAGGACCGATAGCTCGCCTTATTTCTTAATTATATATCATGTATATTGGTGTTGGATACGAGCCTTTTCAATTCAATCGATGCCTGCACTACTTAATTGCCAAGAATTATACACACTAAGTTAACTATAATGGGTATAGTTAAGGCCACTACTACTCGTTACTGCCACTACTCTACACACTATAATACACACTATTACGAGACTATACACTAATAAGAGAAAACACTACGAGCTATACAAAAGACTACTATACTATAATACAAGAGAAAGTACTAATCCGAAGATAACACATTAACTCACTATGAGATACTCTATTCACTACGCACTACGCCCAGAGTTTTCCCACAGGAGAACGACGCTACATGTATAGATCTATACGGGGCAGACACTATTATATCCCGACTGTTAACCTCATTCCGAGCCGTACAGGCCCAGGGATGCCACTATTTCTCTACACTATGCATGACTGGGAAGGTCATGGGGTACTCTATTACTCACACTGTCAGTAGCATACAAGGAATACACTACATTCACACTAAAATACTAATACTAAAGAATAAGTTTAAAAATCCCGAAGTAAATAAGTATCTAATACTAATGGGAGTTTGCGCCACTATTACCGATATCAGGCATAACTTTTCTTATTACAATACTTATTGGGGACTCACTAATATACTTTTACAACAAACGATTTTTCAATGATGAAACTTACATGCAAGTTACATATTTTCAATTACAATGTATTTTCTGGAAAATATAGGATTTTCTAGATTTTTCTACTACTTACGAATGTAAACTGTAGCCCTTCACACTATCTGTACTAATGCATTTTATACTAAAACTCACACTAAATTCTTATGAACTCACCAGCTTTATGCTAATACTCGTATTCAAATAACTTGTATCCTCAAGTCAAAGATAGACAGGTACAGGTGCAACATTTTGGAGAAGATGGAGCATACAAGACCCATCTCTTATTTTTGTATACGTTTGGTGCTGTTGAACTTTACAGAACACACTTGTAATTAAACTCACTATGTAAATGAAATGGTTGCATGTTTCTTGTTTTTACTATTATACAATTGTGATGATACTGTACATGACGTCCTCCACCCCGAAACGTATTCCGCCGTTCTTGGTTTTGGGGTGTGACAAAATCAAACATTCTCAGGCTATAAAATCTTAGTTATGTAAAACCATCATGCATACACTAAAAAACTACAATAATTACTATGATTTTTGGGATGTTACATGTTGGTATTAGAGCCCTGGTTTAAGGTATTTGGATGAACACTTGTGTAATTCCATACTTAAACTATGGATCTGCAAAAAGATTTTTCGAAAATAATTCCCAAATAACTAAAAGAGATGATGTGATGTGAACAAATATTCAGATCTCAAGTAAAATTTATTCCCCAAGATACCCACACTTGTTATATGTATGCCGATGATATGTTAGAACTGCATGCTAGTTTGTAGGCTAGGGATCTTCAAGAATTGCATGATAGAATTGCCAGATTTATGATGCCTGATACCCTAGTGGATTTCGTGTTATGCTATATAAAACTAACATTATTATTGTAGTTTTTTAGTGTATGCATGATGGTTTTACATAACTAAGATTTTATAGCCTAAGAATGTTTGATTTAGCCCTATTTCCTATTTCATGTCTGGTTGTGGGTTTAAGGTAGAATCAAATATTCGACTGTCTATGGAATCCAGTGTTATATAGTATTAGCATACACAAGGAAATTGCAAATTCAGTGAAGGTTTCATGAGTTGAGTGTGGTTGGTAGTGATCCAGCAGAATTAAGGAATTGAGAACTATTCTTAAGAGAGTGTACATAGGATGCATGCTTATCTTGGTTGCTCTGGGCCTGGTTATTGGATCTATATGCTCAAGAATCATTATTGAGTGATATTTCTAGTAACATATGATACTATAAGGTCACACCTTAATCAAGTTGGTACTTATTGAATATTTATTAAATATTTGATCATCAATAAATAAATTCAACTCATGCATTTAATTAGAGAAAAATTATTGTTTTACTAAACAATAATACAAGGAAGAACAAACTAGTTTTTATATCATATGGTATGATTAATAAGTCACATATAAAGCTTTTAGACACTTCCTTTAACCATGGACTTTCCAATTAGTTACTTTTATCATTAAATTAACTATCATAAAGTTTGTCTTATTCTTTTTTATCCAATGGATGAAAATAATCTAAAAACAAGGTAGGTTCCTTGTCAATATCCCTTTATGTGTTCCCCATGCTCCTTATGTTTTATATTACTTTAGAATATATAGGGTTACACCTTAATTGCATGGGGATACATAGAAGAGTCTTATGCATGAGAAAAATAAGTTCTTTTTGTCCAAAATTCTCTCCAAAACTATGGGTTTTTCAACACAAGAAGTTTGCTTTCTTTTAAAGTGACTTTTGTTCTTTAAAGCTTCCTTAAGTTATCTCCTTTAGTACTTACTTGTGTTAAGTGCTTAAAGGGTTAAGATATTCAAGAATATAAGAAGGAACTAGCATTTCAAAGTGCCTCAGTCTTTATGGCAGATACTTCTAGAGAAGATCATACTCTTTGATCTTGCCATCTACTTTAACACCCCAAAACCAAGTGGGTTCAAAGGCTCCAAAGGTTCTCATTATAAAAAATCTTATGGTTGCGTTTATATCATTCTAACCTGTGTAAAAGGATCATTAGCGATTTGGTTTTTAAATACTCTAAAATAAACTAGTTATTTTTAAAAGCTTCTGTTGTTGGTTTTTTTTTTATGAAAAACACTATATTTTATGTATCAAAACTCATCAGTGGTATCAAAGACATCTTTTATATGTTATAATGATTTTTTTTATCTTTGATAATCTTTGGTTTTTGGAAAACAAGCATGGATTTCTTTTTGGCTAAAGAAATATTCATATTTATTTTCTTTTGCAACTTGAAGTTTAGATGTGTTTTTTGTTATATAACCATTTTTCCATATATTTTGGTTATAGAAAAGTTGCCTTAGAAAAAAAAACAAAGATTTGTTTGTTAATATGCTTAATGTTGTGTATAAACAAGTCACTAGGACATTTGTAGTTGTTATTTAATTATTCATATGATGTTGTAATAAATGAATAGGTATTATTTCATTTGTTCATTTTTTATGTATAATAAATTAGTTTAGACTAGTTTGTACATTTCTTTAAGAAAAATGTAACAAGATGGATCAATGATGACTTTTCCAAGACATGGAGTTTTTGAAGATCTTGAAGTGCCCTAATAAGTCATTTAGGAAATGTCTTAATAATTATTGTGATGGCTCATTATAATTATTGCTAGAAAATGATTTTGTTTATACACTTATAATGCATGCTTGTGATGTTTATTTTTTGTTGCCATAAAATGTTGTATGTATGAAAATATGATTACCATGATAATAAACATTTTGACAAAAATAACATCAAGTTAGGGTTTAGATTTTTAAATAAAAAAATTTCCATCAAAACATGTAAAAAAAAAAGTTGAGTTTTTTTTGTTAAAAAGAGTTTTAATTTTAGAATTGTTAAATAACCAAACTTTTTACTATTTAAAGAGGTTTAAAATATGTTTTAAATTTAATCTAAACTCCATAACTCTATAATAAAAGGAAATTTTATTAAAAGGTTAAAAACCGGTTCATATCGTTATAATGTCGATTTATAATTAAGTATTTATTTTAACCAGTAAAATTGAATATAAGATATAAATTCAACTTTATAATTCTGGAAAATTATATAATGTACCATGGAATATTTTATGCATGAAATATTCATGATACAAAATGTTTTAAAATGCTAGTATAATGAAACATTTATAAAAGCCATTATTCCAAAACTTCAAATATAGGCAATCCACTTAAAAATCACTTGTGCGATTCCTGTGGATTTTGGGTCGCCTTATCTATTGGATTATCAATTCATGACCAAGATTCCTTATATTTATTTATGGGATAAAGGTCAGCTAACCGTTTGTAAATTATAATTCACAAGTTTGTTAAATGGATAATGTGATCAAGTTCTTATATGATAAACTTCACCTAAGCATAAGAGTCTTGAGGCATGGCTAGGATTAACATGCCATTATAACAAAGAAATGTTTTTTTGGCTCCCATTATAGAATTACATCAGAGTTGTAATTGGTTATCATAACCTACTGATTAACAAAATCAGTTGTGTTGTAGGTCACCGCCTCAAGTTATTTTGTGTGATTTGGATCTTAGATTTTTAATATTAATTTAAAGAGTAACTAATTTTTAAAAGGAACAAGGGTTTCTTTATGAATTTCACCTTTTAGACAACTGTTGTTATGTACCTAGTATAACTAGAAATGTTATCTCTACTTTTTTTGTATGAACAAGGGTTTCTTTATGAATTTCACCTTCATTTTGGAACCATATATGAATTTGAAGATAATATATTCTATTTTGAGACTTATCCCAACAATGAAATATATAAGATTGATTTAAATGGTCCATACAACAAAGAAAATTCAATTTACAACCAACCCAATAATAAGAAGAAAAAGTTATACTTTGATAATAAAACTTATTTGTGGCATTGTCACCTTGGGCACATAAACAAAGCTCATATCGCTATGCTTCAAAAGGACAGAATCTTAGAATCAACAGACTTAGAGTCTTTTGATGTATGTGAATCAAGTATGTATAGGAAGACGACTAACGCCCCTTTTACCAATGTTCGTGAAAGGCCTTAGGATTTATTAGGACTCATACATACTAATATATGTGAACCTTTTAGGAGAATAACTAGAAACAGTGAAAGATACTTCATTATAATTACTGATGACTTCAGTAGATTTGGAAATGTGTATCTCATGAAACGCAAACATGAAGCATTCGATGTCTTCAAGGTATTCCAAAATGAAGTAGAAAATCAGCTAAGGAAAAACATTAAAGCAATACGATCAGATCGTGGTGGTGAATATCTATGCTATTATTTTGATGAACGTCTTAAGAATTGCGACATAGAGTCATCACTCAATCCACCAGGAACACCATAATACAATGGCGTTTCGGAAGGGAGAAATTGTATTTTAATTAGTATTGTATGATCAATGAGTCATACTTACCTCCCTCATTTGTTTTGGGGATATTCCATCGAAACCGCAACCCGTATTGTAAAAATGGTCCCAACTAAAAATGTTAGTAAGACCCCCTACAAGTTATGGCATGGAAAAGTTCCATCCATGTCTTACTTAAAGGTTCATGGTTTTGAATCATATGGAAAAATAGAGACTTCTAACAATCTTGAACCTATATCCCAAAAGTATATCTTTGTGGGATACCCTAAAGAAACCATGGGCTATTACTTCTTCCAAAAAGAAGAGAAGCGAGTGTTCATAGACCGAAAAGCAGTGTTTCTTGCACTGCCTTTATTTTGAATAAAAGAAGTAAGTAACCCATTAATCTTGATGAAATTAGATAAAAACAACCTTTATTTAAGAATAATAATCAACAAAACATTGTTGAACCTGAAACTATCATTCAGATGCAAAATAACATATGAACTATGAAACGCTTAAGTAGACCTCATCAGGAAACTGGCAGATTTGGATTTTTCATTCCTAAAGAGGAACTCTTCTTGATGGATCAGTGTGAGCCCATCAAATTCAAGGAAGCTACTGCAGATCTAGAATCTAATAAATGGCTTGAAGTGATGACAGATGAAATTCAGTCCATGAATGCCAATCAAGTATGGGACATGGTTGACTTACCTCTTAACAGTAGGACTGTTAGAAGCAAGTGGATCTTCAAGAAGAAGATCGACAAGGACATAAATATACAAACATTCAAGTCACAACTCGTCATGAAAGGGTATCCCAAATTGAAGGCAATGAATATGAAGATACTTTCTCGCTAGTTGCCAAAATTAAATCTATTAGGATTATCATGGCCAAAGCTGCATATTATGACTATAAGATATGGAAAATGGATGTCAAAACCACTTTGCTTAATATATATCTTGAGGAAGATTTCTATATGAAATAACCTGAAGGTTTTTCCGACCTAGAAAACCTAAAGAAGGTGTGCACACTGATGAAGTCCATTTATGGATTGAAGCAGGCATAAAGGGCTTGGTATCATCGTTTTGATGAGAACATCAAAAAGTTTGGTTTCTTAGAAAGCCCCGATGAACCATGTGCATACATCAAAGCAAGTGGGATAAAAATTGATTGGCTAATTTTGTATGTCGATGATATATTACTGATCAGGAAAGATATCCCAACATTGAAAGAAACCAAGACTTGTCTTAGTAAGTCCTTTCAAACTAAAGATCTAAAGGATGCTACATACATACTCGATATTAGGATCTATAGAGATAGATCACAAAGACTCATTGGTCTGAGTCAGAGTAGGTACGTTGACAAAATCATAAAATGCTTTTCAGTGGATAACTCAAAATCAGGAATTATACCCATACTGCCTGGCATCATTCTTTCTAAGGTAGAGTGACTAGTACTGATGATGAGATCAAAAGAATGAGTCACATCCCATATGCCTCATCAATATTTTCAACTATGTATGGTATGACATGTACAAGGTGGGATGTAGCTTATGTTATTAGTTTGACTAGTAGATATCAATCTAATCCTGAAAAAAAAAACATTGGATAGCAGTGAAGAAAATTCTTAAGTACTTAAGAAGGACAAAAGACATGTTTCTAGTTTATGGAGGAGTTAATAAAGAGTTTGAGGTAAGATGTTACATTGTTGTTGACTTCAATACTGATTGAGATAACTCATGATCACATTCAGGCTATGTGTTCACACTTAATGGAGGAGCCATTTCATGGAAAAGTTCAAATCAAGAAGTGGTTGCACTTTCTACAACAAAATCTGAGTATATAGTTGCAACTGAGGCAACTCAAGAAGTTGATTGGATGAAGAAATTCATCGGTGATCTAAATGTTGTTCCAAACATCAAAATTTCATTGAGATGTTTTGTGACAACACTGATTTTATCGTTATCGCAAGAGACCCAATGGTCACTCTAATAAGACTAGACACATTCAATGGAAATTCAGTTTCATTCGTCAAGAATTGGAATTGGGAAATATACGCGTTGAGAAGGTTCATACGGATGATAATCTAGCAGATCCATTCATAAAGCCTCTTCCTCAAAACAAGTTTAAGGGCCATACAAAAGGAATCAGTCTCTGATTAGCTAGTGATTAGATTTAAATTTGTATTTTCTAATATCAAGATCTTACGAAATTTATAGCATTGATATGTAATCTCTTTTGATGTATGAGATATCTCTTTTGTGTTCTATATTATTGTGTTTTATGTTATCATGTAATTTAATACTTGTTTTGATTATTCAAAATTATCCATAGTCAGTCACTGTTGTGGGAGAAACTATGAATTAAGACTAATATGAATCGAATGGGTTGATTTCAGGTGGTGAAATAGCAAAGTTTTGCATCCAAATTCATATGTACTTGTTAGAGAACAAATATTGGATATGACACACATCAATAATCACTTCATGGATCGTTATCATAAGTGAATCTTGAACACTAGTAAATATCTTTATGTCTTTTGCCTTGAGATACATATTGGAGAACTCAAGTATGGCAATTGTTGTATTTTGACATGGTTAAACACTGTTTGTAACCGTGTAGTCATAAACACCATCGTTGGGTATAGGATGAACTGTGTGAGAGTGTGTATGTAGTCAAGATAGGATTTATTCCTTTTATGTGTTAAGAGTGAGACATCTAAGGCATCTTACTAGAAGTTGGATTCCAGATTAGAATGATCATGTTCCATGTCTCATATCCAACATGATGACTGTAATAAAGAGAATATTGATAAACTTACCTTATACTTCAATTGTAGCTTTTGAGCTCTTGGAAATGGATGTTAACTGAAGGCACCCCTACGTGTCTTGTTAGGAGCAGTAGCCGATTGCTAGACGTCAGCTACTGTGTATACCCATCTATAGTGAATCTTGTGCAAGTGGGAAATTGTTGGATCTACATGCTCAAGGATCATTTTCGAGTGATATTTCTAGTAACATATCTCCTATAGGGTCACGCCTTAATTAAGTTGGTAGTTATTAAATATTTAATAAATATCTGATTATTAATAAATAAACTCAACTCTTGTATTTAATTAGAGATAAATTATTTTTTTACAAAATAATAATAAAAGAAAGAACAAACTAGTTTTTATATCATATGGTATGATTCATAAGTCATGTATAAAGTTTTTGGACACTTTGTTTAACAATGGACTAGCTAGTAAGTTACTTTAATCACTAAAGTAACTAGCATTAAGCTTGTCTTCTTCTTTTATACAATGGACAAGAATAATCTAGAAACATGGGAGGTCACTTGTCAACATCTATTTATTTGTTCCTTGTGCTCCTTATGCTTTATATTACATTAGAATATAATATTAGGTTAGACCTTACTTTTATGTGGATACATAAGAGAGTCTTATGCATGAGTAAAACAAGTTCTTTTTGTCCAAAATTCTCTCTAAAATTGTGGTTTTTTCTACACAAGAAGTTTGCTTTCTTTTAAAGTGATTTTTTGTGGTTAAAGCTTCCTTGATTTATCTCCTTTAGTAATTACTTGTCTTAAGTTCATAAAGGCTTAAGATATTCAAGACTACAAGGAACTAGCATTCCAAAGTGTCTTACTCTTGGTGGTGGAACTTCTAGAGAAGATCATACTATTTGATCTTTCTATCTACTTCAACACCCCAAATTGTCCTGGTGATATGCAACCCAAATGGACCATGCTACTCTTAGGTCAAGTACATACCAATTATAGTTATGGGCTTAGACACCTAATCCAACAGTCTCCTACTTGGATAAGTCTAATAACTATTATTGCAAGTACGACTCCAAAATCCTGACTAGCAATTGTAGCTCTTAAAAGCCGTTTTCGAACTCTGACCTAGTCAATGACGCGTCCATTAGATAAGGGATCATATAATTCCTCCATTTTGGATATCATATGGACTGAGACGTGGATTATAATCATTCTCTCCGTCCATCTGTTGTTTCCCGATTTCCAATTTATGACGACCGACTAATTGAACAAATCAAATCAGTCCAGGCTTGGCCAAGCACATAGGTTTGTCATCACTAAATCATCGTGGGGCCCACAGATATCGCTTATCTCCACATGAGGCAAAAGGAACGGATAAACTTCGACCCAAATGTTTTCTTGTACTTACTAATCAAATTACACATGGCAATATGTTTTATAACACCAAGTTACTAGTGTGTTTACATATGTCAATGTACAACCGACTTGTAAATACAACTCACATGTCTATATTTCAAGAATATAAGATATTATCATCTCACAATCACCCGTGATAAAATCCATGAAGTGATTCAGATGAGCGTGGGTTGAATCCAATACTCGAATCTTATTCCAGGAGTACTCATGAATACTGCAACTATGTCTAAACCACCTAGACAAACTACAGAACCATTCATGACAGTCTTGCCTCAATACCTACTTCCAAAGTATGATCGATTGTGGATGGTTTGAATAACCTAATTATTTAGGAAGTCAAAACATGCAAATTTAAACACAAGAATAATACTAATCCTATAGCACCCCAAAACTTTTGAGTGCCATATTGATTACTCATTATTCATTATATAATGTTTCGTATAATCAACTTAATACTTGAATTAAAACAATAGTTTTCTCATGCTCCAATCATGCACACTATGTTTATCTATGATCCTTACTTTGTGAAATAGATCAATTGACAACATTTCAATGATGCTCATTTCACAATTCCAAATCCTTACCATAAATGTCAAATTCTTGTCATTTACTCTAATATGTTATTTTCTAAACTTATATGTAATGATCCTCTTGTAATGACTATGCACAAAAGTCACAGAGACTTGGCAACAGACATTACAAAGTATTCCAATGGAGATCAATTCCATGGAAACGAAGTCTGAAATTCAAAGTACATTCCTCTGAACATCCTTCTTGCATTAAGTTTTTTAATCTTACACAATTGTAAAAAAAACTTCCATTTATGGAAACATTTCCATGTTCCCGTTTTGACTATCACTTCTGAACAAGAGTTACTTCTTCTCAGAGTGTGTAAATATGGTCCATCCATTTTTATACTTCCAACTACAAGAGACCAATCATTAGAGAACCTTAGATTGTCCTTAACAGTTGTTAACCACTTTACTCATATATTGTGCTAGTCCTTTTTCCCTCTTAATGCCCTAGGCATTTGGAAAATTAGAACACGAGAATATTATAGCATATGCAATCGATCCTCTACCCAAAGCATATGGGATACGATTCATAATGTCTAACAAAAAGACATGATACTTCATCAGCCTTTTGCTATAATATTTCTATTTGCCATGTTCTCACAATTCGAATTATGAAGAGGGATGTCGTAATCATAATCAAATTTTGAGAACACAATGAACATTTCCATATATAGAATTTCCTTATGTTGAACCATTCCAACATAGCATTCATATATATTTGACTAAATTTCATTGAAACTCAATCTAAGCTTTTAGAATTGAAATGAAGTATGGATTCATCTCCCTTAATTATAGCAAAACAACTTTTCAAACCCTGCAACTTTGCGATTTGAAACTTTTTGTTTTCAATAATTAACATTGCTAACTTGCAATAGTTACCATAATAATTATGCTACCACTAGCACAATAATTATTATCTTACTAGCATAACACTTATGTTCCCACTAGCTTTGACATGTATTCAGAAATTAGTTGGACTTTTAGAAATCAATACTTATTGACTTACATTACCAAACTTCATATTTCTAATACGAGATGCTTCGATAAGACTTTATCTAGGCTTCTCAAACTCATACACCTTTCTTTAGATAGCTCACATGTTTGTCTAAACAATTTTAGAACTTACAACAATAAGTCTTAAATGTTTAGACCTTTGTCATTTCTCATAATTCGAACTATGAAGAGGGATTCCGTAATCATAATCGAATTTGAGAATGCAAATAACACAATTGCTATCTCTTTAAAATCTACTTAGTGAAAGCGTTTCCTCACAATCATTTTCATGAACTGGAGAGAAACCTTATGACACTTAGATTTTATGGTGTATGTGTCTCTATCCATGTGAATTTGTCATAACCATAATCACAAGAAAAGGTTAGTGACAAATCCAAACTTATATGGACTGAACTTGTTCAATCTTAATTTCTTGTCACCTGG
This sequence comes from Lactuca serriola, assembly GCF_051521515.1. Classification (NCBI taxonomy): domain Eukaryota; kingdom Viridiplantae; phylum Streptophyta; class Magnoliopsida; order Asterales; family Asteraceae; genus Lactuca; species Lactuca serriola. Next base: position 150,493,203 of record NC_136416.1, read on the forward strand.
CAGCATAAGGGTCTGCCATTGCTTCTAGGTTGTTATGCAAACAACTGAAAATTCATATAACTCACATGCATAGTCAACTTAACTAGAATGGGCACAGAAACAAGAATATGTCAGCACGATAGGTTACAAAGCTCAAGTCGTGTGCTAGTGTTTAACAATAGGTTTACTCTTGATTAGTTCTTGAAACTTTCAAGATCTTTAAGACTCCCACTGACCTCTTGATATATAAGATTCACTTTGTCAAGGAACATTACTTGACAAACAAATATTTAAGAGTTAGTGTGGTTTCTTATCAAGACAAACACTTCACACAATTGGCCTCAGTTGGTCTTTGTTTTATCCAAAATATCAAAACTTTCCAATTTCAAACGTACAAGAGTAGAAAACATTTTACTCTACATTTGATAAGTGCTATAAACCTTTCTTAAGATTATGTCACTCAAAGCTCAATCTTGGAGTATGACTCTAAGACTTGTTTTGGAATGAAGTATGACTCATCTTCTAGATTTAACCATTTCAACAATTCACGATTCCTTTTCTTAGCTATACAAATGCACTAAGATATCCTTAGAGGACCAATTGTGACATGGTTTTCCAAAATCATTAAGATGATCATAAAACACGATACTAAAGTATTCCCCCATCTTTTTAGATTGGAGAAACTTTTATCTTTCCGCCTAATTTGATTCTTCTCATTCGTTCTTCCATACATTGAAACTTTTCCAATGTTTCAGAATTATACTTAAACTTGTAAGCATAACCACATTGACTAAACTTTAGTAAATCATGAAGAATAGTCTTATCGTTCTTTGTGGTGGACCTGACCAACGCACACCTAGTGTACCCGATCCCCTAGTCCTTCACTTGACTCACATATACATGTGAACAAGGAATCAATCTTAATTTCCCAAAGATGAAAATTCTCATTCATCATACAATACAAGTTGCATGATTCCAAGTTCCAATCCAATTGAAACTTAGGTGATGAGAATCTTTCCTTATTTGGTAAATTCTCGACACTACCACAAACGAAGGAATCAAATTCATATTCCTAACATACAAACATACAAACATCAATTTTCACAAAATGCCATTGCAAGGAGATATAACAAAATAAAAACAAATTTTTATTTATTTATAAAATGCGGAAAAAAATTTCCTTACAATGTAGTTACAAATGAAAACTATGTTACTACATATTTCTAAGCAATCTATCATAGCTCTTTAAGCAGCAGCTTAAAAATCCGATCATCGAACCATGCGATTGAAATCCATCTTCGCGACCAGATTCAGCATAGTCTTCCTTTAAGCTTCCTTCCCTTTGCATGATCCTACAAAACATCAAAATGCAACCTTGTCACATCATGTATTAAGAATCAACAATTAAGAACTTAATAGAGTCGGACATTAGACTTACCTGAAGCAGAGTCAAACTTTTTGATTCTACCTTCTTTCAGATCTTTCAGCTAGTCAGGGCAGCTTCGCTTCCAATGTCCCTTCAAATGGCAGTAGAAACAAATGGCTTCTTTTGCATTGGCACATAAGACAATCACATAATTAGCCTTCCTCTTTACCATTTGGTCAACCGGGTTGACTATGGCTGATCCCTTTCCATTGGGGAGAGAAATCTTTTTTGAACTTCCAATGTTACCATTGTCAATTGTTCATGTAAGTTTAAGAAGTAGATCTTCCAATCAAATTTGCTTTTCCAGTGCGCCAAATCATTACTGATTCAGCAGCAACAAGCAAATAGGTAAGATCAATAAGGGCCATGTCGTGGTCTGTCACATAGTAGTCCTTAATGACCTCACTATATGACTCAGGAAGTGATTGAAGAACCCAGTCAACAGCCAACTTCCTTTAAATAACAACACCCAATACTCTTAGCCTTTCAATATGTAACTTCATCTCCAATACATGAGTAAACACAGGTCTTCCATCTTGATTTTTCATTGCAAGTAGGGCTTGAGTGACCTTGAACTTTTCAAGTCTTTGAACTTGTGGGTTAGGGAGAATTATTGGAGGAAGTGGAGGAAGTGAAGTATGATTTCCATTTCCACTAATGCACGACAAAGGGATTAATCTTTCACCTTGATCGCCACGTGGGATATCATCTTCAACAGGAAAACATGTTCCAATAGATTTGGGAAGACCATAGTTGTCTGAACTAGACATCTACAATGGGAGAAATTCAAGTTAGTTGATTTAAGTCCTTAATATAACACCCAAAATGAAATATTAAGGATAGGACCGAACACAATATTTTACAATTTGGAAGAGGGATGCCGTAATGCAATTCCAAAATATTTGAAGGTTGGTAAATGACAATTTACTAATTTCCACCATGAAAAACGAAATTGATTATTAAGTTTTAAATGGATTGAAATTCCTAGATCCTTTGAGATTCATTGAATTTTTCAATGGAATGTTTAAATCTCAATTGTGCCCTTCAAGTTTGTGACCGGGATGCCGAGGATTACAAACAAGGTGTGAATAAACATGCAAATTAGCTTGGTACACCCAATGTCACAACCACTTAATCAATATGCCAGTTAACCACACACGCTCCATTGATCTATGATTAACAACAAGCTATCCTTTGCCACGCATTGTCAGTCACAGATTAGCGTGTCAATTAACGACACACGCTCCAATAATAACTTTACAAGGTGCAAAGTGAAATTTCATGGGTTAGCACCAAATTCACATTTTCCTAAGTAACTAAGATGGGGTATTTAATAAAAGTTTAGTTACTTTATAACTATCATTATACTTATAATGTGAATTAATTTTCTATCCTACCCGTTCGGCTAATGATCCTCCACCAGTCAAGGAAGCGGCGAGTGAGAGTGGACACCCATTAAACTGCCATTTTATAGGCAGTAACCTTATACCCCCCTTATAGACCGACTTCGTGAATGAGGCCTACTAACGATAAAACTGACTTGTCATATATATATATATATATATATATATATATATATATATATATATATATATATATATAATTATTAAACTTATAATAATATGAAGTATAAGGGTAGAATTTTAACTTTTAAAACTCTAGGGTTTGGAATTAAAATATTCAAAAGTGAGACTTTACACATTCCAAAACTTGAGGACAAGTTTTGAAACTTGTCAAGACATTTCATTTCTCTAACTTATGAGTGTAATGAGGTTTTATGAAAAAACATTTCAAGTTCCATAACTTGAGGACAACTTATGGAAAACCTTAAAACCATTTAAGATAACTTTTAAAATGAGACTTTTGAAATTCCATAACTTGAGGACAAGTTATGGAGTTCATAAAAAACATTCAGGAAAAACTTTTCATTTTCCATAACTTCAGGACAAGTTATGGAATTCATAAAAGGCATCTAGATCGAATATTTCAATTAACACAATAATCAAATAATTTTTCTATGATCTAGATTAAACTCACAAGTCAAGATAATTCACATCAACTATTTACAAGAAATTATTCTATCATATAAACTAATACAAATCTTGAAACTATGATAATTATCTTTTAACTGGACAAGCATGATCATTACCTTGTGAAAAAACACCTTTCATGGTTCAAAAAACCGTTTGGGGGTAATGATCCTAATCCATTTCTAGCCAAAAGTCGAAAATCTGCCCACTGGGGCACCAACTCGACGAGTACATGAACTGGACTCGTCGAGTTGGCCATTTTATGAAGGGACTCGGTGAGTCACCCAGTGGACTCGGCGAGGTCACTGGGCAGAAGGCAGAAAATTCGATTTTTTTCACTTTGAAAACCAATAAAACATCAAGTATAATGGAAAACAATCCTAGGCTCTGATACCACTGAAGGGTTTTTGTATACTACAACATCCTACGGTGCACATATAACCCTAAATGCTTTGGATCTATGTTTTCTCTAAATATACATGCAATATTGTTTCCAACGCATTAAACCTACAACTGGCATGGAAAAGACATAATCAACATTAAAGAGAGTTATAGAATTACCTCTTTGTTGTAGCTTGTAGAAAATCTTGAGTTTGGCCTTTAAGAACTTAGTGCCCCAAGTGTTGCACCTCAAATGGAATCACAACATACCTTTGGACAAATGATGACTTATGAGAGAATATTCTTACACTCAAATCGGCTCATGAACTCTTGGAACATCTAGTGCATAATTTTGGATGCTAAGGGGCTTCTTATATAGTGTGGCAAGATTAGGGTTAGCACCATGTAAACCCAAATGCCCATGACTCTTCATATTACGTAGGATCCATGGGTTAAACCTCCATGGACTATCCATGGACTACCATATTGGTTTAGCCCATCCTAAATAACAATTGGGCCACACTATAAGAATCATTGATTTACCAAATCAATCCCCATATATTTAATTAGTCTCTTTTGATCACAAAATTAATTTCAAATTAATTCTTAATCAATACTAATTAAATCATATGATTTCATATTAATATATTAGAACTTATAATATATTAATAAATCATAAATAACCTCTTCTCAAAAGTCAATCCTATCAAATTGTCCTGGTGATATGCAACCTAAATGGACCATGCTACTCTCGGGGAAAGTCAATACCAATTATAGTTATGGGCTTAAACACCTAATCCAACAAAATTTTGCACCGAAACTTCTTCACCTAGGGGCGAAGAATATGAAAAAAAATGAAGGGTAGCGATGAAGAATATGAAATCATAGGGAGAAGGAAAAAAAAAGTAAAGGTTGCAAAGTAATTGGCCGCTCTAATACCATGATAGCAGGAGAATGATTGTCTATTTTCTATTGCTAATCTTGAATCAAATATATATGGTTTACAATCTAACCTAAAACTATATATGGTAAATATTTTCCCTTTAAATATTTTACATACATAAAAACAATATATATATTGCTAACAATTTCTTCCCTAACATCAACTGCTCTGACACCAATTGAAAGACATTCATTCATTGGATAAGAACTAACAAACAATTAATAATCAAGATATAAAACTGATAAATATATTAAAAATTTCCCATTCGTTCGTGAGGAATGGATTCTCTAAAAAAGAACAAAGTTTTCTATAAGATAAATGCTTAACTAATGACTCCCTAAAACAAATGCACTATTTATATTACCACTCAGGACAAGAAAAAGAAAATAACAACCAACATAATCAGGTGTTGTCCCCATAAACATTGTTTCCACTCAAAATTGTTGCAGACTCACAAAAAGTAAGAAAAATAAATAAAAGACTGAAATACTGGTTTGACCAATTCTTTGCGGCACAAACATGAAAAGTTCACCCAATTGTGCATTTTTTCCATGTTGCTATGAATCAGTAAAGTTTGGGGCTTATGAATTTATGGCTTTGAATATTTGAATCAGCATTGAAAAGAATTTGAATATTAAAGAAATATATGTTAATATGTTAATATTGAAAAGAATCGGTTTTGATATGTACCCAACGGTTAACGGTCTCTAAAATATGAGAACCAAAATCGGAACCGCTTAAGGCAGATCCACATGTTACGGAACCAAAACCGAAACCTCCAAAGATGATTTTGGTTTCGAAACCTGTCGTTCCAAGGCAGTTTCGGTTCCGAAAGTGAATGTCATGTTCCGTTCCTCACCCATATGTCTTATGTTTTTATCTTAAAGATGTTGATTATTTTGGCAAACATTTATATTATGTTGTTATTTTGTAATATTTGTCTTCTACTAATTATTCTAAAAGGTTAATAACATAAATAATTGGTTTTTACGGATTAAACTTCACATCTACTTTTTTCTCCTTCATTTTTTCAAGAAAACCTTCAATTTTTCTTTCAAAAAAACTTTCAACCTTTTATATTTTTCTATAAAAACCCTCAATTTTTTTTTCAAAAAAAACGCTTACATTTGATAAGTTTTTTCACGAAAAAACTGCTAAATGGACAATATAAAATAAATGAAAAAATGCAAGGCTTTTTAAGGAAAAGATAAAGTTGAGCTTCAATTAGGGAAAAACACAATTTATCAGGTATTTTATGGCATTAGTTCGATTCTGAATATATTTTGATGCACATTTAAATGATTGTCATGTTTCAAGAAAAGACTCTTCACAGCGGTTGAAACAATAGTCATATGAAATGTCTAAACTACAAAAAAAGTATTTGCTTTTACAACCACGAAATCAGAATGCATGCTTATTGCAAAAGCTAGTAATAATAATTTTAACGAGTTACACAAGAAAGTGGCATATATTAGTCTTTACCATGATAGTGTTGCAAAGAGTCGTGAGTTTTTAAAATATACTAATAAATTAAAACGATTACATTAGGGATGAAATTTATAACCGAAAAATCGGACCGGAACCAGATTCGAACAGGAATATATAGAACCGGTTTCGGTTTCGGATTTAAAAATTGGCTTTATCTGGGTTCCGGGTAATCAGGGTTTAGGTCGATCGGGTCCGGGTAAACCGAGTCTAAAAACCGGAACCGGTATTAGGAACCGGAACCACTTTTATGGCTAGAACCGGTTTTTGTGAAACGTTTAAAGGATGCATATCTCATTCATTTCAACTCCGATTGACATGCAGGTTTTTCCAACATGTAGTTTAGAATTTGTACATGATTTTAGACTATAAATTTGTCATTTTTAGTTTTATATTCATTGACTTACCGTCCCCCAAAGTCGAGATATCAAAGCTGAAAGTTTTTAGGTTTTCAAGTTGTTTGTATTCGGTGAAAGTTTTAAAACATGAATATCTAATTCGTATGAAGTTGGATTGACATGTGGTTTTTTTCAATTTGTAGTTTACAGTTTGTACATGATTTTTTACTATAATTTTGTCTTTTTTTTGGTTTAATATTCAATGATCTACAGTCCTCCGAAGTCGGGATATTAAAACTGAAAATTTTCAATTTTTCAACTATTTGTTTTTGTACTGTGTATTCTATGAAAATGTTAACATATGCATATCCCATTCGTTAAAAATTGGATTGACATGCGGTTTTTCCTGAGTGTATTTTAGAATTTATACATGATTTTAGACTACAATTTTGTTGATTTTGGTTTCATATTCAATGAGTTACAGTCCCCCAAAGTCAGGATATCAATATGAAAATTTTCAAAGTTCAACCCACTATATAGTAAGTAAATACCAAAAATTCCGGATTTTACGGGTTTTCCGGTTTTAAACCCACTTTATCCGGTTCCAACCTACCCACTTTGATGTTTCCGTATTTTTCGGTTCTAGACCCACTTATCTGGTACTGTACCCGGAACTGCTTCCTATATACCGGTCCGGTTTCCGGTTTTACAAAATCCCGTTAACTGATTCTGGGTTTTCCGGATCCAGGTCCGGGTTTAGACCCACTTTCATCCCTAGATTACATTACATTTCCAAAACATTTTTTATAAAAGAACAAGATTATTATATCACACTTTAATAACATTTATAAAAAGAAAGTAAATACTCACACATTTATAATACAATTCACAAAAAGAAAATAATTATATGAAAAGTTATCTACGTAAAGTAATCAAACAGAATATTTATGGAAAGTAAAGAAAGCAATTAATCACATTTATAAGACATTATATATTAAGAAAATAACAATATGAAAGTTATTTATGTAAAGTAATCAAATAGATCTATGAAAGGAAAATAAAGATAATAAATAAACGTGAATTGTATATATGTGGAGGAGGTGGCAATGCAATGCATGTCGATCAAAAAAAAAGGAAAAATGAAAAAAGAAAATGCAAATATTGTGCTGTCGACAAACATTATACGTTACATGGGTCGGTCCGTCATCGAGGTTTGAACAGTGTACACGTCTTCCACGCGCCTAAAAGTGGATTAATGTTTTTAGTTATTTTCTATTTTATTGTTTTTAATTTTTAATAATTTCTTTAGTTCATTTAAGTTTTAAAGAGTATTAATTGAATATAAAAATATGTATATATAATTCAATAAAAGATATATAAGCGCGTAAGTTGACGTGTCTATAGGCGCGTGGGAATAGTGAGTGGGCATCAATGACAGATCGATGGGCTCTTTTTACTTTATTGGGCTGGTACCTGGGTGGTGGGTGGCATGTGGGCCGGATCCGGACGTGAAGGAGAAGATTTTAATTTTAATTTTAATTTTAATAAGTAAATAAAACACCCAACCAGAATTTTTTTCATTAAAAAATAAAATAATTTTATTATATAATTATATTAAATGTGAGATTTATATATTACATGAGTTTATTTAAAAAGAAATTTGAATATTAAATTCTAAATATTTGAGAAGTTTGAATTTATAAGGAAAAAAATAAGAAAAATATGGACTTATTAAAATTAAAGTGTTTTTATTTTAAATTTAAACAAATAATTTAGATAAATAAACAAAAGAAATAACCAGGTTTTAATTTAATAATTTTAAAACTAAAAAGAAAATATATTAATAATTTGATACTTATTTATTATTACATTTAACTACCATGTCAAACTTAATAAAATAAAAAATCTATAAATAACATATAAAATAAAAATTAATTTAAAATAACCATAGAATAAGACGTGACAATATAAATAAAACTGTGACATGTAACTAAGAAAATTATTTATTAAAGAAGATTTATTTATTTCAAACTAAAAAAGAAAATAAAAATCGAAAACGTAAGAAATAAACTTTTGACACCATAATTTTCGTGGAGGAAGGAGGGACTGTGTTCACAGAATATGACACGTGTCCTACTCAACCCCTTTCATCTTACAGGCTATAAATTGTCACCAAAGCCTAACTTTCTAAACATCACTAACATTCACATCGGACTCGAAATCGGAATCCAAATCCAAATCGAAGTTGAAATCAAAAGAGCAAGAGAAAGAAGATGAGTACAGCAACCTTTATTGACATAATTCTCGCAATCATCCTTCCTCCCCTTGGTGTGTTCTTCAAGTTCGGGTGTCAGGTAAACCCTACTCGCTCTCACTCAATTACTGTTTCTTAACAAGTAATTCGTCTATTTTTCTTTCTTCTGTATGCATATCGGTTGATCTAAGATAGAATTCTAGGTAAAATTTCGAAATCGTTGATGTTTAGTTCATCACTTTTCGAGGAATTGAAGTATTGAAGAAGCGAAATCTATGTAAGCTGATTGTTGATTGTTAATTGTTGATTGCAGGTGGAGTTTTGGATATGTGTGTTGTTGACTTTGTTTGGATGGATCCCTGGGATTATTTATGCAATTTATGCCATCACCAAGTGATTTTTATGGTAAGTAAGAGTTCTGTTTGGTATAATTGTATATGATGCATTTTTTATTCTTTAAACGAAGAAATAAGCAATGAAAAAATATATATTTATTACTAATTTTTTAACTTCGAGAAAGATGTCGGTTGTTATTGTTCACAAGTGTAACCAATTTCTATTGTTACTTTTTAAAATCCATAAATATTAAAGATAATAGTTTAATAGTTTAAGAAACAAAAAAGAAAAAGCTTATCTAACCAAATCCATAAATATCAACGATATTAGTTTAATACTTTAAGAAAGAGAAAAGAAAAAGCTTTTATGTAAGGTTCACTAACTTCTTTTCGGATAATATCTAAATAGTTTCAGCTGTTCCAAAAAAAATATCTAAATAGTTCCAAAAGTATAAACAAAAAAAATTGAAAAAAAAAAAAGAAACATAACACGTGGACTGATTTTCTCTAGTATTTATTCAAATGAGAATTTTAATTTGATTATTGGAGCATAAAATGGTGATGGAACATTAAAAAGCAAGAAAGATTCTAATTATGTTGTTTTTTTTTTCTTTAGGTTGTTGGGATCGGATCGGTTCTTATCAGATAGAACACTCATATTCTTGTCTCACTTGTTGTTTTCCTTTGGATTTTTTTAGTTTCTAATTGATGTGTCGTAATTTTTTTTTCTACATTTGTTTTGGTTTCAGTATTCGATTTGGATACAGTTGTTGTGTGTTGTCCTTGAATGTTGATGTAAATTAGATCAATACATATTATTATGTTACATATTATCAATCATATATATATATATATATATATATATATATATATATATATATATATATATATATATATATATATATATATATGATGTGGATAAGATTTAATTAAATGAGTTATATATGACTCTTTGGTTTAACGTGCTCTAAAATGTGGTCTTGAAGAATAGATGATCAAACTACTCAATGCCAAGACCACAAATCGGAAATAAAATTGAAGGTGTATCCACCATAACCAAATAGCTTGTTTAAGGCTATTAAATTTGATCGTCAATTGAATAGCAGCACCCTCGTCATCGAGCTTCAGATAAATTATTCCAATAAGAATTAACAATCTGATTAAACGCTGGATCGTTTGTTGATCCTGGAGGAAAAAAGTAAAAGGTCTCATCAATAATCCAATACGACATTTGATTAAAAAGACACCAAGTCTAGCTTGCTTTTCTTACTGCAATTCGATACAAAACATTCATCTAGATTCAAATGCGATCTAGCTTGCGTTTCTTACTACAATTGGAACTAACACGAGTAAGAGAAAATGGACCCATAACAACTTCAAAGAGATCATTTACAACAATAAATTTGTTAAAATCATTCGCCGCCTCACTTCGAATCGTATTAAAGTCACCAAACAACAAATCCGAACCTTTATTGTTGCTGATAAACATTTGAATGTAGTCACAAACCATCTTTTTCTACAACTCCTGGGATGCACATGTTGTAACACCCATAAGATAGGGCTGGATGATTAAACAATAATAGGATAATTATTTGTCATGACGATAAATAGATTTTTCAATGCAATATTATTTAGGGGAAATGATCTAAGCGAAAATCAAATAGTTGTTCAACCGAGAGCATGCATATAGAGAACATCCAAATCTGACTTCATGAGAGGAGTTATTATTTTTCGAAGTATCCAACGCAACTGTGTTAGCACAGAAACCGAAATTCAAATCGGTCGATCGTTATGAAAAACATTCTAAACGAGCGTCGAAGATCTCATTAATAGGTATCTATTGATATAAAGACAATCGAGAACGGATATCGTATACAAGAATTATGATTTTTATACGGATTTTAACAATCTAAATCTATTAAAAATATAAATTTAAAAATAAAGAGAGAATTAGTTGATGGATTCTAAATGAAAATTGTAGATCTCATTGATAGCTACGCGTATTAAGAAGAAATGATTTTTTGAAAAATCAAAATTTTGCACGCGCACGAGGGACACAATGCTCAACAGGCTGCCGAGATGGTGCTGTGGACGAATCTGGACCTTATGGCGACAAGAGGCAGGATCAATGTCTCTTGAATTGTGCGATGCACATCTTGTCGATACATGGTACACACTTATCCAACTATAAATACCCCTCAAATTCCTTCATTTCTCAACCCATACTCTCTTATCTCTCTCTGAAAACTCTCTAGTTCCTGACCACTTTAGCGACGCCCTACGACGTCAGATAACTAGAGAATAGAAGTTCCCGTGTCACAGTTCAATCCGCACAATTCCCGGTTTTCATTAAAATACTTTATAAGTTAAGTTGCACTTACTCTGCTTTAAGTGTAACTTGTAATTATACTCATAGTTATTATTATGAACCTATAATTAAGATTTATTAGTAATTTCAAACTCATTATATTGATTGATCTACTAACGAGGATGATGTATAGGCTAGATTTAGCGAGGTGTACATTTAAAGTGGGATTTCCAAACATTATATACCAAACGGACCGTACTTTCAATATGATCCTACATGGTTATTCCTTACTTGATAGATATTGTTGTAAACATTCAGATTACTGAGGAATCTAGACTATCATTAGTCACATGAATATAATACCAAGACTTCAGTGATATGAACTTAGGTCATGTCATAGGAAAAGCTAAAGTACTAAGGCGAAGTTATGCCCAAATTGCGAGGCATCCTCTTTTATCAATTGAGTGCATAGTTACTTTCATCTTACAAATAGACATGAACTATTTAGATAATTGAATGCTATATATGCTTATGTGCAAAGATGTTATGTTTTAGGTGAAATATTATAAAGATAAATTTTATATGACTTATGTTGTATATATATTTTCATGAATATAATACATAGGGTAATTAAGGGTAATGATTAGAATTATAAGATGTCATCGTATGATGAAAGTTAAGATACCATAGTATGATGAGAGATGAAACTGATAAGATGCCATATTGGATCGAATGTATGTAGTGAGGAGTCGAAAGTAGTCAGAGTCTGTAAGGTGTCGAAAGTAATGTAGTTTCGACAATCTATCTATATACAAGGCATCTTAGTTTCGACATTTAAATGTCTAATCCTTGTATCTTTTTGTGAGTCGGTTGTACCCTATAAATAGGCTAAGTACATAGAGTAGAGGAACGAACGGACTAAGTGTTATTTGGATTTTGTACTCTCATTTTCTTGTGTACTCTTTAGACGTAATAGATCCAAAACATATCATATTTAGATGTTGTGTTTTCTTACAACTTTTATTGATTGAATCATGTTCTTAATCAATCTCTAACTTGCATCAATTGGTATCAGAGTGGGATTCATTCAATCAACTGAAGTTTATCGTATTTTTTTTCAATTGCTCGTTCCAATTCAAAATATTCTACAAATTGAATCAGGAAATTGGTGTTAATTGATTGTATTGAATTGATTCTACACTTTGATTTCTGATCAATCTCTGATTGATTTCCTTCTTAGATTTCTATTTGAATCAAAAATTCTCTTTCTTCGAAGTCCATACAACAATGGCAAATTTCAATATGAACACCATGTCTAATTTCTCTCACTTGCTCGGATCATCAAAAAAGATTCTGATGTTGATTCCAGAATATTATGAACAATGTTCTGGGAGGATGGAGGATTATCTGAATGGGAGTGATGAAGATCTGATGATATCGATCAAAAGATGAGAGTTTTTTCAGGCAATGTTAGTCGATGTTGGTACGACTGCAAGTTCTGATAGCATGATCACATGAGGATCCATGATGAAGGAAACTGACAAGAAATGTATGTGTGAATTACGTGGTGCTCTTCCACCAATAGTATGCAATTACGTTCGAGGATGAAAAACTACAAAGAAAATATGGGATACACTCAAGGAGAAATATCATGGAAATGAGAAGACAAAGAAGAGTCCAGTCAAACAATGTTTGCGAGAGTTGGGAGAATTCAAGCAGAAGAAAATAGAATCAATGGAATCATACTATGATCGATTGAATAAATTGATCTTCAAGTGTTCTCACTTTGGAGTGACACATTTATCACTAGATTTTAATCTCACCTTTCTCATGGGTTTAATATTAATGGAGAAATATCAGTTTGATGATCAAGACATAATAAAGCTTTGATGGTTTCTTACTTGCAAATCTATACAATGTCTTGAAAGCATATGAAAGTGAAATCAATGATATTGCTAAAGAAAGTAAATTGAATCTGGGAGGACCGTTGGCTTTGGTGTCGAAAGTTGTTGCAAAGGAATTTGATGTCAAATATGACGAACAAGCCAAAAATGGTGAAGAAGGTTTCTTGTTTAACTCCAATGATGAAGTTGTCGCATACTACTCAAATAACAAAGTAAAGAAATTATTTGAAAAGCATTTTAATCCAAAATTGCATAATAGCAATGAGGTTAAAGGAAACATGTCATCTCGAAAAATTATGAAGGATGACTTGAAAGTAGAGAAGAAGGATGTTAAGGGTTCATATGAGAAGAAGAAGGAGTTGAAACTGAAAGGAGACTGAGGTTACGACTGTAATTAATGCAAAGGGTCAAATCATTTGGCAGAGGATTGCATGCTGAGGAAGAAAGAAGAGAAAAATGAGAGATTCAAAGACGAAACCTATTACGTGGAGAGGCTTGAAGAAATTCGTTCACAAACAAAGAACCTTTCGTTAGTTGATAAAGTAAATGATGAGGAAGATGAAACTTATTAGAACTAGTCTTCAGGATCGGATGATGATGAGATGTGTCATCCAACTCATGGGGGAATGTATGCAAAAATGGAAGAGGGTGAAGATGAGAAAGATGTTTAAGATGAGAATGATGAAAAATATGAGATTACTAGAAGGTGTTTTGTGTCGCCAGACTCAACTAAATCACCAATGACAGCAAATGTACGTGATCTTCTTAACTCATTTAAAATTCCTTCATTTTTTTATCATGATGTTTTGTTTATGTTTGATAATATGTGTGCTTATCTTAATGACATGTTAATCTCCATGAGTAGTGAAGCAGAAAAGTCCAAATCCCAATTATATGAAGCTAGAAATAGACTCGAAGAAAAGAAGGGATTAAGGGAATCTCTTGATCTAAGAATAACAAATCTTTTAATAGATAGAGGCTCATTTAGAATGGACAGTACGATGCTTGTTAAACAAAGGAACATATATTGTTATTTAGTTAAACCTATGTATGGTAAATTAACAGAATTTTATCATTCAACTGACATATGCGATGAACATCATTGGAAATTGCTTCCTTTTCTTTCGTTTAAAAGAGAACAAATAGAAGAAACATCATATGACTATGAGAGTAATGTAGTTGAATATGATAAATTTCCAGATGATTCTTATGCATATGCTATTGTAAATATAAATGAATATTTGAATGTGTAACGACCAAATTTTCAAAAGAAAATTTTCATTTTTGATTAACCAACATACTTTCCACAAACCATGAAATCGAAAATACATTTGTTTTCAAAATTCATATCAAATACAATTTTATTTCAAATCATCAGAGTGTCCCATAAAAATGCATGTGAGAGAGTGCATGCCGCGCCATTAAACCTTGTCCTTGCCCTTGGGCTCAGATGTACCTGAAACAAATCTACAAACTGTAAGCTAATGCTTAGTGAGTCCCCTATAGAATACCCCACACACAATCCACATAACACATATCATATTAGTTATAGAAGCTACATATATCACATAAGCCATGCATACAACATATAAGGAAGTCATGGAAACCCTCCAGGGTCTTACACCTAGTGCCACTGGAACCCCCACGTGGTCTTAACTACCTATAATGGGAACCCCCACATGGTCTTCCTGCCATGTAAACCCCCACATGGTCTTCACTACCAAGAAAATATCATACAAACTCATCATGCAAATATACTATGCCATGGAAATCCTCCAAGGTCTTATACCATATGCCAAGGGAACCCCTTGGGGTCTTCCATTCAAATGTCATACTAACACAATGCATAATCGATCATCAATCCACATATCATAAAATGGGCCGGCCTTGGTGCCTTAGACCCATTGGTATGGTGAGTAGACTCACCTTTGTCTGCTGAATCCGAAAGTTGTTCTCCTAACAGTCTGTAACCACTTGTGATGAACAAATAACATTACCCAAGGGTCGGACTGAATACAATCCAAATGAAGAACCCAAACCCAATTCCTTTTACTATGGCCCAAAAAGTCTTCATTTGCTAATGGGCCCAAAGTCCATGTCCAAAATCATTAATGGGCCTCATAGCCCAATGAACCTCAACCATAGTATCCATGGCTCAAAACAGATAAGTTGGCCCACTAACTCTAAAACATTTCCAGGCCCAATGACAAATTAAGGCCCAAAAGCTTACAAGCTCAAAACAAGTCTGAGTCCATCTACTGTGTGTACGCACGACATACTCTATCTTATGTCCAACGCACAAACAGATTAAGCACTTTCTTCCATTAAGTGTGTAATAATCGATGTTCTAACATCCAATATCAGATCTGAGCTCATTAAGACGTCCTATGGCATAAAGTTGGCAACTTTATGCCCTTGCATGTTATATGGGATTTAAAAACTTCATTCTCACATTAGGACTTCATAGGAAGCTTCAAACTCATGCATGGAGTCTAGATACTCTTCAAGGTAGCACCTTTATGCATCTAGCATGCTCACAAAGTCCATATCTAACCATTTTAGCCTCTGGAGTTGCTCAACTCTCAAGAGAAGGTCTAAAACCAACTAAAGGGGAAAAAACTAGAAAACCCTAGCTAGATCTAAACAATAAGATGGCAAGATCAAATCTTTACACCTCCAGAAGCTCTTCAAGGTGATCTAGATGTAGATTCTTGAAGCCCAATGTCACTCCAAGCTTGCCTAACAAATCCTTCTTCTTGAATGAACACTAAAATGGCCACAAATACACTCCTTAAGCTCAAAACACTCTCAGAAGGTATCTCTGGTGTAGAAGGGCAAAATAAGACTAGGGAGGTTGACTAGGGTTTAGTCCAAGAGGCTTAAGGGTGTTTAAATATGTGTCAAGTTCGAGAATTGGGATTTTGGCCCTCTGTTGCGTACGCGACCACCTTCCGAGATCATGCATCCTTAGTACACTAAGCGTACTCCTTGAGTACGCCCCGCATTCTAAGGGACCTTTTATGCCATCATTTCCTTTTCAAGGGTCTAAAGAGTAATACCTGAATTGGAGTGTTACAGAATGTTGATGATCTTGTGAAAATTGTGAATGAAACCTTAACCAAAAATGAACAAGTCAAGATTTTGAATGTGATTGAGAAGTCGACACTTGGTTCTCAACAAAATTTTGTTGATATCGAAGATAATTCTGGCAATAACAGTGAAATTAAGGTAGAGGAATGTGTCGATTGCTCATGATTGTCTGCCATTAATGTCAATTACATGGCTAAAGAAAAAGAATGTAATGATTTAATGTCAAAAGTAAACAATGATCAACCTTCGACATCCAATATATGTGATTCTCATGATACTGTTGTGGTTGAGGACTATGTGAGTGATGAGGATGAAGTTTCGAATGAGAAACCAATCCCAATACTTTTTTTAGATCAAGTCTCGGAAGATTCAGAGGAGTAAACAAAAGTGTTGAAAGAAAAAGGAAAACATTATCTTGAATCAAATACAGTGATATATCCTAGGTTCAAGGATACAGAAAATGTTATGTTTCCAAATCAAGTCTTTGTTACTACGGAAATGGTGATAAAGTAACTCCTGAATTGAAAAAGTTGGTAAATGAAGACAATAAGAGTGTGACGAAAGAAGGATTCTATTCGAATCATAACACGGTAAAAAATGCTTTGAACGAAAATTCGAAAACTTTTCAATAACAAAGTAAACCAAAACCTGTTTGGACTGTGAAAACAGAAAAATTAGTTGTCAATAATAAAAACAAAGAAAAAAACTATTGATTCTTTACCTAATGATCCAAAACATCAAAGGGTGAAAACACAAACTTTCAAAAGCAGAGTAGAAAATATGGCTTCTGAGGAAGGAATTTGGAAATCAAAAGCACAAAATAAAGCCTACTGGAAAAATGAAAAAGTTCTTCACAAACAAAAGGTTTTTATACAAAAATCTTCTGAAATATGCAAGACGTTTTCACAAAATGCAAAAAAAAATTCAAAATAAACAATTTCAGAAGCAAAATAATTTTCAAAGAGTTAAAACTTTGTTAAAGATAACCTTCGACAAAATGGTTCACAAAGAAATGCTACAAATTATGAAAAAAATGAGTTTTGGTCAAAATCATGGACAAAGGAAGTTTGTTCAAAATGATGAACAAATGAGTTTTGGTCAAAATCATGGAAAAAGGAGTTTTGCTCAAAATTATAAAAAAAGAGGTCTTGATCAAAATCGAAAAGTTTTTCAACAAAATGGTGTTGGTTATCAAAACCAATATCAAATCATTCACAAAGATCATTTCCCAAAAGACAAATTGAGAAATTGGAAGTTAATGGAAGGAAGAGTGAGCCTTTTAAACATAAAAAGCTAAATTTTCCAAATCTTGATTCGACATAGAATATGAAAGCTTCATTCACAAAAGTTAGAAGTGATGTGAAGAACATCAATCATTGGCTTGAAGGAAAAGGAAAACAATATCACTGACGAAAGTATTCTCATGAGCAAATAAAAAATGCTTGTGAGAAGTACTTGAATGATTTGATGAATGGAATCACTTCATCTCAGGAGTCTACACCGACGGTGCGAAAGTTGAACAAAATTCTAAAGGAGAAAATTGATGCTTATCAGAAAAAGGATGGAAAAGTGAAAATCAATGTTGAACCATCCTTATTGCATGATTATATTTTGATGCCTAAAGCCAGTGGAATTGACTTAACTGACAGTTTTAAATCGAAAGTTTGTAATTGGGTCTTAGGTTTTTCATTGAATAATATGTTTCAAACTAATGTTCAAGGACCCAAAAGGTCTTGGGAACCTATATTTTTCTAACTGATCACAGGTACTATGTGACGAGTAATATGATGAAAATTGGTATATCGATAGTGGATGCTCGGGTCACATGACTAGGAGGAAAGAAAATTTGAGACTTTTGAAAGTTGGAGAACGCTGGAGTTGTCAAGTTTGGAAACAAACAAAAATGTAAAGCCAAACGTTATGGGAAAGTGACGAATGGGAAATTCACCATGAATTGATTTTCTTTTGTAGAAGATTTAAGCACAATCTGATTAGTGTTTTGCAACTAGTTATTGGAACATGTAATCAAGTTCTTTTTGATGATGAATGAAGTATAATCTCCAATAAGGAAACGAAGAAGATTCTACTAAAGTTGAAACGAAAGGGAGACATGTTCACTGTTGACATGAAACCAATTATGGGCATTCCCTTAGTGTGTTTGCTATCGAAAGCATCTTCAGATATAAGCTGGTTATGAAATAAACGTCTGTCTCATCCCAACTTTAAAAATCTGAACAAGCCCTGTTTGCTGATGATTCTACGACATAATCATCTTAAAGGAGAGATAATTGTAAGGACCCAAGATAGGGCTAGATGATTAAAGAATAACAGGATACTTTTTTTGTCACGATGATAGAGAACATCCAAATTTGACTTTATAAGAGGAAGTTATGATTTTCTGAAGTATTCAACGCAGCTATGTTAGCACAAAAAGTGAAATTAAAATCAGTCGATTGTTAGGAAAACAATTTAAACGAGAGTCGAAGATCTCTTGAATACCTAATCATCGATATAGAAATAGTCAAGAATGGATATCGTATGGAAGAATTATGATTTTTATATAGAATTTAATAGTCTAAGCTTGTTAAAAATATAACTTTTAAAATAAGGTGAGAACTAGCCGACGGAGTCTAAATGAAAATTGTAGATCTCGTCAATAGTTACCAGTGAATATAAAAAATGTACAACAAATGCCGTATGAAGAAGATATGAGTTTTTAAAAAATCAAAACTTCTCACGCGTGCACACGAGGGGCACGACGTGCAATAGGCTACCAACATGGTGCGTGGACGAATTTGGACCTGATACGTGACAGCAAAGGGCAGGATCAACGCCTCTCTAATTGTGCAACGTGCATATTGTTGGAATGCGGCTCACACATATCCAACTATAAATACCCCTCGAATTACTTCATTTCTCATCCCACACTCTCTTATCTCTCTGTGAAAACTCTATAGTTCTCAACCACTTTAGTGAGCCCCCAAGGCTTCAAATAATCGGAAAATAGAAGCTCTAGGGACAGATTTCAGTCCGCATAGTTCCTGATTTTCATTAAAATACTTTGTAAGTCAAGCTGCACTTACTGTGATTTAAGTATATCTTGTAATTATATTCATCGTTGTTATTATGAACCTATAATTAATATTTATCAGTAATTCAAAGTCATTATATTGATTGATCTAGTTACGGGGATGATGTCCAGGCTAGATTTAGAGAGGTGTTTAAAGTGGGATTTCCAACCAGTATACTCTATATACCAAACGGACCCTACCTCCGATATGATCTTACCTAGTTATTCCTTACTTGATTAATATTGATTTAGACATTGGGATTTGTGAGGAATCAAGACTATCATTAGTCATAATGAATATAAGACTAAGACTTAAGTGATATGAACCTAGTTCACATCAAAGGAAATTCTAAAGCAATAAGTTAAATTTTTGCACAAATTCTGAGGCATCCACTTTTATCAAGTGTGTGCATAGTTACTTTCATCTTACACATAGATATGAAGTATTTAGATAATTGAATTCTATATGTGCTTATGTTCAAAGATGTTATGGGTTAGATGAAATATTATAAAGATAAATTTTATAGGGCATATGTCATATATGTATTTTCAGGAATATAATACATAGTGTAATGAAGGGAAATGAAAGATTAGCATGATAAGATACCATCGTATGATGAAAGTTAAGATACCATAATATGATGAGAGATGAAACTGATAAAGTGTCATAGTAAAATGAATGATAATAATGACAATAGGATGTGACGAATTTAATAGTACTAGTGTACTAACGATGTAGAAATGGTACTAAGCGTACTAACGATTTAGAAATGGTACTAGTGTACCAACGATGTAGGAATGTTAGTAGCGTAATAATGATGTAGTCATCTAATAGAGTATAGGTGATGATTATAGACTATATATGATAGTCCCATCGAACACATACAGGTTTATAACCTATATGTGATGGACTTTGTGCCCATTTGATGTACTTTACTTCCTACTGACACATTTTGTAGAGAAATCCCTTAAATAGTACTGTCACCAAAGATGATTAAGATGATCCTTAAGAATGAATAAAGAAGAAAACTAGGATGGGTAATCGGGTCAATTGTTTGATAATTAAACATATTAACTACATTATTGTGGTTTGAAAACCCTATGTACGCACCAGGTTCCCCAACTTGATCCACTCAGCATCTGTGTATCACATGTATCGATTCAAAGGTATGTGGTATTTTGATCTGATGAGAAATTAAACGAAATGTAGGCTAATAGATGATGTAAGACAAGTAAAGGTTACGTTTATGCTTATGTTTCTTGTATTTGTTATGACATCCCAAGATTTTATAAATCAGTGAAAAAAATTTCTTCGGAAATACTTTTATGGAACAAAATTTTCATTTATAAATAAGCTCTGTTTTTAAATAAGCATAAATAAAACGATCTTTTCTGACCGATAAAATTGGGGATGGCAAAACTGTAGCAACAATGTAACACGTGGTATAAAAGAGGGTTACATAGCAAGTTGTATTTCTAGTGTCGAGGCAAAGTCGTGATTTAAAAAGTGGTGAACACGACGTAAATGTGATAGGTAGTAGATCTTTGGCCACGTGTCGTTGATGTAGTACATGTGGCGAGTCTCGAGGAGAACACCTAGTCGCAACGCAAATAGTAATAGACCACGATATGAACCTCAGTTGGAGAGAAAAATATAAAAGGTATATGACTCATTCAGTTGAATCTTTTTGGAATCGAAAAACCGAGAAATAATGTGATGAAATAGAAGCTACAAAGATGAATCCTCCGGAATTGTAGGGATTCATGATATTATGCTATTATGAATTTAAAAGTGAAGTAGTATATAAATCTCATGGTGAAATATCTAGTCTAAACTATAAGGGTTATAAACGGTTGAGTACAAGAATTACATGATATGTGAGATCAAGCTAAGAGATTACGAGGTTAAACCATTTAGAAGTCGTCGTTAAGACTAAGAATCCTCTAGCTAGAAATGATACCTATTATGATATGAATATTGAGGGGTTTTGAGCATCACAACATTCCTATGTGCACATGCAACCCTAATTGCTTTACATCTAGGTTTTTCTCAAGTTATACATACAAATTAATTTTCCAAAGCAAGAACCCTAGAACACCTATATAAAATCGATATATATATATATATATATATATATATATATATATATATATATATATATATATATTAGGGATTAGATGAATACCTTTCTTGTTAGCTAGTAGTAACAAGTAATCCATTCTTCAATTCCTTGACATTCGAAAACCTAGTGCCCCAAGCGTTGCACCTCTAATGGATTCACAAACACCACAAGCAAACAATGAGGTAGAAGGAGATGGAAATCGGCTAGGGTTTCTCTTAGAAGGTAGGAAGGCCAATATCTTGAGGCTAAGGGTTCCTTTTATAGTTAAGGTTGCTAGGGTTTTCAACTGGAAACCCTAATTCCCTTGCTTAGGCCCTAAGCAATCCACGGACCTCCATATGATAGACCTTGGACGAAAACTCTATGGGGCTTGCCATAGATTTCCGTCCATTCCTCATCAATAGAGTCCAATAGCCCAAAACTATAACTATCACTGATTTATATAATCAGTCCCTATTCTTTTAATCAGTTCCTTTGATCACTAAATTATTTCCAAATTAAGTTCTGTTCAATACTAATTAAATAATATGATTACCAATTAATATATTATTCTTATAATATATTAATAAACCATTAATTAACCTCTCACTCCAAAATTCATCCTGTCCAGTTGCTATGGTGAAGAAAACCCAAAAGGATCATGTTACAATCAAAATCAAGTACATACCAATTTATTTATGGCCTTAGACACCTAATCCAACAGTCTCCCACTTGGATAAGTCTAATAACTATAACTGCAAGTACGACTTCAAAATCTGATTAGCAATCGTAACTTTCAAAAGCTGATGTCGAACTCTGATCTAGTCAATGACGCGTCCTTTAGACGAGGGATCATATAGTCCTCCATTCTTCAAGATACCATGTGGATAAAGACATG
The DNA here is from genome assembly GCF_051521515.1 of Lactuca serriola. Classification (NCBI taxonomy): domain Eukaryota; kingdom Viridiplantae; phylum Streptophyta; class Magnoliopsida; order Asterales; family Asteraceae; genus Lactuca; species Lactuca serriola. The sequence continues at coordinate 150,515,746 of NC_136416.1, forward strand.
GAACATAATCATTCTCAATATCCAACAATTTGTTTCCCGAATTCTGATTCGTTTGACATAGAACTTAATTAAACACATCAATTCAGTCCTGACCGGGCCCGACACATAAGTCAACAAAAAATCATCGAGGGGCCCAAGATATCGCTTTTATCCTATTAGGATAAAAGGAACATATAAAATTTGACTTATATGATTGTATTATTTATTCATCATATCATACACAACAACGTGTTTTATAACATCAAGTTACTGATGTGTTTACATATTATCAATCCACAACCAACTTGTAAACAACAACTCATATATCTTGGTTTAAAGATTATATGGTATTAGCGTCTCACAATCACTCGTGATAAATTCCATGAAGTGATTCATATGAGTGTGGGTTTAATCCAATACTCGAATCTTATTTCAGAAGTACTCATGAATGTTGCAGCAAACCTTTGCAATGTCTAAGCACTTAAAAAATCTTCAAACCAATTCATGACAATCTAACCTCATAAATTACTTCCAAAGTATGATCGATTGTGGATAATTTGAACATTCTAATTATTCTGGAATTAAAACATGCAAAAATTGAAACAATAGAAAACAATTGACACAAGATAGTAAACTTACTTATAAATAATCTCCATTACTTAATCATCAAATTTCAATTACATGTATCTATTACAAGTTTTTAAAGATTTATCTAAACACTAAAACTAATATCGTCCTTTATACTAATGCTCCTTGCATGTTGAACATGATTAATCCTACTTATACCCTTTGTGAGGGGATCTGTAGGATTTTCTTCTGATGATACCTTCTTTACCACGAGGAGCCCTTCTTCTAACCGATGTATGATGAAGTGGTATTTTTTGTCGATATGTCTAGATCTGCCATGATCCCTTGGTTCCTTGGTTGAGGCAACCGCTCTTTCGTTATCACAGAAAATCTCCATAGTCTCCTTTATGGCTGGTACAACTCCAAGGTCTCCAATGAAGTTCTTCAACCATATCGCCTCCTTCGACGCTTCACTCGCTGCTATGTACTCTGATTCGCACGTTGAATCAGCTACAGTCTCCTACTTGGAAATTTTCCAAGTAACTGCTCCTCCATTTAGGGTAAACACCCAACCTGACTGAGAGTGGAAGTTATCTCTGTCGATCTGAAAACTGGCGTCACTATACCATGTTACTCTTAAGTCATCACTCCCACCAAGTGTGAGGACCCAGTCCTTAGTCCTCGTAGGTAATTAAGAATGTTCTTAACTATTGTCTAGTGAGCCCTACATGGGTTCCCTTGATATCGGCTAACCATGCTCAACGTAAAAGCCACATCAGGGCGAGTACATGTCATAGCGTACATGATCGAACCAACAACGGAAGCATATGGCACTCGAATCATTTCCTATATCTCGGCATCGGTACTCGCACTCTGAGTCTTACTCAGCTTGGTATTGCTTTAGATTGGCAGTTCCCATTTTGGAATTCTCCATGCTAAAACGTTTCATCACCTTGTCCAAGTAAGTACTTTGACTAAGTCCTATTAGTCTTCTAATCCTATTTCTCAAAATCCTTATCCCCAGAATATAAGCAGCTTCCCCTAGATCCTTCATAGTGAACCACTTCCCAAGCCAAGACTTAACCTCCTGCAAGGTCGGGATGTCGTTTCCTATGAGCAGTATGTCATCAACATACAAAAATAGAAAGCTAACTATACTCCCACTAGCATTGACATACACACAGGACTCATCCTTACTTCTAGAGAGACCAAATTCTTTGACTTTCTTATCGAAGAAAAGATTCCATCTGCGAGACGCTTGTTTTAATACATAAATGGATTTCTCAATCTTGCACACTCTAGTGGGGTATTTAGCATCCATAAAACCTTCTGGCTGACACATGTAAACATCTTCAGCTAGCATCCCATTAAGGAAAGCGGTTTTGACATCCATCTGCCAGATTTCATAATCATGAAACGCAGCGATAGCTAACATAACCCAAATAGACTTGATCTTGGCTACTGGTGAGAAGGTCTCATCATAGTCAACCCCCAGGGTTTGAGTAAATCCCTTCGCAACCAGCTGTTCCTTGAAAGTATGCACATTTCCATCCATGTCGGTCTTCTTCTTGAAGATTCACTTGCACCCCAACTGTCTTTCAACCTGGTACATTGTCAACCAAGTTTTAAACTTGATTGTTATATATGGACTGGATCTCACTGTCCATTCCCTCTTTCCATTTTACAGATTTGAGGCCCGCCATAGCTTCCTTGTAGTTAGTAGGCTCATCCAAATTTACCAGTGTCCTATCACTGATAAACGTATCACCTTCCGTAGTAATATGAAAACCATAAAACTCCGGAGCCATTCTAACTTCAGAGGAACATCTTAGAGGTAATGACTCATCAATCGGTTCAACTGGTATCTCTTCCTCAGGTTGAGCACTAGTGTTAGAGGTTCCTTCATCGCTTGACTCTTAAAGCTCTTCACGATCAATTTGCATCCCACTGTCCTCTTGGCATATGAGTTCTCTTTCACGGAAAACCCCTCTCATTGCTACAAAGATCACGTTATCACTAGGTATGTAGAAAAGATATATAAAAGATTTATGTAGGTAGCCGATGAAAAGACACCGCTCACTTCGAGGTTCAAGCTTGTCGTGAGTCTCTCGTCTTACGAAAGCTTCACAACCCCAAACATTCATATGTGCCAACGAGGGAACCTTCCCTGTCCCCATTTCGTGAGGTGTTTTGGCAACCTTCTTAGTTAGGACTAGATTTAGGATATGTGCAGAAGTCTCTAAGGCATACCCCAGAATGAGATAGGTAATGAAGCTCGACTCATCATGGAACGAACCATGTCCAAAAAGGTTTGATTGCGCCTCTTAGCTACACCATTTAGCTGTGGTGTTCTAGGCAGCGTCAATTGTGAAACAATTCCACATTGCTTAAGATAGTCGTGGAACTCGATACTAAGATACTCACGACCCCGATCGGATTTGAGCATCTTTATCTTTCTGTCCAATTGATTCTCCACTTCTTTCCTAAGCTCTTTGAACTTTTCAAAGGTTTCTGACTACTGCTTGATTAAGTAAATATATCCATATCTGCTATAATCATCTGTAAAAGTCACATAGAAGCGGTTAGCATCCCTTGTGGTAGATCTAAAGGGCCTACACACATCTGTGTGTATGAGATCCAACAATCCCTCACCTCTTTCACAAGTACCAGTGAAAGGTGATTTAGTCATCTTTCCAAGTAAACAAGATTCGCATGTTTCATCTGACTTTAGGTCAAATGACTCCAAGACTCCATCCTTTTGGAGTTGGGCTATGCGCTTCTTGTTGACATGTCCAAGACGACAATGCCACAAGCATGCCTTGTCTAAACCATTAGACAAATCGATATGCAACATATTATTTCCTAAGTTATCTACAACCATCATAGTTTCATATACACCATTACAAGGTAATGCTTCAAAATAAAAAGTATTATTATAGAAAGCATTGATAGAACTAACTTCATTATTAAATGAAAATCTAAAACCTTGTCTGTACAAAACATGAAAAGAAATAATATTCCTCGTCATCTCTGATGAGTAGCAACAATCATTTAAGTCTAATCCTAACCCACTACTAAGCACGAAAGAGTAAATCCCGATCTTGGTGACAGGCGACAATTTCCTATTCCCCATTATCAGGTTCATCTTCCTATGCTCCACATCCCTACTTCTTCTTAGCCCCTGCAAATCAGAACAAATGTTAAAAGCACATCCTGTATCAAGGACCCAAGAACTAGCATGTGATGAGTTATTGCATAGAGTAGTATAAATACCTATGAAGGTGGGATTTATCTTCCCATCCTTGATGTCCTGCAAGTATTTCGGGCAGCTTCGTTTCCAATGCACCTTCTCGTGAAAGTATAAGCATGTTGCTTCTTTAGGATCGGATGAGGGAGTGGCAGAACCGGCTTTACCTTTGGATCCATTTGAAGAGGATCCATCATGGGACTTTCCCTTGTGGTTCTTGGAGGGAGCTTTCTTATTTTTCCCTTTTCCATGTCCTATAGCTAGGACCGGGTCAATAGCAGTAGGAGTGGATTCGAAAACTTTACCTTTAAGTCCACTTTCAGCAGTTCTCAATAAACCTTGAAGCTTGCTCAAAGTGACTTCCTCCTTGTTCATATGATAAGTCATCTTTGACTGATCATAACAAGGAGGTAAAGAGTGGAGGATTATATCAATGGCCAACTCTTCGTCAATTTTGACATTCAAGTTGAGAAAACGATCCACGTATCTTTACAATCTTTGCAAGTGGCTCGTGATGGACTCTCCATCCTTCAACTTGGCTGTTATCAGCGAGGAAACAATCTCATACCTTTCTTGACACGCACTTTAATGGTAATTTTCCATCATGTCTTGGCACATCTCGTAACGCCAGTAGTCCTTGTAGAACCGCTGCAACTCAGGAGTCATAGTGGCCACCATAATACACATCACGTTTGTCGCATCCTTTCGTGAGCCATATACTCAGCTATTTGTTCAGGAGTAGATTTGGTTTCATCAATCTCATTTAGTTGCTTGTCGAGAATGTATTCCTTTTCTTCGCATTGCAAGGTCATTCGAATGTTGCGAATCCAATCATTGAAATTGGATCCATTGAAGGTGATCCTAGCGCAAATGTTCATGAGAGAAAAGGAGCTTGAGGAGTTAGAGTTCAAGCCAGAAGCGTTGTTTGAGCCAGAAATCTAGAAAAAAGGAACAAAATTTTAATTAGATAAAGAATCCTTAATATAACACCCAAATGAAATATTAAGGCTAGGACCCAACACAATAATTCACTATTCGGAAAAGGGATGTCGTAATCCCATTGCAAATTATTTGAAGTTAGGTAAATGACGATTTACCAATTCCACCACGAAAAACGAAATGAAGAACTAGGTTTTAAATAAAATGAAATTCCAAGATTCTTTTCAGATTCATTGAACTTTTCAATGCCATGTTTAATCTCGATTATGCCCTTCAAGTTTGTGACATGAATACCGAGGATCACAAACAAGGTGTGAATAACCATGCAAATTAGATTGGTACTCTCGATTTCATTTACCACCTAATCAATGTGTTGGTTAACCAAAAACGCTCCATTGATCTTTGATAATTCTTGAGCTACCCTTTGTCACCCTTGTTAGTCCAAGTTAGTGTGTCGGTTAACCACACACGCTCCACTAACGACTTGGCAAAGTGCAAAATGCAATTTCATGGACTAGCATTATTTTCACATTTTTCATAAAGTAACTAAAGATTGGGAATTTATAAAAACATTTAGTTACTTTATAATATTTCATTATACTTATTTATGAGGAATTAATGTCATATCCTATTCGTTCGGCTAACGTCCCTCCACCAATCAAGGAAGCGGTGGGTGAGAGTGGGCACCCATTCAACCACCATTTTATAGGCAGTTTCCTTATCCCCCCCCCCTTATAGATCGGCTTCGTGAATGAGGCCTACTAACGGTAAGACTGACTCATCTTATACACACACACACACACATATATATATATATATATATATATATATATATATATTAGTCTTTTACTATTATAATAGTATAAGGGTTGTATTTTAAAATTTTAAAATACTAGGGTTTTAGAATTTAATATTTCAAAATTAAACTTTTAATTCAATTTTAAATTCTAAAACTTGAGGGCAAATTTTGAAACTTTTCAAAACTTCTAGATCAAATTTTTAACAGTCAAGTAATCTTATAATTGGACATTAGCTTAAAATTTGACCATTATCTTTTAATTAGATGAGGATATCCATTATCATATCAGAAAATTCGATTTTAAACAGTTAAAACAATTTTAGGTAATTATCCTTATCTAATTTAAGCCTAAAATCTGAAAAATCTGCCAACAGACGAACCAACTCGTCGAGGCAGGGCATGGACTCGTCGAGTTGGTACAACTCATCGAGATCATCATTGAACTCGTCGAGTTCAGCAGACAGAGAGCAAAAACGATTTTGGTCTAGCTTTGAACAAATAACAATTGCATAAAATGTAATAGAAAAACACCCTAAGCTCTAATACCACTGATGAGTTTTGAGCATAACAACATTCCTATGTGCACATGCAACCTTGATTGCTTTGGATCTATGTTTTTCTCAAGTTATACATACGAATTAATTTTCCAAAGCAAGAAACCTAGAAAAACTATATAAAATTGATATATATATATATATATATATATATATATATATTAGGGTTAAGGTGAATACCTTTCTTCTTAGCTAGTAGTAACAAGTAATCCTTTCTTCAATTCCTTGACCTTCGAATGCCTAGTGCCCCAAGCGTTGCACCTTTAATGGAGTCACAAACACCACAAGAAAAGAATGAGGTAGAAGGAGATGGAAATCGGCTAGGGTTTCTCTAAGAAGGTAGGTAAGCCAATTTCTTGAGGCTAGGGTTTCCTTTTATAGTTAAGGCTGCTAGTGGTTTTCAACTGGAAACCCTAATTCCTTTGCTTAGGCCCTAAGCAATCCATGGACCCCCATATGATAGGCCTTGGACGAAAACTCTATGGGGCTTGCCATAGATTTTCCTCCACTCCTCATCAATAAAGTCCAATAGCCCAAAACTACAACTCTCACTGATTTACATAATCAGTCGATGTTCTTTTAATCAGTTCCTTTGATCACTAAATTAATTCCAAATTAATTTCTAATCAATACTAATTAAATAATATGATTACCAATTAATATATTATTCTTATAATATTAATAAACCATTAATTAACCTCTTACTCCAAAACTCATCCTGTCAAGTTGCTATTGTGAAGGTAACTCAAAAGGACCATGCTACAATCAAATCAAACACATACCAATTATAGTTATGGGCTTAGACACCTAATGCAACAATTACATCACATTAGAACATGAAGGAAGGTATATTTCATGCTAGAATCTGACTCGAAGAGACTTGAGTCTAGACATTGCATCATGCAATGGAATGTCATTAGAACATGACTATTCGGTTTGTTACGGTTGTCGAAGTAAGGACCTTATCTTAGGTTAATTCAGTTCTAGAAGGAGCACGAGTCTCCAATGAAGGTTAAATTCAGAATGAAGTGCATGTGCAAGATTTAGCCCCGCCAGCAGTCAAGAAATCCAAGAGTTAGAAACTTATAAGAGTTACGATTATTACCCAGGACGAAACAGGTAACATGCAGTGTCATATTACAGTCCGTGTTTTTCTGATGATTCTGGGACATAATTATCCTAAGGGGGAGATAACTGTAACGCCCACAATCTAAGGCCAGATGATTGAAGAAAAATAGAATAAATATTTGTCACGACAATAAATAGATGTTTTCAATAGCAAATTATTTAAGGAAAACAATCTAAGCGGAATTCATACTACTCGTTAAACCAAGAACACGCATATAGAGAACATCCAAATCTGACTTCATGATAGGAAGTTCCGATTTATGGAAGTATTCAATGCAACTACATTAACACAGAAACAAAATTCAAATCGGTCGATTGTTAGCAAAAACTATCTAAAAGAGAGTCGAAGATCTCGTCAATACCTATCTATCCATATAAATATAGTCGAGAACGAATATCGTATGGAAGAATAATGATTATTATATGAACTTTAACAGTCTAAGACTGTTAAAAATATAACTTCAAAAATAAAGTGAGAATTAACCAACAGAGTCTAAATGAAAGTTGTAGATCTTGTCGATAGCTACGCGTGGATATATAGAACATCCAAAACGAATCTCGTATGAAGAATATCTAATTCTTTGAAAAAAAATTCATGCGTGCATGAGGGTCATGATGCACAATAGGTTGCCGACATGGTGACGTGGACGAATTTGGACTAGACATGTGGTGGCAAGGGGGCAGGATCAATTTCTCTCGAATTACACGATGTGTATCTTGTTGGTGCGTGGCGCGTACATCTCTAACTACAAATACCACTCGAAATCCTTCATTTCTCATACCACATTCTCTTATCTTTCTCTAAAAACTCTCTATTTCTTGACTGCTTTAGCGGGGCCCTGCAACGTCAGATAACCGGTGAATACAAGCTCCTGGGTCAGAGTTCAGTCCGTAGAATTCCCGGTTTTCATTAGAATACTCTATAAGTTATAGTTGTTTTTATAAACTTATAAATAAGGTTTATCACTAATTCCAAGACATTATAATGATTGATTTACTTACGGGGATGATGTCTAGGCTAGATTTAGCAAGGTGTTTAAAATGGGATTTCTAAACAGTATACTCAATATACCAAACGGACCTGGCTCTGATATGATCCTACCTGGTTATTCCTTGATAGATCTTGATTTAGACATTAGAGTTAGTGAGGAATCAAGACTATTATTAGTTATAATGAATATAAGACTAATACTTAAGTGATATGAACCTAGTTCAAATAATAGGAAAAGCTAAAGTACTAAAGCGATGTTCTGCCTAAATTCCAAGGCATCCATTTTTATCAAGTGTGTGCATATTTACTTTCATCTTACACACTGATATGAAGTATTTCGATATAAGATTGTTATATGTGCTTATGTGCAAAGATGTTATGTTTTAGATGAAAAATTATTAAGATAAATTTTATATGACATATATCGTATATATATATATATATATATATATATATATATATATATATATCATGATAATACATAGGGTAATGAAGGGTAATGAGAGATTAGAATAATAAGATGCCATCATATAATGAAAGTTAAGATACCACAATATGATGATAATTGAAATCGATAAGATTCCATAGTATGATGAATGTTGAAAATGACAATAGGATGTCCCGGCTTTAATAATACTAGTGTACTAACGATTTAGAAATGGTACTAAGCGTGCTAACGGTGTAGAAATGGTACTAGTGTAATAATGATGTAGGACTCATACTAGCATACTAAGGATGTACTGATCTAACAGAGTATAGGTAATGATCACCAGAGTATTTACGACAGTCTTGTGGAACACAAACATGTTTATAAACTGTAGGTGATGGACTTTATTCCCATTTGGTGTACTCTACTTCGTACTAACATGTATTGCGGATAAATACCTAAAATAGTACTGTCAAGAACGATGATTAAGATGATCCTTAGGACAAATCCTTAAGGATGAATAAAGAAGAAAATCGGGATGGGTAATTGGGTTAATTTTTCTGATAATTGTTTGAAAACCTTATGTACTATGTTTGGATCTGATTAGAGATTAAATGAAATGCAAGACATTTGATAATGTAAGGCTAGTAATGATTACATTTATGCTTATGTTTCTTGTATCAGTTATGACATTCTAATATCTTATAAATCATCAAAATCATTTCTTCGGAAATACTTTTATGTGACGAATTCCACATTTATAAATAAATTATGTTTTTAAATAATCATAAATAAAACGGTCTTTTCTAGCCGATAAAATTAGAACGTCAAACGTGTAGCAACAATGTGACACATTGTATAAGAGAGGGTTAGGTAGCAAGTTGCAATTTTGGTGACAAGGCAAAGTCGCAATGCGACAAGTGGTGAATGCAGCGTAAATGTGATAGGTATCTAATCTTTAGACATGTTTCGTTGATGCAGTACACATGGCGGGTCACGGGGAGAATACATAGTTGCGGCGTGAACAGTAATAGGCCACGACATAAAACTTAGTATGACATAAAAATATATAATGTATTTGGTTGAGTCTTTTTGGAATAAAAAAACAGAGAAATAATGTGACAGAATAGAAGCTACGAAGATCAATCCTCTAGAGTTGTGATTGATGATTTGGTGATAAAATTGAGGATACAAACATACATGTATGTTAAAGGTATCCTCTTATGTCGTTTTCACATGATTATGCTTATGTGAGATGTCATGGAGGGTTATTAGAACTCCAATATGTTGCAAGGATTCGTGATATCGTTCTATTAGCTAGGAATTCAAAAGCGAAGTAGTGGATAAATCTAATGGTGAAATATCTAGTCTGAACTATAAGGGTTTTAAAACCTAGAATACAAGAATTACCTTATATGTGAGATAAAGCTAAGAGCTTACGGGGTTAGACCGTTTAGCAGTCGTACTTGGGAGATTAACTAGTTTTGTGACAAGTAATCACAAAGTTTATCTCCTAGTAGATTGTGATATGTTCTGAGGAGCTTGTTATTTGTTAAGTAGCTGTTAGAAAGGTGGTAAGTTGTTAGGCAGTGTAAGCAAAAGACTAGAGCAAGATTTAGTCTTGGTAACTAGTCAGGCGAGTAACTTTACTCTAACATCGAATGATTATTGATGTGTGATGGTACACAATATATGGATTGGATATATTGTTATATTATTATATTGTGCATCATTGAAGTAATGATATATTGTAACATCATAAATTTTAAATCAAAAATTTCCTTTAAAAAGCAAAAGTAAAACAACCATTTTCCATAAAGATGGAATACAAAATTCTTTTAATCCAAAAAATCCCATAATTATTCGAAAAACCAAGTACCAGAATTTCAAAATTAGCGGACGTCTAAAATCATAAACATAAGAGATGTGCATGCATCGTGGTACAATAGAACCCTTTCCACTGCCAGAAGTACAACCTGAAAAGCATTTATTCTACAACTATAAGAAATTTTTTTAAAGATTTGCATTAAATATTATGAACACCAAAGTAATAACAATACATAATAGTATCGGGCTTATTTGACTCATGGCCTCTCTGGTCTTGTCATCATCCTGCCTGGGCCTATTTGACTCATAAACTCTCCGATCTTGTCATCATTCCAACCGGGTCTCTTTGACTCATGGCCTTTACAGTCATGTTATCAACCCAACAAAGCTTATGAAGAAAACAAGCAATACCCTACTAGTTAGCTAAGTATACGATCATGTCACAGTATTATAGAGGCATCCAACATATAGATGATCCAATCTTGACATACATAATATAGTGAGAAAACTTAAGTGAATCGAAATCTAAATCAACTTACACTCAAAGACTCGCAAAATGAATTACACGAACTGCCTAACCAAACAAAGGTTAAACCTCAGTCTATAGCCCAAACCCATCAAGTTTGACTAAAAAGCCAAACTGCTCATAAAGTCAGTGGTTAATTGGTCAAAGTCAAAGGTCAACGGCCACACCTCTCAATGGCCTCACCTCCCAAAGTGAAATCCACTTCCTCCCACCAGTCACGAGCTCTATCTTTCAGAATATAGGAAGCAAATATGACCTTTAATCCCTCTGGGCAAAATCTTGTCCAAAACGTGTTCACCATGTCCGCTAAACACCTCTTACTAGAAATGGGTTTCTTCTCCCTAAAGAACTTGGGGGCTCCATAAGCAAAAAACTTACATAAGGAAAGAGTGCGAGCTCCCATAATAGCTAAAATCTCAGGGTGGAACGTGCCTAGACACCCATCCATAATCCCCTCCTTGACCGTACTACTAAAAACACATGATCCGTACTCAAATCAAGGAAAGACACGGAGATTCTAAGAAGCCTATAGGATCAGGAATTTTCTGGGCATGTTCTGATTATGGTATGGTTTCTTTTAAGAATGGTGATGAGCACTCATGGAGTAAAAATCAATAAGCCATACAAATAAGTTGTTCCAAAACCAATTAAAGTGATTACATCATGTAACCATCAGAGTAAAAATCATAAATAGTCAATGCAGAAACTCTAGGGGATGTAGTGCAATTACGTCGGGCCTTTCCCTTTAGAACTGGAAGTACCTGAAACCATAAACATAAAACCGTAAGCACAAAGCTTAGTGAGTTCCTCAAAATACCCCATACCATACATATATTAGAGATTTCTATGTGCCATCCATAATATTATAATTTTCATTATGTCATGAGTCATATCATGGTCTTTCCTTTCGATGCCAAGGGCCAAAACCCGGGTTTTACAAACAAGTGCCAAGAGCCACCTCTTAATCTTCCATGCAAGTATCAAAAAGACAACTAGCATCCTACATATAACTACCAAGGTCCAAACCCGTGTCTTGCATAAAATTTTTCAGGAGCCATATCCAGGTCTTTCATGGAATTTCCAGGTGCCACCACCTGGTCTTTCTACATAACATAATCCACTAGGTCGAAATTGGTGCCTTTGGCGCACAAGTACAACGAGGAGACTCACTTGAATCACAAACCAACCAAAAACCCGCTCAATGTCGCACTGACCATAGATAACAGCTCTCACTGCCAAAAAATGGGAGTTAAACACCTCCTATCAATCCACACAAGGCAAACCCTAAGTATACCTTCTAAAAATAGACATTTGATGAAAAGTCAACCCATGAAAAAAGTCAACGGTCAAAGTCAAGGGCCAATGTTGACTTTAGTAAATCGGCATGTCATGGCCTTCCTTGGCCACATCGCGACCCTCATGCGGTAAAAAAACAGGAATCTCTGTGTCGCAATGTCATGACGACCTATGGCTATACCGTGGGAATTGAGATTCCAACAACTTAATGGATTAAGTTGTTTACTTCGATTCCAAGAGCTCCAAAGCTCATGTCTAGTTGATTCTATGGTTTAAATGGATAAAGTTTCCAACTTTATCCATTAAGACACCCAAAGAGATCAAGATCTCAAAACGTAGGTTCAAATAAAGCCAAAATCCATAATATCTTAACCATTAATCCCTTAATCTGAAATAGTCCTTAACCTAACCAGTCCAAAAGGTTTTATACTACCAGTTCTAATAGAAAGATTGAAGCTTTATAGACATGCATATCCAAAACATGTCTACAATCCATCTTAGGTCATAGTTAGCTAAAAATTCCCAAAAACTCATGCAATGATAAGAACTCCAACAACAGTCTTGATCTACAACATATGATGCTCATGGGACTCAAGAGAGTCATAAAGTTGCCAACTTTATGAGTTCCTTTCTTCCAAACGTGCTCAATCATGCACATTATGGGACAATATCTTATATCTAGCCACTTTAAGCCATAAAGTTAGAGCCTTTGACACTTACAAAGGTCCAAAAGCTAAAAGAGGTGTTGATGTTGTTGGTTCCTTGCAAATTTCACCAATAATGCATCTTCTTCTCCTTTCTCTTCTTCTCCAAGCCAACAATGCTCTAAGAAGGCCACAAATCACCAAGGAAAAGATATCTAGTGATTATATGAGGTATAAGGGTGTTAGAGGCTGATTATAAACCCTTGAAATGGCTTAGAGGGGTTTAAATATGAAAGGAACCCTAAAACAATGATGGGCTTCGGCAAGAACATCTTCCACGCCATGGCAATGCAAATAAGCATGTGGTCCATCAACCCATTGCCACGTCGTGGCATCCTAGAACCATGTCGTGGCACAGAGTCTCATCCAAAGTTTCATCTTTGGTCCTTGATAAAAGTAATCTTAACCAATCTGGAACATGGGTGTTACACAATAGCCACCTTCTGCTGCGACATCCCAATCTCCAATTTGTTGGTTACTTCTTCGTGAAAAGCTTTCAGTGGAATTCGTGGATTCCTTTGAATTTGTTAAAGGATATTGATTGCCAAAAACTGAGATGTGCAAGCTTTAATAGATCTTGTTTATAAGCATTTATGGTTTTCACAGTCCAATCTTCATTCTCACAAGATTTGAAAATCTGCATAACCCAAGGACAAGTACCATTTTTTCTCAATTACACGTTTTCCCTGACATTCCACTTTACTCCTTGTTGATAGCCCACAACTATTTTCACATTTGACCTATATCCTAATTTTGTCGTTCGTTTCAAAATAGAGGGCCCTCCTGGATTGGACTACATGTAAAGTTATGAAAGTTTTTATATATATTTTTTCTTAAATACTTGTCCTTCTTTAAAAGCCTTTTTATGAATCTCCCCCCCCCCATGAGCATTTATTTGATATGCTAAACTCTCTCAACATCCCTTTTCTTTCATCTTTATAAAACCCTAGAAAATCGTATCTATAAGTGTCCACAACTTCAAGATGTTCATCAACATTTTGAACCCCCTCCCTTTGTAGTGTGATCTTGATATATCCCATATTCATCATCATCCACATGCAACTGAAATTCACACATATCCATAAATACATCATAATATAGGTTTGATTCATCTACATTGAAGTCACTATCATCACTTTCCTCACCATCCTTACGAGTTATATATTCAATATCATCAGTATCCTCATTATCATCATCATCCTAACCAATTTCATATCTAAAGAAACTGTCTCCATCATTTTCCCTTTCTCCTTGGACATTATACTCTGCATCAAATTCAACAAAACTGAATAATCTTCTAGGAATGAATCATAATCATCTACCACATTAGTTTGGATCCTACCATCATCTTCAAACATTGGAGCTTCTACATTCTGAAAGTTACATTCTACATGATAGCTTGGCTCTTGCTCATCTTGGACACCTTGGTCGAATTGTGTTGTCATTGGAACACCTTTGTCCACATCATTTTTCATAGGAACATATTTATCCCTCACATACATGTTTATTTAAACCGAGTTTCCTACTACAAGAACATGTGTCTTTTTTCTTGTTTTATTTTTCTAATCTCTGGTGAAACAGTTTTAGGTTCCCACTCCTAATGTAACATCCCATTTTCACAAAAAAAGATTATTTTTTAATTAAGGTAAAACACCATTTTCATAAACCCTGGGTTAAGAAATTCATTTGTTCAATTACAATTAATTAGAAACATGGTATTAAGATATACATGTGGAACCCCAATGTTGTTGATGATTGTGTACAGTCATGCCTTCACCTTCCCATAATCACAAATAGTACATGAAAAATATTTAAACCATAACTATAAGTCAAAGTTTAGCGAGTTCCCCTAAAATACCACACACCATATATATGTAGAATACATGCACACAGGAGCCTTGAGTCTTCCTGGCCTGCCTTACAAGGCCTACAACATGCTTGGACAGCTCCCCTCACAACATACAACTGTTCCACACAAGGCCTAAAGTTGGCCCGTTTAGGTATCTTAACCTAATACACACAAGGTGACTGCCTTAACCCACCACCCAATATTTCGAAATATCTAACAAACAAGCAATAAAGTAAACACATAGAACATGAAACTATCTACACTATTCTACATCTCTAATAGCGCATTATCATATACCACGCCTTATATAGTACACTATGTTACTATCGACAAATATCCAAGGAATGTGTAGCTATATGTAACCAGAAGTAAGATAGACATTCGAACATGTGATCCCACTCTAGAGGCACAACCAAACAAGGAACAAGAAAGAAAGCCTAGATCAAAAGTTCTCAGGCTATCCTAAGTGACTGCATATAACTTATAGCGCACTCCACTAGACGATTAGGTATATACTGGTACCCTAACCAACATACAACTACTCTTATATCCTAAAACACAAGGATATACATTATAGAACATAGTATAGTGAGGAAACTCACCTAAAATGTAGAATCGGATGACATTACACCAATCTCAAATCATCGAAGTGGATATGTTGGGCTATATTTAGTGGTTTATGCTTTGTTTTGAATTTATTATATGGTTCTCAGTTGTGGACCGAAATCTCCTAGTGATTTTGATAGGCTTAGTGAGTTTTCGGTTGGCTTATTATGTATGGGCTTTAGGTTAATCAGTTTAGTATATATATATATATATATATATATATATATATATATATATATATATAGTCTATGTATAGACATTTTAAGTTGATGCATTTTTTTTGTGAACACGAGTTATTCACGAATGAAGGGTGATTGAATGTACTTGACAATTATTCAATAGAATTGTGTGCATTCATTTGAAACGTATTATTGATATATCTTATTAATTGTTTTGTATCATTTTTTATTAAGATTCCACACTAAATCAAACAATTGCATTGATACATTGATAGATCTGAGTTCACGGACTTACAAGCGGTATCAAAGCCTTAAAACCGACTTAAGGTTGTTTTGGTATCAATTGCTTTCGAAACATTAATTAGTTTGTGGTGTTTTTGGGTTGCTTTTGAAAAAGAGTTTTGTTGTCATCTGTTAATGTTCTTCGTGTTCATATTTTTATTGGTGTTCTTCACCAATTTTGGAGAATATTACGTTAGAGATCGTTTTTGGTAATTTACCAAATTTGGGATTCGTTGGATAAGGAAACACGATCAAAACCTGGTTTTCAGCTAGGTTTTAGTGTTTTCGGTGGCTGAATAACGTTTTCGGTAAAAAGGCTTGGGGTTCTCGGCTTGGAAGAGTTCTCGGTTAAGATATCTCTTTTTCGGTCAACTGTTTTCGGTTAAACAATTGACTTTAAGAGATTTCGGTCAAACCGGTTGACTTTCAAGGTTTTTGGTCAAAGAGTATTTATCTTGGTTTTCGGTCAAAATCAATTCACATAATTAGATTCTTTTTGTTGGTAAATAATGAGTTCTTGCAATAGTACCAAGGAGGTTAGTGAAGCCTCATGCTCTCAGTCCTGTGAAGGTAAAATAAATAAATACCGTGAACAAAATAATTAATTAGTTAGAGAGGTTTTTGACCTTAAAAATGAAATATATGAAACCAAGAAAGTAAATAAACCGCTTAAAGAAAAACTAGAAGCACAAACTAAAGATTTAAGTAGGATTAAAGAAGAATATAGCACCACATGTGTTCACTATCGTTTTGCCAAGGAGAAAATTGCAAACTTAACTACTGAACTTG
The DNA here is from genome assembly GCF_051521515.1 of Lactuca serriola. NCBI lineage: Eukaryota > Viridiplantae > Streptophyta > Magnoliopsida > Asterales > Asteraceae > Lactuca > Lactuca serriola. The sequence goes on from NC_136416.1 coordinate 150,532,435, forward strand.
ATGCATTAAAGGCTAAATTTAAGGATGCTGACTTTAATTTTAAGAAATTCTATGTGTGAAGTGAGATAGTTGAGACAATGATAGAAAAACAATTAAAGTGGAAAGACAAATAGAGTGTGGGTCTAGGGTATCGCAGTGTTCCACCTCCTTTCAATGATAACTATACTTCGCCCCTTGAAACCAAAGATATAGAGACACCTGCAGAATATGGCCAACCCCATGTAACTGCCTCAATCAAGGCTGAACAATCCGGCCCAACTGGGAGTATTAATGTTAACGATACTAATGTTTCTACTTCATGTGCAGATAAAGTAACTGTGCAAGATGGGTTCGAGCAGAAGAAAAATAATTCTAGTTCTACTAAAAATGCTTCAAAAACTTGTGATGATGATAATCCCACTGTTGAAAAATTTAAGCCACAAAAATTTGTTAAACAGTCTAATAAATGTGCTTGTGCTTGTGGAAGTTCTTTGAAACAAACTTCATTTGGAAAAGGACCAAGTCACAATCTTATTTATTTGAAAAGACAAACTTGTTTTAACTGTGGGACTCCCGGTCACATTTCTAGAAATTGCCCACATCGTTCATATGTTCCCTACTATACACAAGGTCGACATAACGTGCCAAGGGGGAGATCTTCCACAAGAAATCCTTCGAGGTCACGTTCAAGCAATGGTGATTGGAATGCTAAAAAGACCAAAAATCATACTCTCGAGAACAAACAGGTCATGTCTGACAAGAGATCTGATTTGAGAAATAGTTCAGTCAAACCAAGATAAGTAGGGTCGAAGTCATTTCAACAATCGGTCTCAAGCTACAAAGCGAGTGCTGAAGCATCCATCCGATTAAACAAAAAAATGGTTAAACCTGACTACAGATGGGTACCAAAAGTTTCAACTCCCAAATCACCTAAAAATTTTAACATCTCTTCCTTTTCTGTGTTCGATAAATAGGATATGACTTAGGAACGCGTTTCATGCATAGATGGAAAAGGTCAACCCAGTTTCAAAATGGACTGGGTTCCCAAAACCAATTAATCCCACACTTTGTGCCGGAGCAGCTATGGAGGAATATCATCAGACTTCGGTATGTTGATAGTGGCTATTTCAGGCACATGATAATGGACATTTCTCTTATGCATGACATTCAGAATTTTAATGGATATCATGTGTTATTTGCGAGATAGAAAAAAGAAAGATCACAAATGCGGATATCTTCGATTGTTGAATTACGGTTTGAATTTTCTGACTCTTCTATTCTCTGTGATAAATTCTTATTTTCTATCGTCCAAAAACCTAATTTTTTCAAAACCAAGTTTGTGCTATTGGATTTCTTAAGATGATACGTTTCGAAGACTAAAATTTCTTTTTATTTTTTATTTAGTATTTCTTATTTTCTTCCATTTAGTTTTATCTTAAGAAAAAGAAATTTTGTGGCAGTCTTTTGGGAAGTGATATGAGTTAGTGATAGAGGGCAAATGAAATACATGTAAAGCACTATAGATGAATTGTCCAAACTCTGTGTTCAATGTGTTGGTAGGCATAAAGGAATAAGACTAATGGACTAGATAATGTGCAATCATTGAACTTAGAAAAACCTCATTTGTAATGACAATATGGCGTTTGGATAGATTTAACAGTAAAATAGACAAGGAGGCCTCTGACATAAATTGAAGCTAACTATCATCTAGATCTGTGGCTCAACACTTCATTAGTGTATGGACTTGTGTCCTTAATTCTTATATTGACAGGGGGTGACTGAGGGGTTCTGATAAATTGGGTATGTTTAAAATCGTTATTCTTTCTTTCTTAGTCAGCCATATGTTGTCCCCTCTGCGTGATCGGAAGATCCGACCTGGGACACAACTTATGCACTCAGATGATGTTCACAACTTTTAAGTCAGTATATTGTCTCCTATAAATATCAAATATCATACTCTTATGTTAGTTATATGTTCTCCCCTCTATGTGATCGGTAGATCCGACCTGGGATACAACATATGCATTCCATAATGATTATCTACTCACTTAAAGTAAATCATTCCGAAGAAATTTCCTTGATTACTAGGGTATGTCATGAAGCAGGGAACATGTTCTAGTGCACTAATACTATCTGCACCCATAACTAAAGGCTGACTGGTAGATTTTACTGACTAAATTTAAGTGGACAACAATATCCCTGATCATCGTCAGTCAAAATGGTCTATCTAGGAATACAGTAGCTATATATCGTTACTCATGATTTTTTCTGAAAAATGTCATTTGTGTTTAAGTGGATCACAATATCAATGATTGACCAGAGCTTTTCATGAACGTGTGTACTGATAAACCTCATTAATTTGCTCCATAACATTTGATCCCAACCTCATTAATTTGCTCCATAACATTTGATCCCAAAATTTTTTTGTTCTGGATTAAATTTTTGTTTTTATTTAAATTTGTACATATTTTCATTGTTATGCACAAATTTAGGGGAGAAATAATAAAATAAAAAAAATAATAAATAAAAAATTAATTAAAAAAACGTGTTTAGTTTAATTTATTTTATTTTTATTTTCGTTTTGGTTGTTGAAATGTAAAATCGAAAGAAATCCTTTTTATTAAAATTTGGGTTACTTTTCAGGGGCCGAAATCGGTTAAGTGGGCCGTCTGGGATTTTTCAGTCATTACACTTCACACTCCTTTCACAAGGAATTGAAGGCATGAAACTATACAAACCGTCAGCTAGGAAATATCTCTCTAAGAACTATCGTATTTTAGAAATTGAAAGTCTGAAACTGTATAGATTGTCAAAATTGGTCTTTTCAGTTATCTTACCTAAGAACTATCATGGCACCAGGGCGATGCACCCAACTGAGAAATAGATTTCGCTGAACATCCTGCCCAGGGTCTTGACATTCTTTTTTTCATGCAAAACTACGGAGACTCAAATGTATTCTCGAATACATTCTTTATAGGTAAGGAATTAATGGTACTAGCACTAGGGTGATGCACCTCGCAAGGCATGATCATCACTGAATGTCCCGCCAAGGGCCTTGACCTCGTGTCATGATAAACTACGAAAATATGTCTTTGGATACATTTGTCGCAAGAATGGTTTTGTGAGTTATTCCTCATTAACTCTCACTGGCACTAGAATGGTACAATCCGCTGAGATTCAGAAACCATTGAACGTATCGCCAAGGGCCAAGTTAACTTGTTAACTTGAAAAATTGTATTGAGATCTTTGATCGAGGATATACATGGGCTAAGATTAAAAATAGCCACGAGTAGTTCTCCGAGACTCAACAAATCGCAGTGCGTTCCTCCGTGTTCACACAGATACTGCGAGTAGTCTCCATCTGAGCCAAGGATGGGTCCTTGAACAACTGTGGTAAGAAGGTTCTTTATGACTATGTGATCCACAGGGAATTTTAGTCATGGTTACTTTTCAAGACACATATGTGATCGATAAAGAATATTCATTCGAAGGAACCTGAAGTGAAGATTATTTTTCAACACAAAACTTTTCAACCCCAAAAGCAAGGTGAAGCTGTATTTTAAGTTATGTGACGAATTGCATCGAAGCTTCCTCAATCAATTTGCTGCTATCTATGAACCTGCTGAAGTGATCCAAAAGAATCGGTCTCTCTGTAATTATATCTAAAGTATTTCAAAGCTGAAAGTGCTGATTTTCAAGAACCTATACAACAAGCCTCTATACCCAATGTGCGTTCAAAGTCAAATTTTAAAGGAAGTCCAACTATTCAAGATGAAGTCATTCATGTAGAAATGAATATGTTCATCTTGAAATCGTGAAGAAATCAAAGATTAAAGCTAAAAGTCAAGAACAAAGAGAAGATTGAAAAGAAAAGAAAGCTATAAACCAAGGGGTAGATTGTTAGGACATGATTTGTGGTTTATACTTTACTTTACATTGATTTTAGAGTTCTCGGTCTAGGACCGAAAACACCATGAATTCGGTGGTGTCTGCACCGAAATCACTTAATGATTTCGGTTGGGCTTTGGGTAAGGATTTTGTATTTAGGTCTTGGTGTGTATATATATATATATATATATATATATATATATATATATATATATATATATATATATATTGTATTGATTCAGCCATGCTCAATGTTGGTCATTCAAATCAACTAATTTCGAGTTTAGTGAGGGACAAAGAGAACCGAGAGACATAGAGATCTTATGTACTATACTATTGATCAATATAGTGTGCATTGAAGATTCGATATTGTGTTCTTAATTCGTTATAACTGTTTTGCATTAACCATTAGTTGGGATTCGGCACCAATCTTGTGATTTGGATTAATACATTAGATCGGGTTTTTCAGGATAATCCTGCAAACCGATGGTCACCTAATCAAAGAGGACACCTTTATCAACAACCCAAAAACTATAGGTTAAACCCAAGGTCAAACTTGTCAAAAGTCAACGGCCAACAAAGGTCGACGGTCAGCAGGTCACCGAATCCCATGTCGTGGGAAGCTCTTGGCCACTTTTGGTCAGCTAAGGACAAAACAATCGAGCATCTAAGCATGTCCATGTCCTGACAAGATCTTGGCCACGTCGTGGTTTTTGGCATAATGGCAAAATCTTCATTAAGTGCTTAATCCTTATGGATCTAAAACCATAATTTCATATCTACTTCTTTTCAATGAATTAATGAATAAACTTCCCAACTTTATCCATTAGGACTCCATTCTAAAGCTAGATCTACAATCCTAAGTCCATTAAGTCCTTAAGTGGGCCAAAACTTGTGCAAGGACACAAGGTGACTCGAACATGACTCATTTTCCCTATCCAAAGAATAAGCTCTAAATCAAGAAATCAAGCCCTCAATTAATGATAGAGGATAGGGTTTCATTTGGAAGGGTTGAAGGTTGAATAGGATGTTCTAAAGCTTAAGTTTAGGTGCTTAAATATGGAAGAAACCCTAAAAGTCATGGGTTTGGGCTTCAACAGCTGCTATGTCGTGGCACCCTCCTTACCTCGTCCTGGCAACCATCAGATGCACGAATCATGCATTAGCCATGCCACGCCGTGGCATAAGGTTTTTCCCAAAACCCCCCACTTTTGATCCCTTAATCCCTCAACCAATCTATCCTGTAAAAATGGGTGTTACACCTCAATCACAAGCTTTGATGGAGACTTAAAAAATGTAAAAACCCTTGTGTCCCCAGTTTCACTGTATACACTGATTTGTCAATGTTTGGGACATATCTGACCATTTTTAGAACAACATTGTCATTCCTTAAATGCATTAAGCCATAATTTAATGGGACATTAGGGATACAATAATGGTAATACAATGTCTACTCATTTTGGTATCCTAGTTCTTTAACTATGTCATCAAGGTCGTGTACAGAAAAAAGGTCTGTATCAACGAGGTCAATATATGAGACAGTGTGATCTACATATTTTCTACCTGGGGGCTTGGTGAACATTCCATTATAATGTATCTTAAATATGAAATAGTTGGGAAATCCTATTGTAATCACAAATAAGAAAGTGTAAACATATTGTGAGTCTTTAATCAACATATTATAAGTAAAAAAATAGCTTCTTTGATGTAAAAGTGTACCGTATTCATCTTCCAAGTCAATATTATTTTTGGATTTTTCACAAACATTCCAAACATAGTGTACCATTATCCTTTGATTAGTTGAAACCCTAAGATACTTGAAGTTGCTATGTTAATTGGAAGTTGGAAGGACGAAGGAAAATGCGGGCTTCTTAGGAGAGGGAAAAGGTTGATAGGATGCAGAGGAAGACGAGAGTACGTGGGAAAAGATTATCAATAGCGTTAAGTGAGGGAAGATCAAGTGAAATGACGAAAGTCGAAAGTACCCTCATGTGCAAAGTAGATGATGACAGTTAACAACTCCAATCTGACGAAGTTACCAAAAAATACCATTCATTAAAATTTTTCAAAGTACATGATAATCCTTGAAAAAAAAATTAACGAATGAATTCGATTTTTTTGGAAACTAATGACATTTTTAAATATTTGTCATATCTCCCTATTCTAATAATAGAATAGTTTTATGACAAAACTTCAAAAATGGTCCCTGTGGTTTTTGAAAATCTGAAGTTTAGTCCCTAATTTAAAAAAAAAACTCACAGATGGTCCCTGTGGTTTCAAAAGTTTTAACAAATGGTCCTTTTTGCTAACTCCGTTAGCTTTTCGCTGTTAAGTGAAGGGCATTTCTGTCATTTCAATATTACAGGGACCATTTATGAGTTTTTGTTACTTTAAAAAAAACTAAAAAAAAATAATTATTTTAATATATAATGGTCCTCTCTCTCTCTCTGTATGTGTGTATGTGTGTATGTGTGTTACAAAGTCAACTTATTCTTCCTTGACCTGCAAATTCATTACCATATTTGAAAACATCATCGACTCAACATAGTGAAATTTGTTCCAACAACATGGCCTCTTCGATTCAACCTATTAACCACAAACAAGAACTTCAGATCAAACACAGGGTATCAAAGCATCATGTTGTTCCAATTTTTCTTTCTCAAAATGAACTACAATCAAGTCCAACTTCCAAATCGAGACTGACAACAAATTGAAATCCATTAATCAAGATCCAAATGATTTAAACAAACTTGAATATGAAAAATTCTGGAAAATAAAGGATACCAGGGGAGGAAAAACAAAAATCCTAAAATCGCCAATAATGAACAAGTTCAACCAAGATCTAAAATTGATTGATGATAACGAGATAGTAATTCCAATCAATAATATAAGAAAGATTAATTTAAGATCCACAGTTTACAACCGAATTCTGGAAAATGAATGATACTATGGCGTTAGTCGACATTGATGTGTACTGCTCACCTATTGGTAGTTCCTCCTAGGGTCACCATATCATCTCCGACTGACCACCCACACTTGTGATACAAAATCGACAAACCTCTCACCTCTATGAATGAAACGATGACCACCCAGGCACCCAATCAAGTGGATTTATACCCCTAATGTCTGAAACCTACAACAATCGTCAGCTTCTCCAATTGGGTTTGATTCTTGTAGAGATCTGCTTTGATTTATGTTCTTCTTGACTCAACGATTTCATAACAATAATATCCAAATTTGGAAACTCTAAAAAGATACGAGCCTTGTTCTTCTCGGTGGCCTTTAAATTCGAGCAGGCATCACGAGACGAGCATTGCGCTTAGCCAGACTCGAGTCGTCTCAGGTCCGATCCGGGACGTCGCACTTGAACTGAATCCACCTGTTGACGGAATCCATTGTCGAGCATTTCCAAATCACGAACTGAATCCATCTAGCAGTATGGCAAAAAAGGGGTGACCGTCATATCGCAGGTGGGTGAGCTTTGGCGGAACAGAATGAAGAGCTTTAGATTCCCATAATGAGACGAACACCACACCATAAACATCATATTTGAAATTTTGGAGTTTGATGCTTGAGAGATAGGAGAATAAAGGGCTAGCAGGACCAGTAAATATGGCATATCGAAATATGTTCAATTAAGAGAGAGAGAAAGAGAGAGAGAGAGAGAGAGAGAGAGAGAGAGGTGGGACCCTTCTATATTAATGATTATATTTTTTATTTTTTAAATAAGATAAAACTTCATAAATGGTCCCTCGAGTAGTGGAATGACAGAAATATCATTCACTTAACGGTCAAAAGGTAATGAAGTTAGCGAAAATGACCATTTGTTAAAAGTTTTGAAACCATAGAGACCATCTGTTAGATTTTTTTAAATTAGGTACTAAACTTCAGATTTTTGAAAATCACAGGGACCATTTTTGAATTAAGTTTTGTTTAGTTTTATTCTCCTTTTATTATGTGTGACCTATTAGACCTTCTAATTAATGTTATATCAGTTGTCAACCAATTGATTATCCATTTCAAATTTCAAAATTTAAATTCTTTACTGTAATTATATTAAATTAATAATATTAGAATAAAATATAAAATAAAATTAATATAAATTATAAGCTGATATAGTTTTATATATTTATTTAAATTAACGATTATAATTTTATATAATTAAAAAATATCTCTTAATCAATAGCATATTTAAAATAATTGATTAATAGTTTTAAATTTTTATTATAAAATTTAACTAATTTTCTTACTGTAGTTACCACAAATTATAAATTAATACATAAAAATAAAATAAAAGAAAGACCAAAATTCAAGCCATAAGATTTTCTTTTATATCTGTATTCCCACGTAACCTCTACTGTCAATGTACCATCATTTTAGCGCACGTAGCAATTTGAAACCGGTTCGAACAGTTTCAAAATGAGAAGTGTTAAATAAAAAGAAAAAACATAATGTGACACGTGTCCTAAGGCCACCCCAATCCCTTAAGGTCTATAAATGTGGCCAACTGGCCAACGACTAATTTTCAAAATATCACTACCATTCCCATCCACATCGAAATCGAAATAGAAAACGGAATCGGGGTCCAAATCGAAAGAGAAATACAGCGAAGATGGGAAGTACAGCAACCTGCATAGACATAATCCTCGCAATCATCCTTCCACCCCTCGGTGTGTTCTTCAAGTTCGGATGCAAGGTAAGCCCTCCCTCCCTCTCGATTTCTCTTTCTTAACAAGTAATTAACTAATTATTATAGTATTATTCTTTCTTCTGTATGTATATACTAGTTGATATGAAGTAGAATTATAGTAGAAAATTTGAATTTCATGTTTTTTAGTTTCTTAGGTGTTTTCTTTAATGATTTGAAGTATTGAAGAAGTGTAATCTTGTGAAATCTGTGTATGTTGATTGTTGTTTGCAGGTTGAGTTTTGGATATGTGTGTTGTTGACTTTGTTTGGATGGATCCCCGGGATTATTTATGCAATTTATGCCATCACCAAGTGATTCTTATGGTAAAGAATACTTACTTATCGATCAATCTTCTGTTTTGTATAATTGTATATACAAAAAGATGTTGGTTGTTCTTCGATCAATCTTCTGTTTTGTATAATTCAATTATAGTGAAATATAAAATTGTTAATATTCTTCTAACTTCAAAAAGATGTCGGTTGTTCTTTGTGACAGCGATAACCAATTTCCGATGGTTATTCTATGTAATGCACAATACTCTAATATCTTTTTGAATTTTAATTAATGATAATTATCAAATGGACTACTTTATTGTAATTATTGAAGCATAAAAATGCTAATGGAACCAAAAGAAAGCATCTAATTATGTTTTGCTTTATTTGTAGGTGGGTGGGCTCGCATATCTTCTATATGGATAGAACATCGATTTTCATGTCACTTCTTGTTTTATGTTTGGATTGTTTTTGGCTTTGAATTGATGTAATGTAAATTCTTTTTTAATGTTGTGCTGGTTTTAAGTATTTTGTTTGACTATTGATGTGTCGTGATGGACTCGTCAATGAAAATTAAATTATATTAAATAAGATACATGTTAACTTTATATTGGAAGAAACAACAACAAATATCTAAGTTAGTGCCACCAAATCAAAAAATTAAGTTACTACCATTAACTATGCAATAACAATTTTTATACCAAATCAAAAAATAAATGTATCTCTAATGAAGTATCTTAAATGAAGATATCCGTTTTTTTAGAATCATAAATTAACAAAAAAAAATTGTTTATTTCATATTTGAATAAAACAATACAATAATAGTAACATTCTATCAAATAGTAATAAAATGATAAAATAAAAAATAAACCTTGGGTTATATGATAATTAATTTTATATCCTAATAAATAAGAATTAATAAAAATTCATCAAGTAGATGTGTAAGCATAAGTAGGGATGATAATCGGAACAGGCCCGAGTGCTGAACTTGGTGAAAAATTGAAACCGAATTGGACCGTTGGTTTTACCGGTTTCGGTTTTTACTGATTCTTGCCATGTCTTAAATGTTGGAACCGGTCCTCGAGAAATAGCAATATACGGTTTCGGTTTTTGCCGGTTCTACCGATTCCGGTTCCCGGTTTCAAAAATCCACAAAAATATCGTCCCGATCCCGACCTGATCGGTTCTATCCGGTTCCGGTTCCGGTTCCGGTATCGGTTCTGGTTCTGGTACCGGTTCCGTCCAGTTCTCCGGTCCAAATGCTCATCGCTAAGTATAAGGCAAGAACCAAGAAACTCATTTTAACTAGTATGTCTTGCAAAAGTATAATCTTTTATATTTATTTCCAATGTACTAACTTAATTAAGTAAACAAAAATTGTTAATGCTAATGAATTATTAATTTCTCCTTTAGAAATACAACTTTAAGTCACCATTGAGGCTTTAACCAATTATAACTTAAAATATATAAGTAGATTAATTGCGTAATTGCGTAAGTAGATTAATCTATTTCAAAAAAAAGGTTTAATTGCAATGATATTCTTCGCTATTGTGTCTTTATCGATGAGAAAAATGACAATTTGGTTGGTAAATTATAAGAGTGGTTGCGATATAATACACATCAATATTAATAGTTGGTAAAGTGGTCGACCTCACTAAATCCATCCACACACTACATTGGGATGCTTCGTACATTAAGTAGGTTATGGGCGTGTTCGGTACGGAGCGTTTGAGAGATTCTAGCTTCTAGCGTTTGATAAAACTCTCCGTTTAAACAGAAAGTTTTGTTTGATACTACAAGTTCTAACGTTTATTTTATTCAAAACGCTCCAAATTCAAATGTTACTTTATGTAGCGTTTAACAAAACGCTACAAACTACAAGCTACCCGCTACCTGCTACAAGCTACCCGCTAGCAGTTAATTTTGCCGAAGATTTTATTGGTGCTTTGAGATTTGCTCGGACTTCTTGAAGCCAAAGATATTTCAAGCATTACACCTGCTTTCTAGATATTATGTATTTTAACCTCTACTCACTGTATTTTTATCCATCATCATTTTCAAGCATTTAAGGAAGGATTGTTGGACCATAGAAACACTCTACAATGTTGAGTAACATTTATAATTTTTATTCATTTTATTGTCTAGAAGGTACCCAATTCTCTATAAATAGAGGAAGAATGGTCATTTATGAGTAATATTTATATTTTTTTTATTCCTTTTATTGTCTAGAAGGTGCCCATTTCTCTATAAATAAAGGAAGAATGTTCATTTATTTAGTGCGCACCAAAATGTAGTGCTTGTTTAGTTAGAGAGAATGGAGAGAAATATCTCTTACCCAAATAGTTCTTCATTGTAATATTTGTTCTCTTTCTATTTATAAGAGGATTACTCATTTCTTTTGTTCTTCATTTTATTAACAATTAAACTTCATGTTCTTGTTATTTCCACACCATATCCGGTCAAAATGGGTCTAACACAAGATCAATACCATTCTAATTCCAAAGAGAGAAATGCACATTGTTACGAGTATGGACTGGTTAGAGAAATAAGTTCGTATTTAAAACCAAAGTGGGAGAGAATTGATCATCTAATAAATATTTAAAATGTGCCAACTTGATAAATGTTTGACCCTATATACAACAACAATACTTCCACAACACTTTTTTATACATCCACAGATTTTCAATAGAAATTGATGATTATACCCTCCATTTATAATTAAAACATAATAAATTGTTCAAGGGCATGCCCTGATTTTTAGTAAACCATTATGACTCCAACCTGCAACTTCTTCATTATCTCAACTTGCTGGTCAACTTCTTGAACCATAATCTCTAACAGTCAACAAATTCATGTCTTCTGCGACCATCATTTTTAACTTAATTTGCTCTTTTTTGATGCTCGCTTGTACTAATATGATACACCGTTCAAAGTCCCCATTTCAAATTGTATGTACAAAAAAGAAAGATAGATAAGAAAAGGGGAAGAGAGACTTACACTAATAGGATGAAAACGATAGCACATGTGCAAAATGTTAACACGCTGCTTGCCCTCTGCTCGGAACCACATGCTATTGTACCTCGTTCTAGTAAATTACGAACCTATGCTAATTTCCAAATAGCAAACTTCAAAACTCTACAAATTTCACCATTTAAAACTCCAGATTTACTACTCTACATATAATATTACATTAAAATTATGAAGTTTTATATACAATTCCACAGATGACTTAGCATAATTGTAGACAGGTAAAAGGTAACTTCAGTTCACTAAAAATATGGCGATATCTCCTTGGCTCCTTCCTCAAATTCAGATGTAGTGCCTAGGAATGTGTGTGTGAAGGTTACGAAAGAGTATTGTAACCAATGTGAATCCAAGACCTAGAACGAAGATGACGAATAAGCTAAAGGAAGTGTAATAGATGGTAGTAGAATAGTCGAAGGCGACATCTAAAAGCACAAATAGAGGATTGTGAACGAAGATGTTGTAGCCTTGTAAAATGATGAGGATACCTTTCTTATTTAAACCTCATGGATGATTCTGCACAAAGCAAAACTCTCTGGTGAAGTAGTGATTTTCAATTTCCATGGGAGATTAAGACCGAAGAAGTAGTTGACCTAGAATAATCAATTACACTTTAAATATAACTGAGGGGCAAAACTATCAATTTACATCTAAGCAATGGATAAATAAAAAAGAAGCTGTAAATATCACATCCCCAGTTAAAACTTGTTGGTGAATTGTTTCACTAATTGTATTTAAGTGTAATGGATTAACTTATTGACCAAAATCAATCTTGATGAACATTAAACAAGTAAGGAAGGTATGGAGTACACACTTGTTTTAGTTTATACAAGATTCAAAGTAAGAGAAAAATGATTTCGGATTTGGGGGAGCTGTTAGGGTTTTCTCCTATCCACCTTGTGTAATTGAGTCCCTTGAGCATATCTTGAGGTTGAAACCTCAGATCAGGACTGTAGGACATCTTGTGATCCCAAAGACCCAAGCTTTATGGAAATATAGGTAAACTTTTGAGCACCAAACCCTTGTAAGAGCTTGTATTGGCATTATTGAGCCAATATGTCATGCATGAACGTAAAGCTACAAGCTTTACGTGTATTCGAATGGGAATTTTGACTTAAGGGACTCGACGAGTCGATGAGCCAACTCGACGAGTCGGTTAGGGTTTATCCCGATGAGTCTGAGCATGCTCTAACTCGGCGAGTTGATGGGTCAACTCAACGAGTTGCTTTGATGCACTCGACGAGTTGGGTCAACATGGACTGTTGACTAGAGTTTGACTTCTGTTGACTTTTGAGGTTTTGACCAAATGTGAGTAATGGAGACCATGGAGGGGTAGAATGGTCTTTTACCTTTCCCAAGAGTTAGAGAGGGGCTAGTATGAGTTTATTTAGAGTTGTTATTTAATTAGAGATAATTATTACACGTGTTAGGCTGAGGCTAGATCGGTGATTTATGTACGAGGTGTATTTGCTTGCTTGCTTCGAGGTGAGTCTTCTCACTATACTTACCTAGAGTGGTAATCTTTGTGTGACCGGAGGGTGTTATGTACTTATATTGAGTACTATGATATCCTGCATTGTGTCTATGTGATTTATGATGTGTATTATTCTGAGCATACTGAGTTAGGACCGGAGGTTCCACCCGAGTTGTGGGACCAGAGGGTCCCACTTAGACACATTAATCGGAGGGTCTTATTTTGAGCATAGCCATGAGAGGCTAATGAGATATGTGTGGTTTTTTGGGGAACTCACTAAGCTTCATGCTTACCGTGTTCTGTGATATGTGTTTCAGGTACTTTTCTTGGATCGCGGGAAGGCGCCATCTTGATTGTACATACGAGAGAAAGGGTTATGTTTTGAGGATCCTGGATTTTTAATCAAATAATTATGGAGTTGTGTTTGATAATTAGATAGATACATGGGATTTTTGTGTAAAATATGTTATGAGAATCATGTGATTTTAAAATGAAAATTTTATTTGAAAATTTACGGTGTTACATTCTGTTTTATCTTATTTATATTTCCTTGCAACGACATTTGTGAAAATTGATGTTTGTATGTTTCTATTGTTAGCAATGTTGAAAATGGATTTGATTCTTTCGTTTCTGGTAGTGTCAAGATTTAACAAATAAGGAAAGATTCTCATCAACCAAGTTTCATTTGCACAGAAACATAGAATCATGCAACTTGCATTGTATGATGAATGAGAACCTTCATCTTTGGGAAATTAAGACTAATTCCTTGTTCACATGTATATGTGAGTCAAGTAAAGGACTAAGGGATCTAGTACACATCATTATGCACTGGTCAGGTCCACCACAAAGAACAATAAGACTATTCGTTATGATTTAATAAAGTTAGTAAATATGGTTGTACTTACAAGATTAAGTGTAAATCTGAATCATTAGAAAAGTTTTAATGTATAGCAGAATGAACAACAAGAATCAGTTAGGCAGAAATATTAAAAGTTTCTCCAATCTGAAAGGAAAGGGGAGTACTTTAGTATCATGTTTTATGATCATTTTAATGATTATGAAAACCATATCACAATTGATCCTCTAAGGAAATCTTAGTGCATTTGTATGGCTAAGAATAGGAATCGTGAATTGTTGAAATGGTAAAATCAAAAGGTGAGTCATACTTTGTTCCAAAATCGAGTTTTACTTGAGTGACATATCTTAAGTAGGTTATAACACATTCAAATTGGTAGTTGTAATTTTTGGAGAAAACAAAAACCAAGTAAGACCAATTGCGTGAAGTGTTATTCTTGATAAGAATCCGCTCTAACTCTTGAATATTTGTTTTTCAAGTAATGTTTCTTGACAAAGTGAATCTTATGTGTCAAGAGGACAATAGGATTCTTAAAGATCTTGAATAGTTTCAAGAACTAATCAAGAATAGAACCTATTGTTTATCACTAGCACATGACTTGAGGTTTGTAACCTATCGTGTTGACATATTATTTTTTCTGTGCCCATTCCAGTTAAAGGTTGACTATGTGTGTGAGTTCTATGAGTTCTCAATTGATTGCATAAGGCATTAACCCGTAAGGGTGAGCTTCTCAACAAGTTGGAAGACATGGTAGGCCCTTGTGCTGCCAAGTGGCAAGAAATTAAGGTTGAACAAGTTCAGTCCATATGAGTTTGAATTTGTCATAGATCTTGTCCTATGATAATGGTTAGAAATAACAAATTCACATGGATAGGAACATATACACCATAAAATCTAAGTGTCACAAGGTTTATCTCCATTTCATGAAAATGAGTGTGAGGAAACACTTTCACTAAGAAGATTTTGAGGAGATAACAGTTGTGTTAATTGCATTCTCAAATTCGATTATGATTATGGCATCCCTCTTCATAATTCGAATTGTGAGAAATAGCAAATAGTTTGAACATTCGCTTCTTACCGTTGTATGTTCTGAAATAGTTTAGGCACACATGAGCTTTCTAACTAAAGGTGTATGAGCTTAGATAAAGGCTTATCGAAGCATCTCGGATAAGAAATCTGAACTTTGGAAAGAAGGTCAATAAGTATTGGTTTCTAGAAGTCCAGCTAATTTATGGGTACATGTCAAAGCTAGTGGGAGAGTAAGTGTTGTGTTGGTAAAAATATAATTATCATGATAGTGGGAGCATGATCATTATGATAAGTGTTGCAAGTCAGCAATGTTATTTATAGGAAACAAAGTTTTAAATTTCAAAGTTGCAAAATTTGAAAAGTTGTTTCGTTATAGTGAGGGAGAGGATACTTATAATTTATTTCGAATCTAAAAGCTTAGATTTAATTAATTAGAATTAGTCATCGATATATATATATATATATATATATATATATATATATATGAGTACCATATTGGAATGTTTCAACATGGGAATTCTCTGTATGGAAATGTTATAGCAAAAGACTGGTCGAGAATCATGTCTTTTTGTAAGACATTATGAATCGTATCCTATATTCTTCGGGTATAGGATCGATTGCATGTGCTATAATATTCACGTGTTCTAATTTTCCCAATGCCTAGGGCATTAAGAGGGAAAAAGGTTTAAAACAGGATATGACTAAAGTAGTTAAACAACTGTTAAGGACAATCTAAGGTTCGCCAATGATTGGTCGCTTATGGGCAGTTGGAAGTATAGTAATGAATGGACCATATTGACTTTATTATGAATAGACAAGATTCTACTAATAATGAGTTGTCATATGGAAAATATGGAAATGTTTCCATAATGGGAGTTGGATATTAAGAATTTACGAGAAAGTTAGAAACTTTTATGCAAGAAGGATGTTCAAAGGAATGTACTTTGAGTGTGAGACATCATTTCTGGGGAATTGTCTTGTAACAATCTCCAATTGAATACTTTGTAATATCGTTGGCAAAGTCTCTGTGAGTTTTCGTACCTTGACATTGCAAAACGTACGTTGCATGATAGTTAAGAATCTAACACATTCTAGTAGTGACAAGAATTGGTATTCTTACACTAGTAATAAGAATTTGGAATTGTGAAATGAGTTTCATTGGAAATGTCTTCTATTGATCTATTTCACAAAGTAAGGACCATAGATAAATATAGTGTGCATGTTTGGAGCATGGGATAACTATTGTTTTAATTCAAGTATTAAGTTGATAAATCGAAACATTATACAATGAATAATGTGTAATCAATATGGTGATTAAATAAAATGTGTTTTATTTATATTCAAAAGTTTTGAGACCCTATTGGATTCGATTATTCTTGTGTTTCACTTTGCATGTTTTGACTTCCCGAATATTAAATTATTCAAACTATCCGCAGTCGATAATACTTTGGAAGTAGGTCTTGAAGCTAGACTGTCATGAATGGTTGTGTAGATTGTCTAAAGGTGTTTAGACATAGCACAAGTTTGATGTAGTATTCTTGAGTACTCCTGTAATAATATTTGAGTATTGGACTAAACCCACACTCATTTGAATCACTTCATGGATTTTATCATGAGTGATCATGTGACGATAATATCTTATATTCTTGAAACCAAGACATGTGAGTTGTAGTTTACAAGTTGGTTGTGCATTCACATATGTAAATGCACCGGCAAGCACATGAATTGAAGTTTATTTGTTCCTTTTACCTAATGTGGGATAAAAGCGATATATGTGGGCCCCTCGATGATTTAGTGATGACAACCCTAAGCGCTTGGCCAAGCCTGGACTGATTTGATATGTTCAATTAGTCGGTCATCATAAATCGGAAACCGGGAAACACCACATGAATAGAGAGAATGATTATAATCCATGTGTCAGTTCATATGATATCTTGAATGGAGGAATATATGATATCTTATCTTATGGACGCGTTACTAATAAGATCAGAGTTCGACAACAGTCTTTTAAGAGCTATGATTGCCAATCGGATTTTGAAGTCGTACTTGCAATTATAGTTATTAGACTTATCCAAGTTGGAGACTGTTAGATTATGTGTCTAAGCCCATAACTATAATTGGTATGTACTTGACCCGATACAGCATGGTCCGTTTGGGTTGTAACACTCTGGAACAATTTGATTGGATAGATATTTAAGAAAGAGGTTGTTTGTGATTTCTTAATATATTATAAGTATAATATATTAATTGAGAAATCATATTATTTAATTAGTATTGATCAAGAATTAATTTGGAATTAATTTAGTGATCAAAAGAAACTAATTAAATTTGCAGGGACTAATTAGGTAAATCGGTAATATTTATAGTTTGGTCTAATGATCCATGTTGATTAGAAATGGACTAAATCTTTATGAGGATACATGAAGAGTTAGTCCATAAGGCTAATAAGTTATTGGATTAAAAGCCTAAGTGAATTAAGGTTTACAAGTTTAAACCTTAAAGATTCCAAACTATAAATATAATCCCTAGCTTGCTAAAATTGACACACTATGAGTCTAAGAGAACCATAACCAATTTTATGTCTCCTTACTTCTCTCTCAAATTCCTCCTCTTGTTCCTGGTTTGTTATAAGACATTTGAGGCATCACACTTGAGGTGCTAGGCTCTTGAAAGACTATTATCTACAAGCTACAACAAAGAAGTAATCTTCTAACTTACATTTATGATTCATATGTCAAATTGTGTGCTAGTTGTAGGTTTCAAGCTTTGAAATTTTTTGTTGCATGTATAACTAGAAAAAACATAGATCCAATGATATTAGGGTTGTATATGCACCATAGGAGTGTTATAGTACATAAAACCCAACAAAAATCACTACCATTTCTAGGGAAGGAGCGGTAGCAAGAAGATGAAGGTGTCAACCGCGTAAGTTTGTATGGTTTTTGGAAGTGCCATGGAATTTTATTATCACAAGGTTTGGAGATGGTCAAAATTCATAGATTCTACTAAGGATGGGGAGTTGGAGTAAATATTCGCTAGTTCACAGCAACGGTTATGGTCTTTGTCACCAGCATAAGGGACTTAAGGAATTAGTGTTGTATCATGGGAAGCGATTTGGCATTATCGGATTTGCTAAGATTTCGAGGAATATTCATCTGGATTTCAAAAGTTATGCGATCATCGAGATTGGATAGTAATGGGATGCTATTATTGGTAAGCGCGAGCCATCGACGATTCATATTATAAGAAGGAAATATGGGTTGGGAATCCATTGAATTTTGTCGGTTGGGAGAGCTTCGACGAATCCAAGTGGGGGAAATCGTTTAAAATTCCGGGAGTTGGATCAGGTGTGAAACTAGGTTAAGTTTCACATCCCACTCGGGAGGGGATATGACTCAAGTGGCCATCTAGATTGAGGTGGTGTAAGTTGGGAGTTTAGGAAACTTCCAACAGTTGGTCGACATCTTCTTTGTGATGTATAATAGGCATGTGGATGGATCCAGGTTGAGGTTTGTGTTAGAGCCTCGCTTCCTGTTCCTGTTTGATGAAAGCTTTGGGGTTTGAAGCATGACCCGAGCACCTAATTAGAATTTAGTTGGATGTAGGTTCGACTCAGGGTATTTGGGGTTGATATGGTATAAGTCCGATACGACTATGGATGGTAACCATGGCGGATTAGACGCGTCGTAATGTGACAACTATCAATATTTGAGACTGTTCCAGATTTGGATAAACTTAGTTGCACGTATAGGAATGACACATAATAGACTTAGTAACTAGAACTAAGTTATAACCTACTAGAAACTTGGAAACAATTAGAAATGATGGATAGCGTACTTAGATTCACATTGATATGTGAATCTTCAATTTAACTTGAATCTTGGAATCACTACATAGAAATGCCAATAATCTGATAAAAACTAATTACAAACATTATTT
Organism: Lactuca serriola; assembly: GCF_051521515.1. NCBI lineage: Eukaryota > Viridiplantae > Streptophyta > Magnoliopsida > Asterales > Asteraceae > Lactuca > Lactuca serriola. The sequence continues at coordinate 150,551,586 of NC_136416.1, forward strand.
TTTACTAGAGAGAGTTATGAAATTCTAACATAATTTGAAGTCTCAAAAATTCAATTAATTTTGATATCCAAAGACTTACAAACTCCTTAAAACCCTAAAATCCCTAAAAATTCTTAATTTTTATAAATCTAATATCACTATTTATAAAAATGGTTATGAAACTTATAATAACATCATAGAATAACTAAAATTTGGAAATACAATCAAGAAAGATATAAGTTAAAATATTCAACATATATCCCTAATTATTAGTCTAAAAATCAAGAGTTTTATGCATAAAAACTTAGTTAAGTTGCATATTTTATAAATATTTAATATTTTTATAAAAGATTTAAATTTTATAAAGATAAAAGAGAAAGAGAGGGTATTACACCTCATAATTTTGGCCTCTATCCTCCACATACCTCTTTTCCCAATATCATAATCACATCCCCTATTTCCCACGCTCCACCTTTCTCTTTCTCTCTCTAAACACTTCTCTCTCTCCCTTTTCTCTAAAACTGACAAACATAGATGCCAAATATGTAGGAGAGATTTAGCCAGTCCATTCTTCATGGGTCCATATATATCTCTGTATTTTGGTGGCTGATTTTGGTCAAGGGAAACCCCAAAGAGATGACAAGAGAGATTGGATATCCAGAGAAACAGAATCTCTCTTTCTCTCTTTTATCCTCTCTAAAAACCCCATTCTTTCCCCCTCTCTCTAACCCATAAAAATAATCAGTCAAGAACATCATTTTACTCAAAATATACATCAAGGTAAAATCGAGTCCCTCACATTTCCTTTACTTTATTTTCAAATATTTCAAGTTTTCTTTCATTCTCTTCTTCTCCTACACCTTTCTCTTTTAAAATTTGTGTGCATGTTTATGCACTTCGAATTTGGTGATGATGGTGGTAGGATTTCACCCAAGAACAACATGCATGTTGTTTGATGGTGAAATCCAAGGACCAAAACCTATGTTAAACCCTAAAATATAGATTTTTGCTAGTTTTAAATGTTCATCAACCACATGCATCCGAGTTTTCTTCTTAAAAACATCATTTTGAACAAATCAACTACATGCATGGTCCTTAAACCAACATGCATGTTATGATCTTGAAGCTTAGATGCTAGATGATCAAAGTTTGTTGTTAAAAGCTTTTAAATATGTTCATAAAGGAGTTATTCACAAACAAATATCTAAAACTCATTTTGTTTCTAAACCCGATTGTTTCCCAGAAGCTCAGTGGTATAATAAGACTATCTGGAATGTTTCATGTATTAACTCATTTTTCTTGATTTATTGCAATTTTTGCAAGAAAAAAGACCATAAATCACATAAAATAATTCCCCAGGCCAATAAATTCTAAGAAAATTCAGGGAAGACCTACATTGTAAGCAAACATCTTTCACAAAGTTTGATCAAATTTTATTACATTTTACTATTATTTTGAATTTTATTTATGTTGAAATCAAATAAATCATAAAATAAGGTTAATAGATATAAAAACAACATTTAATAATTTTTTCTACTTTTAAACTCCATGTAATACATAGAATAATATTTTAAGAATTTTTAGTAAAATATTTATATTTTTCCATGATTTATGTGAATTTAATGGACTAAATCTGGAAAAAATAGCTACACTTGTCTTTAAATCATGAAACATTACCAATAATACTTTTATTACATTAGAATACCAAATAAAAAGCTTAATGATTTTTCTCAAATGTTTACTATTTTTCACGGTTTAAATGCTTAGTTAATAGAATAAATAAGGAAAAATAGTTAAACCATTCCAAAAATCATATAAACTTATGAGAACTCCCTTAATTATATTTTAATCTAAAATAAATAGATGTAGGAGTTAATTCAACTGTTTACAATTTATTTCAAAATTCTTGGTATTAAATACATTTAAATTGTAGAGATCGGGTTTTACTATTCAAAAATGACTTTTAATATTTTTCACAGATTATTGACATGGTAAATTAGTAACAAAAAAAAGTTTAAGAATTTTTGCAAGACAAATTACTATTTTTCCATGATTTTATGATCAATCAAGGAATTAAAATGTTGGAAAATAGCTAGACATATAAAAAAATTCATGAAAAATTATCTTGAGGTCCTTGAATTCAGTTAAAACTGAAATACAAAGTTTGAGAAATTTTAGACCTATTTAGATTAGATTTTGAATATTTAACATTTGAAACACCTCCTAAAATGTTATAATTACATTACAATTAAAATTGCAAGAATTAGAATTTCCATTAAATTTATGGTTAGACAAATTGATTCTTCTAAATCTAAACTATACATAAAATGTTTCTAAGTTATACAAAACCTAATTTTGACACATTATTTGCATAATTCTATTATAGACGTGAAGTATGCTAGTGTTAGATTTTGATTAGGCACTGACTAGTGCATACCATTATTGTAGGCCATCGGTAGTAGGTCGTGTGGAATGTAGTTCAAGGCATCGTTAGCATCATCACAGAGCATTGTGAGTATACACGCCTCCCCTATTTTTGGTTTTTGTGTTTTGGGTGTAAAAGCATGTCCGGAAAACTATTTATTGTTCGTTGTATTTAAATTGATTTGTATCAAACTTGATTAATATATTTTTCTATGTATGTCTATGCAGCATGAAACATGAGGCCTTATCGTCTTAAGTCCCTTATACTTTACTCCAACCATTAACTCTTTGAGCCAATGGTCATTATGGATAACGCTATTAGGAATTGACATCTCCTCACTCGTCCGATTGCTTGAGTGCATGATACCATATTAATCTATGGAACGATAAGCATAGATCTTGATAGTGCATAAGTGATAGGCTTGGTTGTGAATTCATTGTTTACTCATATACGTACAAAATAGCTTACTTATTATAGCAATAAAATTTGTTTCTCATTATAACAACGGACTTTTATTACTAGAAACTTATTTACTTGTCTTAGCAATGAACTTGTTTGCTCCTTGTAGCAACGAACTTGATTGCTCGATATAGCAATGAAACTTGTTTACTCGTTTTAGTATCAAAGATTATTTCCCATGAGAATATGAACGTTGCATCTCATTTGGGCAACATACTCTATTTCTCATGATGACAACGAACTTTGTTTATGAAAAGTTATTTACTCATTTTAGCAATGTACTTTTATTAATGTAATCTTATATCAAAACTTTGATTACAATTCATGAAACCAATATTATTTGTAACTTGTGAACTCACCAACTATTTTTATAGTTGACGCTCGTTTTACATGTTTTTTTAGGAATCACCTAGTAAGAGGAACGTAGAGACACATCACTTTTAGGAACATTCACATGTGTTGTATTTCAATTACATTGTAATTTCTTTCAAAAGATGTACAAAAACATTGTAAATTGTAATGCTTTTAATACTATGGTTGGTGTTGTCTTTTAACTTTTGCTATGAGCCCCTTTGTTCTGTCGCGTATTGTGTTTCAACTTTAGCGGGGTGTGACACGTATGACTGTGGGGTGGCCGTAGCATTCACTGAAGTGGAAGATAGTATAGAAGTGTTGTAAGTCTACGATGGGATCGTAGCATTTGCTAGATTGAGATAGACCATTGTTTAGGGGTCATGGTATAAGGTAGGGTCAGTTCGTGCCTTAGGCAAGACATTCAGGATTGTCAGAGAGCATTTCTCTGTTTTAGGAGGAGGACAATTGTGATCCGAGGAGGGGTTGGGCCTTTGTAGCTCTAGATTGGGTGAGACTCGTGGGCGAGGCCTAAGTGATTATGGCAATGCTGTTGGATAAGGTGTCTAAGTCCATAACTATATTTAGTATGTACTTGACCCGATTTGGCATGGTCCATTTAGGTTGCATAACATTACAACAATTGGATAGGCAAAGTGAGAAAAGGACACTTATGGTTTGTTAATATATTATAAGTTCTAATATATTAATATTATTATTTAATTAGTATTGATCAATAATTAATTTGGAATTAATTTTGTGATCAAAAGGAGACTAATTAGATATATGGGGATTGATTTGTAAATCATTCATTCTTATATAGTAGGCTTATAGTTCATGACTCACTAGATTGGGCTAGGACCCATTGGGTGCTCTATGGAGGTAAAAACCCATGGATCATGGGGGAAATGAAAACCCATGCACATTAGGGTTTACATGGTGTAACCCTACATGTGTCACACTATATAAATAACCTCATATGGAGCAAAATCGGCCACTAATAAAAGACAAAGAGGGCTAGCCAATTTTTGAGTGAATGTGTTCTCTTCTCAAGTTATTCCAAGAGTTGTGGTGTTGTGTGAAAAATTTGATGCATCAAATTTGGGGTGCTAGGCTCACAAGGTCTTAAGGAATTCAAGCTACAAGAAAGGTATGTCATTCTACTAGTTTTATATTACAAGTACCCCATACCATGCTAGTTAGGATGAGAACCTAGGAAAATTCTTATTTGCATGAATATTAGAGAAAACATAGATCCAAGGTTTCTAGGGTTGCATGTACACCATATGAGTGTTAGAATGCTCAAAACTCATCAGTGGTATCAGAGCTTAGGCTTGCTTTCTTGATATTTGATGCAAAATGCTTGAAAAAATCAAATTTTCTGCCCAATGTTCAGTGGACTCTCGGAGTCCATGGGGGGACTCGACGAGTCCAAGTGTATCTTCATCCTACTTGTTGAGTAGGTTCGTGCACTCGATAAGTAGAAGCTCTTGTGTGCAGATTTTCGAGTTTTGCTGCTGGAAATGGACTACAATCATTACCCTAAATTGTTTTGGTCTTATAGAACTTATTTTTGATGGTGTAATGATTATGCTAATCCATTTTCAATGGCTATTATCAAAATTTCAAGTTTTATTTGTGTTTATATGTTTCTTGAAATTGTTAATATGAATATTCAAGCTTATGATTTTAGTAAGATCATAGGAATTATGTGCAAATTGTTTGATGATGTAATTCTTGATCTAAGTGTAATTGATGGAGTCCGTAATTTGTCCTCGAGTTATGGATTACCAAAAGTCATTTCTTTAAAAAGGTCATTAAAGAACCATAGGTTACATAAAATGAAGAGTCTTCATTTTAATAAACCATTAAACTAATAAGTTATGAATAGTTTCAAAACTTTCCCTCAAGTTTTGGAATTTGTAAAGTCACTTTAGAAAAATTTAATTCCATACCCTAGAGTTTTAAAATTTAAAATTCAACCCTTATATTTTATGATATTATAAGTTAATAATATATATATATATATATATATATATATATATATATATACACATATACATATACATATATATCATATATATATATATATATATGTATATATATATATATATATATATATATATATATATATATTAGAGCAAGTCAATTTTACCGTTAGTAGGCCTCATTCATGAAGTCGGTCTATAAAGGGGTATAAGGTTGTTGCATATAAAATGGCAGCTTAATAGGTGTCCACTCTCACCCACCGCTTCCTTGACTAGTGGAGGGTCGTTAGCCGAACGGGTAGGGCAATGACTATAATTCTCATTAAAAGTATAATGATAAATATAAAGTAACTAAACCTTTTTTGAAGTCCCAATCTTAGTTACTTTAGGAAAATGTGAACTTGGTGCTATCCCATAAAATTACACTCTGTACCTTACCGAGTCGTTGGTGGAGCATGTGTGGGTAACCGGCACACTAACATGGACTAGTAAGGATGGCAAAGGGTGACTTAATGTTTATCATAGATCGGTGGAGCGTGTGTGGGTAACCAACACATCGATTAGGTGATAAAAATTAAGGGTACCAAGTTAATTTGCATGGTTATTCACACCTTGTTTGTGATCCTCGAAATCCCAGTCACAAACTTGAGAGGGCACAATCGAGATTTAAACTTGCCATTGAAAAGTTCAATGAATCTCAAAAGAATCTAGGAGTTTCAATCCAAATAAAACCTAATAATTCATTTCATTTTTCATGGTGGAAATTAGTGAATCGTCATTCGCCTACCTTCAAATATTTCATAGCTTGGATTACGACATCTAGTTTCCAAGTTATAAAGTATTTTGTTGGGTCCTAGCCTCAATATTACATTTGGGTGTCTTATTAAAGGTTCTATATCTAATCTAAACTTGTCTTTCTTGTTTTCAGATGTCTTCCAACAATGCTGCTTTTGGCTCAAACCCTACCGGCTCCTTCTCTCTCATGAAACTTTGTGGGGGAGTCATCTTTAATGGTACAAACTTTAATGATTGGATAAGGAGCATCAGGATGGTCACACGTTACGAGGACAAGGAATATGTCCTCGGCGAGGAGCTGAAAGAAATTAATGAGTCAACTGCTACTCCAGAGAAGATCGCTGACTTTGGGGCACATGAGAGAGATGCTACCAAAGTGGCATGTATCATGTTGGCCACAGTGACAGCTGAACTCCAGAAGTCATTTGAGGAATTTTACCCTTTTGAGATGCACATGGAATTGATGGACTGCTACCATCAAATTGCTCTTCAAGAGAGGTATGAAATCATCTCTTCCATGATAACAACCCGAATGAAGGATGGTGAATCCGTTACATGCCACATGCAGAAAATGCAAAGGTTTGTGGACCGTGTACTGAAGTTGAATGTGAACTTCCCTGAGGAGTTGGCTATTGATATCATACTACACTCCTTAAATACTTGTTATGATCAGTTCCAGATGACCTATCACATAAACAAGGAGGAGGTCACACTCAGCAAACTTCAAGGAATTTTGAAGACCGCTGAAACCGGTCTCAAGGATAAATCGGTTATTACTACTCCTACTCCTAACACCGCCCCTGTTCTGGCAATCGGGCAAAGTAGAGGGAAGAAGAGGAAGACCCCTTCGAAGGGTACCAAGGGAAATTCTCTTTATGGTTCCTCTTCAAGTGGAACCAAAGGTGGTTCTGTCACTCCTTCTTCCAACCTAAAGGAAGCTCAATGCTTCTATTGTCAGGAAAAAGGGCAATGGAAATGAAACTACCCCAAGTACGTGCAAGATGTTAAGGATGGGAAGGTCAAACCTACCCATGTAGTTATTTACACTATATTGTCTAATAACTCATCACATTCTACTTCTTCGGTTCTTGATACAGGTTGCAATATTCATATATGTTCTGATTTGTAGGGCCTAAGAAGAAGTGTGGATGTGGAGCACGGCAAAATAAAATTGATCATGGGGAATAGGAAAGCTTCACCTGTCACCAAGATTGGAGTTTATTCTTTGTTGCTAAGTAGTGGGTTAGTATTAGATTTGAATAAGTGTTGTTACTCGTCTGAAATGGTGAGAAATATTATTTCCTTTCATGGTTTGTACATATAATGATTTAATTTTTCATTTGATAATGAAGTAGGTGGTATTACTGATTAATTTTCTTTATTTTAAAACATTACCTTGTGATGGTGTATATGAAACTGTGTCGGTTGCAGACAACTTAGGAAATAATGTATTACTTATCGATTCTTCCACTAGTTTGGATAAAGCATCCTTGCAACATTGCCGCCTTGAACACATTAACAAGAAGCGCATAGGCCAACTCCAGAAGCCTGGAGTCTTGGAGTCATTTGACTTAAGGTCGTATGATAGTTGCGAGTCTTGTTTGCTTGGAAAAAGGACAAAGTCACCCTTCACGGGTACTTGTGCTAGGGGTGAAGGTTTATTGGACCTCATACATACTGATGTGTGTGGACCCTTCAGAACCGCCACTAGGGATGCTAACCACTTATATGTGAATTTTACTGATGATTACAGTAGATATGGCTATGTCTACATAATCAAGCATAAGTTAGAAACCTTTGAAAAATTCAAAGAGTTTAAAAAGGAAGTGGAGAATCAGCTGGGCAGGAACATTAAGATGCTATGATCCGATCGAGGAGGAGAGTATCTTAGTATAGAGTTCCTTGACTATCTTAAGGAATGTGGAATTCTTTCACCATTGACACCTCCTAGGACACCACAACTGAATGGTGTGGCTAAGAGGCGCAATTGAACCTTGTTGAACATGGTTCATTCCATGATGATTCGAACTTCGTTACCAATCTCATTATGGGGGTATGCCTTAGATACTGCTGCCCATATCCTAAATCTAGTCCCTACCAAGAAGGTTGCCAAAACACCTCACGAGATGTGGATTGGGAAAGTTCCCAATTTAGACCACATCAAGATTTGGGGTTGCGAGGCTTTCGTGAGGCGTGAGACTCAGGACAAGCTCGAACCTAGAAGTGAATGATGTGTTTTCATCAGCTACCCACATAATTCTTTTGGTTACCTCTTCTACAGACCCATTGAGAATTTGGTCTTTGTGGCAAGAAGAGGGGTCTTTCAAGAGAAAGAGTTTATAAGACAAGGAAACAGTAGGAGGCAAATTGACCTTGAAGAACTTCAAGAGTCAAGCGGTGGAGGAACCTCAAACCCTAGCAATCAACCTAAGGAGGAAACTCTTGTTGATGAGTTCATACCTCTGAGGCGTTCCACAAGAGTTAGGAATCCACCTGAGCATTACTATGGTTTTCATATTACTGCGGAAGGTGATGCATTTATCAGTGCTAGTACACTGGTAAATTTGGATGAACCTAACAACTTTAAGGAAGCCATGGTAGGCCCTGAGTCCGCCAAATGGAAGAGGCCATGGACATCGAGATTCACTCGATGTATGACAATCAAGTTTGGAACTTGGTTGACAACTTACCGGGTTGTAAGACGGTCGGGTGCAAATGGATCTTCAAGAAGAAGACCATCATGGATGGGAATGTACACACTTACAAAGCGCGACTGGTTACAAAGGGCTTTACTCAAACTTCGGGAGCTGACTATGATGAGACCTTCTCCCCAATAGTGTGGATTAATTCTATTAGGGTTTTTCTAGCCATAGCTTCATTTCATGATTATGAAATATGGCAAATGGATGTCAAAACCGCTTTCCTTAATGGAAAATTGACTGAGGATGTTTACATGATTCAGTCAGAGGGTTTTGTTGATGCAAAGCACCCTAATAGAGTGTGTAAGCTTGAGAATCGATCTATGGATTGAAACAAACATCTCGCAGATGGAATCTTTGTTTCGATGAGAAAGTCAAAGAGTTTGGTTTTTCGAGGAGCGAAAATGAGTCCTGTGTATATGTTAAGGCTAGTTGGAGTATAGGTAGCGTTTTGGTATTGTATGTGGATGACATACTACTCATAGGAAATGACATCCCAACCTTGCAGGAGGTTAAATCCTGGCTTGGGAAGTGTTTGGCTATGAAGGACCTTGGAGAAGTTGTTTATATCTTAGGGATAAGGATATTGAGAGACAGGAGTAAGAGACTAATTGGACTTAGTCAAAGTACCTAGTTGGATAAGGTGCAAAAAAGGTTCAGCATGCAGGATTCCAAGAAAGGTGACTTACCAATCCAGTGTAACGCCAAACTGAGTAAGACTTAGAGCCCGAGTACAGAGGCTGAGATAGCTGAGATGAGTCGAGTACCGTATGCTTCTACTGTAGGCTCGATCATGTATGTTATTACTTGCACTCGCCCTGATGTGGCTTTTGCTTTGAGCATTGTCAGCAGATATCAAAGGAATCTGGGCAAGGCTCACTGGACTACGGTAAAGAATATTCTCAAGTACCTATGGAGGACTAGGGACTGGGTCCTTACCCTCAGTGGGAGTGATGACTTGAGAGTGGTGGGGTATAGTGCTGCTAGTTTCCAGAATTATAGGGGTATTTTCCGCTCTCAATCGGGCTGGGTCTTGACCCTAAATGAAGGGGAAATTATTTGGAAAGGTTCCAAGCAGGAAAAAGTGGTTGATTCAGCTTGCGAATCAAAATACATAGCAGCAAGCAAGGCGGCAATGGAGGCTATATGGCTAAAGAACTTCATTGGAGACCTTGGAGTTGTAACAACTATTAAGGAGCCTATGGAGATTTTCTATGACAACGAGGGTGTAGTTGCCTTAGCTAAGGAACCAAGGGATCACAGTAGATCCAGGTACATCGATAGAAAATACCACTTCATTAGACATCGGATACAAGAAGGACTCCTCGTGGTAAAGAGGATATCATCAGATGAGAACCCAACAGATACCCTCATGAAGGGACTGTGTAGGGTTAAGCATTTGCAGCATGCGAGGCGCATTGGGCTGAAGGATGATATTAGTTTTATAGATCAGGTAGCTATTTCTGAAACTTGTAAAATGTAAATTGGCAATTAATGATTAAATAGAAGTTGTTGTTTATTTATAAGTAAAGTGTTGCTATCTTGTGTCAATTATTTACTATTTGTTTCAATTTTGCATATTTTGACTTCCAGAACAATTACTTTATTCAAACTCTCCACAGTCAGTCATATGTTAGAAGTAGATATGAATCAAGACTGTCATGAATTGAGTTTGTAGATGTCTAAGATGTTAGACATAGAAAAAGTTGCTACAACATTAATGAGTGCTCATAAGTTATGAGTATTGGATTCAACCCACGCTCACTTGTATCACTTCATGGAATTTATCTCGAGTGATCGTGAGATGGTAATATCACATAAGTCTTCAAACTTAGAGATATGAGTTGTTGATTATGCTTTGGTTGTGCATTGATTGTACGAAAACGCATCGGTAACTCGATGTTATAAAACGTGCTTTTGTGTATGATTCAACAAGTAGTTAATACAATCATATGAGTCGAAGTTTATTTGTTCCTTTTAATACAAGCATATGAGTCGAAGTTTATTTGTTCCTTTTAATCCGAGGAGGATTAAAAGCAATATCTGGGCCCCTCGATGATTTTGTTTTGACCTATGTACCGGGCCCGGTCAGAACCAAATTGATGTGTTCAGTTTAGTTCTATGTCAAATGAATCGGAAATCGGGAAACAAACGGAAGGACAATAAGTACGACATTGTTCCATGTATTTGTCCGGCTGATATCTAGAATAGAAGATTATATGATCACTTATCTTAAATGGCGCATCATCATATTATTTACACGAGACTTTGAAAGAGCTACGATTGCTGGTCGGTTCCTGAAGTCATACCTGTAACTATACTTATTACACTTATCCAAGTGGGAGACTGTTGGATAAGGTGTCTAAGTCCATAGCTATATTTAGTATGTACTTGACCCAATTTGGTATGGTCCATTTGGTTGCATGGCATTACAACAATTGGATAGACAAAATGAGAAAATGACACTTATGGTTTGTTAATATTATAAGTTCTAATATATTAATATTATTATTTAATTTGTAAATCATTCATTCTTATATAGTAGGCTTATAGTTCATGATTCACTAGATTAGGCTAGGACCCATTGGGTGCTCCATGGATGCTCTATAGAGGTTAAAACCCATGGATCATGGGGGAAATGAAAAGCCATGCACATTAGGGTTTACATGGTGTAACCTTACATGTGACACACTATCTAAGCAATCTCATATGAAGCAAAATCGGCCACTTATACAAGACAAGGAAGGCTAGCCGATTTTTGAGTGAAAGTTTTCTCTTCTCAAGTTATTACAAGAGTTGTGGTGTTGTGTGAAATATTTGAGACATCACAATTGGAGTGCTAGGCTCACAAGGTCTTAAGGAATTCAAGCTACAAGAAAGGTATGTCATTCTACTAGTTTTATATTACAAGTACCCCATGTCATGCTAGTTAGGATGAGAACCTTGGAAAATTCTTATTTGCATGAATATTAGAGAAAACATAGATCCAAGGTTTCTAGGGTTACATGTACACCATAGGAGTGTTAGAATGCTCAAAACCCATCAAATGTAGGGGGGACATGATAGAGATCGATTGTATCAAGGTATTGGATCATGGTTTTAGTAAGGACGGTCATGTGGTCAGTGAGTGGCATAGAGTAATGTATACGCTAGGGTAGCCTTGTCAGTTCGACTCTCGGAACCTAACCTGGTGGCTGGACCAGGTGTGAGAATGGCAGTCTCAGCGGTGGCCTGGGGATCTTTATATCCAGGTTTAGTAAAGGGTAGCCATGAATCAAAAGATTTCGTGTGTAATTCAAGTGAAAATCCTTGGATATCCGGTTGCAAATTAAGTACTGAGTTCACCTTTGGCTGAAACTCACGTTAGGAGTCGTGAGTGTGTATGCAATGTCTTTATTTCAACAAGATAAGAATTAATGAATCTGTATGCCAAGGGATTCAACTGAAGGGTTTAGGGAAAAAGGGTTGTTTTCAGTTCTGATCGTAGAGAGGGTCCTTGTGATTGTGCTTTCGAATGATTTTTACCAGTGTGTAGATCTGGAAAGTTATGGCACTTCACAATTATAGCAGGAGCGTTTCAGTTCCGCAGTTAAGGAATCATTGACTTGTTCAATGCTAGAAGGTTTAACTCTCAGCTTGTCTATTGCGGCGCAATATGTTCATGGATTAATTATCTTCAAGAAGTGTCTTCTACTCGAAGGATTATCTAATCCCTTTTGTCAAGTGAAAATTTTTCGACATCAGCGCATGGTCTGTGATTATGTTTTCCAGTGGTTATATCAAGTAATCAGAAGTTGGGTAGTCAGTTTGGAATTCAAAGTGGAGTTGATTTAGTAGTGGTTCGGTATGGGCTGTCTGTTGGGGAGTCAGATAAGTTTAGGATTTCAGATTTCGGGTAGAGTAGAAATGGCATTATTCAAAGATTAATTTAAGTTGTGTAAGAATCTGTTCATCGTCAGGATTGGGGAACCCTACTAAGGTTGGGTTCAGTTGCATGTTTGGAAGGTTGTTGTATGCCCATGGTTTCTTTCTAGGTCCGTATCGGGGTTGTGGTTGAATTGATCAGGTTGTATGGCGTGCATGGAATGGTAAGGAATGATTTGGAGGAAGGAATCTAATTTAAGTAGGGGAGAGATGTAACACTCGATTCAAATTACTTTTCAGTTTATACCCCTTGGTGTGTTAATGTTTTGTAGAATTGGTCCCCATGGAGCAAATTTACCAACTTTAGGAAAGTTGGAGTATACTGGGCATACTAGTGCATGTTGATACCATTAGTAACATCCCCATCTGGCACATATCACAATATTGTGGAAATGTTTTGTTCTCCTTCCAAGCTGATATGAGATTTGGTGCAGCCCACCTTCACCCTCGATTATAGGGTTCGACGTCCCCGTTGAACATATCGACCCGTGACCTAGCTCTAATACCATTTATAACATCCCCCTCTGGCACGTATCACAATATTATACGCTTTGGGATCCCGGCAGGAAAACTTCCCAGGGGCCACCCATCCTTGGATTACTCTCGTCCGGGCACGCTTAACCGCAAAGTTCTTATGGGATCTGCTGCCCTCATAGCTTTAAAACGCGTTGTGATAGGGAAGGTATCCACATCTCTTATAAGGAAACTTTTTGTTCTCCTTCCAAGCCGATATGGGATTAGTGCAGCCCAGTGCAGCCCACCTAGGTAGGCTGCACTAATCCCATATCGGCTTGGAAGGAGAACGAAACATTTCATTATAAGGGGTGTGGATACCTTCCGTATCACAACGAGTTTTAAAGCTGTGAGGGCAGCAGATCCCATAAGAACTCTACAGTTAAGCGTGCCCGGACGAGAGCAATCCAGGGATGGGTGGCCCCCTGGGAAGTTTTCGTGCCGGGATCCCAAAGCGAATAATATCGTGATACGTTCCAGAGGGGGATGTTATAAATGGTATTAAGGTTGGGCACGGGTCGATTTGTTCAACGGGGACGTCGAACCCTATTATGGGGGTCAAGGTGGGCTGCACCTAATCCCATATCTCCTTGGAAGGAGAACAAAACATTTCCTTATAAGGGGTGTGGATACCTTCCCTATCATAACGCGGTTTAAAGCTGTGGGGGCAGCAGATCCCATAAGAATTCTACAATTAATCATGCTTGGGCGAGTGCAATCCACAGATGGGTGACCCCTTGGGAAGTTTTAACGTCGGGAGCCCAAAGTGGACAATATTGTGATATGTGCTAGAGAGGGATGTTATAATGAGCACCACCAATCACCCTCCGTCACCACTTTCCAAGTACCATCTCAAGCTAACCCAAGAAACCAATCACCACCACCATCGAATCATTTACTAGTCACCACCAATATAATGTCATTTACCGGTCTCTGCCTTTTCCACAACCATCTCCACCTTCTATTCTTCAAGTTTGCTTTTCATCTTTTATTAATTTTTTGTGCTTATGAGAAAACAATCACCACCACCATTGGATGATTGCACCACCACACCATCACCGTTTCATATTTAAACTCTAATATTTCTTCTAAATCATCTCCCTCTTCAACATAATTTACAAACATCATGCAAAATCAACCATCTATCATATGAGGTTGAAAAGGCACAACCATCACACGTCGTCCCCATAATTATTATTAAAAACACCTCTACACCACCACCGTCAAATTTTGAGACACTTGTGGAAGACGAACTCTACGTCGGTCTCCCTATCTATCTCACCACCACTGTTGCACCTTACCACCATCACGACCTACCACGACTTAATCGTTGTCATTGTTCTGTGCCTCTCACTCTCTACTGCATAAATGTGAATGACATACACGTACGTACACACTTCATGGTAGCTTCATCTAGATCTATTAAGGGTTAATATTCTCCAACACCCCAAACTCATGTTGTGCAATTTTATATGATTTCCATTAGTTCTTTCTTTCTTTTCGTCAAAAGTTCACACGATTCTCTATTATTTAGTTTAGTTTTTTTGAGTGTTTTCTTTCTTTTTGTCCAATACTTGTACCAAGCTTGCATACGTTCACCACTATCGAACATCTCATGATATAATATCATCCCTATGGCCTATTGCCTGTCTCTTTGCCTCTATGCTTGCTATGTAGTTTCTCTTTGGGAGATGGGTGAAGAAGGTTGCGAACCAACAACATTGTGGATGGAAGTATGATTTTATTGTAGATTTTTTTTTCTTTTTATTTTTTGTTTTTTATATGGTCATCTTTATTTTTTTAATTAGTCCTTCATCCATGACTGAAATTAGCATCATGTTTTTGTTTTTGTTTTTGTTTTTTTATTTATTTATATTTGCTTAGGCTAAAGGTATGGTAAATGTTTTGCATATGAAAAAAATATACCACATAGGCATCATGTAAGTTTTATCTTTTTTCGCATAATTTACTTATGAGTGGGGTGTGGTGATGTTTTTGCTTACAAACTCTTTTTTTTTAATTCAAAAAATATAAAAATTACTTTTAAAACAAAAAACATAAATATCAATTACTTTGTTTAATACTTGTAAACATAAATATTAGGTATTTATCCTAAATAATAGTTTTCATATTGTATTAATATATAAAACATAATTATTTTAAATTAATCATGTATACATATTTAGTTTTACTTAAAATTTCATCTAAGATTCCATAATAATAATACATTGAGATATCCGATTTTTTTTATGTATATATATTCCATGAAATTGTAAAAGAAATGTCCAAGTATATTAGAGTGGTATGTGCTTTACTTTCAGCCCAATAGACATCAATTTCAAATAAAACTCACCCCAATTGATACATTCTTCCATTTGAATGGCAGATCCAACGGTGCAAACATACCAATGGTATATTACCACCGGAAAAAAAAGAAATAGGGAGCAGTGCTCACCGCCGGTAATAATGTCCACGTTGGTTTGCCATCAGTAAAAAACGCATGACACCGTGCAACCTTATAATTAGAACTTATGATAGAATTGACTTAACTGAATGTTACTTTAACATAATTAGTACTAGAATTGACTTAACAAAATGTTACTTTAACAGGATTTCTTGTAAAAAAATGATTACCACGGTCGATTTTTGATTGTTTGATCTTTGATAAAATCGGCTTTCTTATGCTTCATGTAAAATAGAGTTCGTGTTGACTCATTTATATATCATTTAAGTGTAATTTGCTTTGATGTTCAAAATGCTATGGATTAGTTAGGTTGGTGACGATGAAAAAAAGAGAACAAGGGTTGTCATGGTCAATCTTGAAAACAAGAATATCAAGTGGGGGTTTACAGTTATACCCTTTTGTGTAGATGTTCACTTGACATGTCTAAATGTTTGTTGTTTTGTTCCTTTTCACAACAAGGTTTAAATTAAAGTTTGTCATTTTATCAAATTGGAAGAATTTACCCCTTGTAGTTGATTTTAATGCTATCTGATGATGATTTCAAATTTTGGACAAAACTTGATGTCTTGTGTATCTATTAAGATAGAGTGTAATGTGGTATTTTGGCCTACGATTGGACGATTTTTCCCAAATTGTTGATGTTACTATATCTGATGGGATTTTGTCAGAATATGGAAACTGCCACTTTTTCCTTTTAATGATATTGTTGTATGATGTATTTTCTATTGATTTGAGATAAAGCAAAGTTGTGGTGGTTAATTAAAAGTTCATTCACTTTGGGTGCTACTTTATGAAGGTGCTATCAAACTTTGTTGATGTCAAGGTTTAAGTGGCCTGCTCAGTAGTTAATTCCAGTAGCCCTCAAATGATTGTGAAGTTGCTTCTCGTCATCTATAGGTTTAAGGTTCCGGTGTCTTTCTTTGTTTTATTTTTTTTGTAGAAATTTTCATTTAGTTTGTTACGTTTGTAATTTTCTTTTTGTTCTTTAGACTCTTTGTATTTTTCTAGCTCTCCGCTGATTTTCTTTTTACATATTATGCTAAAAGACATAAAATCATTTAGGCTATGTTTGGCGTACTAGCCGAAAAGCTAGCTGTTAGCTGAAAAGTCAACTGATAGCTGAAAAGCTAGCTATTAAATAAAAAGCTAGCTGATAGCTGAAAAGCTAGCTGATAAAAAATAACGTTTGGTAAAAATAGCTGAAATATATAAAATTACATAAAAGGTCATGTAAAAATATGTGTTTTTATAATTAATTAAGGGGTGTATTTGAAATTTTTTAAAAAAACTCCTAAAAAATAAATCTAAGTAGCTTTTCAAAAAGTCAGCTTATAAACTACTTTTTGACTTACCAAACACGACAACATAAAAAAGCTCGAAAAATCAGCTAGCTTATCAGCTAGCTGTGCGCGCCAAACACAGCCTTAATTGGCTTTCTAATTAAAAAAATTATGCTATTAATATTTTAATATAGTTTTTATAATCATATTTAACTAGCTTGATAAAGAGTGTAATTTTCAAATTCATTTATTGAAATGTAATTTTTTTTAACTTTTTGAAAGATGTGAATATTTCAAAATGGATATAAAATAAAAAATATTAAACTATTCAAATCAAATATATTACAAAAAAACAATAAACCCATTTGTATAAAATATATGACGCAAATTCGTCGTTTCTTGTGAAGTTTGATTTCATTATATATACATTAAATACTCAGGTGGCTTATGCACAGTGGCCGGTATTGAGCCGACTTCAATACTAGATGGTTTGGGGCCGATTTAAAAAAATTGCAAGGAGGATTAAAAGTTGTTTTTATATTGAGTGTGTTTGATAAAAGTAGTTGTTAGCTGGAAGCGGGTAGTGGGTAGTGGGTAGCATGTAGCGGGTAGCTGGTAACGGAAAACTGTAACTTTTATTTGTTATATGAGTGTTTGGCAAAAATAGCTAGAAGCTTTTGAAATATATAAAATTACATAAAATGACAACTGATTAAAAATAAATAAATATATAAATATATTTTTAAGGATAATTATGGAAATTGATTTCAAAAGCTCAGTAGCGTTTTGTTAAACGCTACATGAAGTAGCTTTTAGATTTGGAGCGTTCTGTTTAAACTAAAAGCTAAACGCTTGTACTACCAAACAAATCTTTTTATTTAAACTAAAACGTTTTGTCAAAAGCTAAAAGGTAGAAGTTTCCAAACGTTTCAAAAACTCCGTGCCAAATACGCCTATTGTGGGCTAAGGTAATACTTTTATTTATGATTGCCTCATACTTAAAAGTTAAAAGTTGCTTAAGATAAAACTTTTATTTGTGATTGTTTTCCATCGTATAATCTTTCAAAATTCATTAATTCAAATATTGATTTGAAATATATTATTTGAAAGAAAAGAAAAGTAAAAAGATAGTCATTTATAACTAATTAAGGCAACCAAATTTCCTTATTTCTTTTAATCGCGGACTTTCGGTATGCAATATTACGTTTGACATTCCTAGCTTTTTTGTCAAAAACCTATGAAAGTGTCTGGTCCTTTGATGTGACTTAGGTTCCTTGGCTAACACAATGACTGTTAGATACATTTTATATGTATCTTTTAGTACGTTTTTGTCGGTGTTTTTATATAAAAATGTAGCTATCTCTCTTGTTTTACTATGAATTGTGTATTTCTCATTATATTCATTGAATGCTCATACTATTCACTTTTGTTAAGATTTTTAGGGGGAATTAGTATGGATTGAGAATACGACACTTGGAGGATGCAATTGATGGAGCATTGGAGCCTAATTGAAGCTGGAAACTTTCTAATGATGTTGATAAATGCTTGGAAGCTACTTTAATCAAGGAAAACGAACGTTCTGCTCGAAAGACAAAAAATTTGATCGTGTTTATACCCAAAACACGATCATGTGAGAGCCATGCAGATGTGTTTGCCTCCTTTTAATGTTTAAGGAAGAAAGTAGAAAAAATTCGATTGTGGTTCCTCCACAAACACGATCGTGTTTGTGTCATGCTGTCAGAAAATATTTGAAATTCATTTGGGTGCCTTCCCCGAGCTCAGCATGATCGATTTCTGAAAATTCGACCGTGTTTTCCTCAGAAACACGATAGTCTTTTATTAAAAGTTCCAGGAATGGCAACGTACTTCATTAATCGGAATTTTGATGCGCTTTGAAGAAAAGAATGATCGTGCTCCTCAAAATCAATATTGCGGAACACCAACAACTCTCTATACATATATATAGCACCTTATAACACTTTTGTCACCATAACATGGTTCCGGACGGTTCTGTTACGATTTTTTGAAGGTTTTGAGTGAACAACAAAGATCCGAAGTACACGATTAGTCTGAAACATTAGTTTAGTAAGATTTATCATTCATAATATAATTTTTTAATCTGTAATTCGTTTTTAGCCATTTCAGGCTGAAAACCCTAAATTTCAGTTTCACAAAAGACTCGACTTTTCATGTAAGTAATCGTTAAGCATGTTTTTTTTTGATGTTTTTATTGCTTAGTTTGATCATTTTTATGCTTAATTGAATGTTTGATTTTTATTCAATTTTTGTTGGCTACTTTAATTTTTATTGAGTCATGCCAATTATTTGATTGTTTAGATCCGTGATCCGATTAATTAATTAGTAAAAGTAACAAATATTAGACCGTTTTTAGTCATGTTGGGCTAAAAACACTAGATTTCAGTATCGCAAAATACTTGAATTTCCGTGTAAGTAATCATTAGGCATGAATTTTGGTTGTGTTTAATATTTAGTTTGGTCGTTTTTATTCTTAATTGAGTGTTTGATTTTTATTCAATTTCCGTTGGCCACTTTAATTGTTATTGAGTCATTCCAGTTATCTGATTGTTTAAATCCATAATTGTATTAATTAATCAGTAAAATTAACAAATATTAATTTGGTTCTATGCCAAGGTTTTAACTATTATTTAAACTGATCAGACAAGTTTTTTTTACGCTTCCGAGCTTGTGAGAAGTATTGAACTTTACTAAGAATTTTACACTCACTACAAGAAAAATGGTTTACAGTCACACCAAAAAAGTGTGACCATATGCATATACTGACATTTTATTTTTTCACTAAAAGTGTGACGGAAGGTGACGCCATCGTATGAGTCTTATGGTCACTTTAAAATGTAGTGTCCGTATGAGATGAAAACATGTGGCTGTATTATAAAAGTGTGACAAATTTGTACGGAAATTTTTTCCATAAATATCCAATATTGTAGCATTAAACTGTCAATAGACACATTTATTTAGTAACTGTGATTACTGTATATTACCAACTTGCGATATTCATGATGTTTTAGTGTAGTTTTTTTTTTATATTGTCACACAGTTTAAATTTTGTTAAGACTATTATGTATCTTTTGTAAACATTTAATTACGATGAGCATGACCATGTTTGCTAAATGGCCACATATAATTAATTCCATAAGTGGCGTTTGCTAATAATTAGTCACAAAAAACAATCAATTTTTATGACTATAGCCTATCGTACAGAGACACATAATTAAGTGAAATACAATCATAAGTATTATAAAGACACACATTTTGTTAAAATTAAGTACTATTCGGTATCGTAATAGGACTATTGAGTATATTTTAGATACATATAATTACGGTGAACATGACCATGTTAGGTAAATGGACACATATAATTAATTTTATAAGTGACGATTTGCTAGTATTTAGTCACAACAAAAATCAATTATGGTATCTATTGTTAACCATTTAGCCACACGTTAAAAAATGATGTAAAGTAACCATTGTATTATTTTAGAGACATTGAAAACCAATAAAACATGGCCAAATTTATATTAAAGCCTCTTTAATTTAATATTTATTGTTACTTTTTATACAATTTTAAACACATGAAAATAATTTAAATTAAAGTAACCAAACCCAACATATGAAACAAAAGCAAAATTCATAATTTGATATTAGTAATAATTGAAATCTAAATCCATACATTAAATTCCTAATTAAAATACCAGAAAAATTGTTCTAATTTCAAGAATTTAAATAATGGTAAAAAAAATCAAAACACATCATACCTTATCCATATTAATTAAAAAAATGATTTTATATATTTATAATTAATTTATACATAAATATATATTTTGTACGGTAATAATAAAAACAAAGCAAGTATGGATGTTACACTTATTTAATATTATATATATTAATGTAAATAATATATTAATGTATAACACAATATCGATAATCATTATCACAGCCGTCGTTCAAATTGCACCTCCGCTGTAGCCTGCTATTAATCGGAAGTGATGGCCTGCGTCGATGTCCCTTCAGCTCCGAATGATGATCCATTTAAAGCCTCCCCTTATATCAAAATCATCATTCTTACATCTTCATTACCAACATACAATAGCTTCGATTATTTGCTCCTCTTCTGCGAAAACAACTCCGACGATCAATGGAAACAAAGATGAATGTTGATCCATGGGAAAATCCGAGGTTCCAACTCTGGAGTGTAAGCAGTGAACCACCGAAAAACACACCATTAGTAGAGTATGGGAAAGCAAACAAGAATAGATTCACTATTAGAGTTGTACATGGCAGGTTTTTTACAGACTATCCGGTAACTCGTATCAAACTACAAAAGTTAACTTTATTTCATGTGTCAACATCGATTTGCTCAACATGGAGATGCTTGGTCGTTTTTCTAAAAGCTTGGGGTATATGACTATGGGTAACTAGTATCATATGCCAAATGAAGAAAACCGTGGGTTATCAATGATTCCAATTCTGAATTATGATTGTTTGGGAACTTTCAAGATGATCGTTAGGGCACACCAATTCCGAGAGATTGAACATCTATATGTTGAACATAGGCTTGTATGTGTTCCAATCAATTTCCCCCACTTTTTGATGAGCTCACCATCCAAAAGAGTTGAGAAGCTTATTCATCTGTTTGTAACAGAACACCCAATGGCAACAATTGATGATGGAATAGCATAAATAAGCCATATGCTAAACATGACCATTCCAAGAGAAAAAATGGAAGATGCAATGGACATGGGGAAGGAGAATGTGATAGCATGGAAAAACATAGTGTAGGGGACCTATGTTGTACTCCATTTTGTGTTTAATACAAAGTACATATGGAACTCTTTTTTGTAAGCAATATGACATTGTTTTGATTATAACTGTCTTAGGGGCAAAATGAGAAGTAATTATAATTATAATTTTATATTGTTATTTATATTGTGTTTCATACTTATAACTGAGTCAGTTTTGTCCCTGTTTTGCTGCATTGTTTTGTAAAAAAAGCAATGTACTTTTCAACTTATTTACAGTTTAGAGGTAAGTTATTGGTTAGATTAGTTAGTTTGTCCCATGTTTGTTATCAACATATGAAGATTATGCTAAAGCAGGGGTATATCCGTCAATTAATTGCTTTTATCATAAAACAAAGAAAATGTTATAATTTCCCATTGAAACTGTGTTTGAGATATAAGGGTATAATGGTCATTCAGTATATATAATGAAAAGAAAAAGGAAACATCATCTAAGGGTATGCATCATCATAGTATTGATAGAAAAAAATAAGTTTATCTTGGATACATATATGATGTGCATAACTACAATTAACAATAAGAGTGTGGGAAGAATCAGGGATATTTTTGTCATTTTTTTTATTTCCAATTGCGAAGGGTAATTAAAAACAATGTGCAACCACAATTGCGTATATTGTCTAAAATGAGGAAAGTATGATTTATGGTAAATGTGTTTGTCTTAGATCAGTTCTAGGGGAAGCAGGGGTATTTTCGTCAAATGTTTATCTTTTAGTTTGTTGTTATGTTTTTTTTTCCGTAAACTAATAAGTTACAAACAGTCAGCCACCCAGTTGGTAAGTGTAAATGTAGTTAAAGGTATATTTTGGAATGTCATGGGTTCGAACCCCATTAGGAATAATTTTTTTCTCTCTTTTTTTTGTTTTTTTCTCGGTATATACTTGATCATCCACACCTATTGCATAGATATGAATTTTTAGACTATATGCATTTCCATCGAATCATTCTTTTCTTACTAGAAACGCATTGCAACTATGTTTATACTTCAACCACGAATTGATACTTCAACATGAATTTCTTACACGTACATATACTACATTAATTTATACAGGGACATAAAAAACAATTACCTTCAGAATATTAATCTTTGCTATTTCATTTGGTCATGTTTCATTATATATTCTTCAATTAACAAGTATTTGGTTTCCAGTTATTGGATTTAATTGTAATGTGATCTTTTTCGTTTATGTACACCAACTGTTTGTTGAAATGCTTCAATGAACAAGAAACATATATTGCTTGTTGATGCTGTTATAAAATGAATATGGATAAGTCTTGGATGGGAGCCTACAGAACATCAGAGATATATGTAAAGGGTGTTGCAGAATGTTTGAAATATGCAATACATAATTACAAGATTTCTAAAAAATATGGATTCTATAGATACCAAAAAAAAAGATAAGAATTCCATGTCCATGTGTCAAATATGTAAATCACATATCTGATTCGGTGGATGTGGTAGATGATCACCTATTCAGGAATGGAATTGATCAAACATACACGAATAGAAATAAGCATGGAGAAACAGAGGAACCACCCATAAATTATATATATGAACATAATTTTGACATGGACACGTCATACATTGTTGATTCCACGACCATGAACACAGAAATGCCAGCAGATGTTGCAGAAACAGTAGAGATGGTGGAAGCTGTAGAAGAAAATTTTATTTGGAACCCTGAGAAGTTTAGAGAACTGATTGAAGATGCCGATAAGCCCCTATATAAAGGGTGTCCTAATTTCACAAAATTATCTGCAGTCATAAAACTACTCAACTTAAAGAGTAAGTATGGAGTATTAGATAAGTGTTTTACAGAATTATTGGTTTTGATCAAAAATATGTTACCAGAAGGTAACGAAATGTACAGTAGTACATACAAGGCCAAAAAAGCATTCAAGGCAATGGGTTCAGGGTATACTAAGATACATGCATGTGTCAACAACTGTATACTTTACAGAAACGAATACACAGACATGGAAGCATGTCCTACTTTTGGTAAATCAAGATTTATAATTAATAAATGGAGAAAGGTGTCTAAGTGCAAGGAGGCAGAAATCCAACAATCTACAACTAGAAGAGGTGGGAAGATAAATAAAAAAAGAGAAAATCACACCAAGTGGGTACTTCAGATGTGGGCCAGCAAAATAATACATACTGGAAGAAATTTAAAATATGGTATAGACAGCTAAGGTATTGACGCAGCAATTTGATTCCATATTGTATAGATTTTATGCATGTCGAAAAGAACATGGGCGAGAGTTTAACCGGAACTGTGTTGAACGTTCCCGGGAAGACGAAAGATGGTTACAAAGCACAATTGGATTTGGTTCATTATGGTTTAAAACCAGAGCTGCATCCTAAGATAGAAGGGAACAACACAACACTTCCCGCAATAGGTTGTACATTGACAAAAGAGGAAAAAGACAAATTCTGTGAGACTTTATACAAATTAAGGGTTCCTCAAGGGTATTGTTCTAATTTTTCTAGTTTGGTGAGTCTGAAGGATAGAAAGTTGATCAGACTAAAATCACATGACTATCACATGCTCATGCAATAATTTTTTCCCATAGCAATTCGATCTATTATGCATCCATCCACCAGAGTTGCTATTACAAGGTTTTGTTTCTTTTTCAAATCAATATGTAGCAAAGAAATCAAACTGGATGAGCTCGATAAGTTGCAAGAGGAGTTATGAGTAACCTTATGCCTTCTTGAGAAACACTTTCCACCATCATTTTTTGATGTGATGATTCATTTAACTGTTCATCTAACTAAGGAAGTAAAATTATGCGGTCCAATATTCTTTAGATGGATGTACCCGTTCGAAAGGTTTATGAAGGTTATTAAGGGGCTCGTGCGAAACAAAAATAGACCAGAAGGATGCATTGCATAAGAGAATGTTGCAGAAGAGACGATTGAGTTTTTTAGTGAATTCCTCAAAAAGATGGATACAGTTGGTATTCCACCTGACAATCATAACACATGTGGAATTCAGATAGGTGTAGATAGTATTTCTATTACGGACGGTACTCGTCTATAAGCTGCTAAATTGGTAGAAGTTTCTGCATAACTATTCCGAAAAGCACATTTCTTTGTATTGCAAAATACATTTGAAGTACTCCCGTATATCAAGTAAGCTTTTTTACATGTATGTTTTTTTGTTATAATATTAACATTAATGTATTGACAGAAAACACATGGATTTTTTGCAACATCAACACCCTACTAAACGAAAGGCACAACTAGAACAAGAGCACAATAATACATTTGGTCATTGGTTACGAAAGGAGGTATATTCATTTCATATATGTTGTGTTGTTTGTTATGTATTTCTTTATATCTTAAATTCATTATCGAATTACAATTCAGGTAGAGAGAGAGAGAGTTAGGGGTTGTAGAGAAAGTATAACAAAGACAATGAGATGGATTTCACATGCACCCAATAAGAACATTATTAAATACGATGTATATGCTATCAATGGATATACTTTTCATACAAAAGCTCGTGAAGATAAAGTTTACCAAAACAATGGGGTTAGTGTCGTTGCAACTGACACACACATCAGTAAAGAAGTTGTAACATATGCCAAAAACACTTATTATGGTGTTTTACAAGAGATATGGGTACTAGATTATCATTTTAAACGAATTCCAATTTTCATGCGTGAATGGGTTAACAATAGAAATGGGGGTAAAAGGGATAAATTGGGGGTACACACTTGTTGAACTAAAAAGATTAGGCCATAAAGGTGGCCCCTTCATATTGGCCTCACAAGCACAACAAGTATTTTAAGTCACAGACCCGCTCGATCAAAAAATGTCTATTGTGTTCAATACACCTCCCAAAAATTATAGAGATACATATGAAGATGTAGATGAAGAATTTAGCACTTGTAGTTCCTCAGAATGATAATATATTGCCACGTGTAGACACACTTGAGTTGCAGAAGGAAAATGATTATTTTCGTACTGGTTATCATGGTATTGATATATGTACGGTATCTGTTTCTTAATGTCATGAATTACATTTGTAGCGATAATATTTTTCCTTCTTTTAACATTTAATGATCTTTATTTTTGTTTGTAGAAGGGAAAGGCCAAACCCTCATGCTAGTGTTACGTGGAGAATAAGAAAATGACAAAAAATGAGGATGTACTTTCCTTAATATTTTTTTTACCATATTATACCATCAAACTATTCTGGTGTGATATTGTTATAACTCAAAGTTATTTTTTTTAGTTTTTTATTTTAATGGTGGATGACATGTTATAACATAAATTGCATGTTATATTAATGTACTTTCATTATGTAATGTTACACAAAGTTGTATTCTTTTCATTTATTTATCATACTATTCTGTTAAAATAAGTTATATTCTTTTCATTTTTAATGATGTCTGATCTGGTGCAATTAAAAAAATAGATGACAAAAAGGGCAACTTGGTGCTTTCTTATAGCTCTTATTCAATACAACTATATTGTTATTTGTTTTTGTTTTTATTATTTTTAGTTTTTTTTTCAGAAATTGTTTCTAATTTTACAAAACTGCCATTCATTTTTTTCATTATTTTATATAACCCTTTAATTGCAAAATAAGCAATGTACTTTTGTAAAATGCCATGATTGAACTTTTTGTTCATTTTTAATTCCGCCAAATGATATCAAAGATAAATATGGTCAAATTTAAGAGTCTTCCAAATACAATAGTACAACCAGAATAAACATTACATATGTGTCTATATTTACATATAGACACATATAACAACTGTAATCGTAACTAAATGGTACCTAGACACACAATATTTGTTTCTTCTTAAAGCCAATTCATAATATTTTGACACACATAATAAATGATACATGACCATAAGTAACCAATCCTAACTTGTTTTAATTTCTTGCGTTAACTAAGTACAACTAGTACAGAACCGCCCTATGGAGACACAAACTATTTAGTGTGACCATATGTATGACCTTTTAGCTACTTTGTCTGTTATGTGGCTAAATAGGCACCAGGTTACAAACACACATAGAACTAACTCATGTCACGATACGTTAATCTACTGTCTCTCATAATAAAAGTATGATAATCTTAATCGATACCTGTGACTGATTGTGACTTATGGCCTCAGTGGTCGAGTGTGACTAATATTTGTCACATTTGGTATAATTAAGTGTGGTTAAAGTTTTTATTATCTATATAATGGCAACACAAACTAATTTAAATGTATCCAAAAAATAGTCTCTAAATTTTTTTAGTGACATTTGGCCACACTTTTAATAAAAAGTGTCACAGACCGTTTTTCAGAAAGTGTGACTGTAGGTCATTTTTGTACTAGTGACTATGTCTAATACTAATTTTTCTCAATTAATTAAGAGTTTGTTTAGTTTATTCAATAAAAAGTAAATTTTAATTTAAAGAGCTCACTTCCGTTAAACATTTTAGTAAAAAATTGTTAGAATTTATTAAGGCTTTTCAGTACTAGTTTAAATAGTACACAATTCAACCGATCGTGTTGAAGGTTATTTGTATGATTAGGAGAGTCACCACGAGACTGGAATTGCCTTTTATTTTATAAATTTTTATCAAGTATTTAAATTGGGCTTTCTTTTATAACTTTATGTTCAAATTAGTTTTAGTAATCATCAACCCCCTCCCCCCCCCATAAATTTCTGTCAGACTAGTGAATGCCTTATGCAAGAAAGGCATATATATTAGGACGTGTCCCTGTGGATTCGACCCTGCTTTCCTGTACTACCCCTTAGTGTATTTGAGCCGGTTTTTTATTCATATTATTTATTTGTTTAGGCATTGTGACACGTCTTAACAAATTGGTGTCATTGTCGAGGACACGACAAAAACTAGTTGTTTTATGCCAAGATCTCTACGTACATGTACTCCATTAAGGCTTGATCCGAAAATAGAGAGGAAAACAAGAAAACTCAGAAAAGAAGGAGCTCATCAGAAAAAGTCAATGAATTTTTTTGCATCAACATATTCTTTGACTCCGCAAAAACGAATCCACAAGGCACCCGTTGTGGGATGAGCCTAAAATTAACATTTTCATCCTTTCCCAAAGCACCCCATCCTTACCTTCTCACAATCCAAATGAAACATACTTACCAACATCCGCTGTTAAATCTAAAAACACCGAATCGTCTGGTTCAGATTCTGAAACAAAATTAGCCATGACTGATGCAAGAGACAGTAAAGAGAAGACTATCTAAGAATGGGCAACACAAGAGGTTACAAAACAGCCACTATGTATCAGTTTTCCAAAAGCTCAAAACTTTGAGTTGATGTACAGAAAAAGAATAAAACATTATAAAGAAATGGAAAGATATAGATGACCTAAAAATAATTTAGAATAAAATAAAGGAAAATAAAAAATAATTCAACTAAAATACTTCACTCTTTTTTTGTTCAGATGATCAGATTTCACAACGAGGAAGCTCCAATGAAACCATTACCTAGATAACAGTCTCAATACTTTTATTGCAGATTCATAATTCATATTTAATTTTTATGCATAATTAAATTTGTGAAAATAGTGTATTTTTAAAAATAATTTCAAGAAAATTCGTTTGTAAAATCTTAGGTTGACTAACCCCTCATTTTTTTTTTCTGAACGCGTCCAATAAACGCGGTAAGCTCCATTATGGATAGAAAATCCAAGCTTACCCTTATGATTCCACTATCGAGGGATCAATCTCATTATACTACACATCTTCTTTGCTTGATCAACTATTCAGATTTAACTTTCTTGCTTCTTGATTTCGACTTGAACTTGACTTGGATTTTCACTTTGAATTTCAGATTTCTTCAAGTTGCTTGATGTACCATTTCTAACATATATATTGATATCGGGCGCGGATTTTACTTTGAGGCCCACCTTGTCTTCAATACTTCAAAAATGATAATAAAACACATGATAATAAATTGTTTGGATATAACAAGGGTTACATCCTAACCTCAAAAGGCGCATAAACTATAGGGTTCCGCACTTTAAGAAATGATAATGGTTATCTAGTCTAGGTTCTTTTTAAGGCTTCTAAGGAAATTATTTCTAAAACACTGTTCGTTTTTCCATCCACACTTTCATTGTAAAACTTATCCGACTCGTATGTTCGTTTACATTGAAAACATTTAAAACACTTGAAAAGATAATTCTTAAATTTAATTGTAATGAGATTGTTATTTTTTGTTACTATCACACTTTATGTTAACAGAGCTATCGAATGTAAATAATATCCTCATCTCATGTACAATTTTATTTTATTTTTGATTTTTTGATTTTTTTAGTATGTAGAAAATAAAAAATAACTACAAATAAAAACCTTTTTGGGGTTTTTTTTATGATTGAAGAAAAATAAAAACAGAAAACAAGATATTTTTTGGATTTCGAATTTTTTATATGCAAGTGCAATGCAGAAAATAAAATACAAAAAAGGAATATAAAATTTGAAAATCTTAACCTAAGAACTGAAAACAATTTAAATTTTTTTAATAAAAAATGCAAATTTTTATACCAGTCTCCTCCATAAGCTTAAAATGATGCTTTGCCCTCAATGTTCAGAGAGGAATGAACAACTTAATAAACCATATAAAAACAAAAAAGATGCAGCTAGGAATGAATGTACATGATAAGTTTGCAGAAAAAATTCTGATTTTGACGAAGACGTTGGCGAAAAATCTAAATTTCAACAACTTTGAAGATCCTCTGATTTTCCCAAGCTTGCTTGAAACTACGACCATCTCTTTATTGAAAACATAAAAAACTAAAAACTAATCATCGGGTTGCGTCCCAGAAAGCCGCCTTTTTTTAAGGTCGTTTGTTCAACCATGCCTGAAGGCTAGGTTACATGTACGTAAAGATTTTGGCACAAAACAATTAGCAGTACCGTGTCCCCCCACAACAAAGCCAATTCATTAACACGTTGTCCCGCGCGTATTAAACAAATAAAAATACCATTGCTGGTCGCACTAAAAATATAGCACAAGGAAGCAGGGTCGAATCCTAAGGGACACAACCTAATGGTCAATGCCTTTTTGCATCGCACAATCTAGTCAAGATAGAAATTATTAAGAAGGGGTATTTTAAATTAAACTAAAAACTAAAAATGCAGTGATATTAAAATAAACGATAAAAAACGGTTTCAGCTCTGCTTCAACTTTCCTAATCATGCAACTAGCCCATATTTGATTATTTGAGATGCGTTCTATCTAAGCTGGTACTAAGAAAAACTAACAAGCTCTAGTATAATCTCTTTTACCTAAATTAGTTAACCAAAACAAACACTTCAGTTAACCCTAACTTTTTACTGTTTAACCCTAAATTAGTTAACCCTAACTTTTAATTAAACCAGACCTTAATTAAATTAGAAAAATTGCATAAAGATCTTTGTTAAATTCCCAACAATACCCAATACTTCTCACAAGCTCGGAAGCGTAAAGGTATGATTTTTACGGTTTATATCAGAGTTAAATCCCAAAACGAAACCAATCTGATACTTGTTACTTTTACCGGTTGAAAAGAACAATTACAAATTCTATTAACGGATTAACTGGAATCATAAAACCCTAGCTTGTGATCAAACTAACAAGAATTAAAATCAGACATTCATTTAGCTCAAAACTAAAAAATCTAGATAGAAACACAAAATGAAAATCAGATCTGAAAACTAATCACATGAAAAGTACTCGTCTATGCATAACTGAAAACTAAAGTTTAGCAAGACATGGATAAAATCTGGTAAAAACTACTAGAATTAAACATTAAACAACTAATCTTACTAATCTAATTAAAGGAGATGATCCACAGTCTTCAGATCTTCAGAAATCGTTGAAATTTGAGAAGAAACACCTCCAAAATCGTATTTTTCGTCGTCTGGAGCCTCAGGAGTCGACTAGGGTACGAATCCTCCTTACTGGAATGTAATGTGGGTCTATTTATACGTTCAGCAGGAAAAACGGCAATACATGTGATCGCATTAATCAAGGTTGTGATCGCATATTTTTAAGAAAACACGTCCTGAGCCTTTTTAATGAAGTAGGATGCTATTTTGGAACTTTTTGGCAAAGATGCAATCGCATAGAGGGAAGTTGTGATCACATGTTTTCATTTTTTTCTCCCATGTGAATTTTTGGCACGAAAAAACCTTAAAGACAAGTTACAACCATAAACGCGATTGCATTGAGCTAATTTGCTATCACATGGACAAGACATGTGACCACATTTCCTCAATTTTGTGCCTTTTAGATCATCATTCTTCCTTCCAAGTTGTTCTTGATCTTTCCTCAACATCCTTCCTTAGTTATTACTCCATTTGAGCACCAAACACACATCCAACTGCTCCCAAAGCACTGCTCCACTCGAACTATCTGAAATTGACATAAAAAACGAGCAGTACGAAAATTCTCATAAAATACATGAGTTGAACATTATTTAAACAAATGAAATGCAAATGTACAAAATATAATGATAAATAATAATAAAAACTACCCTATAAGATGCATAAAATGGTATCTAACAACGTAACACCCCATTTTCACATTTCCATAGAATTCAATGTAAATGTCACTTATAAAATACGAAGTAAATATATATTAGTTTAGAGAGAAAATAACCATCATAAACATGTAGACAACGTCAATACGATTTCCATAGATATATAGAATGCTTAAATCCAACTTCCTTTGAAGAAGTTATGATTCTTTGATGTTTCGTGATTAAACCGACACGACTCTACGTATCATAAAAAGTAAATTTTAGATGGGTTGCTTATTAGTCTACACAATCTAAAAAAATTCATAATAGTCGTAAAACCGAGAGCATGCATATAGAAAACGTTCAAATCTGACGTTATAAGAGGAAGTTATGATTTTTCTAATATTTAAGCATAATAGTGTTAGCACATAAACCGGGTTTTAGATCGGTTGGTTGTTAGCTGAAAAAATATAAATGAGAGTCGAAGATCTCGTTAATAAGAGTCCGTTGATATAAAAACAATCGAGAATAGATGTCGTATGAAAAATATATGGATTTTAAGCGGAGTTTAGTAACCTATGCCTTCTAAAAATAATATATTAAAAAGTAAATTGGTAATTAGTCAATAGAATCTAAATAAAAGTTCTAGACCTCATCGATAGCTACGCATGGATATAAAGAACGTCAAAAATGAAGCACGTATGAAGAAAATATGATTTTTTGAAAAATCTGAAAAATCTCGCGCCCAACTTTTAGAAGTAGGCGACGTAGACCACCCGTGTGCTGATATGTGGAACCCTCAGACACCATCCAAGGGTGTGGCACACCTGGTAGTTGAGTGCAACACAATCCCTAATTTTGTCTATAAATAGTTGTATTTGGTCTTCATTTGCTTCCCGCACCCATCCTCACAATTCTCTCTTAACTTTCTCTCTATTTCCAATTTTAGGGAGTTTTTCGGGGTTCTGAGGAATCTCAATGAAGCCCTAAAGCAGAGAGTCGGGCAGATAGAAGTGCAAGATACCGGGGTCCTGCCGTGACTTTTTGGGTTTTTCGCTAGAAACCTCTGTGAGTGAAACTATGCTTACTATGCTTTTAGGATAACTTATATTTTGTAATTCTAATCATTATTAGGAACCGATAATGTTAGTTTCGTCATTAATTCCAAGTCATAATACTGATTGCTCTACTTACGGGAGAGGTGTCTAAAGTGGTCACGTTGTCTTGGTTGTTGGATTTAAGAAAGGCTATACACCGAAATTATCATGTCTCCCAACTGTTCGGCCTAGCTGATCCTTATTTAAGAGAACTCACAATATTTAATGGGATTAGTGAAAGATATAGTCTTTCATTACCAGATTCCTAAAGGTACTAATAAGCTACATTAATATAGGTTGATACTCTTTAGGCATGTTTCCTGCTAGTGGGATCGCATAAAGTTGTCAATCTTCTAAACTGTCCAAGTGAGTTTTCTCACTATATTATGTGCTCCAGTATATATCCTTTGTATGTTAGGATATAGTTACCTTGTAGTATGCTACTAGGCTAGTTTTGTTAGTTGCTGGTAGTATTAGATTATTGCATGGTATACTGTTTATATATAGTGATCTATTATGTGGGGAGTTGAGGGTGGACCAACCTCGTGTTGAAGGACAATATACTCGGGCGGACCATCTTTATGTTGAAGGCCAAGGTGTGGTCTTGCTTTACGCTGTAGGCAAAAAGGGGCGGACCAACTTACAGCTGATGTCCAAAGGGCGGATTAGCTTTATGATGTAGGCCATTATGCGTATGCATTGTATATAT
This sequence comes from Lactuca serriola, assembly GCF_051521515.1. Lineage (NCBI taxonomy): Eukaryota > Viridiplantae > Streptophyta > Magnoliopsida > Asterales > Asteraceae > Lactuca > Lactuca serriola. The sequence goes on from NC_136416.1 coordinate 150,584,593, forward strand.
ATATTGCGGTATATGGTATTTTGGAGAACTCACTAAGCTTCGTGCTTACCCAGTTGAATATAAATGTTTTTCATCAAGAAAGAGGGTATTGCGTTTATCAGACTGTTTTCTCTTTCCCCTACCCCCTTTTTAAACGAAAAAGCACGTTTAAATTGTCATTATGGGTAACCGCCGTTTTCCTTGTTTTGTTGTCAGGTGTGGAGGAGGTTATCTCCTTGGAGAGAGCTTTGCAAGGTTTGTTTGACGACGATCTTGAGTGTCGCGTCGTTGACCTTCAAGAGACTCTTCCTCCCCCCGTTTCTGGTCGAGGAAGCATGGCTATTATTGGTTCGGAAAGTGCTACTGGTGCCAATGAGAATTCAGATCTGCAGGACATTGTTGTCATTGGCACTTCTCAGAAGGATCCTGCCCCTTTCGGGTCCCCGAGGAGCCTCTGTCGTGTCAAGAGGCGTTTTGCTTTCTTGGAGGCCTCTTCCGGTGGTTGAACTGAGATGGCTAGCATCGAGCCCCCTATTTGTAAGAAACGTAATCTGCATTTCTTACTAGGGGGTACAAAGAGTTCCATTTGTGCCCCTGATGAAAGTCTTTCGAAACTGCTGGTGGGGTCACAAATTAGGGCGACTGAACCGCCCAGTCATACAGAGGAATAAAGCAACGACAAGACCAACCTTGATCCTACTGCTGGAGGAGCCAAGGTGAAGATTGGGTCTCTGCCTTCCCAATCTTGCATCAACAACTTTTGGTAAAATAGGAACTGTCCCCCTTTTTCTAGGGTCTCATCCGGATGCATACAAGCCAGCTTGGAGGCTAACTCCCTAAGACCTTGTCTCTGATCACGACATTGCTCTTGAGTGGTGTCGGTATGCTTTTCCACCTGCTAAAACTGCGGCTTTAACTGTCCTAGTGGATGAGCACATGGCTGACGGTCTGTGCTATGTCGTCGCCCAAGTGTCATCTTACTTGGTTGCAGCTGCTGAACACATCTCCGATGTGGAGACCATCCAATCTCACTCTGACAGGAAGATCATCGAATGTGAAGAGCTGAAAGCCCAAGTGGAAAAGATAGAAGTCGATAAGCGTAACTGGGTGGCCAAGCAAGAGGTGGCATTGCTTAAGAAGGCAAGCTTAAACGAATATGTGGCAAAGCTGGAGTAAGATGTGAGGCGCATGAATGATCGCATGGTAACCCTTAGTTTGGAGAATGTTGGTCTAACCGAGCGGAATACAAAACTGGAGGTCGATGTGGATGCAAAGAACGCTGCAAAAGGGGCACTGGAAAAGAATATTTTATGGATCCTTAGCGATGGGCTCACCCGGGTGGTGGACAGGGTGATCAAGAGCCCTCAATTTCTTCAAGGTTTGGTTCATGTGCGGGCAGCTTCTATGGCGGCAGGGGTAGAGCATGGAAAAAGAGCTGCAAAAGAGCTAGTGATTGACGGGGAATTTATTCCAGAGGTTGAGGTGAACGTGACCACTAAGACCCAAGAGATGGAAGATGCCATGGCGACTTTCAATGAAACAGATTGTGCTGGCTATCTTCGCCTGGGCAGTTTGGACATGGTTGGGCTCCATGATCTTTGTCAAGACAATCAAGGTGATGGGTCTAGCCCTGGCCCAAGCTCTTCACATGATGATGGTAACACCCCTGCCCATAAGTAGCGTTGTTTGATTGGTTTGTTTTGATGTAACTCCTGTTAACAATGTTTTCTATTTCTTTCTTTGTTTTTTGTGTTTTCTGCCCTCAGTGGCAGTCTTAAAGTTCGGGAGTCCGACGACTTTGACAATGTTCACTTTTAATTTGTGGGCATGAATATTTCTTTTTACCGCATATATTCTTTTGTTTGGTTGCCTCGTATATGGTTTATGTTGGCCATCACATAGTATTTATGTAGGGTTTGCTTATACCCCTGGTCTGGTTATTTTTATTGGTGAACTCTTTGTTCTTTACTAATGTTGGTCTTTGATAAATTTGTTCTAATTTGCTGCTTAAAGACCCTAGCTGTAGCCAAGATCATCATCTTGAGGCTGACCTGATTGTGCTTTTCTCATTAGTGGAAGGTTATGACTCTTCTACACTTATGTCACATGTTCTTTTGTATATTTGTTATTTGCTATAATGTAACTGATAAACATGTTTTGGGAGAAAGGTTGTGAGCCTTTTTTATACAAACCCCCTGGCTGCCTGCTTGTAACGATTTCGCTCGTGTGACGTTGGATGACCAGTCCTTGTGGTTACACGGTAATGTACACAGCCTCTTTGTTTTACATTTCATGCTTGAAAATAAGAAGCATCTGAATTGCTTTCTCTCTTTTTTCTAGTTTTAATGCTGGAGATTTATAAGACTGGAGGATGGTAAAGTTGTTGGGTTTTGGTATAATACAACATCCTATGGTGCACATACAACCCTAAATACCTTGGATCTATATTTTCAGTAATTATACATGCAAATGGTTTCCAAGGCATTAAACCTATAACTAGCATGCATTTCACATAAACCATATAATATACTAGTTAGGGAAACATACCTTTTATGTGGCTTGAAGTCTTGATGTATTTGGCCTTAAGAGCTTAGCACCAATAGTATGAAATGCCTCAAATGGAATCACAACACACCTAGGACAAAGGTGGCTCTTGAGAGAGAATTCCATGCACCAAAATACCTCCATATTTCTCTAAGAAAAGAAGTGGTGATTTTGGCTATGGAGTAACCTATTTATATGTAGGATTCCAAGGGTCATGGGTATAACCCATAATCCATACCCATGGGTTTTATGATCCATGGTTCATGTGGCCCAACTCTTTATGTATCTATACATAAACTTGGTCCAACATGGGTCATAAGCCCAACACATATAAATATAACTAATTATCATAATTAGTCCCCATAGATTTAATTAGTCTCTTTTGATCACTAAATTAATTCTTGATCGATACTAATTAAAACATATGATTTCATATTAATATATTATAACTTATAATATATTAATAAACCATAAATAACCTTCTCTCAAAAGTCCATCCTAACAAATTGTCCTGATGATATGCAACCCAAATGGACCATGCTACTCTCGGGTCAAGTACATACCAATAATAGTTATGGGCTTAGACATCTAATCTAACAGTCTCCCACTTGGATAAGTCTAAAACTATTATTGCAAGTGCGACTTCATAACCCGACTAGCAATCGTAGCTCTTAAAGCCGTTGTCGAACTCTGAACAAATCAATGACACGTCCATTAGATAAGGGAGCATATATTCCTCCATTCTAGATATCATATGGACTGAGACATGGATTATAATCATTCTCTCTGTCCATTTGTTGTTTCCCGATTTCCGATTTATGACGACTGACTAATTGAACAAATCAAATCAGTCCTGGCCCGGCCGATCACTTCCATTTGTCATCATCAAATCATCGAGGGGCCCATAGATATCACTTTTATCCCGAAGGTAAAAGGAATGGATAAACTTTGACTCATATGGCTTGTTCTACTACTTGTTGAATCATACACAAAGGCACATTTTATAACATCGAGTTACTTTTTCGTGCAATCAATGTATAACCAACTCATAGTAACAACTCATATCTCTAGGTTTGAAGAATATAAGATATTATCGTCTCATGATCACTCATGATAAATCCATGAAGTGATTCCAATGAGCGCAGGTTGAATCTAATACTCAAAACTTATGAGCACTCATGAGAGTTGTAGCACCACCTTGTCCAACATCTTAGACCTCTACAAACCCAACCCATGACAGTCTTGATTCATATCTACTTCCAACATATGACCGACTGTGGATGGTTTGAATAACTTAGTCAATCAGAACAATGACCTAGTTATTCTGGAAGTCAAAACATGCAAAGTGAAACACAATAATAATCAAATCCAATATGGTCTTAGAACTTATGAATATAAATAAAACACCTTTTATTTATCACCATATGATTACACATTATTCATTGTATACAGTTTCAGCTATCAACTTTATTCTTGAATTAAAACAATAGTTGTCCCATGCTCCAAGCATGTACACTATGTTTTTCTAAACACTAGTCATGCCATACACCAAGTATGCATACTATGTTTGTCTATGATCTTTACTTTTTGTAATAGATCAATTGAACATAACTCCAATGATTCTCATTTCACAGTCCCAAATCTTACTACAAATGCAAGAATTCCAAATTCATGCCATTTACTGAAATCTGTTAGATTCTAAACTTATATGCATTGATCCTCTTGTAATGATTATGCACAAATTCACAAAGACTTGGCAACAATCATTACAGAGTATTCCAAAGGAGATCAAATCCTTGGAAACATCCTTCTTGCATTAAGTTTCCTAATCAAACAGATTGAATACTTTCTAACTTTGAAGCGTTTCCATATTCCATTTTGACTATCACTTCTGAACAAGAGTTGCCTCCTTACAGATTATGTCAATATGGTCCTTCCAGAATTAATACTATACTTCCAACTGTCCTTGAGCAACCAATCTTTGGTAAACCTTAGATTGTCCTCAACAATTGCTTAATCATTTAAGTCATATCAATTTCTAGACCTTTTTCCCTTCTTCATGTAACAGCCCGGATTCCCAGGTATTATTTATTCTTCTTAATTTTGGTGTTTTGTGAGGAGACTCGGTGAGTTGGAGCTCAAACTCGCCGAGTATGATCGCGGTTTGGGAAAGGGTTCGCGTCCGGACTCGGCGAGTCCAAAAGGTGGACTCGGCGAGTCCACGCTGTTTAATGAAACCCTAAATTTCAGGGTATGAGACCTATTTAAAGGGGCTTATGGCCGTCATTTGCGGCCACCAACCCCAGAGAGAACCCTAAAAGAGTCCTTGAGCGTTTTGTGAGAGAAAAGAGGAAGATCCTTGAGTATTTGTGGGTGATTTTGCATATAGAAAAGGATCAAGGCAAGAGGAGACCAAACGAGGTGCTAACCCAGTGATTCCTGAGTCCAGAGACTTCATTTGAGGTAACCATTCGTTCCTTTATCAGCCCTTGGTGTAAATCTTAGAGTTAGGGCTTCTTTGTGGAATGATTCATGGAGTAATTGGCCTCTTCTTGTGTTGATGCTTTGGATCTGGACCCAAAGAGGTCCAGAGAATCTTTTCCCTCAAGCTTTATGAGTGTTAATGGAAGCCATGAGCTTAGAATAGCATTCTAGAGACCACATCATCAAATAAGGCCTTTGGACCTTTGCATGAGCACCAAGATTGCAACTTTACGTGATGAATGTGCTTGGAAGGACTGGATCTATGAGTTACTGGAACGGATCTGACCTCAGGAGCGAGTTTGAGTTCATGCATGGTTTAGACTCGCCGAATCCGAAGAACAGACTTGGCGAGTAGCATGAAGATTGTCCATAACCACTCAGCGAGTGGTCTTGCCGAGTTAAGGGGTTGACTCAGTGAGTCAGGGAGAGTCAGAGAGGGTTGACAGGTGGACTGAGTCAAGCTGGAACTCGCCGAGTTGTTCTTGAGACTCGGCGAGTTGAGTCGTGGTGGCCCCGCGATTCATGCCAGGTGGAACTCGTCGAGTCAGGGAAGTACTCGACGTGTCAAGGGAGGATTCTAGGGAGTCAGTGAACACGTATAGACTCGCCGAGTCGCTCTAGTGCACTCGCCGAGTCCGGTCAGAGTTGACCGTTGACCAGAGTTGACCAGTGTTGACTTGATAGGGGTAGTCAACCTTAGTTGTGAAAGTGTTAATTAGAGATATATTGTGTTATAGGAGGATTATAGCTCGGAGGATCGAGCGTGAGTGATTTCCGGGATTTGCGAGTTATCGAGATACGCGAGGTGAGTCTTCTCACTATACTTTACCTTGAGTAGGTAATGAGAGTTATGTGACAGAGTATTTGTATGCTATATGTATGTTATGTGTTGTACTGCATTATTTCTATGTGATTTATGCTGTTCATGTTTATAGAGTTGGAACCGGAAGGTTCCCAGAGTTAGAACCAGAGGGTTCACAGAGTAGGGTCTACGGACCCACAGAGTTATAGCCTCGAGTGGCTAATATGTGTTATGTGTGGTATTTTGGGGAACTCACTAAGCTTTATGCTTACAGTGTTGGTCTTATTTGTTTCAGGTACTAGTGATGACCGTGGGAAGGCACCGGCTTGATCAGTACACACACATGGGATTTTTATGATATGTGATCTTGGGATTCTTTGTATGACATGGATTGGAGTTTTAAACATTGATGTTTTATGAAAATTAAATGAATATGTTTTTATATATTCCAATTTTTTTTTTTTTGAAATTTACGGTGTTACACTTCATGTCCCAGGAATTTGGAAAAACTTAGAAAGAGTGAATATAGCACATGTAATCGATCCTATATCCAAAGCATATGGGACACGATTCATGATGTCTCACATAAAGACTAAACCAGTCTTTTGCTATAATATTTCCATTTCTATTTGCCAAGTTCCCATAATTCAAATTATGAAAAGGGATTCTGTAATCATAATCGAATTTTAGAACGCAAATAATGAACCTATATATAGAATTTCCTTATGTTGAGCCATCCCAACATGAAATTTACATATATTCTTGACTAAATACGATTAAGACGTCAATCTAAGCTTTTATATTTGAGATGAAGTATAATTTCCTCTCCTTTAATTATAGCAAAACAACTTTTTCAACCCCTGCAACCTCACGAATTGAAAATTTTGTTTTCTATAATTAACATTACTAACTTGCAATACTTATCATAATTATCATGCTCCCACTAACATGATGATTATTAGCATAACACTTATGCTCCCACTAGCTTTGACATCTACCCAGAAATCAACTGAACTTCTAGAAATCAATACTTTATTGAATTTCTTACCAAAGTTCAGATTTCTGATACTAGATTGCCTTGATAAGACTTTATCAATATCATACACCTCTCTTAGATAGCTCACATGTGTGTCTAAACAATTATGAAGAGGGATGCTGTAATCATAATGTTTAGACCTTTTGTTATTCCCACAATTGCTATCTACTCAAAATCTGCTTAGTGAAAGAGTTTCCTTACCATCATTTTCATGAATCGAAGAGAAACCTTATGACACTTAGATATAATGGTGTATGTGTTCGTATCCATGTGAATTGTCAAAACCATAGTCACAAGACAAGGATAATGACAAATCCAAACTCATATGGATTGAACTTGTGCAATCTTAACTTCTTGCCTCCTGGCAGCTCAAGGGCCTGCCATTGCTTCCAAGTAGTTATGCAAACAATTGAGAATATGTAGAACTCAAATGTATAGCCAACTTCACTGGAATGGACACAAAAATGTCAGCACGATAGGTTATAAACCTCTACTTGTGTGCTAGCAATGAAATACAGGTTTTATTCTTGATTACTTCCTGAAACCTTTTTCAGGATCTTTTAGACTCCCACGGTCTCCTTGACCTATACGAATTTCTTTCCAAATATTCAAGAGAGAGTGTGGATTCTAATCAAGACAGACACTTAACACAATTAGCCTTAGTTGGTCTTTGTTTTATCCAAAACATCACAACTTACCAATTTCAAATGTACAAGAGTAGAAAACTTTTACTCTTACATTTGACAAGTGTTTTAAACCTTCTTTAAGACATGTCACTCAAGTTACAATCTAAGAGTATAACTCTATGAATTGTTTTGGAATGAAGTATGAATCATCTTGTTGATTTAACCACTTCAACAATTCATAACTCCTCTTCTTAACTGTCAGAATGTACTTAGAGGATGAATTGTGATAAGGTCTCAAAATCATTAAGATGACCTTAAAACATGATACTAAAGTACTCTCCCATCTTTTCAGATTTGAGAAACTTTTATCCTTCTTCCTAATTTGATTCTTCTTATTCGTTCTGTCATACATTGAAGATTTTCCAATGTTTCAGAATTATACTTAAGCTTGTAAGTATAATCATATTTACTAAACCTGAGTAAATCATGACGAATTGTCTTATCCATCTTTTGTGGTGGACTTTGACAAGTGCACAAGAAAGTGTACTTGATCCCTTAGTCCTTCTCTTGACTCACACATCCATGTGAACAAGTAGTTAGTCTTAATTTTTCCAATGCTCGAAAGTTCTCATTCATCATACTATACAACTTGCATGATTCCAAGTTTCGGTCCAATTGAAACTTGGGTGATAAGAATCTTTCTGTATTTGGTAAATTTAGACACTACCACAAATGAACAAATCAAATTCATAGTTCCAATATTGCTATAAACATACAGACATCAAGTTTTCATGAATGCCATTGTAAGGAGATAAAAATAAAGTAAAACAAATTTTATTTATTTTAAAATGCGGAAAAAACTTTTTCCTTACAATGTAACTTGAAATGAAAACTATGTTATTACTTGTTTCCTAGAAATCTATCATAACTCCTAAGAGTAGCTCAAGAATCCAATCTTCAATCAAGCGATATAAATCCATCTTCGCCATCAGATTCGACATACTCTTTCTTTAAGTTTCCTTCACTTTTCCTTTGATTCTTAAACATCAACATGTGACCCAGTCACATCTTGTAATAAGAATCTCAGAATAGAAACTTAACCGTGTTAGATAGTGGACCTTACCGGAAATAGAGTCAAACTTATTGACTTTACTAGCCTTATGATCTTTCAGGTAAAATTGACAGCTTCGCAACCAATGCCCTTTCCTTTTGGCAATAGGACCATATGGACCCTTAGGTAATAGTACATGGGATTCTCTCAAACTTAGCCTTTCTCTTTACCATTTGGTCAACCGAGTTGACTATGGCCGATCCCTTTCCATTGGGAAGAGAATGCTTTTCTGGATTTCCTGTGTCACTATTTTCCCTGTCCATAAAGTTTTGGGAAGTTGATCTCCTAATCAAATTTGATTTACTAGTACACTAAATCATTTATGATTTAGCAGCACCAAGCAAATAGATAAGATTATTAAGGGTCTTGTCATAGTCTGTTTCATAGGAGTCCCAAGGAACTCACTATGTGACTTAGAAAGTGATTGAACCACTAACTTTCTTAAGACTTTGACACCCAACTCTCCCGGCTTGTCAGTATGTGAATTCATCTCCAAGATGTGATGACACCTAGACCTTGCCTTGCTAATAGGGCTTGAGTGACCTTGAGCTTGTGGGTTAGGGAGAATAATTGGAAGAGGTGGAGGAAGTGAAGTTCCAAGATATTTGGGAAGATCATAGATGTCTGAACTAGACATCTTTTGGGAGATATTCAAGATAGTTGATTTAAAGTCCTTTATATAAGACCCAATATGAAATATTAAGGCTAGGACCCAACAAACTATTTTATAACTTGGAAGAGGGATGCCGTAATCCAAGCTATAGAATATTTGAAGGTAGGTGAATGACGATTCACCAATTTCCACCATGAAAAACGAAACAATTTATTAGGTTTTAATTGGATTTGAAACTCCTAGATCTTTTGAGATTCATTGAACTTTTCAATGGCATGTTTCAATCTCAAGTGTGCCCTTCAGGTTTTGTGACTGGGATGCCGAGGATCACAAAACAAGGTGTGAAGTAACCATGCAAATTACTTGGTACCCTTAAGTGTTTACTCCTCAATCGATGTGCCGGTTAACCATACACGCTCCATCGATACTATGATAAACGTTAAGCTACCCTTTTCCTACCTTGTTAAATACGAGTTAGTGTGCCGGTTAACCACACACGCTCCACTAACCGACTTAAACAAAGTGCAAAGTGTAATTTCATGGATTAACACCTTATTCACATTTTCCTAAGTAACTAATATTGGGTATTTATAAAAGGTTTAGTTACTTAGTATTTATCATTAATACTTTTAATGAAGGGAGAATTATAGTCCTTGTCCTACCCGTTCGGCTAACGACCCTCCACCGATCAAGGAAGCGGTGGGTGAGAGTGGACACCCATTAAACTGCCATTTTATAGGCAGTAACCTTATACCCCCCTTATAGACCGGCTTCGTGAATGAGGCCTACTAACGGTAAGACTGAATTTACTCTTATACATACATATATATATATATATATATATATATATATATATATATATAAATATTATTAACTTATAATATTATAAAGTATAAGGGTTGAATTTTAACTTTTAAAATTCTAAGGTCTAGTTTGGAATTAAAGTATACATGGGGGATAACTTTACAAATTCCAAAACTTGAGGACAAATTTTGAAACCTTTTAAAACTCTTGGCTTTTTCATAACTTATGAGTTTAATTAAGGTTTAATGAAAAAAAAATTCAAGTTCCATAACTTGAGGACAAGTTATGGAAGACATTAAATCATTTAATGATGACATTAAAAATAGAGACTCTTCTATTTTCATAATCTATGAGATTTAATGACACTTTAAAAAGAAAAACTCTTCACTTTCAATAACTTGAGGACAAGTTATGGAGTTCATAAAAACCATTAAGATCAAATATTACAATTAACACAATAATCAAATAATTTTTTTTATGATCTAGATGAAACTCATTAGTAAAGATAATTCACATCAACAATTTTCAAGAAATTAGATAATCATATAAACTAATACAAATCTTGAAACTTTGACAATTATCCTTTGAAGACTCTTGGACTTCATAACCTAAAGAGCTAATAAATGAGACATTTCACATCCATAAGTTATGGAAGTTTCAAAACTCTTAAGATCATAACTTTAAAAAAAACTTTTGAGTTCCAAAATTTTATGACAAAATTTGTAACTCCTTAAAACCACTTTGATCAAACTTTTAAAACAAATAAAATAATCATATCATTCTATCTTTTAATAACATGACCTAATTCAACTCTTGTAGTAAAGTGACACAAATTTTACAAATAATTAGTTTTTCATAAAATCAAGTAATTATCATAAAATTTGACAAACTTCATGTTTTTTTTCCTTTTTTTTCATCAACTTGAAAAAAAATACATTTGCATCAAATATAGTAGAAAACAACCCATGGCTTTGATACCACAGTTGGGTTTTGGTATAATACAGCATCCTATGGTGCACATACAACCCTAAATACCTTGGATCTATATTTTCAGTAATTATACATGCAAATGGTTTCCAAGGCATTAAACCTATAACTAGCATGCATTTCACATAAACCATATAATATACTAGTTAGGGAAACATACCTTTTATGTGGCTTGAAGTCTTGATGTATTTGGCCTTAAGAGCTTAGCACCAATAGTATGAAATGCCTCAAATGGAATCACAACACACCTAGGACAAAGGTGGCTCTTGAGAGAGAATTCCATGCACCAAAATACCTCCATATTTCTCTAAGAAAAGAAGTGGTGATTTTGGCTATGGAGTAACCTATTTATATGTAGGATTCCAAGGGTCATGGGTATAACCCATAATCCATAACCATGGGTTTTATGATCCATGGTTCATGTGGCCCAACTCTTTATGTATCTATACATAAACTTGGTCCAACATGGGTCATAAGCCCAACACATATAAATATAACTAATTATCATAATTAGTTCCCATAGATTTAATTAGTCTCTTTTGATCACTAAATTAATTCTTGATCGATACTAATTAAAACATATGATTTCATATTAATATATTATAACTTATAATATATTAATAAACCATAAATAACCTTCTCTCAAAAGTCCATCCTAACAAATTGTCCTGATGATATGCAACCCAAATGGACCATGCTACTCTCGGGTCAAGTACATACCAATAATAGTTATGGGCTTAGACATCTAATCCAACTAAAGTAACTTTTTCTAGCTACATATACATGTCAAAAATAATACAAAATGCCTTTGCTAGCATTGAATCTCTCTTTAACACTCGTTTTAAGAATAAAAATGACGTAGACTCTACATATTGCAAGTTCTTGGAATGACACACCCGTCCTGAGCTTCCAAGACATAAGAACCATTAATTTTGTACGGTCCTTCCCAAGTGACATTGTGTTTCCCCAATGGTTCAACATGACTGGACTCGTTCTTTCTTAGCACCCATTCTCCGACCTTGAAGTTCTTGACCCAGACATGGCGGTTGTAATAGCTCTTAGTTCGTGATTTGTATAGTGCTTGGCGCATCTGTGCTACCTCATGTTTTTCATCGAGCATATCTAGGTTCTGGCGTCACCCTTCTTCGTTGGATTCTTCTTCAAAAATCTATGTTCACAGGTAGCTGACCACTATTTCCAATGGGAGGACTGCTTCTGTCCCATAGGTTAGAGTAAATGACGTTTCTTTCGTTCTTGACCTTGCTGTGGTACGATTTGACCACAGTACTGTCGGGAGCTCATCCACCCAGGTGGACTTTGATCTGAGTAACCTTTTCTTCAAACCATTGACTATGGTTTTGTTTGATATCTCAGTTTTTCCATTGGCCTGAGGGTGCAGCACTGACGTGAATTGGTGGTGGATTCTCTTGTCTTCGCACCAATCTTTGAAGGGACTTCCTTTAAATTGCATGCCGTTATCACTTATGAAGACTTTGGGTGTGCCAAAACGGGCCAAGATATTCTTGGTCATGATCTTTATCATTTGCTTGCTAGTGACGGTGGCCATCGGTTCTGCTTCTATCAATTTAGTGAAATAATCCACGACTTCTAACAAAAAGTTCACACCCCCTGGCGCTGGTGGGAAAGGTACCACTATGTCGATTCCCCATTAAAGGAAAGGCCGGGTGCTGGTAATGCGAGTCAACGACATGGTTGGTTGATTTTGGAAAGGAGCGAATGCCTAGAATTCTTTTCATTTCATGGTTAGGGTTGTGGCATCGTTGTATACGTCTGGCCAGTATACTCCCAGGCGGAGTATTTTGCCTATGAGTGCTCGAGTGCCTTCATGCGCCACCGCGTCTCCGGTATGACTTTCTTCCAGGAACGTCTGCCCCTTTGTTCTAGAGATGCACTTTAGCCATGGGCTTAAATACCCTCTTCGGTACAATTGGTTGTCTCTGATTGCAAAATGCGACGCCCTGATGTTGACTTTTATCGCCTCCTCTGGGTCATCTGGGAGCACACCATTGAGTAAGTAGTCGATACAGGTTTCGGTCCATTCTGGAGTAGTCGATACTGTATTAACCCTTTGGTTATCAATACTTCTCTCCGGGAGTATTTCAAATAGCACTTTCTTTTTTAAGTGATCATAAGAAGTAGAGGCTAGCTCGCTGAGAGCATCCTCCCTTGCGTTCTTTCCCCGGGAGATATGTTTTATTGAAAAACTTTTAAATGTGCTAGTTAGGCTACGGACTGCATCTAGGTATTTCTGCATCCTTGGGTCTTTAGCCTCGTATGTTCCATTTATCTGATTTATGATAAGTATGGAATCACTGAGAGCTACTAATTTCTTTACTCCAACATCTTTGGCCAGCCTCAGACCCGCCAGGAGTGCTTGGTACTCTGCCTCGTTGTTAGATACTTGGAATTCGAATCGCAACGTGTAAGTGATCTCTTCACCGTTGGGGATTTGTAGGATCAGGCCTGTGCCTGAACCTTCCTTACTTGCTGCGCCATCGGTGTATAGCTTCCAGAGTTCTTTTCCAGCTTCAACATATATTGTCGTCGACACTCCCTTAGTGGTATCTAGGATTTGAACCTGGAAGTCTGAGAGGGCCTGGGTTATGATGCTAGTCCAGGGGTGGTAATGGATATCATGTTCGCCTAATTCTCTGGCCCACTTGGCCAGGCGCCCGGACTTCTCCGGCCTTAGCAACACTTGCTTTATCGGGTAACTAGTTAGAACATCCACATTGTGGGCTTGAAAATACCTCTATAGCCATCTAACAACATATACCAGGGCAAGGACCAGCTTCTCTAAGGCCGAGTAGTTGACCTCTTGTCCTTGTAGGGCCCTACTAAAAAAATGGATGGGGACCTGCTTGCCTTCCCTCTCCATCGCTAACATAGATGTGATAGTTTTTCGGAAGCTGCTAAATACATCTGTAGTGTCTCCCCTGGTAGCGGGCAGGCAAGCGTCGGTAGTTGGTGAAAAGCATATTTCAGTTTTTGCAATGCCGCATCTACTTTTTTTGTCGATTTGAATTCTTTTTGTCTAGGAACCCTTTGAGTGTTTGGTACAGAGGAAGCGCATTTTCTGCAGATTTGGGAATGAATCTTCCCAATGCTGTCAACCTACCGTTGATCTCCTGTACACCCTTGAGGTTGTGGGGAGTTTTTGACTCAAGGAACTCCTGGATTTTGGTGGGATTTGGTAGAATCCCTTCCTTGGATATCTGATACCCTAGGAATTGGACTTCCTCTACCGCGAAAGTATACTTAGTTGGGTTTAACTTCATCTGCTCTTTAGCTAGCGTTTGGAAAGTTTCTTCCACATCATGGAGCAATGTTTCTTCATTGGGGCTCTTAAATACCATGTCATCGACATAGAATTCAATATTCCTACCAATTTTATCGACAAAATACTTTGTCCAAGAGCCTTTGATATCTAGCACCCGCATTTTTGAGCCTAAACGACATTTTCTGGTAGCAGAAAGTGCTCTTCTAGTGTGGAAGGCAGTTTTTGCCTCGTCCTCTTGTTTCATGTGTACCTGATGATAACCCTTGTATGCATCAAGGAAACGTTTGAGCTGAAAACCTTCAAGCGATTGGACTTTCTAATCAATCTCCAGAAGAGGATAACAATCCTTTGGACAGGCGTAGTTAAGGTCTGAGTAATCAATGCACATTCGCCATGACCTATTGGCTTTCTTTACCATGATAGGATTTGCAATCCATGTTGGGAACATTACATCCCTGAGTATGCCATCATTCACCAGATCGGCCACTTCTGCGTTTATAGCCCTATTCCGTTCTGCTGCCTGGCCCCTCTTCTTTTGTTTAAAAAGATTACTTCCAGGCGTAATATTAAGGCTGTGTTCTATAACCTGTCGATCAACACCTGTCAGATCTATTGGTTTCTAGGAAAAAATGGTGGAATATTTCTTCAGGAGTGCTACCATTCGTGCCTTGGTCTCGTCTGATAATTGAGCGCTGATTCGTATAATTTGTTCTGGATATTCCATGTTTATTTGGTGTTGCTCGGTGGAACATCCCTCCTTCGACTTCATTGGTGCTCGCACAAGCTCGGGAGCGACTGTGATCTGTTGGCAATGTTGTGTCCTGGTGTTTGTGGAGAGGATCATCGCTGATCCCTGACTTGTGGTAAATTTAACTACGCCATGGATCGTCGGTGTTTCGAGGTGTAGTAAAGAGATTGCCGACCGTCCGAGCAGAATATTGTGTTCTGTTGGATACCGGATCACATAGAATTCGATAGTTCGTGGGATTCGGTCCCTCTCGTCGAGACTGAACAACGTTAGGGGCAGCCGAATAGTTCCTAATGGCCACAACCGATGTCTAGTGAATCCTACCAATGGCCCACCAGTTAGGGGCCACAACCCCTCCTTCCACGCATCTGGTAGTTTCCTAAAACAATGGTCATAGAGTATATCGGAGCAACTACCATTGTCAATGTATATCTGATGAATTTTCGTGTTACGAATGAATCTAGATATGAGGAGTGGGTCTCACGCATCTCAATTCGATGGTATAGGATCATTGCTCGAGAAACTAATATTGAGTAGGTTTCTCGAGAGTACCTCTATCTCGTCCTTCGCTTGGTGAGGTGTGTTCCTCTTGCGACAGTTATACATAGTGAGTGCCTCCATGCCGTCATACAGAGGCTCTTGCAACAGATCAGAATGTGATATCACCGTCTGAGGCAGTGAACCATCCAACGACAGTTACCGGAAACTGCTCTGGAGTATTGACTCTATAATCGGCAGGATATGTGCCACTAGCACCTAGGTTAGGGCCTGTGTTCTATACTCACAATGATGGTTGTTGGTTACCATCACCAATGTTCGAAACAGGTCTTCTATTGCAGTCGTAGATATTGTTGGGTTTAGATCGCCCGTTTGTAGAGAGTCAACGTCGTTTATTGGCTGTATCATTCTGAGGATACATCCGGATGGCACCAAATCATGTGACATGATCTTCAGGGGATGGGATGTTGGTTAGTGGATCGAACCTCAAAGTTTTCATGAGAAGACAACACAGAAGAACCATTAAAGGACGATCGGGTTTTCTCCCGGGACGTCACTCCGACGATCCAATTAGTTTTATGAGAGAGAGAGAATTTAGGGTAATTCGGTGAGGCGGAAGATGGATCCCTTTGAGATGGAAGAGATCCTTTTATACCTGTTATTAACGGATCGTGGGGACCTTGCCCAATGAGTGTGAGACGTGGCCTCCTCTGAGTGGGAGAATTATGCGCACGTTAACTAACTGCCTGGTGACGTCAGTTATAGGCGTCACCTAAGCTTTTTGTCACATCCTGATTGGTTGTGAGTGAATGAGAAGATCAAGGGAATATTCTTTCCTCGTGAAGGGAAATGAACTGTTACCCTGGTGCTGGATTACTTAGGCCAAGACCAGGCCTTGGCCAAGGTTCTGGCGAGATAACGTCTTGTTTATGCTTTCCGTTACATTTAACGTGGCCATTCATGGTAACGTTAACAACATGGCACTAATTAAATGGATTGTGTGTATTAGCGCACCACCACGACGTGGCTACGGATGGCCACGATGTGGCAGCTGTTCTAACCCAAGCCCATGATTCTTTTAGGGTATGCATGCTATTTAAACCACTCTAAGCCACTTTTAGGGTTCATTACCAGCCTCCAACACCCTTATACCTCATAGAAACCCTAAACTCTCGTTCCCTTGGTAATTTGTTGCATTTTGGAGCATTTTTCGCTTGCAGAAGAACATAAGAAGGAGAAGAAGGTGTTCATTGGTGGTATTTGCAAGGAACCAACATCATCAACATCTCTTATAGCTTCTGGACCTTTGTAAGTGTCAAAGGCTCAATGTTTATGGTTTTAGGTGGTTGGATCTAGGATATTGTCCCATGTTTTTCATATTTGAGCAATTTTGGAAGGAAGGAACTCATAAAGTTGGCAACTTTATGACTCTGCTAAGTCCCAAGAACAATATATGTTGTAGATCTAGACTTTGGTTGGAGTTCTTAACATTGGATGATTTTTTGGGCATTTTTAGCTTGTCATTACCTAAAATGGATAATATAATGTTTTGGATATGAATGTCTATAAAGCTTCCACCTTTATGATAGACCTGGTATTATAAACCCATATGTAGTGGTTGGGTTAAGGACTTTTTCAGGTTAAGGGCTTAATGGTTAATACATTGTGGTATTTGGATTTATTTGGACCTAAGGTTGTAGATCATGATACTTTTGGGTGCCTTAATGGATAAAGTTGGAAACTTTATCCATTTAGAACATAGAATGGACCAGATATGAGATTCGGAGCTCTTGGAATCGGTGAAAACGACTTAAGCTATTAAGTTGTTTGGAATGCTAGTGCCCACGATGCGGCGACTGGGAACTTTTTGTCAGGTCGATTGTATAAGGGCCACGATGTGGCCGTTGACTGAAGTCAATGGTGGCCGTTGACTTTGACCGTTGACTTTTGACAGGGGTTGGTTTCTGGTAAAGATGGTTGTTTTAGTGTGTAGACTAAGGTTGGAACTTGTATGATGTGATAGGAGTGCTATAGCAGCGATTGCAAGGCTTGGAGCTGTGGTTTAACTAATTCGTGAGTCAGGTAAGTCTCTTCATTGTACCCATGGGTCGAAGGAACCAATACTGACCCACTAGGATGTGGTATGTAGGATCTAGCTGTCTTTGTGACTCTTGCATTGTATGTTGGGTTGCATCCATTGGCATGCATATAGGGTTGGGCCCATTTTCATGAGTGTTTTGGGCCCATTTTATGTTAGGCTAGGCCTATTATATGACATACTAGGCCCCTTTGTATGTTGGCTTGGTTCATTGTTTAGGAAGGGCTAGGCCCATTATTATGTGTTGGCCTCAATCTGTGTGTTAGGCCCAATGATATGTATGTTATGTAGTATTTTGGGAAACTCATTAAGCTTTGTGCTTATAGTTTCATGTTTATGGTTTCAGGTACTTCCAGTACGAAATGGAAGGGCCCGACGTGACTACACAACATCCCCTAACATTTTCCGCATCGGCTATTTATGGCATTTACTCTAATGTTTAAATGAAACAACCACTTGATTAGTTTTGGAACAAATCGTTTTGTTGTTTATGGTTTTTAAAAATGAAAATTTTACTATGAATTTTTGGGACATTATAGTAGTGTGCTTAGTCGTTGACCGCGTTGCGAGTTTCCTATAAGAACAGTACATTCATTAAGTTCTTAATCCTTTATGTGCAAACCTCGTACTTTCCATAAGGCTTTACTACTCACTAATAGTTCATAAAAATCATAACTTTTAGACATGCATGTCTAATGCATATCTTACACCGTTCTAGGTCAAAACCGGTGAAAATAAGGTCAAAACTCCATGCATGGCACCAAATAGAGATAAAAGATAATATCTAACACAATTAAATACTCTTGGGAACTTGTGGAACAGTGAAGTTGCAAATTCGATTTCAATACTTCATTAAAAAATCAAATAATGGAAAGACAAGCAAAATTTCAAGAGTGAAAGAGTATTAAGCACCAAATCTTAGTCTTGAAGACTTACAATAGTCCATAGAATGATTGTAAACATAATCCAACTAGTTTCTTGCTTCCTTGCTTCCAAAAGTTCACACTACTCCTTTAAGGTGCATAAAATAAGCAAAATGAGATCAAAAGGTTAAGAAGGAGGCTAGGGTTTGGTGCATGGACTATGAAGGTGATGGAGGCTGAGGGTTGAGGAAACCCTAGCCATTACATCCTTTAAATAAGGCTCAAATCTTGAAACTTAAGGTTTTGTGCTCATTGTGGCTCTGTGTCGCGACAATTAAATGATCATCGCCCCGCATACACGTGACAATACGACGTCGTGGTAACCCAATCACCGTAGTGTGACAAAACAAAATTCCAAAAATCCAAATCAAAACTTTTACCATGCATAGAATTAAATCATATATGAACTAGATGTTACACCTTTAATAAAACATCCTTTATTATTAATGGTTTTGAGTTTGAATAAGTCTCTAAAATCACTATTTTAAGCATATTAATTTTAATCTTCAAAATTTTCCATTTTAATGTTTTAAATGATAGAACTCATTTTATCTAAAAACCATTTTATACATTTTATGTTTAAAGTCAAATTTTTTAAAACCAAACTCTATGTGATGATTTTATGTTCAAAATATATCTAGCATGCAAAACCTATTTTTCAACCAAGCATAATATCCACATAAACTTAAACATCACAAGCATGCATATGATCATAAACCAAGCCATAAACTAGTGACATATTTGTGAGACATTACAAAAATGCAAAGTTCATTCCTAAGGGATAGATGAGACCAACTCTTTGATGTTCTTTACACTCCCACTTGGTTAGACAACTCCTTGTTAGAAGATCATGAAAACTATGTGAAGGGTCATGAATAGCCTCCATAACAGTGGGTGTGTTTTTTTTATTAAAAATGACCGCCATCTTTAATTTTATTGCATTTTAGAAAAAAAAAGCTTGTTTAACACTAATCTTATACTCATAAAAGTAAACAAGATGAAAAACTATTTAATTAATTATTTCAAACCACATGAAAAAATATAATATCACAACCATTTAAAAAAATTAACAAAAAGAACATCACAAATCGTCGATGACTTGTTTATACACTTTAAATATACATTAACGTATATAACAACTCTTTGTTTTTTAAGACAACTTTTAGGAAAAAATACATGTAAACTTTTGGCCACATAAAATAACAATTATAACAATTTTAAAATTGTCATAGAAAACATTTATGAACATATTCTTATAAAAGAAAATTGTCCGTGTTTTCCAAAAAATAAGATTATCCAAGTAATCTAAAATCTAATGATACATGAAAATATGGCTCTGATATCAATTATTGAGTTTTATTCAAAAAAATTGTTCCAAAAAACACAAGGATATCAACCGAAGCATTTAAGATTTGAACAACATAGAACTAGATTATATCCATCAACAGATCATTTTGCAAGAATAAGAAAATATTAACACTAACAAAGGAAGAAAAGCATAGCAACCTTTAAGAATTGGGCTCCTCAAGGGGTGTTTAGATTGTTAATGAGGAATGCAAGAGCATAATGAGGAGTTGCTCTAAAGATTGACGCCAAGAATTACCAAGTTGACTTGAATGCTAAGATTTTAAGACAAAAAAAGATATTTGTATTAAAAGAGAGAATGCAAGTATAACTTCTTTTTTTCTTTAAGAATTATGAGAGAAAGGGGAATAGAAACGGAATGTCACGACTTGGAGTGAGGAGAAGAGCTCTTAAGCCTTTATGGTTTACCCATTAGGTCTTAACGTTTTAAGACCTACCATGCCTCTTACACACCA
Organism: Lactuca serriola; assembly: GCF_051521515.1. NCBI lineage: Eukaryota > Viridiplantae > Streptophyta > Magnoliopsida > Asterales > Asteraceae > Lactuca > Lactuca serriola. The sequence goes on from NC_136416.1 coordinate 150,604,967, forward strand.
TACTTAATCACTTTGGCAAGACATGTGCATGTGTCCTTAACTAAAATAGTCAAAACCCCATTCTTTGTCCCCTCTTGGTCAATCCACGACAAAAGGAGAAAAAGACAAATATTTTGAAATAAAAAACTTTCAAGTTTTTATAAGATATAAACTTTTAATCTTTTAGTTAAAAAGAAAAGTTTTTCTAGTCCAAAAAGGTGTACATGAATCTACATATCATTCCTTATGATATATTACAATACTTAACACTGAAAATCAATATTTCGCTAGAATAAATAATTTACAATTGATTATAAGAGTTATAAACATTTATCAAGAACCAAATTCTTATAAATAATCTATTTGTGTTAACTTATTATTAGTCTGATCCTTTAAGATCATATGTTATTAATAATATCTTATTAAAATGAATTTTGAGTATATAGATATTTCAATTCTAATATCGTGCTACCGAATGGTCCAAAACCGCTAAAAACTGTTGGAATTCCTAAGTCAAGTATGAATCTAGGATCCAATTTATTGGGGTGTAAGCAAGTTGGTTTAAGTTTTTTAATCTTATTCTCATTCTTATTCTATGAGTTTGGTAGTGTGTGTGTATATATATATATATATACACACACACACACACACACACACACACACATAGATAACGATTCATGTTAATGTATGCTGAAACCAATTGAGTTTTGAGTTATTTTCTCACTTAATCAAAGAGTTAGTTTAATTAATTGTTTGAGTTCTACACTTGAAAAACCATCTTAATTGCCATACCATATGTTTATCCATTTATAGTGTAGCTATTTGTAGAAATACATATATATACCATTCTAAAATTTAGAGTTATACTAGTATTGTAGCGCCCGATTTCTAGTACGTACTTTCAATATGAATTTTTGCACATTTACTCCAGGAGTCGGGGGGTTGGAGGCCCAAACTCGTCGAGTAGAGGTGTAACTTGGAAGCGGGTGGAAAGACCTACTCGCCGAGTCAAATGCCCTGACTCGACGAGTAGCCCTGTTTGAAGGAAACCCTAATTTTAAAGGTTTGCACCTTATTTAAACACCTTAACGGGCTTCCTTTACATCCTCCAGCACCCTTAGACCTTCCTCACGAAACCCTAATCGATTTTTGAGTGACTTTGAGCTCTTTGTGCCATTTTGTGTGTGTTTGAAGCTTGAGAAGAAGGAGAAGGCTTGGGAGATCAGGAGAAGGCAAGTAGATCCAGAAGTTTTGGCACATTTCCTGCTTATTTAAGGTAAAAAGCTTCAAACTTGACCATTTATCTCTTAGATCTCTAGTTAGGGAAAGTTCCTACCTTTTCTAAGCTTTAGTAGAGCCATTTTTGGGATTTTGTGGTTCTAGGGGGGTTTGACTTCAGATCTGGAACCATTGAGGATTCCCATGGCATAAAGGTGCAAACTTTATGGCCATGGGAGTCCCATGCATCATAAAACCTCTTTTTAGGACCATTTGAGCCAAATACCCCATGCATGAATGTCAAGTTTGTAACTTTACGTGTAATATGGACCCTAGGAGGTCAAATCTTTGTTTTGGATGCATTAAGACCAACTGAAATCGACTGAATAGTTTTGGACATGGAGGGACTCGACGAGTTGCTCATAAAACTCGGCAAGTCGGGTCGCAGTTTCCCCAAAACCTCTTCTGTTAATGAACAATGTGTTGAGTTGGAAGAACACTTAGCCAGTTGGGTTCATTGTGGACCTAAAGATGATGGGACTCGACGAGTTCAAGAGCAAAACTCGACGAGTTTAAGACTAAGCCCCAACTACATGAAGAAGAACTCGACGAGTTCATGGAGAACTCGGCGAATCCAGGACTAGATGTGCCATCTTGCATGATGCAAGACTCAATGAGTTCAAGGATGAACTCGACGAGTCAGTTATAGAAGGTCCCGACTTTGTTTGAAGGAGAACTCGATGAGCTCTTGAAAGACTCGACAAGTAGGGTTGAAGTTTTTAACATTTTAAGGATTATGGAACTCGACAAGTTGTTGGGTCAACTCGGCGAGTTGAGTCAACCAGATGTTGACATTGACCCAGAGTTGACTTTGACCAAGGTGTTGACCTTGAATTTGACTTTGACCTGAGTTGACCCTCAAAAGGGGTTAAGAGTATGTAATGGTATTTAAGGAAGATTATTATGTGTAGGAACTGAGAGGAGTTGATCTCGACAGCGAGGACAGTTCAGTTACTGCATGACGTTAAGGTGAGTTACCTTCCAGTAGAAGTGGGTCTAAGGCACCAAGGCTGGCCCACTAGTAAGAGTTATAGTAGAGATAACTGTCTTCATGATAATTATCTGGTATGTTGTTCTCCTCATGATTATGTGCTAGCATGATATGTAGTTATGTGATAGTAGATAGTAGGGGGAATAGTCCCCGTGTTACGGTCGTAAGGACCAAAGGGTAGGTCAGGCTCCCTAAATATGTCTGACAGTATATTTATGATATGTTGTTATGTGATAGTGGTAGTAGGAGGGGGATAGTCCCCATGTTACGGTCCTAAGGACCGAAGGGTAGGTCAGGCAACCCAGATATGCTTGATAGTATGTTTTTGCTATGTTATTATGTTGTAGTAGTAGGGGGTGACATAGTCTCAGTAGTCGGTTGAGATAAACCGGAGGGTAGGTCGACGCCCCGGAATTGCCAGTCAGGATAGGTCGGGCACCCTAGAATGGCTTGACGGGGTAGGTCGAGCACCCCAGATATGCTTGACACGGGTAGGTCGGGCACCCCAGAATTGCCTTAGTTTGTGTTCGGTATAGTATGTGGTATGATGAAGAACTCACTAAGCTTTGTGCTTATAGTTTTCAGTTTTGTTTTCAGGTACCTCTTCTTCGAATGGGAAGGAGCCGACACGGTAACAACGCATTACACACACAGGATTTCCGCTTTATGAGATTCTTGGGATTGTACTCTGACATTATTATTATTTAATGATATGGTTTTGAGGCACATGACTGTGGTTCTATGAAATGATATGAATCCGTGATGTTTTTCAGTAAACTGTTTTATAAGTTACTTAATTAAAAAAAAACAAAATTTTTTGGTCTTAAACTTTGGGAAGTTACAAGTATGATCAAAGTTTAAACTAATCTAGGTAAACAATTGTTGTTTTTTACATAAAACTTGAAGTTACAATTACCGTAGAAAGAATTCATGATGTAAAAAAAATATTGCGGAAATTGAATTTCATGATATAAAAAATATTGCGGAGATTGAATTACAAAAATCCAATTTTGATTTCATGGATTCATTGAGCATCACCATATGGTATAATTCCCACATAAGTTAGTAAAGGACAATCAAATGGGAGTGGATTATAGAAGTTCCCTCGGAAAAGTTATCTTTGGAACTGAATAGATAGTACTAATCGGTGCAAAGTTAAAAACCACTCTTGTTATTATTGTTGCTCGATCATATCAATGATCACGAGTGAACATGAATACAGCTGTGAACAATACTCTTTATTATGATGTTGCACATTTTACGGGAATCAAAGAAGGAGGAACATGCATTAAGCCATGAAAATAAAACAAACATGAAAATAACATTCTGCCAGAATACCAACTTCAACTAGTCGGCAATGCTAAGATGGTTCCACCCGCCTGTAATACTGTCAATATAAGCACCAGCTCGTTTATCGATACCAGGCTGAGCCACCCAACGAGCTCCATCTTGATCACTTGAAAAAACTTTGTAAGCTTTTACATAATCATCCCATTCAACTTCTTCATTTCCTTTAGCCTTCTTACCTTTGAAAATGTTGAGGATGGTGAACGAAGGTTTCTTATGCCAGCTGTTCCTTCCCATAGGGTTGCCTGCACTTATCTGTTCTATGTATTCGTTCGTGATGTTGGTACTTATACACCGTAGGTTTACACTTTTAGTTATTTGGTTTGTGGAAAGGAAATAATGTAATGAATCAATTTTATAATAGCTGAGAACGTACCACTTGTTGTACCACTAAGCTAAAAGCTATCGATCAAAGTACAACCTTTAGTTGATAATGATCAATTATTTTAATTGCATGTAGGGTTCTTAAATGCCTCTGCCAATGTTACATGTGTCTTATGTTTGTGTGTGATTGTGTATTTAAGTAATTTATTTTCACAACATAAGGTGAATCATTAAACTTTGGTTCCTTAAATGTGTCTCCGCTAATTTTTCATAAGGTGAATCCTTAAACTCTTGGTGTTTGTAATTTTGTATTAGCGTGATATAAAATCAAGTTGATTTTTACTTTCTCAATTTATGGCCAAATATTGGTCGGAACAATTATCTTGTAGACAGTTAGGCATCATAGTATGCCTCAACATTGAATAAGTAGCTATATATATTTGAATATGGTTTTCCTACCAAAATGGTGGTTTTTAGAATCTTGACTACGTACAAACGGGACATGATCATTTGTCTTAAATATGTGGCACAATATAACAAACGGGTCGTTCGCATATGCATACAACATTTGTACCCGATTACCCCTTAATCATGCCCCTATAGTCAATTATTCCGATATACCTTTCGAGAAAGGTGGATTGGTTCGTGGTTTTGTTTAAAGTGGAAACAAAGACCAATTGTGGGTTCTCTTAGCCATCTACTGTGAAGGCTATAATTAAAATATAAATCGTAGATATATGAATACCTTGCAATATATAAAGTCGAGCATAACATCATTATAAAGTCGAGCATAACATCATTACTATTTTGCCTTGGAAAAAATAATTTTATACATACATTAATTAATTCTGTACCTAACCGCGGAAAGAATTGGTAGTTCAAATTTTTACCATTTAAATACACATTAATAATTAATTGTCTTTGAAAATCTTTATTTGGTATGAAAGGAAGATAGATATACAAATTATGTATATAATTTACATATGTGGGTGGAACAATCAAAAGGTGTAAAATCAAAAGGTGTAAGAATAACTAAGCTCTTTGAAGGGTAGGTTTAAATTATAATAAATAAATAAAGCTGAGATCTCTCTCCTTCACACTGCCTGCTAGCTGTCTAACTTTTAACATGCAATGAGAACCCTCGCTAAAAAGAGCTATCACTAACAAATTATTTGATTTCGTTCTGGAGTTCACTTTATTCTTGAACTAGAAAACGTGAGACAGAAGACAAATGACTACGGAAATTTTGTTCGTAATACCCTAGTAAGTATTACTATATATGTCTTTAACAGCGAATCTGAATAATAGATCAATTAAATAGGTTTTTAATAATAACGTCTAGACTTTCATGAAAAACAATTAAAAATCACTTGGTTACCCATAAACATGAAAGATACACTTCAATTCTTATGTACAAGGCCAACCACGTTGTATAAACTCAAATTCAGATTAGCTGAACCAGTAGGATTCAACAAAAATAGGAGTGCTCGACAAAAATAAGAGTCTAATACCTTGTATCTGTTGTTCATGACCACATAGCGTTATTGTTATTGTTATTGTTATTATTATTATTATTGTTATTATTATTATTATTTGGACTTAACAGCTTCAAAATTTATTAGAAGCTAACAAGAAACTAGCACAAAAGGAATAAAGAACAATTACATGATGGGATTACTAACCCACTCCAGTATGTTTCCTTAGTTATTTTGTTCTCTCCTCCTATATTTATATTTTCTTTCTCTATAACCCAAATTATGATTGAAATACACCTTTCGAGTGATCAAGTTTAATATGGTATGATAGAGGTTTCAAATCAAAACTCGAAGGAAGCAATCATGCCTGGCGAAAAAAACAAAGACGATGAATGGAGTAGTGGTGGTACCTCTGATCACAACTCACCTTATTACCTCCATGCCTTTGATTATCCAATGCAGATGCATGTTAATGATGTGCTTACAGATGCAAACTACCTCGATTGGTCATAAGAAACATTGAATTTCCTATTTGCCAAGAAAAAGTTTCCGGCATTGATGGGTCAATCAAGAAACCTGCACCTAATCCGAAAGATTAAATGGGTTGGATGAGGTGTGATACCATGATCAAAGGATGGTTGAACACTGCCATGGAAAAGGAAATAAGAACGAGCGCAAAGTATGCAACGATGACTCAAGACATCTGGGAAGATTTAAAAGAACGATTTGGAAAAGGGAATGCCTCTAGAGCGTATAAACTAAAGCAATCACATAGCACCATCAAACAAGTAGGGTTATTTGTCTCGGCCTATTACAGAAAATTGCGTGGGCTATGGGACAAAATCCAATCTGTTTTCCCAACACCCATGTGTGACTATAAATGTTGTAGTTGTGGGATCGGTAAGAGGCTCGCGAAAAAATCTATGAGTTTTGTTGGGATTAGATGTTGAGTTTGCAATCATTAAGACTCAACTCCTTGCTATGCAGCTGCCACTAAGTCTAGGGATTGCTTACTGTATGATGGCAGATGATGAACAAAAAGGGTTATGTCTAAAGACAAGAGAACGACAACCGAAGCTACTGCATTCCTAGATTTTGTTCCAACGAAAAGGGACTAGAAATAACCAAACAAGTTCAAGCAAAAAGATGGGAAACACAATATTGGTGATCTAGTAGAACATTATAATTTTTGTGGTAAAGATGGACACAATAGAGAAGGTTGTTTCAAGAGAATTGGATATCCAGAGTGGTGGCCCGGAAAAAGGAAACAATCTAGACCGAGAGCTACATATGTTGAAGGATAAACTAGTCTCATTACATGGATAAGTGAAGAATAGTACCAACAATTTGCAAAGTTCATTGAAGGCAAGACAGGAGCAGCAAAAGAGGTTAGATAACTTGTTGCAAACATTGCATGTAACCTTGGTGAAGAGGGTAAGTGGGTAATCAACTCAGGTGCCACTAATCACATCACATATGATGATGTCTTTCTTAAAATAAAACTAAAGGATCTCACGAGGCACCGATTATTATACCAAATGGTTTCACCATACCCGTTAAGGGCCATGGGGATTCCGCCTTCCCCAATGGGATGACAATCAAAGAGGTCCTCCACATCCCAGACCTCACATGCAACTTGTTATCAGTAAGTAAATTATCTAATGATTTAGAATCTGTTGTAACATTTTTTTCTAAAATTTTATGTCATACAGAGCATGTATCCGAAGGAATTGATTGGAGCGGGTGATTGCATAAAAGGTCAGTATAGGACGGGGATGATGACAAAAGAGAGACAAGTGATGATGGTAACTCCTAGTACATGACATAAGCGACTCGGTCACATGTTTATCTCTAAACTCAATGACGTTGGTCTTGTTAAATATATTTCCTTGAAGGGTTTTTGTGATTCTTGTAATAAAGAAAATTTGCTAGACTTCCATTTCCAGGTAGTAAAACAATAACATTTGTTTGTTTTAATCTCATTCATTGTGATGTATGGGGTAAATACCAAACACTCTCTTTTACACAAGCAATTGAAAAAAGGTAGTAAAAAAACTCATAAATAATTCTCTATTATTTAATCACCAAAAGTCAATTACATTTATTTTGTTACAACTTTCAAAATAACTATCTAACTACTAAAACTAATATCATTTTTCAGACCAATGCTCCTGGCATGCTGAATGTGTTTAGCACTACTTAGATCCTTTGTGAGTGGATCAACTAAATTTTCTTCAGATGATACCCCCTTCACTATGAGGTGACCTTCTTCTACCCTATGTATGATGAAATGGTATTTTCTGTCGGTATGTCATGATCTGCCATGATGTCTCGGTTCCTTTGTCAAGGCAACCGCTCCTTCATTATCACATAAAACTTCCATTGGCTCCTTGATGGTTGACACAACTCCAAGATCTTCGATGAAGTTATTCAACCAAATTGCTTCCTTTGATGCTTCGCTCGATGCAATGTACTTTGATTCACAGGTAGAATCAGTCACTGTCTCTTTCTTGAAACTTTTGCAAGTAAATGCTCGTCCATATAAGGTAAAAACCCAGCCAAATTGAGAACAAAAGTTGTCTCTGTCTGTTTGAGAGTTGGCCCCACTATACCTAAATTGAGAACAAAAGTCCTAGTACTAGTACCGGTATCGGCGGTACCGATTCCCGAATTTCATGTATTTGGAGTACCAAGTACCTTCCCGTATTGTTAGATTCGGTACCGGTTCCAGTACGGTACCGGTATTGGATCGACACTTGGGACAAACTGGTCATCCCTGTACTCTCAATGTATCACTGCCACAAAGTACTAGGACCCAGTCCTTAGTCCTTCACATATACTTGAGAATATTCTTAACTACTATCCAATGAGATTTAACTGGATTTCTTTGATAACGACTGACCATGGTCAAAGCGAAGGACACATCCGGGCGAGTACATGTCGTAGCATACATGATAGATCCAACCGAAGAAGCGTGTGGAACTCTACATTTATGCTATATCTGAATCGGTACTCGGAATCTGAGTCTTACTCATTTTGGTATTACTCTGGATGGGCAGTTCTCTTTTCTTAGAATTTTCCACACTAAAATGTTTTAGAACCTTTTCCAAGTATGTATTTTGACTAAGTCTAATTATTCTTTTACTCCCGTGTCTTAAAATTCTTATCCCCAGAATATAAGCAGCCTCTCCTAGATCCTTAATAGCGAAACGCTTTCCAAGCCAAGACTTAACCTCTTGCAAGGATGGAATGTCATTTCCTATAATAAGTATGTCATCAACATACAATACTAGGATGGTTACTATACTCCCACTAGATTTGACATATACACATGACTCATCTTCACTTTTAGAGAAGCCAAACTCTTTGACCTTCTCGTCGAAACAAATATTTCATCAGCGGGAAGCTTTTTTCAACGCATAGATTGTTTTCTCAATCTTGCACACTCTATTGGGAAACTTTGCATCAACAAAACCGTCTAGCTGACTCATGTAAACATCCTTAGCCAACTTCCCGTTAAGGAAAGCGGTTTTGACATCCACTGGAATAGTACTTCCAACCCTTGAGTATAGTACTCAAGAAAAGTAAGGACATTTGCAAGAATGTATAGTGACTGAAGGGAAGTAAGAGACTAAAACTTAAAGAAGTAAACTTTATCATGGATACCTACCCCATTCTACTATCCGTAGGATCAAGGACGAACTTGCTCTTCCCAAATTTTTGGTTTATCATCTTATGATTCACATAGTTTATACAATATTTCATAAGATGTTTCTAAATTATTAAATATAAAATGGTTTAACCAATTTTTTATTGAAAAAAATAATGAAATCTATGAAACTAGTATAGTAATAATAGTTCAAAACTTATTCAAATATTTTGATAAAATATTATTATGGATTTATCTTCTTGGGCATGTAAATAAGAATGGCATTACCATATATCTAGTTAGATATCATTTTAGATTTCATTTGACTACATGTATTATGACAAATGTAAGTCTTGTTTGTTAATATAGATGGCAAAGGCATTATATGATTGTGTGAATATCTGTTGGAATTAGTTTAACTAATGGAAAATTCTGATTAATCATAATATGTAACAACCCGATATTTCAAGTCAATGTAATAGTCTATATCAACCTTTGTAACTAGTTTTTAAAGTAATATAAAAAAAATATGAGAAAAATATGTCCAATTACTTATTTATAAAGACGTATAAATTAGATAAAAATGATCATCAAAAATAAAATGTTAGATAAAGTCGATATCTGTGAAGAAAATTGCAGTGGTCGTGACAAGGTTTCTGAAAATATAAAGAACTCTGAAATTCGAGTTATAACGAAGAAGTTATGACCTATCGAAGTTTCGCAACAGAACCGACACAACGTTGTGTGACGTAAAAAAAGTAAAATTACGATAAAATACATTTTAGCCTTAACAATCAAAATAAAAGTTGTAGCATACGAAAAACATGGAGCATGCATAAAAAGAACATCAAAATCTGACTTCGTTTGAGAAAGTCATGATTTTTCTAAGTTTCGGCTTAGCAGTATATAGTCCAAAATTCGAATTAAAGATCGAGCGATCTTTATCCGACACAACCTAAACGAGAATCGAAGATCTCGTCATTTGTAGTTCAACGGTTAAAAGACAAACGAAAACGAACATCAGATAAAGAAGTTATAAATTTTTAACCGACTTTCCAGGTCCAGGCCTGTAAAAAAAATATAATATTAAAAATAAATTCAAAATTAGCCGACAGAATCTGAACGAAAATCGTAGAGTACGGTCTCACCTACGCGTGGATATATAGAATGTCAAAAATGGAGCTCGTATGCGAAAGTTACGAATTTTTGAGGTTTCATAAATAAATTCTCGAAGGAGTACACCCCACGTACAAAGGAGTACGCCCAGCGTACTCGGTCCAGCCTCGATGCGTGTTAGTAGCCTTGACACGTCCGAAGCTCGGAACCCGATCAGAGGCCACGTAGCCACTATGCCTAGCGTACAAAAAGATTAATCTTATCGTACTCGGACTAGCCTCGACGTGTATCAGTAGCCTTAACACGTCCGAAGCTCCGAACCCGATCAGAGACCACGTATCTACGCCCAACGTAATGCGAGACCTCAGCCTCCTATAAATAGCATGCGAGGTCTCCGGGTTTGGTTTACAAATTTCATTTCTCCTTTCACTTAAAGCACCCTTTCAAGCTACTTTTAGCCCCTGAAGCCTAAGGAAACCCCTTAACACCCGAAGAAAGCCCGGAGCCCCGAAGTCCTCGAGAAAACAATCTTTTTCAGTCGAAAATCTACCCGTGTAAAGCCCGGTTTTTCATCAGAAACTCATAGTTTCGTCAAGAAAAATCATTTCTAGAATCGAAGCGCTGCCCAAATCACCACTTATCATTTGAGTTCATAACCCTACACTTTTTATAGCTTTTTCCATGTTTTAAAGGGGGGGATACAAGTAAAATACTAGGAAACTTGTGTTAAATTACAAACCATTGTTTATGTTTTCTTACAGTTTATATAACTATCACATGAAAATATATGCATACAGAACATCTTATGATACAACAGTTATCAGTTCAAATGAAACATATATTGTAAACTATAATAGATATAGTTTTTACATTTTCATTATTTTACCCCTTTCAGGGAAAACAAACAAATATATAAAAATATGATTATTTTTATATTATAAACATGATGAATTGGGTAACAGTTTCGTGCATGAATATTCTCAATAACAAAACACATATCTTGTTGGAAATTTGTGAGTCATTCGTCTTCATTATACCTAGTCAAGGTATACATGGAATAACCACAGTCTCCTCCTGGAGAGCGTTATACTTGTTTATAGATCTATACAGGATTAATGACCCCGCACCCTGGCTGTTAGCTACAGCCCGACCAGCAGGTTATGGGTGACAAATTTCAAACATAACGAAGCTTGAAGAAAGTCGCGACAGGCAATCATTTGTTAGCACGGTTATGAAAACTCACATGATAACGGCAATATGTTATTTTTACGTGAAATTAATATTTTATTTATTTTACGTAATTACTCAGCGCATCAAATGGTTTTATCTTCGAATATAACTAAATGTTACGAAATTAAGTATGACATTTATGCTTATACTTTTCAGTATTGGAATATACAAACAAGTTTACAAATCAACTGTAAGGAAAATATAGGATTTTGAGGGATAGATACGATTACTTACAAACAAACAGCTTACAACTCAGTTTTATAGAAAATATCGAATTTTCTAGAGACTAACATGATTTCATCTCATTGAATGGAATATATTTTCATATAAATTTTTATGAACTCATCAACTTAATTGTTGACACTTTTTCTCAAATAACTTGTATTCTCAGGAAACCGGTAAAACATGTACAACCACGAGCTTTTGAGAAGATGGTGTATTATAGACTCATGTCTTTTAACTTTTTTTTTATACATTTTGGTGTCAATATACAATGTTTTGAACACATATGTAAAAACTTATGCTTTATCAATGCATGGTTGTTGTTGTACTTTGATTACTATTATGCAATTGTTGTGATACTATACATGATGTCCTCCGCCCCTGAATGTTTCCACCGTTCAGGTTTAGGGGTGTGGCAGATTGGTATCAGAGCATTGTTTATAGTGAACTAAGTATATCAAACCATAAAAGATATACAACTATAAATACAATGGGGCTAAAGCACTCTGACCAACAGTTATACATTTAAAATATAACAATATTTTTATAAAAGTATATATACATGATTACATGCTAGGACAAGTATCACAAAAAGAACAAAACATAAGTATTTAGATGTTGACCACTACAGTCAAGCCTAGACAGTTAGGTAATCATATCTGGAATAAATATAGCCTGATCAACTATATTTATTTGAGATATGACCAACATGTGTTTGGGAATTGATCGTGGTGTTGCAACAAGTCTAAAACTTACCAATAAACCATACAAAGAACCTTTAGCATTTAAAACACTATAGGAGTATTTTGTAAAATTATAAAACAACATATTTACATTCTTTCTATTCTCGTATAGACATTATGGCAGGATATCCCCCACATGTGTTTGGGGATTGATCGTGGTGTTGCAACAAGTCTAAAACTTACCAATAAACCATAAAAAGAACCTTTATCATTTAAAACACTATAGGAGTATTTTGTAAAATTATAAAACAACATATTTACATTCTTTCTATTCTCGTATAGACATTATGGCAGGATATCCCCCGCATGGAGATCCCTACTTCCCTGATCAAGGGAATAATGGTTGGGTTAAAGACGATCCTGAAGAGGATCCCGAAGAGGATTCAGAAGGTACAGACTTAGATCCAGAAGTATACAACCCACCGCCAGTTGATCAAAACCACGCAGCCAGATAGGATTTCCAAGGTCCGATAATAGCATGGGGCGAAGAACTACATAGATGGAGCCAGCAGCAAGGACAACACCCTCCTTTCGGTATGAACAGGGGCTTCTGCAACATCAGCAATGAAGGTTCAGCTGACACAACCCTCCCTATTATAGTACGCCACATTTCTTGCCAGGTTGACCAATCGCGAATATCGATCAACCGAATTGTGGAAGTTAACGCTTCCTCACAAGATAACGCCATTAATCTTCGCCGTCTGGATGGAGATCATGATCACACTAGACATCACATTGAGATTCTTCATGAAGAGATGATTGTTGCTCAAGCCGAAATTAGAGCACTCAGGGAGCATCAAACTACACTAGAGAGGCGTTTGATGGAAAGAGAGCGCCATGTTATAGAATCTATTACACCCCCAAACCAGAATGGCAGAATCGTTCGAGGGCGGATAACAGTTGAGTAAATAGTAAAGAAAGCAAACACAACCACCATAAATATAATTTAAAAAGTTACATTGAAAAAGTGTCAACAATTAAGTTGGTGAGTTCATAAGAGTTTTTGTCTAAGAATTGTAAGGCTTTTTGTATAAAGTAATTGAGTTTGTTTCTAGAAAATCCAATATTTTCCATGAATGAATGGTAGTTTTAAAAGTTCCAAAAACTGGAATGCATAAGTATTTTCCATACCTAATATAGTGTAAGTAGATTTATATATGTATATAATACCCTAAGGTGTTTGATAGCCCCGTAAACAAAAATGTTTTAATACTTCATGTGAGTTTTATAACCGTAGTATTGACCCAGACTACCTGTAACAACGTTCTTCAGGCGTTGGAGTGTTATGACGTTTGTCACCCCAGACCTACCGGTCTAACTGTAGCTAACAGTTTAGGTGCAGGATTGTCAATCCCGTATAGATCTATACACAAGTATCACGCTCTCCCTACAAGAGTTTATGGTTTATAACACAAGACTTGAAACACGTAATCAAAAGTACGTGAAGTCAAATGTCTCACAAAAGTTAGTATCAAATAGATTTACGTATGGAAAATCCATTTTTCTTGTAAATGTAAGTATTTCCTCTTTATAGTGTTTATAGTATGTAAAATATCATGAATATCTCATAAAATATACCTATTATAGTTTTTCAAAAAGTGTGTTTCATTTGAATGATAAAACTTGGTGTATTACCAACTTTGCATGTAAAGTATAACATTTGTAATAACGTTATTTTACTTATTTAACATTTATACACAAAATGTAGATAAAGCATTAGAAACTGTATGTAACGATTTGCATTTTAGCATAAGTTTTTCTTGAGTTTCACTTGTATTTTCCCCCTAAAATATAGTAAAGACGTGAAACTATAGGGGTATGAACTCACCTGGTAAGTGTGATGATTTGAAGAAAACAAGACTTTTCTCGGGCAGCACTTCGACAAGAATGTGGAAACTTCTCGGGAGTCTCGGAGCTTTAGCCTTCGTCGGAGCTTGGATACGTAACCGGGGTGTCGGGGTAGTTTCGAGGGGCTTGAAAGTGAGAAAATATGGGAGAGAAGTTGTAAATTGACAAATAAGTTCGGAACCCTCGCATGCTTATTTATAGGGTGGGAACCGACCTCGTACGTTGGGCGTATCTGTATATGCGATGTGTACATCATGCATGACGTCTTCGTCGGATACCGGACTTCCGATGGGACGGGCTAGAAGGCAACAGGGGAGAAATGGTTGATTCGAGACCCTGCATTGTGTACGCTGGGCGTACCCTCGTACGCCGGGGCGTACCCCCCCTCGGTTTCTGTGCCCCAGTCTTCTAAAATCCATAACGTTTGCATACGAGCTCCGTTTTTGACGTTCTTTATATCCACGCGTAGGTGAGAACATACTCTATAACTTTCATTTAGACTTTGTCGGCAAATTTTGAATTTATTTTGAATTATATATTTTTAATAGGTCGGGACGTGAAAAGACGTTAAAAATTCATAACTTCTTCATCCAACGTCCGTTTTCGTTTGTCTTTTTACGGTTGTGCTACTATTGTCGAGATCTTAAATTCTCGTTTAGGTTGTGTCGGCTAAAAGTCGCTCGATATCTATTTCAAGTTTTTAGTTGTCTACTGCTATATTCGAAACTTAGAAAAATCATAACTTACTCATAAGAAGTCAAATTTGGACGTTCTTTTTATGTACGTTTACGGTTTAATGATATCTACGACTTTCATTTTGATACCTAAGGCTAAAACGTATTTTATTGAAATTTTGTGTTTTACTCTTAACAATGTTTTACTGGTTTTGTTGCGGAATCTTCGATTGGTCATAACTTCTTCGTTATAACTCGGATTTTTGTGTTCTTTACATTTCTGAAAACCTTGTTACGATATCTATTACTTTATGCAACCCAATTGAGACTTTTATACATATTATTTTTTACTCTATTTTTATTATATCAAAAGTAGATTATAATCCTTGACTCTTATGTCATTACATTGATTTGACGTATCGGGTTGTCATAGAATCCATTGCCAAGAACTGTACTCGCCGCAAGTAGTGTTTACACTACTTATATTTTGATATAAACTAGGATCTCGGATATGTATACTACTTTTAACTATATGTAAAACTCCACCCTACGATTAAGTGAATACATTACTCGTAGGTTGTAATGTCATCAAAATTTCCCTTATATTTATGTAATATAGACCTATATCCAGGTCAAATTTTTCCAACTATATATATACAAAACAATATATCAATGAAAATGACAAGCATTTTACTTCATTGGGAGTTACTATAATTTTCACAAACATTTTGTTTCTCAAATTTTGGCAGCAGACCCATTATGTTCAACAATTTGTTTAACCTTAATTACGTACAATTTGTATAGACCAAGTGAAATAAAAAGGACATGGTATAGAACACTATACAAATTAATTATGAGTGTTGCTATACACAGAATTGGAGATTGTTTTATATCAGTTGGGATATAATGCATTTAAAATTAAGATGTATCTCGTTCAATATCACCTTACTCATAATTTCCATATAAAACTTATCATCATTTCCTCATTAAATCTTGTAGAAAAAGAAATGTTGCCAAGAAAGAATCCCAAAGATTTCAACAATACTCCACCAGCTCCACCACCTCCACAATATGATTCCGCTATGTTCTAAGTTGCAGTAATTGCAGCCGTAGTAGCTGTAATAACTCAAATAAATGAAAGTGGTGCCAATGGAGCAGGAAATGGTGCTAATCACTCGCACCATGGAGAAAGCCATGGACAACCTAAGGAGTGTTCATACAAAGACTTTACCAACGGGAAACCTAAAGCCTTCAAAGGAAGTGGATGAGTAATCGCACTGATGCAATGGTTTGAAAAGACTGAATCAGTCTTTGAAATATGTGCGTGCCCAAAAACAAGTAAAGTTAAATATGCAGCATGCACCTTTTCTAACAGTGCCCTTACTTGGTGGAAGAGCCCTGTCAAAGCTATAAATTTCCCAGTGGCAAATTCCATAAGCTAGGAAGACCTGAAGGACTTGATGTTAGAAGAATATTGCCCAAGGGGTGAAGTGGAAAAATTGGAACATGAGTTGTGGACCCTCAAAATGAATGGATCTGAACTCACTACCTACACGGCCAGATTCTATGATCTCTTTGTACTATGTCCCGAATGATAACCCCAGAATCGAAAAAGGTGGAAAGATACCTGTAGGTATTGTCACCCCAGATCCAAGCCTATTACTTTCGACAGTGCAAAATGTTTGGCGCAACAACTCATTGACTATGGAGTCTGTCAGGGGATGATAACAACCACTCCTGAATAACCAAAGGAAAGTGATAATCGAAGAAGAACTTGGAACAAAAGAAAGAACAAAACAACAGAGGAAAAATCCCAAAGAAAACAAGTGGTGGTAGCTCACGCCATCACTGTCCCAGCAGCCCCAACACCCGCTATGCAATATGCTAGGAGTCTTCCGAAATGCAATAAGTGTAACTACCACCATGTCGGCGTGTGTGGGGAAATGTATTGCACGAAGTGCAACAAGAAAGGACACAGTGTCTGCTTTTGCAAAGAACCAACTTAATAAACTTCCCCAAACACGGATACAGGAGCGAGCCGCACTTGCTACGGATGCGGAGAAACAGGTCATATTAAGAACGATTTCCCGAAAAAAAGGAATGCATGCGGAGTAGGAAGGGTGTTGACGATGGGACATGAGGAGGCAGTGGCAGACCCAACCGTGGTTATGGGTACGTTTCTCCTCAATGAATCTTATGCATGGATATTGTTTGATAGTAGAGCAGAGAGGAGTTTTGTGAATCACCAATTTAAACATTTACTCAATCAAACACCAAAATCATTAAATGAAATATTCACCTTTGAGATGGCAAATGGAAAGACGAAAAACACTAACGACATATACGTAGACTATGTTCTTTTCAAATCAACCTCATGCTAGTCTCAATAAAAAGTTTCGATGTCATCATTGGCATGGATTGGCTACGATATTCTGTGCTACAAAAAGGTCATTTGCCCAAATCTGCCAAATGGCGAAACCCTCATTATCTATGGCGATAAACCCAGTACGAATCTTCGCATCATTTCTTGCATTAAAGCTCAGAAATACTTACGCAAAGAATATCAAGTATTCTTGGCTTATGTAGTGAATGAAAAGCAAGAAGTGAAAGACCTCAAGAGCATTCCTGAAGTCTGTAATTTTCATGACGTATTTCCTAAGGATCTTCCAGGAGTACCTCCTATGCGACAGTTCAAATTTAGAATCGATCTTATTCCTGGAGCTACCCCAGTAGCCAAATCCCTGTATCGCCTAGCACCAACTGAGATACAAGAATTATCTAGCCAACTAAACGAACTACTCAGTAGGGGATTCATCCGACCGAGCTTCTCACCTTGGGGAGCACCGGTCCTGTTTATAAAGAAGAAGGATGGATCGTTCGGAATTCGCATCGACTATCGCGAACTAAACAAGTTCACCATTAAGAACCGATACCTGCTACCACGAATAGACGATTTGTTAGATCATCTCCGATGAGCAAACTACTTTTCAAAGATCGACCTAAGATCCGGATATCACCAATTACGAGATCCAGGAAAGCGATGTTCCCAAAACGACATTTCGAACGTGTTATGGTCACTATGAATTTGTAGTGATGCCCTTCGGACTAACCAATGCACCCGCAGTGTTCATGGACTTAATGAATAGGGTATGCCATCCTTTCCTAGACAAATTCGTGATTGTGTTCATAGACGATATACTCATCTACTCACGAGGCAAGGGGAGCATAGTCAACACCTTCGAAAAGTATTGGAAACATTGTGAGCAGAAAAGCTTTATGTGAAGTTATCAAAATGAGAATTTTGGATTCAGAAAGTAGATTTCTTAGGTCACGTGGTCAGTGAAGAAGAAATACATGTGGACCCCTCCAAAATTAAAGCAATCAAGAACTGGTCAGCACCAAAAACACCCACGAAAATCCGTCAATTCTTAGGCCTTCCTAGCTATTACCGCAGAATCATAAAGAACTTTTCAAGTACCACTAAACCACTTACTACCCTAACTCAGAAGGGTGTAACTTTCAACTAGGGAGAGAAACAAGAAGCTGCATTCCAATCTCTGAAACAAGTTCTGTGCAGCACGCCTATTATATCTCTACCTGAAGGGACAGAAGACTTCGTTGTATACTGTGATGCATCCAATCAAGGGCTGGGATGTGTACTTATGCAGTGAGGAAAAGTTATCGCCTATGCCTCACGACAACTAAAAACTCACGAGGTCAACTACACTATTCATGACCTTGAGTTGGGAGCAGTAGTGTTTGCTCTAAAGATCTTGAGACACTACCTCTACGACACAAAGTGCACCATCTTTACAGACCACAAAAGTCTTCAGAACATATTCATTTAGAAGGAGCTAAACATGAGATAACAAAGATGGTTTGAATTACTTAACGATTAAGAATGAGAAATTTGTTATCATCCTGGCAAATCCAATGTAGTAGCAGATGCCCTCAGTCGGAAAGAGTACTCGGACCGCCGAATAAAGTCTCTTACCATGACCATCCATTCCCACCTATCCACATAGACCAAGGAGGCTCAGCTGGAAGCCTTGAAACCGGAGAACATGACGGGTGAAGCCTTTTGGAGAATGGAAAAGAACTTGGAAATTAAGGGTGACGGAGTCTGTTATTTCATGAATCGAATCTGGACACCGAAGTTTGGTGGATTCAGAGAAGTTTTCATGAACGCAGCCCACAAGACTCGATACTCTGTTCATCCAGGTTCAGACAAGATGTATATGGACCTTAAGAAATTATATTGGTGGCCGAACATGAAAGCAAAAATTGCTACCTACGTGGGAAAGTGTCTGACTTGCGCCAAAGTAAAGGTAGAATACCAAAGCCCTCAAGTTTATTACAACAACCAGAAATACCTGAGTGGAAGTGGGAACGGATTACAATGGATTTCATAACCAAATTACCCAAGAGAATGGGTAGTCTTGATACAATCTGGGTAATCAACGACCTGTTAACCAAGTCCGCACACTTCCTGCCAATAAAAGAAATAGACAAGATGGAAAAACTGACTAGAACATACATCAGGGAAATAGTATAATTACATGGGGTACCAATATGTATTATCTCTGACAGAGATAGTCGATTTACCTCTCGATTCTGGCAGTCACTTCAAAAATCCCTAGGAACTAGGTTGGACATGAGTACAGCCTATCACCCATAAACAGACGGGCAGAGTGAGAGAACTATCCAACCACTAGAATACATGCTGAGAGCTTGTATGATCGACTTTGGTAAAGCATGGGATACCTATTTACTACTTGTCGAGTTCTTCTATAACAACATTTATCACACCAGCATCAAGGCTGCTCCATTTGAAGCTCTCTATAGCCGCAAGTGCAGATCACCTCTGTGCTGGGCGGAAGTGGGTGATACCCAGTTAGCTAAAGGACATGTTCCTGATGACACTCTCACTGGTCTCGAGATCATCAGGGAAACGGCCGAGAAAATTGTTTAAATTCGTGAACATCTGAAAGCCTCTCGAGATCGAACAAAGAGCTACGTATAAAAGAGACGAAAACTCGTGGAATTTCAGGTTGGCGATCGTGTTCTGTTAAAGGTCTCACCCTGGAAGAGCATGACACGCTTCAGAAAGCATGGAAAACTAAATCCAAGGTACATCGGACCATTTGAAATCCTCGCAAGGATTGGTCCTGAAGCTTATAAACTCGAGTTACCTCGAGAACTTAATAACATGCATCCTATCTTCCACGTATCTAATCTAAAGAACTGTCTATCTGATGAGACACTTGTGATTCCACTTGATGAAATTGAGGTGAACGCCAGCCTACATTTCATGGAGGAACCAGTGGAAATAATGGATAGGTAAGTCAAACAAACAAAACAAAGTCGTATACCAATAGTGAAGGTTCGATGGAATGCCAAGCGGGGACCTGAATTCACTTGGGAACGGGAAGATCAAATGAAACAAAAGTATCCACACCTTTTCCGTAGTCAATGAGTATCACTTTAGAAACAATTTCGGGACGAAATTCCCTCTAATGGGGAAATAATGTAACAACCCGATATTTCAAGTCAATGTGATAGTCTAGGTCAACCTTTGTAACTAGTTTTTAAAGTAATAAAGATAAATTATGTGAATAATATGTGCAATTACTTATTTATAAAGATGTATAAATTAAGATAAAAATGATCGTCAAAAATAAAATGTTAGATAAACTCGATATATATGAAGAAACTTGTAGTGGTCATGACAAGGTTTCCGAAAATATAAAGAACGTCGAAACCCGAGTTATAACGAAGAAGTTATGACCTACTGAAGTTTCGCGACAGAACCGGCACAACTCTGTGTGACGTAAAAAGTGAAATTACGATAAAATATATTTTCGCCTTAAAAATCTAAATAAAAGTTTTAGCATACAAAAACACGAGAGCGTGCATAAAAAGATCATCCAAATTTGACTGCGTTCGAGGAAATTAAGAATTTTCTAAGATTCGGCATAGTAGTATACAACCCGAAATTCGAATTAAAGATCGAACGATTTTTATCCGACACAACCTAAATGAGAATCGAAGATCTGGTCATTTGTAGTTCAACGGTTAAAAAGACATACAAAAACGGACATCAGATGAAGAAGTTATGAATTTTCAACGGACTTTCCCAGTCTCGGCCTGTTAAAAATATAATATTAAAAATAAAATCAAAATTAGCCGATGGAATCTACGAAAGTTGTAGAGTACGATCTGAACTACGCGTGGATATAAAGAACGTAAAAAACGGAGCTCGTATATGAAAGTTACGAATTTCTGAAGTTTGATAAATAAATTCTCGAAGGAGTACACCCCGTGTACAAAAGAGTATGCCAAGCGTACTCGGTCTAGCTTCGATGAGTGTTGGTAGCCTTGACAGGTCTAAAGCCCGAAACCCGATCAGAGCCCATGTAGCCACTACGCCCAGCGTACAAAAAGAGTACTCACATCGTACTCGGACTAGCCTCGACACGTATCAGTAGCCTCGACACGTCCGAATCTCGGAACCCGATGAGAGGCCACGTATCTACGCCTAACGTAATGTGAGGCCTCAGCCTCATATAAATAGCATGCGAGGTCTCCGGGTTTGGTTTACAAATTTCATTTCTCCTTTCACTTAAAACACCCTTTCAAGCTACTTTTAACCCCCCGAAGCCTAGGGAAACCTTCTGACACTGCAAGAAAGCATGGAGCCCTGAAGTCCTCGAGAAAATAATCTTTTTCAATGGAAACTCTGCCCACGTAAAGCTCGGTTTTTCATAAGAAACTCGCAGTTTCGTCAAAAAAAATCATTTCTAGAAACGAAGCGCTGAACAAATCACCACTTATCAGGTGAGTTGATACCCCTACACTTTTTATTGCTTTTTCCATGTTTTAAAGCGGGGGGGGGGGGGGGGGGAGAGTATACAAGTAAAATACTAGGAAACTTGTGTTAAAATACAAACCATTGTTTATGTTTTCTTACAGTTTATATAACTATCACACAAAAATATATGCATACAGAATATCTTATGATACAACAGCTATCAGTTCAAATGAAACATATATTGTAAAGTATAATAGATATACTTTGGTTTATATTTTCATTATTTTATCCCTTTCAGGGAAAATAAACGAATATATAAAAATATGATTATTTTTATATTATAAACATGATGAATTGGGTAACAGTTTCATGCATGAATATTTTCAATAACAAAACACGTGTCTCATTGGAAATTTGTGAGTCATTCGTCTACATTATACCTTCTCAAGGTATAAATAGAAGTCATGTTTTATAACCAGAGTCTGCTCCCGGAGAGCGTGATACTTGTGTATAGATCTATACGGGATTGATGACCCCGCACCCTGGCTGTTAGTTATAGCCCGACCGGAAGGTTATGGGTGAAAATTATCAAATATAACAACGCTTGAAGAAAGTCGCGACAGGAAATCATTTGTTAATACGGTTATGAAAACTCACATGATAAACGACAATACGTTATTTTTACGTGAAATTAATATTTTATTTATTTTACGTTATTACTCAGCGCATCAAATGATTTTATCTTCGAATAAAACTACATGTTACGAAATTGAGTATGACATTTATACTTACACTTTTTAGTATTGGAATATACAAACAAGTTTACAAATCAACTTTAAGGAAAATATAGGATTTTCCGAGATAGATACGATTACTTACAAACAAACAATTTAAAACTCAGTTTTATAGAAAATATCGGATTTTTCAGAAACCAAGATGATTTCATCTCATTGAATGGCATATTTTTCATATAAATGTTTATGAACTGACCAACTTAATTGTTGAAACTTTTTCTCAAATAACTTGTATTCTCAGGAAACCTGTAAAACAGGTACAACCATGAGCTTTGGAGAAGACGGAGTATTATAGACTCATGTCTTTTAACTTTTTATTTATACATTTTGGTGTCAATATACAATTTTTTTAACACATACGTAAAAACTTATATTTTATCAATGCATGGTTGTTGTTGTACTTTAATTACAATTATGCAATTATTGTGATACTACACATGACGTCCTCCGCCCCCGAATGTTTTCACAGTTCAGGTTTGGAGGTGTGAGATAATACATGTGAATTTGAATACATCCAAAAGGTTAAGTGAAATATATTTATAGAACCATATTCTTAGATACATAAATAAGATACGCATTGCCAAATATCCAGTTGGATAGGATTTTGGAAATCATTTGACCACAAGCTATATGATAAATGTAAATCTTGTTTATCAAGATATATGACGAATTCATCACAAGGTGATGCCGATATCTTTTAGAATTAATTCATACATATGGAGTGTTCAGATTAACCACAATACATTGTAGGACCC
Source organism: Lactuca serriola (assembly GCF_051521515.1). Lineage (NCBI taxonomy): Eukaryota > Viridiplantae > Streptophyta > Magnoliopsida > Asterales > Asteraceae > Lactuca > Lactuca serriola. The sequence continues at coordinate 150,628,203 of NC_136416.1, forward strand.
TCTTCATTACCTTCGAAAACTATGAACATGCTTATCTGAATAAACAAAAGTCTGGAACCTTTAAGGTGTTTGGAGCTATCATAAAATGAGGTTCAGAATCAAGTAGGGAAAGGATAAGATACTCGTATCCAATGGGTATAGTGAGCAGCTTCAAAGCCTTTAACAATTATCTAAGGAATTGTTAAACAGTTTCATAAATCACCTGTAACGATCCAAAATTTTCTCATCTAAGTATCTACGAATTTATTAGAGTATTCTATAAAATTTTGTGGAATTCTATATCTCAAAATAAACTTACATCCCAAGCTATTTCAGGTTTACCAAAAAATCCTAACTCTAATATAATGCATCAAGGAACATTGAATAAAATCTACTTCTAGTCCAAGTCTTGGTGCTCCTACCTCCTCTCATACGACGGCTACAACCTAAACTTGCAAATCACAAAAGAATCTACTAGACCAGACAACAGATTTGGTATGTTATACTTTATTCCATTCTCATGTATTTATACTCCATCGTCCTCTCTTTTTCTGATACTCTGTCAATCCAATACTCTCTTTCCTGATACTCTGTCAAATCACAAAAGAATCTCCTACTGTTGATGTGTTTATATATATATATATATATATATATATATATATATATATATATATATATATATATATATATATATATATATTAATGGTTCAAGTTTAAATTTATAAAACTGATTTTATCACATCGGACTAATAAACACAATAGGCAGTGTACATAATCGTGCAATAGGAAAGTTGTGGTAAGGCCAAGTGTCGAACACAAGGGAAACAATGGTGAATTAATTTGGAATTATTGATTATAGGTTACACAAAACAGACGAAGACAATAATAAAAAAAAGTTTTTTGAAATTAAATCTCAAATAAGCAATCAAATATCGATAAATTGACTGAAGACAAATCTCTTTAGGTACTTTGGTTTAGACGAGATTTTATCTCAAAATACATGCTAACTACTAAATGCAATAGATATTCATTCTTCACATATTCCTAATATGACTAGCATCACGATCAGACTACTAATCCTTTAATTTTAACACAACAATTAATTTATTAATCAAGTGAATAAACAATCTTGTAAATCAGTGTTTAGTTCGTATTAAGTAGGATTTTATCTTTATTAACTCTAATCATCATAGGAGTTAAATCATTAATAGAATGATCATCTACTAATGCGTACACATTAAATTTTATCACTTTATTTCCTAACCCTAGGTTTTGTTCCAATTCTAGTCATAATTACTAATGATCATGGAGAATTATGATTCAAATTAACATAGTCAGAATGATCATCTAAAATCTATTAATTCAACAATAGGGAACAAAATAACATTTTTTAACACATATGGATCTTACAATCAAACTTGACAAAATAAATTGAATAAGAATAAACAATCCAAATAGAAATAAATCATAATCTCAAAGATTCATCAATTCGAAAACACAGAGTAAAGGGTTTTAACACCAAAATCAGAAAGTAAACACATACTGGAATCATGGTGGAATGCTAACCATGATCAGAAGGACAAACCACACGAATTATGGCATGAATCTGCTCTCTAATCATTCAGATCTTCGCTCATGTCAGCTTAAAGGCCTTCCGGCCGCATTTTAGACCCTTGAAATGGTTAAAGAAGTGTTTCTTGTTGACTAAGGAAGTATAAAAGTCGTAATGTCTAGTTAGGTACACCCAAGATCGCAACATATAGATTTTTAGATTGACTTCTGGAGGTTGTGCGTAATTTATTTACGGTGGTCGTAAAGTGTAAATGTGTGCGTTTTGATCTGTAACCACCAAGCCCAGTACGTTGGGCGTACACCCGTTATGCTAGGCGTAATGAGCATCTTCAGCTACTTTTTTGCCTTTTGTAATCCAACTCCAATTTCCAGTCTGCTTTCTTCCTTTCCGTTCTAGCAATAAAATATACATGTAAAATGTAAATTTAAGCATTATAATTACATTTTAGTTCTAAATAGCATAAAAATAGTAAAAAATAATAAGAAAACGTCATACATTTATGTATAAAATAGACATTATTAAACTACCCCTTACTAGTCTTTTGCTTGCCCAAAGCAAAACTGATTAAATTATCATACTATCTCATCAAAACCCTAGTTACCTACATCGCATAGAACAATCCATTTTGAGCTCATCCATTACATCATGTCAAACCCCCAAACCAAGGATGGCGGAAACGTCCGGGGGTGGAGGACTTCATGTATAGTATCATAACAACAAATGCAATAATGATTTAAGCAAACACAACCAACATATATATAATTGAAAAAGTTACATCATTTTATGAATTACATGTTTCAAAATCAATTACAATATGTTGACAATATATGAAATGTTTGACGCCTTAACGTCCCATCCTCAAAATGCAATTGATTTCCTGTTTAGTGATTTCCTGAGAATACAAGTTGTTTTGAAAAGTGTCAACACAAGGGTTGGTGAGTTCATAAGAGATTTCGTTAGAGAAATAAATCATTTTCCTTGTAAAAGCGTTAGAACATGTATCCAAAAAATCCAATATTTTCTTTAATATGTATATGTAGTCCTAAATCCCAGAACCAAGAATGAACAAGTATTTTCCATACTTAATGATATAACCATGGTTTTAAATCGGCATAAAACCCTTTTTGATTATAAAAATTCATGTAAACTTCATGAGTTGTTAACTTCCTAAGTGATTCGTTATAACCATACTATGACTGAATGAACCTGCCATGACGTTTCTCAGGCGTCGCGAAACTGATATGACATTTGTCACCACAGACCTGTCGGTCTAGCTGTTGCATCCAGCTCAGGTGTGGGGTGTCTAACCCAATATAGATCTATACACAACTATCACGTTCTCCCTACAAGAGACTATGGATATAGCTACAGGGAATTTAAATCCCGCACTCGGACATACGGGAAGAGAATGTCTCACAATTTAACTTAACAAGTTTACGTGTGGTGTGCGTGAATGTAAAACTTTTTTGTATGAATGTACCCTTTTTGTATGAGTGTGTTATGTGATGAATCATAAACTATACCTATTATAGTTTATCAAAACAAGGGCAAAAGTGGTAATGTACATAAACTATACTTAACATAGTTTATTCAAATGTTTGTATGTAATAGATGTGCTATGATTATAACAAATCGTTATTTCTATGCTTTATGTTAGGGTGCAAAGTCACTATTGGATGTAATGTTTTAGGCTTTCCTCTTTGTATGTGTAAATGGGTTGAGTCTTTCCTATAAATAGGAAGTGAGTGACTCCCATTATAGAAGTGAACCATTTGGAGTGTTAGACTAGAGAGAGAAATTGTATACAAACCAATTTGTATAATCTTTCTAGATCTAATAAGAGCTTACAAAGATTTATTTACTCCTTGTGTTCTTGAATTTGTATGATGAATCACTAGATCTTTTCTAATTCCGCACATGCCATCATAATCAACACCACTACAATTGGTATCAGAGCGGGTGTTCTTGAATCTCATCAAGAATTGATCCTTGATGGCTATTTTGATTTGGTGATTCTTTTTCTTCATTGATCTTCGTGTTTAGAGAGTGTTTTTGTGTTCTAAAAGTCGAATTTTTCTTTGATTTGATCCATAATTCGACTTTCTCTCTCTAGAATACTTGTTTATATCACTTTATTTCTCTAGAAAACCCATTCAAAATCACTTTCTCTCTAGAAAATTTCAAGTTCTTGTAATCATGGAGAAATGGATGATACGTAGAGATGATTTTCAAAGTGAATGCTCATTTGAATATCTTCTTTATAGCTTAACTGTTGGATTGATAAGTGAATGTGATATTTTTGTAAATGGAGAAAAGAATGAAGTTGGAGAATTAATTAGTTGTCAAATTTTTCGAACCAAACATTTGTTTGATCGTTTGATTACAACATATCAAAAGAGACGAAGAAATAGAAGAGATGGAGAAGTCATAAAAGGAATTTCTCGTGCCGAATGCAAATATGGAAGCAATAAACTTGAATATTATGCAGATTGTCGTGAAGCTCGGGATGGTGTTCTTGATGATGATGATGTTCAAGAAAAAGGAGTTCAATGTGATGTTCTTGATGTTCAAGAAAAAGGAGTTCAAGTTGATTCTCAAGATGAAAAAGTTTTTTGCTCAATTGGAGTTCAAACCGATGATATTTTGTGTTCTTGTGATTCATTTGAAGGAATGATTCCTTATCGGAAGCCGGTGGTTCAAGAAATTCACAAATATCAAACTCCAAAAGATTTGATTCAAACTCAAAATGTTCATGTTGTTGAAAGTGGGTTTGTTCATGAAGTCAAGTCTTCAAGATGCAAAAAGATGAGAAAGAAAAAGAAGAAGAAGATGAATCGAAAGAACAAGCGGGTTTACTCACAAAAATCGTCATATGTTGTGAAGCCAAAATCCGTGAAGCAAATTTGGGTTCCAAAGCAACAATCTCCAAGTGTTGCATTGAATTTGAAGTCAAAACCCAAATGTGTGGGTGGTTCTTTTGAAGATGTTCTTGGATCGTTGAAGAACACGAAGAACGAGTTGTACATCTCGCATGGTGGGTGGTACAATGTTCGATTTGGAGATTTTCTCATTCCGACAAAAGAACCAAGATCTTCCAAATTTGATTCGGTTGTTGAAAACGGAACTCGATTCGTCAAAAAGGTAACTCAAATTCTCAAATGGATTCCAAAACGTCTAAGATTTCGATTCGTATTTTGCGTTTTTCATTTTAGATCGGTTTGCCTCATTAGATCTAAACTGTTTCAACCCCATTGATTGATCCAATTATTTTTTTAGGTCAATCCAAAAATCAAAATCATATTCTCATAATTCCAAAATCATTCTCATTCTCAAATTCGTTTACTGTTCATCTAGCCCAACAAAATTAAAATCATGATCGGTCATTGTTCACATTAGATTACTTTGAGCCCAAATTGACAATCAAATCACTGTTCATTATTCACTTTTTCGAAGCCCATTTGTTCCTAATTCGATCAATGTTTATGCCCAATGATCGTGTTTGTTTCTCGTGAAGTCGATTCAAAAGAAAAGTCAAAATCCAAATATGCTTTGAAATCGAAATCGATTTCGATGATTAGAAGGTCAGAGTTGAATTTTGTAGACATGAAAATGTTCTGGAAATCGATTGTGATTTGATGTTGATTTTTGATTGAGTAACGAAAACTCGATTGGAAAACTTGATTGGGAAATCGATCGGGTATCAAAGTCGATAGTTGACAGAGACAAACGAAAGCTTGGAGTCTATTATCAATGGTCGATGGTATTTGTCGATGTGCAAAGGATGGATTGAAAAAGCGAAGGCTGATGTTGGTTATTGATTTTGATTTTCGAAGAATCCATGTTCAAAGATTAGTTGATTAGACATTGATTTTGGTTCTGTATTGATAAGAGAAGGTTTTGGGTTGGTGAATGAAAAGCGAAGTGTGATGTTGTCTTCACTGGGTATATCGACATCGCCGATCAATTTTGGTTGATTGTTGAGTCACGAAAACTCGATGACTGGAGTCGCAATTCATTGTTCTTGAGAAATTAGAACTGAAATCGACTGAAGTTCGAACAGATGAGTAGAACTTGTATGAATTTGTTGAAATCGAATGCTTGAATTTGAGTCTCGTTGCTGAGTAATGAAGGAAGAAGGGTCGGTGTTGGTTTATTGCTTAATATCAACTAGGTTAATCGATTTTTGGAAGTTTATTGTTGATGATTTGGTATTGATTTTGAAGACGGTGTTCAATGTCGATGGTTTTGCCAACAAAGTCTTGAGTTTCTTTCAATACTCAACTGTTAATGGAATGAGATGAATAATCGAAGGTTTTGAATTTGGTTCGTTCATTAATTTTGAGAAACGAAGTATGGGAAATCGATGATTTTGAGTTGATACAGATTTAGAATTGGAAGGATTCAATTTTGGAGTTATGGCCGCATTAACGAATTATTTGATTGAAAAATCGAAGTATTGTGGCTCATAGTTGGAACGACTTGGGAATCAGTATTTGATAGATCGATGATTTGGGATGAACTGTAAGGAACTAAGAGTTGTAAGAAACGGGTGATGTTGATTAACGAAGTCTGTGTTTGTGAATGATTCGAAGGGGTGTTTGTTTGGGGTTAATGAACGAAGGGTTAAGCATCGATTTGAGAACAAAGACTGTAAGAACAGATGATCGACTGGGTTTGATATTCAAATGATCGAAGGACTGATATTTTGATTCAGAGTGATGAAAAACGAAGGGTATATGGATGAATTGAAAAACGAAGAGTTTAGAGTCCAGATTCGAAGGGTACAAAGATGTTAGGCATTTGAACGAATGGTTACTGGGCTTTTATTTTCGAAGGGGTCTTTGTACGTGTTCAAGTCTTTGTATGTTTGTTACTTAGTTAATGATTGAAGAAGAAAATCAAAAGTTTCGAATATTACCCCTGAAGTTTCGAAGACTTGGCACAAATGGTCCAATTTCGAAATGGTGACAAAAGTTTTCGAAGAATGACATAATTTCTCTATTAGCCCCTGCAGTTTCGAAATATTGGCAGAAAATACCCAACTTCGAAATTGGGAAAATTTTCTGAGAAATTGAAGAATGTTCATTTCTGGTCCCTGCAGTTTGTGCAAATTGACGCTTTCTACCCAGATTTGAAAAAGGGGGAGAGTTTTGCATAATTGGCTGTTTTGGGCTCAACGGGTCCCTGCAAGTTTCAGAAAGTGACAATTTCTACCCGGATTTTGAAAAATCTTGCAACTTTCACCCAAAAAGTCAAAATTTTCATAAATTGAAAATTTTTTGTGGCTTTTTCGTGATTGTTTTTCCGTGCAAGATTTTTGGTGATTCATTTTTGGTACACATCAAGGGGGAGTATTGTGAAGAATATTCCTCGGGCGCTTCTCATCCTTAGTGGGTTTTATAATCATTTTTTTGATTATAAAAAGGGGGAGAATGATGGGTACTCGAAGCTTCTCGGGTTTGTCGAATATTCATTTGCGGATTTGAAGACCGGTGTTACTTCGAGGGGGAGTTTGGTCTTGATCGCGCTAGCTCGTTGGAGATTAAAGCCGGAAATCCAATCCTAACTTTGAGGGGGAGAATGTTAGGGTGCAAAGTCACTCTTGGATGTAATGTTTTAGGCTTTCCTCTTTGTATGTGTAAATGGGTTGAGTCTTTCCTATAAATAGGAAGTGAGTGACTCCCATTATAGAAGTGAACCATTTGGAGTGTTAGACTAGAGAGAGAAATTGTATACAAACCAATTTGTATAATCTTTCTAGATCTAATAAGAGCTTACAAAGATTTATTTACTCCTTGTGTTCTTGAATTTGTATGATGAATCACTAGATCTTTTCTAATTCCGCACATGCCATCATAATCAACACCACTACACTTTATCTAGCAAACTCCATTTGTTAACTGATGTATGACTATATACCAAGTCAAAATTTCATTTATTTGCAAAAATATATAATCACATAAAGATATACACCTTTCTCAACATGTTACAAGGTGAAATGAAACTGATATCATTTTTCTGTTATTAATATTTTCATTTACTGTTCTTAGAAAATATATAGAAAAATCATCAAAGGTCCAAATCAGAATCCGTAAATTCTGAGAGTTTGGAAAATAAGTCTAGTTTCTCCATAATGTTTTTCATGATTTTTAATGACCTCTAACTTTTGTAAACAAGTCCATAATCACAGACTAGTCCGAATTGATGTTTGAAATGACAGACAGTTTTGTAAAAATCACCATAAACTGTAGAAAAATCGTATGCAGATGTGCAAGTAGTAATTTCAAAGCTAAGAACTTGAACTACTTGCACCTAAAACAGTTTTGAAAACTAAAATGTTTAAGTTGCCCAAAACAGTCCGTGAATGGAGTCCAACTTTTCTGATGAAAGCTGTTAGAAAAGCTTAGTTGAGTTCTTGGTATTTTAACTTGTATTCCCCCCCGTAAAAACTTGAGAAAACAAGAAAATGTAGGGGTATGAACTCACCTTATGTGATTTCAGTAGATGATTGTTGAATAATGGAAGTGATCAACTCAAGAACACTTGAAGATGCCTTGAAGATTTTCGAGAATCTAACATCAAAGTGATGGAGTTTGTGTAAGCAATCGATGATTTGAGTAGAATGAAGTGCAATAATCACGAGGAGGATGAATTATACTTACCAAGAGAAGAATAAAGCTTGAAGATCAGCCTTGGAGTCTTGAAATAGAGAGAAAAAGTTTGAGAGAAAAGTTGTGTTGTAATTTTTGGTGAAATGAGAGCAAGTGAAAGAATATGAGGTGAGAGGATGAATATCCTGCTCTAAAAACGTGGGAATGACTTGTGAGAGAGGTAAAAACGACAAGGACGTGACAAGGTATGGTGGGGAGGAGTGTGGGTTAGTCATGGAGTGGGTATGGTGGTTGCTTGTGTCATAATACAAGGAAAAGTCAACACTGAACCTTTGTACTTCACCCACTCTTCTTGGATATGGTTCTATCCTTAAAAACGTGATAATCATTAATTAAGGGATCTTATATGTTAAAATAAAGTTTTGGGTGAAAATCCCGCGTTAAAATGATGAAAAACGAAGCTAAAATGAAGTCGTAGTCGAAAACCGGAAAGAATTGATCTTCCAGCGAGACCTCTCGATCCTGACCGGAGGTTCGGTCCTCCTGAGGCTGGGCGAGGGGCGAAATGAAGCAAAACATCAAGAAGCGAAGGTCAAGTTCGGTCCGAAAGCGTCAGAAGCGAAATAGACCGAAGGGAGCGAAATGAACCGAGAGGCGAGTAGGAGCGAAATAGACCGAAATGAACAGTAACTTTGGGTTCGGGCATGGGCGAGGTTCGGTCCTGAGAGGGGGGTTTCGGTTCCGAGAGGACCTTCGGTTCAGCTGCTGGGTTCAGTTCTCTTAGTATCGGTCCCTAAGAGGACTTTCGGGTCCTTAAGAGGGTTCGGCTCCTTAAGCGAGGTTTCGGGTCCTTAAGCCCTTTTTGTCCGTTTTTGCCCCGTTTTAAGCGGTTTTTGACCCGGTTAAGGGTCGGGATGGCTCGAAAGACTACAAAAAGTTTAAGGAACTTTTAAGAGAGATTTGGGAGAGATTTCACATTCTTGGGGAGATTTGGGAGAGATTTGACATTCTTCGAGAGATTTCACATACAAAGAAATATTTGGGAGAGATTTCACATTCTTGGAGAGATTTGACATTCTTGGAGAGGTTTCACATACAAAGAGATATTTGGGAGAGATTTCACATTATTTGAGAGATTTGGGAGAGATTTGACATTCTTGGAGAGATTTCACATACAAAGAGATATTTGGGAGAGATTTCACATACTTAGAGAGATTTCAAAATAGAGAGAGATTGAGTGAAAATGATTGAGAGAGGTTTCATTTGTGACCTTTTTCAGTGTCCAGCTTCGCAATGCAAGGTCCGTAAACCCCATTAAGCCATGTTTTAGTGTCTTACACACACCCGATGAGTGTGCATTAGTATTTTATCGCTTTGGTTCATTGTTTACCGTATTTAAGGCTTAGGAAAAATTCAATCACATGGATTTTTCAAATGATGCTTTCTCATTAAAATAGCAGATTATTTAGTAAATACACAACGTAAACCCTAATACGCAAGGACTAATTGAGTCGTTCAGTTTGACTTATTGACTTTGTTTGACTTTGACTTGACCCGAATTTGACTATTGTCACATTATCCCCCCGATTGAGGGAATTTCGTCCCGCAATTTACGTTTTGACTGGGACTTCAAGAGTTAGGAAAAAGATGCGGGTATTTTTGTTTCATTTGATCTTCGCGTTCCCAGGTGAACTCAGGTCCCCGTTTAGCGTTCCATCGGACCTTCACGATGGGAATACGACTTTGCTTCGTTCTTTTGACCTCCCGATCCATAATCTCAACTGGTTCTTCCATGAAGTGGAGATTTTCGTTAACTTCGATCTCGTCGAGAGGTATTACAAGTGTCTCGTCAGACAGACACTTCTTTAAGTTGGATACGTGAAATGTGGGGTGTATGTTATTAAGTTATTGTGGTAATCGGAGTTTGTACGCCACAGGACCAATCCTGACAAGGATTTTGAATGGTCCGATGTACCTCGGGTTTAGTTTCCCACGTTTACCGAAATGTATCATTCCTTTCCAAGGGGAAACTTTTAGTAGTACCCGATCTCCGACCTGGAATTCTAAGGGTTTGCGTCGCTTGTCTGCGTAACTCTTTTGTCGATCACGAGACGCCTTCAGTCATTCCCGAATTTGAACAATCTTTTATGTGGTCTCCCTTATGATTTCAGGACCAGTAAGGGTGCTATTAGGGACTTGCCCCCTAGCTAGCTGGGTATCCCCCACCTCAGCCCAACACAGGGGTGATCTGCACTTGCGACAATAGAGAGCTTCGAATGGAGCGACTTTAATGCTAGTGTGATAGCTGTTATTGTAGGAGAATTAAATCAGCGGCAAATGGGTATCACATGCTTTACCAAAGTCTATCACACAGGCTCTCAACATGTCTTCTAATGTTTGTATAATGCGCTCGCTTTGCCCGTCGGTTTGTGGATGGTAGGCCGTACTCATGTCTAGCCTAGTTCCCTAGGATTTCTGTAGGGACTGCCAAAATCGTGAAGTGAATCTACTTTCTCGGTCGGAGATAATGGATATTGGTACACCATGCAGTCACACAATCTCCTTGAGGTACATCCTGGTTAACTTCTCCATCTTGTCGGTTTCCTTTATTGGCAGGAAATGGGCAGACTTGGTCAATCTGTCTACGATCACCCATATGGTGTCAAACCCGCCTGAAGTCTTTGGCAGCTTGGTTATGAAGTCCATGGTTATCCGTTCCCACTTCCATTCCGGTATATCAGGTTGTTGTAGTAGTCCTGAGGGTTTCTGGTATTCCACCTTGACCTTGGCGCAAGTCAGACACTTGCCCACATAAGTAGCAATCTCGGCTTTCATATTCGGCCACCAGTATAACTTTTTGAGGTCTAGATACATCTTATCTGACCCTGGATGGATGGAGTATCGAGTCTTGTGTGCTTCATTCATGACCACGTCTCGGAACCCACCGAACTTCGGTGTCCAGATTCGGTTCTTGAGATAACGAGTTCCATCATCCTTGACTTCTAAGTTCTTATCCATTCCCCTTAATGCCTTACATGCCACATTCTCTGGTTTCAAGGCTTCTAGTTGAGCTTTCTTGATTTATGTGGTCAGGTGGGAATGGATGGTCATGGTTAAGGATCTTACTCGGCGGCCTGAATATTCCTTCCTGCTTAGGGCATCAACCACTACATTGGCCTTACCCGGGTGGTAGCGAATTTCACACTCGTAGTCGTTCAGTAGTTCAACCCATCTTCGTTGCCGCATGTTGAGCTCTTTTTGATTGAGGATATGCTGAAGACTTTTGTGATCGGTGAAGATGGTGCATTTTGCGTCGTAGAGGTAGTGCCTCCAGATCTTTAAGGAGAACACTACCGCCCCCAGTTCAAGGTCATGGGTAGTGTAATTAACTTCGTGTGTCTTAAGTTGTCTTGACGCGTAGGCAATGACTTTCCCTCTCTGAATGAGCACGCAACCGAGGCCTTGATTTGAAGCATCAGAGTATACCACGAAGTCATCAGTTCCTTCCGGAAGAGACAAGATTGGTGCGCTACATAGAGCTTGCTTTAGTGTCTGGAAGGCGACTTCTTGTTTATCTTCCCATTTGAACATCACGCCTTTCTGAGTCAGGGTGGTGAGGGGCTTAGCAATCTTGGAGAAGTTCTGTATGAATCTTTGGTAGTAGCCCGCGAGTCCCAAAAATTGTCGGATTTCCGTTGGCGTTGTAGGTGCTGACCAATTTTCAATCGCCTTGATCTTTGAGGCATCCACGTGTATTCCTTTCTTGCTTACCACGTGACCAAGGAATCCCACTTCTCAGAGCCAAAATTCGCACTTTTAAAACTTGGTGTAAAGCATCTTGGATCTTAGCGTCTCTAATATTAGTCGCAGGTGTTGCTTGTGCTCTTCTTCGCTCCCTGAATAGACCAAGATATCATCGATGAACACGATCACGAATTTATCTAAGAAGGGTCGACACACTCGGTTCATCAGATCCATGAATATTGCAGGCGCGTTTGTTAATCCAAATGACATCACTACAAATTCGTAGTGTCCATAGCGAGTTCTGAATGCCGTCTTGGGGATATCTTCTTCTTGAACTCGCAATTGATGGTAACCCGACCTCAAATCGATTTTTGAAAAGTAGCTCGCTCCCTGAAGTTAGTCAAAAAGGTCGTCGATTCGGGGTAGGGGATATCGATTTTTGATGGTAAGTTTGTTTAACTCCCTATAATCGATGCACATGCGAAAGGATCCATCCTTCTTTTTCACAAATAGAACTAGTGCTCCCCAGGGTGAAAAGCTTGGTCTGATGAATCCCTTGCTTAATAGCTCGCTCAATTGACTAGACAGCTCTTGCATTTCTGCTGGTGCGAGGCGATATGGTGCTTTGGCTACGAGGGTAGCACTGGGAACCAAGTCGATTCGGAATTCGACTTGTCGTGCAAGCGGTACAGTGTCGGTTGCTTCTTTTTATGGTTCCAGAACTTCCTCTTGTTGTTTCCTCCCTTTGCTTGGTCGGTGGTGGCGATCACGGTACCAAGGCTGGCCCTGTGATCGATAAGTTGTTGTGCCAATTCCTTGGCACTCTCAAAGGTAGTAGGTTTCGAGGCCAGTACACTATCATGAATCTGGGATGATAGCCCCCAAAGGTATCGTTCTACCTTTTTCTCCTCTGGAGTGACCATTGTGGGACAGAGGAGTGCTAGGTCATTGAATCGAGCAGTATAAGCTTCGAGATCCGTCCCCAAAATCTTGAGGTTCCAGAATTCCTCTTCCAGTTTCTGCACTTCGCCTCTTGGGCAATATTCCTTCAGCATCAAAGATTTTAAATCCTCCCAGCTTATAGAGTTAGCCATTGCAGGAGTAAGCGACTTAACTCTGCTGTTCCACCAAGTTAGAGCTCTTCCGATGAAAGTGAATACCGCATACTTTACTTTGCTCACTTCGGGGCAAGCACAAATTTCGAAGACTGCTTCGGTTCTCTCGAACCATTGCATTAGTGCGATGACTCCCCCACTTCCATTGAAAGAATCGAGTTTGCCATTTGTGAAGTCCTTGTAAGTGCATTCCTTTGTGCACCCCGAACTGTTAGCCTGATTAGAGGGTGTAGCACCAGATCCGGATCCACCATTACTGTTAGGGCTGATTTGTGACATAGCTGCTACCACAGCTACTGTTACTGCAGCCTGGAACATTACTGGATCAAATTGTGGTGGCGGCGGCGGAGGAGGTTACCGGAAGGTCTTGGTCTTTTCCTTGGTGACATAGTCTGTCATAATTTTAAAATGACAAGTCGGTAAGACTTCAATAGTAATAACGAGTCGAGTGCTACTGGTTTCATCTCAATTGTATTTTATCCCGTGTTTATTACTTTAGAAGGTAATTCATCGAAAAGTTTATGTAATTAAACTTATGAATTAAATAGTGTTGACCCAAGTAGAGTCATGTGTTTGTTCATGTCAACATTCTAGAAAGCAAAATACATGCCAAATTCACTGATAACTTGTTAGTACATATTGTTTTGAGAAAGTTTGACCTCATAAGGTTCTACATTACATCATAATAAAAGATAAAGTTTTGGCAGTACAAAAGCCCATTTGGCTAGTGTGATCACTTAGTCGCGGGGTTAACCTATTCGCAATAAAGAGTAGCACCAACACATACTCGAAATCCTAGATTTATAACAAAACATGAGCAGTACGAACACTACTCGCGGCCGGTGGCATCTGGTCCATGGTGGCTCTGAGATGAGGTCGAGGCTCCCTGAAGCTCCGCAATCCGGCGTTCGGCCGCGATCACTCTCTCCTCGAGAGCTGCGTGCCTCTCCTGGTACTCCCTTACCTTCGCTCGAGCAGTGGTAAGGTCCTTGATGAGTTGGTCCATTGGATAGAAGTCCCTCTCCAAATCCCGGGTGTGTGCTTCGGTGGCTGCCGTAATAGCGCTGAGATTTCGAACCTGGTCTGCCATTTCCCTACTCTGGTTCCCCAAGTTCGTGATGTGTTGGACCATAACAGGGAGGGCTCTATCAGCCGGTCCCCCGTGACTGAGGTCATAGTAACCTCGTTGGTCGCCATATGGTGACCGTTGGCGTTATTTCCGGCTCCACCTCTCGATCATGGTTGCCCAACGGGGCTCAGGCCCGTTGTGGCCAAAGTGGTTCGCAGGCACCCTGGCGATGTAAGGAGGTTTGAATACTTCCTCCTCTGGCTCTTCTTCACCTTCGTCTACCTCCTCTTCTTCTTCTTCGGGTTCTTCTTCGGGATCCTCTTCGGGATCCTTATCGGGGTCCTCTTTAATCAGCTCTTCGGGCTCTTCCTCAATCAAGCCAGCATTTCCCTGATTGGGAAAGTATGGGTCTCCTTTTAAATGGAATCCTGCCATGTCGTCTGCGCGAGAATATGGGTGTAAGAAGCAGATAACGGTTAATAATAGTAACATTGCAATATAGCAACATACAAATACTCCTATAGTATTTTAAATGTTTAGATTTGGTTCTTAGAGCATTCGTTGTAGGGTGAAGTTAGGTTATTAGATTTGTTGCCCCTTACGACTATCCCCCGGTATGAGTAAGTCACTTCTTGGACAAATATAGTTGATCAGGCTATACCCTTCCCAGAACTGATTACTCATACTAAGGCATACTCGTAGCGTTCAACTCCTCTTCTTTTAGTTTATTTTCTTCTAGTTATGACACTACGCGAGTATGTAATGCATGTAGGTATACTTTTAAACAAGAAACTGTTTATTTTCTAAAAGCATAACCCGTTAAAATATTTTAAAATCAGAGACTTTTGGTCCCAAATGTGTTTATAGTTTGTATATCGTATGTTGTTTGATATACCAACCTGTCACACCCCAAACCAAGGATGGCGGAAACGTCCGGGGGTGGAGGACTTCATGTATAGTATCATAACAAAAAATGCAATAGTGATTTAAGCAAACACAACCAACATATATATAATTGAAAAAGTTACATCATTGTATGAATTACATGTTTCAAAATCAATTACAATATGTTGACAAAATATGAAATGTTTGACGCCTTAACGTCCCATCCTCAAAATGCACTTGATTTCCTGTTTAGTGATTTCCTGAGAATACAAGTTGTCTTGAAAAGTGTCAACACAAGGGTTGGTGAGTTCATAAGAGATTTCGTTAGAGAAATAAACCATTTTCCTTGTAAAAGCGTTAGAATATGTATCTAGAAAATGGAATGTTGCTTCCGAATATAACAAAAAATAAAACCAAGAATCACCGAATTTTGAAATGTGGTGCAAAGGATTGCAAAATAATGCAATGGATAGTTGCCATGACATGGGGAAGTGTTGACCATGTCGTGTTGTCAAATGAGGAAACATCTGAGTCGCAAATAATAGCTTGACATCGACGTGCTAAATATTGACCACAACGTGGCATCTAGAATGGAAATCTCTATTTTCGATGAAAAACTCCCCCACGACATATGTACGTGTCAACCATGTCATGACAGTAGGGAACATACTTCTGCTTCACGTTGAAATAAAACTCCATGGCGTGGGAACAACTCTTTCATGCCATAGGAATCAATAAAGTTAGAAACCCCACTTTTAGAATCCTAATAATAATCCCTCCAAATATCGACGCGCACCCTAAACTTATTAAAATAGTGGCTCTCGATTATCAACTTCAAACTCTCACGACTTTTTCTCTCATTATAAAACAGCAGTTGGTCCTAGAGGCTGAACTTACTTCTAGCTTTCAAAGGGAGAAAATTCTGCAAAAATCTAAAAGATCAAAAAGCATCAACATGAAAAAAAAAATTACATTAACTAAAACTAAATAAAATATCTTAAATTATATGAACTAAATACACACCAAAATAAAAATAATAAAAATACTAAGTCTAATAAAGTAAAAAGAAAGGATAACTTAGTCACTCATCGATATCGTCGTCGTGCTGTTGCGTCCTAGATGGCCCTACTCCATCACCCCTTTTTCCATATGGTGGAGGAAAGGGAACTGGATGATGATACCCCTGTGAAGCAAAGGATCCTGTCAATTCCCCCATCAAACCAGATCTGCATAGTCTTGACATAATTAAATCATTCATCCAGATGATCAGAAAGGAGATACATGTGTTGAGACTGGTAACCAATATTGATCTTCTCCTGTGGTCCCTACTGCACTCCCTTTGGAGCAGGTCTATGCCTCCCCCGTCTCTTAGGCTTTGGCTCTGCTGCACCCTCCGTTGGAACCTAATCATTTGGTCGTATCCTCAAAATACCATTCTCACGATGCACAAGTACCTCATCGACTCCAACAATCGCACAAAGTTGAGAGTACTAACGGCAGTTGGAACGAGACTTAATCCTTCATTGGATAAACCAGCTGTTGATATCACAATGTATCGAAGCATGATAGGTTCGTTACTTTACCTCACGACAATTCAACCTGATATTATGTTTTCTCTGTGTAATTGTGCAAGGTACCAATCAAATCCCAAGGCACCTCATATGACAGCAGTAAAGAACATATTTCGTTATCTCAATGGAAAAACTTCATTAGGATTGTGGTATCCTTCGAAGTCAGGATTTTTCATACATGCTTTCTCAGATGTTGATTTAGGAGGATGTAATATTGATCGAAAAGGTACAAATGGTGGGTGTCAACTATTGGATGGGAAGTTATTAAGATGGCAATCGAAAAAGAAAACATGTGTGTCGATTTCCACAACAGAAGCATAATATGTTACTGCTACAGCTTGCACTTCACAAGTCATTTTAATACAAAGTCAACTACTTGATTATGCAATCAACATGAAGAAAATTCCATTGTATTGTGACTCACAAAGTGCCATTCGCATCTTCCATAACCCTGTGCAATATTCAAAAACCAAATTGCTCTTCGTTATCATTTTATAAAAGATCATGTTGAAGATGGAAACATAGAATTTCATTTTGTAAAGACCACTGATCAGCTTGCTGAAATCTTTACAAAACCTTGGATGAAAAATGGTTTGTAAGAATTCTGAATGGCTTAGGAATGATGAATGTGAATTATGTTCCTGGACAACATTCTTTAGAATGACAAGCCAAAATGTCGAAAAGATATAGATTCAGCGGTTACTTTTCATGACTCAGAGGTTACTGTTCATACTCAACGCTTCGACATGCTTCGCTTTCGACATCGTGCTCAATGGTTTGACAAAAATCTTCATTACTTTTTCTATGTTTTTTAAAATTTTCGTTAGTTAGATACAATTTCTCTTTCATTATCAAAAATCAAAAACAACAACAAGATTTTCATTTTGTTTGTCTTTATTTTTCAAACATCAAAAATATCAAAAAGATTTTTGTTATTTTTATCATTTCCATTCAAAAACTCAAAAATCCAAAAATATTTTTTTTGTTTTGTTTTTGTTAATCTTTTTATGTGTAGGTATTAGCAATGATCTTTTCTGGTTCATGCTTGCTGCTTAAGGGAAAGGTATATTTTCGAAACTATGTCCTAGTTAGGAAGTCTGTAGAATTATGCTACAACATGTCGACCCAAGCCTCCACGACTCAATGGGTTTCGAAGCCTTAATGAATCTCTCATTCTGAGGATTCTTCCTAACTAGGATATATTACCCTTAGACATTGAGCTACCATACTCTACTCAACAGAGTTTATAGTTTTATGCTTGGTCAATGAATAGAAGTGGTACTTTCGCATCTTTAACCCAATATTTTTCATCGTAAAGTTCTTTCACGCTCACACACAATGACATATGTCCAAGAGATTTTTGGTATTAACCAATCAGAATCTAGACATATCAAAACTCTGTGTTTATGATCTAACATCATGAGATCGTGATGAAAGTGAAACCCAAGCTTTCGAAACATAAGGAATTGACGGGGAACTCTGTTCTAGATATTAATGAAACTTTTGTTTCAGTACCCATTTTCGATACTCAAAATCATATTCTTTCTTTTGTAATGATCTTGATCAAATGTTCGAAACCCACGACATTTGTTACCCAACAGGATTCAGGAATAATTTTGGTTTCAAGAATATGATTTATGTATGAATGCCATTCTTAACCTTCAATACTTAATAAATTTTCCAAAGCCTACTTGTCACTGACTACACTAGTCAAACAAGTAATTTCGTTTACAACTTGTCACTCTTATGTGTAGATGTGCTTTGTAACAAAATTTTAAACAACCTTCGAAACTTAATAAAAGAAGCCCTTCGATACTTCTCTACAAGTATTCGATTGTACTTTACCGGAAACCACATAAGCTGTTGATTATCTCTCTTCATAATTAGCGAAGCGATCTTTGCCAGGGATCTAACTGCCTTTGTGTCGAAATTTTATTTTTGAAATCACATGACCCAAATTTTTTTAATTTGTTTCTCATTTTATTCATTGTCACACAATGCACTCATGAAATCCTTGAGGTTCTGAGTAATACCAACTCAGGCTAATGATTTTGCAAGTCTGGCATATGACTTCGCTTTTATACCCAAAAGTGAAAGAGCCCAACATCCATGCTGAAGGTTTTTGATACTTATCCATTTGATACTTTCGAAAGAACGTTTGATGTGACGGTTTGGTAACTATGTGCTTTTCTAAGGTACAGTGCTCATCACTTTTTCCTGACATGGTGTGCCTTATGGCTATGGGTACAACTTTCAAGGAGCACGTGGCAAGGCTATTAATGTTAACCGTTTAGGATTCAAATTGTGGTTACATATAAAATGGGATTTGGGGATCATTTCCAATTTTACACTCACAAATTATTCTCAAAATATATGTGCGATTATACTCTCTGTTTCTTCAAGTTCTTTTCCAAACCCTAATCATGGTTGCTAATCAGTTGCAAACCACAGATGATGTCTCGTCTCAATCACTTATGAAGATTCGAAGCACAAATTTCCAAGTTCAAAGTGATGAAAGTGTTTATCCAGAAGAGTTACAAATACTCATCGTGGCTCTCAAGAGTTCAGTGTTATCTACTACTATGTTCAACGCTTTTGTTGTTCCTATGTCGTGGTTATCTTTGGCTAGTTCTACTACAACATACAAAAAAACCATGATGATTGTAACCTTCCAATTGACCAATGACAAGAAATTTAGACTGTCAAAGAAGTTATTCGCCCAAATCGTGAACATCCCTAATTGTGAACCGTTTTTCAAAGTATCAAATGGACAAGTGGTTCATATGTTCAATGAGATGGGTTATCAACCTACTCTCACCAAGATCCGTGAGTTCTAGAAGTCGAGGTTGTCGTGTATTTGGAATTTTTTTTTTGGAATCTATCTTCGATGCTTGACAAGTCGAAGTGTGGGGTTAGACAAGGGAAGATTGGAAGTGTATGCTATGGTGGCTGGTATTTACTATGATCTACAGGTGGACTATGCAACACAACTTTGGAATGAATTTATCAAAAGCATTTAAAACCTAAATGATGTTGATAGGGTCTCATGTGCTCGATACTAGAGTCTTATTCTTCAGTTTGTCTATGATAAAGAGGGTATTCAAGTCCCTAAAAATGAAGAAACTGCCAGTTTTGCTTCATATCAGTTTCCTAAAACTGTTGAAGCTGATACATAAATTTTTCCAAGTATTGCTAGAATTCCAGATGCAATGCTTTGAAAAGTTGAGCCTGTAAATCCTGTGTTGCTAAACTATTTGACAATGATTAATCATGATGTTGAAACGGGAGTGTTATTTACAAAGTCAACTGAAGGTCCTTCGAAGAAGAAGAGAGGATGAAAGAAGGAAGCCCAACCAAGCCCTTCGACAGTTGTTCCAGTTGAAAAAGAAGCTAAATATCCAAAGAAGGTCACAGTTAAAGTCAAAGCTTCCAAGAAAAACTCAAAGCCTGTTGTTCCTAATAATGTCGATCCTTCGAAGGATGTGGTACCTTCGAAAACTGGTGTTCTCAAACGTCTCAAGAACATGGCTCATAAACCTCGCCATTCTCCTAAACGGTCTGGAAGTTTTTCACCTTCATTTGTTAGAAAGCCTTAGATTGGTCAAAAGGGGGTTCTTATTCCTGAAATACACGTCCCTGTTTCTCCAAAAATAATGAAAATGAGAGCAGAAGATATGGCGAAGAAGATTTCGAAGAAACAAAAGAACCAACAGAAACTGGTGTTACAAGAAGACTCAAATGATGAAGAAGTGGTTTCTGATACACCACTTGCAGATACAATAATGGGACATTCTTCACCTGTGAGGGATTCTCCAGTTAAGTCGACTTTCGAGGAGACTGGAAATCTTGATGGCAATGTGAATCTTCTATAGTGGACACAACCATCAATCACGGTGAATAACAAAAGATTTCAACTCCTGAGCCGACAACAGTCATACCACCCGAGGTTTCGTATACTGAATCATCTCATGAGGAGTTTCGAACCTCAGGCATGACTACAAACGTATCCGATACGGGTGCAAATGTCAATAAGGGTGATGGAGTTTCGACACATGAAGTCCAAGGTAACCCTTCTCTTGTCGTATCATCTACTTTCGAAACCTCACTTGTTTATACTTTTGTTTCGTTACCACCACTCCTTGTTTCAAACACATCTCGTATTCCTTCCTCTACTCATTTTCGTACTTCCGATACAATTATGAAACAACCCATTACTTCCTTATTCCTATCACAATCTACTGAAGAACCCATAACAGTTCTTGATGATGAAACCGAAGATGGTGGGTTTGTTGGTTCTTTTGCTTTCATCGAGTTTCATCCTAAGGATGAGAATATTCCCGATAACATGCTCATGTCTGGGAAGATGTTTAAGATTTTAAATTGCAAGCTCAATTCTCTACCACAACTTCAAGCTGATGCAGGAGGCAAGCATTCAGTTTCGGGTATTGAAGTGAATGTGATGTTGGAAGCTTAGGAGCTTCGTCTTCTCAACAAGATTGATCAATCTAAAAAAAAACAACTAATTACGGGTCAAGGCTCAATCTGAGAGATTCAATGGTGAACTGAAGGAATTAAAAACAGTTGGCAAACAACGACATGTTTTGTTTGTTCAAGATGTCAAAACTGTTCGGGAAGATGTCAATCGGAAGCTTGAAGAGTTAAGATCAAACATGGAAAAGGAATTGAAGGAAGTAACTAATAGCTACTCGTCAATTCTTGAGAAGGTGGATATAATTGTTGGGGCAGTAACTAAAATAGCTCAGTCTTACAGTTCTATGCTTCCGAAGTTAGATGCACAGGCTGAGTTGGAAACAAAACATTTCGGAAACATTGATGCGTTGTTGGGTGAATTAAAGACCATGGTGTCGAATTCAACTTCTTCTTCTTTATTCACTCTTAAGATTTTAACTCGGAACTTTCGTCTTCTGGAGTCAAAAATTCATTCTGAATTGGCTTCGCTTTCGAAATAGTTGAACTTACTTCCAACGGATTCCCCACCTGTTGTTACAAGGGTGCAAGGGGGAGAAAGAAAGGGGGATGGAGTATGCGAAGGAGCTTCTGGGAAGTCAAGTGGAGATGTTAGTAGTGATGCAAAAATCATTGGAAAAGTCTTAACAACTCCAATTCCAACAACTCTGCCAATGAAGACTAATCCAATAATTTCGACAACAACAACAACAAGACATTTGGAGAAAGGGATTGTAATTGGTGGTTCAAGTTCATCGTCGAAGCCCACACCCACTAAAGCAGATAAAGGAATGGTAAAATATGTTGTCATTGAAAAGTCAAAGGAAGAAAGAAAAGCATAGATTGAAGCTGAAATGGAAAAACAAAGACATATTCAAAGTATCCTCAGACTTCGTCAAAATGATCCTCCAACTCTAAACAAATGTGATCCTAGGAAACTACATAGCTATGAAAATATTGAAGCTATGGTAGTACATGGAGAAATGCATGACTTTGTGAATAAACCAAAGAAGAGTTATGCAACTGATAACTCAAATATGAATCAACTTTATTTTCCTATCAACAAGATGATGTATCTTACTGCCCAATATTAGATTGTTGACAAGTTTGATGACAAGGAAGATTTCAAGAAGTTACAGTTTCGATTTCATGAAGTACTTGGGGAAGAAGAAGAAATGTGGTCACTCATCAAGATAGTTTGAGTTTTGAATATATCTAAAGGTGTTTTATTCAAGGGTGTACTTCAACACTTTCGATATCATGTTATCAGGGCAAACAATACCAAATTATCCTTTACTGTTGCTGACTTTCCTCTAATGAATCTGAATGACTTGATCTCAGTCGCGAAGATTCTTAAGGTCAACTATGAAACGAAACTTCAGAGTACAAGCAAAGGCGATTATTTACTAGGGCTT
Source organism: Lactuca serriola (assembly GCF_051521515.1). NCBI lineage: Eukaryota > Viridiplantae > Streptophyta > Magnoliopsida > Asterales > Asteraceae > Lactuca > Lactuca serriola. Next base: position 150,650,632 of record NC_136416.1, read on the forward strand.
ACTCATATCAACGTGTTCATAGACAATTATTTCGATTATTTAGACTTGACAGACGTTGAACTAGCTTCGACAATGGGCAAAGAGATAACTGTTCGTCAATCAATTTTGAAGAGTAAAGATGATCTGCAACCTTATGATGATGGGGAGATTTGTCTAAAGGCACTGGGAATAATGTTTTTTGGAAGAATCAAGAAAGGAAGAAAGACAAAGTATTTGTTTCAAGCCTGTGATGTCGAAAGATATACTACAGCTCATTATATGAATCTGATGGTTCATATGAATAATTGTAAGAAGAACAATGATAAAGATAAGGCTGAGTTGTAGATGGTGATGAATTGGTATGCAACGATAATAAGTTCGATGCATCAAGCAATCGAGTTATTAATGACTTAGATTCGACATTTCTCATAAAGCGGCGGGGGGGGGGGGGGGGGGGATGTTAGGGTTCGAAAGGTTGTAAGATGTCGAAACTATCTTTTTTATTTGTAATGTTGAATTTTGGATTGTATCTTTATTTTAAGGACTACTTTTGTAATGAAGCTTAGATGTCGAAGTCCTTATATTTTTTGTGCTTTCAGTTTTCCCTATATATATGGGAAGGATACTTTATATGTTAAGAACTTTCCGAATTGTAATTGTATTCTCTTTCAATCTCTTGTATTCAAATGGTCAAGCAATACAAAGTGCCAAACAGATTATATTTAGATCCCTTGTTCTAAATCTTTTCTAACTCTGATTTTTGTTTGGTTACTCGATTCAATCAGAACTACAAAAACAAGTATGAGAAATTAAGTAAAAAATGCATGAAAAAGGTTACAGAGAAAACAACACATCAAAGACATGAAGAAAAAATTATAGTGACACGTTTTCTAAGAGTATATGTCATTAATAGAAAAAAAAATAACAACTAGGATTGTTTTAACTAATCTTATCTTTTACTTTCTTTTTAGTTTTATTTATTTAGTATAGAATCATGTATTATTTACTTTTTTTTATTAATTTTGATGTTAACTAGGAAAGAGGCCCCTGCTACGCATGGCTTAGGATTTCTGTTTTTTTTTACTATAAGCTGCAAAATTTCAAGGTTGCATTCAATGACATGGCTATAATTGATAGAATTTTAACAGGAGAAATGGAAGTAGAATACTATAATAAAAAACTTGATAACAATATATTGACATTTCTTGTGTTTTTAACATGTGTGATGTCTAGAATTTGGAAAATTATCAATCAACACTTTAGAAATGGGAAAATGAAATTAAATTATACTGTGTAAGATTAACATGTTGCATAGCCCTTTTCTTTAAAAGATTGTCACCTCCCATAATATCTTTTGTCTTCCTTTTCCCCTCTCCATTGGTGTAAAAAATGCAATTGTCCCATTTTTCATATATGCACGCATGTTTTTTTACCAGTTGACTCTTATATAAACACATGAACCTGTTCAATATACATATATGTCCAAGTATTACATTTTTGTATAAAAAATATCAAAAGGAATAGTGTGAGAATAAATAGGTTTATTTACCTATGCATGAGTCCTGTAAATCAAATCAAGGAAACGTCTCCTAATACTATAATTGGAAGATATGGATATATGATTAACAAAATTTAAAATAATTTGAAAGATGATAATTTATAAGAAGGACTTAAGTATAACCTATTCACAAGATATTTAAGTGATGTGATAAGTTGTGCTTAATGTCTTTTAATTATCTCATGAACATCTGTAACCTTTAACATTCGCTCATATTCTCCTACTCAAACGATTTTATTTTCATTTAGCCCTAGACGGGTCAAATGCAAGGAATAGCAACATACTTCCATTTATTTGTTAATATAGTATCTTACTTTCATTTGTTCTTATATAATCATTCAAGTTTGAAAGATCCACCCATAGCAATGTCCTGGACGAAAGTACATTGCTATTGGCTCTAAATGGGTTAAATGCATGGAATATCAATGTACTTCCATTTATTTGTTAGTTTGGCATCTTAATTTCAAATCTTATAAAATCATTGATGTTCAAAAATTCCATCCAAACATAGCACTGTCATGTGTAAAATCCCCCTCTGGCATGTATCACAATATTGTCCGCTTTGGGCCGCTCGGCACGAGGACTTCCCAGGGGGTCACCCTTCCCGGTACTACTCCCGCTCGAGCACGCTTAACTGCAGAGCTCCTATGGGATATGTTGCCCTCACGGATTTAAAACGCGTTGTGACAAGGAAGGTATCCACACCCCTTATAAGGAGTGTTTAGTTCTCCTTCCAAGCCAATGTGGGATCAGATATAACCCACCTTCACCCCCCATTATAGGGTTCGACGTCCCCGTTGAACACATCGACCCGTGCCCTAGCTCTGATACCATTTGTAACATCCCCCTCTGGCACGTATCACAATATTGTCCGCTTTGGGCCACTCGGCACGAGGACTTCCCAAGGGTTCACCCATCCCGGTACTACTTCCGCCCGAGCATGCTTAACTACAGAGTTCTTATGGGATCTGCTGCCCTCACGGCTTTAAAACGCGTTGTGACAAGGAAGGTATCCACACCCCTTATAAGGGGTGTGGATACTTTCACTATCACAACGCGTTTTAAAGCCGTGAGGGTAGCAGATCTCATAAGAACTCTGCAGTTAAGCGTGCTCGGGCGGGAGTAGTACCAGGATGGGTGACCCCCTGGGATGTCCTCATGCCGAGTGGTCCAAAACGGAGAATATTGTGATACGTGCCAAAGGGGGATGTTACAAATGGTATCAGAGCCAGGGCACGGGTCGATATGTTCGACGGGGACGTCGAACCCTATAATGAGGGGGGGATGAAAGTGGGTTAGATCTGATCCCACATCGGCTGGGAAGGATAACTAAGCATTCCTTATAAGGGGTGTGGATACCTTCCCTATCACAACGCGTTTTAAAGCCGTGAGGGCAGCAGATCCCATAAGAACTCTGCAGTTAAGCGTGCTCGGGCGGGAGTAGTACCAGGATGATGTTACAAATTTTAAAGTGGGTTAGATCTGATCCCACATCGGCTGGGAAGGAGAACTAAGCATTCCTTATAAGGGGTGTGGATACCTTCCCTATCACAACGCGTTTTTAAGCCGTGAGGGCAACATATCCCATAAGAACTCTGCAGTTAAGCGTGCTCGGGCGGAGTAGTACCAGGATGGGTGACCCCTTGGGAAGTCCTCGTGCCGAGTGGCCCAAAGCGGACAATATTGTGATACGTGCCAGAGGGGGATGTTACAAATGGTATCAGAGCCAGGGCACGGGTCGATGTGTTCGACGGGGATGTCGAACCCTACAATGGGGGGTGAAAGTGGGTTAGATCTGATCCCACATCGGTTGGGAAGGAGAACTAAGCATTCCTTATAAGGGGTGTGGATACCTTCCCTATCACAACACGTTTTAAAGTCGTGAGGGCAGCAGATCCCATAAGAACTCTGCAGTTAAGCGTGCTCGGGCGGGAGTAGTACCAGGATGGGTGACCCCCTGGGAAGTCCTCGTGCCGAGTTGCCCACAGCGGACAATATTGTGATACGTGCCAGAGGGGGATGTTACATCATGTATATAGAAAAACATTATGTGGCTATAAATGGGTGGTTTTTTCAAAATAACATAATAATTATGAAACAATGATGCATAATAATTCCAATTACTCATCAGTGTCGTCATGTGAAGGACTCTCCCCTTGGACATTTGCATTTGGAGTTGAACTCTCCCCTTTAAATTTGCATTTAGAGTTGAACTCTCCCCTAAATATGATCATAATGATTTAAATACTCCCCTACACAAGATCATTATTATTTAAATCAGAATCAGAATTCAGAATTAAATTTAAAATTTCTTCATTAGATGGTAAAACTAAATTTTCCACATGCTCCCTCACAAACGTATGCGTAAGATTTCCCTCATGAATCTCAGTATTTTCAACTACTTTATCGACAAGTATCAACAATTCATCTTCTCGACTGTCAACAACCTTTGATCATAAAGAGATTGCTATTTTTAGGTTAATTAAACAAATTTAGAAAATCCTCGTATAAGGATATAAGAGGAGTTGTCATTGAATTCATTGATGGAAAGATTTCTTCAATTTCATAATCTTGTTTATGATATTATTTGACATATTTTTTTTTTATCAAAAGTTATTGTTATGATATGTCTCTAGCTTAACTTGGTCTCCTTAGGGGGTGAAAAAGGTAAGCCTGAGAATCACAACAAAGAAAACGAAATCATCAGACGTCGGTCGGGAGGTGATCCCGGAATGAGGCTCTGACAGTCAAGTTAGTGGGTTCCTTTGACAAAAAATCTACAATGGAAAGTATGAGACTGGGATTCAAGAGTCGATCCCTTCTCTTGGGGGAGAAGAGACTTTTTATACCTGTGGTCAGGGGGACAGATCCCCAACAATATCTTCTACTTTTTCAAGCATGGCAGGACGAGACGGCCTTCGATTGGTAGACCATGCCCTGTAGGTGGTTGTTTGCTATTGGTGTAGAATGGCAGTTGGCAGATCAACGAGCACTACACCTGCGGCGTTCGGGAAACTGGTACTCCTTTGTCTTATTTGGAATGGGAGTTTCTCTCCTAAATGGGGGCCAATCTCGAGGCCAGATCTCCGGTTCTAGAATGAGGGGTCTTATGGACTATGGCCGACTCCCGATTCTTGTCGAGTAATGGGTTTTTGATGGGTCATTCCTGAGTTGACGGCTCCGTTATCCTTTAACGTTTATTCGGGTGAGATACGTCAACAGGTCCCCTAGGCTAGGCTAGCGAGGTCGTCCTAGCCTTAGGCCTGAACACATGTTCATCGATGGTGGTTTCTGCTGCCTGTTGAAATGACGGAACCGTATGGATTAGCGGTTTCATCATTGTAACTCTTCGGGTTTCCCGCCTGCATTTAAAAACTTCCTCGTTCGATCTGCTTTTATTTTTCCTTTGCTTATTCTTTCATCCAACATTGCTTCTTTATTTTTGTTCCTTCTGCATTTATTCTACTTTGTTTTCGTTTCCCCTTTGTTATCAATCCCTGGCATCTCTGAACACAGGTGTTGCTCCATCTTCTAATGAGTTTTCCAGGCTGCAGGATCGATTTGGTTTCCTCCCCGATCATAGGGTCATCTCCTGGCCATCATACGGTAAGGTCGGAGTTCATACTCCTATCTTTGAGGCAAGGCTCCAGTTTCCAATGGCCGAATTTTTTGATGAGATCATGTGTCACGACGGCTTCACTGTCGAAGACCCTACCCCTAACATTTTCAACAAGATAGTTGGCTTTGAGATGGTATGTCAGGCTCTAGGTGTGCTTCCCCAACTGTGGGTTGTCATGTACTTCTTTAATTCATCGACTCAATATGGTATTCACACATTTTGTCAACGTAGAGTTGTTCATGCTTTCATCATAAACATGAAAAGCCCCAAAGAAGAATTGGCAGGATAAATGGCTTTGGGTGAATTTTTATTTGTGTTCCGTATTGTGGCATGCCCCCCTTTTTATGCTTGATTTTCTTATTTTTTTGTTAGGTCGTGAGAGGCCCATTTCCTTCAATATAGTTTTGAGAGGTCGTTTCCAGGGTGTCTATCTTCATCGGGAGGTGTCGTTGGTTGAAGTGGTTCCGCCGCCATTTAGCGTCGACCATGCATTGGCTCTCTCTGAGCTGATGACTACTCCGGATTCAATCTCTGACCCTCAAGTTGATTCGGAACCGGTCGATGCTCTTGTTGGCAGTGTTTCTCATGAAGATCCCTTGCCTTCTGACACGGAGGAGGAGGCCTTGACCGGCTTGTGAGATAGGATACCCATGTGGCCTCCAAGCGACGAATTTCCCAGTTGGATTCACCGCAGGAGGACTCTAACAGGACTAACTCCTCGGGCCGATACTTCCTTAAGAGGCGGAATGTAGACGTCCTTTTGGGGGAGTCCATTGTGGTAGTGAACATCCGCAATGATGTCACTTCGAAAGAGTCAGAAGGGGTAAAAAAAGGGGCAAAGGAACTGCCCCGTGAACCCAAAGAAGAGCCAGAGGAAGCTATTGCTTTTGGATAAAGCATTTTTGGTGTTGACTCGGGCGTTGCTCACGAAGATGTTCTAGGCCCACCAGTCCTGCTTCTGACTGGGGAGGGTGCTACTAGGGATTTTGCTTCTTTTCCTCCAACGGTGTCGTCCATACATGTACCGAAATGGGGGATCACCCGAGAGTCTTGCTTCACGAAGCACGCAATTTTTTCTAACTGGGGTTGTCATGCTTTTCCCCCTGCCAGTGTCAAGGCATTGGAGCTCTTTCTAACTCTCATGTTTAAAACAATCTTTTATATGGAACTACTCAAGTTGGCTCATACATGGTGGCCACTTCTCCTCGCCTTTGTTAGGATACCTTGAGTTCCGTTGAGCTTGCTTTGCTTAGGGCTGAGCGGGATGAATTGAGGGCGAGGATACTGGTGTTGGAAGGAGAGAAGCATGTGTTTTATTGTCGTTATGATCTTTTGGCTGGGGAGAAGGCCTCTTTGGAGGAACAGGTTGCGAAGCTGGATTGATCTATGGAGCGCTTGTCTTAACGTGTGGAGGTGTTGGTTGAGGAAAAAGGGGTATTGGAGGGCTTGATAGAGGAGTGTTGTAGGAAGCTGGAGACGGAAAAGGTGAAAAGGGAGAACGTGGAGGCAGATTTGTCTTAGATCCTGACGAAAAGGTTTATTCGGATTGTGGATAAATTGATTTAGAACTCCGATTTCAGACATGGGATTAAGCGAATGAAGGCTGCATACATGGGTGCCGAAGTAGACGGTGGTAAGCAAGTAATCAAGGAATAGGTTGCTGTCAGGAAGTTTGAACCTGGGGAGTCGATCCCCTTCTGGAATATACCAAAGCTATACACGCTGAGGTGAAGTCTTTCATGGAAACCGATTTCTCCTCTACCTCCACCTTCGCGACCTTGACATGGAAGGTCTTCGCCTTTTGTGTAGTGATTCCAATGTTGAATGGGAATGCCCTGAAGGAAGTACTTCTGGGGCCGGACCTTCTGCCCCTACCCCAGGTATGTGATCTCTGCTATCTCCCTTGTTATGTGTGAATTGTATTTGATTGGTGATACCCAAACAATATTTTCTTTTGGATAGTTTTTATTTTAGTGAACAACTTTGACAATGCCTAATATTTATGTTTGAGAGGCCATGCGAGGTCTTTTTCTAAGCCCAAGGTCTGTCTGGTAGACAGTTCGTTTTACTTTTTGAAAAAAGATAGCTTTGTGCTTTGTTTGTGATTTACTTGTGGTTTGTTCGGTTTGATTTTCGGGAGGTTTATGTTGGCCACCCTGGGGCTGAGTTCTTTCCTGGACCCTGGTCAGTCCTAGTAATGTTATTCTCTGTTGTTGTTCCTGTTTAAATTTTTATTAAGTGAGAGATTGGCAGGCAAATTTTTCTGTTAAGCGAGGGTTAGCCTTTGTGTTTATGCCCCTTAATTCTTTTCCTCACTTTTTTCTTTTAGACTTTTATTTGGAGTTTTAGGCTCATGTGACCTATGTCCCTAGGTTTGATTATTTAAGTTGTATCGGGATTGTCATCCTAGGGCTTTGACGTGTATACATTGTTTTTGTTGCGAGGTGAAGGTTATGACCCTTCATAGCCTCTATATATTCCACATCGTAATTCTCACCGTCCTTAGCTATAGCGGGACTTTAGTAGGGAAAGGTTGCGAGCCATTGAGGCCTATGATTGTGTTTTTTGCAATGGTTTCATGTAAATAACACGGATGATCAGTCCATATTTGTTTGCCATTTGTATGAATCCATGTTAATATGTGTGCGTTTCAAATTGATACTTTTCATTACATGTTTTCTAGTGTTATAGAGACATCTACATCATTAGATAGGTATCGGAGGTGGGGTAGTTGGTGCTATTCTAGGCCTAGCTCCTGGGCTAGCTCGTTGGGGTGTGACTATCCATTGCGAGTTTGATCACTTGGCCCTTTCCCTAGTCCCCCCATCCCCATTTTTAAGCCTTTTGGTTTGGGCTCTGGGGTTCCCAGGCTATCGGAGTGAATTCTTCTTCTTGGTCTTTCTTGGTTTGTATCCTTGGTGACTTGTTATCATGAGCTCTTCATTCTTCATGCTCGCATGTAGGCCATGATTTGATGTTTTTGGCTTCGCCATCTTTTAGAGGGCGATCTTTAATTTTCTCCACCGCCCGATTCTGGGTGCCTGGTTATCCTCCAGGGATGAATTTTTCTTATGCATCATGTGTGTTTGTGTTATTTTGACCCTTTGTTTCCTTTGTGGTTTGATGTTCCCTCTATTGTTTGTGGGGTTCCCGACTAGGTGTCGTCCTGAAAGAAGCATTTTCCAATTGTAGACCCTTACTGTTGTGGTGAGCCTCCTGTCGTAGGTTCGAGTCCCACGTATGGCCCCAAATGCTGTGATACATCTCCAGTTTAACTCCATCTCCTTGGGGGTAAAAAAGGTAAGCGTGAGAATTACATCAAAGAAAATGAAATCTTCAGACGTCATCCTGAAGGTGATCCCGTAACGAGGCTCCGATGGTCAAGTTGGTGGGTTCCTTTGTGAAAAAGTATATAGTGGAATGTATGAGACTGGGATTCAAGAGTCAATCCCATCTCTTCGGGGAGAAGGGGCCTTTGTATACCTGTCATCAGGGGGACAGATCCCCGACAGTATCTTCTACTTTTTCAGGCATGGCAGGACGAGGCAACATTTGATTGGTAGATTGTGCCCCGTGGGTGGCTATTTGTTATTGGTGCCAAACGGCCAGTTGACAGATCAATGAGCACTACACCTACGGCTCTGGGCCAACTGGTACTCCTTTTTCTTATCTGGAACTGGAGTTTCTCTCCGAAATGGGGGCCAATCTTGAGGCCAAATCACCGGTGCTAGAACGTGGGATCTAATGGACTATGGCATGCTCCCGACTTTTGACGAGTAATGGGTTTTTGATCGGCCGTTCCTGAGGTGATGATACTCTATTATCCTTTTACATTTCTTCTGGTGAGATACGTCAACAGTTACATAGTAACATTCTTCAAATTTTTTTTATTGAGAACACTATAAGCTTTGGATGTTAAAGAATATCCCAAAAAGATTGCTTCACCAACATTTGCTTTTGGTTTCCTTTTATTCTGGATTTCATAAAAAGTAATAAGAAAATTGTGACATCCCGGAATTTAGGTCAAAGACAGTGAACGGTCAAATTGGCATATATGCTAGTAATTGGTATCTGGACACCTCTTATATACAAATCTCAAATTCTCTCTCTCTCTCTCTCTCTCTCTCTCTCTCTCTCTATATATATATATATATATATATATATATATATATATATATATATATATATATATATATATATATATATTAAAAACATACATGGAAAACTATTAACATGCGAGTGTATAAATATTGTGTATGTATTATTGCCTTAAAATGTCTCAATCAAATACATACACAGCCGCATAATATTATTAAATATAAAAGTGTATATAAAATCTATTAAAAATATTCATCAATACACTCTCCTTACATACATAATGAATGAAATACATTATACAAAATACATAAATGATTGACAAGAAAAAACCAATACTAGGGAGTGCTTTGACTTTTGATTAACTTCAAACACATTCATCACACACACACACACACACACACACACTATTTCCAAACAATTTAGAGCCATAAAAATGAAGACTTACACTCTTTACCAATCAATTACTTTACAAAGATATGGTGTGTTCATCTAGCAAAAGGAAAGCCCATAAGTTTCACTAAATAATCGTAACATCTCAAAAATCACAACGAATTTAAACTTTTCAAAAAAACCATTTACTAAAAGAAATATTTACATAACCACTTTTTTCAAAACATTATCCAAGAATAGTGTGTTCCAAGATCAACAACATAAAAATAAGGATGTGTACGGTCACGCCTTCGCCTTGCCACGATCCTCTAAAGTACCTAAAACAAAACTAAAATTTTAAGCCAATGCTTAGTGAGTTCCCTCAAAGTAACAACACACAACACACATATCACATAAAAACAAGCATGTTGGGTCCAATCAGTCATCAGACTGGAATACCCACTAGTCCATAACCATCAGGCTGGATTACTCCTAGCCCAATCAGTCCTCTAACTAGAACGCCAATATACAATAGGTCCACCCAGTCTTCGGACTGGCATACTAATATACAACGGGCCCACTTAGTCATCAGACTGGAATACCCTCGGTTTATTGACTCATACACATAGCAGTAAAGTCTCATCCAACACAATATGTCAACATATAAAAGATAACAAACATATTCAACAGAAAAACAATCATGTAGCCAGAAATCATAAGTAGTCCTATAAATCTATTGGTCTATACATATCAGCAGCTATATAATCAAATGGATCTACCCCATACTCAACATTTCATCAATCAATGTATAACATTATGTCAATCCAATAGGCCAACCATGGTGCCTTCGACCCGTATGTACAGTGAGGAAAACACACCTCACAGACTGACAACAAGCTAATCAATACTCTTTTCTCAAATATTGGCTCAACCCAAATCCTAAATTTCAAAAAAATAATCCATTAATAATATTTTCCACAAAATACCCTTGGTCAAACATGGTCAACGGTCAAAGTTCAGTTCAACACCTAGCCGAGTCAACCCAGCCGAGCCAACCCGACCGAGTTGACCCAGCCAAGTATGTTGGGCGTACACCTCTATTTTTTTGGAAACGGCAAATGAATTAACAGAAGCCTCTACCCAATATTTCAGAGTACACCCCGAGTTCGAGCACCGCAAAGCGGGCAAACCTAGCCCCCATGGGGATTTCCAGGGAAAATTCCCCCACATATGGGGCATATTTGCAAGAGGCGCATAAATTGTGCTTTACCGGGTTTGAAACCCCGACCTCAAACCCACATGGGGATGTACACCTCTATACGTGGGGCATACTCAATGGTTGACTGGATTATGGGATGATGATATCGTACGTACAACGTACCACTTGGTACACCCATCGTACGCGCCTGTTCAGCCCTTTCCCCATTAAGAGCTAAATACTCTAAATTTTCATGTCCAAAGTCAGATTCAAAGCTAAAATACCCCCAAGATTCATAAGTTTTCTAACTTTATGACTTAGCATGCCCATTAAGTGCTTAATACAAAAAATCTCAACGTCTTAATTCCTTAAGACATTCTATAGCATGCATGGAGTAAAACTAAGCATCAAGAGCACATTATTATGACTCAAGAGCCCTCCAAAGCTCTGAAAGGATGAGTTATGGGGTCAAGAGCATGCCATGCTCAAGAATCATCATATTTGGGACTAAAAGTGCCCTAAATGAAGAAATGGCTAGATCTAAAAGATAGAGTGATCAAGTTGTGAACTTTATACATCTTGGAGGTTGCTAAAAAAAAGATAATCTCATATCCAAGATGCTTCCAAGCTCCAATATCTTCTCACCACCTTCTTCTTCTTCTTCTTCAAGAACACTACCAAAATACACTAATGGGCTCAACATGCACTCTTGTCACTTAGGGTTTCTTTGGGTCGATTTTCACAGCGGGGTGTTGGTAAGGGAAACCATAAGAATTAGGGTTTACTCTTTCTCCACGTACACCCCGCGTATGAGGTGTACGCCCGACGTATTAGGGCGCGCCCTAATACGCCTCGCGTACACAACGTACGCTCAACGTACCAATCGTGGTCAGAATTTCCATATTTCCACTATAGGCCTTTCAACCATCATTCCTAAAAACCAAGGTTTAAAATGCAATATTCTTTCATACATAGGTTTAAAATTGAAAAAACCTTAGCATCGGGATGTTACAATTCTTCCCTACTTGAACTAGACTTTGTCCTTGAAGTTAGTGATTACGAATAACTCAGGGTAATGCTCCCACATCCCTCCGTCCGACTACCAAGTCCACTCAGAACCTTTCCGATGTTGCCACTGAACCTTTACCAACATTATCTCCTTGTTGTGTTGAATCTTCAACTTCCTCTCCACTATCATTACTAGCCCTCTCAACATAATTCAGGCGCTCATCGACCTGAATATCATCCAAATTGACCACTTCCTCATCATCCAACATGCACTTCCGTAATTGTGAAAAATGGAAAGTCTTGTGGATCTATCTGAGCTCATTCGAAAAATCCAACCGGTAGGCCACCCTGCCAACCCGGGCGATCACAATGAAACGGTCTAATATACCAGAGAACTAATTTCCTCCTCTTCCTGAATCGTATCACACCCTTCCAGGGTGAGACCTTCAATAGTATCATATCACTGACCTGAAAATCCAACTCCGATCGGAATCGGTCAGTATAGCTCTTCTTCTGACTCTAAGTTGTATGTAGTCTTTACCTCATCTGTTGTACGAGCTCCATGGTCGGAAGCGCTACCTTAGTCCTTCCCATGACTCTATGACCAACCTCCCCCAACAAATTGGGGTACGACATTTCCAGCCGTACAAGAGCTCAAAAGGCAGAGCACCAATGTTGGAGTGATAGTTGTTATTCTAGGAAAACTATGAAAGAGGTAGGTAGGAATCCCAACTCCCACCAAAATCTATAACACAAGCCCACAACATATCCTCATGTGTATTAATGGTCTGCTCACTCTGTTACTGGTCTATGGATGATAAGTAGTGCTAAAATGTAGTCTTGTGCCTAGTTTCTCGTGGAACGTCTGCCAGAATTAGGAGGTGAATACAAAATCTCGGTCTGATACAATAGATACCGGAACCCCATGACGATCAAAAATCTCCCGAACATACACATTGCCAATTTTTCGGCCGAAAAGCTCTCCCGGATGACCAAAAATTGGGAACTCTTGGTCAATCGATCCACAATGACCCAAATAGCATCATAACCTTTGGAAGTCTCCAACAGCTTGATGAAAAAATCCATGATGATTTGTTCCCACTTCTACATGGGAACCTCCAAAGGCTGCTGCTTGTCATGCGTCTTCTGATGTTCGGCCTTGACTATCCTATAGGTCAAGCACCTCTCAACGTACTAGGCTATCTCCTTCTTCATACACGGCCACAAAACATAATCTCAAAACCCGGTACATCTTGGTGGCTACTGGGTGTAAAGAAGAGTGAGACATATGAGCCTCCTCCAACACTATTGGCCTGATCCCATTAGAAACTGGAACCCAAACCTGACCGCACCGGGTCAACAAACCCTGACTATAACTGGAAAACCTATCGATCTCGCCACTAATCTCTCATGCTTCCAGTTCTCCTTCCTAACTCCCTCTGCCTGTGCCTATCTGATCAAATCTGAAAGTGGGGAATCAATGGATATCCTCATACACTTATCCTCAGTTGAAGGTCCTATCGACTTGCGACTTAAGGCTTCTTCTACCACATTCACCTTACCCCTATGGTAAATGATTTTCCATTCATAATACTTGACCATGTCCGGACACCTGTGTTGCCTCGTGTTCAGGTTCGGCTAGTCCATAAGTTATTGTAAACTCCTATGATCTGTGTAAACGGTACAATGGACCCCATATAGATCATGTCTGCAAATCTTGAGGGAAAACATCAATTCCCCAAGTAGATAATCGTGCCTCATGTGGCTTCAACTATCGGGAAGCATGAGCAAGCACTCGTCCCCTTTGCATGAGGACCTCCCTTAAACCAACGATGAATACCTCACAAAATACCACAAAATCGTCGGCACCCTTTGGAAGGGTCAACACCGGGGCCTCACATAACCTCTGTCGCAGTGTCTCAAAAGCAACCTGGTGCTCAGGGCCCCATCGGAAATCCACTCCCTTCCTCTTCAAACGAGTGAGTGGTACTAAAATGTTAGAGAAATCCTGGATAAATCTCCAATAATATCCCACCAAACCCAAGAAACTCTAGATCTCTGAGGGATATTTCGAAACCTCTCACTGGACCTATCGTAACCAAAACTCACATTTCAAGAACTGTTTATACAACTGTTATCACCTCAACACTCCCAAAAGCTCTTGAATGTTCTCCTTGTGCTGATATGTGGTCTTGGAATACACCATTATTTCATCAATGAACACAATAACTAATCGGTCGAGCGTCGGCCTGCACACTCGATTCATCAAATCCATAAACACCGCAGACACATTGGTGAGCCCAAATGGCATCACCACGAACTTATAATGCCCATTACAAGTCTGAAATGTTGTATTCTCCACATCATCCTCTTTCACCCTCTCCTGATGATATCCGGACCTCAGATCGATCTTATAGAACCAAGATGCACCCAACGACTGATCAAAGAGGTCATCAATCTGTGGAAGGGGATAAGAATTATTCACCGTCAACTTATTCAACTCCCAATAATCGATGCACATCCGGTGTGAACCATCCTTCTTCTTGACGAATAGTATCGGCGCTCCCGACGACGAACTGCTCGGTCTAATGAACTGCTTGCCTAAGAGCTCCTGAAGCAGAGAGGACAACTCCTGCATCTCGGTTGGTGCCAAGCGGTACGAAACTTTGGCAATCGTAGCCACACCTGGCACAAGGTCGTTCGTTAACCCAACCTGCCTCTCGGGAGGCACACCGGGTAACTCCTCCGTAAACACATCAGGAAACACTCTGAAAACTTGCACATCTAAAACCGAGACCTACTCCCCCACCCGAGTATCAACCACATAGGAAAGATAACCTATACATCCATGTTGAATATACTGTCGAGCCCTAGCCACCGAACAAAACCCTGATCCATCCCTTGTACCCTCTCCATAGATAACCAATTATCCCCCACTTAGGGTTCGAACTACTAATCTCTGGCCCTCGCAGTCTATCATAGCACCAAATTTGCTCAACCAATCCATCCCTAATATCACGCATACATCCCTCATGGGGATAAGGATTAGATCAATCAGATAAGGCACCCCAAAGGTCTCTAGTATATAACCCTGAGAAACCCTGGATGTAGAAACCCTGTGTTTATTGTCGATAGCTACCTACAACGGACGCTCCGACTCGCTAAGGGTCATACCAAAATCCCTATTAGAAACATACCAGTCATGACGTCGGATGCTACTCTGGCCTCCTGGGTAGTAAGCTGGAAAGCATGACCTCGAGCCCTTGGGGGCTCCGCCCTACCCTAGCTTCCATCTGTGATCCTCAGTATGGCTGGCGCTAGGGCTTGCGTTGGCCTCGAAGCAAGCGATGAATAGTTAGCCTTCATATGGCTAACCTGCTCACAATGGTAACATATATTGGTGCTCAACGACGGGGCCTGCTGACAACAATCCCTCGCAATGTGGACCTCCCTGCCACATTTGTGGCATCCAGAAGAGGATCGTAACTACCATCGTGAAACTTGTCTCACTTTCCACAAGTACGACCCTTTATTCCCCAGCTTGCGAATCAGCAAGCTTGAACCATTTTGCTATAGGCTGTGGCTACACAGGATCCTGCCTCAGTTCCCTCGTATGGAGCTCCATCTCGATCTCTTGCCACCTAGCGGCATCCTACAACTCCACCAGTATACCACAATGTTGCATAGACACAAACTGGCGAATGTCCGTCTTGAGAATGCTCAAAGTATCGGGTCATCTGAGCTTGCTCAGAAGTAACAAATTCAGGGAAAAACATAGCTATCTATGTAAACATCTTAGTGATCTCCGTCTCCAATTCGGTCCCCTAGCTCATATCCAAATACTCCTAGGCCAGCCTCTCCCGCTCCACCAACGGAACATATCTTGGGCGGAACATCTTAGAGAACTGCTCCCAGAATACTACATCTCTCTACTCTAGAGTGTATGAACTAGTAACCAGTCTCCACCAATCCGTCGCTCCACATCGAAGAAGGTTAAGAGCATACTTGGCCTTCTGGTCAACTAGGTAAGAGCAAGTAAAGAAACTTCCTTCAACATCTCACAGCCACCTCATGGAAATGATCAGATCTGAAATTTGTCAAACACTGAGCACTTCGTATTGTCAAAGTCCCGGTACTGGAAAGCGCTCCCAAGGCCAATCCCTACCACAACGACGGTCGTGGTGCCTACAGCAGCGACAGTCTCAGAAAGTGAAGCATATCGGTCATCAAAGAACTCCATCATGGAGGTCTTGATCGATCCAAACAACTCTAGTATCTTCCCCTGGACAATAGAAACAACCTCATCGTGAATCATCTCCTTAACCTGGTCCTCAGTCAATCCCATACTATCCTGGCCACCCACTCCTGATCTAGATCATTACTCAAATCGCCTCTTAACCAACATACTGAAAATAAACCTGAAAATATCAGATGAGGTGCATATCAGACCATAGGAACCATTCCACAAAAAAAACCGTAGGGTTGTGACTTCCCTGCTACGCGTATGGGTCCTATGCTTCTAGTAGTACGGGCCCATACTACCTTCCGCACCTAGTTGTATTTGTCTCATAAGATCATCAAAACAACTCTAACAATACACACAAGAATAGACATACATCCTATCCTCACTACCTAGAGAAAGGCTAAACATTCCCCAACTGGCCGCCTGACCCCACATAACTCATCTATGAAACTTCCACCAGCCCTGCAGCACTCGTGTATACTAATCACACATAACACTGGATCCTATAGACAATCGAATACTTGATTCTACCCTAAGACCACAACCAGACAAGGAACATGAAATAAGGCTAAATCAAACATTCCCAGGCTATAAGATCGTAGTTGTGTACAGTCTTGATGCATACACTAAGCGACAATAGTAACGATGTCTATTCCATATAAGGAAGAAACCCTAGACTATCATGCATCAATTATCAGGAAATTCTATCATGCAATTCCGGAAGATATCTAGCCTATCACTAGCATGTTGTTCTATAATAACATCATAACAAATAATTGTGTGGTAACTTAGGGTATACTTAATGGCTCCAGATGATCATACACTAGCATTTTAAAACCTTTGCAGTTCCTTATTTTGAGCTTGGATTCACACGGATGTTCCTCCAATTCACTCAAACCGAGCCTTTGATAGCAACTTGTAATGTAAAAAAATCACAACGAATTTAATCTTTTCAAAAAACCCATTTACTAAAAGAAATTTTTACTAAACCATTGTTTTCAAAACATTATTCAAAAACAAATTCTCCCAAGATAAACAACATAAAAATTACAATGTGTATGGTCACGCCTTCGTCTTGCCACGGTCCTCTGAAGTACCTGAAACAAAACTAAAACTATAAGTTAATGCTTACTGAGTACCCCTAAAGTACCAGCACACAGTACATATATCAGAAACAAAAAGCATGGTGGGTCCAATCAGTCATCGGACTGGAATACCCCTAGCCCAATGAGTCATCTGACTAGGATGCCAAAACACAACAGGTCCACTCAATATTCGGACTAGAATACCAATATACAACAGGCCCACTGAGTCATCAGACTGGAACACCCACGGTTTGTTGACTCACATACATAGTAGTAAACTATCAACCCAACACAATATGTTGACATAGAACATATAACATACATATAAAAAAGACAGACAATCATGCATCCAGAAATCACAAGTAGTCCTACAGATCTACCGGTCTACTCATATCAACAACTATATAATCGTATATATCTACCCCATACTCAGCATATCATCAATCAATGTATCACAGGATGTCAACCGAATGGGCCAACCTTGATTCCTTTGACCAATAAGTGCAGTGAGGAAAACTCACCTCACAGACTGACAACAAGCTAATCATACTCTGCTCCCAAATACCGGCTCACCTCACATATTATTAATTATATAATAGATACATAGGTTATATGATCAAAGAATGAAATAGTTTTAGAAAGTATCGTTCAGCCCTTTTATGCAGCTCTTGTATGAGTCTAACCGTAATAAGGAGGAATCAGATGGTCAAAAAACTATCTAATTTTAGGATCATGTGATAGTATTCACCAGATAATTAGATAACATTAGAACGGATGATAATGAAAGGTAAAAGAATCCTTGCAATTCTAGGATCCTCTGAAAATTATGAAAAGAATTATTATGAAACGTTTCAGTTATTATAGACACTCTAAAATCTTAGTAAGTACTTAAATGAGGGATCACTCTCACTCTCACTCTTCGTATTAGTAAATACTTGACTGAGGGATCACTCTCACTCTCACTCTCAAACGTGGTATCAATAAGTACTTGACTGAGGGATCACTCTCACTCTCATTCTTGGTATCAGTAAGTACTTGACTGAGGTATCACTCTCACTATAAAATCTTAAAAAGTAATATCTCCACTCTAGACATTAGTAAATCATTGAATGATGGATTAATAATTGCGACTGTCATAAATGATAACTGATTGTTTAAGTAATAAAATAATAATCATGACTATCGTAAATGATAGGTGATTGTTTATAACATAAAATCACCATTCTCCGAGGGAAATACCCTAATGATAGGTGATTGTTAATATTAATCATTATCATCCGTTAAAAAACTTATATAGACAATTTACTTTCTGTAGAACTAAGTAATAAGGATGATTAATAGTAAATAAAAGTATACTCTCGGTGTTTTCCCAAAAGTGCCTTCGCGTCAAGCTCTCCAAGATGAATTTCGGGTACGAAATTCCTTTAACGGGGGACAATGTAACAACTATGACTTTTGGCACCCAACGTCGAGTTTAAAAGGCTTATTACGTTATATATACATATATATATATATATATATATATATATATATATATATATATATATAAAGTTTTGTATTAGATAAATAGTAAAAATCAACCAAATCATCTGTTCGTCGTTAAAATTAGTGCGCCGAAACATATATTGATTATTATATATTTAGAAAGTATGCGTAATCCCAATCCCAAAAATATAAATTTCATAAAAATCTGAATTCATATAAAGGAGATATGAATTTTATAAAATATAAAAATCAACAACGTAGTTAAAAATTATTAACGTCATACAGTACAGAGTGAATGGTTGAATTTTAGGTAAAGTCACCAAAAGGAAAATCGTAGTACTACGAATTTTGGTAAAAGGTGAAGGGTTTTTGTTGCATAAAATAAATAGTTTTTCTTAAAAATCGGCAATGGAAGCTTTAAAAATTTCTTATAAATTTCGAGTGTGACAACAAAACAAACCATCAAGGATCCTATAAAGAGGTTAGAATGATATTATAACAACCATAGGGTGTTTAAATTAATACAACCTTTGTAACCCTTGGACCCTCTCGGATTTCAGGTGTTGGAGTAGATGGAAAGAACAAGGAGCTCGGTCTTCTCTACAAGTAATCCACCAACATGAATAAGGTACCAAAATTGCTAGATTTCTTCTTATACAACTTTGTTATTTAAGCCTTCATTGCTTAAACAATCAAGCACTAAAAGGATGACACAAAGTAGACACCAAAAGCTAGTAATGTCTTCAAAAGAGGAAAGAGCTCCAAGCTCTTTGTAGCTCATAGTTTTGAGATAAAAAGGGAAGAAGATTTTTAGACCAAAAACTTGCGAATGCTCCAAGTATAAGACCCTCTATTTATAACCCCATCCAAGCATGGCCTTTTGAATATTATATTCAAAAGTATGGTTTATAAAGGAAGGCATGGGGAACATTATGTTGGAGGTTGACAAGCAACCTCCATCCTTCTTACAACTTTTGGCAATGTCTCCTAAAGAGAAAAAAAAATTTCTACTAGTCTTTTAACCATAGTAGAGTAAGCCTTTGATTTAATTATGGTTAATCAAAGTGTCCAAAACTTTGTACATGACTTATCTTATGATACGTTATCATATTAAGACTATTTTTATACTTCTAAAATTATGGTTTTCATAGAATAATAATTTTTCTCTAATTAAATACAAGAGTTGAATTTATTTATTAATATCCAATATAACAAATATTCAATAACTACCAACTTGATTAAGGTGTGACCCTATATGATCATATGTCATTAGAAATGTCACTCAATAATGATTTTAGGGCATACAGATCCAACAATCTCCCACTTGCACAAGATTAAATTATTGACTGACATAGACAGTAGCTGACGTCTAACAACGGGACATTGTCCCTAATAACACATGAAGGGGTGTCACCAATCAATATCCAATTCCAAGAGCTCACTAGCTACAATTGAAGTATAAGGTAAGTGTATCAATATTCTCTTTGTTATAGACATCATGTTGGATATGAGACATAGAACGTGATCATTCTCATTTGCCATCCAACTTTTAAGAAAGGCATCTTAGATGTCTAACACTCAACACATAAGAGGAATAAAATCCCATCTTGTCTACATAGACACTATCATATAGTTCTTTCTCTACCCAACGAAGGCATTTGTAACACCCATATAAAAATTATGCCAAATTAAAACTTTTTTAAATCATTCAAAAACCATTAATTATTACGAATTTGTTTTCAAAATGGTTTAATGTCAGAAGTACCTGAAACTTAATCAACAACTATAAGCCTGGAGCTTAGTGAGTTCCCCACAATACCAACGCCATACAAACCATATCAATATCATCTAAATAAACAGTATGCATAATGATCCATCAGCCTGACTGGACCGCCTCGCAGGGCCATCAGTCTATTTGGACAACTCTCCGAGCTATCAGCACATCTGCACCGTCTCTCAGGGCCTTCAGCCTATCCGGACCGCTCGCCGGGCCTTCAGCCTGACTAGTAAGCCCTACCGAGTTTGTAGTCTATCCGGTCTACCCTGGGTATGTTGGCCTTCAGCACAAAGCAAGTCCCCCTCAACCCAACCCCCAAATCAAACAGTCATGTGCACATAAATATCATACGCTAGCTAGCATGTACAAATAGTCATACAGATCTAACAATTCACTTACATAACATCATCCTATAAACATGATACCGATCTAACAGATCACTAACATAGCATCATCCTATAACCAGGATATCGATCTAACAGATCACTAACATAGCATCATCCTATAACCAGGATACCGATCTAACATATCACTAACATAGCATTATCCCATATACCAAGATACCGACCTAACTGGTCACTAACATAGCATCATGCAATAAAGCCAGATAGAAATCCAAAAAGGGCTAGCATTGGTACCTTCGACATTGTTAGTATAGTTAAGACAACTCACCTCACAAGTAGCTCGGGATGATAATGTCAAAATCCCCGAAATACAACTCCAACTCAACCACTTATATCCACCAATGATCCACTTCCATAAATTTCCAAATTACTAAAATACCCTCAGAAGTCAAACTGGTCTACCCTTAGTCAAAGTCAAAGTCAATGGTCAAGGTCAACAGTCCATGTTGACCCAACTCGCCGAGTGTAGTCCACCGAGTTGTCGAGTTCTGTAAGAACTCGGGAAACCGTGAAAACCCCAGTTGACTCACTGAGTTTCCAAACAACTCATCATGTCCATGTGCTGTCCATAATATCGGGAAAACCCTAAGTAACTCGTCGAGTTATCTCACTGACTCGCCGAGTCCATGTAGAAACCAAAACCGGCCAATCTTCATCTGGATGGTCGAGTTGACCATGCAACTCATCGAGTCCCTTCAGTCCATTTCTCACTCAAAAGTTTTTAAGCTACCCCAAAGCTCCAAATTGTAGATCTATCTTCCTAAGGTGTAGTGACCACATAAAGTCGCAAATTTTACGTGCATGCAAGGTCGTAAAGGCCAAAACCAAGCCAAAGAAGAAGTTTTAGGTAAGGAGAAGGCCATAACATGCTAAAGACAAGAACCATAAGACTATAAGGGGCTAGAGGAGTCCAGATTTGAAGTTCCAACTTCAGATCATGCCCAAAACCAGAAATAACTCCACAACAACATAGAAATAGCCCTAAACCTTTACATGAAGAGATCTAGCTAGAGAGAAGTCAATTTAACGACTTGTTACCTTCAAGATGATGCTAAGATGAAGTAGAAATCAGATCCACAAGCTTCTCCTTGCTCCAAGCTCCTTAGACTTCAAGCTCTCTTCACAAAATCCACCTTCCAAGCTTCTTAACTCATAAAAATAGAGAGTAGGAACGATTAGGGTTTTCTGAGATCAAGCGGGCGGTAAGGGAGGAAGAGGGAGGCTAATGACCCTTTAAATAAGGTGTAAAACCCTATAAATTAAGTGTTTCTCATTCAGCTCCTACTCGTCGAATTGGGGTCCTCCGACTCATTGAGTAGACCTTATAAATCACGCGGGCTGAAAAATCTCTACACGACGAGTTGGGGCCTCCAACTCGTCGAGTAGGCTTCTTAAATTTCATGAAATCCCTAAAATTTCATTCCCGGAAATCAGGATGTTACATCTCTCCCACACTTGAACTAGGATTCGTCCTCGAAGCCTGATGCAGTGGAGAAATTCAAGCAATGCTTTTGCATTCCAGCCTCCGGCTCCCAAACCTACTCGGATCCCCTCCAATCCTACCACTTGTACCTTTACCAAAGGTATGTCCTTGCTACTCAAAGCCTTTACCTTTCGTCCCAAGATGGCCACCGGCCTCTCGGTGTAGTTCAGGCGCTCATCATCCTGAAGATCACCCAATGATGACACGACATCCTTGCTCGACATGCACTTTCGCAACTCCAAGGCATGGGAGGTGCTATGAATCGGACTGAGCTCCTCTGGGAGACCCAGTCGATACGCTGCCTTTCCATCCTTGGCAAGGCCCGAAATGGCGTGATATCTTGGATACCCAAATTCCCTTCTTCCTGAGAGGATCACACCATGAAAACCTGGAGTCGTTGCCAAAACACAATCATGGATCATACGCGGCTGCCGATAATTTTTTGCTGGAGAAGAGATTATATATTCTTTCAATGGAAATCATTCAATGACCGAATTTTCAAAGATAACACAGACTATGGGAGGAAAACTAGGAGAAGAACCCTTTTTGTGTTGATAGGATAATGCTTCCTTCAACTCCCAAATCTACTTACAATAATAGTCCACTACTAATGCATAATCACAAACACCTATGACTAGCTCGATCAGCCTCTGGCTAGAATATCAATATGTCGAATCCAATCAACCACCGGATTGAAATTCTCGGGGTTTATCGGCCTACCCCCTCAACCCCACCGCTCCTCCTGGGCTGCATGCCTACGACTTACAGTCGGCCCACATCGGGTATCTTGGCCTACTGCTGCAACCCTACTGCTCCTCTTGAGTCTTTGTGCCTACGACTTACAGCCGGCCCGCACCGGGTATCTTGGCCTACTGCCACAACCCTACTGCTCCTCTTAAGTCTTCGTTCCTATGACTTACAGTCGGCCTGCATCGGGTATCTTGGCCTACTGCATCAAGCAGGACCACCTCAACCCTCCCAAAATGATGTGTTGCCATAGATAATTAGGAGAAAGATCAAACCCAGTTCTCAGAACATGATAGACAGGGACGCTCTAACCCAACAATCCTCGACTTCCTGTTGATGACATTATACCTTTCTCCTGTAACTCGCGATTCACCCCACAAACCAAAAGGTTCCCCCATTTACCTCACTGGCCTCTAGAGCGCATGCCTCACACGGACACACTTGCGATCCCCCAAGCAAGTTTCCACTGTAAGCCATCCTGAAATGGCCCTCCATGAATCCACCACAGGTTTATGACTAAAACTACCGCAACTCATGTAGAGAAGATCCTCAAAAAGGTTGATAGCAAACCTTTCACAATCCGAATCCATACTATACACCAAAACCTTAGTATAACCTTTGACTCTTTACCATGCCATTACCAATCTCCGGAGCGGTGAAAGAAGATGATCAACCAAGAACTTATGCATTCCATCCGATCTCTAACAACAACTTGTGAACATGCAGGAATACATGTCAAACATTCCTCGGATTCATTATGATACCTAACTGATACTCCCCTCAGTCCTTATTGATTCCTTTATCCAACCAACAGACTTACGACTTGGCAAGTCCCCTCAGTGTGTCAATCCCGAGAACACCACAATCAAAAGGAATGAATCTTTTACGATCATTAGGCCCATAGCATGTGACTGGAACGCTTTTGATAACCTATCGACGATGTCGTCTTCTCGTCAGTGGCCCATTCCTTCGGGCGTGAAGGTACCCACCTTCCTCTACTTCCCAAAAGGCCTAATCAACATTCCTCACATCACCAAACAAGCATCACAATGCTGAAAATCTACCACACATGATTCCCTTCTTGGGACAGGTTGCGACTTAAGAGTTTCCAAGCTCTCTTACATGACCACCAACAGTCCCTAAGGGTACTCTATAAGTGATAACCAGTAAGTATGGAACGTACAATTCCATAGGTTATTATCACAAAGCTGCATGCTCAATACCATAATGTATATCTAACAAAGTACGTACATACAGAGTCTTCAGCATGACTTGACCGCCTCATCGGCCTTCAGCTTATCTGGACCACTCTCAGAACCTCCAACATGTATGGACCACCTCTCCAGGCCTTCAGCCTGTCTGGACCGTTCTCCAGACCTTCTGCCTGAATGGTACGCCCCGTGGGGCTTTTAGTCTATCCGGGCCGCCCTAGGTCTCTCAAGCCAAAATCATGGACCCATCATTGTGCCCTTTCCGTAAATAACCAGCTCTCCTCCACGTGGGGTTCAAACTCTCAATTTAATTTGCAGACTATAATCCTGACCTAACCATACACGTAAGTCAAACCAAACCCCTAATTCTACCTTGAACACTTGCAGATACACTCAAAAAAGATCGACTCCATATCAGTACTTAGGGAAACCCTTAACCTCCTGCTTGATCGCCCAACCTCTCTGGAAACCATTATCCGGATAGCAACAAACAAAATATTCAATGGTTGATGCTCCATCAATGAATTCTCAATTCTCCCCTTCGATCCCAAGTGACATTAACTAGTCCTTATTTTCAATCCAAATGACAATCCGGTACCCGGCCTACCCGAGAATATGGTACCTAACTTTCCTCGCAAGATACCCATGCCACATCGACTCACATGCGCTTACCAGCGCTGAAATACTGCCGCCAACCCTTGCGGCCAACGGACTCCGGGCTAGAAACACCACCTGACCCTGGGGTCACAAGCTTGGTCACTCCTGTGAACTCGGAAAAACTGAAAGGGCACAACCCTTGCTATAGATGATAAAACTCCAATCCATCAATCAACCATTCTACTTCCTATCCTCTAATGAATCCCTGAACTCTATCCACCTACAATCCTTTGATAATAAATTTCTCCTATCACTTCTAATGACCTAACGACTCATGAAGTTCCACAACACATTAATCAGAGAAAACAAGTATGTAACCCGAAGTTGCTGCTTACCCATACTCAACGATATTCCAAGGCAAGATAAATACTGATCAAGGACAATTTGACCATAATACTATTACAGAATGGGGGTTTCCAATTACATACCAGAGATTTCTTTCGGCTTGAATTTGATCTCCTAAGGAATGATGACCGTTGGAATCCGAATTCCTTCCATCCCTAACATTGGGCAGCTGGACCTGAAATAACCTGGCTGGTGATAGTGAAAGCATATCTCATCCTTCTTACAATCATGTTGTACATGCCCTATCTCTGCACTTGAATCACTTGAATTTGTGACAAGCAAATATGTGGGTTCCCTCACACTTGCCACACACCTACTGATCCTCCTGACTTCTAGTACCCAGGTCAGCAATCTCTGAATCTTCGTCCTCTGTTGAAAAGCCCCTCCTCCTCTTTCCTAGTTGTGACCCTACAACCGGGACTCCCCCAGTAGTTATCCTAGTAGCAACATCTCTTATAGTTTGTAGGGCTGCAATTTGCTCCTCGAGCTTAGCGATCACCCTGTCGAACAATTCTTCTTGCAAATTCTGATATACCTCCACAGAAATCATCTCATGCACTTGATCAACGAACAATACCAAGCTATCCTGGCTACTAGCTCCCCCTGTCGCTGTTACAGCTGTTGCGGCAGCCATCTCAGCATTGGCTGCATAGCGCTCGTCAAAGTATACGACCATGGTGGTCTTAATAGACCCAAACATCTCCGACAAATGTGCCCGAAACAGAGTAGAAACCTCATCATTGAGGATCTCTCAAATCCTGGCGTCCAACTCATCCAACCTCATCTGATAAATGACCTCAGGCACTGATGGTCCCTCCTGACCGCCATCTCCTGATCCGGATCCGGATCCAGTCACAAAACGTCTAGTAACCACCATGCTGAAGATATACCAAGAAGATATTAGACATTCCATATAATAATTTGGGAACCAACTCCCAACAAAGCCCTAGGGGTTGTGACATCCTTGCTATGCGTATGGGTCCTGTGCTTTTAGTAGTATGGGCCCATACTACCTTCCACACCTACCCATATTTGTCTCAAGTATCATCACAACGTCCTACCAATATACATAAACATGGAGAACGCTTAATCCTCACTCCTATAGGAATGCTAAATATCTCATAACTGGCCTACTGACCCCACACAACCTACCCATGAAACTTCCACCAACCCTGCAGCACTCGTGTATGCAAGCCATACATAATGTTGGACCCCATAGACTTTCGAATACCTGATTCTACCCTAAGCACTTTATCATTCAAGAACAAGAAATAAGGCCAAACCAAACATTTTCAGGCTATAAGATCTTGATTATGTACAAACGTGATGCATACACTAAGCAACTACATTAATGATGTCAATTTCATATAAGGAATAACCCTAGGCTATCAGGCATCATATAATCATGCAATTCTTGAAGATCCCTAGCCTAGTACTACCATGATGTTCTAACATATCCCAAAAATCAAATAATTCGTAATGTATTTTGGGGTTTACTTACTAGCTCCGGCTGATCGTACACTTGCATCCTCCTTTAGTATTTTGGAAACCATTTGAAAAAAAATTATTTAAAATCTTGTCCTTAGTTTGATACTGGAGACACACGAGTGTTTCTCCAACTCACTCAAACCAAGGCTCTGGTACCAACTTGTAAAACCCATATAAAAATCATGCCAAATTAAAACTTTCTAAGACATTCAAAAACCAATAATTATTACGAATTTGTTTTCAAAATGGTTTAATGCCAGAGTATCCCAGAATCAAATCATAAAAATATAATGAGATGCACGATCACGCCTTCACTTTCCCGCGATCATTAGAAGTACGTGAAACATAATCAACAACTGTAAGCCCGAAGCTTAGTGAGTTCCCCTAAAATACCAACGCCATACAAACCAAATCAATATTATATAAACAAACAACATGCATAATCATTCATCAGCCTGACTGGACCGCCTCGGAGGTCCATCAGTTTATCTGGACCGCTCTTCGAGCGATCGACACGTCTGGACCGCCTCTCAGGGCCTTCAGCCTATCCGGACCGCTCACCGGGTAACAAATCACTAACATAGTATCATCCTATAACCAGGATACCGATCTAATATATCACAAACATAGCATCATCCTATAATCAAGGTACCGATCTAACAGATCACTAACATAGCATCATCCTATAACCAGGATAACGATGTAACAAATCACTAACATAACATTATCCTATATACCCGGATACCGACCTAACATGTCACTAACATAGCATCATGCAATAAACCTGGATATAAATCTGAAAAGGGTTGGCATTGTTGCCTTCGACCCTATTAGTATGGTGAGGACAACTCACCTCACAAGTAGCTCGGGATGATAATTTCAAACTCCCCCAAATACATCTCCAACTCAATCACCTACATCCACCAATGATCCACTTCCATAAATTTCCAAATTACTAAAAGATCCCCAAAAGTCAAACTGGTCAACCCTTGGTCAAACTCAAAGTCAATGGTCAAGGTCAACAGTCCATGTTGATCCAACTTGCCAAGTGTAGTCCACTGACTCGTCGAGTTCCTTAAGAACTCAGGAGACCGTGAAAACCCCAATTGACTCGCCGATATTCCAGACAACTCGTAGAGTCCATGTAGTGTCAATAATGTCGAGAAAAAGCCTAACTAACTTGTCGAGTCATCTCACTGACTCGCCGAGTCCATGCCAAAACCAAAAACAATCAATCTTCATCTAACTCGTCGAGTTGACCATGCAACTCATCGAGTCCCTTCAGTCCATTTCTCATTCAGACATTTTTAAGTTACCCCAAAGCTCCAAATTGTAGATCTAGCTTCCGAAGGCATAGTTACCACGTCAAGTTGCAAAATTTACTTACATGCAAGGTCTTAAAGGCCAAAACCAAGCCAAATAAGAAGTTTTAGGTAAGGAGAAGGCCATAGCGTGCTAAAGACTAGAACTAACTATAAGGGGATAGAGGAGTCTAGATTTAAAGTTGCAACTTCATATCATACCTAAAACCAGAAATAACTCCACAATAACCTAGATATAGCCCTAAACCTTTACATGAAGAGATCTAGCTAGAGAGAAGTCAAGGTAATGACTTATTACCTTCAAGATGATGCTAAGATGAAGTAGAAATCAGATCCACACACTTCTCCTTGCTCCAAGCTCCTTAGACTTTAAGCTCTCTTCAAAAACATCCACCTTCCACGCTTCTTAACACACAAAAATGGAGAGTAGACGCGATTTGGGTTCTATAAGCTCTAGTAGGACGGTAAGGGAGGCAGAGGGAGGCTAATGAACCTTTAAATTGGGTGTAAAACCCTTTAAATTAGGGTTTTCTCATTCAGCTCCTACTCGTCGAGTTGGGGTCCTCCGACTCGTCGAGTAGACCTCATAAATCATGGGGGCTGAAAAATCTCTACACGACGAGTTGTGGCCTCCAACTCTTCGAGTAGGCTTCTTTAAATGCTTGAAATCCCTAAAATCTCATTCCCAGAAATCAGGATGTTACAGATTTTATAACTGCATGGTTACGAACAGAGTTTAACCATGTCAAAGTATGACAATCCCCATACTTGAGTTCTCCAATATGCATCTCAGGTCGAAAGACATAAAGATATTTATATGTGATCAAGATTCACATATGATATCGATCCATGAAGTGACTCTTGATACAGGTCATATCTAATAGTTGTTCTCAAACAAGTACATATGAATTCGGAAGCAACACTTTTCTATTTCACCTCTTGAAATCAACCAAGTCGATTCATATTAGTATTAATTCACAGTTGCTCCCGCAACAGTGACTGACTATGGATATATTTTGAATAAGTACATTATTCAAGGATTGAATAACATGTTAATATAGAACACAATAATATTCAACACAAAAGTGATGTCTCATATTCAGAGGAGATTACATATTATTGCTACATAGTTCTGAATATCAAGATATTAGTCAAGTATAGATTTAAATCCAATAAGTAGCTAATCGTAGATTCCCTTTGCATGACTCTTAAACTTGCTTTGAGGTAGAGTCTTTGTGAACAGATCTGCTAGATTATCATCTGTATGAGTCTTTTCAATGCGTACATTTCCTGATTCTAATTCCTGACGAATGAATTTGATTTTTTGTTGAATGTGTCTAGTCTTGTTGGTAAATATCGGGTCTCTTGCGATAGCGATGGCACCGATATAGTCACAAAGCATCTCAATGGCACTTTTTATGCTTGGAACAACACCCAGATCACCGATGAATTTCTTCATCCAATCAACTTCTTGAGCCACTTCACATGCAGCTATGTACTCTGATTCTGTTGTAGAGAGTGCAACCACATCTTGCTTTGAAGTCTTCCAGGCAATGGTTCCTCCATTAACTGTGAACACATATCTCAACTGTGATCGTGAGTTAACTTGATCAATGTTGAAACCAGTGTTAGTGTAACATCTTATAGTGAGCTCTTCTTCAACTCCTCCATAGACCAGAAACATATCTTTACTTCTTCTTAAGTACTTAAGTATGTTCTTAATAGCCACCCAATCTTTTTCGCCAGGATTAGCTTAATATCTATTAGTTTTACTAATATCATAAGCTACATATATCCTTGTACATGTCATAACATACAAAATTGAACCCATTGTTGAAGCATACGGTATGTATTTCATTCTTTTGATCTCATCTTCAGACTAGGGTTGTCAGCCTTAGAAAGAATGGTACCAGGCAGTACGGGAATAATTCCTGATTTCGAGTTATCCATTGAAAAACGTTTCAAGATTTTGTCAATGTATGTACTGTGGCTCAAACTAATGAATCTTTGGGATCTATCTCTATAGATCCTAATACCGAGTATGCATGCAGCATCCCCTAGATCTTTCATTTGATATGACTTACTAAGGTAGGCCTTAGTCTCCTTTAATGTTGGGATATCTTTCCCGATAAGTAATATGTCATCAACATATAGAATTAGAAAAACAATATGGCGCCCACTTGCTTTGATGTATACACATGGTTCATCGGTACTTTCTGAAAAACCAAACCTTTTGATGTTTTCATCAAAAAGATGATATCATACCCTAGATGCTTGTTTTAATGCATAAATGGACTTGTTCAATTTACACACCTTCTTTAGGTTATCTGGCTTGACAAAACCTTTAGGTTGTTCCATATAAACATCTCCCTCAAGATATCCGTTAAGGAAAGCGGTTTTGACATCCATTTGCCATATCTCATAGTTATAATATGCATCTATGGCCATGATAATCCTAATAGATTTAATCTTAGCAATTAGCGAGAATGTATCTTCATAGTCAACACCTTGAATTTGAGTATATCCTTTTGCAACAAGTCGTGCTTTGAAAGGTTGTACATTTTCGTCCATGTCGATCTTCTTCTTGAAGATCCACTTGCTTCCAACAACCCTGCTGTTAGGAGGTAAGTCAACTAAGTCCCATACTTGATTGTCATTCATGGATTGAATTTCACTTCTCATGGCTTCAAGCCATTTGTCAGACTCTGGATCTGCAGTAGCAGCCTTGTAGTTGATGGGCTCACATTGATCCATCAAGAAGACTTCCTCTTCAGGAATGACAAATCCAAATCTGTCAGGTTCCTGACAAGTTCTACTGGAGCGTCGTACAATTGGTGTGGTTCCGGCATCTGAACGATAATTTCAGGTTCAACAATGTTTTGTCATTCTCAACTAAAGGTTGTGTCTCTCGAATTTCTTTGAGGGAAATGGGGCTCCAACTTACTTTATGTGAGATAAATTCAGTTTCAAGAAACATTGCTTTACGAGCTATGAACACCTGGTTTTCATCTTTCCAAAAGAAGTAATAAATGACGGTTTCTTTTGGGTATCCCACAAAGATACACTTATCATATCTAGGGTCAAGCTTTCCAGAAGTTTCTCTTTTAACATATGCTTCACAAACTCATATCTTTAAGAAAGACATTGATGGAACCTTTCCATGCCATAACTCGTAGGGAGTCTTACTAACAATTTTAGTTGGGACCATGTTAAAAATTCGGGCTGCGGCTTCAAGGGCATAACCCCAAAATGAATGAGGAAGGGAAGTATGACTCATCATTGATCACACCAAATCAAGTAGAGTACAATTTCTCCTTCCCGAGATACCATTATGCTTAGGTGTTCCAGGTGGATTGAGTTGTGATACTATGCCGCAATTCTTTAGATGTTCATCAAACTCATAGCTCAGATATTCACCTCCACGATCTGATGGTATGGCTTTAATCTTTTTACCAAGTTGATTATATACTTCATTTTGGAAAACTTTGAAGACATTGAATGCTTCATATTTGTGTTTCATGAGATACACATATCCAAATCTACTGTAATCATCTGTAAATGTAATGACGTATCTTTCACCACTTCTAGTCATTGTTCTAAAAAGTCCACATACATCAGTCTGTATGAGTCCAAATAGATCCGAAGCTCTTTCACCAACAATGATAAAAGGAGCTTTGGTCATCTTGCCATATCGACATGATTCACATACATGAAAAGACTCTATGTTTGTTCACTCTAAAATCCCATCCTTTTAGAGCTTAGCAATGTGAGTTTAACTTATGTGCCCAAGTCGACAATGCCTTAAATAAGTTTTATTTGAGTATAACTTTGTTTTCTTACTTAAGTTGAACATTGAATTATCCTTTGTGTATGAACCATTTAAATCGATTTCATATATTCCATTTTTAGGACTAGTCTCAAAATTGAACACATTATCGTTAAACACATAAATTTTTTCATAATCAAAGTCAAACTTATAACGAAAAGCTTGATCATACAAGCGAGAAGTAGAGATAATATTGCTAGTTATACTAGGTATATAACAACAATTGTTCAAAATACGATTAAGGCCACTTGGAAGCAAAATATGATATTGTTATATGGCTTTCACATCTACACGAATGTCATTGCAAACATGAAATTCCAAATCGCCATCTCTTAGTTCTCTAACATTCCTTAGTCCCTGCAAATCATTTCAGATGTTACTACCACTTACAGTATCGAATGCCCAAGAATTAGTACGAAATGCATTTAAATCAATCATATATATATATATATATATATATATATATATATATATATATATATATATATATATACCTGAGGTGCCAGCCTGGGTGACTTTGATCTTCTTAAGTTCCTCTAGGTATTTGCGACAGTTGCGCTTCCGGTGTCCCTTTTCATTGCAGTGAAAGCAATCAGCGTCAGCAACAGGTTTGGGTTTAGGAGTTGGGTTAGTGGAAGGAGGCTTCCTTTTACCCTTTCCCTTGCCCTTACCTTTCTTGGCGGCTTTTTCTTTCCCCTTACCGGTATTATTATCGGTTTTCTTCTTGGTGATTTGATCCTGACGGATCTTCAACACTTGATTGTTCCCACACTTCTTGATGTTTTCCTCAGCATTTTTGAGCATGTTATGAAGCTTATAAATGCTCCTCTCCCAGTCATGCATTGTGAAGCTCATCACAAATTGGTTGAATGACTTAGGCAATGAGGCTAAGATCACATCGATCTCTAGCTCATCCCCAAATGGGAATCCGAGGCGGGCAATTTGCTCAACATAAGCTTTCATTTTGAGTACATGTGCACTCATAGAAGATCTATCGGCCATCTTGCAACCAATGATAGCATTCAAGGTCTCAAACCTCGCTTGCTTAGCCTGAATTTGAAACATGACTCTCATTTTTTCAATCATTTCAAACGCTTCATGAAACTCAAAGTTTTTTTAAGTTAAGGAGTCATAGTTGCAAGCATGATGCAAGCTACATCGGTCGAATCATTAACATGTTTCGCCCGAGCATCTGAGCATTATCTAGGAGCTCTTCTGGGATAGGTTCAACAAGTACATATTACTTTTTCTCAAGCTTGAGTACAATACTTAGTCGTCTGAACCAATAAAGAAAGTTGGGTCCACTTAGTTTTTCTTTTTCGAGGATGGATTGGATGGTGAGTGATGAGGTGGTTACAGTTGGGGTAGTCATCTAAAAAATAATAAGATTCAATTTAATATCTTTGATATGAATTCTTATTAAAAATAATTACCCTTCAAATAAAATTTTGAAAAGCTAAGATCCACATCACCAAAAATAAGTTGAGGAGGCGACCCACTATTCAAGTGATTTTGTTGATCGGTTGGTTACGATAACCAATTACAACTCTTGCGTAATCCTTAGATTTATGGGATCCAAAACATTAATTTATTTTTATATGGCATGTTCATCCCATCTCTGCCTCAAAACTCTTATGCTTTGGTGACCTTTATCACATAAGAAATTGATCAAATCATCCATTTAAAAAACATCTGAGTTTTATTGCACAAATGGTTAGGTGACCTTTATCCTATCAGCAAATAGAAAAACACCTTGACTATTTTTGACAACTCATATGAATAAGGTGACCCTAAAATCAACATGAACCGCACAAAAATCCCAAGTGATTGTTAAATGGATTGCATAGATTTCAAGTTTTGTAAATAAGGGCTTTTATCAATGTTTTATTATTCTGGCATTTTAAAACATTTTGTATCTTGAATATTTCATGCATAAAATATTCCATGGTACATTTAAAGTGTTCCAAAAAGAAATCATAAATTTGAATTTATTTCATATAAAATTTTACGAGTTAAAATTTATATTCAATTTTACTTCGACGTTATGAGCATTTCAACCGGTTTCTAACGTTGTTAATAAAACAACCTTTTCATTATTAAGTTATGTAGTTTAGATTAAGTTTAAAAATATTGTAAACCTTTTATATCTTTAAAAGTTTGGCTACTTTAGAGTTTTAAAATATTTAAAACTCTTTTTAACAAAAACTCAATTTTGACATCTTATGTTGAAACTTTTATATAAAACATTAAACTCCAAGTTTGATGTTAATTTTTGTAAAAATGTTTTAGCATGGAAAGCATATTTTCAACATTTTATAACAACAAAAATAAACATCACAACCATGCATTTAAAATGTATAAACAAAGTTATTTTCTAGTAATATTTATTGTGAACCATCACAACAAATATTAAGTCATTTCCTAAAGGACTTATTAAAACACTTCAAGGTCTTCAAAAGGATCCATGTCTTCATAAGAAATTCATGCTCCATCTTGTTACATTTTATAAAACTAAAATACAACTAGTCTAAAAATGAGTTTAATTCACATAAAAGGAACAAATGAAATAATGCCTATTAATCTATTATATCATCATATGAATAAATAAATATCAACCACAAATGTCCTAATGGCTTATGTATACATAACAAACATATCAACAAATCAACAAACAACTTTTTGTTTTTCTAAGACAACTTTTATATAACAAAAATGCATGAAAAATAGTTATATAAAAAATCACTTTTAACAAGTTGCCAAAGAAAACAAATATGAACATTTCTTTAGCCAAAAAGATATCCATGTTTGTTTTCCAAAAACGAAAGATTATTATAACATAAAAATCATTCTAACATTTAAAAGATGGCTCTGATACCACTGAAGGGTTTTTGTTGCATAAAATAAATAGTTTTTCACAAAAATCGGCAACGGAAGCTTTAAAATTTTCTTATAAATTTCGAGTGTGACAACAAAACAAACCATCAATGATCCTTTTAAAGATGTTAGAATTATATAATAACAACTATAGGGTGTTTGAAAAATACAACCTTTGTAGCCTTTGGATCCTCTCGGATTTGGGGTGTTGAAGTAGATGGCAAGAACAAGGAGCTTGATCTTCTCTACAAGTAATCCACGAACAAGAATATGGTACCAAAATTGGTAGATTTCTTCTTGTACAACTTTGTTCTTTAATCCTTCAATGCTTAAACAATTAAGAACTAAAAGTAAGACACAAAGTAAACACCAAAAGCTACTAATGTCTTCAAAAGAGATAAGAGCTCCAAGATCTTTGTAGCTCATGGTTTTGAGAGAAAAAGGGAAGAAGATTTTAGACGAAAAACTTGTGAATCCAACATATATAAGACCCTCTATTTATAACCCCATCCAAGCATGGCCTTTTAATATTATAATCAAAAGTATGGGCTATAAAGGGAGGAATGGGGAACATTATGTTGGAGGTTGACAAGCAACCTCCATCCTTCTTACAACTTTTAGCCATGTCTCCTCAAGAGGACAAAAATTGTCTATTAGTCTTTTAACCATGGTTAACTAAAGTGTCCAAAAGTTTGTACATGACTTATTTTATGATACCTTATCATATTATGTCTATTTTCTACCTCTTAAATTATTGTTTTCATAGAACAATAATTTGTACAAGAGTTGAATTTATTTATTAATATCAAATATATTAAATATTCAATAAGTACAACTTCATTAAGGTGTGAACCTATAGGATCATATGTCATTAGCAATGTTTCTCAATAATGATTCTTGGGCATATAGATCCAACAAAAGGAACACCAAAATCCTAGTCCACATGAGAGAGTTATGATTTTTATAAAATCATTAAATCATTTAAAAATAAGGGCTAAAAATAAAGGTCGGAATTAGCCAATACAACCTAAAGGAAAGTTGTAGTAATAAAGTATGCCGAAAACGTAGTCCATATAAATGAGATACGAATTTTTAATGTTTTGCAAGAACAGCTCGGTGCCAAGAGGTACATGAGGCGCGAATGTGCTTCTAGAAAGAGGTACGATCCACCAATAGGAAACAGACACGTGTCAGGCAAGCAATGGAGCTATGTCGCAAGGGCACGAGGCACACCTCTCTTGCGCGGCGCACACTCTTAGTTAAAATAGAATTTGATGTTGCTCATTTGTTCCTCACTCCAATCTGTTTCCTTTCTCTCCTTATCTACCTCGAAATTCCTTTCTAAAATCATAGAAAAGTTACTATCTATGCATTATAGCTATTAGTAAGTATACTCTCGAGTCCGGTCGATCCCGGGGAGATCTTCGAGTCCTAAGTCCCGATTCTACCCTACTTCAGTGATTTCACACTTTGCAAGTGAGTTCCAATCCCCTTTTTCTATCGTTTTATAAAATATAGAGGGGGATACATGCTTATCAAATGGTTTTATAAAAATGTTTTTTTTATAAATATCAAATCATTGAATAAAGCAAGATGCCTTAGGATAAAATAGTTATAAATACTATTCCTAGTTGTAAGCTATGATATTGTGCCTAAGAGTTATGATAGTCGAGGAATTGATAATATCTAGATGTTATAAGTAAAATGCCTTACGATAGTATAAATGTAGATACTATGCCTAGATTTAAGTTATGATCTGTTTCTACAGGATATGATGTTCGATAATCTAGGGGTAGGTAATACCTAGATGTTATAATGGCCAAATCCCTGGGAGACTTAAATACCTACGAGTTACGGTAGACAACATTTATGATATTCATCGTACTTAAATGTTACGCTACCTAAATATCTTGTTAAAATAACCATAATTATGCTATATATATATATACATATATATCATATAATTATCAAATACATATATATATATATATATATATATATATATATATATATATAGGGTAATTATGGTAAGATAAAAGATTGAAAGATAAAAGATCATAAATATAATTATCAAATACACACACACACACACAAATACACACACACACACATATATATATATATATATATACCCGAAAGAGGTATATACAAAGATAGTGTGATGTGCGTGCGTGTGTGTGTGTGTGTATATATATATATATATGAATAGGGGTAATTATGGAATGATAAAAGATAAAAGATAAATACCTAAGGTAAGTGCGTTAGTGAGTTGATAATTCGTCTAAAGGCCTTGATTAAATTCGACATTTGCCCAATACCTATAATCGCTACTCCTACGAGAGCCTGAAAGTGTCGGTTATAGAGACTCACGTTAATACATTAGACCACCTTATAGTATACTCGATTATAAGGGTTCATGGTAATATATTAAAATCATCGTAGAGCTTAGATTACCATTAGGGGTGCCTGAAATGGTAATTAAAGTACGTTAGGATCATTAATTAGGATCAATAAATGATATCCCAATAAGATAAAAGATAAGATGGTTCGATATCCTAGAAAGTTAGTAAATTAGGATTAATAAATGATATCCTAATAAGATACAATATAGGATCGTTACAAATCCTAAAATGATAGAAAGCAAGGTTGATGGAATCCTACACTCCCGGAAGCAGCAGTTGATGGAGGAAGCAGCTAGGAAACCCCTATAGTTTATCGTTCATGTCTATCTGTTAAGATACACTTCTGTAATAGGGACCCTATAAATCTAATGTCACGATTTATCTATAAATAAAATAGATGTTTATGTTACATATTCTATTTAGTATTGTTCAATATATGTTAAAGGACTGAGAACCAACATCCCTACATCGCACTGCCTGGCATTTCTGCCAATAGCCAGGCAGGGTGTGACAAATCCTAAAGAAATTTGTTAATTCAAATTTACAGTAACCAACTTTGTCCAAATAACATCGTTACTGTAGTTAGACCCATCGGATGGTATTCAACAACTTTCAACAATGATTCTTGGTAAACGTACACATGTACAACTTTTTTGGTTGCCTAAAAAAGAAAATAGATCAAGGAATTTTAGTAAGTAACCAGACAAGTGTAAATCGGTAAATCGATGTTTTAAGAGATGACATGAAGGAAGCATTGTAGAAGCTTCTCATGTGTAGATCTTGTTGTATATTTTTCATATTCCTCCTTATTTACTTCATTAACATCAACATGTAAGTGGAAAAATGTACTAGACTAAAAGCTAAATGAATATTCAACATCTCCAAAGTATATTTTACAACTTCAAATGTTATCATAACACCTGTATCATGATTGTATGAAGAACTAAGGAAGCTACTATGGTATCCAATACCCTTTAGTTTGACCCTGGTTCATCTTTGATGGCATCGTTGAGGCTCTTACACCTAATAACTTTAAACATTTTGGTTGTGATGCCAGTTGGGTACTCCCTCCAACTGTTCAAATCTGAATAAAGTAAATAAAAAAAATTAAGCTTTCTAGTTTAATTGATAAAAGTAAGCTTTCTTGTTTAATTGAAGAAAACTAAAATGACATCATCGCAAACAAATTATGAACCACTACCATGTTTCTATTTGTAAAATTGATCTACAAAAATTGGAATTGGGTGAAACCTGAACCACGAAGTTTGCAATGCATAGTGGACAAATCGAAAATCATTTGCAAGGAACTGAGAAACCATGAAGTGTTCCACACCACGAAAATATATGTTGGATACCGAGTATCCCCAAATTGATTTCAGAGCTTCAGTACCATTGGACCAAAAAGTATACAATGTTTAATAATCATTAGCAGATGAAGATGAAATCACAATAATTAGAGAAGCAAATCGGCCCAAAAAAGAACTAGGTCTCTAATTTATAAAACCAAAAATTACTTGTGTCCTCGTTGTCATGCTACGCCGGAGTACAAAATGTAGAGGAAATGAGGCCAATTACACTCCGATGAACATAAATTTGCTGATTTCTTTTCACTTGAGTATCAATAATTTCAACGGTAGTATCGTCGGTCTAGTTGGTGGGTTTGTTGTGAACCCCTCCATCCCTTATTGGAAGCACATATGAGAACTTTCGGTTTCAAATGTGATCAACAGATCGATATATGAGGTCGAATGATCGTCTCTGATTTAAAGAAAGAGGATGAAGAGAAAAGGAATATGAAGTAGAAAAATGAGGTTGAAAATTTTGGAACAATCAGGAAGATATTGGATTGGAGAGGAAGCGGGGAGAAGCCGATAAGAGGAAGGAGTTGGTGGTGTTCGATAGGCTGCGCCATGATGAATAGAAATTCGAGAAACGTTATCTTCCTCTCTCGTAGTCGATTTCCAATGATGAGTACCACAACAAAAGACCGACCGGAGAAACAAAAGAGTTTTTTGGAGCTAGGTTTCAAGTGATCAACGCTAGAGAGTATCCATGTGTTCGCCTATCTCATAATCAACTTGTCTTCCATTGTTATCCATTGATAGAGGGAACACTAGTAAGGATTGAAGGTGAGTGATATGGGAAACTGAAATTTAGCGATTTGGGTGTCTCTAATGTCGATAGGTGAAGTGAAGTAGGTGTGAGTTTTGGGAAGATCAATTGAGATAGTGGAGGTAGAGACGGAGGGTGCATCTTGTTTTAGGAGGACATTATAGTCATGGCAATCTATTGGAGAATGAGGGCGGTGGAGGATATGTAATAGTACAAATGTAATGACGTAAATTTTCAAACCAAATTTTTCAATTTAAAAACACATTTATCTCAATAATAAAATCACAAAAATGTTACAATGTCAAATCATCAAATCTTATATCCAAAAATTGTATATATCAAAACTCGAGGATCCTTTCAATCATAACTCAAACTCTGATGTGTGTACAATCAAGCAGGTGCCTTCCTATGATCCTGAGAAGTACCTGAAACACATCACACATAACACGATAAGCACGAAGCTTAGTGAGTTCCCCAAATTACCACACACAGCTCATTAGCCACTCTAGGATATAACTCAAAGAAGACCCTCCGGTCAATGTGTCTCAGTGGGACCCTCTGGCCCCAACTCAATAAGCTCATAATAATAATACTCAGCCTAAATCACAAAGACATAATGCAGAATATTAAGATACACATGTAAGCACAATAAACATCTCGGTCACACAAGGATACCACTCATGGTAAGTATAGTGAGAAGACTCACCTCGTAAGCTAGTAAGTAAAAGTCTCGTACTCGAAAATCTTGAACTAGCCACCGCATATCACATAGGATAATTATCTCTAATTAATACTCTACTCATACTCAAATACACCAAAGGTTGTTCTCTCTTTCTCTCTAACTATTGGAATGGGTAAAGGACCATTTTACCCTTCCATGGTCTCCATTACTCATGTTGACCAAACCCTAAAGTCAACATAAGTCAAACTCGAGTCAACAGTCCAAGTTTGACCTGACTCGCCGAGTGCACTCATGTGACTTGTCGAATCCACTCGTTCCTCAAAAGTCTCATAAAGGTCCAGCTCGTCGAGTTAACCCTTAACTCGCCAAGCTATCGCATGGTCCAGCTCATCGGAACAACCCTAACCGACTCGTCGAGTTGGCTCATCGACTCGGCGAGTCCATTCAAACTCATGTCGTATTCAGGCGACTTCAAGGCATAAAACCCTATCACACACTAGATCTATGCTCTCAAGGATCGCTTATCATGTAAAGCCACGAGCTTTACGTTCATGCATGACACCTAGGGCTTGAAATGCCAAGAACATGCTCTATTAAGGGTTTTTCACTCAAAGGCTCTATTATGGCTGAATAAAGCAGGGACCTTTAGACTCTAGGGGCCTCACAAGGTCCAGATCTGATGTCCAAATCTGTATATGTGCTTAATACACTCAAAGTCCCAATATTAGATGGAAATGAAGCCCTAAACTCCAATAATATGAGATCTACCTAAACTAATGAGAAAGGTATAAATTTAATACCTTTACAGAAGCTCATGGATGAATAGTAACAGATCTAACAACCTCTTCTCGTTCCTTGCTTGAAATCCTTCTCTTCTCTTCCAAAGATGCACCAAGATACTCAATATTAGCTCAACACTCTTTCTGTTAGCTCAAAGGGCGATTAGGGTTTCTCTCAGTGAAGGTAAGCAACTGATGAGCCGCAAATGAGGCTATAAGTGTCCTTAAAAAGTCCCTAAACCCGGGAATTTAGGGTTTCACTTCACAGTGTCTACTTGGCAAGTCGACTCTCTGACTCGTCGAGTAGATCATTAATCCCACACGGCACAACGCGACTCTACTCGACAAGTTGTAGTACCAACTCGTCGAGTCGAGTTGCTCAATAGTCCTAGAAAATAAATAAATATACAATATACCTGGGAGTCTGGATGTTACAAAAAAAATTATATCAATTATCCACCATCAGCACGACCAATCAAGGGACAAAAACTTGCAATTTTACAACAAAAAAATCTATATTTTTTTATAATTTAGGGGAGCAAAACTATCAAAAAGGTAAATTGTGGCCAAAGTCAGAACCACCATATGTTTATTATTCTTATGTCCTCGCCCATATATATATATATATATATATATATATATATATATATATATATATATATATATATATATATATATATATATATATATATATATATATATAGGTAAAAGGTCAAATAAGAACCCTTAAATGTTAAGAACTGAGAACCACTATTATTACAAATATTATGTCTATCTATATTTTCATTATCATCTAACAACACTGAACCATTCTTACAAAACCTCATACACTTAATCTTTCTCATCATGTTGCAAATCCTCTCAACTTTCAAACATTTCCTTCTGATACAACCACTGCCACCTACCTCCGGCGACTGTACAACACCGTCACCACCTTCCTCCGGCGACTATATAACTTCACTGATACTTCTTGTTACTGATGTCGATCTCGCCTCCTACGACCGTGATCTTTCAATTCTAGAGTCACTCACATTTAGATCTAGAACATTTACCTTCAGATCTGTTATCACCGTCGAGTTGCTGTCTCATGTTACCATTGTCGATCTCTCCACCACCAGCCACCGCCTAACATCAACTAATGTTC
The DNA here is from genome assembly GCF_051521515.1 of Lactuca serriola. Taxonomy (NCBI): domain Eukaryota; kingdom Viridiplantae; phylum Streptophyta; class Magnoliopsida; order Asterales; family Asteraceae; genus Lactuca; species Lactuca serriola. Next base: position 150,692,527 of record NC_136416.1, read on the forward strand.
TTCGATGAAACACCAAAAAAACATCACACTCTATTTCGAAGTCAAGATCTGCTTCATCTCCAGATCTTCAACGTCTAGATCTGAGGGAGTAAAAGACAACCTCTCCGCTTTGCTTCACCGGAACAACATATCTGAGGAAGCATATAACTATTCTCTCCTCTAAATGCTCGATCACCTCTAGATCTACTTCTTTCTTCAGCCAATTTCCTTTAGATATTTGATTTCATAATGTTCACCTCCAATAACACCACCTGCTACCACCTCCAACGTCACTGTACCTCCACCACCACCGAAGTCACATCATTGATGTTGTCGCCTTACCACCGGTGCTCATGGATTTGAATCTAGGGAAAATCTTAGATTTGGAAACTAGATGCATTGAAGATGTTTGATGAAATGCCTCAATGAAAAAAAGGTATGTTTTTCAGCTGTGAATAATATGAATAAGTGTTTTAACTAATCTATTAGCTGTGAAATGAAACAAGAAATATGTAAAGTGCAAAGTCTCTGCGTTTCTTTATTCTACATCTAAAATAAAACAAAAAAATATGAAAAAGTTAAAGGCAGTCTAATTGTCTAAATGATTTCAATTGTCTATCTCTTCCTTGGTGGGTGTACTGCATCGACAGTGGCACAACTCTTTGCCGTTTATTCTAATTACTAGCATATAGTAAATAATAGTATTTGCATTTTGTTAAATTAGTAATACATAAATTTATGATTTTAACATGTTGTTCCAAAATTAGTAAATGGATAGTAAATTTGTATTACTATGCTTTTAATTGTTTAATAAGTATATAATTAGTTATAAAGTTGTGAATGTGTATTTTTGTGATGCGCTAAGTTGTGAAATAGTATCTCAAATATTGAATTAACTTGTGAATTAACGTCTGAAATGTTGTATTAAACTGTGAATTCTAATTTTTTTCATTATCATCTGATTTTTGAGGGAATGATGTTGGCGGTATTATCTTTGGTGGTTGGTGGTGGCAATGGTTGATGGTTGTACTATTTCACACTCATCTTCATCGTTGTTTTTAGATAAGTTGTCATCTTTTTATGCTACATGTATATGTTTTCTTTTGATGTTTGCTTCTAAAATATAAGATAATTTATATATGTATTAAATTATGAATGAGTTTTTTAATACATTGAAATATGATATTTTACTTATAAACAAGTAATGAGTATATTGTGTTAAACTGTGAATTTTGTGTATTAAGTTGTGAATTTTATTCACAACTTAATATGATAAATTCACAATTTAATATATAGAAATGTTTCTAGATATTAACGTATACATATAAGTTTTAAGTTGAAAATATGACTGTGAATATATAATTGTTGTGTATTAAACTGTAAATTTATTATATTAAGCTATAAATTTATTTATTAAACTGCGAATTGACTGTATTAAGCTGTGAATTAACTTTATTAAATTGCACATTCTTTTATGAATTTTGTGTGTGCATCTGAAATACTAGAAGAATAAGCATTATACATCTAATTTTCTCTAATTTTAAATATATTATATAAAATCTAAACTATGAATGTTGTGTAAATTAAACTTTGAAATGAGCACTAGCCTCTATATCTAAGTTTTAAGTTAAGATTATGACATTTCTTTGTATTAATTTGTTAATTTATTATATTAAGCTGTGAATTTTATGTATTAAACGGTAATTGATTGTATTAAGTTGTTAATTAATGCATTTTGTTGTTTTTTATAAATTTTGTGGTAAAATATGAATAATTTATGTATGAATTTTTGTATTAATGTTCTTATAAATATATTTATTTTTGTGTGTTGTATAAGTACATAAGAATGCATTAGTTTTTATAATTGTTTTGTGTTAAATTCAAAATGAGTTAACTAATAGGTTTATTAAACTATGAATATAGTATTTAACTTGTATTGGATGACTTTATATATACAAATTTGACTCGGAAGGATGATGGTTGTGATGTTGACAGATGTGGTTGGTGGCGGCGTGTGATGGTGGTGGTGGTGGTGGTCATAGAGTTTTAGTTTGACTTCTTTGAATTTGTGAATTAATGCAAAATAGATTGTATTAAGTTGTTAAGTTTATGTCTTAGACTCTAAATTGACTCTATAAAGTTGTATTTTATATAAATTTTGTGTTAAAATATTACTGAATGTATGATTGAGAATATTAGAATAAAAAAATTACGATTTTGACATTTCCTTACCAAAAAGAAAAAAATCAGGATATTAACATATTTGCTAATACTTAAGGTACATATTTATTTATGAAATAATGGTTCTTAGAGTTCTTAATCTTTTGTGGTTCTCATTTGAACCACTCCCTATATATATATATATATATATATATATATATATATATATATATATATATATATATATATATATATAGACACACACACACACACAACACACAAATTATAATTAAAATATATTTGTTTTTTATTTATGTAAAAGATTGAAGGGAAATGAGATTAACGTCACCGCTTCGTCACTTTGTGTATCCATCAGAAGGCGGCCCTTGGGGTACCATGCAGTTAGCGCTACATGGCACTGCGTTAGATGTGGTAACACCGTACTATCTGATATGTTGTCCACGGTAAGAGCGAACATTGACACCAGTCTACCGTTCCCGTATAATGACTATATTTTATTTTTTAACTAGTATATAAATACTAATTGCCTTTCAATTTCACAAAACCTTGTATTAGCCTTCTCACCTTCAACTTTTTCTTTCATAAAAACGGATTCAAACAATTATACTAACAAACTCACCCCAAGATCCATTCGAAAGATGTCATGTGCAACTAGTTCAAGAATACCTACTAGAAACATTTATTCGTTTGATCCACCAATACCAATTTATCAATCACAAATAGAGGCCCCTATCAACTCACCCCAATATGTATTTCCAAAACGAAACCGTTTTTCTATACCCCAACCCTTACTGCTAACCCATATAACAATTTTTCGCTTCTTCTTAAATATTTCCTAAAAACCCAACCCCATCTAAGTCGAAGGTCGAGTTTATTGACCATTACACGAGGACATACCCCAAACCCAACCTCAACCAAACGCCCATACCAAATCAAAGGAAAAGGAAAGCAACCAACTCAAATATGACTTTGAATGTAGAATTTGCATTGGCCCGTTTCTCGGCCGACATATTGAAGGACCCGAAGACCGAAAATGAAAAATAGACCGATCATTTTTAGAGAAGCATTACATAACGTTTACATTGGGAAATGGGTCATGGAAAGTGTAGTTCAAAACACCAATTGACGACCGTGTGTTGACACAAACATGATATTTACAAACTTCAGCATTTTGTACAACGACATCAAAATGCAACAAAAAAATATGACAAACTGATGAAGATGTTGTTTAGCAGGTGCTCGAAATTTATCGGTTGGAAAACAACGGAGACGCTCAAATATTTCTTGTTTTAGAAAGTTGTACCGAGGTACAGACAAAAGTGAATGCATCAAACATAACAAAAACATCTAAGACAAGTTACACCACTTCCATTAATGCTTTATTGGACTAGAGTTAAACTAGATGATAAATTTGAACTACAAAAAAATATTTCTCCTGATAGATAGAGATAAATCAAAAAAAAAATTGTCCTCTTTTATTATGTCGATATTAAGAGATTTGGAGCAAATGCAAAGCGTGACAATAAACTTCAAACAATATAATTTTAATTTTGCATAGCATTTGTAATTTGAAAAGGAAAAATCAGTCAGAAAAGAAAAAACTTATGAAGAAAAACAAAACGCACGCAAGGAAAAACAAAACTCGCAATGGAAAGGAACGCCTCAAAGTTATAACTTTTTATAAGTGTATCGACCATCTTTCACGAAAAGAGTTTGTCATTGTTTTTAGGATGATTTTTTAAAAATGTATCGACCATCCACAAACTAATGTGGCAAAAAACTTGGTGTCAGATTTGCTAAATATTAGAGACCAAATGTGCAAAACTCTTGAACCTTTTGTGGCTAGCAGTACAAAATAACGAAGTCGGGGGACCAAAAGTGTCAACTCCAAAAACTAATGTGGTAAAAAGCTAAGCAGTGACCAAAAGTAGCAAAATGTTGAAACTATTATGGCACATCTTTGAAAAAATTTAGGCCAGACCAAAACTAACAATGTGTTCAAACTTTTGGGGCAAAACTTATAATAATAAAAATATTATTCCTAAAACAATTATATATATATATATACAAGCCGTTTGCCCGCGCAAAGCGGCGACGGCGGATAGTATCTTTCAAGCAATTAGTTTTATTCGGAGACATATTATATTTCTAAGAACACTTGCACCGTTATCGATCGGTTTCACAAAAATAAAAAGTGCAATGCCAAAACCAATTAGCTCTTCAGAAAAAAATGAAAATGAAAATGCAATGGTGTTTAAAAAAATGAAAACGTATTGCTATAACTTGTTAGTTTCTCAAAAATATTGAACATTAGTATAATAACTGGTTAGTTTTTATAAAAACTTAAAAATGATTAGTTTTTTACAGAAAAAAAAAAAAGGAAAATCCAATGCTATTATTGGTTAGTTGTTCAAGAAATTTGAGAGTGCAATGTTAAAACTGGTTATGCAAGGGTTTGCTTTTGGCGATTAAACTTGTTGTTTTGTTTAACTTCTTTTGGTTAGAGATATAAATATGATGTTTTGTTTAAAAAATAGGAATAAATTTTCTTTTTGAGTTAAATTAAGAAGTTGGTCGCCATTTTTTGTTAAATATTTGTACATCGATTTTAAAAATACATTGTAACTGTCTCATGGTATTTGAATTGCAAATATGATAAGTGAATGTATATTTGTGGTTTGAGATGTTCATTTAATCAACAATATATTGTTAAGCAATAGAAGAAATTAAGTGATTAAACGCATAAATTCCAAACTGCATTGTAATTTATAGAATAAATGTTATATGTAATGATTTTCCAAAAAAATCAATGTATTAATGATCAAATAAGAGAAATAATTTTTCTACAGTAAGACTGAAAAGGTATCAAAATGAAGCGATATTTTTATATATTGGCATTGTTTGAAGATGTAATCTCAAATAATAATTTATATAGGCGTTTGAATTTTAACTATTTAAGAAGTTAATATCAACACATTGCATTTTTTCATTGTTATAATTCCATAGGTTTAGGTAACTTTTTTTAAAAAAAAAACGAAATTAAAAATATAATGCTATAAATATGTGAACTTACATTGGCATTCTTGCATTTGAAATATTATAAATTACAATGTTTTGAAAGAAAGAAATAAAAGTATGATGTTATAAGACACTAACGAAATTACATTGGCATTATTGTATTTAGGCCTTTATATTACTTTTGTTGTGATTTTTTTTCTATTTTCTTTCGTTTTTCACCATATTTACTTATCGTCGTTCTTGCATTTAGGCCTTTATATTACTTTCATTGTATTTTTCTTCTCTTTTTTTTCTATTTTTCACTATATTTGATTTTGGTCACTTGTTGACCTCTTATGGTTATCTGCAAGCTGATTCTTTACACGTACATTTAGTAAAAATGTGTTTCTTATAAACGATTTATTTTACATTTATTGGACTTGTAATCACTTATTTCGGTAGATAATAACAGAAACATAGGAAATTTGACATGTGAAGTATAAGCAAATCTTTAGGATATTTGAGCAACATTACAATCTACTATGATATAGGGTATTTAGATTCGGAAGGAGAGACCCCTTAGAAATGAGCATCAAATATAGAATGAAATAATTAGTTGTATTATATGAAAATACCTCAAAATTTGTACGTTTGGCTTTTACTTTGTACTTTTTATTTTAGGTATTGCACCTGTAATGTTAAAAGAGGAAACATGATAGTGGGATATTATTATCAAAAACCCAATGAAAGTACATTGACATTTCTTGCTTTAACCTAATATTTTAAACATGCAATTAATTGCACCAATGGTCTTTTTCCACAACATTTTCCCAAATAAACTTGTATTGTGTTTTTATTGGGTTAAACAGAAATGAAATAATAATGTACTTTCATCTGTTAGTTTATTATAACATCAGGTCCCAAGAGAATTGGCCATGTGAGTGTATGTGTGTGTGTAGAGAGAGAGAGAGAGACTGTGAATGGTGGCCATGGAGGCAACTGATGGTGGTGTCAACTTCAGTGATGACAGTCAATGGTGGTGGTATTGCTGACGGCTATGGTTCCCAACCATAAAAAATACAAAAAGGGTTTTTATGGATGAATTTCTATTAACAAATATATACAATAAGTAAACACACTCAAAATCCTCACCAATTGAATCACTTATTGCACTTTGGGCATCCTATCAAATAGAAACCAGAATAAATGATAGTCAGAACCAAAAAGGGGAATGAGAAGGGGCAATAGAGTAGTTATAGTTACCTCAAAGGAGAACTGTCACAACTAGAAATTTTGAGGCCTTGTAACTACAACACTTATAACAATTATGAATCAATAGCATGAAAGCAGGCATGATGCTTATTCTATAACAACAAAACTTCATCAAATAATTCATTCTAGCACTACAAATGGTCAACAAAGAATTGGAAACCTTTGAAATCTCGGTTTAAGTCCATTTTGGACTAGGATTTCCTTATTGGGCCTATTGGACTAATAAACTTCCAATTTATCCATCTTGAACCTAGAACTCTCTAATGGGCCCTAATTGGATTCATATACATGAAACTTAATATTTTGGGCCTTAATGGGTCACAACCAACTTAATTTAGCCCTAATAGGTCATAAAAATTACACCTTGATTTATTTGGGACAAGCATCATCTAAATTATCTATAATATGGGCTTAAGGGCAAAAAGCCCAAAATTTCTTCTCTTTTCTCCTCTCTCTCTCGGCCCAAGCCCACAAAGAATAAGGAGTTGACTTTATGTGTGCCACCTTATTTTTACTTAATGGTCTTCCAAGCATTCTCCCATATTTCCATGCAACCATCTCATCAATCTTCTCTCTTCTCTCCTCTCTTCTTCTCTCGCCCGAACACAACACACACACCCACAAAATTCATTTCCATTCTCTCAAACTCTCACTAGAACATCCTTACACTCATTCATCAAATTTTCGAGATTAAGGGAGCTTTCAAGGAGATTTTTCCCACAAACACATCATCTAAGGTAAGTTGATGTTAAATCCATGATCTAGCTACTTCATTTCATCAAAAATCTCTTCTAAATCTATTCCAACTTGTGATCTTGCACCTTAGAAGCATGTAAGTTCGAGATCCTCCAAGAAAGCTTACTAGGATCGAAACTTCCTCATTTTCTCTCTTTAAAACCGAAACTACAACTCAAGGTGAGCTTCATACCCCTCTCTTTTCGATTTTCATATGTTTTATGGGGGAGAATACAAAAAAAAATGTGTAGATCTATGTGTATGTGTATGCTATGTGTGATTTTATGCATGTTTGTGTGTGATTTTATGTGTTTTTGTGATAAATATGTAACCAAAAAGGGTGTTAACTCTAGATCTATGACTTGAGAAAGGAAACAAACATAATATAAGTTATTTTACACTCAAAAAAGTCAAGAAAAATTGCTTTTAAGGTTATGAGGAACATATTCTAACATAAAACCCATTTTAGGGCTTAAATTGTGAAAAATACAAAACTTGGGTTAAAAACTGTCAATTCACGGTTTCTTGAGGGTCAAAAGAGTCAAAACAGTTTCTATAATCATTTTTCTGAATATTAGAATTTTCAAAGGACTTGAAATGCAAAATTTTAGCTTAATGGGCTAAATTTGGGCTTTTCGGCTCAATAAGCCCAAAATTGTGAAATTTGAAGTTTAAAGGGGCTGAAATGTAACATTCTGCAAAACAGGGGATAAGAAGTGAAATAAAACTATTTCAAAGGTCAAAAATGCTTTTCAATTCCAAAAAGGATCAAAAATGTAAACTTTTTATATTTTGGGCCAAAACTGTAAAAGTTGCAAAATATGGGGTTCTAACCGAGAAACTCCATTCTGGAAGGGCTAAAGTTGTTAACAAAATAAATTTTGGGTTAAAACTGTCTTTTCAACAAGTTTATGATATAAAAGTGTGAAGAAAATGTTTTAAGGACTAAAAATGAAATTCTTTTATATAAAGGACTAAAAGTGTTATTTTTATAAAAGAAAGGTAGTGAAAAGGTCAAATCCTACTTTTAAACAAATTAATTCATAAAGACAAAATACAAGATCCACGACTACCGACAAAACGAAAAACGAATACACATTCAAGACCAAATATCGTTATAAACGAATTGATTCAGTCTCAAATCAATACAAAACAACAATCGTTAAATCAAAACTCTCCAATAGATATGTGATGACTAAAATGAATAAACCTACAAACTTTGGGCTTATGAGTTTCAAATCATGCTTGTTGGGTCTTGCAAGCCCACCAACATGATCTTTGGGCCCAAAGGGATAACGCTTATATGTTATTGGGCCTTCAATGACCCAATATTTTATAAAAGGGCTTTCAATAGCTTTTATGTGCTAGCAGGCCAAAGTATCCCATTAGAAAAGCTAGTAACGTCACAGTAATCAAATGCAAGTTGGACCATCGTGTCTTTCGCATCCGCGACAGCCTAAGGTGCTTACGATAGTAGTGGGACATAATGCTCCCCTTCTCTTCGTTCGCTAAGGCTTACGAGAAATCAAAGTAGACAAAATTAGGACGATATACAATGTGGATTAATCAATATTCATTCGTTTAGAAAATACAAAAATCAGTAATCACGAATACATTTCAACATCGGAAAACATCGGGTTTCCCGGGGAATTTAATACTACGTTTTTTTATATCCACGCATTGGTATTTACGAGGACTACAACTTCCATTTAGACCTCGTCGACTAATTCTCCTTCTATCTCAGATTTACAAAAACTGTATCGTATTTATCGCACTCGAAGAGTAGCGACTAAGCTTCGTCCATATCTTTCGCATACGAGCTCCGTTTCCGACTTTATTTATATCCACGCGTTGGTATTTACGAGTACTACAACTTTCATTTAGACCCCGTTGGCTAATTCTCATTCTATCTCGGATTTATAAAATTGTATCTAATTTATCGCGCTCGAAGAGTAGCGACTAAGCTTCGTCCATATCTTTCGCATACGAGCTCCGTTTCCGACGTTATTTATATCCATGCGTTGGTATTTACGAGTACTACAACTTTCATTTAGACCTCGTTGGCTAATTCTAAATCTAGCTCGGATTTACAAAACTGTATCGAATTTGCCGCGTTTGAAAAGTAGAGACTAAGCTTCGTCCATAACTTTCGCATACGAGCTCCGTTTTTTACTGTCTTTTTATCATCTAACTCCTATTAACGATATCTTCATTTCTCGTTTAGATTATTTTGGCTGAAAATCGACCGATCTAAAATTCGAATTTTCGGGCTGTGCACTGTTATGCTAAATCTTAGAAAAATCATAACTTCCTCATACGAAGTCAGATTTGGGCGTTCTTTTTATGGACACTCTTAGTTTAACATTTTATATGACTTTTGTTTAGATCGTTAAGGCTAAAAGTCGCTCTATCGTAAATTCACTATTTACACTTCCCGGTGTCGTGCCGGTTCCGTCGCAAAACTTCGACGGGTCATAACTTCTTCGTTATAACTCGGATTTCGGTGCTCTTTATATGTACGGAAAACTTGTAACATATAATACAACTTGGTTAAGATTATTTATTCTAAATAATATTTTTCCGACAAGTTGTTTTCGACCCTTATTATCTCTAAATTGACTAGCCCGGATGTACGGGCGTTACAATGCTCCCCTTCTCTTCGTTCGCTAAGGCTTACAAGAAATCAAAGTAGACAAAATTAGGATGATATACAATGTGGATTAATCAATATTCATTTGTTAAGACAATACAAAAATCAGTAGTCATGAATACATTTCAACATCGGAAAACATCGGGTTTTCCGGGGAATTCAATACTACTAGCTCAAAATTTTATAACTATAATACAAAATACCCTTCATATATATATATATATATATATATATATATGTATGTATATATATATATATATATATATATGTTTTTGAAATCATTCATGCATCAACTTATGGATCTTCACACTTTGATAAACAAAAGTCTTTTAAGAAAATATCGGATTTTCTGGGTTTTACAAATTACACAAATCATTTTATCACAACATTGCTTATGAACTCACCAACATTTCATATGTTGACGTTTTTCCAAAATAACTTGTATTCTCAGGTAACAGGTAAGCAGAAGAGTAATATGAAGTAATGTTAGGATGTTATGTTGTTAAAAGCACTCAAACAATTTATGTTGTGAATGTGTAATGTTAAAACAATGCACTTTATGTGAACAATTCCAGTTGTAATATATTGATGCATGGTGACGTTTATGTTATGATTCATGTATATTCATTGTGATGATATTCAATTAAAGTCACGCGAGCCCTCGGACGTTTCCGCCATCTGGTTCGGGGGTGTGACAGGTTGGTATCAGAGCATTCTTTATAGTGAACTAGCATATCTAACCACACATTGATATGCAACTATAAACCAAAGAAAGACTAAACCAACTCTGAACAAAACAAAACAAATAAAAAAACAACTATAAAACATCTTTGCCTGGGTGAATTAGGAAACAAAATATAATACCAAACCAAACAAGATAATGCTATCATCTCGGGTAACCCAGGACTGTATATGGTTGTATCAAGGAGAGGATGTAGTCTGATCAACTACATTTCCTCCAAGGTGCAACTAGCACGTGTCCCGAGGAAATCGCGATGGTAGGAAAAACCTAAAAGCATACCCCCTTTATCACCAAAAAGAGCACATCAACTTAATCTATACAATAATAGAAGCGTCATAGGAGTAATGATAGTTATTCGCATGCCTCTTCTCAGTCGACATGGAAGGAGAACACCAGGGCCTTCAGTTTCACCAGGTCCTAGTAACCCACAGGAGGATCAAGGACGAGCCAAAGGTAGATCAAGGAGGGGCACACGACATTGGACCTGAAGAGGAACAGGATGAATACGTAATAGTTGATTTCGATTATGATGAGTTGGACCAGGAGCCAGACGAAGAAAAGGGCGTAGAGGAGACATGCAGTGAACACCACCAGTCGGAAACCCCGCCAGATTCTCGCGCGTTCCAAGGAGTTGATACAGACTATCTACGCTCTCTCAAGGAGGCAATTATCAGCCTAAAGCTTCAACTTATTATGGCCAAGGCAAGGGCTGTGCGAGCCGAGCAAAAAGTAAAGGTAATCACCCAAGAAGCGGATGAACTGGCTGAACTTCTGGTACGTCATCTCGACGATTGAGCGTCGTTGTCATCCTTACTAATAGGACATGCTCTACTACCTGCTATATAGGTCTCACCGTACGAGGAAATAGTTGTACCCGTCTTTAGTACTATGTCACTAGGATCTATGCTCTGTACCCCGACTCTATGTTTAAGTGATTACACTACTCATAGAGCCGTTATGCTGCCGAATTTGCACCACTTATGTATGCTCTTTCGAGCAAAATTTTCATGTATCAAAAATGCGGATAATACTAATGAAAGGTTTTATGTGTTCTACTGTGATGTTGTAATCTGCTATGTGTTATATATCCATGATTGTATGCTAAATTGTGAAATTGCTTAAGTTCGTGCTACACACCTAGTTTATAGGATCACAATCTCACAAAACCATAGGCACTCAACATCTTTCCGTTCCATGACAGAAAGATTCCTCGACGACCAACCCGCGGTAACTCTGGACCAACCCCTCCAAAAGATGACTCAGTTGCATTCCAAGTAGTTGTGTCTACTGCGGTCACCACAGCAATGGCACAAATTCACAAAGGGAACAATGGAGGAGTCAACGGACAAGGGGCAGGAAGTTCGAACAACAGGATCAACCAAGGACCAACCAAAACATGCTCCTACAAAGATTTCACTAATGCCAAGCCGCGAACCTTTAATGGAACAGGTAGTGTAATAGACCTGAAAAGGTGGATTGAGAAGGTGGAATCAGTGTTCAAAATATGTGAATGCCCCGAGGAATTGAAAGTGAAGTTTGCCGCGTGCACCTTTGTCGACCAGGCTCTCACCTGGTGGAATGGACATATAGAGGCCATGAATCTCCCTGTAGCCAACTCTATGCCATGGACGGAGCTGAAGGAAATGTCGATGGCTGAGTACTGCCCTTGTGGCGAATTTCAAAAGATGGAGCAAGAGCTGTGGGATCTCACCGTCCGAAACTCTGATATAGATGCATACATATCAAAGTTTAGCGAGCTGTCATTATTGTGCCCTTGCATGATTACGTATGAAGGAAAGAAAATCGAACGATTCATCTGGGGACTGACCTCCCCAATCCAAGGAAATGTAATCGCTGCAAAACCTGAAACGTTCGACAGTGCCAAGAGATTGGCCAAGAAGCTGTACGACCACAACAACAAAAAGGGCGAGAAGCCAGCGGAAATCGAGGGCAAGAAAGAGAATGACAACAAGAAAGGAAAGAACAACAAGAGAAAAGGGCGACAAGGCTCGGAATCGGCAAAGAAGCAACAAACGGTGACGGTCAATGCTGCAACCACTCAAGTACCCTTCACACCACATGCTCCAGCCTCAGCTAATCCAAGTGCTCCTAGGCAGTGTTCAGGAACTCTTCCAAAGTGCAACAAATGCGGTCTCCACCATAACGGAGAATGCAGAGAAATGCATTGCACCAGTTGCAATCGGAAGGGTCACACGGAAAAGTATTGCAGGACCTATCCTCCCCAGAATCAACCACAAGAAAACAACAACAGCAACAGCAACCGCAACAACAACAACAACAACACCAACAACAACAGCAATAACACGGGATCAAGCCCCACTTGCTACGGATGTGGATCGATAGGTCATATCCATCGGAATTTCCCCAACACCAACAACCCTGGGAACACAGGAACAAGAAGGGTGCTAGCTATGGGTCAGGGAGAAGCAGTTCAGGATCCCACTGTTGTTACTGGTACGTTTCTCCTAAACCATACTTATGCATGCATCCTATTTGATACCGGAGCAGAACAGAGTTTTGTGAGCAATAAATTCAAACATTTGCTAAATCAACAACCCTAGAAGCTTAATGAAACCTTCACGGTGGAAATGGCTAATGGGAAGACAAAATCCACTAGGGAAATCTATATCGGATGTACCCTAGCCTTAAATCATCACGTCTTTCAAATCAACTTAATGCATGTTTCCATTAGGAGTTTTGATGTTATTATCGGCATGGATTGGTTAAGCCCCCATCATGCTGAAATTATGTGTCACGAGAAGGTCGTTCGCCTTCATCTCCCAAATCGCGAAATCCTAGTTGTTTATGGGGACAAACCCAACATGAACCTTCGTCTTATCTCGTGCATTAAAGCACAAAAGTACCTATGAAAGAAGGAATCGACGTTCCTGACTCACATAGTAGACAAATCCAAGAATGAGGTCAACATTCAAGACATTCCAGTAGCTTGTGAATTCCCAGATGTCTTTCCTGACGATCTTCCGGGGATACCCCCAGAAAGACAAGTCGAGTTTCGAATTGACCTTATACCAGGAGCTACCCCCATCGCCAAATCGCCCTACAGATTGGCTCCTGCGGAGATGCAAGAGTTGTCCAGTCAACTTAGCGAGCTTTTGGATAAAGGATTCATCCGACCCTGTTTCTCACCTTGGGGAGCTCCAGTTCTCTTTGTCAAGAAGAAAGACGGTACATTCAGGATGTGTATCGACTACAGAGAACTTAACAAGCTCAATGTCAAAAACCGATATCCACTTCCACGAATCGACGACCTATTTGACCAGCTCCAAGGAGCTAGTCACTTCTCAAAGATAGATATGCGATCTAGATACCACCAACTCAAGGTCCGGGAGGAGGATATTCCAAAAAACCGCCTTTCGAACTCGTTACGGACATTATGAATTTTTCGTAATGCCCTTCGGTCTAACGAATGCTCCTGTCACATTCATGCACCTAATGAATCGAATCTGCTGACCTTTTCTTGATAATTTCGTTATTGTTTTCATCGATGATATCCTCGTATATTCCCGAAGCGGAGAGGAACACGGCCAACATCTTCGACAAATCCTGGAAACCCTGCAAACCGAAAAGTTATACGCAAAACTCTCGAAGTGCGAGTTTTGGCTCCGAAGCGTGAACTTTTTGGGACATGTTGTTAGTCAGGAAGGAATTCATGTGGATCCTTCTAAAATCCAAGCTATCGAAGGATGGGCGATCCCAACAACACCCACAGAAATTCGTCAATTTCTGGGTCTCGCAGGCTATTACAGGAGATTCATCCAGAACTTCTCTAAGACGGCCAAACCGCTTACCATGCTTACATAAAAGGGCATACCCTTCGTATGGACGGACAAGCAGGAAGCCGCGTTTCAATCTCTGAAGCAAGCACTCTACAGTGCGTCGGTGCTATCGCTACTCGAAGGAACAGATGACTTTATAGTCTACCGCGATGTGTCAAATCAGGGTTTAGGCTGTGTACTCATGCAGCGTGGAAAGGTGATAGCTTACGCGTCCCGGCAACTAAAGACGCATGAAGTGAGTTACACGACCCACGATCTGGAGCTGAGAGCAGTGGTCTTCGCCCTGAAGATTTGGAGACACTACCTTTACGGTACCAAGTGCACTATCTTCACCGACCACAAGAGTCTCCAGCACATCTTGAATCAAAAAGAGCTAAACATGAGGCAACGAAGATGGGTCGAACTGCTAAATGACTACGAGTGCGAAATCAAGTACTATCCAGGCAAGGATAACGTGGTAGCCGATGCCTTGAGTCGAAAAGAATACTCAATTCGGCGTGTGAAAACTCTCTCAATAACCATCCAATCCCACCTGGCCTCGCAAATCAGAACAGCCCAGTCAGATGTCGTGAAGGCGGAAAACAAAACAAGTGAAGCGCTGTGTGGAATGGAGAAGAACTTGGAGGTGAAGGAAGATGGAACATATTACTTCATGAACCGCATATGGGTCCCTAAACTTGGGGGATTCAGAGAAGTAGTCATGAATGAAGCCCACAAGACGCGATAATCCATCCATTCGGGTTCAGACAAAATGTACATGGATGTTAAGCAACATTATTGGTGGCCAAATATGAAGGTAGAGATTGCCACTTACGTGAGCAAGTGCCTCACTTGTGCTAAAGTAAAGGTGGAATATTAGAAGCCCTCTGAATTACTACAGCAGCCAGTAATTCCCGAGTGGAAATGGGAAAGGATTACCATGGATTTTGTGACCAAACTACCCAAGTCGACGGACGGTTTGGACACGATCTGGGTAATAGTTGGTAGACTAACGAAATCCGCCCATTTCCTACCAATAAAAGAATCATACAAGATGGAGCGTCTAACAAGAATCTACATCGAAGAGATCATGAGACTCCACGGAGTACCGGTATCTATCATCTCAGATAGAGATAGTAGATTTACTTCACGTTTTTGGCAATCGCTTCAGAAAGCTATGGGAACACAACTCAACATGAGCACTGCCTACCACCCACAAACGGATGGCCAAAGCGAGCGAACCATCCAAACGCTAGAAGATATGCTCCGAGCGTGTGTAATAGACTTTGGAAGATCATGGGATACCCACTTGCCTTTGATCGAGTTCTCGTATAACAACAGTTATCACTCGAGTATCAAAGTTGCTCCTTTCGAAGCATTATACAGGTGTAAATGTAGATCACCGTTGTGCTAGGCTGAGGTAGGAGACACCCAGCTAGAGAGAGGGAAAACGCCAAACAACGCCTTAACGGGACCAGAAATTATACGCGAGACGACCGAGAAGATAATTCAGATCAGAGCACGACTGCAATCGTCACGAGATAGACAAAAGAGCTACGCCGATAAATGACGAAAGCCCTTGGAATTCAGAGTCGGTGATAGGGTGTTACTAAAAGTCTCTCCTTGGAAAGGAGTGATTCGTTTTGGGAAGTGGGGCAAGCTGAACCCTCGATACATTGGACCCTTTGAGATTCTCGCCCGAATCGGTCCAGTGGCTTATAGATTGCAACTACCCGCCGAGCTCAGCAGTGTACACCCTGTGTTCCACGTTTCCAACTTGAAAAAGTGCTTATCCGACGAGACTCTCGTCATTCCATTATAGGAAATTGAAATCAATGAGAACCTTCTGTTCATCGAGGAGCCGGTTGAAATCATGGACCGAGAGGTAAATCATACCAAGCAGAGCTGCATTCCAATTGTGAAAGTTTGATGGAACACGAGACGCAGACCATAATTCACATGGGAACGTGAAGATCAAATGAAGCAGAAGTACCCTCATCTATTCTCGCATTCTCAAACCGAGCTTTCAAAAGAATTTTGGGACGAAATTCCCTGTAACGGGGGATGATGTCACAACTAGAAATTTTGAGGCCTTGTAACTACAACACTTATAACAATTATGAATCAATAGCATGAAAGCAGGCATGATGTTTATTCTATAACAACAAAACTTCATCAAATAATTCATTCTAGCACTACAAATGGTCAACAAAGAATTGGAAATCTTTGAAATCTCGGTTTAAGTCCATTTTGGACTAGGATTTCCTTATTGGGCCTATTGGACTAATAAACTTCCAATTTATCCATCTTGAACCTAGAACTCTTTAATGGGCCCTAATTGGACTCATATACATGAAACTTAATATTTTGGGCCTTAATGGGTCACAACCAACTTAATTTAGCCCTAATAGGTCATAAAAATTACACCTTGATTTATTTGGGACAAGCATCATCTAAATTATCTATAATATGGGCTTAAGGGCAAAAAGCCCAAAATTTCTTCTCTTTTCTCCTCTCTCTCTCTCGGCCCAAGCCCACAAAGAATGAGGAGTTGACTTTGTGTGTGCCACCTTATTTTTACTTAATGGTCTTCCAAGCATTCTCCCATATTTCCATGAAACCATCTCATCAATCTTCTCTCTTCTCTCCTCTCTTCTTCTCTCGCCCGAACACATCACACACACCCACAAAATTCATTTCCATTCTGTCAAACTCTCACTATAACATCCTTACACTCATTCATCAAATTTTCGAGATTAAGGGAGCTTTCAAGGAGATTTTTCCCACAAACACATCATCTAAGGTAAGTTGATGTTAAATCCATGATCTAGCTACTTCATTTCATCAAAAATATCTTCTAAATCTTTTCCAACTTGTGATCTTGCACCTTAGAAGCATCTAAGTTCGAGATCCTCCAAGAAAGCTTACTAGGATCGAAACTTCCTCATTTTCTCTCTTTAAAACCGAAACTACAACTCAAGGTGAGCTTCATACCCCTCTCTTTTCTATTTTCATATGTTTTATGGGGGAGAATACAAAAAAATGTGTAGATCTATGTGTATGTGTATGCTATGTGTGATTTTATGCATGTTTGTGTGTGATTTTATGTGTTTTTGTGATAAATATGTAACCAAAAAGGGTGTTAACTCTAGATCTATGACTTGAGAAAGGAAACAAACATAATATAAGTTATTTTACACTAAGAAAAGTCAAGAAAATAGGTTTTAAGGTTATGAGGAACATATTCTAACATAAAACCCATTTTAGGGCTTAAAGTGTCAAAAATACAAAACTTGGGTTAAAAACTCTCAGTTCACGGTTTCTTGAGGGTTAAAAGAGTCAAAACAGTTTCTATAATCATTTTTCTGAATATTAGAATTTTCAAAGGACTTGAAATGCAAAAATTTAGCTTAATGGGCTAAATTTGGGCTTTTCGGCCCAATAAGCCCAAAATTGCGAAATTTGAAGTTTAAAGGGGCTGAAATGTAACATTCTGCAAAACAGGGGATAAGAAGTGAAATAAAACTATTTCAAAGGTCAAAAATGCTTTTCAATTCCAAAAAGGATCAAAAATGTAAACTTTTTATATTTTGGGCCAAAACTGTAAAAGTTGCAAAATATGGGGTTCTAACCGAGAAACTCCATTCTGGAAGGGCTAAAGCTGTTAACAAAATAAATTTTGGGTTAAAATTGTCTTTTCAAGAAGTTTATGATATAAAAGTGTCAAGAAAATGTTTAAGGACTAAAAATGAAATTCTTTTATATAAAGGACTAAAAGTGTTATTTTTATAAAAGATAGGCAGTGAAAAGGTCAAATCCTACTTTTAAACAAATTAATTCATTAAGACAAAATACAAGATCCACGACTACCGACAAAACGGAAAACGAATACACATTCAACACCAAATATCGTTATAAACGAATTGATTCGGTCTCAAATCAATACAAAACAACAATCGTTAAACCAAAACTCTCCAATAGATATGTGATGACTAAAATGAGCAAAACCTACAAACTTTGGGCTTATGAGTTTCAAATCATGCTTGTTGGGCCTTGCAAGCCCACCAACATGATCTTTGGGCCCAAAGGGATAACGCTTATATGTTATTAGGCCTTCAATGACCCAATATTTTATAAAAGGGCTTTCAATAGCTTTTATGTGCTAGCAGGCCAAAGTGTCCTGTTAGAAAAGCTAGTAAGGTCATAGTAATCAAATGCAAGTTGGACCATCGTGTCTTTCGCATCCGCGACAGCCTAAGGTACTTACGATACTAGTGGGACATAATGCTTGTCACATCCCCATTTTCACGGCCAGAAAAGACCGATTTTGTTTATGCTTTATAAAAATCAGAGTACCTCTTTTAATAAAAATGTTGCGTAATTTCTTCTCAGTAAAACATGATAAATACGCTATCAAAGCATGTCCGAAGAAAAGTATTTTTATTCAATTGAAAACATTTGGGATGTCATCGTCAATACAGAAACATAAGCATAAACAGAACTTATATTCATTATCACTAGTGATCTATATCTCCTTAATCTCTTAGTGTAATGTCACTTCATATCGATACCTGTGATATAAATAAACTGAGTGGGTCAGGTTGGGAAACCTGGTGAGTACATAAGGTTTTCAACCCACAATAATGTATTTATTATGTTCAAACAATCAAACAATCAACCCAACTACCCATCCCCATTATCTTCTTTACTCTTAAGGATTACCCTAAGAATTAACCATTCCTCGTTCATAAATTCCTAAGGATCATCCTAAGGAATCGACACGAAGTCAATCGTCGTCGGGGTTTAGGCACTAAGTTTGCATAGTCGCCAAAATTTATACAACAGGCACTAAGTTTGCATAGTCGCCAGGGTTTTGGCACCAAGTCTGCATGATCACCAGGGTTTAGGCATCAAGTCTGCATGATCGCCAGGGTTTAGAGTACACCGAGTGAACACATCGTTCACAACACTTACAGGTTGCGAGCCTGCTAATGTTCCACTGGACTGTCTAGAATAGTCTGTGGTTGTCATCCATACTCTGCTGAATGACGGGGCCATCGTTTGGGAAAAGGCTTCTCACATCATTCACCTCTCACCCTCACCTCGTGGTCTATAACACCTCTCAACTCATCGTCCAACTTATATTCCATCTATTACATCTACCCATATTTTACCCCAACATTTTTGTAGATATAAAATACATATACAGTTTAAACCTTTTAAAACGTGTATAAAATCGTTCAACTAGCATAAACAACAAGTACTCAGATAATACGCACACATAACACATAGTTTATATAGAATACTTCATATCTATGTGTAAGATGAAAGGGACCATGCACTCACTTTATTAGGTGATGATTCCGAACTCAAGCAACACTTTGTTATCTCAAAACAATTTTCCTCAACAAAACCTAGTATCAATACCACTAGGGTTTAGTTTTTAACGTTAACCGCGACTAATTAATAGTCTAGCTATTATTACTATTATATAAGCGTTAAATAACACTCAATATAACTCATAATAATAACCCAAATAATTATTTTAAGGTCCTAATAATGTTACTATAATTAAATAAAAACTATATTAAATATAGTATAGGTGTAGCTCACTTACAGCGGGTTTTTATTAAAAACCGGGCTTCGCTAGAGCAGCGTTTCCGAGCTGAAAGCTTTTCTTCTCGGAGTCGTCGGGCGCTCCGGGGCTTTCTTCTCATGCTAGGAGGTTCCCTAGACTTGGGAGGGGTTTAGGGAGACTAGAGAGAAGTTAGAGAGAGAAAGAAATGCTTATGGTGTGAAGAAATAATGAAGGGTTCACCCTTTATTTATAGGGATTTTATAGTAAAGTAGCCTCTAAGTTTCGTCCGTATCTTCCGCATACGAGCTCCGTTTTCTACGTTCTTTATATCCACGTGTTGGTATTTACGAGGACTACAACTTTCATTTAGACCTCGTCGGCTAATTCTCCTTCTATCTCAGATTTACAAAAACTGTATCGTATTTATCGCGCTCGAAGAGTAGCGACTAAGCTTCGTCCATATCTTTCGCATACGAGCTCCGTTTCTGACTTTATTTATATCCACACGTTGGTATTTACGACTACTACAACTTTCATTTAGACCCCGTTGGCTAATTCTCATTCTATCTCGGATTTATAAAACTATATCGAATGTATCGTGCTCGAAGAGTAGCGACTAAGCTTCGTCCATATCTTTCACATACGAGCTCCGTTTCTGACGTTATTTATATCCATGCGTTGGTATTTACGAGTACTACAACTTTCATTTAGACCTCGTTGGCTAATTCTAAATCTAGCTCGGATTTACAAAACTGTATCGAATTTGTCGCGCTTGAAAAGTAGAGACTAAGCTTCGTCCATAACTTTCGCATACGAGCTCCGTTTTTTACTGTCTTTTTATTGTTTAACTCCTATTAACGATATCTTCATTTCTCGTTTAGATTATTTTGGCGGAAAATCGACCGATCTAAAATTCGAATTTTCGGGCTGTGCACTTCTATGCTAAATCTTAGAAAAATCATAACTTCCTCATACAAAGTCAGATTTGGGCGTTCTTTTTATGGACACTCTTGGTTTAACATTTTATATGACTTTTGTTTAGATCGTTAAGGCTAAAAGTCGCTCTATCGTAAATTCACTATTTACACTTCCCGGTGTCGTGCCGGTTCCGTCGCGAAACTTCGACGGGTCATAACTTCTTCGTTATAACTTGGATTTCGGCGCTCTTTATGTAACGCCCGTAGATCAGGGCTAGTCAATTTAGAGATGATAAACGTCAAAAATGACTTTTTGATAGAAGATTATTTAGGATGAATAATCCTAACTAAGTTGTAGTATATGTTACAAGGTTTCCGTGCATATAAAGAATGCAAAAATCCGAGTTATAACGAAGAAGTTATGACTTGTTGAAGTTTCGCGACAGAACCGGCACAACGCTGAATGACGTAAAAAGTGAATTTACGTTAGAGTGATATTTAGCCTTAGCGATCTAAACGAGAATCGAAGATCTCGTTGTTAGTAGCGAAACGACGAAAAGTTAGGCAAGAACGGACGTCAAACGAAGAAGTTATGAATTTATAACGAAATTTTCTGTCCCGGCCTATTAAAAATAAATAATAAAAATAAAATTCAAAATTAGCTGACGGGGTCTAAACGAAAGTCATAGAGCGTAGTCTCACCTACGCGTGGATATAAACAACGTCGAAAACGGAGTTCGTATGAAGAAGATATGAATTTTCGAAGTTTATTAAATAATTAATAATTAAATTTAATTATTAAATCCCGGTATTATCCGAAGACGAGTCATCGGACTCATCCGAAGTACGCCCCGCGTACAGCGAAGCATGACGACCTTCGCACTCGAGTTCTTCGGATGACGCATGCAGTGACGTTTCGGACGCGTACACCCCGCGTACTCCGAGGCTCCAGCCTCCTATAAATAGGATGCGAGGGCAGCCGGCTCATTTGCTCTTTTTCTCTCTTCTCTCTCCCGTTTTGCATCGTTTTGTGTGCTAGAAGTACCCCGAAGCCCCGGTAATATCCTCGAGCCCCGAAACAAGTCCCAAGATCCCGAAGATCCCGAGAAGTGCGATTCCCGAGCCGAAGCTCGATTTTTGTGGAGATCTTCCAGATCTGCTAAGGATTACTACTTCTGCAAGTCGTAGTGCGGTCCGATCATCTTCTGATCAAGTGAGTGTATACTACCTTTCATAAACACGATAATAATACAAGTATGGTTTGAGTGTATTAAGTATATTGTTGTTTATATGTGTGAGGGTGTAGTTACTTTCTTCTAACACATAAATATGAAGTATTTGCTATGAAATACGTGCTATGTGTTTATGCATTATTTGTCTATTTTAGATGGGCGTGGAGTTGATGTTTTATACAAGTGTTAAATGATTTAAACTGTGTAAGTATTTATATCTACGAAGATGTTGGGTAGAACTTGGGTAGATGGGATAGTTGGTGACTATGGAGTTAGCGCCTATTGTATAAACCTTGGCGACGATGTGACTTCGTGCCTATTTGATGAACCTTGGCGACTATGGAGTTAGCGCTTGTTGAGTAAACCTTGGCGACTATGGAGTTAGCGCTTGTTGAGTAAACATTGGCGACTATGGAGTTAGCGCTTGTTGAGTAAACCTTGGCGACTATGGAGTTAGCGCTTGTTGAGTAAACCTTGGCGACTATGGAGTTAGCGCTTGTTATGTGAACCTTGGTGACTATGGGGTTAGTGCTTGTTAAGTGAACCTTGGTGACTATGGAGTTAGCACCTGATAACTATGGATTTAGTACTTGATAAATAAACTTTGGCAGTAATGGATTTTGTGCCAATTCCTTCGGAATAAAGGAATGAAGGATAGTTGGTTCTTAGGTTAAAACCTTAAGAAGATAATGGGGATGGGTAATTGGGTTGATTGTTTTCTGATTAAATATAATAATTATATTATTGTGGGTTGAAAACCCTATATGCTCACCAGGCTCCTAAGCCTGACCCACTCAGTTTTCTTTTCATTACAGGTAATGGCACAAGGGTATAAGTTGGTGGACTTGACGAGAGATTTTGGATTATAGATCAGTAGTTATAAATAACTATTGTAAGATCTATTTTATATTGTTTATGCTTTTGGTCTGTAACGAACATGACATCCCGAGGTTTTATTGTTTAATGAAAATACATTCTCTTTGAGAAATGTTTTGATAAATGGTTATCATATTTTATTTTGGGAACAAATTCCGCAACCGTTTTCTTTAAACGATCACTCTGATTTATAAAACAAAGCATAAACAAATCGGTGTTTTCTGGCCGTGAAATTGGGGATGTCACAGTTGGTATCAGAGCATTAGTTTAAGCGAACTAGGAATATGGATTTATTTCTAGACTTAAACTTAGAATGTTAAGCAATGATTGTGAGTTGAGTGTGTCCATTATATTTTAGGTAGTACACCTAAATTGACACAGGCACTAGTTTATTTTAGGAAAATTGCCTAAAATACTATTATGTGCTAATTGTTATATGTTTGCCATATATGATGTTAATTGTTCGGATATATGGTCTGTTGCCGACCGGATCTGGAAACCTTATGTGTTTAGGATTCTAAGCGTGCGTCTACGATATTAGAACTAGCATGTAAACGTTTCAGAGTGATAAGGATGATTTGAATATCTATCGTGAATAAGGATCTAATTTCACCTTATTCGGTGTATAGATCAAAAATGGTGAGAACGAGGAGTGGAGTTGGAAATGTTGATGAAAACAGGAATCAAATACCAGTGATTGAACAAATACCTGTTGTAGCAGCAGTGCCTGAACCAATGACAATGGCCGGAGTTCAAGTGATGATCCAGGAAATGTTGAATAATCAGATGGAAGAAACCAGGCGTCTGATCAGGCAGAATCGCGAAGAATTGTCAATTCAAGTTGAAGAGCCCGAAGTAAATGGAGGGTAGTCTGAAGGAGGAAACTACAGTGGGACCGTTGGTCAAGCCAACCCACCAATAGTTCGCCAAAACAACCAGGATGGAGGAAATGACGGACGTGGATGCAAGTACAAGGATTTCATGGCATCCAAACCACCATGTCTTTCTGGGAGCCCGAAACCAGTGCAAGTCATGGACTGGATCTCCGAAATGGAGACAATGTTTGAAAGTTGTGAGTGTAGCAACAGACAGAAGACCGCTCTTGCAATCCCTCTGTTAAAATCTGGAGTACTGAGCTGGTGGAAGTTACTGGCCGGTTCGATGCCCAAGGGGGAAGCTAGCAAGATGTCTTGGGAAGAGTTCGTGGTGCAACTGAAAATGCAATATTGCTCTGAGCAAGATCTTCTGGAAATCAACAATGAGTTCCAGAATCTGAAGAAAGGAAAATTGAGCGTCACTGAATACACTACGAGCTTTACGGAGAAGATGAAGCTTATTCCATACCTAATTCCAACTGAACTTTCCAAGGTCAACAAGTTTGCCAGTGGATTACCAGCGGACTTTGGTCCGATAGTCAAGCAAGCAACCACTCTGAAAGCTGCCATCTGGGCAGCCAAGAATGTTGAGACCCAAATAAAAGAAAAGGGTCTGGAAAGAGCTGAAGTTGGAGAGAAAAGGAAGCGTGAAGGATCTTCAATAATCGACAAAGAAAGCAAATTCTCGAAATCTGGGGGAAGAGATGAAGCTAAGTGGTGTGAGAAGTGTAAGAAGAAACACTTCGGGAAATGTAGCGAGGAGATGACTTGCTACAAATGTGGGAAGACAGGGCACTACGCCAACAAGTGCGCACCCATTAAGAAGGTGTGCTATAGGTGTAACGAAGAAGGGCATATTTCTAAAGACTGCCCAAAGAAAGACACACCTCCACAGCCAAGGGCATTCAACATGTTCCTCAACGAAGCAGAAAAGGATGGGGGGATTAAAAGATGAAGACTTCATATTAATATATAAAGTCTGTATCGGGAAGCATAGCCTGTTAGAGGCATAGTATAGGGTGAACTTGAACTTTTGTGTAATAGTTTCAAGAATTAATATAAACCCTGGTTTTGTTATCTGATGTGTTGAATGATTATATGATTTATGTATGGTGACTTGGTTAACTGCGAGACAATGCTTGGGATGAGTATGAGTAGGTGTGAATGGTAGTAGAGATCTGTACTACCGGAAGCACAGGACTCACGCTTGGATCAGGGAAAGTCACAAGGTTACCAAGGAGCTAGTAATTGATTTCGTTTTATTCAAGTTTGTCATTACCCTTGTTTCGGTAATGGCTAGTAGGATGATGGTTATTCCAACCCTAGTGGTCATATTAAATTGAGTCCGAATACGATGAGAGGTCATCGGGACACGACCCATCGGTTAGTTACAATAGATAAATGAATGTATTTATCCTTAGAAGAAGGAGTCCACAATAAGGATTTATTTTGTAACATAAAGATGTCGATCGAAAGTCCAACGTAGTACGAAGAGCAGATGCAGGATTGAGCATCAAGGTTATTACTTAGGATGGAGAGATAACTTATGGAGTCAGTATACGAATCCTATTTCGTTGATGATTCCGGGACGTAATCATCCTAAGGGGGAGATAATTGTAACGCCCGTAGATCAGGGCTAGTCAATTTAGAGACGATAAGCGTCAAAAATGACTTTTTGATAGAAGATTATTTAGGGTGAATAATCCTAACTAAGTTGTAGTATATGTTACAAGGTTTCCGTGCATATAAAGAACGCCAAAATCCGAGTTATAACGAAGAAGTTATGACTTGTTGAAGTTTCGCGACAGAACCGGCACAACGCTGAATGACGTAAAAAGTGAATTTACGTTAGAGTGATATTTAGCCTTAGCAATCTAAACGAGAATCGAAGATCTTGTTGTTAGTAGCGAAACGACGAAAAGTTAGGCAAGAACGGACGTCAAACGAAGAAGTTATGAATTTATAACGAAATTTTCTGTACCGGCCTATTAAAAATAAATAATAAAAATAAAATTCAAAATTAGCCGACGGGGTCTAAACGAAAGTCATAGAGCGTAGTCTCACCTACGCGTGGATATAAACAACGTCGAAAACGGAGTTCGTATGAAGAAGATATGAATTTTCGAAGTTTATTAAATAATTAATAATTAAATTTAATTATTAAATCCCGGTATTATCCGAAGACGAGTCATCGGACTCATCCGAAGTACGCCCCGCGTACAGCGAAGCATGACGACCTTCGCACTCGAGTTCTCCGGATGACGCATGCAGTGACGTTTCGGACGCGTACACCCCACGTACTCCGAGGCTCCAGCCTCCTGTAAATAGGATGAGAGGGCAGCCGGCTCATTTGCTATTTTTCTCTCTTCTCTCTCCCGTTTTGCATCGTTTTGTGTGCTAGAAGTACCCCGAAGCCCCGGTAATATCCTCGAGCCCCGAAACAAGTCCCGAGATCCCGAAGATCCCGAGAAGTGCGATTCCCGAGGCGAAGCTCGATTTTTGTGGAGATCTTCCAGATCTGCTAAGGATTACTACTTCTGTAAGTCGTAGTGCTGTCCGATCATCTTCTGATCAAGTGAGTGTATACTACCTTTCATAAACACGATAATAATACAAGTATGGTTTGAGTGTATTAAGTATATTGTTGTTTATATGTGTGAGGGTGTAGTTACTTTCTTCTAACACATAAATATGAAGTATTTGCTATGAAATACGTGCTATGTGTTTATGCATTATTTGTCTATTTGAGATGGGCGTGGAGTTGATGTTTTATACAAGTGTTAAATGATTTAAACTGTGTAAGTATTTATATCTACGAAGATGTTGGGTAGAACTTGGGTAGATGGGATAGTTGGTGACTATGGAGTTAGCGCCTATTGTATAAACCTTGGCGACGATGTGACTTCGTGCCTATTTGATGAACCTTGGCGACTATGGAGTTAGCGCTTGTTGAGTAAACCTTGGCGACTATGGAGTTAGCGCTTGTTGAGTAAACATTGGCGACTATGGAGTTAGCGCTTGTTGAGTGAACCTTGGCGACTATGGAGTTAGCGCTTGTTGAGTGAACCTTGGTGACTATGGAGTTAGCACCTGATAACTATGGATTTAGTACTTGATAAATAAACTTTGGCAGTAATGGATTTTGTGCCAATTCCTTGCTTGTTAAGTGAACCTTGGTGACTATGGAGTTAGCACCTGATAACTATGGATTTAGTACTTGATAAATAAACTTTGGCAGTAATGGATTTTGTGCCAATTCCTTAGGAATAAAGGAATGAAGGATAGTTGGTTCTTAGGTTAAAAACTTAAGAAGATAATGGGAATGGGTAATTGGGTTGATTGTTTTCTGATTAAATATAATAATTATATTATTGTGGGTTGAAAACCCTATATGCTCACCAGGCTCCCAAGCCTGACCCACTTAGTTTTCTTTTCATTACAGGTAATGGCACAAGGGTATAAGTTGGTGGACTTGACGAGAGATTTTGGATTATAGATCAGTAGTTATAAATAACTATTGTAAGATCTATTTTATATTGTTTATGCTTTTGGTCTGTAACGAACATGACATCCCGAGGTTTTATTGTTTAATGAAAATACATTCTCTTTGAGAAATGTTTTGATAAATGGTTATCATATTTTATTTTGGGAACAAATTCCGCAACCGTTTTCTTTAAACGATCACTCTGATTTATAAAACAAAGCATAAACAAATCGGTGTTTTCTGGCCGTGAAATTGGGGATGTCACACTTTATATGTACGGAAACCTTGTAACATATAATACAACTTGGTTAAGATTATTTATTCTAAATAATCTTTTGCCGAAAAGTCGTTTTCGACCCCTATTATCTCTAAATTGACTAGCCCGGATCTACGGGTGTTACAATGCTACTCTTCTCTTCGTTCGCTAAGGCTTACGAGAAATAAAAGTAGAAAAAATTAGGACGATATACAATGTGGATTAATCAATATTCATTCGTTAAGACAATACAAAAATCAGTAATCACGAATACATTTCAATATTGGAAAACATCGGGTTTTCCGGGGAATTCAATACTACTCGCTCGAAATTCTATAACTATAATACAAAATACCCTTCATATATATATATATATATATATATATATATATATATATATATATATATATATATATGTTTTTGAAATCATTCATGCATCAACTTATGGATCTTCACACTTTGATAAACAAAAGTCTTTTCAGAAAATATCGGATTTTCTGGGTTTTACAAACTACAAAAATCATTTTATCACAACATTGCTTATGAACTCACCAACATTTCATATGTTGACGTTTTTCCAAAATAACTTGTATTCTCAGGCAACAGGTAAGCGGAAGAGTAATATGAAGTAATGTTAGGATGTTATGTTGTTAAAAGCACTCAAACAATTTATGTTGTGAATGTGTAATGTTAAAACAATGCACTTGATGTGAACAATTCCAGTTGTAATATATTGATGCATGGTGACGTTTATGTTATGATTCATGTATATTAATTGTGATGATATTCAATTAAAGTCACGCGAGCCCTCAGACGTTTCCGCCGTCTGGTTCGGGGGTGTGACAAGAACAATGAGGGGGATCCATAAAATTGAAATGATGGTCATCTACAAATATCATGTTTCTCATAAAAAAAAATAGATTTCATTTGTCATTATATTTAATACCACAACCTATCATATTAAAATAAAGAATTTTACAATTAAATGCACATGGATTAGTATTGACAGGTCTAATAGCATGATGACGGGTACATTACCCAAGAAAATATTAAATTGGTTTAATAAAGGAAAGAATACCTACAATATTATCATGAGGATCCTCAAGACCAACATAGTTTGTCCAGTTCTTTAATCTGAAAATAAAAACATGAACATGATCAGATTACACAGCTGATTCCACCAAAAAACAAACACCAACATTGAATCTTATAACGTGACATGATTGACCTTGAAAACATTAGAATACACATGATCCATATATGATTTAAATATGATAACTATATCATTTATAAAAACAATACCTAACTGAAGAACTCAGCAAGCACGAATCTATAGACTTCTTTTGAGGTCCAACTTTAACCAATTGACCAAAGTTTTCACACTAAAAGACATGAAAGATGAACCCAAAATTGGCATATCAGTCATTCCTTTGGAAGTGATGATGGTGTCCCCACTAAAAATCGAAGGTATCATATTAGAAAGACCTGAAAGATAACCCAGAAGAAGGAACATTACCATAAATAAAATCTTACATCTTTCAGTTATTATGCACAATGTGTATGTGTGTTAGAGAAATGTCAAATAAGAGTTTAGCAAAGACTAAACTAACCTTGCCAACACCTGGTGCTTCCTGGGCACTGTTAGTTGTTCTTCTTGATAAAAAAAACATTGAGTCAATAATTTGTTATTTTGATAAAAATAAAACAAAGATTTAAACATCGATTTGCCAAACATCGCAACCCATTCAAATCCAAAATCGGTATGAAAATGTTGATGGAGTAACGTCTAGGTTGATAGAGACAGGAAGGGAAGGAGGGTGAGGAAAAAGGCAGAATCAAAAGAGAGAGGAAGAGAGCGTACCTGAAGTGGAAAAGCTAATCTATTTTAAAGTCAATCATGAGAGATAGGTGGCATCTATAGAAGTGGTGCAAGAGCAAGGTTAAAAACATGAGTCGGTTTGAAGATCTGTAAATCGAGATCTAATCGAGATCTAGTGGTGGCCTCGCATAGACGAAATCTCGTAAAAAAAAGCTCTGATCCTTTTGAACGATTCTTCTCATTTTTAGATGGTGACCTTTCATAGATAAAAGAGGAACCGGGTGAACACTCACAAAGAAGAGAGGTGGGAGAGAGCAGTGAGTTTTAAAGGCCAAAAAATATTGTGGTGGTGGATTCCATGGAGGAAAAGGAGATGAAGATTTGAATTAGTCTACAATCAACTATATTTTCTGCAAAAAATTAAGGAACTCCAATTTGAATGAGCTTTTAAATTTCAAACGATTTGTCGAAAAGAAGTGTTTCAGATTTCGAATGCACCAGATACCAAAGAAGAGATATTTTAGGAGTACAAGTTCGGTAAAAATTGATGAAAAATACTAATTTAATCCCTAAAAATAAGGAAATACTAATTTAAATGTGTTTTTAATACTTGTATCCCTAGCATTATCATTTGTAAGATATATATTATAATATTATTATATTAATAGGTGGTTGTACTTTAAGCTTAAAGACTTGAACGTCTTAGAAAATATTATTATTATATTGATTCTATTTATAGAAATAGTAAGATTTCTTTTATAAGGTAGTATATATATATATATATATATATATATATATATATATATATATATATATATACTAGGTTATAACCCGTGTACAACACGGGTTAACAACTTAAAATAACATAAATAACACTGTTACATATTTGATGATTCTTAAGAGTTGTAGATTAGTTATTTGACCTCAAATTAAGCATCTTTTTCTTTTCGGAAAAATAAGTTTTTGGAAGATCAATTCATATTGACCCAACATACTTATGTGTTGAATAGGAAGTCATGTTGGCACATTTTGGGTTGCAAAATTATTGATTAAATTTTGCAATATAAAATGCAAATGTTATATGTACTAATTAAGTAAGGTGTAACCAAAGTGGCATCTGAGTTGATAAAATGTCAAACTCGAATTAAAAACTAATTGTGAAACCCAAGCTCGATGAAGTTTGTTAAAACAAAACTTACAATAAATTATTAAAATTTTAATTAGTCGATTACATTAAAGATAAGTAGAATCAAATATGTTCAAGTCTCGATCATTTCTTTGCGGTTTGTTTTAATAAAACCTGAAATAAATAATTATCAAAATAATGTAATAGGAGATAAATCAAAATTGGACTTCATTATGTAGCTAAAAGTAAAAAGAATCGAACCAAACTTCCAGCAACTATTATCTACTTCATTATAAAATGATAAGTAAAATCTAATACACACTCTTTCTATATTCCAGTAGCGACAGGTGTCATTAGCAAGTGTAATATCAACACTATAAAGCCTACCATAATAGGGTCAATCACTAAGATCACTATCTATAATTTAATAATCACATAAAAAATATATAATAAATCATTTACCATAAATAAATAAACAATAATGTTCAAATATATGTTCAAATATGTATATAAATAAAAACAAAAAACAAATAATATTTAGATTGTAAATTAATATTTTGGCTGACTATGTTTATTTGTATGTATGTTGTAGCGGAATAAATTTTATACATTCATAAATAAGATGGTTATGTCAATATTTCTTAGTTATTATGTTTTAGAATGTGATTAGAATTCTCAAATTACTTTTAAATCCTCATAAGACTTTTATAACAAAAAAAATAGTTTTGGTTTCCAAATATTATTATATTACTTGATAGTCATAAGAACCAATAACCTTTAAAGTTGTGATAATGAGAAAAAATTTAGAGTGTGATAGTATTGTATATTGAAAATAGATCGATAATCTCAAAGACGTTACCGAATTGCTATTATTATTGAAATTGAAAGTTTAATGCTATAAATGATAACTAATGGCCCATGCATAGTTACCACCTGTTAGCATGTGACAACTTAATTTATAACACTTGCCATGTTTAAGTACTTATAAACACAAAGAACTCCCTGCAATAAAAATATATATAACTATAAGGTTAAATGTAAAAAATAGCTATGAAAATTTCACCAAAGTCACAAAGTCAACCACATGTGTAAGAAAAAAAGATACGTTATAAACTTCAAGATTTGTTGCTTTAAGATACCTGGTTTTAGAGAATACATTAAGCCATATTCCACATCTAACAAAGATTGTGTGTTACCACCGCCAAATTACACGAAATAACAACGTAAAAAATGCTAGATGCAACGAAGAACCTCATAAATTGAAAAAAAAACAACTTACAAGGAGGATACCTTGGATACATTGTTGAGTGAAATATGTAGCTAACAAATCTTGTATAAAATAGTTTTGTAAGTGTTAGCCTCCAGATGAGTTGTTCATGTAGAATAATATGAGAATGACAAATCAAATGTTTCTGTTATTTGTTATATGACCAATATTAAAACTTCTTGCAACAACATAAAACTCAAAAGTGATTCAACTTACTTTTATTTTGAAGCAATATTAATTTCTTTATATCTATAATATTTAATAGTATTATCAAAGAATCCTTCAATTTCAAAATGGTTTGAGTTTACACTTCCTGTTTGGTATTGCAAATTTTTTCAATCATCAATGACGCATTATATGAAAAATAGCTAAAATCATATACCAAAACATACTTTCACTACTGAATTTAGTATATATTAAGAGTGGATCATATATAATTTTGATTTTACCAGACATAAACTTACAAATCCTAGCTCCTTAGGTCATGCTCCTGAACAAAACACTCATTTCAAGGCCAGTAAAGATGGTTGCACTTGTGTAAAAAAGGTGAGACATTTCACCGAACACATGGGGTGCATGTTCTATTAACGCATAATAAAATTCTAAACTCATCTTTTGTACATAGCCTGAAGAAGAATACAACAAACATCAGGTTCTCAAACCCAGATGATAAATAAAATGGAAACGTACCTACCTTTATTACTTTATGTGGCAGTGTCTAAACAACTTTAAAGAAATATAATTTAAGAATATATATGCATTCAATATTTACATAAAAAATGTAATTAAAAAACAACCTCGAATCACTATCTTTAAGAAGATGAAATGAAGGGAGATAATAATCATGGATCTCAAAATTCTTAAAGATATTCTCAAACAAAATGCAATTTGAGTAATTTGAAATAGAAATAAACCCTCAAGCATTTCATCAAACATGTTATGAGCATTATAGAATTATGCAAAAGAACTTACCGGCTTAGGGGATGCACACTACCCACCCTATTGAATAAAAAAAAATAGAAAACAATTAGCAACTATATTTATTAGCAACATAGACGTTAATGAGTGAGAGAGTGAGAGAAGCATGACCTGTGAATGATCTCACCCACTCCTCAATCACTTGGATCTTTAACATATAAACGAAGACACCTCATAGAAAACCAAATTCAACACACACACACTAAAATTATGAATTTTGTGCTATAAATACATAGAACTCGTTGTGAATGGAGTATAGCTGTAGCAGAGACGGTTTAGGGATTGGGAGAAACGAAGATGAAGGAATCATAATTGAAAATTTGAGAAGTGAATCGATAGAGATTTAAGAATGGTCGATATTTAAATTGATTTGAATTGATTTTCCATTTGATTTCCAATCGCAGGAATAGAGATACGCAAACTGAAACTGCCGCAAATTTGGCTGCTAAACTTTAGGGAAATAGATTTACTAATTGATTTGATATTGAATGATATTAAATTTTGGACGATATTAAACAATCATATGGGCGGGAAAGAAACTCGTTACAGGTGGAGAGAATGACATGTGTCATTTGGCTTGTGTATAAGGCTGACACGTGGCGTTTAGGAGAGGTTTTTATTAAGTATGGATATATATATATATATATATATATATATATATATATATATATATATATATATATATATATATATATATATATATATATATATATATATAGGCTTACTTATTGTGAGAAATAAAAAAAAAGCATGTGAACTTGCGAACTCATAATCAACATATCATTTTTCAAAACAAAAAACAGTAATCTTCTCCTAATGGTGCATCTAATCCATATCTAATTAACAATTTTTATTCATTTTTTTTTCAAAATTTGCATGTATGCACAATCAGCAGTTATATGGACTGCTGACGAGCACAATCAACAATCATATGGACAGCAGATGTGCACAACCAGCAGCCATATGGACTGTTGATGAGCAATCAATAGTCCATTTGACTACGGGTTGTGCTAATCAGCAATCCATATATCTTCCGATTGTGATCGTCAGCAGTCATACATAAAAAAAATCGTCAAATGTTTTTTTTAGCCTAAAGATGACTTAGACGCAACATTTGGAGAAGATTGATGTTTTTGGTATTGAAAAATAATAAGTTGATTAAGAGTTCGCAAGTTTTCATAAATCTTTTGGTTCTCAAAAGAACCTCTCTCTCTCTCTCTCTCTCTCCCTCTCAAATCTTCTAAACTTTTATGATTTTTGTTTTTCAAGTCGGTGCTGTTAATTTTTCTTTTATTTATTTATTTATTTGTTTTTTTATTGAAACACTTTGTCCATGTCGATTCTATATACCTTTAAATTAGTTTTACCAAATGCATTTTCTTTTGGAAATGAAGTTAATTTGTTTTTTGTACTTCTATAAAAAACTAGGTGTGAAACACAAGTATCAATGTGTTTATTTGATATATATATATATATATATATATATATATATATATATATATATATATATATATATCAAGGTTGTAAAAAACGTTCGACGTTAACTAGTCGGTGGACTGGGGTCAAGGGATTAATCGGCTAGGCGGAGATTATCGGGGACCATTAATTGCTAATTTGTTGAATTTTAAAAAATTAAATATGAGTAATATCATATCAAAATTCGTAAATACGATTAATATGATAACAAAATAGGTTAATATGATTAATACAACACTAATCATGCCTCAAGTAGTGTTCATTGAAATAAAACTTCTTCAAAATGTTAAAATTTCATTGTTTTATAATGTTTCACTTATTATGTATGCAGGGATTAATCGCTAGACGCCCTCTAATCAGTCGAGTAGCGCCTTGGGATTAATCGGAGATTAATCGGGATTTTTACATCAGTGATATATATATATATATATATATATATATATATATATATATATATATATATATATATATATATATATTCATTTGAGAAGTTTGAATTTGTAAAATGAAAAATAAGAAAAAAGCATGTGAACTTGCGAAGTCATAATCAACATATCATTTTTCAAAACAAAAAACAGTAATCTTCTCCTAATGGTGCGTCTAATCCATATCTAATTAACAATTTTTATTTATTTTTTTTTTCAAAATTTGCATGTATGCACAATCAGCAGTTATATGGACTGCTGACGAGCACAATCAACAATCATATGGACAACAGATGTTCACAACCAGCAGCCATATTGACTGTTGATGAGCAATCAATAGTCCATTTGACTACGGGTTGTGCTAATCAGCAATCCATATATCTTCCGATTGTGATCGTCAGCGGTCATACATAAAAAAAAAATCGTCAAATGTTTTTTTTAGCCTAAAGATGACCTAGACGCAATATTTGGAGAAGATTAATGTTTTTGGTATTGAAAAATAATAAGCTGATTAAGAGTTCGCAAGTTTTCATAAATCTTTTGGTTCTAAAAAGAACCTCTCTCTCTTTCTCTCTCTCTCTCTCTCTCAAATCTTCTAAACTTTTAAGATTTTTGTTTTTCAAGTCGGTGCTGTTAATTTTTCTTTTATTTATTTATTTATTTGTTTTTTATTGAAACACTTTGTCCATGTCGATTCTATATACCTTTAAATTAGTTTTACCAAATGCATTTTCTTTTGTAAATGAACTTAATTTGTTTTTTGTACTTCTATAAAAAACTAGGTGTGAAACACAAGTATCAATGTGTTTATTTGATATATATATATATATATATATATATATATATATATATATATATATATCAAGGTTGTGAAAAACGTTCGGCGTTAACTAGTCGGTGGACTGGGGTCAAGGGATTAATCGGCTAGGCGGAGATTATCGGGGACCATTAATTGCTAATTTATTGAATTTTAAAAAATTAAATATGACTAATATCATATCAAAATTCGTAAATACGATTAATATGATAACAAAATAGGTTAATATGATTAATACAACACCAATCATGCCTCAAGTAGTGTTCATTGAAATAAAACTTCTTCAAAATGTTAAAATTTCATTGTTTTATAATGTTTCACTTATTATGTATGCAGGGATTAATCGCTAGGTGCCCTCTAATCAGTCGAGTAGCGCCTTGGGATTAATCGGAGATTAATCGGGACCTAATCGGGATTTTTACATCAGTGATTATATATATATATATATATATATATATATATATATATATATATATATATATATATATATATATATATATTCATTTGAGAAGTTTGAATTTATAAAATAAAAAATAAGAAAAAAGCATGTGAACTTGCGAACTCATAATCAACATATCATTTTTCAAAACAAAAAACAATAATCTTCTCCTAATGGTGCGTCTAATCCATATCTAACTAATAATTTTTATTTATTTTTTTTTTCAAAATTTGCATGTATGCACAATCAGCAGTTATATGGACTGCTGACGAGCACAATCAACAATCATATGGACAGCAGATATGCACAACCAGCAACCATATGGACTGTTGATGAGCAATCAATAGTCCATTTGACTACAGGTTGTGCTAATCAGCAATCCATATATCTTCCGATTGTGATCGTCAGCAGTCATACATAAAAAAAAATCGTCAAATGTTTTTTTAGCCTAAAGATGACCTAGACGCAACATTTGGAGAAGATTGATGTTTTTGGTATTGAAAAATAATAAGCTGATTAAGAGTTCGCAAGTTTTCATAAATCTTTTGGTTCTCAAAAGAACCTCTCTCTCTCTCTCTCTCTCTCTCTCTCTCTTTCTCTCTCTCTCTCTCAAATCTTCTAAACTTTTATGATTTTTGTTTTTCAAGTCGGTGCTATTAATTTTTCTTTTATTTATTTATTTATTTATTTGTTTTATATTGAAACACTTTGTCCATGTCGATTCTATATACCTGTAAATTAGTTTTACCAAATGCATTTTCTTTTGGAAATGAAGTTAATTTGTTTTTTGTACTTCTATAAAAAAACTAGGTGTGAAACACAAGTATCAATGTGTTTATTTGATATATATATATATATATATATATATATATATATATATATATATATATATATATATATATATATATCAAGGTTGTAAAAAACGTTCGACGTTAAGTAGTCGGTGGACTGGGGTCAAGGGATTAATCGGCTAGGCGGAGATTATCGGGGACCATTAATTGCTAATTTATTGAATTTTAAAAAATTAAATATGACTAATATCATATCAAAATTCGTAAATAGGATTAATATTATAACAAAATAGGTTAATATGATTAATACAACACTAATCATGTTTCAAGTAGTGTTCATTGAAATAAAACTTCTTCAAAATGTTAAAATTTCATTGTTTTATAATGCTTCACTTATTATGTATGCAGGGATTAATCGCTAGGCGCCCTCTAATCAGTCGAGCAGCGCCTTGGGATTAATCGGGACTTAATCGGGATTTTTACAACAGTGATATATATATATATATATATATATATATATATATATATATATATATATATATATATATTTGAGAAGTTTGAATTTATAAAATGAAAAATAAGAAAAATATTAAATTATTAACATTAAGTTCGTTTTTATCTTTTAAATTTAAGCAAATTATTTAGATAATAAACAAAATCGAAAAACCATAAAATTACATGTGAAAAAAATAATTAATAAAAAAAATCATATGTCATAATATATTAGAAGATGAGTGATAAAATAATTTTCGTTTATTAGGAACAATATAAAAATATGTTGCATTAATAACAATGGAGGTCGTTGGTTTTACCATTTAATAGAAAGAACCAAATATAAGTATAAATAAAACTAATTGAGGAAGAAGGAAATACAAAAATTGAAACAATCCAAAGTTTGCATCTGTCATTTGGTAGCAAGCTGGCTTACTTTTAGGATTATTTTAAACGTCTAGAACGAAATTTTCGGCAGCTTTCCATAAATTCCTACGGCTCGACTCCAGACTCAAATTTTTCCAAACATCCCTTTTCTTCAAGACTAAGCATATGTCTTCCTTTTTATTCTTTATAAACAAAAACCTTTCCAGTATTAAATTATTAATTATATATTCATATCGATGCGAGTGAGAAAGATATAACCTTCGAATAATGTTTACTTTTGGGAAATTAAATATCCATCTATCCATCTTAAATATTAACATTTGATAAAATATATGGAATGGACAAAACAGTCCTTATATTTATTAGGTTTTTATAAACTTAACTAATAGACTTTTATTACAAATGCTTTACAAATTATACTATCAAATATTTATGAAATAAAATATCCATAAACCGTTTTATTAAATATTATAACACAAATAACTTTATTTTATAGGATAACACAAATAACATTATTATATAAACCTTATAATTATATAAAATAAAAAAACCTAACTATGTTCAAATTTAAACTATTAAATTGTACAAATGAAACTTCTAACACTTATATTAGTGTTGATAAGTAATGTGACATTATATTTAGTATTATACTATACACCAACACTATATATAATTATATATAATGCTAGGTATAGTACATGATACCTAGTACATGGTTGGAGCATTATAATATAATTTATAATATAATAGTGATTTTTTAATATAGGGTTAATGATGTCCTTAATATCATGTATATTAGTAACTTGTTTTCTCATCAACAATGTTTTTACTACTTACTTTGTTCAAGAAAGAAAAATACTAAATATCTAACCAATATAATCGTCGACTACAACAAACATGTCAATCAACATTGATCACTCTAAGGCACTATTTGGTTTGCAAAATATTTATAAAGGAATATAATTGGAAAAAGAATTTGTAGGAATGGAATCCAATTTCATATCTTGTTTGGTTGGCAGGAAATTAAATTGACATTAATTTTAGATTTTATTTGGTTCACGGTTCACACAAAATGGAATTGGAACTAGAAGTATTTATTGGGTATAACTTTCGAGATTTCAGGTATTGGGTATATACTAATAAAAAATAGGTAATTCAGATATTATGTGGTGTTCTCGTGTTTCCGGTATTACCTGAAAAAAGTTCTAAAAATTAAAAGTAAAAAAATCAACAGTTAAAGAAAATAATCGGGTTGTCAAGAGAAATGCACAAGACAATATATATTTGCTTTATAGAATATATTAAGCTATTAGATGATATATAATTTGTTAAGCTATTACATGGGAAAAGCTTTACAAATAATTACGTTTTGAATGGAACTCCTTTTACAGGAGATATTCTTATGTGATAGGGAGTGAGAGGTGAGGTGCTAAGGATGCTACATTACTTACTATCTTATCCTAAGGAGGGTGTTAAGAAAGAGTTGGTAATCTTATCCTAAGGAGGGTGTTAAGAAAGAGTTGGTATGTATATAGTGAGAGGAGAGAGTAGAAAAAAGTATGAAGGAGTGTTGTGATTTGTTGATTTGTATTTTTTTTTTATATTTTTTTTTTACTCCAAAATTAAACCTATTAAATTGTCATACTTCTACTCCTTATATTTTTGTGTGCTAGACATGCTAAGCTTATGTGGCATTAAAAAAAATCATATGTGGTAAAGTGATATGAGTGTTACCACTTCGAGACATAATCTTTATTACTTATAAAAAAATTATTTTTAAATTGGATATGCTAGTATTCCCAAAAATAAATTATGCCTACCTTATAGCCGACCTAGATAAATATCGTGTTAACCGTTTACCTGAATTTTCATACTCGATACCTAATTTACCCGATCTAATCTACCGGAATTGAAAATGGCTCGGTTGGGTTAATCAAGTATTGGTTTTTCAATAGGCCTAATTGGAATCCATGTAAAATAACAACATTGCCCTTTTGTATGTTTAGCTTAATTTTATTTTGTTTTCTAACTTATATGTAAAGTTATATTAAATAAATTATAAAATATTAAAATTTCATTTTATTGATTGAGCATTGATGCCAATATATTATGAAAATAATGTCTATAAATTCAAAACTTAAAGTCATTTCGCTTCATATCCTAATAACAACACCAAAAAGCATAACATACATCTTTCGATACATCCCAACAAAGATACACAAAACTTACAAATCCAATATACCCTTCAACATCCTAATAATCATCCCAAAAAAAAAAACTTAAAATTTGAAAATACAAATTCACCATTGTAAATAAAAATACAACCCTACCAAAATGTATTTTACATAAACCTCTCTATCGCCATCTTCATTTATCCAAAAGTTTTGTACATATATAGGATCACTTTTTATCTTGTTCAATGCTTTGAATTAAAATCTCTGGGTGAATATTCTCACTCACTATAAACAATCCAAGAGTTTTTTCATGTCTTTTTCATATTCTTACAATGCATGTTAAAATACAAGTATGGTTATGATTACGGGTTAGAGAATTAAAGGGCCAAATTTGAGGTTTTCCGGTAATAACATCTTACAAGCTCATAATAATCAAATATATATCATTAATATGTATATCTACAGTCAATTTAAAGATTAACGTAACAACTTTTTCAGGATTACAAGTGGAAGGTAATAACTATACGAAATATTTCATAGTAGATTATGAAAGTTCATGAACATTACAAGGCATGTATTATATTGGAGTAACGATTTAATTGAAGATTACAAAGTACGAAAGTTAATGAAGATTACAAACTCATGTATCATATTCGAGTATCGATTTCCTAGAAGACTACAAGGTTAGAGTATCGATTTGAGAATATATATATATATATATATATATATATATATATATATATATATATATATATATATATATAGAGAGAGAGAGAGAGAGAGGAATGATCATTTGAGAACCTACAGTTTCCCGAGAACCCGGGAACTAAAAGTGGAACGTTAGATGAAAACTTTTTATGGCTTAGATCAAAGATGACATATTTGTAAATATGATCAACTTTAAAGGTATATTAGGTTTTTGGAAATTATCATGAGGGCAAATCAGGTATATGAAATATTTATCCCAAAAATCATTTAAAACACACACACACACACTTTATCTCTCTCTCTCTCTCTCTCTCTCTCTCTCTCTCTTTCTTCTTCTTCTTCTTCTTCTTCTTCTTCTCTCACTACACAACCCCTAGATCAGGATATTCTCCACACCGTCTCTTCTCTCTTATATCCTCTAGTTGTTTCATTCCCCCAAACCACCATCATATGACGACATCGAAACAAATCTCCAGTCGATAAAGTCATCTTCTACGCTATCGGAACAAAATAAAGACAATGATGAAACTAGACGATCACCGCTTGAAGAACACATGTCGTCGCAACCAAATTGTGAGAAACCAAAGAGTGAGCAAAGAGGTAGAAGATAGTGGAGGGTTACGAGCATATGACGGAATCTAGTAAACCTTTGTTTGCTTTCTCAAGCATCACAACACCATTGTTGATCCAAAAAGAGTTAAATGGTATAATTTCCATATCATTATGTACAGCCTCTATGCCTCTACAATTCTATCTAGATTTGAACTAATCTATCATTTCTTCATCGATCTAATTGAGGTGAATACAATGCATAAAATGTGGGCATTCACTCAGCCTTGATGGACGTTATAAGCTCGTCTGATGGCACCGCCAGGGCTTGGGATACTCGTTCTTACCAACATGTTTCTTCCTTCACGTGTCTCTAACAATTTAATTCTCTATTTTAATGTTTTGAAATACAATTTCACTGTTTGATATATTATTTTGTTTTGTCTATATGCTAGTGATATTGGTTCTTAGTTGATTTTGAACGTGGTTTATTGTATTGATATAGGTTTGATTTGATGCTTTTACCTTGATTTGGTCTTGTATTTGTTAAAATGTTCATTCCTGCTAGAAGAATTTCATTAGTGCTTAGTGATATCATGCTATAGGAAAGCTAACTGTAATGATGAATTTGTCAATTGCTTCCATAAACTTCTGTTCTCAAACTTCCATTAATCGTTTGTTACTTGTTTTGAATGTCAGTGTTACTTATGTTCATCAACTTTAATCTTTTTAATGAAGAATCTATGAATTGCTACTATAAACTTGTGTTTGTAATTGCTTTCAAGTATTCAAGTTTTTTAGTTTCTAGTATTTATTCCCATCATTGACTGTTACTTGTTTTCATTGTCAATGTTTTACTTGCTAAATACTAAATAAGTGTGAAGTATACATATTTTATATTGTTCAATGGATTTTGCATTATGATCCCCCAAATGTATGTGTATTATAGGTTATACAAGATACAAGTATGGCTTTCTTCAACAGAGTTAGTGTTATACTAAGGTAGGTGATTGCAAGTAAACACATCAATCATAAAATTTAAGAAACTACTCCATCAATCTTTCAAATGAAAGCCATAAAAAACGAAACAAAATAAAAATCACATGCAATTCACATCTGAATCACATGCGATTCACATCTGCATCACATGCGATTCACATATGAATCCCATGCGATTCACATATGAATCACATATGAATCACATGTGATTCACATGTAAATCACAAGTGAATCACATATGGATTACGTTTATATACACACATGCACTTTGTGTGAGTGTTTTTCGTTATTTTTTTTATTTCTCTTGTGAATTTCACATTTGAATCTTAAATGCATGTGAATATCACATTATATAATCACATGTAAATTTTACATGATATATTCATATGTGTTTTGGTTAGTGTTCTTGCATTAATCAATGTTTTTTAATTTCTTGTAGATTTTGGAAGAATTGTCGAAAATATTGAAGAGGTGAAAAGTGATAAATTGAAGAAAATATGGAAATCTAGACATGAAGACTTGAAAACGCATAGAAATTTTGTAGCATTTTTTGTTTTTTATATTTATTTTGTATAGAAAAAATGCTTGTACTATTCTGTTTATAGATTAGTAAATAAAAATATGTTTTTTTTTTTTTTTATAATTACTTATGAATATTATATTATAAGAAATATGCATATATCCACTTCAAAAAATATGCATATATGCATCTAAAAAGTTGATTTTTTTGGTTAAAAAATTATAACTTTTTTTTAAATATTCCGCTTTTTTTATAATAAAAAACTATTGTTTAAAAATTTACTGTTTTAAAAAGAAAAATTGCAGTATGAAAAAATTCTTTTTTGAATAAAATTCGTGTTTTCAAATAAAAATTAAA
Organism: Lactuca serriola; assembly: GCF_051521515.1. Lineage (NCBI taxonomy): Eukaryota > Viridiplantae > Streptophyta > Magnoliopsida > Asterales > Asteraceae > Lactuca > Lactuca serriola. The sequence goes on from NC_136416.1 coordinate 150,735,422, forward strand.
AAATCTGTATTTTTTTTAAAATCAAAATTCAGTTTTTTTTTAAATCCTAAAATTTGATTTATTATTTTAATTTTTATACTTTTTTATAAATATTTCCAATAACACAAGAACTTAAACAATAAATGAGATTGGTAAGATTACTATCATGTCCTTAATGAGTTAATTTTGATCTTACGCTCCACCTTTAGTTCTCGGGTTCTCAGGAAATTTTGTGTTGTCAACGGATCTCACCCTATATATATATATATATATATATATATATATATATATATATATATATATGTCATGCTATAATTAAAATACAGGATTTCATGTTAAATTGGCTAAGAAAAATCAATCAAATCGATCGAAATCTAAAAAAGTAAGTGCGTAAAAAGTTTTGTTACTTTGAAGAAATAGTATCATATTCCGAAAGTACATATCTTTCCAATCCAGGAAATATAAATTTCATAAAATCTGACTTTGTAAGAATTTGATATGATTTTTATAAAATATAAAAATCAACCACATATGAGGAACATGTGAGGTAAAAAGCTACAAAGATAACGGTTGATTTTTAGCTAAATTCTACAAAGGGAGGATCATGGTACTCCTCGAGATAAGAACTTTGAGATAAAGAATGCCAAAAACGTAGTCCGTACGAGATATATATGATTTTTGCAAAATCATTTAAACATATAAAACTAAGGGCTAAAAATAAATCAGAATTAGGCAATACAACCTAAATGAAAGTTGTAGTACTCGTCGAAAGCTACACATGGATATAAAGAACGCCAAAAACAGATATAATATGAAGAAGTTACACAATTTACAAAAATCAACATTTTCGGCGTGTGCTCATCGTGCAACGTGCGCGTCTTCTAGAAGGGCGACGCAGACGTTCCAGAATCAGGCACATGACAACAGCAGACTGGAAAGACGTAGCAAGCGCGCGGCGTGCCCTAATTTTCATGGGGCACTTCCCAAAAAAATTCCAGCTATAAAAGGGGCATTAGACCCCCCTTTATTCTTCATTCGCCAATAGCTCTCGTTGATTCCTTTTCTCCATCAACTTCTGTAAGTATTTTTCTTTGTTTTGTTTTTATTAGTATTATTTATTAATTTCCTCGAGCCAATGCAGTCCCAAGCCCCTGGCCAGTTTGGGTTTACTAGGAATATCTATTTAAAATAATGATATTATAATTATAATTATACAATGAAGCATCGAAACTCTATTTATGTCATAAGTACGCCTTTATATAGGTAAAGGTTGGACTATATCCAACTAACCTACATCAAGTTCACTCCCGGTTAGCCTACTCTTAATAGTACTTCTTTCCTTATGTATACTCCTAAGATATGGATACACTAGTAGTATATCGAATGATTAAGAATTATGGAAGCCTAAGTACCTATGAATTATACGAATACTATTTTCAAATCAAAGAATGAAAATACTTATACAGACTAACAAATTTATGTATAAGAAGGTATTTCAAAGTATAAAAACTTGTGAGCTCATCAACATTATCTTGGCATTTTCAAAATCACATATATTCCTAAGAAACTGATAGATGGAAGATGCGCTCCCGGAAGCAGTGGTTAATCGATGGAGCCGCTGGAAATCTGTTATCGTTTATTGTTATGCCTATTTGTTAAGACACCTTTGTATTAGAAATTCTAGTATTTCATAATCATATTATGATGTAATATTTTTGTCCATAAGGAAAGTGATATTTATATATTGTTGTTTAATGTTCAATTTATGTTCAATAACTGTGATCTAACATTCTAACGTCGCACAGTTTGATGTTTCCGCCGCCAACAGGGGGTTGTAATAAAAACAAACTCACTTTTGGTGAAGAAAAAACATCATGGGAATATGTCACTAAAGGAGACAAACATGATAATTCTGTTCACTGGAGAAAGTGAGAGATCTTATTTTAAAGATAAGGGCTTTATGTCATGATATAAAATAAGGGTAATAAAGTGAAAGGACTCTTTACTTCATAGTTGGGAATTAATACCATCATCTTCTTAAAGGAAAGTGTTTTTTCCCATTAAATAAAAATATTTTCATTTAGGATTCTAATTTCGTCATACGAAGTTGAACCAAACCTGGAATGTGGCAGAATTGGGTTCCTTCTCCACCGGAGTCCATCCATTAAATTCACCTCAATTGGTGTTCAACATATTTTTATATTTTTACGTATAAGCATATTCAAAGGCAATTTATCTATTGAAACATGAATTGACCCTCAGCAGCTAAGAAATGTATTGAAGTATCGAAGACCTTTTTTGTTTGTTGCAGTGCATGGTTTTGTTGAAGATCAATGGCGAAGACTTGGAATATCACATTGAAGACTTGATTTGTTGGAATGTGGGAGATTGACACGAAGAGTAGATTGTTTTTGTCTTTTTTACACCGAAGTGTCAGAAAAGTAATGTTCACCTTTTTTGACATTGTGTGTTAGATGAGATATGTTAGTACCAAGTGTGGCAAGCAGGGCCACCTTACTTTGAATTATTTTATTATTTATCATCTAACTCGTTATTCTATATATAGATGATCATGTTTATCGATCTATGCACCGCTTCTCAGACTTTCTTTGTATTACTCTTTATTGAATAGAAGTCTTCAATTTCTTCATTATCGTTTGATGATGTTGTACATCAATTACTGACTTTTTTCATAATGCAAACCTTCTTGCAATTCAACTAAGTATTTGATTATATTTACTGATTAATCTTGTTGTTATATTATCCCTTATTATTCTACATATTTATTATTATTGAGCATTGTAAAAGGTTGGCACACCCCTGAACTAGGACGGCGAAAATGTCTGGTGAAGTAGGATTTCTCAAGACCAATGGATGAAATAGCACCCTCCGATGAAAGGGGGCGGATGACGTCATTGTATAAAATCATGACAGTTGAATATAAATGAATCATAGCACCCTCCATGATTCTGCAACTCTTGTTCTCAAAAGATTTGGATACCTGTTTACTGGTTCCCTGAAAATACAAGTGATTTTGAAAAGCGTCAACAATAACATTGGTGAGTTCATAAGCATTTTTGTATGAAAAGTGTTTGTATTTGTTTTATTTAAAATGGTTTCGTATACTTCCATAAAATCTGATATTTTCTATAAAAATGGGTTGTAAGACTTATGTCCAAGACTAAAAATGTATGTATGACTTTTGTATCTTTTCCTTGTAAAATGATAGTGTATGATTCCAGAAAATCCAATATTTTCTTATGTATGAACTGTAGTCTTAAACCCTCAGACCAGAAATATAAGAAATGTTGTACTGTAAGATAGTATGTAGTTTTATATATATTTGTACAAAACTGATGAAGCGTAAAATTTTCGTAAACCAAATAGTATAGTTAATACCTATGTGAGTTATTATAACCATGCTTGGTATGAGTGATATGCCTGAACGACGTTCTTCAGGCGTCGGAATTGGTAAACATTTGTCACCCTAGATTTGTCGATCTAACTATAGTGAACAACTGAGGTGTGGGGTTGTCAATCCCGTATAGATCTTTACACAACTATCTCGCTCTCCCTCCAAGAGACTCTGGCTATAATGTAGGACTTAAAATGTACGCTAGGTAGGTACAGTGAAGAGAATGTCTCTCTAGAGCATTAACAGATTTATGTGAACTACGAATCCCTTTTTCTTGCATAATGAAATAATTATACCATTGAAAAATTATGAAAGTATGGTTTTTCTGACTCCCAAACTATACCAAATATAGTTTGCCTTGTATGTTTCTGTGTGTTCTTTTTATATAAATTATTATATAAATATAAAGTTGAATTCTTGTCTAATGTTAATATATGTTATTAAAACATAATATCCTTGGGTTTTAACCCACTAAAATAGTAATGACTAAAATATATCAAGTTTTACTAGAAAACTATTTTTAGTAAAAAGTACCATAAACTTGTAGCTTTACAACTCATTTTTTTCCGGTTGGTATTTGTATCACAAACTAAGTTATGTTTAGTCATCCTTACAAATCAAGCCTCATAGGTTACGATTTTTGTATAAAAATGATGGTGATGACTACACCTTATGCAAATATTACTTCATATTCAAATAATAGCGATGAAGCATGCAAATATCCATAAGATAAACATCTTTTGACTTGTATTCCCCCCTAAAATCATGTAAAACTCAAAACAAATGGGGGTATGAAGCTCACCTTGAGTTGATTTTGTGGATGATTTGAAGGAAAAAGATGAGAGTTTCGAGCCTAGCTTCTTGTCTGGAGTTGGTAAGCTTCTTGGAAAGGTTGGTATCCTAGTAATTTAACACATGAAAAGGTGTGTAAACATGATGAATTTAACATGAAAATGTATAAAAACACTTGAGATTTACGAAGAAGCTTACCAAATAACCCTAGGATCAACTTGAAGATGAAGATTCTTGAAGGAAATTGGACTTGAGCTTGAGGGAATGAAAGAGGTTCAGCAAGAACAAGATGTCAAGTGTGGGATAAACCCACTCTCGGCCGAGTTTAAAAGGAGGAGGGAGGGGTTTTTTGTCTTGTTACTTGGTGGATATTTTAGTGTCTTGTATGGAAGTTTGATGGGTATTTTGATGCATGGTGTGGATGTTTGGAGGGTAAAGAGATGTAAGGTTTGTGTGTCATGTCCCAATGTCAAACTTTGGGCCCCTCAATCCGGTCGAGATCCTCACTGTGATCAAGAAGGTTCTCGGTCCAAGGGTTACCGAATTCCGCCTCCTTCGCATAGGGTTTTCGGTCCGAGGACTTGGGTTCTCGGTTGTGGCTTTTTCTTGGCCTCAGGGATTCTTTGTCTAATTTAAATACTTCCAAGGCAATCCTAATACATTCTTTATATAACCAAAATTCCATTATAAACTTTTCAAATGTTTATTACAACGAACTCGTGATGTGATTTTTATATTATCAGTAGATGTACTTTGCTTGGATCATAATTTCTTGGTTGTCACATCATTCCCCCGTTGAAGGGAATTTCGTCCCGAAATTAATTCTACAGCGGGCCCTCATGAACTACGGAAGAGATGTGGATACTTCTGCTTCATCTGGTCTTCACATTCCCAAGTGAACTCAGGTCCTCGTTTGGCACTCCATAAGACCTTCACAATGGGGATGCGACTTTGTTTCATTCGTTTCACTTACTTTTCCATTATTTCTACGGGTTCCTCGATGAAATGGAGGTTCTCGTTTATCTCAATCTCTTCAAGAGAGACGACGAGAGTTTCGTTGGATAAGAATTTCTTCAGATTGGACACATGGAAGACAGGGTGTACATTGTTGAGTTCAGACTGTAGCTGAAGCTTATAAGCCACCGAACCGATCCTGGCAATGATCTCGAACGGTCTGACTTGAAACTCCAAGGGCTTTCGTCGTTTATCCGCATAGCTCTTTTGTCGGTCCCTGGAGGCCTTTAGTCGTTCCCGAATTTGAATGATCTTCTTGGTTGTCTCCCTGATGATCTCATGACCTATGAGAGTGCTATTGGGTACTTGCCCTTTCACCAACTATGTGTCTCCCACCTCAGCCCAACACAGAGGTGATCGGCATTTGTGTCCATATAGAGCCTCAAATGGAGCGACCTTGATGCTAGTGTGATAGTTATTGTTGTAGGAGAACTCGATGAGTGGCAAATGGGTATCCCAAGCATTGCCAAAATCTATCACACAAGCTCTTAACATATCCTCTATTTTCTGGATGGTCCTCTCACTTTGCCCGTCTGTTTAAGGATGGAAAGTTGTATTCATATCGAGCTTGGTTCCCAATGACCTTTGAAGTGACTGCCAAAACCGTGAGGTAAATCTACTATCTATGTCAGAGATAATAGATATTGGCATGTCGCGTAATCTCATGATTTCCTTTATGTAGGTCTTGGTTAGCTTTTTCATCTTGTATGTTTCCTTTATTGGCAGGAAGTTGGTGGATTTGGTTAACCTGTCGACAATCACCCAGATGGTGTCAAGTTCGTCTACCATCTTGGGCAACTTGGTTATGAAATCCATAGTTATCCGTTCCCACTTCCACTCGGGTATGTCGGGTTGTTGTAGTAGATCCAGGGGCTTCTGGTACTCTACCTTAACTTTGGTGCAATTCAGACACTTGCCCATGTAGGTAGCGATTTCGGCTTTCATGTCCGGCAACCAATAATGTTTCTTGAGATCTAGGTACATTTTTTCCGAATTTGGATGGACGGAGTACTTTGTATTGTGGGCTTCATTCATGACCATGTCTCTGAACCCACAGAACTTCGGTGTACAAATTCATTCCATGAGGTATTAGGCTCCGTCGTCTTTGATTGTAAGGCTCTTTTCTATCCCTCACAAGGCTTCGTTTGTGATATTTTCCGGTTTCAAAGCTTCCAGTTGAGCCTCTCTGATTTGCGAAGAAAAGTGAGAATGGATGGTCATTGTTAGTAACTTTACTCGGCGACCCGAGTGCTCTTTCCGGCTCAGGGTATATGCTACCACGTTTTCTTTTCCCGGATGGTATCGAATCTCGCACTCGTAGTCGTTCAGTAGCTCTACCCATTGCCGCTGCCTTATATTGAGCTCTTTATGGTTTAGAATGTGCTCGAGGCTTTTGTGATCCGTGAAGATGTTGCACTTTGTACCGTAGAGGTAGTGCCTCCAGATTTTTAGTGCATACACGACTCCTCCCAGATCAAGGTCATGCGTGGTGTAGTTCACCTCGTGGTTCTTTAGTTGTCTTGACACGTAGGCTATGACCTTTCCTCGCTGCATGAGTACAAAGCCTCATCCTTGATTGGATGCTTCACAAAAGACCACGAAGTCTTTCGTCCCTTCTTGAAGATAAAAGACCGGGGCGCTTCATAGGGCATGTTTCAGGGTATGGAAGGCAACCTCTTGTTTCCTCTACCGGATGAAGGTTACACCCTTCTGAGTTAGGGCGGTGAGCGGTTTAGCGATTTTGGAGAAATTCTGTATGAACCTCCTGTAGTAACCAGTGAGGCCTAAGAATTGTCTGATCTCCCTTGGGGTTCTTGGGGTTGCCCAGTTTTCGATTGCTTCGATTTGGAAGGGTCCACATGTATCCCTTCTTCACTAACCACGTGACCCAGAAAATCCACCCTTCGAATCCAAAACTCGCATTTGGAGAATTTCGCATACAGCTTCTCTACCCTTAAGGTTTCCAAAACTGGTCGTAGGTGTTGACTATGTTCTTCTTTACTTCGTGAGTAGACTAGTATATCATCGATGAATACTATCACAAATTTGTCTAGGTAAGGTTGGCACACCCGGTTCATTAAGTCCATAAACGCCGTAGGTGCATTGGTTAGACCAAAGGGCATTACTACGAATTCATAATGACTGTAGCGAGTTCGGAATGCGGTCTTGGGGATATCTTCTTCTCGGACCCGTAGTTGGTGGTACCAGGATATTAAATCTATCTTTTAAAAGTAACTTGACCCTTGAAACTGGTCGAATAGGTCGTCGATTCGGCAAAGAGGGTATCGGTTTTTGACGATGAGGTTGTTTAGTTCTCGGTAATCGATGCACATGCCAAACGACCCATCCTTCTTCTTTACAAACAAGACCGGAGCTCCCCAAGGTGAGAAGCTTGGCCTTATGAATCCCTTGCCTAGTATTTCACTTAATTGGTTGGAAATTTCTTGCATCTTAACAGGAGCTAATCTTTATGGCGACTTGGCGATTGGTGTGGCTCCGAGTATTAAGTTGATTCTAAATTCGACCTGTCGTTCGGGGAGTATTCCTGGGACATCTTCGAGAAACACGTCAAGCAAGTTGCACACCTCCGGGATGTCTTTAATGTTCTTTCTCTTTTCTTTTTATCAACAACGTGGGCTAAGAAGGCGTGGTTCTTCTTGTGTAAACACTTATGTGCCTTGATACATGAGATGAGGCGAAGGTTTGTACCGGGTTTGTCACCGTATATGACCAAGGTTTCATTGCTTGGTAGTTGAAGGCGAACCGCCTTCTCGTAACACATAATGTCGGCACGGTGAAGACTTATCCAGTCCATGCCGATGATGACATCAAAACTCCTTATGGTAATCGACATTAAGTCGATTTGGAAGGAGTGGTTATTCAATGTTAGTGTGCACCCTATGAATATATCGTTTATTGTTTCGGTTTTTCCGTTAGATATTTCCACGGTAACTGTTTCGTTTAGTGTTTGAGGGTTTTGTTTGAGTAGATGTTTAAACTTATGACTCATAAAGCTTCTGTCCTCCCCACTATCAAATAGTACGCATTCATAAATTTTATTAAGGAGGAATATACCAGTGACCACTACAATATCCTTCATTGCCTCCTCATGTCCTATTGCTAGGGCTCTTCCTATTCCTGCAGCGTTCCTGTTGTTGGCCTTTAGACAGTTTCTCTTGCAGTGGTCTGTTTCTCCACAACCAGATCATGCTTGAATCACCCAAGCATTGGTGGGTTGGGTGGCATGTTATACGGGTGTTCTACAGTATCGGGCAGTGTGCCCTTTTCTGTTGCAATTTGTGATGGATTTTAGCCATAAGAACTTTCCTATGTGCGCATGCAAAACCCTAGTGCTTGGATCTAGGATTTCTAATTAAACATGCTTTGAATCCAAGACTTCTAATGACTAATTATATATAAGAACAATACAAAATCAGATCTGAAAGTTTACCTTTGAATCTCTTGTTTGATCTTGTTGTCTTGGAGCTCTAGAGTCACAATTTTCACTCCTCTAATGACTTACAAACACCAACTATCAAGGAGGATGATTTGAGAGAGAGGTTGGGAAGAAATCGGCCAGGGGTACTCTACTTTAGATGAGATGCCGATTTCCCTTGCTCTAGGGGTCTATTTATACTTGTAGACTCCTAGGGTTTCACCTTTAAACCCTAGCTGGATAACCTTTCCTTAAAGCAATCCAAATCCTTACCTTAGATAAGCCTTGGACAATTTTGAGCTATCCTAAGCCCTAGAATCCGTCCATCCTTTATCCAATAAGGATTTACAGTCTAAAGTGTAACTATTAAACAATTGACAGTTTATACTCTCTTATTTAATTAATCTCTTTAAATCACCAAATTAATACTAATAAATTTATGACTTATATTAATCAAATAAAAATATTATTATTCCTTATATTATTCTCATAATATATTAATAATATTTATTCTCTCATAATAAATCATCCTATCAAGTTGCTATGGTGAAGGCAACCCAAAAGGACCATGCACAATCGGGTCAAATACTTGCCTAATATAGTTGCATCCTTAGACACTATTCCAACAGTCTCCCACTTGGATAAGTCTAGTAACTATATGCATAAGTACAATCTGATTCGCAATCGTAGCTCTCAAAGACGCTGTCAAACTCTGATCTAATAAATCTTGTCCTTTAGATAAGGGATCGTACAGTCCTTTGTTAGATATCATGCTGGCAATTCTATGGAATGATTAGTCAAGCATTTAGGTTTCTCGATCTCTGATTTATTTGACATAGAACTTAATCGAACACATCAATTCAGTTCTGACCGGGCCTGGCACATTAGTCAAATCAAATCATCGAGCGGCCGAGATATCGCTTTTACCTTCTTAGGATAAAAGTTACAGATAAACTTCGACTTATATGCATTACTTATTCATTAATCAACTATACACAACAATGTGTTTTATAACATCGAGTTACTGATGCATTTTCACATTATCAGTGTACAATCAATTAACAAATAACAAACCATATATCTAGGTTTTAAGACTATATGATATTATCGTCTTGCGATCACCCTCTTATATCATATTCCATAAAGTGATTCCAGCAAGCGCGGGTTTGTTCCAATGCTCAAAACAGGTTCATAAGCACTCATGAACATTGCAGCAACCCTTTGCTATGTCTAATACCATTTAGACAATCTACACACCAATTCACGACAATATTCATTCATATCTACTTCCAACATATGACCGATTGTGGACAATTTGAATAATTCGATTATTCTTAATAAACTCAATTATTCTAGAAGTCAAAACATGCAAAATGAAACAATAGTTAAACAATTAACATAAGACAGTAACATTACTCATAAATAAAACTCCTTTATTTAATCATCAAATGTCAATTACATTTATCTATTACACGTTTCTAATACTACTATCTAATCTATGCTAATATCATCCTTCAGCCCAATACTCCTAGCATGCTGCAAGTGCTTAACCCTACTCAGTCCCTTCATAAGCAGATCTGCTGGGTTATCTTCTGATGATATCCTCTTCACTACGAGTTGTGCTTCTTTTACACGATGTCTAATAAAGTGATATTTTCTGTCGATATGTCGTGATCTACCATGATCTCTCGGTTCCTTGGTCAAGGCAACCGCTCCTTCATTATCACAGAAAATCTCCATGGGCTCCTTTATGGTAGGTACAACTCCAAGATCACCGATGAAGTTCTTCAACCATATTGCCTCCTTCGACGCTTCGCTCGCTGCAATGTACTCTGATTCGCACGTTGAATCAGCTACGGTTTCCTGCTTGGAACTTTTCCATGTCACTGCTCCTCCATTCAAGGTAAAGACCCAGCCCGACTGCGAACGGTAGTTGTCCCTGTCGGTCTGAAAGTTGGCGTCACTATACCCTCGCACCTTCAAGTCATCACTCCCTCCGAGGACTAAAAACCATTCCTTCGTCCTCCGAAGGTACTTAAGGATATTCTTCACCCCAATCCAATGGGCTCTGCCAGGATTCCCTTGATATCTGCTAACCATGCTCAAAGCAAAGGCTACATCAGGGCGAGTACAAGTCATAGCGTACATGATTGAGCCAACTACGGAAGCGTATGGTACTCGGCTCATTTCTGCTATTTCAGCTTCGGTACTCGGACTTTGAGTCTTACTCAACTTGGCATTACTTTGTATCGGTAATTCTCCCTTCTTCGAGTTTTCCATACTAAAACGTTTTAGTACCTTCTCTAAGTAAGTGTTCTGACTAAGTCCTATTAGCCTCTTACTTCTTTCTCTCACTATCCTTATTCCCAAAATGTAAGAAGCCTCTCCGAGGTCCTTCATAGCGAAGCACTTCCTGAGCCAGGACTTGACCTCCTGCAGAGTCGGGATGTCGTTTCCTATGAGTAATATGTCATCGACATATAGAACGAGGAAGCTTACTATACTCCCACTGGCTTTGACATATACACACGATTCATCTTCGCTTCGTACAAATCCAAACTCTTTGACTTTCTCATCTAAGCAAAGATTCCATCTGCAAGATGCTTGCTTAAGTCCATAAATGGACTTCTCAAGCTTACACACTCTATTCCGATGCTTCGGATCCACAAACCCCTCTGGCTGAGCCATGTAAACATCCTCAGCCAACTTCCCATTAAGGAAAGCGGTCTTGACATCCATTTGCCAAATCTCATAATCAAGAAATGCGGCAATCGCTAGCATCACTCTAATAGATTTTATCTTCGCAACTGGTGAGAAGGTCTCGTCATAGTCAACTCCGGGAGTTTGAGTAAAGCCCTTCACGACCAATCGCGCTTTATATGTGTGTACGTTTCCATCCACGTCGGTCTTCTTCTTGAAGATCCATTGGCACCCAACGGTCTTACGTCCGGGCACATTATTAACCAAATTCCAAACTTGGTTATCATACATGGATTGGATCTCGCTATCCACTGCCTCTTTCCATTTCGCAGACTCCGGGCCTGCCATGGCTTCCTTATAGCTATTAGGTTCATCAAGGTTTATTAGTGTACCATCACTAATATATGTGTCCCCTTCGGTAGTAATATGAAAACCATAAAACTGGGGTTGAACTCTAACTCTTTCGGAACGTCTAAGAGGTAAGGACTCGTCAATCGGTTCAACCGGAGTTTCCTCCTCGGGTTGAGTGCCAGCGGTAGAGGTTCCTTCATTTATCGACTCTTGAATCTCTTCAAGCTCGATTTGCCTCCCACTGTCTCCTTGGCCTATGAGTTCTCGCTCTCGGAAAACTCCTCTCCTCACAACAAAGACAACATTGTCCTTCGGTCTATAGAAGAGATATCCAAAGGATTTCTGCGAGTAGCCGATGAAAATACATCGCTCACTACGAGGTTCGAGCTTGTTGTGAGTATCTCGTCTTACGAAAGCTTCGCAACCCCAAACCTTGATATGTGCTAACAAGGGAGCTTTCCTTGTCCACATCTCGTGAGGTGTTTTGGCAACCTTCTTAGAAGGGACTCGGTTAAGGATATGGGCGGCAGTCTCTAAGGCATACCCCCAAAAAGAGATTGATAGTGAAGCACGACTCATCATAGAGTGAACCATGTCCAACAAGGTTCGATTACGTCTTTCTGCCACACCATTCAATTGTGGTGTCCTAGGTGGCGTCAATTGTGAAACTATTCCACACTCCTTGAGATAATCGTGGAATTCAAGACTTAGGTACTCTCCTCCTCGATCGGATCGAAACATCTTGATTTTCCTGCCCAATTGATTCTCCACTTCATTCTTGAACTCTTTGAACTTTTCAAAAGTTTCTGACTTTTGCTTGATTAAATAGATATACCCATATCTACTATAGTCATCAGTAAAAGTCACGTAGAAGCAGTTCCTATCCTTCGTGGTTGATCTAAACGGTCCACATACATCGGTATGTATTAGGTCCAATAGACCCTCACCCCTTTCACACGTACTTGTGAAGGGTGACTTAGTCATCTTTCCAAGTAAACAAGACTCGCACGTGTCATCTTCCCTAAGGTCCAATGACTCCAACACTCAATCCTTTTGGAGTTGGGCTATGCGCTTCTTGTTGACATGTCCAAGACGACAATGCCACAAGGATGCTCTATCCATACTATTGGAAGAATCTATGTTCAAAACATCATTTCCTAAGTTATCAACAATCATAACAGTTTCATAAATTCCACTACATGGTATAGCTTCAAAGTAAAAGACACCATTTAGATAAGCCAAAATAGAACCATTCTCATTATTAAAAGAAAATCTAAAACCTTGTCTATATAAACCATGAAATGAAATGATGTTTCTAGCCATTTCTAGCGAATAACAACAATTGTTCAAATCTAAACATAAATTATTCCTAAGCACTAAAGAATACACTCCAATCTTGGTCACAGGCGATGATCTTCTGTTCCCCATGATTAGATTGATTCTTCCTTGCTCCACATCCCTACTTCTTCTTAGTCCCTGCACATTAGAACAAATGTGATAACCACAACCGGTATCAAGAACCCGAGAAATAGCATGATTAGAATCGTTAGATTTAATTGTGTATATACCTGCGATAGATGGCTTGATCTTTCCTTCCTTGATGGCTTGCAGGTATTCTGGGCAGCTTCTCTTCCAATGTCCTATCTTGTGGCAGTGGTGGCACTCTGCCTCCTTAGGGTTAGGGCAGGGCTTAGCAGGATTAACTTTGGTCCCACTAGAAGAGGCACCATCTCAGGCTTTAACCTTGCGATAGTTCTTAGATGAAGCCTTCCTCTTCTTTCCCTTTCCTTGTCCAATAGCCAAGACAGGAGCAGCGGGTGGATTGGGAGTTGGTGCAACAGACTTGTCCTTGAAGTTGCTCTCAGCAACCCTCAAGAGACCTTAGAGTTTGCTTAGGGTGACCTCCTCTTTGTTCATGTGGTAGGTCATCCTAAATTGATTGTAGCTTGGAGGCAAAGAGTTAAGCACCATGTCGATCGCAAAGTCTTCCCCAAAGTCAACATTCAACTTACGAAGACGGTCGACATACCTTTGCATCTTTTGCAGGTGCATGGTAAGAGACTCTCCATGACCCATCTTAGCAGAAATCATGTTAGTGAAAATCTCATAACGCTCTTGTCTCGTGTTTTGGTGGTATCTCTCCAATAAGTCTTGATGCATCTCGTATGGGTACATGTCCTCATAGGACTTTTGGAATTCGGAGTTCATGGTGGCTATCATGATGCAATGTACCTTCGTTGCATCGCGCTCATGAGTTTCAAAAGCGGTCATTTCAGCCAGAGCAACGATTTCAGGGTTAATTTTCTCGAGCTTCTCATCGAGGACAAACTCCTTATCCTCATAGAGAGCAATGGTGAGAATGTATCTTATCCATTCACTAAAGTTCGTCCCATCGAAAGTGACCTTTTGACAAAGGCTCATCAATGTGAAAGAACTAGCAGCAACGTTGTTTGCTTTCGACATCTACAAATAGAAAGGACAAAGATAGATTAAAATATGAGTCCCTAATTATCACCCAATAAGAAAAATTAGGGCTAGGATCAAACAACAATATTTACATATTAGAAAAGGGATGTCGTAATCCAACATGCAAATAATATGAAGGTAAGTGAATGATGATTCACTAATGACGATTCACTAATTCTCCACCATAAAAACATAACTTTAAGTCCTAAATGTATTGAGAATTCCTAGGTTCGGATGAGATTCATTGAAACTATTCAATGGCATGTTTAAATCTCGATATGCTCCTCTTGTTTGTGACTGGGATACCGAGGATCACAAAGTGGGTGTGAATTACCATGCAAATTCACATGGTGCCTTCATTGTAACGATCACCTATTCGATGTGCCGGTAAACCACACACGCTCCATCGAACTATGATAAACAATGAATCACCCTTTGCCACCTTTGCTTAGAACCAATTAGTGTGCCGGTAAACCACACACGCTCCACTAACTTCTTAGCAAGGGTGCAAAGTGTAATTTCATGGGATTGCATCAATTCACTTTTCCTAAAGTAAATAAGATTGAGACATTTTAAAAACATGTAGTTACTTTGTATTTCATATTATACTTTTAATGAGAGGATGAGGTAGCCCTATCCTACCCGTTCGGCTAACGACCCTCCACCGATCAAGCAAGCGGTGGGTGTGAGTGTACACCCATTAAGCGCCATTTTATAGGCCGCAACCTTATACCCACCTTATAGATCGACTTCGTGAATGAGGCCTACTAACGGTAAGACTAGCATTTTAGTTATACATATATATATATATATATATATATATATATATATATATATATATATATATTAATCTTGTAATATTATATTAGTATAGGGTTGTATTTTAAACTTTTAAAAATCTAAGGTTTGAAATTTAAATTGTCTAAATTAAAACTTTTAATCACAAAACATAAATTTCAAAACTTGAGGACAAGTTTTAAACATTTAAAACATGGAGGATCAAATAACAAATAATTTTAATTAATAATTAATTCCCTAATTATCCATACTTGATTTATTCAAGATTTCTTGCAAGATAATTACCAAGTTAATCAAAATAATTAACTAATTATCATATAAGGAAATTAAATATTTTATTAGATGATAAATATTTTTAATTAGATCAAGATTATAGTCATATATATCAAAAAATCGGATTAGGGTTGATCTAATATGAATAAGGCAAGTTTCCATAAGATAATCATGAAAAAATCCCGAATCTGGCCTTTCCTGACGCTTGGACTCGCCGAGTGCACCAAGGGACTCACCGAGTCAGGCCAACTCTCCGAGTCCACTATGGGACTCGCCGAGTCCATGACTCAGAAACACAAAAATCGAATTTTTGCAAATAAGATTCAAACAAACAAGCATCAATTTAATAGAAACCAATGTAGGCTCTGATACCACTGATGGGTTTTAGCCATAAGAACTTTCCTATATGCGCATGCAAAACCCTAATGCTTGGATCTAGGCTTTCTAATTAAACATGCTTTGAATCCAAGACTTCTAATGACTAATTAGATATAAGAACAATAAAAAATCAGATCTGAAAGTTTACCTTTGAATCTCTTGTTTGATCTTGTTGTCTTGGAGCTCTAGAGTCACAATTGTCACTCCTCTAATGGCTTACAAACACCAACTAGCAAGGAGGATGATTTGAGAGAGAGGTTGGGAAGAAATCGGCCAGGGGTACTCTACTTTAGATGAGATGCCGATTTCCCTTGCTCTAGGGGTCTATTTATACTTGTAGACTCCTAGGGTTTCACCTTTAAACCCTAGCTGGATAACATTTCCTTAAAGCAATCCAAATCCTTACCTTAGATAAGCCTTGGATGATTTTGAGCTATCCTAAGCCCTAGAATCTGTCCATCCTTTATCCAATAAGGATTTACAGTCTAAAGTGTAACTATCAAACAATTGACAGTTTATACCCTCTTATTTAATTAATCTCTTGAAGTCACCAAATTAATACTAATAAATTTATGACTTATATTAATCAAATAACAATATTATTATTCCTTATATTATTCTCATAATATATTAATAATATTTATTCTCTCATAATAAATCATCCTATCAAGTTGCTATGGTGAAGGCAACCCAAAAGGACCATGCACAATCGGGTCAAATACTTGCCTAATATAGTTGCAGCCTTAGACGCTATTCCAACAGTTTGTACAGTGCATCTCCTAACAGGCACCGTTGTGGTGAAAGTTACATTTATCACACTTCGGGAGAGTACCCGCATATAGCCTTGTAGGTGAGGGTGCAGTAAGGGTGGTAGCGGCATGAATTGCTACCGTCTATTGTTTCTTTGCGGGTTCCTGGGTTGGTCAAACTTCCTCTTGTTATCATTTCCCTTTTCTGTTCATTGACGGGAGTCATTATGCCCTTCTGTACCCCACGATCAATGAGCTTTTGAGCAAGGCGCTTGGCGCAGTCGAACGTTGTTGGGTTTGCAGCAATTACATTCCCTTGAATCTGCGGAGATAGTCCCTAAATGAAACATTCTACTTTCTTGCTCTCCGAAGTGATCATTCCAGGGCATAGGATCACCAGGTCACTAATCTGGCGGTGTAGGCTATGATGTCAGAGCCGTTCATACTTAGATTCCAAAGCTCATGATCTAGCTTCTGTACCTCACCCCTTGGGCACTACTTTTCGAGCATCATGATTTTGAGATCCTCCCAACCCATTGAGTTTGTTACCGGGAGTGTTATGGCTTGGATGTGGCCATTCCACCATGAAAGGGCCCTATCAGAAAAAGTGCAGGCTGCAAACTTGACTTTTATCTCCTCTGGGCAGGTACAGATTTCAAATATTGATTCCATTTTTTCGAACCACCGCGTCAGAGCAATGATGTCACCGCTCCCATTGAAGGGCTTGGGATTACAATTTGCAAAGTCTTTATAAGTGCATTCCCTCGGGTGCCCTTGGTTTTCACTTTGATTTGAACTGTTTGTTCCATTTCCACCTCTATTGCTTCTACTACTGATTTGGGCTATTGCAGCAGCCACACTAGTGGTCACTGCAGCTTGGAACACTACAGTATCCATTTGTAGGGGAGGCGGTGGTGGTGGTGGCACCGATGTATTGTTCTTGCCTCTGTTGTATCTTTAGGGAGACATTTTCTTCCACAAATGGAATTGATGACAAGTCTTTGACAAGGTTTACGATTTCGATGCTATTGTTGTAAAACATCGCATTTATATATGTGACGAGTCAAGTTGTTATTGAGAGTTGTTTTGTAGATATAATTGAAATCTTATTATAACAAATAAAAATGAAAAGAAAAGACATAGCAGATAACAACATCCAATAAAATAGAAACACGTATTCGTTTCATTAATGATAAGGTACCAGTACATAATTTTGGAAAATTGACCTCTAAAAAGGTCTATAGTATATCAAAGATACAAATTTTGCAGCATAACGACCCTTCGAATAGTGTAATCATTTAGACGTAGAGTCGGTCCTACATACATGAAATAGAAAAAGGGGTAGCACCAACGCATACCCATAATCCTATTCTATGTAGGATAAATCCTACTCACGATGGGTAGTCCTCTGCGGTCCCTGAATGAAGTAGAGGTGCCCTGTATCTCAGCCAATCGACGCTCGGCTGCGATCACTGTCTCCTCGAGAGCTGCATGCCTCTCCTGATATTCCCTTACCTCCGATTGGGCGATGGTAAGGTCCTCAATGAGTCTGTCAATGGGATAATAATCAATCTCCAAATTTCGTTTCCGTGCATCTGTTACTTCTGCAACGGCTCCAAACTCCAGGATGCGGTTCGTCGTCACACTAGTCTGGTCACCAAGGTCCGTGATCCGGAGGATCATAACTAGGAGGGCTCTGTCAACGGGTCCTCCATGACTTATGTTATAAAAACCTTGCTCCATACCAAAGGGTGGGTGTTGCCTCTGGTGTCGACTCCACCTCTTAAGGTCCTCTGCCTAGTGGGGTGTAGGTCCATTGTAGTCCACACAATGTGCAGGGACTCTAGCAACGTAGGGAGGATTGATGACTTCGGACTCCGCGTCCTCCTCCTCCTCCTCTTCCTCTTCTTCTTCCTATATCTCTTCTTCAAACTCTTCCACTGGCTCCTCTTCCAAGATCTCCTCAGGACACTCCTCAATCCACGTCTGTACGAGAATATAAGTTTGAGAAATACATGAAATGTTTATAATGTGCTAAACTACTCTTGTAGTATTTTAATTCTTTAGGTTTAGTTCTAAGAGCTTTTTCATATAAGGTTGGTAAGTTTTAGATTCATTGTCCACCACAAACACTCCTAAACACATGTTGGTCGTATCTCGAATAAATATAACTGATCAGGCTATGCTTACCTTAGATATGATTACATAACTATCTAAGTTTAATCGCAATGTCCAACTCTTCTAAATACTTCTTATTATAACATTATTTCTAATATGCATGCATGTATGTACACTTTTATAAATTACTTATATTTTTAAAATATACTTTTAGTCAGAATGTTTTATCCCATTGCATTTATAGTTATATATCTTTTATGGTTTGATATACTAGTTCACTATAAACAATGCTCTGATACCAATTTGTCACACCCCCGAACCAGGATGGCGGAAACGTCCGGGGGCGGATGACGTCATTATATAGAATCCGATATTTTCTATAAAAATGGGATGTAAATCTTATGTCCAAGACTAAAAATGTATGTATGACTTTGTATATTTTCCTTGTAAAATGATAGTATATGATTCCAGAAAATCCAATATTTTCTTATGTATAAACTGTAGTCTTAAACCCTAAGACCAGAAATGTAAGAAATGTTGTATTGTAAGATAGTATGTAGTTTTATATATATTTTTATAAAACTGATGAAGCATAAACTTTCCGTAAACCAAATAGTATAGTTAATACCTATGTGAGCTATTATAACCATGCTTGATATGAGTGATATGCATGAACGACATTCTTCAGGCGTCGGAATTGGTAGACATTTGTCACCCTAGATTTTTCGGTCTAACTATAGCGAACAGTTGAGGTGTGGGGTTGTCAATCCCGTATAGATCTATACACAACTATCTCGCTCTCCCTCTAAGAGACTCTAGCTATAATGCAGGACTTAAAATGTACGCTAGGTAGGTACAGTGAAGAGAATGTCTCTCTAGAGCATTAACAGATTTACGTGAACTACGACTCCCTTTTTCTTGCATAATGAAATAATTATACCATCGAAAAATTATGAAAGTATGGTTTTTTTGACTCCCAAACTATACCAAATATAGTTTGCCTTGTATGTTTCTGTGTGGTCTTTTTATATAAATTATTATATAAATATAAAGTTGAATTCTTGTCTAATGTTAATATATGTTATTAAAACATAATATCCTTGGGTTTTAACCCACTAAAATAGTAATGACTAAAATATATAAAGTTTTACTAGAAAATTATTTTTAGTAAAAAGTACCATAAACTTGTAGCTTTACAACTCATTTTTTCCGGTTGGTATTTGTATCACAAACTAAGTTATGTTTAGTCATCTTTACAAATCAAGCCTCATAGGTTACGATTTTTGTATAAAAATGATGGTGATGACTACACCTTATGCAAATATTACTTCATATTCAAATAATAGCGATGAAGCATGCAAATATCCATAAGATAAACATATTTTCACTTGTATTCCCCCCCCCCCCCCTAAAATCATGTAAAACTCAAAACAAATGGGGGTATGAAGCTCACCTTGAGTTGATTTTGTGGATGATTTGAAGGAAAAAGATGAGAGTTTCGAGCCTAGCTTCTTGTCTGGAGTTGGTAAGCTTCTTGGAAAGGTTGGTATCCTAGTAATTTAACACATGAAAATGTGTGTAAGCATGATGAATTTAACATCAAAATGTATAAAAACACTTGAGATTTACGAAGAAGCTTACCAAATACCCTGGGATCAACTTGAAAATGAAGATTCTTGAAGGAAATTGGACTTGAGCTTGAGGGAATGAAAGAGGTTCAGCAAGAACAAGATGTCAAGAGTGGGATAAACCCACTCTCGGCCGAGTTTAAAAGGAGGAGGGAGAGGGTTTTTTTCTTGTTACTTGGTGGATATTTTAGTGTATTGTATGGAAGTTTGATGGGTATTTTGATGCATGGTGTGGATGTTTGGAGGGTAAAGAGATGTAAAGTTTGTGTGTCATGTCCCATGGTCCAACCTCGGGCCCCTCAATCCAACTAAGATCAAAAGGGTTCTCGGTCCAAGGGTGACTGAATTCCCCCTCCTTTGCATAGGGTTTTCGGTCTGAGGACTTGGGTTCTCGGTTGTGGGTTTTTCTTGGCCTAAGGGCTTCTTTGTCTAATTTAAATACTTCCAAGGCAATCCGAATACATTCTTTATATCACCTAAATTCCAATATAAACTTTTCAAATGTTTATTACAACGAATTTGTGATGTCATTTCTATATGTGGGCCATTTTGGTGTTTGGGCCCATTTGGAGCTTTGGTTATCTTTTAGCAAGTTAGGCCATAACGGGCTTTTGATGCTATGGGTGGGCCTCGGATTTTGAGCCATGTAAGGAAAGGGTAAAATGGACTTTTCCCCTGAGTGTTGAACAATCGGACTTGAAACCTAGCTTTAGGTTGTGGAAAAATTATTAATTTGGTATTATTTGTTGGTCCTAGCGCGCAGGGATATCCCGAATCGACAGTCCGAGCTTTTATCTGATATATATTCGGTAGTTTGAGGTGAGCTTCCTCAACATGTTTAGCGGGTCGAAGGCACCAATGTCGGCCCATGATTTTGTTATTGTAGTATGCTAGATGTTTGCGTGACTCTTGCATGTGTTATGTACCCGTATGCTTATCGGGGAGGGGGGGGGCAGATAACTAGTTTTTATGCTATGTATCTTCATGATTATTGCATGTGTTATGTGTTTAGATTTTTGTATGCTTATATGTATGATGGGTAGGGCCCGATGACTTACAGATCTGTATACCGAGCGAGGCTCGATGCCGGGCGGGGCCCATTATATGTTTATTTATATATGTATGGTATGTGTTATTTTGGGGAACTCACTAAGCTTTGTTCTTACGGTTTTCAGTTTTTTCTGTCAAGTACTTCTGGTTCCAAAGGGAAGAGCTTGGGATGATTGTAGAGCAAACACCATTCATATCCGCATTTTGTGATTTCCTCTAATAATGATGATGTATTGATAATAGTTGATTACCGTGGTCTTAAGACAATGATACGGTTTACTGTTTTCTTAATTTAAAAATGAAAACTTTTGGTTCTTATTTTAGGTCATTACAAGTTAGTATCAGAGTCTTGGTTTGATGGATTCAGACATACTCTCGGGTGTGTCTGAACTCAAACTGAGGGTTTGGTAAAGTTTTTTAAATAAGAAATGTTTTTAATGAAAAGGATTTTGTAATAGAAGGAAGGGTTCCGTGCATGCAATCGACCGAGCTCAAGTATGTTTTTCCCAAAAATACCCATACATGTAGTGTGATATGATTTGATTTATGAATATGTGAATTGCACGCTAGTTAGGGCTAAGGATCTGCTTAGTGTTTTCATGATAGCATGCTCGGAGACAGGCCTTGTGTAATGCCCGTGTTTCTAGGCTAGGCATTAATATTGACGTTATAGTCTAGGTTAACCCTTGTAACTCATTTTGAAGAAATGAAAAGGAATTATGTGAATATTATGTGAATTATGTGTTTTATGCTTAATTATTAGGGTTTAATTAATTAAGAATAAAATTGAGCGTCAAAAATAAATATTAGATAAAGCTGATATCTTTAGATAAAGTTGTAGTGGTCGAAACAAGAATTTCGGGGATATAAAGAATACCAAAATCCGAGTTATAACGAAGAAGTTATGATCTGTCGAAGTTTCGCGACAAAACTGGCACGGTGCCGAATGTCGTAAAAAGCGAGTTTTTGAAAAACTACTTTTTAGCCTTAGTGATCTAAATGAAAGTCGTAGTATTCGTTAAACCGAGAAGTTCGATAAAAAGAACGCCCAAATCTGACTTCGTATGAGGAAGTTATGATTTTTCGAAGTTTCTGCTTAGTAGTAGACAGCTAAAAACTCGAATTTTAGATCGAGTGATTTTTAGCCGATACGACCAAAACGAGAATCGAAGGTCTCATCATTAGTAGCACAATGGTACAAAGTCTGACGAAAACGGACGTCGGATGAAGAAGTTATGAATTTTTAACGGTTTTCCTGTCCTAGTCTGTTAAAAATAATAATATAAAAATTAAAGTCAACATTAGCCGACAAAGTCTAAACGAAAGTTGTAGAGCGCAATTTTACCTATGCGTGCATATAAAGAACGTCAAAAACGGAGCTTATATGCGAAAGTTATGAATTTTAGAAGTTTTTGCACAAAAACCGAGAAAATTCGCATAGTCACGTTTTTGCCACGTCACCTTTACTGAATGAGTGCCACGTGTCCGAAATTGGTGAGTCATGCGAAGCCACGTGTCTCCTTCCCTCGCATGAACAGTAGATGCATGTCGGATTCTGATTCGACCGAAGGGAGGCCCAATCCGAAGCTCGCAGCTGGACCGAGCCTCGCACCGCCTAGCCTTCGAGCCTCGCAGATGGACCAGTAGACCTCGGTCCAATCAGCAACTGCCACCGAGGCCTTCGCACGTGCAGCCACCTGCGGACCCTCGCCTGAGGACCCCACCACCAAGCCGACTTCGGACCTCTATAAATACAAGGGGTATGCGAGCCTTCCCGGTTAGATTTGGAATTTTGCCATATTTAGCCCCTGTCTTCATATTTTCTTCATCTTAGCATCCCCCAAAG
Organism: Lactuca serriola; assembly: GCF_051521515.1. Lineage (NCBI taxonomy): Eukaryota > Viridiplantae > Streptophyta > Magnoliopsida > Asterales > Asteraceae > Lactuca > Lactuca serriola. The sequence continues at coordinate 150,758,415 of NC_136416.1, forward strand.
CCCCAGTATCGATTATAAGCCCTGGAATACTCCACGAAGTGCTTGGGAAGCCTGGAAAATTTATCTTTTCGGTTTCAAAGCCCGACCTTTGCAGAGCCCGATTTCTCAATAAAACTCTCGGTTTTATTAGAAACGATCGTTTTAAGAAACGAATTGCTGCTCGATTATCATCAAATCATGTGAGTGTATAGTCACCTTCATCTTATACCTAGGTATGAAGTATTTTATATGAAATACGTGCTACGTGTAATTGTATTAATTGTTTAACTGAGGTGACTGTTGAATTGATGTTTTATACAAGTTTTAAAATGTATATGTATTTTTACCTACAAATATGTTGGGTAAAACATGGGTAGATAGTGATATGTGATAAAAATAAAAGTGATGAGAGGCCTCGATGTGATTTGAAATCCGGTCATCTAGCGGAGTTTGAATGACAACCACGGACTTTCTAGATAGTCCAGTGGAACACTGGCAGGCCCGCAACCTGTAGGTGTAATGAACTAAGAGTGTTCATTCGCTGTACTTCATCCCACTCATGGTTGCCTTTAGGACATGTATGGCTAAGGAAACCCCTTAGCAGTAGTGTCCATCCCGATGATATTCTTTAGGCTAGGTCCCTTGTGATAAGTGTTTAGGGACGTAAAGTGAGGATAACGGGAACATGTAATCAGGGTTATTGTTGATCGGTGAACTTAATAAGTTTTTTATTATTGTGGGTTGAAAACCCTATATGCTCACCAGGCTCCCAAGCCTGACCCACTCAGCTTTTTATGTTACAGGTAGTGGACCCCGAGCATAGTCGGAGGACGATGAGAGGTTTTTGGATTATAGGCCAGTGGTTGTAAATAACTGTTGAAAGGCTTATAATGTCTTGTTTATGCTTTTGATCTGTATCGGAACATGACATCTCGAGGTTTTGATATGAAATGAAACTATACATTTCTTAAAGAAGGTTTTGATAAACTTTTATCATGTTTTGTTTTGGGGGACCAATTCCGCAAAATATTTTAAAAAGATTTCTCTGATTTTATTTTAAAAAGCATAAATTAAATCGGTCTTTTCTGGCCGAGAAATTAGGGGTTGCCACAGTTGGTATTAGAGCATTAGTTTAAGCGAACTAAGAAATTGTAGGATTTCTAGACTTAAACATAGAATGCTAAGTGATGATTGTGAGATGAGTCTCTACCATATTTTAGACACGAGCACTAGTTTATTTTAGGAAAGATGCCTAAAATGCCCTTATATGCTAAATGCTATGTGTTTGCCATGTGTGCCATTATTTGTTCGGATCTATTGTGTGTTGTCGACCGGATCTAGAAACCTTATGTGTGTAGGATTCTAAGCGTATGATTACAAGATTAGAACTAACATGTAAACGTTTCAGAGAGATAAGGGAATTAAAATATCTTACAAGGATAAAGACCTAAATTCCCCTTATTCGGTATATAGATTGTGATGGCAAGAACTAGTAGTGGAGTTGCAAATGCAAACAGAAACAAGGATCAATAGCCTCAACCTCAAGTAGTTGAGCAAGTACCTGTTGTAGAAGCTCCACCTGAGCCAATGACGATGGCAGGGGTACAAGCAATGATGCAGATGATGTTAGATTGCCAGATGGAGGAGACAAGGCGATTACTACAACATCATAGGGAAGAGACTACGATACCTGTTGAATAGCCCGAATTGAATGAAGGGAAATCAGTAGGAGGGAACTACAGTGGGACTCTTGGTCAAGCCAACCCACTGATAGTTAGACAAAACAACCAAGATGGAGGAGTTGATGGACGCGGATGCAAATACAAAGATTTCATGGAATCTAAACCGTCGTGTCTATCTGGAAGTCCGACACCGGTCGAAGTCATGAATTGGATCTCCAAAATGGAGACGATGTTTGAAAGTTATGAGTGCAACAACAAACAAAAGACCGCACTTGCAATTCCTCTGTAAAATTCTGGTGTGTTGAGCTGGTGAAAGTTACTAGCTGATTCGATGCCCAAGGGAGAAGCTAGTAAGATGTCTTGGGAAGATTTTGTGGTACAACTGAAATTGCAGTACTGCTCTGAGCAGGATCTTCTGGAAATTAATAATGAGTTCAAGAATTTACAGAAAGGAAAGATGAGCGTTACTGAATACGCTGCTAGTTTTACAGAAAAGATGAAGCTTGTTCCTTACCTAGTTCCAACTGAACTCTCTAAGGTCAACAAGTTTGCCCTCGGATTACCAGCAAACTTTTGTCCAATGGTTAAGCAAGCAACGACTTTGAAAGCCGCCACATGGGCTGCTAAGAATGTTGAGGTTCAGATCAGAGAGAAGGGTCTGGAGAGGGCAGAAGTTGGTGAAAAGAGAAACTGTGAAGCAACTTCAGGTTCCAACAAGAAAAGCAAATTTTATAAGTCCAAGAAGTTTGGAGGAGGAAGAGGTGAAGTGAAATGGTGTTAGAAAAGGAACTTCAGGTTCCAACAAGAAAAGCAAATTTTCTAAGTCCAAGAAGTTTGGAAGAGGAAGAGGTGAAGTGAAATGGTGTGAGAAGTGCAAGAAAAAGCACTCTGGGAAATGTACTGAGGAAGTGACTTGCTTCAAATGTGGAAAGACTGGGCATTATGCCAACGTGTGTCCGTCCGACAAGAGGGTATGTTTTGATTACCATGCAGTAGGACATGTTTTTAAAGACTGTCCAAAGAGGAAGGATGTAACGCCTGTGTTTCCGGGCTTGCCATTTTTAGCAATGTAATAGTCTAGGTTAACCTTTGTAACCCGTTTTGAAATAATAAGATTGTATTATTTGAGTATTATGTGTTTTGTGCTTAATTGCTTAATTATGTGGTTTGATTAATTAAGAATAAAAATAAGCGTCAAAATTTAAGTGTAAAATAAACTTAATATCTTTGGATAATGTTGTAGTAGTTGAAACGAGGTTTCCGAATATATATAGAACGCCCAAATCTGACTTCGTATGAGGAAGTTATGATTTATTGAAGTTTCGGCTTAGCGGTGTGCAGCCCGAAATACTCGATTTGAGATCGAGCGGTTTTTAGCCGAAACATTCTAAACGAGGAACGAAGGTCTCGTTGTTGGTATCAAAGCGATAAAAAGTTAGGCGAGAACGGACGTCAAACGAAGAAGTTATGAATTTATAACGAAGTTTTTCTGTCGCGGCCTATTAAAAATAAATAATAAAAATAAAGTCAAAATTAGCCGACGGAGTCTAAATGAAAGTTGTAGAGCGTAGTCTCACCTTTCCGTGGATATAAAGAACGTCGAAAACGGAGTTCGTATGAAGAAGATATGAATTTCCGAAGTTTATTAATTATTTTGGAATTAAATTAAATCATTAATTCGGAAGCTTTATCCGAAGAGTAGTCACCGATCTGATCCGAGGTCCGCGCCGCGTACTCGTGTATGCCATGCGTACTCCGAAGGTGTCGACATCGCAGCAAGTGGCCTCGGATACGTAAGCAGTGACGTTTCTCGGACCAGTACGCCCCGCGTACTCCGAGGCTCCAGCCTCCTATAAATAGGATCCGAAGGCAGCCGAGTCTTTTGCCAATTTCTTCTCTTCTCTCTCTCCCGTTATGTATCGTTTTGCATGCCAGAAATACCCCGAATCCCCGGTATCATACTCTAGCCCCGAGGCAAGTCCCGAGATCCCAAAGATCCCGAGAAGTGCGGTTCCTGAGTCGAAGCTCTGCCCGCGAGAAGTTCGATTTTTGTAGAGATCTTCCAGATCTGCTGAGGATTACTACTTCTGCAAGTCGTAGTGCTGTCCGATCATGTTCTGATCAAGTGAGTGTATACTACCTTTCATAAACACGATAATAATACAAGTATGGTTCGAGTGTATTAAGTATATTGTTGTTTATATGTGTGAGTGTGTAGTTACTTTCTTCTAACGCATGATTATGAAGTATTTTATATGGAATACGTGTTATGTGTAGAATTTGTTGTTATGTGTGTGAATGTATGTTCACCCTCTTCCTTCTCATAGATCTGAATTGCTTTCTATGAAATACGTGTTACGTGGGTATGCCTCATCTGTTATGTGGGATATATATTGAATGAAAATGATATACAGGTTTCAAACTATGTATGAAAGTATATATTTTATCTACTAATATGTTGGGTAGAACATAGGTAGATAGTTGGTGTGTAATAAACAGATGAGAGGTCTCGATGTTGTTGTTGTTGATCTAGTTATTCAGCGGAGTATGGATAATGACCACGAACTCTTTCTAGACAGTCCAGTGGAACGCTAGCAGGTTCATAACCTGTAGGTGTTGTGAACGATGTGTTCACTGGTGTACTCTATCCCCCTTATGGTTGCCTTTAGGATATCTATTGTTGAGGAAACCCCTTAGCAGTGATGTCCGTCCCGATGAAATTCCTAGATTAGGTCCCTTGAGATGGATGTTATTTTAGGGACGTAAAGTGAGGATAACGGGAATGGGTAATCGGGATAGTGATTGGTTGGTGAAATTAAATATAATTTATTTATTGTGGGTTGAAAACCCTATATGCTCACCAGGCTCCCAAGCCTGACCCACTCAGTTTTATTTGTATTACAGGTAGTGGCGCGAGGGCATAAGATGGTTGAATCATCAAGTTGTTTTGTTTACAATTCTGTATATGTATATATTTGTTGAATGACTTGTAATGTTATCGTTTATGGTTTATGGTCTGTATCGGAACATGACATCCCGAGTTTTGATTATATAATGAAAATGCATCTCTTGATGAAATGCTTTGATAAATATTATTTTATCATGTTTTGTTTTGGGAAACAATTCCGCAACTCTTTCAAATCAAAAGGATTTACTCTGAAATTATTTAAAAAGCATAAATGAAATCGGTCTTTTCTGGCCGAGATTTTGGGGATGTCACAGTTGGTATCAGAGCATTAGTTTAAGCGAACTAGGAATTTGTTGGATTTCTAGACTTAAACTTAGTATGCTAAGTGGAGATTGTGAGATGTGTGTCTGATAAATTTTAGACACGAGCACTAGTTTATTTTAGGAAAGTTGCTTAAAAAGCTTTTATGTGCTAAATGTTATATGTTGCCATATATGATATTAATTGTTCGGATATACGGTCTGTTGCCGACCGGATCTGGAAACCTTATGTGTGTAGGATTCTAAGCGTGCGTCTACGATATTAGAACTAGCATGTAAACGTTTCGGAGTGATAAGGATGATTTGAATATCTATCATGAATGAGGATCTAATTTCACCTTATTCGGTGTGTAGATCAAAATGGTGAGAACAAGGAGTGGCGTTGGAAATGCGGATGAAAACAGGAATCAACCGCCAGTTATTGAGCAAATCCCTGTTGTAGCAGCAGCACCAGAACCAATAACAATGGCTGCGGTGCAAGCCATGATTCGGGCTATGCTAGCCGAACAAAGGGAGGAGATGCGACAAATGTTGCATAATAATAGGGATGAACCTATCATACCTATTGAGGAACCTGAATTGATTCCCGAGTAATCGGAGGAAGGGAACAATAGTCGCATGATGAGTCAAGTTGGGACTCAAGGGGAACGAGGGAACGATCCAGAAAGGAGAAACAACAAGGATGGGCGAATGTACAAGAACTTCTTGGGCGCCAAACCGCCAAGTCTTTCTGGGAGCCCAAAGCCTATTGAGATAATGGATTGAATCTCCGAAATGGAGATGGTATTTGAAAGTTGCGACTGTAGCAACAAACAGAAGACTGTCTTTGCAGTCAGACAACTGAAGACTGGAGTCTTGAGTTGGTGGAAGTTGTTGGCAGATACTATGCCATGAGGAGAAGCCCTGAAAATGTCATGGGAGGAGTTCTTGGAACAACTAAGGGTGCAGTATTGTTCAGAGATAGATCTGATTGATCTGAACAATGAGTTCCAAAACTTGAAGAAGGGGAAGATGAGCATAGACGACTATGCTACTGCATTTACTGAGAAAATGAAGTTGTTTCTGTACCTAGTGCCAACGGAACTCTCCAAGATAGAGAGGTTTGCTAATGGACTGCCTGCCGACTTTGGTCCGACAGTCAAGATGGCAACTACTCTGAAAACGGCTGTTCGTGCAGCTAAGAATGTGGAGGCCCAGTAGAAGGAAAAGGGTATGGAAAGGACAGATGTTGGTGAAAAGAGGAAGTTTGATGGAACTTCAGGGCCCAACAAGAAAAACAAGTTCTCGAAGTCTGGTTTGAGGGGAAGTGGAGGTGAAGCGAAATGGTGCGACAAATGTAAGAAGAAGCATCATGGAAGATGTGAGGTGGTGAACACATGCTACAAGTGTGGAAAGCCAGGGCACTATGCCAATGAGTGTACCCTCACTAAGAAAGTTTGCTATGGTTGTGGCGAGGAGGGACATATGTCGAGGGACTGCCCGAAGAAGAAGGAGGCAGCTAGACCCAACATTCCGCCAAAGCCAAAGGCGAGAGCATTCCAGATGACACTGGAAGCTGCTAAAGATGAAGCTGATGTCGCTTCAGGTACCTTTCTCGTTAACGAATTGCCTGCCCAAATTTTATTTGATTCTGGAGCCAACTACTCCTTTATATCGCATGAATTTGGTAGAAAGCTAGCTTTGCCTGTTGTTAGACTAGATGATGCCTTATTAGTCGAAGTTGCTAGTGGCAAGTTTGTACCTGTTAGCCATCGTATGAAAAACATCTTAATTGATCTGAATGGGAATAAGTTCCACGAGGAATTATTGCCTATAGAACTTAATGGTTTCGACATCGTGCTTGGAATGGATTGGCTTAGCGCCAATGATGCCGAAATTTTATGCAAGAAGAAAATAGTCAAAGTAAACCCGCCTGGGAAAGATTCGTTTATGGTGTATGGGGACAAACGCAGAGTGACTTCTGGAATCATTTCATTGATGAAAGCCATAAAATGTTTGACCAAGGGATGTACATCATATCTAGCATTCGTGATTGATGCTAAGAAGGAAACGAAGGTGATGCAGAATATTCCAGTGGTGTGTGATTATCCGGAAGTATTTCCCAAAGATCTTCCTGGATTACCACCAGATCGACAAGTGGAATTCTGTATTGACTTGTTGCCAGGAACAACGCCAATTGCGAAAGCACCTTATCGATTAGCACCGACGGATATGAAGGAGCTAATGATGCAACTTCAGGAGTTATTGGACAAAGGTTTCATTAGACCTAGTTCATCACCCTGGGGAGCTCTGGTGTTATTTGTGAAGAAGAAAGATGGAAGTATGAGAATGTGCATTGATTACAGAGAGCTGAACAAGGCAACAATAAAGAATAGATATCCATTGCCAAGGATTGATGACCTGTTTGATCAATTGCAAGGTTCGAGTTATTTCTCGAAGATCGATCTAAGGTCAGGATATCATCAACTGAAAGTAAGAGAGCAGGATATAGAGAAGACTGCATTCAGAACTAGATATGTACACTACGAGTTCTTGGTTATGTCGTTTGGACTAACCAATGCTCCGGCAACGTTCATGGATTTAATGAATAGGGTTTGTAATCCTTTCCTTGATAAATCCGTGATAGTGTTCATAGACGGCATTCTGATTTACTCGAAAAGCCAAGAGGAGCATGGCAGACACTTGCGAGAAGTGTTAGAAGTCTTGAAGAAGGAGAAGCTGTATGCTAAGTTCTCCAAATGTGATTTTTGGATTCGTGAAGTCCAATTCTTGGGTCACGTGGTCAACCAAGAAGGGATAATGGTTGATCCAGCAAAGATTGAAGCTGTGACAAAGTGGGAGCAACCGAAAAGTCCCACGGAGATTCGAAGCTTTTTGGGATTAGCTGGATATTACCGAAGGTTTATCCAAGGCCTTTCTTCGATTGCTACTCCGTTGACGGCTTTGAACCACAAAGGAGCTACTTATGCTTGGAGTGATAAGCATAAAGAAGCATTAGAGAAGCTAAAGAAGAAGCTATGCGAGGCACCGATACTTTCTCTACCCGATGGAGTTGAAGACTTCGCCGTTTATAGTGATGCGTCTGGGGTTGGATTGGGTTGTGTTTTGACCCAAAGAGAAAAGGTGATAGCATATGCGTCTCGACAGCTGAAAGAGCATGAAAAGAATTACCCGACTCATGATTTGGAGTTGGCAGCGGTAGTTTTCGCTCTGAAAATATGGAGGCATTACCTCTATGGCACGAAGTGCAAACTTTTCACTGATCATAAGAGTCTCCAATATCTTTTTAATCAGAAGGAATTGAATATGAGGCAACGACGGTGGCTAGAATTACTTAAGGACTACGACTGCGAGATACTTTACCACCCCGGTAAAGCTAATGTTGTTGCTGATGCTCTCAGTCAGAAAGTCAATCTTGAAAGGAAAAGGCCAAGAGCGTTGAGAATTGAAGTTGTCTCGACTATTGTGGAAAGTATAAAGAAAGCTCAAGAGGAAGCTTCTGAAAAGAATGACCGCAAGGAGGAACGTTTGGGCAAAACGTTGGTGTTCGGTGTAAACAGTCACGGACTGAAGGTGTTCCAAGATCGAATTTGGGTACCTAAGTCCGGAGGAATTAGAGGTCTTCTGATGGAAGAAGCTCACAAAACCATGTACTCGATTCATCCGGGTAGCACTAAAATGTATAGGGACCTGAAACCCTACTACTGGTGGCCGACGATGAAGCTTGATGTTGCAAAGTATGTGGCTGAGTGTGTGACTTGCGCGAGAGTAAAGACACAACATCAGAAACCGTACGGGAGTTTAGAACCTTTGCCTGTGCCAATGGGTAAGTGGGAAGACATTGCTATGGATTTTTTCACTAAACTGCCCAGAACAAAGAATGGTCACGACATGATTTGGGTGGTCGTTGATCGATTCACTAAGAGTGCGCATTTCATAGCGGCCAAGGAGAAATGGTCTATGGAAAAGCTTGCGAATTCTTACGTGAAGGAAATTGTGAGACTTCACGGTGTTCCGTTAACGATTGTATCGGATCGTGATAGCCGTTTCACCTCGAGGTTTTGGAAAAGTCTACAAGAGGAATTGGGTACTAAGTTATGTTTAAGTACAGCTTACCATCCGCAGACTGATGGTCAGAGCGAACGAACGATACAAACGCTTGAAGATATGCTGAGAGCATGTACTCTGGAATTCCTAGGTAATTGGGATGAACATTTACCTTTGGTAGAATTTTCCTATAATAACAGTTTCCACTCGAGCATTAAGATGGCACCGTACCAAGCTTTGTATGGATAGAAGTGTCGTACGCCGTCTTGTTGGCTGGAGGCTGGGGAAAAGCAGTTTATGGGACCGGAGATGGTTCATCAAACTGCTGAAAAGTTGAAAATAATTAGGGAAAGAATGTTAGCAGCTCAGGATCGTCAAAAGAGCTATGCTGACAAGAAGCGAACACTGATGACTTTTGAGGTTGGGGATTCGGTTTTGCTTAAAGTCTCGTCGTGGAAGGGACTTATAAGATTTGGTAAAAGGGGAAAGTTGAGTCCAAGGTTTATTGGACCGTTTAAAGTTCTTTAGAGGATTGGGAACCAAGCTTACAAGCTCGAACTACCAGAAGAACTGAATGGAATTCATAACACTTTTCATGTGTGTTATTTGAGGAAGTTCAAGGGAGAAGTTCCCGACATGATTCCACTTTCAGAGTTGAGAATCGATGAGAACAAAAGGTTAATTGAAGAACCAGAGGCAATTGTTAACCGAAAGACTAAGAAATTGCGACGCAAGATGGTTGGGTTAGTGCTTGTCCGATGGAAACACACGAATGGGCCGAATCTCACCTGGGAGACGGAGAGTGACATGATGGGTCGCTATCCGCATTTGTTTGTTGATGTGTGATTCCGGGGACGGAATCATTCTAAGGTGGAGAGAATTGTAACGCCTGTGTTTCCGGGCTTGCCATTTTTAGCAATGTAATAGTCTAGGTGAACCTTTGTAACCCGTTTTGAAATAATAAGATTGTATTATTTGAGTATTATGTGTTTTGTGCTTTATTGCTTAATTATGTGGTTTGATTAATTAAGAATAAAAATAAGCGTCAAAATTTAACTGTAAAATAAACTTAATATCTTTGGATAATGTTGTAGTAGTTGAAACGAGGTTTCCGAATATATATAGAACGCCCAAATCTGACTTCGTATGAGGAAGTTATGATTTATTGAAGTTTCGGCTTAGCGGTGTGCAGCCCGAAATACTCGATTTGAGATCGAGCGGTTTTTAGCCGAAGCATTCTAAACGAGGATCGAAGGTCTCTTTGTTGGTATCAAAGCGATAAAAAGTTAGACGAGAACGGACGTCAAACGAAGAAGTTATGAATTTATAACGAAGTTTTTCTCTCGCGGCCTATTAAAAATAAATAATAAAAATAAAATCAAAATTAGCCGACGGAGTCTAAACGAAAGTTGTAGAGCGTAGTCTCACCTTTCCGTGGATATAAAGAACGTCGAAAACGGAGTTCGTATGAAGAAGATATGAATTTCCGAAGTTTATTAATTATTTTGGAATTAAATTAAATCATTAATTCGGAAGCTTTATCCGAAGAGTAGTCACCGATCTGATCCGAGGTACGCGCCGCGTACTCGTGTACGCCCTGCGTACTCCGAAGGTGTCGACATCGCAGCAAGTGGCTTCGGATACGTACTTCGATTTTTGTAGAGATCTTCCAGATCTGCTGAGGATTACTACTTCTGCAAGTCGTAGTGCTGTCCGATCATCTTCTGATCAAGTGAGTGTATACTACCTTTCATAAACACGATAATAATACAAGTATGGTTCGAGTGTATTAAGTATATTGTTGTTTATATGTGTGAGTGTGTAGTTACTTTCTTCTAACGCATGATTATGAAGTATTTTATACGAAATACGTGTTATGTGTAGAATTTGTTGTTATGTGTGTGAATGTATGTTCACCCTCTTCCTTCTCATAGATCTTAATTGCTTTCTATGAAATACGTGTTACGTGGGTATGCCTCATCTGTTATGTGGGATATATATTGAATGAAAATGATATACAGGTTTCAAACTATGTATGAAAGTATATATTTTATCAACTAATATGTTGGGTAGAACATAGGTAGATAGTTGGTGTGTAATAAACAGATGAGAGGTCTCGATGTTGTTGTTGTTGATCTAGTTATTCAGCGGAGTATGGATAACGATCACGGACTCTTTCTAGACAGTCCAGTTGAACGCTAGCAGGTTCATAACCTGTAGGTGTTGTGAACGATGTGTTCACCGGTGTACTCTATCCCCCTCATGGTTGCCTTTAGGATATCTATTGTTGAGGGAACCCCTTAGCAGTGATGTCCGTCCCGATGAAATTCCTAGATTAGGTCCCTTGAGATGGATGTTATTTTAGGGACGTAAAGTGAGGATAACGGGAATGGGTAATCGGGATAGTGATTGGTTGGTGAAATTAATGATAATTTATTTATTGTGGGTTGAAAACCCTATATGCTCACCAGGCTCCCAAGCCTGACCCACTCAGTTTTATTTGTATTACAGGTAGTGGCGCGAGGGCATAAGATGGTTGAATCATCAAGTTGTTTTGTTTACAAGTCTGTATATGTATATATTTGTTGAATGACTTGTAATGTTATCGTTTATGCTTTATGGTCTGTATCGGAACATGACATCCCGAGTTTTGATTATATAATGAAAATGCATCTCTTGATGAAATGCTTTGATAAATATTATTTTATCATGTTTTGTTTTGGGAAACAATTCCGCAACTCTTTCAAATCAAAAGGATTTACTCTGAAATTATTTAAAAAGCATAAATGAAATCGGTCTTTTCTGGCCGAGATTTTGGGGATGTCACAAAGGATGCAGCAAAGCCCAATCTTCTACCAAAGCCGAAGGCGAGAGCCTTTCAGATGACACTTGAAGCTGCAAAAGAAGAAGTTGATGTCGCTTCAGGTACCTTTCTCGTAAACGAATTGCCTGCCCAAATTTTTTTTGATTATGGAGCCAATTACTCCTTTATATCGCATGAATTTGGTAGAAAACTACATTTGCCTGTAGATAGGCTAGTTAATGCTTTATTAGTCGAGATTGCTAGTGGCAAGTTTGTACCTGTTAGCCATCGTATGAAAAACATCCTCATTGACTTGGATGGGAATAAGTTCCACGAGGAATTATTGCCTATCGAGTTAAATGGATTCGACATAGTTTTAGGAATGGATTGGCTTAGTGCCAATGATGCCGAAATATTGTGTAGGAAGAAGATGGTAAAAGTAAACCCGCCAGGGAAAGAGTCGTTTATGGTGTATGGAGACAAACGCAGAGGAAATTCTGGAATCATTTCCCTAATGAAAGCCAGAAAGTGTTTGGCCAAGGGATGTACATCACATCTAGCGTTCGTGATCAATGCTAAGAAGGAAGAGAAGGAGGTGCAGAATATTCCAGTGGTGTGTGATTATCCGGAAGTCTTTCCCGAAGATCTTCCTGAATTGCCCCCTGATCGACAAGTAGAATTTCGTATCGACTTGTTACCAGGAACGACGCCGATAGCAAAAGTATCGTATCGATTAGCACCAACAGAGATGAAAGAACTTATGACACAACTTCAGGAGTTATTGGACAAAGGTTTCGTTCGACCTAGTTAATCGCCCTGGGGAGCCCCTGTGTTATTTGTAAAGAAGAAAGACGGGAGTATGAGAATGTGTATCGATTATAGAGAGCTAAACAAAGAGACGATAAAGAACAAGTACCTGTTGCCGAGGATCGATGACTTGTTCGACCAGTTGCAGAGTTCGAGCTATTTCTTGAAGATCGATCTTAGGTCGGGATACCATCAACTAAAGGTGAGAGAGCAGGATATCAAAAAGACTACGTTTAGAACAAGATATGGACACTATGAATTTTTGGTTATGTCATTCGGACTAACCAATGCCCCAACGGCTTTCATGGATTTGATGAATAGGGTTTGTAAACCATTCCTAGATAAATCTGTGATAGTATTCATAGACGATATCTTGATTTATTCGAAAAGCAAGCAGGAGCATGAAAAGCATCTGTGTGAAGTACTAGAAGTCTTGAAAAAGGAGAAGCTATATGCAAAGTTCTCCAAATGTGAATTTTTGATTCAAGAAGTCCAATTTTTAGGTCATGTGGTTAACCAAGAAGGAATAATGGTTGACCCAACAAAGATTGAAGTTGTGATGAAGTGGGAACAACCAAAAAGCCCTACGGAGATTCGAAGCTTTTTATGATTAGTTGGATATTACCGAAGGTTAATCCAAGGCTTTTCTTCGATTGCTACTCCATTAACAGCTTTGACCCACAAAGGAGCTACTTATGCTTGGAATGAGAAGCATAAGGAAGCCTTTGAGAAGTTGAAGAAGAGATTGTGTGAAGCACCGATTCTTTCATTGCCTGAAGGAGTTAATGACTTCGCAGTTTATAGCGATGCGTCTGGAGTTGGGTTAGGTTGTGTTCTGACCCAAAGGGATAAAGTGATCGTGTATGCATCGAGGAAATTGAAGGAGCATGAAAAGAACTACCTCACTCACGATTTGGAGTTGGCAGCGGTAGTATTTGCCACAAAGATATGGAGGCATTATCTTTATGGTACTAAATGAAAACTTTTCACTGATCATAAGAGTCTCCAATATCTCTTTAATCAGAAGGAATTGAACATGAGGCAACGATGTTGGCTAGAGTTACTCAAGGACTACGACTGTGAGATACTTTACCACCCTGGTAAAGAAAATGTTGTTGCTGATGCTCTCAGTCGGAAGATAAACCTTGAAAAGAAAAGGCCAAGAGTGTTGAGAATTGAAGTTGTCTCGACAATTGTGGAAAGTATAAAGAAAGCTCAAGAGGAAGCTTTAGAGAAAAATGACCGAAAGGAAGAACGTTTGGGCAAAATGTTAGCATTCGGTACAAATAACCAAGGGTTGAAGGTATTCCAAGATAGGATTTGGGTACCTAAGACGGGAGGAGTAAGAGATCTTCTGATGGAAGAAGCTCACAAGACCATGTACTCGATTCATCCCGACAGTACAAAATTGTATAGGGATCTAAAGCCCTATTATTGGTGGCCGACGATGAAGCTCGATGTTGCTAAGTATGTGGCCGAGTGTGTAACTTGTGCTAGGGTTAAGGCACAACATCAGAAACCGTATGGGAGTTTAGAACCTTTACCCGTACCCATGGGTAAATGGGAAGACATCACCATGGATTTTGTGACTAAACTCCCCAGAACAAGGAACGGTCACGACATGATTTGGGTGGTCATTGATCGCTTCACTAAGAGTGCGCATTTCATAGCTGCCAACGAGAAATGGTCTATGGATAAACTTGCGAATTCTTATGTGAAGGAAATTGTGAGTCTTCATGGTGTTCTGTTAACGATTGTATCTGATCGTAACAGCCGTTTTACCTCAAGGTTTTGGAGGAGTCTACAAGAGGAATTGGGTACCAAGTTGTGTTTGAGTACAACTTACCATCCGCAAACCGATGGTCAGAGCGAACGAACGATTCAAACATTGGAGGATATGCTGAGAGCATGTACCCTAGAATTCCAAGGCAACTGGGATGAACACTTACCTATAGTAGAATTCTCCTATAATAATAGTTTCCACTCAAGCATTAAGATGGCACCTTATCACGCTTTGTATGGGGAAAAGTGTCGAACGCCATCATGTTGGCTGGAAGCTGGGGAAAAGTAGTTTATGGGACCTGAAATAGTCCACCAGACTGCTGAAAAGTTGAAAGTGATAAGGGAAAGGATGTTAGTTGCTCAAGATCGAGAAAAGGGTTATGCTGACAAGAAAAGACAACCGATAACCTTTGAAGTTGGGGATTCGGTTTTACTTAAAGTCTCGCCGTGGAAGGGACTTATAAGATTTGGTAAAAGGGGAAAGTTGAGTCCAAGGTTTATTGGACCATTTAAAGTTCTTCAGAAGATCGGGAATCAAGCTTACAAGCTAGAATTATCGGAAGAACTAGAGGGTATTCATAACACCTTTCAAGTATGTTATTTGATAAAGTTCACGGGAGATGTGCCCGACATAATTCTGATTTCTGAATTAAGGTTGGATGAAAACAAGAGGTTGATTTAAGAACCTGAGGCAATCGTTGACCGTAAGACTATGAAGTTGCGACGCAAGATGGTCGATTTAGTGCTTGTGCCTTGAAACATACGAATGGACCAAATCTCACCTGGGAAACGGAGAGTGACATGATGAGTCGCTACCCGCATTTGTTTACTAATGTGTGATTCCGGGGACGGAATCATCCTAAGAGGGAGAGAAGTGTAATGCCCGTGTTTCTAGGCTAGGCATTAATATTGACGTTATAGTCTAGGTTAACCTTTGTAACTCATTTTGAAGAAATGAAAAGGAATTATGTGAATATTATGTGAATTATGTGTTTTATGCTTAATTATTAGGGTTTAATTAATTAAGACTAAAGTTGAGCGTCAAAAATAAATATTAGATAAAGCCGATATCGTTACATAAATTTTTAGTGGTCGAAACAAGGATTTCGGGGATATAAAGAATACCAAAATCCGAGTTATAACAAAGAAGTTATGACCTGTCGAAGTTTCGCGACAAAACCGGCACGGTGCCGAATGTCGTAAAAAGTGAGTTTTTTGATAAACTACTTTTTAGCCTTTGTGATCTAAACGAAAGTCGTAGTATTCATTAAACCGAGCAGTTCGATAAAAAGAACGCCCAAATCTGACTTCGTATGAGGAAGTTATGATTTTTCGAAATTTCAGCTTAGTAGTAGACAGCTAAAAACTCGAATTTTAGATCGAATGATTTTTAGCCGATACGACCTAAACGAGAATCGAAGGTCTCGTCATTAGTAGCACAACGCTAAAAATTCTGACGAAAACGGACGTCGGATGAAGAAGTTATGAATTTTTAACGGATTTCGTGTCCCGGTATCTTAAAAATAATAATATAAAAGTTAAATTCAAAATTAGCCGACGAAGTCCAAACGAAAGTTGTATAGCGTAAATTTTACCTACGTGTGCATATAATGAACGTCAAAAACGGAGCTCGTATGCGAAAGTTACGAATTTTAGAAGTTTTTGCACAAAACTTGAAAAAATTCGTATAGTCACGTTTTTGCCACGTCACCTTCGCTGAAAGAGTGTCACGTGTCCGAAATTGGTGAGTCATGCAAAGCCACGTGTCGCCTTCCCTCGCATGAGCAGTAGCTACGTGTCGAATTCTGATTCGATCGAAGGGAGGCCCAATCCGAAGCTCGCAGCTGGACCGAGCCTCGCATCGCCTAGCCTTCGAGCCTCACAGATGGACCAGTAAATCTCGGTCCAATCAGCAACTGCCGCCGAGGCCTTCGCACGTGCAACCACCTGCGGACCCCACCACCAAGCCGACTTCGGACCTCTATAAATACAAGGGGTATGCGAGCCTTCACTCTTAGATTTGGAACCACCTGCGGACCCCACCACCAAGCCGACTTCGTATAGTCATGTTTTCTTCATCTTAGCATCCCCCAAAGCCCCGATATGGATTATAAGCCCCAGAATACTCCACGAAGTGCCCGAGAAGCCCAGAAAATTTATCTTTTCAGTTTCATAGCCCAACCTTTGTAGAGCCCGGTTTCTCAATAAAACTCCCGGTTTTATTAGAAACGATCGTTTTAGGAAACGAATTGTTGCCCGATTATCATCAAATCATGTGAGTGTATAGTCACCTTCATCTTACACCTAGATATGTAGTATTTTATATGAAATACGTGCTACATGTAATTATATTAATTGTTTAACTGAGGTGACTGTTGAATTGATGTTTTATACAAGTTTTAAACTGTATATGTATTTTTATCTACAAATATGTTGGGTAAAACATGGGTAGATAGTGATGTGTGATAAAATAAAAGTGATGAGAGGCCTCGATGTGATTTGAAATCCGGTCATCGAGCGGAGTTTGAATGACGACCACGGACTTTCTAGATAGTCCAGTGGAACACTGGCAGGCCCACAACCTGTAGGTGTAATGAACTAAGAGTGTTCATTCGCTGTACTCCATCCCACTCATGGTTGCCTTTAGGACATGTATGGCTGAGGAAACCCCTTAGCAGTAGTGTCCATCCCGATGATATTCTTTAGGCTAGGTCACTTGTGATAAGTGTTTAGGGACGTAAAGTGAGGATAACGGGAACGGGTAATCAGGGTTATTGTTGATCGGTGAACTTAATAAGTTTTTTATTATTGTGGGTTGAAAACCCTATATGCTCACCAGGCTCCCAATCCTGACCCACTCAGCTTTTTATGTTACAGGTAGTGGACCCCGAGCATAGTCGGAGGACGATGAGAGGTTTTTGGATTATAGGCCAGTAGTTGTAAATAACTGTTGAAAGGCTTATAATGTCTTGTTTATGCTTTTGATCTGTACCGGAACATGAAATGAAACTATACATTTCTTAAAGAAGGTTTTGATAAACTTTTATCACGTTTTGTTTTGGGGGACCAATTCCGCAACATCTTTTAAAAAGATTTCTCTAGTTTTATTTTAAAAAGCATAAATTAAATCGGTCTTTTCTGGCCGAGAAGTTAGGGGATGTCACACCTTGTATGCCTATTGTATGAGCTTGTAGACTTGACCAGTCAGTGATAGATTGGCCTGATATGTGATGCCTTGTAGCCTAGAAAGCATGGGATGCTAGATTGGGTGTAATTTGTTGTCGTAAGGTAATAAGCAGCGAGAGTGGAAGTTCCTAACATGAGTTGTAGTATGTGAGATGGATGTTCTTGGTTATTCTATGTATTGGAATGTTATTACCCGAATGTTGCTTGCTTTATGCTTTGTGGAACTCTTAAGTGACGTTAGTTAGCTATTAAGTGAATATGTCAAGTCACATGTGACAAGGGTTGGATAATCTCAGAGTGGCGGATTTGACCATGCGCAACTCTCATTTGAGTCTAACCGTTGAAGGGACGAGTCTTTTACACAAAGGATTGTCTAAGCTTGTTACATGTGATTGTACTCATTAGGTGGGTAACTGATATTATGGGATGTTCTTCAGAAGTTGATGGCAGAGTGAAGTTGGAAACCTAGGAAAGCCTAGGGAGTGCTTCGATGGGTTTAGTTGCACAATTTAGCGAGTATTATGGTATCGGTTGAGAAGGTGACATAGAGGATTCAAGATTATTTTCGAGGAAAGTATGGATAGGTATGGAAGGTAGTATTGTGCCTATATTACTGAAAGCACAAGACCCATACTCAAATCGGGGAGTGTCTTGGAGAATCTAGGAAGCCTGTGGAATGAGTATTCTTAGATATGTTTTGATGATTTATATGTTTGTTTTTAAGATTGGTCATGAGCACTCAGGAAGGAGATTTAGGTTCAGATTTAGGCTCAGGTGCAGGTGTTGGGCCGACCAATGAGCGCATCTCGTAGTTCGTCTCATCGAAGGTTACCCACAATATTTTGGAATGGAATCCTATGATCTTTTGTTCATTCAATGAAGGGATTTTGGAGCTCTTGGATAGTTGTCTCGGGACTTTTCAGACGAAGATTGTTAAGGGGCAGTTAGGGGCTCATCTAGAGCCCAAAGCTGGTGGAACCATAGAATCCTTCAGGAAGGAGGATCCTATTGCTAGTTCTTGTCATATAGGATCGGAGGTGGATTATGCACCATGTTTTCAGGGGAATCGATCCCATGATTGGATTGCTATAGAGGTTGCATGAGCCTTAAATGAATAGTTACCCGACATTATTGGGCGTGTCACTGATGGATTGGTCGCTAGGTTCGAGGGTTGGACCTTGGCTTTTTATATGGCTGATAGGAAGGTCGGGGTAACCCAGGAGCAAGAGATTGGTTTGGATAGGCAACTGGGGAAATTAAAGCGGACTCATGGTCCGACTAGGCGATCTGAGCAGTTGGATGTTTCCATGGCTAGTGTTAGAGACCTGAGGGGCCGTGATGGTTGCACGAAGGATGAAGGGGCACGTGAGCATGTGCGCGACAAGTCTAAGTGCGGCAGATGCGGATGGAAGGGCCAACTCTATCAAGAATGCACCCTGGAGGTAGAATTGTGTCATCGTTGTCATCAGCCTGGTCATATCAGGGTTAATTATGCATGCTTAGTGGTTGGGCTAGCTCAGGTTCCATTGCAGGTACTTTGGCAGGAAGAGGAGGTCAGGATTTCTACAGATGTTATTGCGGGTATATTATCTTTTGCTCTTCTTTTGATTATTATATGTATCTATATTGCTTTGATATTTTTTTGGGTATGGGTAAGTATTATCTTCAGGTTAGTTTTCTATTTTTTCCCGGGTTATATGCCATTTTGCATGCCAAGAGTCATTCGTGGGTCATCACTTGTTGAGTGGGATTCCTTTTTTGGGTGATATTTCCAGTTCTTTGTTGGGTTTAGATCAATGGTTTTGCTTGAGTGATCTTTAGTCGAATCAACAGGATTAGTTCTTCATCAAAGTCAGAGTGCGAGCGTGTTAGCTTTGTTCAGGTAGGATTGGCAGTCGTCTTCGACATTACATTTGGATCCAATCACTACCGTTGCTAGGGAAGGAACGGTAGCATGAAGATGAAGGTGGAAACTGTTTGGTTTTAAGTACTATAACACTCCTATGGTGCACATACAACCCTAAAGCTTTGGATCTAAGTTTTCTCTAATTATACATACAATATTCATTTCCAAAGCATGAAGCCTAACTAGCATACAACATTGATATTTAAAAACATAAAAAGAGTAGTTAGAAGATTACCTCTTTGTTGTAGCTTGTAGAACTTGGCCTTTCAAGAGCTTAGCACCCCAAGTGTGATGCCTCAAACAAGTCACAAACACCATGAACAAGTGTAGGATAATGAGAGAGAGAAGTTCTGGAGCTCAAAATTGGCTAGGCAATAACCTTGGAGTACTAGTGGCCAATTTTGCAAGCTTAGGGACCCTATTTATAGTTTTGAATCTTTAGGGTTTACACTTGTAAACCTTAATTCACTTGGGCTTTTAATCTATTAACTCATTAGCCTTACGGACTAACTCTTCATGGACTCTCACAAAAGTTTAGTCCAATCCTAATCAACATTAATCATTAGCCCAAACGATAAATATCACTGGTTTACATAATCAGTCCCTGCAAATTTAATTAGTCTCTTTTGACCACTAAATTAATTCCAAATTAATTCTTGACCAATACTAATTAAATAATATGATTTCTCAATTAATATAGTATTCTTATAATATATTAATAAATCACAAATAATCTCTTTCTCAAATATCCATCCTATCAAATTGTCCTGGTGAAGGCAACCCGAAATGGAACATGCTACTCTCGGGTCAAGTACATACCAATTATAGTTAGGGGCTTAGACACCTAATCCAACAGAAACCACATGAGCTTTTTAGGCATTGGGAGTGCCATGGGAATTTTATTATCACAAGGGTTGGTGATTGTTAGAATTCAGAGATTCTGCGGAGAATAAGGATTTGGGGTGAGGATTCGCCAGTTCAAAGTAAGGGTTATGGTCTTTGTCATCAACATAAAGGACTTACGGATTTGGTACGGTATCATACGAAGCAATTAGGGTTATCAGACTTGTTAAGAGTTCGGGGAGTATTCATCTTGATTTCAAGAGTTGGGTGCTCATCGAGATTGGCTTGTAATGAAACGCTAGAATTGGTAAGCGCAGGTTATCATTGGTTCATGTTATATGAATGTAAGATGGATTTGGAATCCATTAAAATTTTGTGGGATGGGAGAGCTTCGACGAATCCAATTGGGGGAGTATCGTCAGAATTCCGGGAGCAGGATCAGGTGTGGAACTAGGGTAAGTTTCACATCCCAGTCAGGAGGAGAGATGACTCAAGTGGCGGTCTAAATTTAAGTGCGTAAGTTAGGAGTTCAAGAAACTTCCAACAAATGGTCGACGTCTTCTCTTCGATGTATAGTAGGCTTGTTGATGGATCCAGGTTAAGGGTTTTTTGCTGAAGGCTTTGGGGTTCAAGTCATGACCCAAACTCCTGATTGGAATTCAGTCGGATGCGGATTTGACTCAGGATGATTGGGGTTGAGATGGTATACATGTGGTAAGACCATGGGTAGTAACCATGGATGTTTAGATGTGTTGTAATACTACGAGATGGCAATATCATTCACTATATTGAAAAATTGGATAGAAGTGTTGTAAGTCTACAATGGGATCGTAACATTCACCAGTTTGAGGTTGACCATCGTTGAGGTGGTCATGAGTATAAAGGAGGATTAGTTCGTGCCTTGGGCAGGATGGAAAAGATTTTTGGAGAGCATTTCTCTGTCCTAGGAGGAGGACCATTGGGGTCCGAGACGGGGTGGGATTGTGTAGTTCTAGTAGGGATGGGACCAGTAAGCATGGCATGTTCGATACTATAGTCTAGGTGGGACCCATGGGCGAGGCCTATGTGATTATGGAAATACATGTGGGAACTGGTAGAGACTGCTTGGTTCAAAGTTGCAGATCATGGTTTTCATGTGAGTGGTTATGTGGTCAGTGAGTGGCATACACTGATGCGTATGCGAGGGTAGCCTTGTTAGTTGGAGTCTTAGGATCTGGGTGGCTAGACTAGGTACGAGACTGGCAGTCTTAGTGATCTCTGGGGTTCTTTATATACAGGTTTAGCGAATGGATGCAATAAATCAGAAGATTTCAGGTGAATGTTGTAACGCCCTAAATCAGGTATGGCTTAGAAACCCTTGAAGAATTCCAATTGTGTCATGAATGGTCCCATGGAGTACGTTGGGCGTACCTATGAGTACGCTTAGCGTACTCTGCATGAATGATCGCGGGGGCATTTCGCGTATGCGGGGCATACGCAAGAGAAGGCCAAAACCCAAAATTCGGACTTGACCCCTATTTAAACATCTTTTGGCCACTTGGACCAAACCCTATCAGCCTCCTTACACCAATTTCGTATGTTTTCAGATGAGATAGAGTGTTAGTGAGAGTTTGAGCTTAAGAAGAGGGTTTTGGAGAGCATTTTGGAGTTCTTTCAAGAAGGGGAATTGCTAGGCAAGCTTGGATCGGTTTGGTGCTTCAAGAATCTGTATTGTGGTCATTTTGCAAGACTTCTAGAGGTAAAAAGCTTGCACCTTTCCATCTAAGTTCTTAGCTCTAGCTAGGGTTTTCTAGTTTACCCCCTTTTGGTTGGTTTTGGACCTCTTATAGTGATTTAAGCAACTTCATGAAGTGGGAATGACAGATATGAGGTCCCTTAGTCATTTAGAAGCATAAAAATAGGACCTTGATGGATGTATTGGTCTCATGCATGGATTAAGGACCTTGAAAAGGTCTTAATGGAAGTGTTGGGTGTTTATGAGACATGCAAGGGCATAAAGTTGGCAACTTTATGCCTTAGGATGTTTGAACAAGTCTATATCTGACTTTTGGACGTGATGGGATCGAGCATTAAGCAATTAATGGAAAAAGTGCTTAAGTTGATTGTACGCTGGGCGTAACCAACTATACGTAGCACGTAGTGCCCAAACCTTCAGTATGCTGCACGTACCAGGGTGGTACGCTGGGCGTATGCAGCTTAGTTGGGCCCTAAGGTGTTTTGGGCCTTTGGGCCTCATTTGGTTGTTGGGCTTGATTGGATTCTCTGAGTTAGAGGCCTTTTCATCTGATTGGGCCATGGACTTATCGGTTGGGCCTTATTGGGCCAAAGGGCCCATTAAGGATATTGGACTTGGACTTTAGGGCCCATTTGCAAGAAAAGGGTAATTGGGCCTTGGGGGTAGAATTTGAAGGCTGGGCCTTTACTTGGGTAATTTAAGGCCCTATCATTGATTGTATTATTATTATTGTTATTCAGCTCGGGAGGCTGCGAATTATTAGGAGGGCAGTATTCGTATTCATCAGACAGAGGTGAGTCTTCTCACCATACCTATGGGTCTACGGCACCAAGGCCGGCCCATTATGTGTACATGTTATGTGTGTGTTATTCATTTATGAATTGATATGTTATGTGATATTATGTTAGTATGGAAGACCCCGGGGGGGAGCCCGTGGCATTGGATATAAGACCATGTGGGGTAGCCCGTGGCATTCCTAGGTAAACACCATGTAGGGTAGCCCATGGCATTGGATATAAGGCCATGTGGGCTAGCCCATGGCAGTCCTAGGTAAATACCATGTGGGGTAGCCCATGGCATTCTTGGTGGATTGTATTGCATGGTTTATGTGGCATGTTTATAGCTTTAATTAGCTAACAGGATTTGTGTATGTGAATCTGTGTGGTATGCTCTGGGAAACTCACTAAGCATTTTGCTTATAGATTGTTGATTTGTTCAAGGTACTTCTGAGCCCAAGGGCAAAGGCCCGGTGTGAAGACGTGGCGTGTACTCTATCTCTCTTTTTAATGTATTTGGAACCCTCTGATGTTTTAAAAAGGAAAACAATGATGTAATGAATGTTAATTTGAAAACATATGTTTGGGAATCTATGGTTTATGAGATTGGTTTCTATTAACTCAAAAGTGAAAATTTTCTTTGTAAAAATCGGGTCGTTACAAATTCTAGTGTAATCATTGTATCTCAGATTTCGAGTTAGGTATCAAGTTGGATTATGTTCGAAACTCTCAATGGGAATCGTTAGTGTGGTTATGTAAGGCCTTTATTTTAGTAAGATATGAGTTATGGAATCTATATACCAAGGGATTCATCTAGAAGGTTTAGGGTAAAATGGGATGTTTTCAGTTCGGATGGTACAGAGGGCCCTTATGAATGGTGCTTTGGAATGGGTCTACCTGTGTGTAGGCCTGGCAAGTGATGGGACGTCAGAATTATAATACTAGCGTATCGGTTTGGCATTTAAGGAATCAATCTCTTGTTCAGCACTAGAATGTTTATCTCTCAGATTGTATCTTGTAGCTCATTGTGTTGATGGATTCTTTAACTTCAAGATGAGTCTTTTACTCAAAGGATTATCTAATCTTCTACCAAGTGAAAGGTTTCGACAGCAAGGATCAGTCAGTAATTATGTTTTTGGTGAAAACAACAAGATAATCCAGGAATGGAAGTGTTATGATCAGTCGGAATATGAAGTGGAATTGTAATGTCAGTTTTTCACATGGGATGTCTGTTAGGGAGTCAGGCAGGGTTTAGAGTTTCGAATTTTAGGCATAATGGTAATGTTTTTCTTCACGGGTAGTGGATGAAGTGTTCTAGTTGTCCAGTATGGCTGGAAGGTAGTAAGTAGTTGTTTCGAGGACGAAAGATAATGTAAGTGGGGGAGAGTTGTAACATCCGTTTTCTTGGATGAGTCGAATTAAGGTTTTAAAGGGTCAAAGGTTAGATTTTGGTGAAAATAGGGTCCTCATGGTGTAAGGCATGGAGGCTCACGACGTGAGGAGGGCCAAATGAAGATTCCCTCAGGGACTGAGCTCACAACGTGAGAAATAAGAGCTCAAGACATGAGGAGAGCTGTAGCCCAAGCCCACGAAGTTGTAGGGTTTCCTACATATTTAACCCATCTTATCTCGATTTTAGGTTTCATTTCTCATCCTCCACCTTCCCCTAACTTAAAAAACCCTAACCCTAATCCATCTTGGTGATTTTTGATCCATTTTAGTGTTTTGGTGGCTAGAAGAAGAAGAAGAAGAAGAGGTTCTAGAGTGTTGGTTCAACAAGGAGGCTTCATCGTCATCATCTTGTTCACATTTTGGACCATTGTAAGTAACCAAGATCCAATCTTTCTGAGCTAAAATTGCTAGATATAAGTGCTAAGCTCCTTTTTTTCATGTTTAAGTTGGATTGCATGCTTGGGATCTATAAAGCTGGAAACTTTATTGATCAATGAGTCATTCTCTATGATTTAGTCATATGGACCTAGAGTGTGGTTGTAGTTTATGAATCTTGTTTGATTTTGGGGCCATTTCTTGTCATTTTGACTTAATATGGGTTTTGGACATGTTTGGGGCACACATGTCCACCAACAAATCGTTTTTATTGGCCTTTGGAGTCCTTGTTAGCTTCTGAAAGAAATAGGATTGAAGGCTTAACGGATTAAGGACTTCAAAGTTGAATTTTTAGCATCAGACTATTCTCATGAGGTGACGACACAAGGTCTCATGATGTGAGAAGCGTTGGTCCCATTTTTGGTCATCTGATTGGGCCTCACGACATGATAAAGGATTATCACGATGTGAGGGAAGCCCCGTTGACTTTTATGTGGCTGAGTTGACTATGTTGAGTTGTGACGAGTTGAGATCTATTTGAGTGAGCTCTCACGACGTGACCAAGGCTGGTCACGACGTGAGATGTGGTTTTCGGGCATTTAGGCCTTTTTGGGCCCCATTTTCTATATGTGGTCCTTTTTGGTGCTTGGGCCCATTTGGAGCTTTGGGTATCTTTTAGGAACTTGGTCCATAATGGGCTTTTGATGCTATAGGTGGGCCAAGTAAGGAATGGGTAAAATTAACTTTTACCTTGAGTGTTGAATAATCGGACTTGAACCTTAGCTTTAGAATGTGGACCAATTATTAATTTGGTGTTATTTGTTAGTGCTAGCGTGCGGGGATATTCCGGATCGACAGTTTAAGGTGAGTTTCCTCACCATGTTTAGCGGGTTGAAGGCACCAACAACGGCGCATGATTTTTTTGTGTTAGGATGCTAGATGTCAAGCGTGACTCTTGCATATGTTATGTACTTGTATGCTTACCGGGCGGGGCCTGATGACCATTTTGTATGCTATGTATGTTCGTGATTATTGCATGTGTTATGTGTTTAGATGTTTATATGTTTATATGTATGATGGGTGGGGCCCGATGACTTACAAATCTATATATCGAGCGAGGATCGATGCCAGGCGGGGCCCATTATATGTTTATTTATGTATGTATGGTATGTGGTATTTTGGGGAACCCACTAAGATTTGTGCTTACGGTTTTCAGTTTATCTTTCAGGTACTTATGGTTCCATAGGGAAGAGCTCGGGATCATTGTAGAGTAGACACCATTCATTTCCGCATTTTGTGATTTACTCTGATAATGATGATGTATTGATAATAGTTAGAATTCGGAGATTTTGCGGAGGAGAGGTGGGGTAAGGATTTGCTAGTTCAAAGCAAGGGTACTTATGGTCTTTGTTATCAACATAAAGGACTTAAGGATTTGGTACGGTGTCTTAGGAAGCGATTGGGGTTATCAGACTTGCTAAGAGTCCAGGGAGTATTCATCTAGATTTCAAGAGTTGGGCGATCATCGAGATTGGCTAGTAATGGAACACTAGTATTGGTAAGTGCAGGTCATCGTCGGTTCATGTTTTGCGAAGGTAATATGGGTTGGGAATCCATCAAAATTTTGTGGGATGGGAGAGCTTCGACGAATCCAAGTGGGGGAGGATCGTTCAGAATTCCTGGAGCAGGATTAGGTGTGGAACTATGGTAAATTTCACATCCCAGTTAGGAGGAGAGACGACTCAAGTGGCCTTATGGATTTAAGTTTGTAATTTGAGTGTTCAAGAAACTTCCAACAGCTATTCGGTGTCTTCTTTATGATGTATAGCAGGCTTATGGATGGATCCAGGTTGAGTGTTGTCTGATGAAGGCCTTAGGGTTCGAAGCATGACCCGAACTCCTGATAGGAATTCAGTCGAATGTGGTTTCCACTCAGGATGATTGGGGTTGAGATGGTATAGGTGTGGTAAGACCATGGGTCGTAACCATGGTCGTTTAGACGTGTTGTAAGACTGCAGGATGGCCATAGCATTCACTGGATTAGCGGATAGGATAGAAGTGTTGTAAGTCTATGATGAGATCATAGCATTCTCAAGTTTGAGGTAGACCGTCGTTGAGGTGGTCATGAGTATAAAGGAGGATCAGTTCATGCCTTGGGCAGGACGGAGAGCATTTCTCTGACTTAGGAGGAGGACCATTGGGTCCAAGGCGGGGTTGAGCCATTGTAGCTCTAGAAGGAGTAGGACTGGTGTCTATGGCTCGTTCGAGGGTATAGTCTGGGTGGGACCCGTGGGCGAGGCCCGTGTGATTATGGCAATACAGGTGGGACCTGGTCGAGACTGTTTGGGGCAAAGTTCTGGATCATGATTTTTGTGGGAATGGTTATGTGGTCAGTGAGTGGTCAATGAGTGACAACCATGAAATTTTGATCAATCAAGGAACCTTTATAGATGGTATAAAACCACATCACAATCTTGTTGTAATAAACATTTGAAGATTTAATGTGATAGATCAAAAATTTCTAGAAATTTCAATTTGCTTGGAGGATGTTTTAAACTTGGATTAAGGAGTTCAAAATCTCAATTTGTAGTTGAAACACTCAAGCTTGGGCCGATAAGACTCGCATCCGAGAACCCCTCCCTCGGACCGAAACCCATGCGAGACAGCAAGGCAAGACCAAAAACTCCCTATTCTCAGTCACCCTAGGACCGAAGTCCCTCCTGATTTTGGTGGATTCAAAACCAGAGAACCCCTCCTCGGTTTAAAAATCACGGATGGGTGGGGAGACCGAGGTTTGACCTAATGACTTGACATTTCCCCTTTACACTCCTTTACCCAACATATCCCCAAGCAAAGCACAAAATTAACCACAAACAACTTTACAGTCTTTTACCCTTCATTCCTCAATGAAAAACATGCAATTAACCACCATACTTCCATGTTGAACATCCAAGTACCCACCAGCTGTCCATGTGAGGCATGTAGTTAACCAACGAATAACTAGGAAGGAATCGCCTCCCTCCTATTTAAATCTTGGCCAAGATTGGGTTCTTCTCACTCTTGCCACCTTCTTCTTACTTTAACTCCTTCCTTCTCTCTAGAAGAAGTCCTATTTCTCCTAAGAATCACCTTCTCCAAGCCGGTCCTAAGGTTTTTGGTAAGAAATTTCATGAACCTCTAGTGTTTTCATGCAATTTTATGTTAGTTTCATCATTTTTACACACATTATTATGTGTTAAACCTTAGGATACTAACATTTCCAAGAAGATCATCAACACCATCCAACTGTAGGGCTCGGAATCATCATCTTCATCTCTTTATCCACTAAGAAATCCACTCAAGGTGAGTTCATACCCCTTCATTTTTGAGTTTTTCCAAATTTTAGGGGGGGGGGGGGATACAAGTAAACAAATCCTATTTCGATGATCTAAAGTCTTTGCAAACCAAAAATACAAGTTATGTCACTAAAACATATCTAAGCTTAAAACTCAGCTTTTTACTGAAAAGTTGTGGTCTGTTCACGAACTGTTTTACCCTACTTAAACTTAATATATTTCAAAACTGTTCAACATGAAAATAGTTCATGTCTACACCTTTTTATGGTATACTCGCACGCATTCATACAATTTTTCTACAATTTATGGTGATTTTTACAACAGTGCCTATCATTTCATTGCATTTTCGGACCAGTCTGTAAAAATGAACGTTTTCACTCTGGTTAGGAAAAATATTATGGACAAAGTAGACTCATTTTATAAGTTCTGAGATTTTATGGATCCATATTTTGAATTACGATGATTTTTCTATATTTTTTCTAAAAACATGGACAGAAAAGTCAAAAACCAAAATTTGTCTTCAACATACTAAATATTTTTATACTTGTGTTTGGATGTAAGTTTATATGTCATAATCTTTTAAAACATCTAGACAAGATAACCTACATGTTTTTATATATTTGATTATATAAAAAAACATTCATAATAAACTATAATTGGTATAGTTTGGGAGTCACAAAACCACACTATAATTTCAGAAGAACTATATAATTATTTAATGGTATAATTATTTCATTTTACAAGATAAAGGAGTCATAGTTCATGTAAATCTGTTGATGCTCTTGTGAGACATTCTCTTCACCGGACCTACCTAGTGTACACTTTAAATCCTACATTATAACCAAAGTCTCCTGGAGGGAGAGCGAGATAGTTGTGTATAGATCAATACAGGATTGACAACCCCACACCTCAGTTGTTCGCTACAGCTAGATCGGCAAGTCTAGGGTGACAAATGTATACCAATTCCGAAGTCTGAAGAACGTTGTTAAGGCATATCAGTCATATTAAGCATGGTTATAATAACTCACATATGGATTAACAAAACTACTCGGTTTACAGGAAGCTTACACTTCATCAGTTTTATGAAAAGATAAAACTACATACTATCTTTCAGTACAACATTACTTACATTTCTGGTCTTAGGGTTTTAAGACTACAATTCGTATTAAAGAAAATATCGAATTTTCTGGAAGTATACAAAACCATTTTACGCGAAACAGTTACAAAACCTTTTCATACAAAAAGCTTATGAACTCACCAACTTAATTGTTGACACTTTTCAAAATCACTTGTATTCTCAGGAAACCAGTAAAAAGGTATTCAAAAACATTTTGAGGGTCGGCGTCGCTATATCATGTTTCCTACTTATCACTTATTTGTATTGAACTTTTGAATAACCAAAGTTTGAAAACAATGTAAACTTGTAATCTCAATGTATGACATTTGTGTTGCTATGATTCATTCATATTTAATTGTTATGATACTATATAATGACGTCATCCACCCTCGGATGTTTCTGTCGTTCCGGTTCGGGGGTGTGATAGATTGGTATCAGAGCATTGTTTATAGTGAACTAGTGTATCAAACCAAACAAGATATACAAATATAAATACAATGGGGCTAAAACACTCTGACTACAAATATACTTTTAAAATATAATAATATTTTAAGTGAACTATAAGTAAATACAAGTTAGGGCAGTGTCATAACAAGAGCATAATAAAAGTAGTATGATGAGTTGAAAACTACGGGTAGGCCTCCGCATATGTAATTAGACCTTGAATAAATATATCCTGATCAACTATATTTCTCCAAGGTGTGACTAGCATATGCTGGAAAATAGTCGTAATGAATGACGAGTCTAACACTTACCAGCATTAAGATGCCAAGAATCAAACACAATCTTCAAAATACTATAGGAGTATTTTAGGATACCATAAAACCATACGCTTAAACCGTATATGTAGTTCTTATACCTCTATTCTCGCGCATACAACATGGCTGAATTTCACCATGAAGACCCCTACTACCCTCCCATGGCAGCCAACGGATAGATCGAGGGGGAGCCAGAAGAGGCTCATGAGGAGAACCCAGAAGAGGGTCCTGAAGAATACCAAGAGGTGTATTACGAGGGGAGGATTCTGATGAGGAGTCAGACAAAGAAGAAGGCGTTGGAGAAATCATTATCAAACCTTACCCCATCGGGAGCAGGTAGGAGACCCTTTCACCTCCTTCTTTCCAGGTATGTAAGCACCCAATAGGGGTCCTCTTTGGATGAACATTCCTAGTAAGAAAATATTTCCCATGCAAGGGAAAACTTCGTTGTTGACATCTACCTCTGTCGAGGATGCACCTGTTGGATTAATGTCTAAGTCAGTAACCATATTTGGTATATACTTGACCCGAGTGTGCATGGTCCTTTTGGGTTGCCTTCACCAAAGCAACTTGACAAGGTAATTTGATATGAGAGAGGAGATATTATGATTTATTAATATATTATAAGAATAATATATTAAAGGAGAAATCATATTTATTTAATTAGTATTAGTCATAAATTAATTAGGAATTAATTTGGTGACTAAAAGAGATTAATTAAATAAAGGGGTATAAACTGTCAAATGTGTGATAGTTGAGTTTTGGGCTAGGAAACCTAATGGACTAAGGGGGAACGAAATTATGATGAAGGATCATCATATTTTCGTCCAATGCCTCATTCCATAGGGTTCCTTGGGCTGCTTGGTGGCTAAGCTGTCCATTAGGGTTTAGACTAAAACCCTAGCACCCTATAGTATAAATACATGCCCTATGCTTCAATTTCAGGCCACTTGATTCCAAGGGAACCCTATGGCCGAAATTAGCATCATTCCCTTCTCTCTCTTAGTTGCCTTCTTGCTTCAAGGTGTTTGTGAGCCATTAGAGGCACTACAATTGTGGTGCTTGCTTTCAAGAGTTCAAGAGAGTTCAAGAGATCAAGGAAACTAGTTGTTATTGCTATATAACAACAAAGGTATGTCTACAACACTTCTATGTAATTTTCGAAAATTATAGAAGCATGCCAGGGTTTATTTTGTGTTCATAAATTTGTATGTCTTATAGTGAAAACATAGATCCAACTAGGGTTGCATGCACACATAGGATTGTTTGTATTAAACCTATCAGTGGTATCAGAGCCATTGGTTTTTTTGTTTTCAATTGGATTTGATACATATTATGAATTTGACAAATTAGGGTTTATGGCAAGTAAACCCTAAGGCTTGGTGATTTTCGCAAATTAGGGTTGCAAAACCCTAGTTGGCGATTTTTGATAGGGTTCTTAAAACCTTTTTGCCTAGCCTCCAAATTTCAAAATTAGGGTTAAGAAACCCTAGGGATTTCGAAAATCCCTTGCCCCCTAAGATAAGATCCCAAGATTTTAGGGATTTGGATATTGCTATCTTTGTGATTATCAATTTAATTGTTTAAACTAGATAATTGAAGATCTTGTATTATCCTTTCCATATATTTAAAAATCTAGGGGATAAAAGGATTAAATAAATTAATAGTTTGATTTTATGATAAACCTTAAAGATTTAATAGTTCAAATTAATTGTTTGATTTTGATAATTATTAAATCAAAGTTTTTTTGGTGTTTAAAATTTTAAATTAAATAGCCTTAATTTTCGAAAAATTTTAATACACATTAAGATACTAGTATTTTGAAATGCTTTAAAATACACCCTTATACAATTATGATATTATAAGATTAATTATTATATATGTATAAGAATAAGCTAGTCTTATCGCTAGTAGGCCTCATTCACGAAGCCAGTCTATAAGGTGGGTATAAGGTTGCTGCCTATAAAATGGCGCTTAATGGATGTACACTCACATCTACCGCTTGCTTGACTGGTGGAGGGTCGTTAGCCGAACGGATAGGATAGGGCACTTAATTCCTCATTAAAAGTATAATGGAAATATTAAAGTAACTACATTGTTTTACAAATTCCCACTCTTAGTTACTTTAGGGTAAAATGTGAAAATGATGTTAATCCATGGAATTACACTTCGTACCCTTGTCAAACATTGATGGAGCGCGTGTGGTTAACCGGCACATCAATTTGGGGATGACATTGGTAGCGAAGGGTGACTCGATGTTTGTCATAGATCAATGGAGCGTGTGTGGTTCACCGGCACATTGATTAGGTGATAAAGAAATTGAGTCCACCACGTTGATTCGCATGGTTATTCACAAATTTGTTTGCGATCCTCGGCATCCCAGTCGCAAATTTGAAATGCATATCGAGATTTAAACATGCCATTGAAAAGTTCAATGAATCTCAAAGATCTAGGAGTTTTCAATACATTTAAAACCTAAATTGCTTTTTCGTTTTTCATGGTGAGAATTAGTGAATCGTCATTCACTTACCTTCAAATTATTTACTTTTAGAGTACGGCATCCCTTTCTAAGTTGTAAATAATGTTGTTGGATCCTAGCCCTAATTACTCATTTGGGTGTTTAATTAGGGATTCATTTCTAATCAAACTTTGTTCCTTTCCTTTTCAGATGTCTGCAAACAACAACAACAACAACGCTTCTGGGTCATTCTCGTTGATGAACTTGTGTCAGAAAGTGACATTTGATGGTTCAAACTTCAACGAGTGGATGAGGTATATCCGCATGATCACACGCTACGAGGACAAAGAATATGTCCTCGATGAAAAGCTTGAGAAGATCATCCCAGATGTTGCTACTCCTGAGGAATTGGCCGCCTTTGAGGCCCACGAGCGTGATGCCACGAAAGTTCACTGCATCATGCTGGCCACCATGAACCTCGAACTCCAAAAGTCCTATGAGGACATGTATCCATATGAAATGCATCAGGATTTGCTGGACAGGTATCACCAGAGCGCGAGGCAAGAGCGCTATGAGATCATTACTAGCATGATCACCGCTAAGATGGGGAGTGGAGAATCCCTAACCTCTCATTTGCAAAAAATGCAGAGGTATGTTGATCGTCTTCTCAAACTTAATGTTAAGTTTGATGAGGATTTGGCTATCGACATAATCCTCCACTCCTTGCCCTCCTGCTACAATCAGTTTAGGATGACCTACCATATGAACAAATAGGAGGTCTCCTTGAGCAAGCTCCAAGGACTCTTGAGGACTGCTGAGAGCAACCTCAAAGACAAATCCGTTGCACTGTCACCTGCTGTGGCCGCTCCTGTGATGGCGATAGGTCAAGGAAAGGGTAAAAAGAGGAAGACTCCATGTAAGAGCCACCATAAGGGGAAACCCCGTGATGGTTCGTCATCAAGTGGGACCAAAACAGGCCCCGTTAAACCCTCTTCCGATCCTAAAGAAGCAGAGTGCTTCTATTGCCACCAAAAGGGTCACTGGAAGCGAAGCTGCCAACAATATCTGCAGGACATAAGAGATGGGAAGATCAAGCCCACATTTGCAGGTATGTATTCTATTAAATCTAATAACTCATCATTTGCTACTTCATGGGTTCTTGATACAGGATGTGGTTACCACATTTGTTCTGATTTGCAGGGCCTAAAAAGAAGTAAGGAGATGGAGCATGGGAAGATGAACCTGATTATGGGAAACAGAAGATCATCGCCTGTGACCAAAGTCGGTGTTTATTCTTTAGTGTTAAGTAATGGGTTAGGAATAGATTTAGAGAATTGCTGTTATTCGCCAGATATGGCAAGAAACATTATTTCTTTTCACGGGTTGTTTAGACAAGGTTTCAGATATTCTTTTGATAATAGTAATGGTTCTATTAATGTTTATTTGAATGGTGTCTTTTATTTCAATGCATTACCTTGTGATGGGATTTATGAATCAGTGATGATTGTTGATAATTTTGGAAATAATGTTTTGAATATAGATTCGTCTACTAGTCTAGACAAAGCATACTTGTGGCATTGTCGCCTTGGCCATGTCAACAAGAAACGCATAGCCCAACTCCAAAAGGATGGATTGTTGGAGTCATTCGACCTTAGGGACGATGACACGTGTGAGTCTTGTTTACTTGGGAAGATGACTAAGTCACCCTTTACTGGCACTTGCGAAAGGGGTGAGGGTTTATTGGATCTCATACACACCGATGTGTGTGGGCCCTTTAGATCCACCACAAGGGATGCTTGCCGCTTCTACGTGACTTTTACAGATGATTATAGCAGATATGGATATATCTACTTGATCAAGCAAAAGTCGGAAACCTTTGAAAAGTTCAAAGAATTTAAGAATGAAGTGGAGAATCAGCTGGGCAGGAAAATCAAGATGCTTCGGTCAGACCGAGGAGGAGATTACCTAAGTCTTGAGTTTCACGACTATCTAAAAGAATGTGGAATCGTTTCGCAATTGACGCCTCCGAGAACGCCACAATTGAATGGTGTGGCTGAGAGACATAATCGGACCTTGTTGGACATGGTTCGTTCTATGATGAGTCGGACTTCGTTACCAATAGCTTTCTGGGGGTATGCCTTAGAGACTGCCGCCCGTATACTTAACTTAGTTCCCACTAAGAAGGTTTCCAAGACTCCTCACGAGATGTGGACAAGGAAGGCTCCCTCGTTGGCACATATCAAGGTTTGGGGTTGTGAGGCTTTCGTAAGACGAGAGACTCACGACAAACTAGAACCTCGTAGTGAGAAGTGTTATTTCATCGGCTATCCGCAGAAGTCTTTTGGCTACCTTTTCTATAGACCGAGTGACAATGTTGTCTTCGTTGCTAGAAGAGGAGTTTTCCGAGAAAAGGAATTGATAGGCCAAGAAGACAGTGGGAGGCAAATTGAACTTGAAGAAATTCAAGATCAAAGCGATGAAGGAACCTCTGACACTGGCACTCAACTTGAGGAGGAAACTCTTGTTGAACCTGTTGACGTGTCCTTACCTCTTCGACGTTCCTCTAGGGCTAGTGTTCCACCCCAGTTTTATGGTTTTCATATTACTACTGAAGGGGATACATTTATTAGTGATAGTACACTAGTAAATTTGGATGAACCTAGCAGCTATAAGGAAGCCATGGCAGGCCCAGAGTCTGCAAAATGGAAAGAGGCTATGGACAGCGAGATTCAGTCCATGTACGACAACCAAGTTTGGAATTTGGTTGATAATGTACCAGGTCGTAAGACAGTCGGGTGCAAGTGGATCTTCAAGAAGAAGACGGACATGGATGGGAAAGTGCATACTTATAAAGCGCGATTGGTTGCGAAGGGCTTTACTCAAACTCCCGGAGTTGACTATGATGAGACCTTCTCACCAGTTGCGAAGATAAAGTCTATTAGGGTGATGCTTGCCATAGCTGCGTTTCATGATTATGAAATATGGCAGATGGACATGAAGACCGCTTTCCTTAATGGAAAGTTGGCTGAGGATGTCTACATGAATCAGCCAGATGGTTTTGTCGATGTGAAGCATCCGAATAGAGTATGCAAGCTTGAGAAATCTATTTATGGATTGAAACAAGCATCTCGCAGATGGAATCTTTGTTTTGATGAGAAGGTTAAAGAGTTTGGCTTTCTGCGAAGTGAAGATGAATCTTGTGTGTATGTCAAAGCCAGTGGGAGTATAATAAGCTTCCTCGTATTGTATGTCGACGACATACTACTCATAGGAAACGATGTCCCAACCTTGCAGGAGGTCAAGTCCTGGCTTGGGAAATGTTTCGCTATGAAGGACCTCGGAGAAGCCGCTTATATTCTGGGAATAAGAATAGTAAGAAACAGGGAAAAGAGACTGATAGGACTCAGTCAGGATACATACTTGGAAAAGGTACTAAAGCGTTTTAGTATGGAAAATTCCAAGAAAGGGGAGTTGCCAATCCAAAGCAATACCAAGCTGAGTAAGACTTAGAGCCCGAGTACAGAGACAGAGATAGCTGATATGAGCAGAGTACCTTACGCTTCCGTAGTAGGCTCTATCATGTACGCTATGACTTGTACTCGCCCTGATGTGGCCTTCGCTTTAAGCATGGTCAGCAGATATCAGGGGAATCCTGGTAGAGCACATTGGATTGCAGTTAAGAATATTCTTAAGTACCTTCGGAGGACCAAGGAATGGTTTCTAGTCCTCGGTGGGAGTGATGACTTAAGGGTACGAGGGTACAATGATGCTAGTTTTCAGACGGATCGGGATAACTTCCGATCGCAGTCGGGCTGGGTCTTTACTCTAAATGGAGGAGTAGTGACTTGGAAAAGTTCCAAGCAAGAGACCGTAGCTGATTCAACGTGCGAATCAGAGTATATTGCGGCGAGCGAAGCATCAAAGGAGGCTATATGGTTAAAGAACTTCATTGGAGACCTTGGAGTTGTGCCATCCATAAAGGAGCCCGTGGAAAATTTCTGTGATAATAAAGGTGTGTTATTTATAAGAAAGTTTCTATCTTGTGTTGATTATTTATCTATTGTGTCGATTTTGCATGTTTTGACTTCCTGAATAATAAGATTATTCGAACAGTTCACAATCGCTCATATGTTGGAAGTAGATATGAAGGAAGATTGTCATAAATTTGTTTGTAGATTGTCTGAAAAGTTTTAGACACATCAAAGGTTTGCTGCAAAGTTTATGAGTGCTTATGAAATTTGTATTGAGCATTGAAATAGACCCACACTTGCTGGTATTACTTCATGAATGTTATCACAAGTGATCGCAAGATGATAATATCATATAATCATTAAACCTAGAGATATGGTTATTGTTTGCTGGTTGATTATACATTGATAATGCGAAAACGCATCAGTAACTTGATGTTATAAAACGTATTATTGTGTGTGGTTTAACTAGTAAATGATAAAGGCATATTAGTCGACGTTTTTCTGTTCCTTTTATTCTATGAGGATAAAAGCGATATCTCGACCACTTGATAATTTGGTTTGACTTATGTGCCGGGCCCGGTCAAGATAAAGTTGATGTGTTCAACTGAGTTCTATGTCGAACAAATCAGAGATCAAGAAATAGAATGCTAGACAATAAGTATTGTTAGCATGATATCTAGAACAGAGGATTATACGATCCCTTATCTAAAGGACAGATTATTGGTCAGGGTTGACAGCGGCTATTGAAAGCTACGATTGCTATCGGGTACGGAAGTAATACGTGAGATATAGTTACTAGACTTATCCAAGTGGGAGACTGTTGGATTAATGTCTAAGTCAGTAACCATATTTGGTATATACTTGACCCGAGTGTGCATGGTCCTTTTGGGTTGCCTTCACCAAAGCAACTTGACAAGGTAATTTGATATGAGAGAGGAGATATTATGATTTATTAATATATTATAAGAATAATATATTAAAGGAGAAATCATATTTATTTAATTAGTATTAGTCATAAATTAATTAGGAATTAATTTGGTGACTAAAAGAGATTAATTAAATAAAGGGGTATAAACTGTCAAATGTGTGATAGTTGAGTTTTGGGCTAGGAAACCTAATGGACTAAGGGGGAACGAAATTATGATGAAGGATCATCATATTTTCGTCCAAGGCCTCATTCCATAGGGTTCCTTGGGCTGCTTGCTGGCTAAGCTGTCCATTAGGGTTTAGACTAAAACCCTAGCACCCTATAGTATAAATACATGCCCTATGCTTCAATTTCAGGCCACTTGATTCCAAGGGAACCCTATGGCCGAAATTAGCATCATTCCCTTCTCTCTCTTAGTTGCCTTCTTGCTTCAAGGTGTTTGTGAGCCATTAGAGGCACTACAATTGTGGTGCTTGCTTTCAAGAGTTCAAGAGATCAAGGAAACTAGTTGTTATTGCTATATAACAACAAAGGTATGTCTACAACACTTCTATGTAATTTTCGAAAATTATAGAAGCATGCCAGGGTTTATTTTGTGTTCATAAAGTTGTATGTCTTATAGTGAAAACATAGATCCAACTAGGGTTGCATGCACACATAGGATTGTTTATATTAAACCTATCAGCACCTCCACAAGGGGCAACCCAGCCATATGTCTGGGCTAGAGAAGACGACCGACGATCCGCGTTAGGCATGCACCCACTACACCATGCTCCGGGCTCCACCACCCTCAAAAATCAAGCACTACCTTCGAGTGTACCTCAAGTGGCCCGTTTAAACATTCATGTTCAGGCTCTCCATCATGAGGTGATGGAAATTGGAGGCGAAACCCGAAATGCGACAATGTGAATTCGACGCCTCCACGAAGAACAAGAACACCATCCCGGAGCCATGTTAAACCAACAAGTAGAGCAGGAAAACATTATGGACCGTCTACACTCCTTAGAGGAGGAAGTGGCCACCATGACACAATAAATCCTTGCAGCTAAAGCAAGGGCATCCTTAGTGGAACGTGAGGAGGAGGCCACTCGCAAAATGAGTGAAATGGCCGACACCTTGTGCGCCATTTTGGCATATGATAGACTAGTATAGCCGAGTGAGATAGTAACTACACTACTCGCACTATGTATTAGGTTTATTGCATCTTTCATCACAACTAGTAGTAGTAAATCAAGAGAGGTATGCCCTCCAAGACCCATGTAACCCAAGGCAACTTAATATATTGACGGTTATGTTCTATTTAGATAACTTAAGGTTCGTACAATACCTACTACTTTCCACCATAAGTACATTTTGATGAGGCGACCAAAACATTTGGGAATCATACAACAAAACATGTAATATATATATATATATATATATATATATATATATATATATATATATATATATATATGAGATACAACAAGCAACGACAATAGTTACTTACGAACTCGTTTCATACTATATGACAGAATCATGCAGCAACACAGAAGTAGCCAGCATGCCGGAAAACCACCAATTCTACAAATGGACCTCACTACATTTCAATCCACCGTAACAGCCACCATGACAGCCGTCATAGTACAACTTAGCGCTATCAACGCAAACGGAAATGGGAGCGGTGCCAGTAGCACCAACCCCGGTGGCAACCAAGGACACCAGCAGGTGTGTTCCTTCAAGGACACTCTAAATCACAAACCTAAGTACTCCTGCGAAAAAGGAGGGACACTACCTAAAAAAAGTTTCAGAACAAGAAAGGGGGTCGTTCGGCTCAGGTACCTGCCAAAAGACAACAAATTGTGGCAGCTCATGCCGCCACTACCCCTATTTCCTCATTGTCGACGACATCATATGTTGGGAACCTACCCGAATGCCACAAGTGTAACTTCCATTACCAAGGATCCTGCCAAAAGCTGCACTGCAAGAATTGCAACAGAAAAGAGCATACCACTCGCTGTTGTAGAGTGCCAACCCGACAGGCCCCTCAAGTCGCTAGAGCTAGAATGAGTCAGGCTTGCTACGAATGTAAGGAGACGAGACATTTCAATAGGGAGTGCCCAAGGACTAAGAACAAAGATGACAGAGACGTAGGAAGAATTTCCACAGTGGAACACGAGAAGGCAATGAAGGACCCTACTGCGATTACCGGTACACTTCTCCCCAACTAACTCATACGCATGCGTACTTTACAATAGATATGCGGAAAAAGAAAAATCATAACTCGCAAGGCATAATTGCATGCTAAATCAAAAACCTCAAACATTCACGAAAATATTCCTGGTAGAAATGACTAGGGGAAGAACTAAAACCACTAAGAATACATACGTAGGATGCACTCTAACCCTAAAAAAATATTTCTCCTAAAATCAACCTAATATCAGTAACAGTAGGAAACTCCGGTGCGACCATCTACATGTTTTAGATAAGCCCTTTCTGAACCCATATCATACATTACGAGAGACCGTTCGACTTAACTTACTAAATAACAAAACCTGTGTTATCTATAACGACAAACCCGACACAAACCTCTAAATCGTCCCATGTATCCAGGCTCAGGAGTACCTATGTAAGGGGTACAAAGCTCTTTCTTAGCCCACAATAGAAATGGGGAACAGGAATCGAAAGACATCAAGGATATTCTACACGTTTATAACCTTCTTGATGTGTTCCCAGAAGATCTTTCGGAAATACCACCCATGTGCCAAGTTGAGTTTGGAATCGACAGGACTCTTGGACCCACTCATGTAGCCAAATCCACAATACCACTTAGCACCGACGTAAATACAAAAATTGTCCATTCAATGGAACGCTCTAGAAAGTAAGGGAATTACCAAACCGAACCCTAACCTCGGGGAGCACCCTTATGTCTCGTAAAGAGGAAGGGTGAACTATCCATATGGCCATTGACTGCCAAGAGCCAAGCAACCCCGCAATCAATGGGAAATATCCCCTATTCCGAATCGACAATCTATTCAACCAACTTTAAGAAACGAACAAAAGTCATCATACCACTAGCTCAGAATTCCGTAGAAAGAAAATTCTCGAGACAACCTAAGATTTATAAGGCCAACTACACCACACGCAACCTTAACCTTGGTGACAATAGTGTTCGCCTTAAGGTCTAGAGACACTACCTTTAGGGCGTCAAGTACACAATATTAGTAGCTATGACCATCCATTCATGTCTGCCCCAAATATCGAGGAGGCGCAAGATCAAAACCTTGAAACTCTATGTGGATGCAAGTGCAGATCACCCCTGTTCTGGGCCGAGATGAGTGACACACAGCTAGCAAGGGGGCAAACACATGACCGCACCACCACCATCCTTGAGACCAACAGAGAGACAACCGAAAAGGTCACCCAAATCCAAGAATGACTAAAGGCATCTAGGAAGCGACAAAAGATCTACGCTGAAAGATGATGGAAAACCCTTAGATTTCCATGTCAACGACCGCATGAGGTTAAAGTCTCACCCCAAAAGGGGATGACATGCTAGGTAAGAATGGAAAAATTGAATACAATGTACATTGGACCATTCAAGATCCTCGCCAGGATCGGCTCAATAGCCTATAGACTTCGGTTATCACAAGAAATCAGTGACATACATCCCACATTCCACGTGTCCAACCCTAAGAAGTGTCTGTCCGCCGAAACTCTTGTAGACCCACTTGACGAAATCGAGGTAAACGAGGACCTACACCCCAAAGAGGAACATATGGGGATCATGGACGGGGAAATCAAAAGAATGAACAAAAGTCAAATACCAATGGCGAAGGTCCGCTGGAACGCCAAGAGAGGACCCAAATTCACTTGGGAACGCGAGACTCAAATGAAACAGAAATACCCACATCTCTTCCCCGGTTCATGAGTGCATACTCTAAACAAATTTTGGGATGAAATTCCTTTTAACGGGGGGATGATGTGACAACCAGGATATTTTTATCAAGCAAGGTACATCTATAGATGGTATAAAACCACATCATAGTCTTGTTGTAATAAACATTTGAAGATTTAATGTGATAGATCAAAAATTTCTAGAAATTTCAATTTCCATGGACGATGTTTTAAACATATATTAAGGAGTTCAAAATCTATATATGTCGTTGAAACACTCAAGCTTGGGCCGAGAAGACTCGCAACCGAGAACCCCCTCCCTCGGAACGAAAACCCATGCGAGGCAGCAAGGCTGGACTGAAAACTCCCTGTTCTCGGCCACCCTAGGACCGAAGTCCCTCCTGATCTCGGTGGCTTCAAAACCCGAGAACCTCTCCTCAGTTTAAGAATCACGAATGGGTGGGGAGACCAAGGTTTGACCTAATGAGTTGACATTTCACCTTTACACTCCTTTACCCAACATATCCCCATGCAAAGCACACAATTAACCACAAAAAACTTTACATTCTTTTACCCTTCATAACTCCATGAAAAACATCCAAGCAACCACCATACTTCCATGTTGAATATCTAAGTACCCCCCAGGTCTCCATGTAAGGCATGTAATTAACCAACGAATAACTAGGAAGGAATCTCCTCCCTCCTATTTAAATCTTGACCAAGAGTAGGTTCTTCCCACTGTTACCACCTTCTTCTTACTTCAACTCCTTCCTTCTCTCTAGAACAAGTCTGATTTCTCCTAAGAATCACCTTCTCCAAGCCGGTCCTAAGGTTTTTGGTAAGAAATTTCATGAACCTCTTGTGTTTTTATGCAATTTTATGTTAGTTTCGTCATTTTTACACACATTATTATGTTTTAGACCTTAGGATACTAACATTTCCAAGAAGAGCATCAACACCATCCAATTGTAGGGCTCAGAATCTTCATCTTCATCTCTTTATCCACTAAGAAATCCACTCAAGGTGAGTTCATACCCCTTCATTTTCGAGTTTTTCCAAGTTTTAGGGGGGAGGGGGGAGGGAATACAAGTAAAGAAATCCTATTTGGATGATCTAAAGTCTTTGCAAACTAAAAATACAAGTTATGTCACTAAAACATATCTAAGCTTAAAAAATCGGCTTTTTACAGAAAAGTTGTGGTATGTTCACGAATTGTTTTACCCTACTTAAACTTAATATATTTCAAAAATGTTCAACATTAAAATAGTTCAGGTCTACACTTTTGTAAGGACTACTCGCACGTGTTCATATGATTTTTCTAGAATTTGTGGCGATTTTTACAATACTGCCTATCATTTCAGAGCATTTACGGATCTAGATTTCGACTTACGATGATTTTTCTATAATTTTTCTAAAAACATGGACAGAAAAGTCAAAAACCAGAATGTGTCTTCAACATACTAAATGTATTTATACTTGTATTTGGATGTAAGTTTATATGTCATAATCTTTTAAAACATCTAGAAAAGTTAACCTACATGTATTTATATATTTGATTATATATATGGACTTAACAAAATATTTAAAAAAAAAACTATAATTGGTATAGTTTGGGAGTCACAAAACCACACTATCATTTCAGAAGAATTATATAATCATTCAATGGTATAATTATTCAATGGATCTGATGCAAGCTCATAATATTGCTCCATCTCTTCATGTTGTTCAAACACATTACAATGGTTTAAAGGTGAGCCTCATGCCATTTCATTTCATTTTTTAAACTTGAATATTAGAAGAAATAGCGATGTACTTTGCTATTTCTTGCATTTAAGGACCCTTTACCATAAATAAGTATAAGAAAGTTGTCATTTCTTGCATTTAGTTTTTTTTGGTGAAAATACAACAAATAACAACATACTTTATAGATTTGACTTGGGAAAACATACCTTAGTATTTTGAAATGGTTCATTCCCTTAAAAGTTGCATAATGGATCATTCATTTCCATTTCATGTTGGAATGAAAAGAAACAACCCAAAACTATGGAATAAAATTGAACAAAATGAAAGAAATTACATTCCTTTACGAATGGTCGATTCCATTCCAGCAGGCCAAACAACATTATTAAAATTGGATATATGAACCATTTCCTTCCATCCTTGATTCCATTATAATAAAGTGAAATAGGACATGGTTGTATA
Source organism: Lactuca serriola (assembly GCF_051521515.1). Classification (NCBI taxonomy): domain Eukaryota; kingdom Viridiplantae; phylum Streptophyta; class Magnoliopsida; order Asterales; family Asteraceae; genus Lactuca; species Lactuca serriola. The sequence continues at coordinate 150,801,661 of NC_136416.1, forward strand.
AGCTTTGTAGACCTTTCTCAATGAAGGGCATTCCCGTCTTTTGTAGCATGTTCAATTATAATTTAAAGTTAGAATATAAAAGTACAATAATAAATTTAGAATATGAAAGTAAACAGATATAAGCTTTGCAGGCCTTTCTCAATGATGGGCATTCCCGCCTTTTTTAGCATTTCAGTTATAATTTAAAGTTAGAATATCAAAGTACGATGATAAATTTAGAATATGAAAGTAAACTGATATAATAAGAAAAAAAATAAAATATTTAGAAAAAGAAAATGGACATTATTATCTAAATTTAATTTGGTTTTAGGGTTTTTACCGTGAGCATTAGGTGCTAGCAGTAGTACGTCTGCCAATGTTGATACACAATTGAAGTCCAATATTGTGTGTGAAGACTTTGGCTACTTATGTCATAACCTTTATTTACCGGTGATATATGTATTTGACAATTACTTTTTGATGAATTCGGAATATAGTTTTGTATTTCACATTATGGTTTTTGTAATGGATCTTTTTGTGTATGTATGATATTTTATTTTGCATCATAAAACATTAAATGTGAATTTTAGTTTGATATATATATATATATATATATATATATATATATATATATATATATATATATATATATATATATATATTAAAATTATGTCAAAACTCATGACGTACAAAACATGTCATAAAATGTCCATCGAGAATTAGAAGCATGTTACAAATTACGACATAAAAAGTCAGTCGTAAATATATGTCGAAAATGCATGTCGTGTGTGTCTACCATAATTGTAGGTCAAGAAGGTCCGTAGTATATTTTATGACAGACTATTTGCTTGCCATTTTTATTTATTACATGGCTTTCAATGACAAACGTCAGTCATGTGTAGGTATTTACGACACACAAACCTTTTTTCTAGTAGCGTGTGCATTCATTGATATACGACAAACCAAATTTTTGTATTAAAATCCCATGATAAATTAAATTGACCGCACTCATAGAGAAATGCACCAACAACTTATAGAAAGTAGAAATCAACATCACATTACTATTATTCTGCTGGTATAGCACAATATAAGGGATGAACATGAGAAACACCAAGAAATCTGCAAGTATCGCATTTATTATAACTTTCTAGATTCTGTTTAAAATAGACAATGGCTAAAATAAAATGTGTGACCTGACAACGAACTACAGATCAGGGATCAGTAGATATAAGATTTCGAATAACTTTGTTTAGTCTGCAATGTCAAGATGGCTCCACCTGTTGGTTATATTGTTAATATAAGCAGAAGCTCTTTTATCAATACCAGGTTCAGCCACCCAACGAACACCATCTTGATCACTAGGAAAAACTTTGTATGCTTTTAGAGAATCATCCCATGCATCCTCTTCATCTCCTCTGGTCTTCTTAGCTTTGAATATATTGAGAATGGCATAGGATGTTTTCTTTTGCCAACTGTTTCTTCCCATAGTACCTTCAACTCGTTTGTCTCTTTGTTATCCTTCAAAAGTTTTGGAAGCAGAAGTTTGTAGTTATACAATTGTATGAAATTTCTTGGCGTTGTGATATGAAAATCAAGTTTGATTGGCTTTTATTTATACTAGTTAAAAAGGTATAAGTTGGCTAAAAGCAGAGAATCCACTAGAGTAAAGCCTTGAGTTGATCATGAGTCCAATATAAAATTAGCTTATTTTACAAAGGAAAATAAATCGTAGACGAAATTGATAAGACAAAGTAAAAAGAAAGTACAAAGTGGAAAGTGGAAAGGGAACGGAAATGGTAGAAGATACGATTGTTGAACAATGATTTCTATTTGACCGGTTCACTCTATAAATAAATTGTACACCCATGCATTAAAATATTATTACTTACAGATTAAACCACCTTTGCTTTATACCTTGTGCACTAGGTTAAGATCACTTGATTTTGAATCTCGTTTTGTACATCTTCATAAATAAATTATAGGTTGCTGAAGTATACTATATAGGACGAACATTTTATGTGTGTGGTTCCTCCAAAACAATAACCTTTACAACCAACGTTAAATCCAATAAGCGCATCAAAGTCCATATTAAATTTGGTGAAGTTATCAATTACTGTGGTTAGAACTACGTTCAAGTATTCTAACTAATTATTATGTAGATATCGTATGATATGAAGATTACTAAGAGAATAAGTTGTTTAGCAATGCGAATACGTTCAACCTTACAAAAATATTGTCATTTGCATGCATTCTCGCTAGTTATTATTTATTTTTGTTCTCACACATCGTTTTTCACTCATTTTCATTCTGACAGAATACGACCCAATAAACATTCTGACAGAAATGAGAATAATAATAATAAGTGTATAATAATTTTATAGACGATTTAATTAGTAAGAATGTGTGTTAATGACAATAGTTATGTAAGATTGAACGTATTCGCATTGCTAAACAACTTATTCTCTTAGTAATTCTCATAGCATACGATATTCGCACAATAATTAGTTAGAATAGAATAACCTAAGCCGATGTAGTTAATTAACATATATAAATATAATTTAACTTTTCTAGATCTTTAAATTCTATTAGGATGTGCATGAAAGTCTCAAAGGTTATTCTATTCTGGCTTCTTTGAGCATTTTATGATATGAGGGCTATACTTGCATGCATGAAATTCATATAAGGTTTTAATACAAAGGACATATTCTTCAAGCACTGTTAATACAAAGAATGATCAAAGGACATTTGCGTAGCTGTCTATTCTAGCACATATCACAAAATATTATTTAAGTGTAGATGTTCATCATGTATCTAGCTCTTAGCAGGATCCAAAAAATGTAGTTTTTTTTTAAGATCTTAATTTGATATGATTGAATGATTGAATGATTGTCCCTTACTTTATAGACATATTTATAAATAAGGAATCAAAATGTATTAAAGGATGAAGAATCAGAATGCACTTTTACTAATTGTTTTGTTGCTGATCAGATTATAAAAACAAATTAAAGCGAATCATCTTCCTACTTCAGTATGCCTCCTAGCTGTCTTGCTATTAAAGTTCATTAGAGACCTTCTTAGAAGAAACGATAATGCAAATTTAAATTGATGCTGCTTACATAAAGGGTTTGTAGGTTTTATTCACATCCATCCATTCTAAGCAAGAAATGAACACTAGTTGTCATGCAAATCTCCGTACTCAGATAAAGACTTCCATAAAATATTCCACTATAACGCTCAAAGCAAGAACTGGAATATTTAGGGTATCGTTCTTGCTTGTTAAAAAAATGAACTTATTTGCGTAAAATTAATTATATATATGCTTTTAGAATATTAATATTTTGCAAACCTGCTTCCATGTCCTTATGTTTCAGTTGTTCCAAAATGAGAATTTTAGTTAATTAGAATTTCAATATTTCTGCTTCTTTTAACAGACAAAATTATTATTTATAAAATAGGTGCCATTGCAACAAAGATTCAAACTGAAAATAGGGAATTCCAAGAAATCCAATTAAAAGAGAATAGGTATGCTCTTTTAATCCAGTTGAAGGAGATCGCCAAATACACCATAACGTGGACATAAATATGTCCGTACAGATTTTTGTTTCTACCGTTTTTCTAAGCGAATTCACTTGGAAGTCTCCCCAGTTGTCTCCCAACCAAAGTCAGGTGTCTTGTCCAGTTGAAAATTTGAGTTGTCTAAGTTCATTAACTGTGGCAACCTGGACAACGGCCAACATAATATCAAGAGCAAATGATTTTGAATGTACAAAGTTTAAATTCGTCTTCTAACAAAACAAAAGTTGTTGGATAATTTTAAGAATTTTTAAAAGTAAATATACTTTTGGTTTGGGTCTTTTTAAGAATTATTAGATGCAATAAAATTGTTAGATCATAATGTAAATTATATAAGCGGTCAAGGTTATAATAAATGGATAAATATGAGAAAAAAATCTTAAGTTGTTCAAAACTAAGTATTTAAAATTAATCATAGAACTTTATATATATATATATATATATATATATATATATATATATATATATATATATATATATATATATATATATATATATATAGGTTCAGGTTCATTTGAGATCATTCTAATTTTGTGAGACCGTGAGACCAAATCTAAAAATAAATTTAAAATGCAAAATAAATGGAAAAATCCAAAAATTCTTTTTTTAAATATTATTTTCGGAACTTGAATTAACTAAAAAAAATTAAAAATTAAAAAAAATTCCGTTTTTTTTTTGAAAAATACGTGAATTATTCTAATAAAATATTACACTGACATATTCTAAAAAATAATTTTAAAATGCAGAATAAATGGAAAAATCTAAAAAAAAAATTAAATATTATTTTCGGAACTTGAATTAACTAAAAACAAATAAAAATAAATTCCATTTTTTTTGAAAAATACGTGAAATATTCTAATAGAATATTACACTGACATATTCTAAAAAATAATTTTAAAATGCAGAATAAATGGAAAAATCTAAAAATTCTTTTTTTAAATATTATTTTCGGAACTTGAATTAACTAAATAAAATAAAAATAAATTCCATTTTTTTGGAAAAATACGTCAAAATATTCTAATAGAATATTACACTGTACATATTCTAAAAAAATAATTTTAAAATGCAAAATAAATGGAAAAATCCAAAAATTCTTTTTTTAAATATTATTTTCGGAACTTGAATTAACTAAAAAAAATAAAAAAATGTGTCTCACGGTCTCACAAAATATAGGTGGTCTCAAATAAACCTAACCATATATATATATATATATATATATATATATATATATATATATATATATATATATATATATATATATATATATATATATATATATATATATGTTCAGGTTCATTTGAGACCATTCTAATTTTGTGAGACCAAATATAAAAATAATTTTAAAATGCAAAATAAATGAAAAAATCCAAAAATTCTTCTTTTAAATATTATTTTCGGAACTTGAATTAACTAAAAAAATAAAAAATAAATAAAAAAAAATTCCGTTTTTTTAAAAAATACGTGAAATAATCTAATACAATATTACACTAACATATTCTAAAAAATAATTTTAAAATGCAAAATAAATGGAAAAATCTAAAAATTCTTTTTTTAAATATTATTTTCGGAACTTGAATTAACTAAAAAAATAAAAATAAAAAAAATAAACGAAAAAAATTCCATATTTTTTTTAAAAATACGTGAAATATTCTAATAGAATATTATACTGCACATATTCTAAAAAAACAATTTTAAAATGCAAAATAAATGGAAAAATCCAAAAATTCTTTTTTTAAATATTATTTTCGGAACTTGAAATAACTAAAAAAAATAAAAAATAAATAAAAAAATACGTCTCACGGTCTCACAAAATTAGGACGTCTCACATGAACCTAACCCTATATATATATATATATATATATATATATATATATATATATATATATATATATATATATATTAGCCGTTTACCCGTGCAAAGCGACAGATGCGGATCAACAAAATGACATAAAAAATTTGTTAAACAAAATGACGAACAGATAGAGATTTTTTATACCTGGGCTAGGATTAAACGTAAGACATTTTTGGCTCATTCGATTTTAATAGAAAGAAAAACCAAAGGAGGAGACAGCGAGCATGAGAGAGAACCAAGGTTTTGCGGTCAATGGCTAGACATTCATGATAGACGAATGCTAGATCAATGTGTCTCTTCCAATTTATATGAAATGCTTTATAACGTGTACTTCATATTAAACCGATTCAAATGGATATGAAGAACACTTGGTCAAACTTTGACCCATTCAAAATATTATCATCATTTTATTTGACTTTTTCATTAATGTTGATCGGATAAGATTCAGTATTTACCGATTCAATTGGATATGAGGAACACTTGGTCAATGTTTGACCCATTCAAAATCTTATCATCATCTTATTTGACTTTTTTCATAAATGTTGACCGGATAAGATTTTTGTATTTACCGATTCAATTGGATATGAGGAACACTTGGTCAAACTTTGACCAATTCAAAATCTAATCATCATCTTATTTGACTTTTTCATAAATATTGACTGGATAAGATTCAGTATTCTTTTAATGCATAAAGTGATTATACATGATACAATAATGGTTTGTACCTCTTAATTTTCAGCATTTGACCAAATTTGCATAATAAGTAAAAAAGATATTAATATATATATATATATATATATATATATATATATATATATATATATAATAGATAAGTAATTCAATCTATATTAATAAAAAACATATTAACATATTTTAAATAATTGTTCTGAATAAAAAATTTCCAAATATTTCTTTAACTACAACATTAGATGTAATATTGTTAAGTTTATTGTCATTGTCTAAAATTAATGTTTTTAACTCATGTATGCTTTAACTCTAGACAATGCAACATACAGTTGACCAGAATTAAGCACTAGTTGTCACAAAAACAACCCCAGCTTTGATAGAGACTATCTTTGAATCTAGTTTTTTGTCATCGCAAAAGATACAGTCAGTGAAAATTGTCTTCTTTAAAATGTGAAAAGACATTATTGTAATGATCGTACGATTTTTTATATTACTTTCGGATATTATCTACGAAAATCTCTAGAAAGTCCCAATATTTTGGAAATACTTTTACCAATTTCCTAAATTTTACTTTTTGAACAGAAAAATCCTGACTTTTTAACTTTTTGAATATAAAATCCTAAGAAACCTGATAATTTATTCATTTTAGCCCTTTTTGGCCTGTTTAGCAGGTCATGGAACCAGGTTGTTAATTTTTCAAAAATAATCGGACTTTTCTGCAGATTCCGTTAATATTTGTATATAATGTATAAACATATTTTTTATGTGTGTGTGTGTGTCTATATATATATATATATATATATATATATATATATATATATATATATATATTTACGTATATATGTATGTACATTTTTATGTTTTTATATGTATTTTAAATGTATAAACGTATTTTTTATGTATTTTTATCTGTTATTGTTTTATGTGTTTCGTATTTATATGTATTTTTATATATTTATGTATTTTAAATATATAAATGTATTTTTTATGTATTTATATGTCATTTTAAGTAATATATATATATATATATATATATATATATATATATATATATATAATGTATTTTTATGTGTTTTTTATGTATTACGTATTTATATGTATTTTTATGTATCTATGTATCTTTTAAGTTTTTTTTATATAAATACGAGATTTTCTATTGATCCATAATTTTCTGCTTGCCAATTGGGTAGTTCACCACGACAGTGCCCCCTTTCACCCTTATCTCTGTTGATCCACGGTTTTTTGCTTGTCGGTTACCACAACGACGAACAGCTACCGTCGGACCCCACAACACCACCACCTTCATTGTCGGATCTGCTTCGATCCCAATTTTGCTGTAAAAATGGTGATGTAAAAAACACCTTCCAATACTTATGATAATGAACTTTCGATTCTAGGACGAGGACCATTGAGCCAATGAGGTAATTTCATATTGATTATGTGGTTTTCTTCAATGGTATTGAGTCTAAATCATTATGTAATTAGTTTCCAATATGTGTAACATGAAATTTATCTGATTTTGGTATGTGTTGATGTTTGATTTGTGTTTTTTCATCTGTGGTGTGAATAGGGTTCTTTGCAGCTAAGCATAGGAAAACATGGAAGGAGTTTATTTGTTATAATGATACCATAGGTTTGTTTGCTTCTCATTTTTTTTTTAATATTTGGCATTTTGTTTTTTTTTACTTGTGCTTTGTGTTATGTTGCAGGAAGATGCAAAGACTCTTGACAAAAATGCCACAAACAATTAACAATTTGAGGTGTGTGTATTTTTTTATTGCCTAAAATGCAATTTATTTTGTGGCAGTGATGAGTTATTTATATCTATTTTAATTTGGGCCATTATAATTTTAAATTTAGTTTTGTTTGGTTAAATTTACAAGTACATTGCTATATAGGATAAAAGTACCGTTTGAGGTAATATACAATTCAAAAAAATGATTAGGCATAATTATGTGTAACTTGGGACTTGCAGAAGTTACTATTTATGCACCTACGTAGGATGCAAAGTTTGAAAGCATGTTGAGCGGGCTTTATCATACCTTATGTCCGTTGTAACTACATATGAAGGAAGACATAAAAACGACATTATGTAAGTTAAGTACAAGTAATCTCTTGTAAAAAAAATAGGATAACACATTTAAATGTATTAGATTTGTATGAATTTAATTAGTTTGTACTTAACTTACTTTTATGAAATAAATTGAGTAAATGCAAAGTACAATGTTATAACCGATAATGTGTGTTGTAATATTTATTAGTTTTGTTGTTGAATAAGATTTTTTTGTAGATTTAATGTATTGGGGTTTTTTTCGCATTTTAGGCAGGAAAAAATGGATTTTTTTTTACATTTATTTTACTAATTTAGACGAAAAAGCGTCCCTAAATAGATTCGTAGGTATTTCGTAGATAAAAAGTTAATTTTAGTCAAACTCGACTCCCGTCGCTATTTCATAGGAAATCTGTAGGTAAATTCTGCAGTTGGTATTCCATAGGTAGAAAGTCAATTTTAGTCAAACTTGAATTATGTCGTTAATTCGTAAGAAATCTGTAGCTAAACAGTTATGTAACTATTCTCACTACTACAAAATGTCACATAGAACTCGCCATATAAGATCCGTTCTTTGAAAAAATCGGGATTTATAAAGGAGAGAGTTGTATGACCCGGTTTAAAGTAGGAACTGGGTCATATGACTTATATAAACAACCCGGTTTCTCATGATACAAACGACTCTTTTAGTTATACAGTTATATGACCCTGCTTTCCAAATGCAGTTGTGTTCTATGGTTATGGGGAGCGCATTTAAGTGGGATATATGACTCGTTTGTCAAAAACCAGGTTTTTTTACATTTAATTCATCCCCACTTAACTATCACCATATCACCCCTTATCTCAGAGACCAAATGCTCATTTATATTCAGTTTCTTCAAGTTTGATACTCATATTTTGTTGTTTATTTTATCATGTAAAACACAAGAAGTAATCAGTTAGCAGTGATGCTTGAACCTAAATATAATTGCACATATCACACAATAAAGAAAAGACCACATCATTTCATGAACACACAACATATCTATGTCTCATAACACAAACCAATCAATGTACTTTGGAGATGTTTATGCATTCTAGTGCCTCCCAAAATATGAATCCACATCTACCTATCATTTAGAGCAATTGGTCTCATCGCAGGAGACTTTCAAGCATAATTTACAACTATGGAGTTCCATCACCATTATACGCTATATGGGTGCCATTTGAGAGTTAAGTTCTCTCTAATTATGTCACTTTACACACTAAATTAGTCAAACTACCCAATTAAAACACAGTAAATATTCATACTTTGGGCTTAATATCAGTTTACATCTTTGTTTCTTGTTTCTGGACAAGACCGACAACGTTGGAGAATAGGGCCAAAAATGGTGAAGCGTCATGACTTCTGCAATTTGAAAGGGCTAAATGCCATGGGTGTATAGGGCATCATTTAAATACTTGAGATACTCCATTCCAATTAACACTACAAAAAATGTTTCCAAAAACTGTTGAGATCATCATCCACATTGCTAAGCCTTTGAATCCACCCCACCCCAGTCCATGTTTGATTTAATGATTTTAATATCAATGAACTCATTATGACTCCTACAAAATTAAAAAATAATAACATAATCCTTACCTGTCAACTAATGTATATTGACATTTCAACATGTTACAAAATCTCCTGCTATTTTCCTTAATATTCAGAGTTGTCCTGCCTTACAAATAACATAATCCACATCTGACGAATGAACATTGAGCCTCTATCCATACCCTCTTGATTTGATTCTCCTTTGTGCGTAGTTTCCTTTTCTCTCCTCTTTGTTTTACGTTTTCAATCATGTCAAACTATCTTCCCTGTGTGTTTATCTCTCTTTAAAGCAACCCTTCTTGATTTGACCTTCAGGTATCTCAATTTCTCTTCGTCATGTGGTTAATAAGAACTCACTCGGTTTTTGTTTATAAGAAAAAAAAAAGAAATTGTAGTTAATTCGAGGGAGAGAAAGAGAGAGAGAGAGAGAGAGAGAGAGAGAGAGAGAGATAGAGAGAGAGAGAGGACATTTTATGGCTCTGCATCGATAAGGGTGGAATATTATGGGATTTTAGCGGGAAATATAAGTAATCCCGCCTTCAGGAAAACTAATATTTTAAATAAAATACTAATTATATGCATTTATAATAATAGAATATTTTTATCGATTTTAATAAATTTTATTCTTACAAAATCTTTTTAGAAAAAATAAAATTTGTGAAATGAAATTGTAATTTCTTATATGTTTGGTTCACATAGAATTATATATATATATATATATATATATATATATATATATATATATATATATATATATATTATGTTTGGTTTGTAGATTTGTCAAAGTCTTTAAAAATTAATTTGTTAATATGATTAAAATAATCTTTTTTTGATTATTTGTAACTTGTTATTATTTTAAAAAATGATAAAGCTTTTACTTATTAAATTTTTACACATTGAAACCTACATGAGCTTATTCACATAGGCAAGTATGTGTAGGTGTAAGTGTATGGTGAGATGGCATTGGTGTTTTAACATAAGCATGTAGCTTAGTTGTGTGAGTGTGGGTGAAGGTGTGGATGGTGGGAATAGGTGTAGGAGTAGTGTGTGAGGTTGGGGTGTTTGTGTGGGTGTGGTTGTGGGTCGGTGGGAGATTCTTATGGTGCATTTGACCAAAACGGTTTAGAGAATAAGTGAACTATATGAAATCAATCAAAGAGCCAACTTGTAGAAATTTGTTGATGTTGCATCTAAAAAGGTGGATGTTGTACAAATAGGGAATGTCATATGCATCAAACCCAAAAATTACAAGATTCTTACAATAGATTTGACTATCGCTGATGGAGATGATGTAACACCACATTTTCGCCTGCAATATTAACAATCAGTTACATAAATAGATGTTTTTGATAGATGACTATTTAAGAAAATAGTCATGATGAAAGTCATGGTAATGGAAAAAGTGAACTCGTGCATATAAATAATGCTTAAATCCGATTTCATATGTGGAAGTTGTGATTTTTCAAAGTTTCAGCACAGCTATAGTATATTGATATTGAGGTAATTTTAATTTTAGCCCTATGTATAGATAAATATTGCATTTTAGTCCTTGAGTATAAGAAAGGGTGAAAATGGCCCATAGTGGAATTTTGATGATTTTGGACAATAGGGTAGTACGCTGTGTATGCTGGCGTACTAGGGCAGACCCTAGTACGCTGGGCATACACCGCATATGTAAGTCATATGTGAATAAACTCTAAACCTTAATTTTTAGGGTTTGTTCCATATATAACCATCATTATAGCCTCATTTATCATTCCCTCCTCAGCCCCCATCTAAGAAAACACCCTTCTAGCAAACCTTAAGTGAGAATAGTGCATTTTGAGCTCATTTGTGTGCTTTGGTGTTGTTTTTGAAGAAGAAGAAGAAGTTTGTGCAAGGACCTTGGAGCTTAGGAGAAGCTTGGATATGGGATTCTTCACTTGTTAGCTACCTCCAAAAGGTAAAAAGTTCCTTGCTTGATCACCGTATCTTGTAGATCTAGCCATTTCTTCATTTATGGCATTTTTGGTCCCAAATATAGTGATTCTTAATCATGGCATGCTCTTGACCATATAAGTCGTACTTTCAGACCTTATGATGGGTCCTAAATCATAAAAATGTGGTTTTGGTGCTTAGTTTTCCTTCATCCATGCTCTAGAAGGTCTTAAGGCATTAAGAAGTTGGCATTTTGTGTATTAAGCACTTAATGGACATTCAAAGTCATGAAGTTGGAAACTTTATGACTCTTAGTGGTATTTTGGCCTTCGATACGAAAGGTGGACGTGAGAGCTTAATGTATTAAGCTCTTGTTGACAAAATGGGAAGTCTAAGGTACGCCATGTGTGATCTGGAATACAAATCGCATACGTGGTCAGTCTCCCGATTGCGGTCAAAGCTCAAGTACACCCCGCATACCTCTAAAGTACGCCCCGCATACGAGCCCTGAGTTGACTCGCCTGGGTTGACTCAGTTGACTTGTTGATTTTGTCCAGTTTTGACCAAGGGTATTTTAGGGAGATGTTATTAATTTAAAATGGGAAATGTGTTGACATTTAGGATTTTGGTTGAGCCGGTTGTTGGAGCTGGGAGCTATTCAGACTGTGAGGTAAATTTTCCCCACTGGACTTACGGGTCGAAGGCACCAAGGCCAGCCCATTGGATTGATGTCCTGGTTTTACCATATGTTGTTATGTTGTAGTGATCTGGTAGATCTATATCCTGGTATATAGGATGTTGTTATGTTGTAGTGATATGTTAGATCGGTATCCTGTTATATAGGATGTTGCTATGTGGTAGTGATCTGTTAGATCTGTATGACTACATGTATATGGTAGTTATTGGTTGTTATGGTATATGTTTATATTTGATGGTGTATCGGGTTGAGGTCCTGCTTTTTGTTGAAGACCAAGATACCCAGGGCGGTATGGATAGACTGAAGGCCTGCGAGGCAGTCCAGTTGGCTCGAAGGCCCAGAGAGCGGTCCAGATAGGCTGAAGGCCCAGTGAGGCGGTCCAGTCATGATGAAGGCTCTGTATGCATGTTTTTGTTTGTTATGTTTATATGGCGGTACTTTGGGGGAACTCACTAAGCATTAGCCTACAATTTTAGTTTTGTTTCAAGTACTTCCGAGGATCGTGGCAAGGCGAAGGTGTGACTGTACACATGCTTGGTTTATGTTGATTGGATGTTGGGAGACTCTGATTTTTAATAATGTTTTGAAAACAATGGTTATGTAAACACTTATATTTATAAAATCGGCTGTTTTGAAAAAAATTATATTTGTTGTGATTTTTTAGACGTTACAACAGCAGTGTGTGACACATAAGCTGAAATTAAAATCGGTCGATTGTTTGGTAAAACAATCTAAAGAATAGTTGAAGATCTCATGAAGATGATTCCATTGATATAAAGACAGACGCGAATGAATGTCGTATAAAGGAGTTATTATTTTTATATAAACTTTAATAGTTTAAGCATGTTAGAAATATAACTTTAAAAATAAAGTGAGAATTAGTCGATGGAGTCTAAATGAGAGTTGTAGTACTCGTCGATAGTTACGTGTGGATATAAAAAGTTGTAATATCCCATAAATCATGATAAAATTTTCATTTTCAAAACCAAGCCAAAACCATAAATGTTTACAAAAAATAGTTTCCAAAAGTTATAATCATGAATCAGAGTATCCCAAAATAAAATGTCATAAAATACAAAGTACGTGTATGATCAAGCCTTCACCTTGCCCCTATTATTTGAAGTACCTGAAACCATAACAATCAAACTGTAAGCCAAAGCATAGTGAGTTCCCCTAAGTACCACACACAACCATACAAATAACAACATGCATATATGAGCCTTCAACCTAACTGTACCGCCTCGCAGGGCCTACAACCTATTTGGACCGCTCTCCAGGCCTTCAGCATGACTAGACCACCTCTCGGGCCTTAATTCTATCCAGACCATCCCGGGTATCTTGTCCTTCAGCACAAAGCAGGATTGTCTCAACCCAACAAACCATAACATGTTGACATATACAATAACAGTCAATAATCAACAAGTATAGATAATCATACATATCTACCAATATGACTCATACTAAGTGAACACAGGTAATCATATAGATCTACCAGTCTAACACATACTCAGTGAAAACATGTAATCATACATATCTACCAATCTATCATATAACCAACATAACATTAATCCAATATACCAAGATACATAATCCAGTTGGACAACATTGGTGTCTTCAACCCGTAAGTACAATGAGGAAAAGCCACCTTACAGTCTGAAAAATAGCATAAATGAATGTTGCTCCAAATGTCGACTCTACAGGTTACATATACAACAAAACAGTGACCTAATCTCAAACTATTGCTCATTATACCCAAAATGCCCCTAAGTCAAACTTGATCAAATTCCTCGTTAAATTTAAGGTTAAAAGTCAAAAAGTAAAAGGAGGTCAACATAGAGTTAGTATGTCAATTATACCCAAAATGCCCTCAGTTATTACGCTCATCATAGTAGATCCCTTCCTGATTATAGAGCTCCAGCCTAGTATACTCAACGTACTACCATGTACGACCATCATACTCGACCAGTTCCATTTTCCTTCATTAAGTGCTTATTCCATTATGATCTCACATCCAAAGCTCAAATATAGTCCCACATAATATTCTAAGTCATAAAGCCATCTTATGCTTTGATACGCCACTTAGAAGTCAAGGTGTGCCACTGTTGTTCTAGATGCGCCATTCTGGATGAAACTGCACCATCCATGATGCGGATGCGACAACTTGGGAAACAAGTGCGCCAATCATTGTCAAGGTATGCCAGTGCCACTTTGAAGGAGGATGTGCCTCTACTGAATCCTGAAGCGCCATCTAGGAGTGAATGTGACATCTTGGAATCCTGATGTGTCATCCTCATGCCTAATGCGCCATCTTGTTCCAAGGTGCGTCACATGTGTTCCTTAATGAACCATGGTATCCGTGATGAGCCACTTATCTTGTGAAGTCCCCTGTGGTGCTCAAGGTTGTTCAAGGATGATTATAAGTTAAAGATGCTCAAGGATTATTGCTCGACGTGTCACCATGATGGTTGATGATCCATGGTGATCTTGATGTGCCACTCTTGCATCAAGATGAGCCTTCATGGACCACGGTGCTCCATCATGCGTGTTTATGATGATCATGCAATATATATAAATGATGAATATTCTGGAAGCTACTACATGGCGAAATGTGATTTGTTGACACCTTTCATGGGCATATGGATATATGGGCTCGACATATTAGGGTTTTAGGTTTGATCCCTTCATTATGAATATGGATGCTTGCTAGTAATTTGAAGTGTGTGTTGATTATAGAGTAATATGAAAATCTCTATTGAATTGTACTTGTAACCTCTGTTTGAGAACTCATAAATAAAGAATATTCCCTCCTGCATGTAAACATAGGTCACCTTGACCGAACCACGTAAATACTATTCCTTGTGTTGTTTTGGTTTTGCTAGTTTTTCTCTTTACTTCCTAACAACTATCATCATACATTCAAGAGATATACAGGCGGTCCATTGTGTTGTTTTATAACACACGGAAATCATTTCCCTATAGACATACAAACACAAGAAAATACTAAAATACGTAACATCATATAATTAGCAAGACTCTAAATGCGACGATTCTTATACCATGTCGTCAGATACAAGCCTTTAAGCCATAATATAATTTTTAGAACCATGCTATTTCATATTTAATTATCAAGTATGTCAAATGTTAATGATATTCAAATAGAGTTTCTAAAATTTATTAATGTTAGATTATCTAAAATTAATTATAGGAATTATGTATTTTTTTTAAAAACAAATGGTAATTTAAAAAAAATAATCATTATACTATAATATCTTTAACTTCAAAAAGATTAATTTTTCTATTAATATTATATGATGAAGATTATATTCAAATGGAATCCTAAAATAAAAAAAAAATCAGGTAGAAATATAAAATTTGTATGATTAATTTTGTACACCCCGCCATTTAATAGGCCAAAAAGTTGAAAATTAGAGCCCTTTCCCCACACCCGCCATTTTATTCGCCCAACAATTGAAAAATTAGATCCCTTTCATCCATATCCACCATTTCACACTAGAAACATGCATATTCTTCACTACCATAAAAAAAACGAATCAGAAAACCCTAGCCATGGCCACCTCTCCTTACCACCACGGAGCGCCATAACTACAACCTTTTCCCATGTCGCTCTGGTCGGTGTCTGACGAATAGCATTTTCTGTAAGTGAATCAATTTCCTTCTTATGTTCTACATTTAACTTCCATTACAGTATCGGGTTACACAATTGATGGTAGAACAAGTATCTGGAACAATGAGCTTGAATTCTACCATAATTTTATAGCAAAATTAACTAGAATTTCAAGATAAAAAGCAGAACATACCTTCTTCACTTTTGGGGGGGAGGGGTGTATATGGATTTATGGGTGGTTTGATTTTCTTGGTTTAACATGAACGTCAGTTGGAAGTAGTATACTTTTAGTTACGAACTGAGTTTCTACTATCTTAGTAGTATCGATTTTGCTTGACCATATTTAGAAATCATTCTTTATGTGTAGAAAGGACCAATGGGAGCGTGATAAGTTTACACATCGATTATATGCTTACACAGTGATCGAGCCTTAGTAGCTTTTGTGATTTTTAAGAATTAGCTACAAACAACTACCACTGAAAGTTTTACTAAGTAATTAAACCAACCACTAATCATGCAAACGAAGTTCATACTGTTTTGTGTTATGTGTAGTTCCTAACTTAGAAAGCCTCATATGCCTTGTAAATAAGTTTAGTAAGTAACTGGACTAGCCATGGATGCTGCTTAGACAATATCAGTTTCTTGTTTTATTCCTATATTAAAAAACAGAAAGAATATGCATGTGATACTCTGGAAAGCAAGGCAATCAATTTTGAAAAACAGGTACATGCTTTTCTTTGAATCATATTTCATTTTCCTTTTGGATTTTACAGCTTGAGTACTCAAACTCTATAACACTTTCACATGATTCCCATAGAATCTCTTGTAGTATTGAATTAGTCCAAAACAGTAACTCATGGCAAACAAAGAACCAAGCACACTAAGTTGTTGGTGTTATTTGATAGTTGTAATGCAGAAGCTTGAAGGTTTGTAAGGTCGTTAATAGATGGTTTCTTACATAATCTAATCCAGAAACATTTTGAGGAAATTGTTAAGACGAGCTTTAGATCTCAATATATAGTCTTCTTTACAATGGTTTCGAACACATGCTTCCCTTTCTCATTTCGTTCATTCTCAATGTTAGAATTAATAGTTAATTGTTAGTTAATTCTATTTAATAAAATCATGTGATGTTAGTTAGAAGTTTGTTAGAGGGTTAATCAGTTGTTTCTCTTGTATATAGTTTCAATTTAGCTTCATTTGTAAGTAATTATTCAATAATGAAGAATCAATTTTCCCTCTTAAACTTTTCTCTGGTTTCACCATTGTCAACATGGCATCAGAGCTTTGTGCTCGAAGATTCATTCAGTTTATGATTCCACACTTGATTTTCTTCTTCAATCATTTCAATCAAATTAAATCATCAATTCAATTTTAAGATTTTGTTCTTTCGTTCCTATTTTCTTTTCTTCCTTGTAATTTCAGTTTCATCATGATAGCGATGTCTTCTTCATCTAATCCAGCTACTCCTCAAAATTCAACTCAATCTCCTAATACATCTGATCCGATGTATCTACATCCATCAGATCATCCTGGTATGCTACTTGTTTCTAACAAATTTGATGGATCGAATTTCAATTCATGGAAGAAATGCATGATGATTGCATTATCATCTAAGAACAAGATCGGCTTCATCAATGGTAAAGTTCTCAAACCAGCTTCATATCACAATTCTTTCGATAATTGGCAAAGATGCAATGAGATGGTAACTTCTTGGATACTTAATGTCTTATCAAATGATATTGCCGAATCTGTTCTTTATTCATCTTCTGCCAAAGCAATTTGGGATGATTTAGATGACAGATTTGGACAATCAAATGGAGCAAAGTTATATCATCTCCAAAAGGAGATTTCTTATTTGAATCAAGGATCTGATGACCTAGCTACCTATTTCACCAAGTTAAAGAAACAATGGGATGAACTAAATGCTCTATCTGTTATTCCTGACTGTACTTGTGGAGCAGCACACAAAATTCTGGAAGAACAACATAATCAAAGGTTGATGAAGTTTCTTATGGGACTTAACAGTGACTATAGTCATGTAAGATGGAGTATTCTCTTAATGAAACCTCTCCCATCTGTCACTCAAGCATATGCTCTTTTGATTCAAGACGAGAAACAAAGAGAAGTCCATTCTTCTACTTTTCAGTTTATATCTGATTCAGCCTCCATGAATGTTAAGTATAATGGAGGGCATTTTCGGAATATTCAAGAAATCAATCAATTCAAGGGCAATTATGAAGCAAAGAAGAACATCACTTGTAATTTTTGCAAGAAAGCCATTCTGCCAACAAGTGCTACAGGTTAATTAGCTTTCCCAAAGATTTCAAGTTTACAAAGGGGACAAGAACTGTTGCTGCAAATGCCTCTAGTTTTCAATCAACAAATGGTGAAGGGACAATTCAACAAGCCAATCATGTTCATTCTACAAACATTCAATCACTACCACAACTTTCAAATGAACAAATTCAACAATATCATCGGTTCTTTTTGATGTTTAACAATTTTAACACAAAACAAGATGGAAACGGAAGTACACAGGTTCAGAATTCTAAAAACTCACAGAACCAATCATCTTCGGGTCAGTCTAATGCAAATTCTGTTGGTAATGTTTTCTTGTCTAAACATAATTCCATAAGTTGTCATTGTTTGGTTACTGCTGCAACTACTTGGATCATTGATTCTGGAGCCAATGACCATATGTGTCACAACAAATCACTCTTATTCCAAATTCAAACTCTTAAAATCCCATATCACATCACCTTACCAAATGGACAACAAATAAGTGCTTATGAGATTGGTAGTACTTATTTGGTTGATGATGTTGTACTCCATAATTTTCTATATGTTCCTCACTTCAAATTTAATTTGTTATCCATTAGCAAATTATGTCATCAGTTAAGGTCTCTTGTCATTTTTTCAGACAAATTTTTCTTCTTGATGCAGGGCCTTTCTCAGAAGAGGCCTCTGGTTCTTGGTAGACACCAAGCATGTTTATACTTTTTGCACTCCAATCAAAACAACAACAATGGAATTGCTCTTTCTGTGACTTCACATGCTCCTTCAGATCCTGTTGTCACTTTTTCAAATTTTGTTTGTATGTCTGATGACAATTTGTTTCCTTTGTGGCATAATAGACTTGTCCGTCTTCCTATGTACAAGTTGAAAACTCTTTCTTTTCTTAGTAATAAAAATGCCACATTCAATAATGCTTGTGAAATTTGTTCTAAAGCAAGACAGCACAAACTCCCATTTGGTCATAGTGTTATTAAGACAAGTTCTTCTTTTGATCTAATTCATATTGATACATGGGGACCATACAATACAAGAACTTATAATGGCAAATCTTATTTCTTGACAATTGTTGATGATTTTAGCCGAAGTACATGGACTCATTTGCTAAGTACCAAAGGAAATTCTTTCAATGTTCTCAAAGGTTTTTATTGAAATGGTGAAAACCCAATTTGGGAAAACAGTGAGAATTATAAGATCTGATAATGCTCTAGAGTTGGGGTCTAGAAATGAGGCAAGCAAATTTTTTCAAGCAAATGGGATCATTCACCAAATAAGTTGTGCATATACCCCTCAACAAAATTGGGTAGTTAAGAGGAAACATAAACACCTTCTGGAAACTTCTAGAGCTTTACTGTATCAATCAAAGCTGCCTCTAAAATTTTGGGGTGATTGTGTCCTCACTGCAACTTATTTGATCAACAGATTTCCTTCTCAAGTTCTAAAAGGAAAAACTCCATATTTTATGTTGTATAGTCATCAACCTTCATATTCAAATCTCAAGTCTTTTGGATGCTTGTGTTATGTAAGTACATTACAGCATAAACGAGACAAATTCCAACCAAGGGCAGCTCCCTGCATATTTTTTGGATACCCTTTTGGGCAAAAAGGGTACAAAGTTTACAATATGGACACCAAACAAATCATTGTTTCCAGAGATATTATTTTTCATGAAAGCATTTTCCCTTACAAATCAGCCCTTAATGATCCTTTATTCCCATCTACAGATTTGTACTATACAACTTCTAATGATGACCCAATTTCATTATCATCTACCTCTGGTATTTCACAAGATAATACTACACCTCCTTTGATATCAGTTCAACCTAATCTAATTTCTCAAAAAGCACCTATCAGACACACAACCAGAATTTCAAGACCTCCTTCTCATTTAAAAGACTACATTTGCTCTAATGCCACATGTCACAATCCTGCATCTTGTTATTCCTTATTCACATGCACCCACAATGTTACCAATGCTTCTTCACCGGTTCATGTTTGTTTCTCAACTTTATCACCCCAAAGCAAACAATTACTCAATAATATAACATGTCTTTCTAAGCCTTCTAGTTTTGAAGAAGCAGTTTTAATTCCAGAATGGCAAGAAGCCATGAATAAATAATTTGAGGCACTAGAAGCAAATAATACTTGGGCTATTGTAGATCTTCCAAAGGGTAAAAAGCCCATAAGTTCTAAGTGGGTATACAAGATCAAATATAAGGCAAATGGCGATGTTGAAAGATGTAAAGGGAGGCTGGTTGTCAAAGGTTTCACTCAAAAATTTGGCATAGATTACATTGAAACCTTCTCACCTGTTGTCAAAATGACAACTATTAGAGCTCTTATTGCAACTGCAGTCAAGAAAGGATGGCATATGCATCAATTAGATGTTAATAATGCTTTTTTGCATGGTGACTTGCATGAATAAATATACATGAAGCCACCACCTGGTTTGAAGGTCTTCAAGGTAATGGTATGCTAAACTTTCTTCAGCATTAAAACAAACTGTAACGCCCCGTTCTTAAAGTACTTATTTATGAGTCCCCGGGATTTAAGAGGAAGGGTATTTTGGTCCTTTTATGGGATAAGGGTTTCATTAGAGAAGGTTTCGGACCAGGGTATGTATCTAGAAGTGTAGGTCTTCTCGCCACCTCTTCGTGGATATAAAGTTCTTCAAAAACGGAGCTAGAATGAGGGAGTTATGACACTTTGAAGATATTGGCATTTATGGCCCTTAATGGAAAAGGTTGGCAATGTAAGCCATGCATGCACGAGACACGCGTGGGTACGCCCAACGTAGGCTGGGTTACGCCCAGCGTAATGAGTAAATGGACGCGGGTGCAAGGTCGAGTACGCCCAGCGTACAAGAGGTACGCCCAGCATACTCTCAGAGTCTTAAAACCCTAATTTTAAGGGCAACCACTATATAAGGAACATAATGGTTCCCTCCTCAGCCTCCATAGACACTCTCTTACCCTCAGAAACCCTAGATATCCATCTTACCTCCATTGTTGGGTGTGGTTGGTCTTGGAAAGATTGGATTAGCAAAGGAAAGCATAAAGGAAGAAAGGAGAAGTTGTCAAAGAAGGAGTGGAGCGGCTGGAACTTATAGATCTGGAAAGACATCATCCTTTGGAGCCTATCTGAGGTATAAAGCTTCTTGCTTGACATTTATATTGAATAGATCTATGTGTTGTGAGGTATTGACACCATTCTTGTCCCAAAAGTCCTCATCTTGATGCATGTTTCGAGTTGGTCGAGATTATCTGTCCTTTCAGACCTTAGGAGAGGTCTTGAGTGAGAAAAATGAGGTCCCAAGGGTTGTGGTTGTTCCATGTGTGATATAAGTAGGTCTTAATGGATTAAGACCTTGGATTAAGAGCTTTATGGACGTCCCAAGTAATAAAGTTTGAGACTTTATGAATCCTAGGCATATTTGGCCTAAGGATCTGAATTTTGGGCTTAATAGCTTAAGCCATTAAGAAGTTATGTGGACTTGTTGAGCAGTGAGGTTACACCCCGCGTAACAAAGGAGTACGCCCAGTGTAGTGGGTCTGTGTCCCGATTCCTTTTCGCGATCAGCGTTGTACGCCCAGCGTACCAAGGAGGGTACGCCCAGCATACTCCCTCTGTTGGGTTTTCATTTTGGGCTTTAGGAGATTGGGCTGTTATTGGGCTATTGGATTTTGGGCCGTGACTGGACATTATGGATGGAGTATTGTGGACTCACTAATTATTATGGACCTTGGATCTAGGCCCGTTTGGTGAGGTGGGCCCAATTTTGTCACACCCCCAAACCAGACGGCGGAAACGTCTGAGGGCTATTGTGACTTAATTGAATACCATCACAATGATTATACATGAATCATAACATCATTCATCAACATGCATTGAAATATTACAACTGATATTGTTTACATTCAGTACATTGTTTTAAACATTACATTTCCATAACATAAACCGTTCGATACTAATTTAAGCAAAACACCATGACATCACTGGATACATATTCTTCGGTTTACCTGTTACCTGAAAATACAAGTATTTTGGAAAAACATCAACATATGAAATGTTGGTGAGTTCATAAGTAATGTTGTGAAAAAAAATGATTTTTGTGAAGTTTGAAAACCCAGAAAATCCGATATTTTCTGAAAAGAGTATGGTATATAAGAAAAAGTGTGAAGATCCGTAAGTATGCTTGTCGATTTTTGTAAACATGTATAATTGTTAAACTTTGTATACGTCACATAGGTAAAAGTGTTGAACTTCCCGGGAAAACCTGATGTTTTCCCAATACATAAAATTACGTGTCTTATTTATTATTATACCGAAACGACGAGTGTTTTTGATTACCCAGGTGACATTGGATTAATTATGGGTTGTGAGTTGTTATAATCACGCATTAATGAAAATGACTAGTTTATAACTAGTCATTACAAACGATCCCTTAGGTGTCGTCCGTACTACTCACTTAATCCAACCACCCTGACTACTCTTGATTTACGCCACGAATTTGTCTACTCGATGTTACCCAGGTGACATTGGATTAATTATGGGTTGTGAGTTGTTATAATCACGCATTAATGAAAATGACTAGTTTATAACTAGCAATTACAAACGATCCCTTAGGCGTCGTCCGTACTACTCACTTAATCCAACCACCCTGACTTCTCATAGCCTCACAACCGAGGAGAAAGGAGGGTATGAAGCCCCCTTTATTTCCATAAGTTGTTCAAGGCTATTGGGAATGCGAAAGGCGCTTGGCCCGACTCGCATTTGACTTCTCGACTTCATTAGCAGTACCAATGGACCCTTGGGGCCCAACAACACAATAGAGCTATTGAAAGTCCTTTTACATGGAATTAGGTCATAGAAGGCCCAATAACATGTAAGCGCGTTCCCTTCAGGCCTAAAGATCATGTTATTGGGCTAGCAAGGCCCAACAAGCACGATTTGAAACTTTCAAGCCCAAAGATTGAATATTGACTCCTCGTAGATTTCGCGTGTTTATTGAAGTACTATTGTTTATTGATTTTTGATTTGTTATTGATTCGAGACCGAATCAATTCGTTTGGTAACGATATTGGTGTTGAAAGTGTATTTGTTATTATGTTTTTCCGGTAGTCGTGGTTCTCGTATTTTATCTTAAGGGATTTATTTGTTTAAAAGTAAGAGTTTACCTTTTCACGACCCTTCTTGGATAAAATTTACACTTTTAGTCCTTTATATAAAAGATTTTCCATTTTAGTCCTTAAACCATTATTTTCTTGACACTTTAGTATCAAAACTTATTGAAAAGACATTTTCAGCCCAAATTTACTTGATAAACAGCTTAAGTCCTTCAAAAATGAAGTTTTATCGGTTGGAACCCCCATTTTCGCAACCTTTACTGTTTTGGCCCAAAATGGAAAATTTTTGCATTTTTGATCCCTTTTTAATTTGAAAAACATTTTTGACCTTTGAATTGGTTTAAATACACTTGTAATCCCTTGTTTTACAGAAAGTTGCATTTCCAGCCCCTCAATTTCAAAAATCTCGCAAATTGGGGCTTATTGGGCCGAAAAGCCCATTTTAGCCCATTATGTTCAAAATTTACATTTTAAGTCCCTCAAAAATGTTGATATTCAGAAAAATTATATTAGAAACTGTTTGGACCCTTTTCAACCTCCAGAAATTATCATTTGTCCTTTTGGGCCCTTAGTTTTGTATTTTTGACAATTTAAGCCCAAAAATGGGTTTTATGCCCAAATATGTTCATCCTAACCAAATGAACTATTTTCGTGACTTGATTAGTGTAAAATGGTGTAAGTTATGTCTATTTCATTCCTCATGTTATAGATCTCGGTTTTTAGGTACTTTTTGGCTAACATAATCATCACAAAACACATAAAATCAAACATACAAGCATAAAAATCACACAAAACATACATTCACTCATAGATCTACGCATTTGCTTGTATTCTCCCTATAAAACTCATAAAAACCGAAAGAAAGGGGGTATGAAGCTCACCTTGAGTTGTAGTTTCGGTTTTGAAGAAGATTGGAAGGAGTTTGATGTTGTTTTCAGCCCTAACAAGCCTTCCTTTGATGATTTCGAACTTAGAGGGTTTCTAAGAGAGTGATCATGATTTTGCATGGATTAGAAAGAGATTTTTGATAAAACAAAGAACCTAGATCATAGATCCAAGCATGATCTTACCTTAGATGAAGAATTTGTGGAAATATCTTCTTGAAAAACCTTCTAAATTTCGAGAACTTGATGAAGAGTGGAGGGAGTTTCCTTGAGAGATTTGTGAGAGAAATGTGTGTGTGTGTGTGTGCTTGGAATCGACCGAGAGCAAGAGAGAGAGGAGAGAAGAGTGATTTTTGAAGTGAGTTGCATGAAAACATGAGATGGAATGGATGTTTGAAGTGTAATAACCTAGATATCTTCCATGCAAAGATGAGGTGTCATGCAAAAGTCAACTTCTTCTTCTCCTTTTGGGCTTGGGCCGAGAATTAGAGAGGAAGAGAAAAGAATTTGGGCCTTGTATGCTTAAGCCTTTTTCATGGTTATGTTAAGTGATGTTTGGTCCAAATAATCATAAATGTGAGTCTTATGACCTATTAGGTCTAAATTAGGTTAATTATGGCCCAAAATGGTTCATATAATTAATTTATTTCATTCTAGGCCCAATATGGCCCAAAATATTGAAATAAATGGAAGTGGGTCCAATTAGAGACCATTTAAGAGTTTTAAGCCCAAGATGGTCAAATTGGAAGCTTATTGGTCCATTGGGCGCAATAAGGAAGTCCTAGTCCAAAATGGACTTAAAGAAGAACTTCTAGGGTTTCCAATTGCTTATTGACTACTTGAAATGCTTGCATGGGGTGTTTGATTGAAATTTTGTTGTCATAGAGTATGCATCATACATGCTCTTATGTCTTTGATTCATAATTTGACTTAATTGTTGTAGTTACAAGGCACAAAAATTTCTAGTGTGACAAATTTAGTAAATTGGGCCAATATTGGGCTTTGCTTCGGACTTTTGGTCTTTAGGCCATTAGTGGGCTTGAGAGCTTATCTAGTGTTAGGCCTTTTATATTTTGATTGTGGTCCTTAGTCATGGGCTGGATTGAGTTAAGGGTAAATTGTTTAAATTACCCTTGGAAGGGTATTGTGCTTAGTCTAATGATTGTTTTGTTGCTTCGGATAGTTCGGGATTTTCGGTGAGGCGGTGATTCGGGAATCTGCTTCTTCAGTTCAGAGTTTCGTCAGTTGCGAGGTGAGTTATCCTCACTATATCAACAGGTTCTAAGGCACCAAGGCCCGCCCTTTTATCGGACTGAGATCCGGGTATCGTTGTTATGTTATTGCTTTGCTATGTTTGCATCTTGATAGTTAGGATGGTATTATGTTAGAGACCTGGTTAAGGTCGGTATCCTGGTATATAGGATGTGTTGGATTAGATGTCTAAGCCCATAACTATTATTGGTATGTACTTGACCCGAGAGTAGCATGGTCCATTTGGGTTGCATATCATCAGGACAATTTGTTAGGATGGACTTTTGAGAGAAGGTTATTTATGGTTTATTAATATATTATAAGTTATAATATATTAATATGAAATCATATGTTTTAATTAGTATCGATCAAGAATTAATTTGGAATTTATTTAGTGATCAAAATAGACTAATTAAAACTATGGGGACTAATTATGATAATTAGTTATATTTATATGTGTTGGGCTTATGATCCATGTTGGACCAAGTTTATGTATGGATACATAAAGAGTTGGGCCACATGAACCATAGATCATAAAACCCATGGGTATGGATTATGGGTTATACCCATGACCCTTGGAATCCTACATATAAATAGGTTACTCCATAGCCAAAATCACCACTTCTTTTCTTAGAGAAATATGGAGGTGTT
Source organism: Lactuca serriola (assembly GCF_051521515.1). NCBI lineage: Eukaryota > Viridiplantae > Streptophyta > Magnoliopsida > Asterales > Asteraceae > Lactuca > Lactuca serriola. The sequence goes on from NC_136416.1 coordinate 150,827,821, forward strand.
TTGGTGCATGGAATTCTCTCTCAAGAGCCACCTTTGTCCTAGGTGTGTTGTGATTCCATTTGAGGCATTTCATACTATTGGTGCTAAGCTCTTAAGGCCAAATACATCAAGACTTCAAGCCACATAAAAGGTATGTTTCCATAACTAGTATATTATATGGTTTATGTCAAATGCATGCTACTTATAGCTTTAATGCCTTGGAAACCATTTGCATGTATAATTAGTGAAAACATAGATCCAAGGTATTTAGGGTTGTATGTGCACCATAGGATGTTGTATTATACCAAAACCCAACAGTGGTATCAGAGCCATGGGTTGTTTTCTACTATATTTGATGCAAATGTATTTTTTTTTTTCAAGTTGATGAAAAAAAAAGAAAAAAAAACATGAAGTTTGTCAAATTTTATGATAATTACTTGATTTTATGAAAAACTAATTATTTGTAAAATTTGAGTCACTTTACTACAAGAGTTGAATTAGGTCAATTTATTAAAAGATAGAATGATATGATTATTTTATTTGTTTTAAAAGTTTGATCTAAGTGGTTTTAAGGAGTTACAAATTTTGTCATAAAATTTTGGAACTCAAAAGTTTTTTTTAAAGTTATGATCTTAAGAGTTTTGAAACTTCCATAAGTTATGGATGTGAAATGTCTCATTTATTAACTCTTTAGGTAAGTCCAAGAGTCTTCAAAGGATAATTGTCAAAGTTTCAAGATTTGTATTAGTTTATATGATTATCTAATTTCTTGAAAATTGTTGATGTGAATTATCTTTACTTATGAGTTTAATCTAGATCATAGAAAAATTATTTGATTATTGTGTTAATTGGAATATTTGATCTTAATGGTTTTTATGAACTCCATAACTTGTCCTCAAGTTATGGAAAGTGAAGAGTTTTTCTTTTTAAAGTGTCATTAAGTCTCATAGGTTATGAAAATAGAAGAGTCTCTATTTTTAATGTCATCATTAACTGATTTAATGTCTTCCATAACTTGTCCTCAAGTTATGGAACTTGGATTTTTTTTCATTAAACCTTAATTAAACTCATAAGTTATGAAAAAGCCAAGAGTTTTGAATGGTTTCAAAAATTGTCCTCAAGTTTTGGAATTTGTAAAGTTACCCCCCATGTATACTTTAATTCCAAACTAGACCTTAGAATTTTAAAAGTTAAAATTCAACCCTTATACTTTATAATATTATAACTTAATAATATTTTTATATATGTATAAGAGTAAAGTCAGTCTTACCGTTAGTAGGCCTCATTCACGAAGCTGGTCTATAAGGGGGTATAAGGTTACTGCCTATAAAATGGCAGTTTAATGGGTGTCCACTCTCACCCACCGCTTCCTTGACCGGTGGAGGGTCGTTAGCCGAATGGGTAGGACAAGGACTATAATTCTCCCTTCATTAAAAGTATTAATGATAAATACTAAGTAACTAAACCTTTTATAAATACTCAATCTTAGTTACTTAGGAAAATGTGAATAAGGTGCTAATCCATGAAATTACACTTTGCACTTTGTTTAAGTCGGTTAGTGGAGCGTGTGTGGTTAACCGGCACACTAACTCGTATTTAAAAAGGTAGGCAAAGGGTAACTTAATGTTTATCATAGTATCGATGGAGCGTGTGTGGTTAACCGGCACATCGATTGAGGGGTAAACACTTAATGGTACCAAGTAATTTGCATGGTTACTTCACACCTTGTTTTGTGATCCTCGGCATCCCAGTCACAAAACCTGAAGGGCACACTCGAGATTGAAACATGCCATTGAAAAGTTCAATTAATCTCAAAAGATCTAGGAGTTTCAAATCCAATTAAAACCTAATAAATTATTTTGTTTTTCATGGTGGAAATTGGTGAAGCGTCATTCACCTACCTTCAAATATTCTATAGCTTAGATTACGGCATCCCTCTTCCAAGTTTTAAAATAGTTTGATGGGTCCTAGCCTTAATATTTCATATTGGGTGTTATATTAAGGACTTTAAATCAACTATCTTGAATATCTCCCAAAAGATGTCTAGTTCAGACATCTATGATCTTCCCAAATATCTTGGAACTTCACTTCCTCCACCTCCTCCAATTATTCTCCCTAACCCACAAGTTCAAGGTCACTCAAGCCCTATTGGCAAGGCAAGGTCTAGGTGTGATCACATCTTGGAGATGAAGTCACATACTGACAAGCCGGGAGAGTTGGGTGTCAAAGTCTTAAGAAAGTTAGTGGTTCAATCACTTTCTATGAAACAAACTATGACAAGACCCTTAATGATCTTATCTATTTGCTTGGTGCTGCTAAATCAGAAATGATTTAGTGTGCTAGTAAAGCAAATTTGATTAGGAAATCAACTTCCCAAAACTTTATGGACAGGGACAATAGTGACACAGGAAATCCAGAAAAGCATTCTCTTCCCAATGGAAAGGGATCGACCATAGTCAACTCGGTTGACCAAATGGTAAAGAGAAAGGCTAAGGCTGAGATAGTCCTATGTACTATTACCTAAGGGTCCATATGGTCCTATTGCCAAAAGGAAAGGGCATTGGTTGCGAAGCTGTCAATTTTACCTGAAAGATCATAATGCTAGTAAAGTCAATAAGTTTGACTCTATTTCAGGTAAGGTCCACTATCTAACTCGGTTAAGTTTCTATTCTGAGATTCTTATTACAAGATGTGACTGGGTCACATGTTGATGTTTAAGAATCAAAGGAAAAGTGAAGGAAACTTAAAGAAAGAGTATGTTGAATCTGATCGCAAAGATGGATTTCTATCGCTTGATTGAAGATTGGATTCTTGAGCTACTCTTAGGAGTTATGATAGATTGCTAGGAAACAAGTAATAACATAGTTTTCATTTCAAGTCACATTGTAAGGAAAAAGTTTTTTCCGCATTTTAAAATAAATAAAAGTATGTTTTACTTTATTTTTGTCTCCTTACAATGAAATTCATGAAAACTTGATGTTTGTATGTTTATAGCAATATTTGAAATATGAATTTGATTCGTTCATTTGTGGTAGTGTCTAAATTTACCAAATAAGGAAAGATTCTCATCACCCAAGTTTCAATTGAACCGAAACTTGGAATCATGCAATTTGTATAGTATGATGAATGAGAACTTTCGAGCATTGGAAAATTAAGACTAACTACTTGTTCACATGGATGTGTGAGTCAAGAGAAGGACTAAGGGATCAAGTACACTCTCTTGTGCACCTGTCAAAGTCCACCACAAAAGATGAATAAGACTATTCGTCATGATTTACTAAGGTTTAGTAAATATGATTATACTTACAAGCTTAAGTATAATTCTGAAACATTGGAAAATTATCAATGTATGACAGAACGAATAAGAAGAATCAAATTAGGCAGAAGGATAAAAGTTTCTCAAATCTGAAAAGATGGGAGAGTACTTTAGTATCATGTTTTCAGGTCATCTTAATGATTTTGATACCTTATCACAATTCATCCTCTAAGTACATTCTGATAGTTAAGAAGAGGAGTTATGAATTGTTGAAGTGGTTAAATCAAGAAGATGATTCATACTTCATTCCAAAACAATTCATAGAGTTATACTCTAAGATTGTAACTTGAGTGACATGTCTTAAAGAAGGTTTAAAACACTTGTCAAATGTAAGAGTAAAATTTTTCTACTCTTGTACATTTGAAATTGATAAGTTGTGATGTTTTGGATAAAACAAAGACCAACTAAGGCTGATTGTGTTAAGTGTCTGTCTTGATTAGAATCCAAACTATCTCTTGAATATTTGGAAATAAAGTTGTATAGGTCAAGGAGACAGTGGGAGTCTAAAAGATCCTGAAAAAGGTTTCAAGAAGTAATCAAGAATAAAACCTGTATTGCATCGCTAGCACACAAGTAGAGGTTTATAACCTATCGTGCTGACATTTCTGTGCCCATTCCAGTTAAGTTGGCTATACATTTGAGTTCTACATGTTCTTAATTGTTTGCATAACTACTTGGAAGCAATGGCAGGAACTTGAGCTGCCAGGTGGCTAGAAGTTAAGATTGCACAAGTTCAATCCATATAAGTTTGGATTTGTCATTATCCTTGTCTTGTGACTATGGTTTTGACAATTCACATGGATAAAAACACATACACCATTAAATCTAAGTGTCATAAGGTTTCTCTTCGATTCATGAAAATGATGGTAAGGAAACTCTTTCACTAAGTAGATTTTGAGTAGATAGAAATTGTGGGAATGACAAAAGGTCTAAACATTATGATTACGGCATCCCTCTTCATAATTGTTTAGACACACATGTGAGCTATCTAAGAGAGGTGTATGATATTGATAAAGTCTTATCAAGGCAATCTAGTATCAGAAATCTGAACTTTGGTAAGAAAGTCAATAAAGTATTGAATTCTAGAAGTTCAGTTGATTTCTGGGTACATGTCAAAGCTAGTGGGAGCATAAGTGTTATGCTAATAATCATCATGTTAGTGGGATCATGATAATTATGATAAGTATTGCAAGTTAGCAATGTTAATTATAGAAAACAAAAGTTTCAATTCGTGAGGTTGCAGGGGTTGAAAAGGTTGTTTTGCTTAATTAAGGGAGAGGATATTATACTTCATCTCAAATCTAAAAGCTTAGATTGAGGTCTTAATCGTATTTAGTCAAGAATATATATATGAATTTCATGTTGGGATGGCTCAACATAAGGAAATTCTATATATGGGTTCATTATTTGCATTCTAAAATTCGATTATGATTATGGCATCCCTTTTCATAATCTGAATTATGAGAACTTGGAAAATAGAAATGGAAATATTATAGCAAAAGACTGGTTTAGTCTTTATGTGAGACATCATGAATCGTGTCCCATATGCTTCAGATATATGATTGATTACATGTGTTATATTCACTCTTTCTAAATTTTTCCAAATGCCTGGGGCATGAAGAAGAGAAAAAGGTCTAGAAATTGATATGACTAAAATGGTTAAGCAATTGTTGAGGACAATCTAAGGTTTACCAAAGATTGGTTGCTCAAGGACAGTTGGAAGTATAGTATTAATTCTGGAAGGACCATATTGACATAATCTGTAAGGAGGCAACTCTTGTTCAGAAGTGATAGTTAAAATGGAATATGGAAATGCTTCAAGGTTTGAAAGTATTCAATCTGTATGATTAGGAAACTTAATGCAAGAAGGATGTTTCCAAGGAGTTGATCTCCTTTGGAATACTCTGTAATGATTTTTGCCAAGTCTTTGTGAATTTGTGCATAATCATTACAAGAGGATCAATGCATATAAGTTTAGAATCTAACAGATTTCAGTAAATGGCATGAATTTGGAATTCTTGCATTTGTAGTAAGATTTGGGACTGTGAAATGAGAATCATTGGAGTTATGTTCAATTGATCTATTTCACAAAGTAAAGATCATAGACAAACAAAGTATGCATACTTGGTGTATGGCATGACTAGTGTTTAGAAACCATAGTGTACATGCTTGGAGCATGGGACAACTATTGTTTTAAATTCAAGAATAAAGTTGATAGTTAAAACAGTATACAATGAATAATGTGTAATCATATGGTGATAAATAAAAGGTGTTTTATTTATGTTCATAGGTTTTAATACCATATTTGATTCAATTATTCTTGTGTTTCATTTTGAATGTTTTGACTTCCAGAATAAACTAGGTCATTGTTCTAGATGACTAAGTTATTCAAACCATCCACAGTCGGTCATATGTTGGAAGTAGATATGAATTAAGACTGTCATGGGTTGGCTTGTAGAGGTCTAAGATGTTGGACAAAGGGCTACAACACTCATGAGTGCTCATAAGTTCTAAGTATTGGATTCAACCCGCGCTCATTGGAATCACTTCATGGATTTTATCACGAGTGATCATGAGACGATAATCTCTTATATTCTTCAAACCTAGAGATATGAGTTGTTACTATGAGTTGGTTATACATTGATTGCACGAAAACGCATTGGTAACTCGATGTTATAAAACGTGCATTTGTGTATGATTCAACAAGTAGTAGAACAAGCCATTTGAGTCGAAGTTTATCCATTCCTTTTACCTTCGGGATAAAAGCGATATATGTGGGCCCCTCGATGATTTGATGATGACAAATGGAAGTGCTCGGCCGGGCCAGGACTGATTTGATTTGTTCAATTAGTTAGTCGTCACAAATCGGAAATCGGGAAACAACAAATGGACAGAGAGAATGATTATAATCCATGTCTCAGTCCATATGATATCTAGAATGGAGGAATATATGATCCCTTATCTAATGGACGCGTCATTGATTTGTTCAGAGTTCGACAGCGACTTTAAGAGCTATGATTGCTAGTCGGGTTATGAAGTCGTACTTGCAATAATAGTTTTAGACTTATCCAAGTGGGAGACTGTTGGATTAGATGTCTAAGCCCATAACTATTATTGGTATGTACTTGACCCGAGAGTAGCATGGTCCATTTGGGTTGCATATCATCAGGACAATTTGTTAGGATGGACTTTTGAGAGAAGGTTATTTATGGTTTATTAATATATTATAAGTTATAATATATTAATATGAAATCATATGTTTTAATTAGTATCGATCAAGAATTAATTTGGAATTAATTTAGTGATCAAAAGAGACTAATTAAATCTATGGGGACTAATTATGATAATTAGTTATATTTATATGTGTTGGGCTTATGATCCATGTTGGACCAAGTTTATGTATGGATACATAAAGAGTTGGGCCACATGAACCATGGATCATAAAACCCATGGGTATGGATTATGGGTTATACCCATGACCCTTGGAATCCTACATATAAATAGGTTACTCCATAGCCAAAATCACCACTTCTTTTCTTAGAGAAATATGGGGTGTTTTGGTGCATGGAATTCTTTCTCAAGAGCCACCTTTGTCCTAGGTGTGTTGTGATTCCATTTGAGGCATTTCATACTATTGGTGCTAAGCTCTTAAGGCCAAATACATCAAGACTTCAAGCCACATAAAAGGTATGTTTCCATAACTAGTATATTATATGGTTTATGTCAAATGCATGCTAGTTATAGGTTTAATGCCTTGGAAACCATTTGCATGTATAATTAGTGAAAACATAGATCCAAGGTATTTAGGGTTGTATGTGCACCATAGGATATTGTATTATACCAAAACCCAACAGGATGATGCTATGCTAGTGACCGGTTAGGAGGATTTTATGTTATGTGATCTGTTAGATCGGTTGATTGAATGTAAATTGTTATATGCTTGAATGTTTATGTGCACATGGTTGTTGGACTGGGGTTGGGTTGAGGCGGGTCCTGCTTTGTGCTATAGGCCAACATACCCAGGGCGGGCCGGTTGTCCCGAAGGCCCAGCGAGCGATCTGGATAGGTGGTAGGCCCCAAGAGGGCGGACCAGATGTGCCGAGGCTCGGAGAGTGGACCAGGGCGACTGAAGGCCCGGTGCGGGCGGACCAGTTTTACTGTAGACTCAGAGAGTGGACCAGGTCGATTGAAGGCCCGGTGCGGGCGGACCAATCACACTGCAGACTCGATGTATATAACTAGACTCGGAGGGTGGACCAGGTGGACTGTTGGCCGGTGCGGCGGACCAGTCACATAGTAGACCCGAAGTGCATGGTTGTTCTGTGTTCTGATATGATATGGCATGTTATGCGTGTATGGTATATGTGGTTGGTATTTTAGGGGTATCTCACTAAGCTTTCTGGCTTACAGTTGTGGTTTAATGTTTTTCAGGTTCTTCAGGAGACCGTGGCAAGGCAAAGGCGTGATCGTACCGCTCCTCATAATTATGTTTTATGATGTGGTTCTGGGAAGACTCTAACAATAATTGTGTTGAAAACCTTTTTGTAATAACATTATGAAAATGGGTTGTTTTTGAAAAGTTAAAATTGGTTGAAATTTTATGGTCGTTACACAAATGGGATATCAAAATTCAAAGAATGATTATTCTCTTTTTCACAAGAATATGGGATCCTATGTAACATTTGTAGCAGTCTATGTAGATGACATAATGGTTACTGGAAATAATGAAGAAGAAATCACAAAATTGAAGACATTTCTTGATAATACTTTCAAAATTAAAGATCTTGGATCCATGAATTTTTTTTGGGAATTGAAGTTTTGTATAATTCATCAGGTGTCATTCTCACTCAAAGAAAGTTTGCCACAGAACTGCTAAACGAATTTGACTGTACTGATCATGCTTCTTGTCCATTACCTACAAATTTGAAGCTTTTGCAAGGTCAAGGTGATCATACGGATTCTCCCGAAGTCTATAGAAGATTAGTGGGAAAATTAAACTTTCTAGTACATACAAGACCAGACCTTGCATTTACAGTTCAACTTCTCAGTCAATTCATGTCTAATCCCAGAATGCCTCACCATCATGCAGCTTTACATGTTCTAAAGTATCTTAACAATGATCCAAATCAAGGGTTACTAATGAATAATGGAGACGATTTTACCCTCAATGCTTATTGCGATTCAGATTGGGCTTCATGTCCCCAAACCAGAAGAAGTGTGAGTGGATTTATTATCTTATTGGGTAATTGTCCAATTGCCTGGAAATCTAAGAAACAGGTGACTGTTTCATTGTCATCATCAGAGGCAGAATATAGAAGCATGTGTCGAGTTACTACTGAACTTGCATGGCTCACACGCCTTCTTCATGAAATGACTGTTCCGAATTTGACACCTGTACCTGTTCATTGTGACAGCCAAGCAGCCATCCACATAGCTAAAAACCCTGTCTTCCACGAAAGAACCAAACACGTGGAGATTGATTGTCACTTTGTCAGAGACAAACTTCAAGATGGCTTGATTTCGTTACAACATGTTCCAAAACAATCTCAACTTGCAGATTTTTTTACTAAAAATCTACCTACAAAGCAACATAAATTTCTTTTGAACAAGTTGGGCGTTATTCACCCTCCAACTTGAGGGGGGTGTTAGAATTAATAGTTAGTTGTTAGTTAATTATGTTTAATAAAATCATGTGATTCTCACGTGATGTTAGTTAGAAGTTTGTTAGAGGGTTAATCAATTGTTTCTCTTGTATATAGTTTCAATTTAGCTTCATTTGTAAGTAATTATTCAATAATGAAGAATCAATTTTCCCTCTTAAACTTTTCTCTGGTTTCACCATTGTCAACACTCAATCCCAACTTTATCTTTTAATATCTTCTCTAATTACTTCTAGTCCTTCATTTTCTCATTATTATTATTATTATTATTTTTGATAATTTGCAGGTATAAACCATTGTTGAGAAACATTGAGACAAATTTGGTCAAAATGAAGCAAGTTGGCTTTGTGACAATGCAGTAAAACTTGAACTAAAAGGGGAATTTTCATGTCTAGTGTTGACTTTTGACAAAAAGCTGCTTTTGATAACTTTTATTATTTAACTATAACCTAATCTTATTCTCATGAAAATGTGGAAATAAACTCTATACTTTGCAAGAATGCTATAGTTTTTTTTTTGGAATATCTCAACGAACATTTTGCATTTGCAAGAAAAAGTTAAAAGTACTAATTTTTATAAGGTTTACATATTTGTTAGGTTGAAGTTCATTTCTTCATTCTTTGGATCAATATACATGTTATGATTATCATCAAACATGTCTCGACTAGGAGTGTCCTGTCCATCATCATCATCAGATGCATATTACCTCCACCATTAAATCAGGTACTTTATTGTCTCTTCTCTCTCACCCCTCTTATTTCGGTTGATTAATCTTAAGAAGTTTATGCTTCTTTTTTTCTTCATTCTTATGGTTATTAACTAGGGTTTTCACATTGGCTAGTTTTTTCACACTGACAAAGTGACAAGGAATGATGGGTTAATACGCTCACTTCCTCTATGATAAAATCACTTGAAGGTTATGATAGGCGACATGGGTGATAGAGATAGACTTAAAGGTATTCATGTTCCTCTGATATCAAATGAAGTTGGCATCCTACAAGATGCAATTGGCACTGTAAATCAGTGGTTGTGGATTGTAATTGTTCTCACTAAGGTACATCTTCATTATCCTTTACCTTTTGTTATCTATTATATATATATATATATATATATATATATATATAAGCCTTTATTAAACATCAAAATATCATATTTAGGCTGACAAATAAGATATTCTGATGGTTGAGAAGGGCACATACGGAGTTCTCCCAAATTAAAATGGTTTATTAATGATTGTTTGTTAGATTAAGTTGTTTTCAAATGTTAGACAAAAATTGATTCTTTGTTGTATTTGTTTTTAGTGAGCACGGAGGATAGCCGCTACACTTGATTATGGGACAATCCCTCTGCGATGTGTTAACAATTTATTTTTTGACAAAATCAAAGAGTTTTTCTTGTCACACTCAACATGGTTATATCAATGAATATAATGGTTGGTTATTTAACATGTCTACATTATTAAACTTGTTCACCAGAGCATATTATTTGTATTAGATATGTGTTTTGGATGTAAGCCTCATTTGTATAGGTAGTTAATTGTAACATAGTGTAATTTTGGATGTAAGTCCGAATGGTTATTTTCACAAATAAAGTGTTATAAAAAATCAATGTTCTTTATATGACCCGGTTTTAAGGATTGCAACCGGGCTCTTATCTCCTTATATGACCCAGTTTTGTGTTGTAGAACCGTGCCCTACGCTCCTTATATGGTCTAGTTTTGTGTATCCTAATCTCTTTATATGTCCCGATTTTTATGAAAAACCATATTCATTTTAGGTTCAGAGGACCCAGTTTTAAAAACGGGTTTTATTTCTTTTTCCACATAAGACTCGCTGACAATAAGACCCGATTTAAAACTGGGTTATATAGGTTATTTAACCGGGTCATATAGGCCTTTTTGTAGTAGTGTCTGTAGGAAAAAAATCAATTTTGGTCAACTCAACTTGCGTGGGAAATCCGTAGCAAATCTGTAGCCATGTGTTTATGTAGCTATTCAGTAGGAAAATAGTCACTTTTAGTCAAACTTCACACCAGTCGGCAATCCGTAGGCATTTCGTAACAATTCCTTTCTGTAGCTAATATGTAGTTATTATACCTACGAAATAGGCCGTAGCAATTCTGTAGCTAGTTCATAACAAATCCGTAGGTATAAATTTCCCACTAGCGTTTATGCTACAGGCCTTTTCCGTAAAAAAATTGTAAGTATCACCTTATACCTACCGAATACATATGGATTGTGGTGTGGCTATTGCTCCAGTTTTCTAGTAGTGTTTATAAAACAACAGTCAAATTTATAGTCACATGTGGTTGGATTGGGTTCTCATGTTTCTCATCCCTTATGTTACGATCGTAGCATTCATGGTGAAATGAATAACCATAATACGAATATGTAATCGAAATTACAACTAAATTGAATAGTGTTTCAAAAATAGTATAAAATACATTAACGTAGAAAATCTCATGTTTGAAATTTAAGATGTAACAGACATTCAACGGTAAAATTGAAATGTATCCCACATTCTCGTATTACCATTTCTAGTTCTAAAATAGTTGGTTTTTCATCTACTTCAATACCATCAAGCGTCATCTTAGAAAATAAAAAGAAAAGATTGGAAAATCATTTAGGTTTTGGAATGTTTGTGTAAAGTGGAAATGATATTTGTACTTGCTATGTAAATTGATCTTGATAGAGGTTTACAAAGCTTAGTATAAGAATTAGAGAAATTAAATTGCCTCCTACCTTTTATACCTACAAATATTCCTACCCACTAACTTTGTAACACGTGTCATCATTCCATCATTCAATCTAATTTTATTTCATATATTCCTAATATACTCCGGTGACCTAGGTTAGTAATCTCTAAGAATTATAATTGTATGTAATTGCCACTAAAAGAAATAAGCATCTATAGGGACGAGATCTATAGGGACGACCTTTGTCGTCACTATAGGCTACCTATAGGGACATAGAGTTGACGGATTTTTTTGACTTTTAAAGCTACTGCAACGACCTGTTGTCTCAACATGTTAAGCGGGAAATGAAGTGGAATTAGTGCGTTCTGTAAACACCTATGGCGACGACTTATCGCTCTAACAAATAAAAAAATAAAAAATGATTTTTTTTTATAATTCCACGGAAATAAAACTGGGACATCGTTTTGGGGATAACTATAGACGCGACTTGTCTTCCCCATAGCTTTCTATGCTCAGAATTACGAGAGCATGCCCCCTTCGTTTTATTCATGTATGCTCAATCAACAGTCTCACTCTTTCTCGATCGATCGATCGACAATTCTCCCATGACGAATTCCTCACCTCCCAATCACCGCAAATCTTCTTCATCTCTCTCGATCCTCATGTTAGTTGCCGAATACCACTGATGATTAGTCTCAACTCCTGATGATTAGTGTAACGCCCGTGATTCGGGCTAGTTAATTAGAGGCAATAGGAGTCGAAAACGACTTTTTGACAAAAAGATTATTTAGAATAAATAATCTTAACCAAGTTGTAGGATATATCACAAGGTTTCTGTACATATAAAGAACGCCGAAATCCGAGTTATAACGAAGAAGTAATGACCCGTTGAAGTTTCGCGACGGAACCGGCACGACACCGAGAAGCGTAAATAGTGAATTTACGATAGAGCGAGATTTAGCCTTAGCGATCTAAACAAAAGTTGTAGAATATGTTAAACTAAGAACATCGATAAAAAGACCACCCAAATCTAACTTCGTATGAAGAAGTTATGATTTTTCGAAGTTTCAGATTAGCAGTGTACAGCCCGAAATTCGAATGTTAGATCGAGCAGTTTTTGGCCGACACGACCTAAATGAGAATCGAAGATCTCATTCAGAGTAGCGTAACGAGAAAAAGATGGGCAAAAACGGATGTCGGGTGAAGAAGTTATGAGGATTTAACGGACCAATCCTGTCCCGGCCTGTTAATAATATAAAATTTAAAATAGAATCAAAATTAGCCGACAGAGTCTAAACGAACGTTGTAGAGTATGTTCCCACCTTCGGGTGGATATAAAGAACATCGAAAACGGAGCTCGTATGCGAAAGTTATGATTTTTAGAAGTCGAGAAGGAAAATTGTGAACTGAAGTGACGTGGCCAAATCTCAGCCGTTGCTTGCTAACCAAGGCTTCGCTTCGGATCTTGACGCGTCACCCTCGCTATTACGCCCCGCGTACGAAGAAGTTACGCCCCGCGTAACTTCAGTCTGATCCTTCCTAGATGAGTGCAAGACAGCTGGACCGAGGCTGGCAATCTTATTCGAGGAGTACGCCCAGCATACCCTCGGTACGCCAAGCGTAAATTCGAAGCCAGCAGCCTATAAATAGCTGCGAGGGCAGCCTTCATTTTACACACCATTCTCCTTCTCTCTCTAAAATACTTTCTCTCTCTACCTCCCAAACCACCCCTAAGCCCTAGATAAAATCCCTAGTTCCCGAGGGAAGCCCCGAGGCTCCCGGAGTCCCGAGAAAAAGAGCCTTTCGGTTTCGAAACGCTGCTCCAATTAAGTTCCGGTTTTCGATAAAATTCGCTGTAAGTGTGCTATGCTTACGCAATTTTTTATATAGCTTTCAAATAATTATAGGAATGTTATTAGGTCCTTAAAATAATTATTTGGGCTATTATTATAAGTTATATTGAGTGTTATTAATGCTTAATAATAGTCAGACTAATTAATTTGTCGCGGTTATCGTTAGACTAAACCCTAGTGGTATTGGTAGTAGGTTTTATCAAAGGAAAATCGTTTTGAGAGTATCAAAGCGCTGTCCGAGTGCTGAGTCACCAGCTTTCAGGTGAGTGCATATTAACTTTCAGCTTACACATAGATATGAAGTATTATATATAAATTACGTGTTGTGTGTGTATATTATCTATATACTTGCTATCTATGTTGGATGAACGTTTTATACATGTTTTCCATGGTTTAAACTGTATATGTGTTTTATATATACAAAATGTGTTGGGTAAAACATGGGTAGATGTAATAGTTGCTGTGTGACAAAATAAAATAATGAGAGGCCTCGTTATAGCTGTTCTTGATGATCTAGTCATCTAGCGGAGTATAGATGACAACCACAGACTATTCTAGACAGTCCAGTGGAACACTAGCAGGCTCACAACCTGTAGGTGTTTATTCGAACTGTGTGTTTGTTTGACCTGTGTGAACTGTGTGCTCACCAGGTGTACTCCATCCCCCATATGGTTGCCTTTAGGACTTTCATTGCCAAGGAATCCCCTTAGCAATAGTGTCCATCCCAATGATAGTCCTTAGACTAGGTCCCTTGTGTTAGATGTTTTAGGGACGTAATGTGAGGATAACGGGAATGGGTAATTGGGTTGATTGTTTGATGTTTAAAAAAAATAATTATATTATTGTGGGTTGAAAACCCTATGTGCTCACCAGGTTTCCCAACCTGACCCACTCAGTTTATTTATATCACAGGTGTTGATACGAAGTGACATTACACTGAGAGATTTAAAGAGATGTAGATCACCAGTGTAAATAATTGTAAGTTCTTTTTATGCTTATGTTTCTGTATTGACGATGACATCCCAAACGTTTTAACATAAATAAAATACGTTTCTTCGAAAATGTTTTGATAACGCGATTATCATGTTTTTCTGGGAACAAATTCCGCAACATTTTTTATTAAAAGAGATACTCTGATTTTTATAAAGCATAAACAAAATCGGTCTTTTCTGGCCGTGAAAATGGGGATGTCACAGTTGGTATCAGAGCATTAGTTTAAGCGAACTAGGAATATGAATTTATTTTTAGACTTAAACTTAGAATGCTAAGCGATGATTGTGAGGTGTGAGCACTAGATTATTTTAGGGATTGTGCCTAAAATGCTTTTATGTGCTAAATGTTTGTGCCTGATATGCTGTTATTTGTTCGGATCTATGGTCTATTGCCGACCGGATCTGGAAACCTTATGTGTTTAGGATTCTAAGCGTTTAACTACGATATTAGAACTAGCATATAAACGTTTCAGGGTGATAAGGATGATTTGAACATCAACACTAAATAAAGATCTAGATTCACCTTATTCGGTGTATAGATCAAGATGGCAAGAACCCGGTTGTGGTAACCGCTGCTGAGCCAATAACGATGGTCGGAGTGCAAGCGATGATCCAAGGGATGTTGGATCGTCAAATGGAGGAAACCAGACGTTTGCTCCAGCAAAATCAAGAGGAAGCGACTATTCAGATCGAACAGCCCGAGTTGAATGAAGGGCAGACTGAGGAGGGGAACAACAGTGGAACCGTTGGTCAATTCAACCCACCAATAGTTCGACAAAACAACCAAGATGACGAAGTCGAGAGGAATGGATACAAGTATAAGGATTTTCTGACTTGCAAGCCATTGACTTTCACTGGAAAGGAGTATCCGATCGGGGTCATGGATTGGATCTCGGAGATGGGGTTAGCTTTCATGACGTGCGGTTGCAGAGGAAAACAACAGACCACATTTGCAGTGCGTCAGTTTTGAGGAGCCGCTATACGTTGGTGGAATACATTGGGGAAGACTCTGAGCCCCAACGAGCCCCTGCAACTGACATGGGCAGAATTTCTGGTGCAATTCAAACGTAGGTACTGCTCAGCCCAAAATCTGCTCGAGCTAGAAAACCAATTCCTTACCTTGAAGAAAGGAAGCATGTCTGTTGATGAATACACCAACAACTTCACAGAGAAGATGGAGTTCGCCTTACGTCTTGTTCCGGATGAGCTGATGAAAGTTGACAAGTATGCAAAAGGACTTCCATGGGAGTATGCGGCGCCAGTGCGTCAGGCACCTACTTTGGAGGCAGCTATCTGGGCTGCCAAGTCGGTTGAGGAGATGATCAAGGGAAGAGCCGCCAACAAGACCGAGGTTGGCGAAAAGAGGAAGTTTAAGGGGTCTGCGAAGCCCGATGAGAGAAGCAAGTCCAGTACAAGGAAGTTTAGAGGAGGAGGGAGTGAAGAAAGATGGTGCGAGAAGTGCAAAATGAAACACTCTGGAAAATGTGGCGAGGAGGTGACTTGTTTCAAGTGTGGGAAGCATGGGCATTATGCCAACGAGTCTAAATTCAACAAAAGGGTGTGTTACGAATGTAACGAGGAAGGGCACTTCAAGCAAGATTTCCCAAAGAGAGAAGGGGCTACAAAGCCAAATGTGTTGCCAAAACCAAAGGCAAGAGCATTTCAAATGATCCTTGACGAAGCAGTTGACGATGCAAGGAATCAGGAGTAAGGATGGATATATAGAGATCGAGTTATGAAGAAGCCATATAGATAGTGTCATATGATGTAGCCTATTAGAGGCATAATCTAGGGTGAACTTGAACACCCATGTAATCGTTTCAAGTAATAAAATAAAACCTTCGTTTTGTTATCTGATGTGTTGAATGATTGTGTGATTTGCTGCATGGTGACTTGGGAAACTGCGGACAATACTTGGGACGAGTATGAGTAGGTGTGAATGGTAGTAGATGCCTATACTACCGGAAGCACATGACTCATACTTGGATCAGGGAAAGTCACAAGGTTACCAAGAAGCTAGTAATTGATTTCGTTTTATTCAAGTATGTCGTTACCATTGTTTCGGTAATGACTAAGAGAATTGTTGTTATCCCGACCCTAGTGGTCATATCACATTAAGTCTGACTACGATGAGTAGGTTACGTGGTTCAGAGAACCAAGTTTGATGTAGCGTCTGATTTAAACCAAACGATTGATATCGAAGCGATCAATAGCAGTATCGCGCTCGTTTTTAAAGAAGTTAGTGGCTAGAAATGCTACATGTTAAAATGTGATTATATCACATTAGACCATGAAGGTAGGCATATTCCTTTCCGGAATTTGACTCTAAGAGACCTAAGTCTAAGCGTTGCAACATACGATGATAGGTCATTAGAATATGACACATCGATCCATGGTAGTAATAAAAGAACTCATCTCAAGTTCGTATCCAGTAAGGATCGAGATTGTGACTTGAAGGTCATAATTTGGAGTCTAACCTGAGGTAGAGAGCAGGTGCACGATCGAGTACTGCTTACAGTCAATGAGTCTAAGAGATAGAATTGAAGGAATATAGAAGTTGTAATTATTACCTAGGATGGAGAGATAATGTATGGAGTCATTATACGAATCCTATTTTGTTGATGATTCCGGGACGTAATCATCCTAAGGGGGAGATAATTGTAACGCCTATAGATCCTAGCTAGAGGCAATAGGAGTCGAAAATGACTTTTCGACAAAAATATTATTTAGAATAAATAATCTTAACCAAGTGGTAGGATATGTCACAAGGTTTCCGTACGTATAAAGAATGCCGAAATCCGAGTTATTACGAAGAAGTTATGACCTGTCGAAGTTTCGCGACGGAACCGACACGGCACCGGGAAGCGTAAATAGTGAATTTACGATAGAGCGAGATTTAGCCTTAGCGATCTAAACAAAAGTTGTAGAATACGTTAAACTAAGAACATCTATAAAAAGAACGCCCAAATCTGACTTCGTATGAAGAAGTTATGATTTTTCGAAGTTTCGGATTAGCAGTGTACAGCCCGAAATTCGAATGTTAGATCGAGCGGTTTTTGGCCGACACGACCTAAACGAGAATCGAAGATCTCATTAAGAGTAGCGTAACGAGAAAAAGATGGGCGAAAACGAACGTCGGATGAAGAAGTTATGAGGATTTAACGGACTAATCCTGTCCCGGCCTGTTAATAATATAAAATTTAAAATAGATTGAAAATTAACTGACGGAGTCTAAACGAAAGTTGTAGAGTATGTTCCCACCTTCGCGTGGATATAAAGAACGTCAAAAACGGAGCTCGTATGCGAAAGTTATGATTTTTAGAAGTCGAGAAGGAAAATTGTGAACTGAAGTGACGTGGCCAAATCTCAGTCGTTGCTTGCTGACCAAGGCTTCGCTTCGGATCTTGACGCGTCACCCTCGCTATTACGCCCCGCGTACGAAGAAGTTACGCCCCGCGTAACTTCGGTCTGATCCTTCCGAGATGAGTGCAAGACAGCTGGACCGAGGCTGGCAATCTTATCCGAGGAGTATGCCCAGCGTACCCTCGGTACGCCCAGCGTAAATCCGAAGCCAACAGCCTATAAATAGCTGCGAGGGCAGCCTTCATTTTACACACCATTCTCCTTCTCTCTCTAAAATACTTTCTCTCTCTACCTCCCAAACCACCCCTAAGCCCTAGATAAAATCCCTAGCTCCCAAGGGAAGCCCCGAGGCTCCTGGAGTCCCGAGAAAAAGAGCCTTTCGGTTTCGAAACGCTGCTCCAATTAAGTTTCGGTTTTCGATAAAATTCGCTGTAAGTGTGCTACGCTTACGCAATTTTTTATATAGCTTTCAAATAATTATAGGAATGTTATTAGGTCCTTAAAATAATTATTTGGGCTATTATTATAAGTTATATTGAGTGTTATGAACGCTTAATAATAGTCAGACTAATTAATTTGTCGCGGTTATCGTTAGACTAAATCCTAGTGGTATTGGTACTAGGTTTTATCGAAGGAAAATCGTTTTGAGAGTATCGAAGCGTTGTCCGAGTGCTGAGTCACCACCTTTCAGGTGAGTGCATAGTTACTTTCAGCTTACACATAGATATGAAGTATTATATATAAATTACGTGTTGTGTGTGTATATTATATGTATACTTGCTATCTATGTTGGATGAACGTTTTATACATGTTTTCAATGGTTTAAACTGTATATGTATTTTATATCTACAAAATGTGTTGGGTAAAACATGGGTAGATGTAATAGTTGTTGTGTGACAAAATAAAATAATGAGAGGCCTCGTTATAGCTGTTCTTGATGATCTAGTCATCTAGCGGAGTATAGATGACGACCACGGACTATTTTAGACAGTCCAGTGGAACACTAGCAGGCTCGCAACCTGTAGGTGTTTATTCGAACTGTGTGTTTATCCGAACTGTGTGAACTGTGTGCTCACCAGGTGTACTCCATCCCCCATATGGTTGCCTTTAGGACTTTCATTGCCAAGGAATCCCCTTAGCAGTAGTGTCCATCCCAATGATAGTCCTTAGACTAGGTCCCTTGTGTTAGATGTTTTAGGGACGTAATGTGTGGATAACGGGAATGGGTAATTGGGTTGATTGTTTGATGTTTAAAAAAATAATTATATTATTGTGGGTTGAAAACCCTATGTGCTCACCAGGTTTCCCAACCTGACCCACTCAGTTTATTTATATCACAGGTGTTGATACGAAGTGACATTACACTGAGAGATTTAAAGGGATGTAGATCACTAGTGTAAATAATTGTAAGTTCTGTTTATGCTTATGTTTCTGTATTGACGATGACATCCCAAACGTTTTAACATAAATGAAATACGTTTCTTCGAAAATGTTTTGATAATGCAATTATCATGTTTTTTTGGGAACAAATTCCGCAACATTTTTTATTAAAAGAGATACTCTGATTTTTATAAAGCATAAACAAAATCGGTCTTTTCTGGCCGTGAAAATGGGGATGTCACAATTAGCTTCAACTTCGATGATTCTAACTACCGGCTTCATTTTCACCTCCTATTACGAATTCTAACGAATACAAGCCCCACTCCAGTGACCTAGGTTAGTAATCTCTGTTTGAAACTGGAATTGGGGTTTATGTTAGCAATTACGTGTTTGAAAGTAGAATTGTGATTTTCTTTCACGGCTTCTCGTTTTGAAGATGCAATACTGATAAACTGTAACCACATCAACGGTTTTTCTGTTGATTTTCCTTCTAGTTATTCGTTATTCAAGTCTGGAGTATTGATTTCTCTGTGGATTTTGCTTCTACGATTATAGGTATTTTTTCACCGAGATATGTTTGCAGCACCGATCACTGTCATGACAACCTCATAATTGGATATGATTCTCTTTATGTATTCACTGTGTTTCTTGACCTGTTGAAAGTGATGAAAAGCTGATTATTAATTGATATAGACTTTAACATATAAGCATCAAGTCAAGTAATATATTCACAGTTATGATTATGAAAAATTGTCTACTAAGGAAGAAGTTCTTACTGTATTTCATTTGTTATAATGGTCAATAATTAGGAATTTTTTTCTATATGACTTTAAGATGATTGTAGGTTATTGCACTCATATGAAGAAACTGGTTCAAGAAACTGATTTTTTTTTATTGTGTTTTGATTGGTAACTGAGTAGGTTATTTGAAGAAAATCAGTTAACAGGCAGAATTCCATTTACACTATCTTGAGGTCTTGTGAGTATCATTAGTTATTATGACACTTTATATAGCCAAATGAAATATTTCATATTTATTTTCATCTAAAAGTTTGGTTGTATATGAATTATGAAACAGATGATTAGACATGAATTTGATAAGTGTTGATGTCCCTTCAAACATCAACAATCTTACATCACTTAACCCTTACATAAAGATTGCATTTTGACTTGTTATGTGTTAATTAATAGACATCATAAAGGAAATCAATTTTTGTCCCTCTTCCCTTTATACCCTTGGTTGCAGGTGCACAAAGGAAAGCTTTCTGAGAAGGAAGCTAGAGAGTACTTTCAACAACTTATTGATGTTGTTGCATATTGCCATGAAAAGGGTGTGTATAATAGAGATTTAAAGGTGAGATAAAAGGTTTAGACTTTAGACTTTAGACTTTAGAATAAAATTCTTTTATGGTGAAAAGATTTATTATTATTATTATTATTATTTTCTGCTAACAATATTTTTTGTAATATGTAGCCTGAAAATCTTCTTCTTGATTCTGAAGGGGAGCTGAGGGTTTCTGATTTTGGATTCAGTGCATTGCCACAACAAGTAAGCATAATTAGGTAGTGTTTGGTAGTTGGTATATGGTAATTGAAGAGGGAATGGAATGACCCATTCCACTACCATACTTATTCCATTCCTTTGTTCATTCCATTCCATCATCACATCTCATTATGTATATCGATGATACTAGGGTTATTATTTAACTTGATGTAGAAGAACATCTTAAATATAAAAAGTCAAGGAAGCAAGGCTTTTCCCATGAAGTCCGAATTTTTCACAAATTCCCCTAATTTATTTTTACCTTACGAATCCTCAAGCTTCAATATTTTTCAAACATCATTTTCTAATGGCCTAAAATACCCCTGTCAACTTAGTTTTGACTTAATCCAATTTTAATCGGTTAAGCAAAAAAAACATGGCTTAATGTGTCAAGACACCAACTTTTTACCTATTTGCCCTTCTTCTTTTCTTCCTAACTTCTCTCATGTTTAAAATGATGCACATTGTGAAATTTGTATGTGAGGGTAAAATGGTCATTTAGTCTCATTCAGACTGTTTATTCAGTCTAGAAAAGAAACAAAAGAATCAAAACTTAGTATAAAATGTCAACTTTTTAACTAATCACCCTTCATTTTTCATCCTAACGTTTTACCAAATTACCCATGTTTGTAATGTTGATGTTAATAATATTATATACAGGACTAGAGATTTAGTTGGACCAAGTACAGGTGCATAATTAATTAGTGACATGTCCTCTTCATGACCTGTTAAATTGTCAGATCTTTAAAGAATATTAAGTAATATTGGACCTTCTGGCATGTCATTAAATTTTCCTACTTTTTACTTTTTTATTTTCTAATTTTTTTTAATAGTTTTGAACTAATTTCTTACTGTGATAATGTCCAAGTTAGGCAGCAGATCTTGATGGAGGTAATAATTTTGAGCATTTTTTATTTTTTTATCACTGAATTAATGAGACAAAAACTAGGTCTTTATTTGTCATTTGTACAAAACACGTGAATGTCTTTCTCATTTTCATTAACAAAAAGAAACATATGGGAGAATTTTTTTTAGGGCTATTTTTATGATGAGGGCATTTATGTCTTTTACACAGAGCGAGTCCCTATTCCATTTTTTGGGTAGGATAAAAATTAAAAATCATTTTCTATTGAATTATTTTTATTTTATATTTTTTTATGATTTTGATAGCTTGCCCTTAATAAAAATGCAGTTTTTTGACTAGCATATAGTTGTATAAATTTCTAAATTTCCCCTAATTTAATACAAAATAAGAGCTTTAAATATCAAGTAATGATTACCAAAACCTCCTAAAAGCAAAAGGTTGCAATTATTTCATGATAATTGGAGTATGACTTTTT
Organism: Lactuca serriola; assembly: GCF_051521515.1. NCBI lineage: Eukaryota > Viridiplantae > Streptophyta > Magnoliopsida > Asterales > Asteraceae > Lactuca > Lactuca serriola. The sequence goes on from NC_136416.1 coordinate 150,849,940, forward strand.
ATTTTTAATAAAATTGATTTAATTTTAATTTTGATTTTTTGTTTATATAGGTTTAGGAACAAGTGGCATCCCATTTGCCAGAGGTAAGATGAAGGCTCTCTATTTTTATTTTATTATTTTTTTAAGTAAAAAACACCAAAAAAAAATATTATCTTGACTACAGGGGCAATGGAGTCAAGAAGAATTAATGGAGCTGCTACAGAGCCCTCCTTTCCGCCAACAAGTAGATTCTTTCACTTATGTGGGCATCTATTCCTTTTTCTCCTTTGTTATTCAAGGGTAGTTTTTTCATTTGTCATAAATTTAAATTCCAAAGTGTTATTCATGTGGTGTATGCAGGTGCTCAAGACTGGTCAAATAGATTTGACTCAATTTGGAGTTGACCTGAGTAAATGTAAACACTTTACAACCTTTTGTTACAAGTTGTCATATTTTAAATTACTAAGTGATTTTACCCTTTGTGTAGGTCCATAGTACCTTTGGCGGCTTGGTGGGAAATTTTCAGGTTACCAAACAACAGGAACTTGTTTTCAGCTTGGTGGGAAATTCATATTGCTACATTTAGAGGGAAACTTGGGAAACTTTCAACTCATTGGATGTCAAATATGACCTTGTTGTTTTTGGAGGTTGATTTTCCATTTTTTGTTTTTTGTTTTTAAAAAAATTGAAAATAAGAAATTAATTATTTAAAGTTTTTAGAAAAAAATTTGACTTTTTGTTTAACCGAAAAGGTGGTATTTGGTAGATAACTGGTGAACTTATTGCAATGCAAGTAGGATGCTGAACACCCACAAAACAAAGCCTGGGAATACTGGGAAATTATAGAGAAAAAAAATCAGTTCAATGGGTATACCTATAGAAACGACATATCTTTAGTTTGATCTGTCTTAATTCTGCCCTTTATCCGAGTAGTCTTTTCTTCGCCAGATTGCCCGAAGCCTATGCTTTTTTTGAATCCAATCGTAGATGTTATGCCAGTCATACCCCTGTTCTTTTTTCTTTTAGCCTTTGTTCCTAAATCTGAATCCATATAATGACTCAGAGCACATGGAGCCATCTCCTTATTTTTCGGTAAATAATAAAAATGGCGGACTAGCACAAAAAATGAATAAGTTTGATCTGTTTTACCGAGAAAGTCTACGGTTCGAGTCCATATAGCCCTAGAGCCCTATAAAATAAAAATGAATATTAAAAAAAATTGTATCATTTTTCATTTGAATTTTCTCGTTATTTTTTTAACTGACTGATTGCTTCATCAAAAGACAATCATTACTATAAGCCCATTCAAGGGGATCATTTAAAGTAGAATATCAAACTAAAAGCAAAAACACATTTCATTTTAATGGACCCAATCGATCTTTTTCCAGTTGTGGATAAACAAACCAACTTTTGTTCAGTACTCTTCGTAGGAAAATTCATCTGCAATTTTCATCTTTTCTTGTCCGAAATCAAGGAGTTAATTATAGTACCCTTCGTTTGGTATACCCAATTCTATGGAATTTTGTATCATGATACGAGTCTGGTTAAAAACTAGATATTGGCTACAATTGAAAAGGTTTTATCAATAAAATTTCCATTTATCCGCGATCTAGGCATAGGTAGCAATCCATTCTATCATTGTTCTCATTACTTCTCGCGGGAAAATAATCCCACAAGAAAAAGAATTCTACAGTACGAAATAACATAAAAAACAGATTAATTCTCATTAAAAAAACAAAAAAGATATAGTTCTTCTATTCAAAAATTCAATATTCAAATTGTTATTTTTTACATTACGGGAATTGATAAAAGAAGAAAAAGGATCGAATAATCATTGTATGATGAAAATAGAATAACCGCCTATTTTTTGTGTTCTGTACTTAGGGGTATATACTATACAATCAACTATAAAAAAAATTGTTTATCAATTTCTATTTGTAATAGATAGATGAGATAAGGATTTGTGTTGATAACTCTAAAACTGATCTAGAAAGGAATTTGAGAATTCTTATGATATGGAATCGTAGTCTAAATAGAATCATGATCTAAAGATATCCATTAACCATAGTCTACAAAATATAAATCCCTCGCTCAATTGATTCATTGGAATTTCTAATTTATTGATTTAATCTGGTCGGTATAGTATAGATATATAAATAGAGAACTCACAAAAAGAAGAGAACATTTTTGTTTTTTATCTTTATCCCCCCAGCCTAGAAGGAAAGATACTTCTTTTACTATGATGAAAAATTTTCATAGCATTCAAGTAATGCCCTTTGATTTCACCTGTTTCAGCTTGTGATTTAAAAATAGCTTTGGCACAAAATAAGAAACGGTCTCTCCAATGCATAAATGGGTGGGAGTTCACGTTCTCATCATCTTTAGTAAAATCAAGGTCACCACGAAGACATTCATAAACAGCTCTACCGTAGTTTTTAGCGGATAACCCCAATTTAGGTTTAATAGTACACCCCAACAAGGGATGACCATACTTGTTCAATCTATCTCTCTCAGTTTGGATGCCGTGAGGCGGACCTTGGAAATTTTTAACATACGCAGTAGGGATTCGCAAATCTTCCAGACGTAGAGCACGCAGGGCTTTGAACCCAAATACATTACCTACAATGGAGTAAACATGTTAGTAACAAAACCTTCTTCAAAAAGGTCTAATGGGTAACAGAAAAAAAAATCAGCTTTATGGGTATACCTATAGAGACGACATGTTGTTTCTATAGGTGGATCTATAGAGATGACATTTCGTTTCTATAGGTGCATCTATAGAGACAACATGTCATCTCTACTGGAGCATCTACCACAACGACAAGCTGTCACTAAAGGGTATGACGGGTCGACTCTATATCTCTATCTATGGAGACGACATTTTGTCTTTATAGATACACCTATAGAGACAACATGTTGTCTCTATGGTTTCGTCTATGGAGACCAGCACCGTATAGCGACGAACCAGAACAAGACGACATGTTGTCTCTAAAGGATACCTACTGCGACGATATTTATAGCAACGACCAAAAGGATCTATTGCGACGAGGCTACGGAGACGAAAGCTATAAGGACGACATGTCGCCCCTGACACCTATAGGGACGACTTTTTTAACCTATTTTGTTGTCCCTATAGGTCCCGTTACCTGTAGTGTACCCACCTGCATAATCTTTTACCTCCTGCATAACAATAAGAACAAATGTTTGAGCAAATAATTAGAATGGCTAGCTTGAATTCAAAATTAAAAGAAATTACTCATAGAACTTTGATTTCAGTTAATCTTTCAAATACACACATACATGTAAACTGAAGAAAAAATTCACATAGACATAAATCAACGAAAACAAAATTCATCAATCAAACTTAAAATATTTATCATATGTTCGCTGTAAATTGAAAAGGAGTGAAAGATACATATACTAATGTCAATTCTTGAAATCTACAATGCCTGGAAGAGAAGAAACACAAGCCGTCGAGGTGTATATGAAATAGACGGGACTATTTAAATTTTAGAGCCATATATGTAGCAATCGATTTCAAAATTGGAAACGATTGCTTCATGAATATATATATATATATATATATATATATATATATATATATATATATATATATATATATATATATATATACACTACAAGAAAAACGACCATTAGGGATGACATTATTTGCGACGACCCAACTGAGACGACATGTCGTCCTAATACCTTTAGGGGCGACTTTCTTGACAATTGCGACACTTTTTGTCGTCGCTAAGGTGTCTTTTCATATATATATATATATATATATATATATATATATATATATATATATATATATATATATATATATATATATATATATATATATATATATATACAGAGAGAGTTAGGTTCAAATGTTTCTATTATCTATTGTGTGCTTGTAGGATTGATTCTGGACCAATCATTTTACTTATTTTAAGAAAGTAATTAAATGCATATTAAATGTTGAATGTTTAATTAATGCTTATTATATCTTTAACATGTAATATGCATTAATTATTTTCTTAAAATAGCTAAAATAAATAATTGGTCCAGAATCAATCCTACATGCACACAATAGATAGCTAGAACACAATAACCTAATCCTATATATATATATATATATATATATATATATATATATATATATATATATATATATATATAGGATTAGGTTATTGTGTTCTAGCTATCTATTGTGTGCATGTAGGATTGATTCTGGACCAATTATTTTAGCTATTTTAAGAAAATAATTAATGCATATATATATATATATATATATATATATATATATATATATATATATATATATATGGGGATATGGAATATACATTACAGCCTCACCTAAGCTTAGGTACTAAACCAATAGAATATGTTGTTTTAACTGAGTAAATATACTCGATTTGGTTTTTACTTGGTATATATATCATCCTCGATAAGATTTCTTTCCTTTATTATCGTTTTTTCATCCCTATTTTCTTTCATCATTTATCGTTTATTGTTTTACCCTAGTGAACATTACTTTTTACCACTGTCACAAAGATCTAGGATAAGCAATATTTTTGCTTCCTTATTAAAAGTATTGTGTCGATCTTGAATCTACATCTTTAGTTTTTAATCGTCAATCCCCTAACCGCAATCTTTATATAGTAAAACAACATATTTTCATGAGGTTTAATACCTAAGATTAGGTGGGGCTGTAATGTATATTCACTTTTTCATATATATATATATATATATATATATATATATATATATATAGAGAGAGAGAGAGAGAGAGAGAGAAAAGAGGAATATTTGTATGTCAAATGATGTAATAGATCACAATTTCTAGTATTCAAATTTTTAAAAAGATATATTGATTTACAAGGAACAGATAATTAAGAAAGTAAAATATGAATAATATTTATCAGGTTATCTAATATACATTTTAAAAAGAATTTGGGAATGATCAATTTCAACATCTTAGAATGAAAGAGAAAATATAGTTTAATTCTCTAAAAAGATGCCATTTGATGTATAATCATTATATTTACTAGATAATATAAAAGTATAAATATAGATAAATATAGATTTACAAAGGAGTTGTTTGTTTTTTTTTCTGCAGGCCTACGTGACCTCTTTTGTCTGCACCGCGCAGACATTAAGGCTTGCAGTATGTTTGTTTTTCAGAAGTTCGTAGACGTAAAAACATATACGCAAGGTCTTCGTGCTACAGACCTGGTCTTGAGTCTTCTAAGTTCTGCACACTTTTATTTGGCTGTTGTCCGCATATATTTTGTAAAGATGTTTTTTTTCCTTCGGTAGCATTGATAAGTTATATCTTCCTATTGCTTTTAATACATCTTTGATAAAATCGCTTTTCATACATCTACACACGTGACTGTTTAGGCTTCCAAGAATTACTATTGTGTTGTGTCATAGTGTGTATGCATAAAAACCACCCATCAGCTTTTTTTTTAATATAATTAAACTAAAACAATTATGTATATTATCGCAATTGTGAGATTTGAATTTTTTTTAAAATACTTTTAGGTTTAAAAAACATAAAGTTTAATTTATTTTGTTTAAATTGTTGTTGTAGTACACATGTTTTATGTAAATTCAAAATTATCCAAAATTAATGCTATGATATTAATGTATGCATGAGTAGATTTATGTCTTCTTATACCAAGGAGAGTGGCTCGGCATGATGGTCGACATGCTCGGCGTAAAATTGTTATTGTAAAACTAATTTGGTTGTATAAATTTTATTCCAGCAGTGTCCAGATGTCAAAAAAAAAAACAAACAAATTTTTATTGCAGACTGCAGACATTTTGTCCACCTCTTTTTGCTGTAGAGGATTGCAGATGTGGTCCGTAGATTACAGATGTTTTGGCTTCGGAAAAACAAACAACACATAAATGTTAATTAATTGCTGGAAAAAAAATTGTATGATGATTATTTATATTTGAATTAAACTCTCTAAAATTAGTGAACTTGAACTAAATTCCAGGAAAAAAAATGTTTTTATATATAGATATCTCCATATATAAATGACCTAAAAATTAAGAATTTTAAAATATTTAGTTTTTTATATAAAAAAAAAAAATAGGTTTTTATTAAAATTCGGTAAAATAGTCGTGTATCCAACACCATTTAGTATCTATGAATAGAAACTAAACAACTACTAAAACATAAATGATAGAGCATAAGAAAAGAATAATAAAATAACAATTAAACAGTAAAAATGAATTGTACCTAAAAAGGTGGCAAATAATATAAAGAAGTTATTGGAAAATCTCCCAAGTAGGACCGCATATTGCGGTAAATGAGGATAGAACATTCCATAAACGCTTCTTGTTTGCCTAACTACTTTAATACAACACTTTTAAACTACCAAAAGATATATCATAATATCTTCACCACAAAACAAATCGACCCCCCAAAAGGCTAGCTTCTTCTACTACAATGTACCATAAATGCCTTCCTACTATAAATATATCATAAACTCATTGCCACTCTACACAAATCCGGAGTTAATAAAACCATTATTAGAACACACATACATCTCTTCTTCTGAGTTTCTATGCTTCTTTTCCTTCACAAGTAAATCAAAGAGAGATACCCCATGGCAAAAAACAAGCAGCAGAAGTCATTTCTTTCAGTTTTTAGCATTTTCAAAAGGAAGAGAGTCCGAGGAGATGATGATAAGGTTGATGAGACTCTTAAAGCTTACAAAGTTTACCCAAGTGATCAAGATGGAGTCCATTGGGTGGCGGAGCCTGGAATCGATCGAAAAGCTTCTTGTTATATTGATAGTATAACAACTATGTGGAGCCATGATCTTGAGATTACAAAATAAGTATCACCGTTTCTTCGGATTCAACTACAATTACTTCCAACTTTTATCTATCTTACACCGAGTTCTATGTTACTGTGCCGACTTACTGTTACTTAGTAGTATGTTCATAGGCCATATTCGTATATGCATGAATATGTATTCTTTCTCATTGTTAATTAAAGAGATACATATAAGATCGAAGATTTAAATATCCTCAAATGTCAAGGACGAACCATAAAAAAAAGTCTTTATCGTTATTATAAGTTATATATATAATAAAAAAATTGGACACCAAAGAAAAGTATGCTCTGTGTATGTTGCCTACAAGAATAATAATATGATTCATATATATACTAGAATAATAATAATATGATTCATAGGTTTATTAAATAAATCAAATGTTACTAGCTTAATTAGATACAAGAATAGGAAGGTACATTGAATTACATACAAATAAACATTAGGCTTACAACTATAACACGTCTTGTGTCTAGAAACATTTCAGATCTTTCATTATATTAATTGTTCAGTGGAGACACGGAATACTCTGAATATAATATATCCTAACGAGATAATTACTTTTTTCTTTCACCAAATTAGCAATGAATTTTTTTTTCAAGAAATCTATACATATTTTCGTAATCTAAAAGTCTTCTTATTTGTTTTTGCCCAACGCTTAGGTCTTGTGCTATTTATGAAGAACAACTTTGTAAGTTGTATGGGGTTAGATAGTATTAATAATTTTAAATATTTAATATTTAGGACTCAACATTTAAAAGATAATAATAAAAAAAACCACGTGAATATTTTTTTTTCAAAAAGCAATCCACATGGATTTGGTTAACCGGTGTGTAACATCCCAAAATTTCAGGGTAAAAAATTTCATTTTTAATTTAACTAAAACATTATTGTAACTTTGTTCACACATTGAAAAGCATTTCAAATAAAACATTTATCAGAGTTCATTCTCAGAAATCATATATTGCGGAAAACATAGGTGTATGCGTTGCGATCGTCCCGAGCTCCTTTATTTGAAAACTAGAGGTACATGAAACCAAAACTAAAAACCGTAAGCACGAAGCTTAGTGAGTTCCACAAATACCACATACCATATATATCAACTGATCCATACATAACCGTGAGCCATACATATCATTCATATATCATAATCAATAAAGGTGCTATGTGCCACACATAGTCTTGCCATTATACCACGGGCCACCTCGTGGTCTTTCTTTGTGACAACCGTCAAATTCTAGTCAAGTCAAAATCAAATAAAGTCAACAAGTTAAACCGGTCAACTCAATTAGCCCTTGTATACCAGGGTTCACGTTATGTAATTACTGTACAAATCATTATTTTAATGAGGAACCATCACTTGGAAAGTTCGTGTATTTAGATTTCTTTAACCTAAAATTGTGGTAAGTAATGAACCAAAGCGATAAAACACTATTGCATACTCATCGGGAGTGTGTAAGATCCTTAAACATGGCTTAACGGGGTTTACGGACCTTGAGTTGCGAAGTCGGACACTCAAAAAGGTCACAAAAGAAGCCTCTCCCAATCTCTTCCAATCTATGTCTCTCTATTAAAAATCTCTCCCAAATCTCTCTCAAAAGTTCCTATAACTTTTTGAAATCATTCGGGTCATCCCTGTTGGATATAGTGTCTAAGTCCATAACTATATTTGGTATGTACTTGACCCGACCCGGCATGGTCCATTTGGGTTGCACTTCACCCGAACAATTTATGGATAATCTTTTGAGAATAGTATAAGTTATGATTTATTAATATATTGTAAGTTCTAATATATTAATATAAAATCATATTATTTAATTAGTATTGATCTATAATTAATCTAAAATTAATTTAGAGATCAAAAGTATTACTAATTAAATATGGGCTCTTGTATTTATATAGTGTGGGCTAATGCTTATTTGGAATGGGCTAGGCTTGCATGGAAAGTCCATGGATACTCCATGGAGCTTTAACCCATGGATCTCATGGAAATGAAAAGACATGGGTATTAGGGTTTACATGGATGTAACCCTAATCCACCACACTATATAAAGGAGGCTTTGGCTCTTGAAATCACACTAGTTGTAGTGAGTATACTAAGAGGGCCGATTTCAAGAAGGGTGTTACTATTCTCTCAAAGTTCCAAGTTTGTGGTGATTTGTGATTTCCATTTGAGGCATCCACACTATTGGTGCTAGTCTCTAAAACTCCAAGCAATCAACTACAACTACAAGGTAAGTAATTCTAATAGCTTTATTTGATTCAAGTTCCCCATGCCATGCTAGATAGGATAAGAACCTTGGAAAATTAATTATTTGCATGTATCTTAGTCAAACATAGATCCAAGGTTTTTAGGGTTGCATGCACACCATAGGAGTGTTAGAATGCTCAAAACCCATCAGTGGTATCAAAGCCTAGGCGTGTTTGTTTGATACTTGATACAATATAGTGGAAAAAAGTCGATTTTTTGTTGTCTGCCTGCTGAACTCGCCGAGTCCATGGGGGGACTCGCCGAGTTCATGTGTAAATTCATCCTACTCGCCGAGTAGGTTCGTGCACTCGACGAGTAGGAGCCTCAGAATGCAGATTTTCGACTTTTGCTGCTGGAAATGGACTAGAAACATTACCCTAAACTGTTGTTGTGTTATAAAACTTGTTTTAGATGGTGTAATGTTTATGCTAATCCATTTACAATGGCTATAATAAAAAATTACAAGTTTTATGAGTAATTTATGATTCTTGAAATGTTCATATTCATGTTCTTGAACTTATGAAGATTAGATGATCATAGGAATTGTTTGTAACCTACTTGGTAGTTTAATTCTTGATCATAATGTGTTTTAATGGAATCCATAACTTGTCCTCAAGTTATGGAAATCCAAAGGCCACACTTTAATAAAATCCATTAAAAGAACACAAGAGTTAGAAAAATGAAGAGTCTTCATTTTAATACTCAATTAAATTCATAAGTTATAAGAAATGAAAAGTTTGAAAGTTTACAAAACTTGCCCTCAAGTTTTGGAACAAGTAAAGTCATGATTAAAACTTTAGTTCCAACCCTTAAAATTTTAAAAAGTAAAAGTTCAACCCTTATGCTTTATAATATTATAAGTTAATAATATATATATATATATATGTGTGTGTGTGTGTGTAAGATCAAGTCGTCTTACCGCTAGTACGCCTCATTCACGAAGCCAGTCTATAAGGGGGGTATAAGGTTGTTGCCTATAAAATGGCAACTTAATGGGTGTCCACTCTCACCCACCGCTTCCTTGATCGGTGGAGGGTCGTTAGCCGAACGGGTAAGACAAGGACTTATAAATTCTCATTAAAAGTATAATGATAATACTAAAGTAACTAAACTTTATTGAATTCCCAATCTTAGTTATTTTAGGAAAATGTGAATAAGGTGCTAATCCATGAAATTACACTTTACACTTTGTTTAAGTCATTAGTGGAGCGTGTGTGGTTAACCGGCACACTAACTTGAACTTAACAAGGTAGGTAAAAGGTGACTTAATGTTTATCATAGTATCGATGGAGCGTGTGTGGTTAACCGGCACATCGATTGAGGGGTAATACATTAAGGGTACCAAGTAATTTGCATGGTTACTTCACACCTTTTTTGTGATCCTCGGCATCCCAGTCACAAAACTTGAAGGGCACACTCGAGATTGAAACATGCCATTGAAGAAAGTTCAATGAATCTCAAAGAATCTAGGAGTTTCTAAACCAATTAAAACCTAATTAAATATTTCGTTTTTCATGGTGGAAATTGATGAATCGTCATTCACCTACCTTCAAATATCTTATAGCTTAGATTACGGCATCCCTCTTCTAAGTTATAAAATATTGTGTTGGGTCCTAGCCTTAATATTACATTTGGGTATTTTATTAAGGACCATCTCTATATCTAATCTAATCTATTCCCTCTTATTTTCAGATGTCTTCCAATAACAATGCTTCTGGCTCAAACCCTACTAGCTCCTTCTCTCTCATGAATCTTTGTGGGAGAGTCATCTTTGATGGATCCAACTTTACTGATTGGATCAGAAACATCAGGATGGTCACTCGGTATGAGAACAAAGAATATGTTCTCGACAAGGAGCTAAAGGTACCCGAGCCAACTGCTACTCCTGAAGAGCTTGCTAAATATGAGGTACATGAAAGAGATGCTACAAAAGTGGCATGCATCATGATGGCCACCTTGACAGCTTAGCTCCAAAAGTCATATGAGGATTATTATCCTTTTCAGATGCACCAGGACTTGATGGACCGCTACCATCAAAGTGCTCGTCAAGTGCGATATGAAATAATCTCCTCCATGATAACAACCCGAATGAAGGATGGTGAACCCATCACAGGCCACATGCAGAAAATGCAAAGGTATGTAGACCATTTACTGAATCTAAATGTTAACTTCCCTGAGGAGTTAGCAATAGATATCATTTTGCACTCCCTGCCATCGTGTTATGATCAATTCCGCATGACATATCACATGAACAAGGAAGAGGTCACCCTCAGCAAACTTCAAGGACTCTTGAAGACCGTCGAAAGTGGTCTAAAGGGTAAGTCGGTATTTACTACTCTTACTCCTACTCCAACTACGGCCAATGTCTTGGCAATCGGGCATGGCAAAGGAAAGAAGAGAAAGAACCCTTCTAAGGGTACCAAGGGTAAGACCCTTGAAGGCTCCTCTTCAAGAAAAACCAAGAAAGGTTTTGTTACTCCTTCTGCTAACCCTAATGAGGCTGAATGCTTCTATTGCCATGAAAAGTCGCACTGGAAGCGAAACTGCCCAAAGTACCAGCAAGATTTGAAGGATGGGAAAGTAAAACCCAACCATGCAGGTATATACACTATATTGTCTAATAACTCACCTCATTCTAAGTCTTGGGTCCTTGATACAGGTTGTGGTATTCACATATGTTGTGATTTTCAGGGACTAAAAAGAAGTGAGAGTGTGGAGCGGGGAAAGATAAACTTGATCATGGGAAACAGGAAAGCTTCACCTGTCACCAATATAGGAGTTTATTCCTTAATGCTAAATAGTGGGTTTACATTAGATTTGAATAAATGTTATTATTCCCCAGAAATGGCAAGAAATGTTATTTCCTTTCATGCATTGTATAAACAAGGTTTTACCTTTTATTTTGATAATAATAATGGTAGTATTGAGGCTTTCTTTAATAAGGTTCTTTATTTTAAAGCATTACCTTGTGATGGCGTGTATGAAATTGTATCTGTTGTAGATAATCTAGGAAATAATGTATTGTGTATTGACTCTTCCACTAGCTTAGATAAAGCATCTTTATGGCATTGTCGTCTTGGACATGTAAGCAAGAAATGCATAGGCCAACTCCAAAAGGATGGAGTCTTGGAGTCACTTGACCTAAAGTCAGATGATAGTTGTGAATCTTGTTTGCTTGGTAAAATGACAAAGTCACATTTTACTGGCACTTGTGCTAGGAGTGAAGGTTTGTTGGACCCCATACACACGGATGTGTGTGGACCCTTCAGAACTGCCACAAGAGATGCTAATCGTTTCTATGTGACTTTTACTGATGATTTTAGTAGATATGGATATGTCTACTTAATCAAGCACAAGTCAAAAACCTTTGAGAAATTCAAAGAGTTTAAGAAAGAAGTGGAGAATCAGTTGGGCAGGAACATTAAGATGCTTCGTGATGTGCACAAAAGTACCCACTAATTTTAATATTTATAACCTAACAAACTTAGACTAACTATGCACTTATAGGCAGTGTACCTAGTCAGATTACAGTATAGCTTAGGTAAGTCGGGTGTCGATCACAGGGAACGGTGGTGAATTAATTTAAAATATTTGATTATAGGTTACAGGTCATACGAAAAGAATAAAGAAATAGTTTAATAAATCTCAAACTAACAATTAATTAACAACTCTCGATAAACTAACAGGAAAGCAAATCTCTTCAGGTACTTTGGTTTAGATAAATTACACCTTAAAAACATAGATAATTGCATACACAAATTCAATTATTCATGTTCACCGATTCCTAAAATGATTAGATTCGCGTTCACTATAACTAATCCTTTAGCAAACAAGTCAATTTAAATAGTGATCAGTTGATTAAACTAATATGCTTCCTAGTGTTCAGTTCGTATCAAGCAAGACTTGTAAATATAGTTAATCAAATTACTAATTCAATTTAACCTCTTGTTGATGGTCATCAAACAAGGCTCACACATTAACTTACTTATTCTCAAGTTAATCCTAGTTTCACATTCGTTATTCCTAAACTTATAATCTCGATGGTCATCAAAATCATAAGAGACGAGCAATCAAGCAGATGTTCACACAACTCAATTCACTTAACAATTAACAGAAAATAATCATCATTAACACATAAGGATCTTTTAACAAGCTTGGCAAGATAAATTAAACATAAATAAACAATTCAATATAGCAATTAGTCTAATAATCAAAGCTTCATTCAATCATAAACACAAAATAAAAGGTTTTTTACACCCAAATCAGAAACTGAATACAGAAAAGTACCACAATGGACTGCTAAACATGGTCACGTTAGCAGCCCATATGATTACCGACACGTATCCGCTCTCCAATCCTTCCGATCTCTGCTCCCGTTAGCTTAACGGCCTTCCGGCCGCCTTCTAGACCCTCAAAACGGCTTAACAGAAATTTAATATCGACTAAATTAAGTTGGTAGTCGAATCCCCCTCCCTCGTTAGCTGAAAATCGACTTTTATAACCTTCGTAGCCGACTTACGTACGTTGGGCGTAAGTCGGATTATGTTGGGCGTACTAAGGATTACTACGCGATGGAGTTTATCCGGTGCTAGCCATTACGCGGGGCGTACCCTTAAGTTACGCTAGGCGTAATTCAATTTGGTCGCTACGCTTAGCGTAATTGCTATTTACACGGGGCGTAATTGTTATTCCAACATTTTTAATTACTTTTAGCTTCTAAGCCCGGTTTCCGCTTCAGTCTTTTCTTTTGTGCTTTATCGTCAACGAATAGCTGCAAAACATAATTCAAAGCATTATGAGTACTTTTTAGTTCTAAAAAAGAATAATAAAGGCCAAAATATTAAGATATAATGCATAAAAATATATATAAAAATACACATATCAAAATACCCCACACTTAGCCTTTGCTTGCCCTCAAGCAAATTTACTTTTAATTTTATTTTACCAATATCGCACTAAACAATCCATTTAAAACTCAGCCATTCTGTCAAGACCGCAACGCATGCATTTGTGTCTAAAATTTTCCTAAAGTACCCCCCCATATTTTAAATACTCACAATCTTCATAAACACTTGCCCACTTTTTCCGAACAACGCTCATTTTATGCAACCCTCTGAATCCATCCGCAGAAAACCTCCTAACCTCAAGGTATTTTTAGTTGAGCAACCTAAGCATACATAATCTAGAATTACAACTTTTCGATACCACTATGGAGCTCTTTTGGAATTCTTCAATTCTTTGACATTTGATCTTTAATTTCTTTGAATTCACCACCTTTGTTGATTCGATTTCTGGTATCTTCAACTTTTTGGATTTCTTCAGAATTTTTATCTTTTGATGTTCACTTTATTTGCTCCAAAATTCTTCTAACTTTACTCGTAATTCTTTTTTTTTACATGTACCTCACTTTTTTTCACTCAAAACCTACATGCTTAAGCAGAGGCGCTCAACCTCAACCTTTATTGGTTAATGATAATAATTTTCCTGGATACATTTCAGGTTTAAGCTGCTAAACATATTGCATCCCTCAAACCAAGCGGGGTTGTGTTTTTGTTCCATGATTTCACTAAAATAAGGGAAGCCACAAATGCACTATAACGTATATTGGCTCAACTAAACATTTGAGTTCTCATCGGATCATTTCATACAATATTAGCAAAATTTAAATTATCACTAGATTTTTCTAAATTAAACTATTATTTCAAGTTTTTAAAATTTTAAATTTCCTAAATCTAGCAATTTCCTGACTATTATTTTATTTTTTTCTTATAATTTTAATTTACTTTTACCGACCCCCTACCCCACACTTATTTCATACAATGCCCTCATTGTATGCTAAAACGAATTAAGAACATAAAAAGGGAGAAAAAGGAACAGACTCCCCTGGGTAGTTGTGGCGAGATCGAATGAGGCTGCTACAAGTTGCTTCAAATATTGCTGAAACACTGAAAACTGGAACTGCTGCTTCTGAATTTGCCGAAAAATAAAATCAAGACTGCCGACTCCAAAAATGTGATGCAAAAGATTGCAAACAAATGCAATGTGTAGTAACCATGACATGGGAAAGTGTCGACCACGTCGTCTTGTCAAGAATGGCATCTCTTCTCTCGCGATGAAAAATCCCCCACAACATAGGAAAGTGTCAACCATGTCATGGCAGCCGGGATGATACGTCTTTCTCACGTCAAAATAAAACTCTATGGTGTGGGAACATCTCATCCATATCATAAGAGTCAAAATATCGTAAAAATGCCAATCTTCTAAACAATCGCTCACGGAATCAATATGCACCCCACACTTATGACAAATTGTGGGTCTTGACTATAATCTTCGAACTCTCACACGGCTCTCTCTAGCAACAGTCAGACCTAGCTGCTGAACTTACTGCCAGCTTTCTAAGGGCGAAAATTCTGCAGAAATCTAAACAACCAAAGAGCATCAACATGGAAAACAAAATTAAAATAAACTAAATTAAAGTTTAATTACACACCAAACAAAAATACTAAACTAAACTAAAAATAACACAAAAATAACACAAAAATAAAAAGGATCACTCATCATCTCCATCATCATGCTGCTGTGTCCCCGAAGTACCGGCCCCATCATGTCGTGGATGGAATGGTGGTGGGTAGGGAACCGAATACTGAAACCCCTGGTGGGCAAAGAATGCGTTCAACGCATCCCCATACCACTGTTGTTGCCTGTTCACATGTGCAACATACTCACTAAGGTTCTGGACTTTCATGTCAAGACGATCAATGCCCTGAGCTAGGTAGCGCATATCAATCTCCGGCTCAGGTCCCTGCTGCGCTCCCCGAGGAGCATGTCTACGCCGCTGGACCCATCTCGGTTGTGGCTCGGCGGCACCCTCCTCGTCCGACACATCATCTGCTCGTACTCGCAAAACACCATCTCCACCCCGCTCCAATACACGCATCGACTCCAACATCTGAATGCTCATCGGCCTCATGTCGTGGAACACCATCGATCTCGTGATCTCACGCGTCAGCAACTGATATGATCGGGCTAACCGTGTGATAAAATGCCATCCGCATATCGGGCTATCCTCCCGAAGTCCCCTGGCCCTCCATCCCAAATATGCAGCTAAAGCAACGGGAAGGTTCAGGTGCCTCCCTGGAGTAACAAGTGCCCATAAGAAATACAAATCTGTCGAAGGCACTCTCTCCCTGTTCTTGTGATACGTGAGAGTCATGGAAATCAACCGGTGCAGCAGTCTGTAGGTAGTGGACCGAATCATCCTACCCCGTGCAGTAGATGGCGTATAAATTCCTCCCGTAATCTCGGCCCAAAAAGTGTTCTCGTTATAGTCGTCTGGCCGCTCCGTAAGACAATCGACAAGGAATGTCGGGAAGTGGACACTCCTCGTCTCATCCGCTGTGTAAATACCCACTCGAGTCGCGAGCTCTATCACGCTGCACTCCCGGCTCACTCCCCCCAGTCTGAAGGCAAAAGTTGTCCTGTCATCGAGTGCCTTCCTAGGATCATAGGAAACTGTAGCGTAGAAATCCAGCAAAAATTCCCGATAAACAGGCTCCTGGATCCTAAACAATCGTGCCCATCCCTGACACACGAACAAATCCACACCACTCGCGTCCGAGTGCGTGTATTGCAAAAATGCCTGGATTAGTGCAGCTAGTCCAGTCCAGGTCGCCAAGTCCCAATCAAATGAGGGTGCTATGTCGATCTCTTTGGTGAGCAGCAAACTCAAACCATTGACATATCGTGTCCGGGTTGCATCGTTCAGCGTTTGCGGAAATTGTAAGAAACGGTGATCGGTCACATCCTCGGGTGGGTTAGTCTGTTGGGTTCTTCGGGCCATAACCTGCACAAATAAACACAAACACAAAACCAAACACAATTTCATAGAATTAACAACTTTTTAAACCAAAAAAAAAAATTTGGAGCTGGTTAGGGTCTGTACGTTGGGCGTACATCCAGCATACGCTGGGCGTACGACCAGGTGCACGAGTCTGTGTTCTGCTCCTTTGCTTGTGCTAAAGTCATAATCCCATATCAAAATAAACACAGCAGGGGTAACAACAATTGTAGTTTTTTTTTATATTGCGTGGTCCAAAGGCAGTAGGAGAAAATCGGGGCCACCTTTAAAAATCAATCCCTCGTAATCTCTTTGTCTATTAACAAACACTTTAACAGGGAAATTGCGTTGAGCAGTCAATCGAAGTTTACAGGGCTACGCTTGGCGTACGTCCCTGAGCTTAAATCGATGGGTGTGGGACGGGATTAAGACCAAATTAAGTCCTAGGGTTTAGTTAATTGATAGAAATCGGTCCATTCAAGTGGTAATCAGAACATATAATTGCGAAATCGGCCCTAATTCAAGAACCCTATAAACCCTAGTTTTCGAACAAAGGCATTTTTCAGCTTATTCCATCGATTGAAACATAAATCCATAACAATGAGTACCCGAAAAACATACCTGTATGTCGAATTTTACAGGAAAAGACGAAAAATCGAGATTTCTTGGAGATAAGTCGCCGTCACAGCGTAAGCGAGAGTAGAAGAAATTTGAAGGAATAACAAAAAAGACAAGGGTCAAAAGATATAACATGGTCGTCGTCTTACGCTGGGCGTAACGCGAAGTTACGCTGGGCGTAACCCCATCTCCATGAAAAGTGTATCCGCGATCCATGGCTGAATTACACTTGGCGTACATGAAACGTACGCTGGGCGTAATTAAATATTTCCTTATCTTTAATTGAAATTCCTTTCTTTTTTAACTTTTTAATTAAGGGACTTTACAACTTAATACTTAATTATTTTTTCTTTATTTATTTCTTCAGCAAATGACTTTCCGATGAGTGAAAAAAAATGAGACGTCATAATCACTTATCTTTGTCAAGATCAAACGACAATGGTTGATTAAAAACCTTTGCATGCAAGAATTGGTTTGCGAAAATACCCACTTTCGGTACCCGTTAGAATATTTCCTTTGTTTTCCTTGCACCTTTAACTAAAAGCGGAACAAGAAGTGACCTAACTAGTCAAGAACAGCAGGAGCTCGGTCTTCCACTTAACCACCACAATACGCTTTGCTATACTACGCCTCATGGATTGAGTTGGACAAATAACCCAAAGTAGTAGACTAAACAAGTCAAGAATTCCCTAATTGCTTGCAATCTCGAAACCCATGCAAAAAGTAAAACCAAACAATATGTATGATCACGAATTCCTGCACATAGCAACAAAAACCTTCCCGACAAGTGAAATGATATCATCGAAAATCAAACTAAAAATAAAAACTAATTAAAAACAAATAACAAATAATCAAATAAACTAAATTAATGACAACCCGCTCCCCGGCAACGGCGCCAAAAACTTGATGTGCACAAAAGTACCCACTAATTTTAATATTTATAACCTAACAAACTTAGACTAACTATGCACTTATAGGCAGTGTCCCTAGTCAGATTACAGTATAGCTTAGGTAAGTCGGGTGTCGATCATAAGGAACGGTGTGAATTAATTTAAAATATTTGATTATAGGTTACAGGTCACACGAAAAGAATAAAGAAATAGTTTAATAAATCTCAAACTAACAATTAATTAAAAACTCTCGATAAACTAACAGGAAAGCAAATCTCTTCAGGTACTTTGGTTTAGATAAATTACACCTTAAAAAACATAGATAATTGCATACACAAATTCATTTATTCATGTTCACCGATTCCTAAAATGATTAGATTCGCGTTCACTATAACTAATCCTTTAGCAAACAAGTCAATTTAAATAGTGATCAGTTGATTAAACTAATATGCTTCCTAGTGTTCAGTTCGTATCAAGCAAAACTTGTAAATATAGTTAATCAAATTACTAATTCAATTTAACCTCTTATTGATGGTCATCAAACAAGGCTCACACATTAACTTACTTATTCTCAAGTTAATCCTAGTTTCACATTCGTTATTCCTAGACTTATAATCTCGATGGTCATCAAAATCATAAGAGACAAGCAATCAAGCAGGTGTTCACACAACTCAATTCACTTAATAATTAACAGAAAATAATCATCATTAACACATAAGGATCTTTTAACAAGCTTGGCAAGATAAATTAAACATAAATAAACAATTCAATGTAGCAATTAGTCTAATAATCAAAGCTTCATTCAATCATAAACACAAAATAAAAGGTTTTTTACACCCAAATCAGAAACTGAATACAGAAAAGTACCACAATGGACTGCTAAACATGGTCACGTTAGCAGCCCATATGATTACCGACACGTATCCGCTCTCCAATCCTTCCGATCTCCGCTCCCGTTAGCTTAACGGCCTTCCGGCCGCCTTCTAGACCCTCAAAACGGCTTAACAGAAGTTTAATATCGACTAAATTAAGTTGGTATTCGAATCCCCTTCCCTCGTTAGCTGAAAATCGACTTTTATAACCTTTGTAGCCGACTTACGTACACTGGGCGTAAGTCGGATTACGCTGGGCGTACTAAGGATTACTATGCGATGGAGTTTATCCGGTGCTAGCCATTACGCGGGGCGTACCCTTAAGTTACGATGGGCGTAATTCAATTTGGTCGCTACGCTTAGCGTAATTTCTATTTACGCGGGGCGTAATTGTTATTCCAGCATTTTTAATTACTTTAGCTTCTAAGCCCGGTTTCCGCTTCAGTCTTTTCTTTTGTGCTTTATCGTCAACGAATAGCTGCAAAACATAATTCAAAGCATTATGAGTACTTTTTAGTTCTAAAAGAGAATAATAAAGGCCAAAATATTAAGATATAATGCATAAAAATATATATATATATAGAAATACACATATCACTTCGATCCGATCGTGGTGGTGAGTATCTTAGTACTGAGTTCCTTTACTATCTTAAGGAATGTGGGATTGTCTCACAATTGACACCTCCTAGGACACCACAGTTGAATGGTGTAGCTGAGAGGCACAATCGGACCGTGTTGGACATGTTTCGTTCCATGATGAGTCGAGCTTCGATACCAATCTCATTTTGGGGGTATGACTTAGAGACTGCCGTCCATATTTTTAATCTAGTCCCTACAAAGAAGGTTGCCAAAACACCTCACGAGATGTGGACTGGAAAAGTTCCCAATCTAGAACACATCAAGATTTGTGGTTGCGAAGCTTTCGTGAGACGCGAGACTTACGATAAGCTCGAACCCCGAAGCGAAAGGTGTATTTTCATCTACTATCCACAGAAATCCTTTGGCTACATTTTCTACAGACCTAGTGATAATGTGGTCTTTGTAGCAAGAAGAGGATTCTTTCGAGAGAGAGAATTCACGAGCCAAGGAGACAGTGGGAGGCAAATTGACCTTGAGGAAATTTAAGAGTCAAGTGGTGAAGGAACCTCAAACCCTAGCCCTCAACCTGAGGAGGAAACTCCTGTTGAGAAGACTGAAGAATCTATACCTCTGAGGCGTTCCACTAGAGTTAGGAATGCACCTGAGCATTATTATGGTTTTCATATTACTGCAGAAGGTGAGACACTTATCAGTGATAACACACTGGTAAATCTGGATGAGCCTAACAGCTACACGAAAGCCATGACAGGCCCTGAGGCTGCTAAATGGAAAGAGGCTACGGATAGCGAGATACATTCCATGTATGACAATCAAGTTTGGAACTTGGTTGACAATGTACCTGATCGTAAGTTAGTTGGGTGCAAATGGATCTTCTAGAAGTTGACCGACATGGATGGTAATGTACACACTTATAAGGCAAGACTGGTTGCAAAGGGTTATTCTCAAACTCCGGGAGTTGATTATGATGAGACCTTTTCACCAGTGGCCAAGATTAAATCTATTAGGGTTCTGTTAGCAATTGTTGCATTTCATGACTATGAAATATGGCAAATGGATTTCAAAACCGCTTTCCTTAATGGAAAGTTGGCTGAAGATGTTTACATGGTTCAGCCAGAGGATTTTGTCAGTACAGAGTACCCCAATAGTGTAACAGCCCGAATTTCCAGGTATCTTTATTGTTTATGATTTTGGTGTTTTGAGAGGGGACTCGGCGAGTTGGAGCTCAGACTCGCCGAGTAGGGACGCGATTCTGGACGCGGGATTCGCCTGGACTCGGCGAGTCCAGGATATGGACTCGGCGAGTCCGTGCTGTTTAATGAAACCCTAATTTCTCGGGTTTGGGACCTATTTAAAGGGCCTTATGGTCGTCATTTGTACCCAGCAGTCCATAGAGAGAAACCCTAGAGTGCTTTAGCGATTTGAGAAAGAGAAAGGAAGCATTTCTTGACCTTTGTGTGTTGTTTAGCAAAGAAGAGGGAAGTCCTAGCCAAAAGGAAGCAAAGGAGGTTGCTATTCTGTGGATTGAAGCTTAGATCATCGATCTAAAGGTATGATTTCGGCTCATCTTCTGTTTTGTGAAGTATATTTGGATTTAGGGCTTCTTGTGGCCTTTGTTGGGTTGATTTGATGGCCAAATAGTCCCTTGCTAGTGATGAGGCTTTGGATCTGGATCCATAGAGGTCCAGAGAGCCTCATTCATCAAGCTTTATGAAGAACAATGGAGGTTATGACCTTGAGTTGTGATATTTGTTGATAATTCTTCATATATGGACATTTAGAGGTTGTATGTACACCAAGTTTGGGGCTTTACGTGATGAATCAGTCTAGGAAGGCCAGATCTATGAATTGTTGGAGCAGATCTGACCTTAGAAGCAAGTTTGAGTGATTGCATGGTATGGACTCGCCGAGTCCGATGAGCAGACTCGGCGAGTAGCTTGAAGATTGCCTTGAGTTCGCTCATTGAGTGGTCCAGACGAGTCATAGGTTGACTTAGTGAGTCAGGGTGAGTTAGAGAGGGTTGACAGGTGGACTGAGTCGAGCTGGGACTCGCCGAGTTGTTCTTGAGACTCGGCGAGTTGAGTCGGGGTGGCCCCGCGATTCTTCCAGGTGGAACTCGTCGAGTCAGGGGGAGTACTCGACGTGTAAGAAGGGAATCCTAGAGAGTTGGTGAAAACGTCTAGACTCGCCGAGTTGCCCTTGTGCACTCGCCGAGTCCGGTCAAAGTTAACCGTTGACCGTTGACCAGAGTTGACCTGTGTTGACTTCTTAGGGATAGTCAACCTTAGAGATAAAAAGTGTTAATAAGAGATGTATGATGTTATAGGGAGATTGTAGCTCGGAGGATCGAGCACGAGTGATTTCGGGATTTGCTAGCTATCGATATTTACGAGGTGAGTCTTCTCACTATACTGTACCCGGAAGGGTTTGATTGTGTGACCGGAAGGTCGGATATGATATGAGACATATGTGTTATATATGATAAGTTAATTGTTATATGCGCTATGTATGATAAGTTTAATGTGGGCCGGAAGGCATTATGTTATGGGCTGGAAGGCGAATATGTTATGGGCCGGAAGGCATTGTAGTGTGGATCGAAGGGTTGGCGTGGGTAGGACCGGAAGGTTTACCCAGCAGGGACGGAAGTCCCCTGAGACACATGGACCGGAAGGTCAGGGCCTGGAAAGGCGTATGTGCGTAAGTTGTATTTTGGGGAACTCACTAAGCGTTTATGCTTACAGTTGTTGTGTATGTGTTTCAGGTACTAGCGAGGACCGTGGGAAGGCGCCGGCGTGATCTGTACACACTGATAGATGATTTACGATCTTGGGATTCATATGATTTGTATTATGATATGACACGTTGAATGTTTATGCCTTGTTTTGGATGAAAATACTTCCTTTTGAAATGAAAATTTTGTTTAAAAGAAAAAAAAAATTCCGTTGTTTCAAATTGGTATCAGAGCCTTGGTTTGAGGGATTCGGGTACACCTTCGGGCGTAACTGAACTCAAACCGAGGACTTGAGGAAAACTTTTAAAATAAAGGCATAAAATCTTTATAAAGTATTTGTGGTAAACAAGAATGAAGCAGTGTGTACGATCAGCCAGCGCCCAAACGGTAAAGATCCCCAAACTACTCTTACAATGTTGTTTTAAGAGATATGATATGATATGAATTGTTATGCATGCTAGAAGACTAGGTATTCATGACAGGACTAGAGTGGCCTAATTTGTGATGCCTTAGTCTAGGGAAGTCTGTTGTTATGAGATGCTGTGATAGCGAGCGGGTAGTTAGTGCATAACAAGAGTAGAGTACTCACGATCCGGGGTTTGGGGAGGAGAACTTGGGATGAATGCTGATGCGGTGTGGTCAGTAGTATTGGGCCCGTACTACCGAAGACACCGGGTCAGTGGGCAACCCAAGTAGGAATCCCTAGGTATCGGAGACTGAGTAGGGTTGCGTTATCGAGTACGATTATGCTTGATAGAGTCTCTGATAAGTTCTGTGTTGTATTTCAGAGGCATCATGGTTGGACCACGCCACAGACCGAGTACGAGCAGTGTGAGTGACGAGGAGATTCGTCAGATGATTCATGAGGAGGTGGATGCGGCGATCCGGGCCGAGATTCCGGAGATGTTTGGGTCTATTAAGACCACTTTGATGGAGACCTTTGATGAGCGGTACGCCGCGTTGACTGAGGCTGCAGCCGCTGCAGCTACCGCAGCTGTGGCTGCTGCCAGGCCACAGGGAGGTGACTCGTTGCTGTTTCGGGAGTTCAGCAACATGAAGCCACCTGAGTTTGACGGGACGCAGGATCCGATCGCTGCTATGAGGTGGATTGCTGATATCGAGGGATGCTTCTACACTTGTTCATGTCCGGAGCATCTGAGGGTACGGTTCGCCTTGAACCAGCTCCGTCTGGGAGCGAAGGATTGGTGGAAGTTCATGACGGCGAACTTCACTTTGGCAGAGATTTCAGCTGTGACGTGGGAGAGGTTTACCTCTATGTTCAGAGACGAGTACGTTCTGCCGGTGGAGAGGGAACGGTTGGTTCAGGAGTTCTTGACCCTCAAGCAGGGTACTGATTCGGTTACGGTGATCACGCGGAAGTTTCATGAGAGGGCGATGTTCTGCCCCGAGCAGGTGTCCACAGAGCAGGCTCGGATGAGCCGGTATTTGGGTGTGTTGAGGAGGGATATCCGGGAGTTCGTGTCGAACTCCACATATCATACCTTTGTTGAGCTTCAGGCGACTGCCAGGAAGCGCGAGATCGAGTTGGAGACCCAGGCCAGGGAGGAGGCCGAGTCTCAACGGGTGGATCAGCGGCCGGCTCAGTCTCAGCCGGCAGCCAAGCGGACTAAGTCCGCCGATTCGAGGACGGGAGGTCCGAAGGGCCGCACTTGCGGAAAGTGCGGCAATGGTCACGAGGGGACATGTCGGTCTGGTGCTTGCTACAAGTGTGGCAAGGAGGGGCACATCGCTAGGGATTGCCCCAAGGGGTTTATGGTTTGCTTTCATTGCAACCAGACCGGCCATCGGAAGGCCGAGTGCCCACAGCTTCTTCAGGGATCTGCACCTGCTGCCAAGGCTACTGAGACTCAACCAGTGAAGGCCGAGGCCCCGAGGGCTCGTGGGAGAGCCTTTCAGCTGACCGCGGAGGAGGTCCGCGCTGCGCCCGATGTTGTGGCAGGTACTTTCCTTGTGAACTCTCTACCTGCTTTAGTGTTATTTGACTCGGGTGCGAGTCGGTCTTTCGTATCTTTGGCCTTTAGTCAGCAGATCGGTGTTAGTCGTGAGCCGTTGAGTCGGCCTCTGAGAGTTTCTATAGCAGATGAGAGAGTGATTTGTGCCACGGAGGTTCTCCAGAGATGTGTGTTAGAGATTTTCAGGGTTGAGTTTCCGATTGATCTGATTCCTATTGCGATGGGTGATGTCTGTGTCATTGTGGGCATGGACTGGTTGAGCCGATTTGGTGCAGTCATCGACTGTGAGCGTCAGCTGGTGACCATACGAGACCCTAGTGGGGGAGTTCTTTC
Source organism: Lactuca serriola (assembly GCF_051521515.1). NCBI lineage: Eukaryota > Viridiplantae > Streptophyta > Magnoliopsida > Asterales > Asteraceae > Lactuca > Lactuca serriola. Next base: position 150,874,866 of record NC_136416.1, read on the forward strand.
AGTGTACGGCGAGGGTACACGTTCTGGATCAGCTTTTTGTTCGGCCGCTAGGGCGAGGCAGTGTCTACAACAGGGCTGTAAGGGTTTTGTGGCGTATGTGATGGATACGCGGGTGGCTTCCGAGAGACCGAGTTCAGTTGAGGAGGTTCCGGTGGTGCGTGAGTTTCCAGATGTTTTTCCCGAGGAGTTGCCGGGTGTACCTCCTGTGAGGCAAGTGGAGTTTGGTATTGATTTGGTTCCGGGGGCCGCGCCTATCGCTAAGGTGCCTCATCGTCTTGCACCTCCAGAGATGCAAGAGTTATCCTCGCAGCTTCAGGAGTTGCTGGGGAAGGGATTTATTCGGCCGAGCAGCTCGCCGTGGGGAGCACCTATTCTGTTCGTCAAAAAGAAGGATGGTTCACACCGGATGTGCATTGATTACCGGGAGTTGAACAAGCTGACGGTCAAGAACCGTTACCCGTTACCGAGGATCGATGATTTATTCGATCAGTTGCAGGGAGCATCTTGGTTTTCCAAGATCGATTTGAGGTCGGGATATCATCAGGTGAGAGTGCGGGATGAGGACGTCCAAAAGACAGCGTTCAGGAAGCGATATGGGCATTATGAGTTTGTGGTGATGCCTTTTGGGCTCACCAATGCCCCGACTGTGTTCATGGATCTCATGAACAGGGTATGCAGGCCGATGTTGGATCGGTCGGTGATTGTATTTATCAATGATATTCTGGTGTATTCGAGATCTAGAGAGCAGCATGAAGAGCATTTGAGGGAGGTCCTTGGGGTTTTGAGATCGGAGAAGCTTTATGCAAAGTTCTCCAAGTGTGATTTCTGGTTGCGGGAGGTTCAGTTCCTAGGACATCTCGTTAACCAGGAAGGGATTCTGGTCGATCCGGCCAAGGTTGAGGCAGTGATGAGTTGGGAGGTGCCGAAGTCACCATCTGAGATCAGGAGCTTCCTTGGGTTGGCAGGGTATTATCGGAGATTTATCAAGGATTTCTCCAAGATCGCAGTGCCGCTCACCAGATTGACCCGGAAGGGTGTTGCATTCTCATGGGGTCCCGAGCAGAAGACCTCCTTTGAGACACTTCGCCAAAGGTTGTGTGAAGCCCCGGTATTAGCTCTCCCGGAAGGGATGGATGATTTTGTAGTATATTGTGATGCATCGATTTTGGGGCTGGGTGCGGTGTTGATGCAGAGGGGACATGTGATAGCATATGCATCGAGGCAGCTGAAGCCTCATGAGACGAGATATCCCACGCATGATCTAGAGTTGGGGGCAGTAGTGTTCGCCCTCAAGATTTGGCGTCACGACTTGTATGGGGTTCGGTGTACGATATACACGGACCATAAGAGTTTGAAGTACTTGATGGATCAGCCCAACCTAAATATGCGTTAGAGGAGGTGGTTGGATGTGGTCAAGGATTATGATTGTGAGATCCTGTACCACCCAGGCAAGGCTAATGTGGTAGCCGATGCGTTGAGCCGCAGGGCGGAGAGCACTCCACTGCGAGAAGTATGTTTGAGATTGACCGTGATAGCACCGGTACTGGATGTCATTCGTGGGGCACAGGCCGAGGCTGTGCAACCGGAGATGCAGAAGAAGGAGCAGGTCGTTGGGTTGGTTTCGGAGTTCGTTACGGATGGGCGAGGGCTTATGACCTTTCAGGGTCGAATTTGGGTACCGTTTGTGGGCGATACCCGTATTACTTTGATGGAAGAGGCTCATCGGTCGAAATTTTCGATCCATCCGGGGGCCACGAAGATGTATTTGGATTTGAGGAGAGAGTATTGGTGGCCCTGTATGAAGAGGGACGTCGCCTGGTTTGTTGAGAGGTGCTTGACCTGTCGTAGGGTCAAGGCCGAGCACCAGAGACCGCATGGCAAGTTGCAGCCATTGGAGGTTCCCGAGTGGAAGTGGGAACAGATCACCATGGATTTCATCACCAAATTGCCGAGGACTGCCAGAGGAGTTGATGCAATTTGGGTGATTGTGGATAGGTTGACGAAGAGCGCTCACTTCCTTGCCATCAGTGAGAGTTCTTCAGCGGAGAAGTTGGCGGAGATATATGTGAGGGAAGTGGTATCTCGGCATGGGGTGCCGATCTCGATTGTTTCGGACCGTGATGTGCGTTTCATTTCCAGATTCTGGAAGAAATTTCATGAGGAGTTGGGTACTAGATTGCATTTTAGTACCGCGTATCATCCCCAGACAGACGGCCAGAGCGAGCGGACGATTCAGACACTTGAGGACATGCTTCGAGCGTGTGTATTAGATTTCGGGGGTAGCTGGGATGCGTATTTACCCTTGGCAGAGTTTTCCTACAACAACAGCCATCATTCGAGCATTGGTATGCCACCCTTTGAGCTGTTGTATGGTAGGAGGTGTCGGACCCCCATTTGTTGGGGAGAGGTTGGGCAGAGAGTGATGGGCAGTACAGAGATCGTGCTTCAGACGACAGAGTAGATTCAGCAGGTCAGACAGAGGTTGTTGACCGCCCAGAGCCGACAGAAGAGTTATGCAGACAGACGCCGGTCCGAACTTGAGTTTCAGGTCGGCGACTTCGTTCTCCTAAAGGTCTCTCCTTGGAAAGGAGTGATTCGATTCAGGAAGAGGGGCAAGTTGGAGCCCCGGTATATTGGGCCATTTCGTGTGATTGCGAGGGTAGGCCGGGTAGCCTATCGTTTGGAGTTGCCAGCAGAGTTGGGGCAGATCCACGACACTTTTCATGTGTCGCAATTGAGGAAGTGTATAGCCGATGAGTCGGCAGTGGTTCCATTAGAGGATATTCAGGTGGATGCGAGCCTGAATTATGCCGAGAGGCCAGTGGCCATCAGGGATCGGAAGATCAAGGTTCTGAGGAACAAGGAGGTACCTCTGGTGTTGGTTCAGTGGCAACACCGGAAGGGATCGGAGATGACTTGGGAGCCGGAGTGCGAGATGCGGGAGCAGCATCCGGAGCTGTTTTCAGAGCGAGACTTCGAGGGCGAAGTCTAGTTCTAGTGGGGGAGAATTGTAACAGCCCGAATTTCCAGGTATCTATATTGTTTATGATTTTGGTGTTTTGAGAGGGGACTCGGCGAGTTGGAGCTCAGACTCGCTGAGTAGGGACGCGATTCTGGACGCGGGATTCGCCTGGACTCGGCGAGTCCAGGATATGGACTCGGCGAGTCCGCGCTGTTTAATGAAACCCTAATTTCTCGGGTTTGGGACCTATTTAAAGGGCCTTATGGCCGTCATTTGTACCCAGCAGTCCATAGAGAGAAACCCTAGAGTGCTTTAGCGATTTGAGAAAGAGAAAGGAAGCATTTCTTGACCTTTGTGTGTTGTTTAGCAAAGAAGAGGGAAGTCCTAGCCAAGAGGAAGCAAAGGAGGTTGCTATTCTGTGGATTGAAGCTTAGATCATCGATCTAAAGGTATGATTTCGGCTCATCTTCTGTTTTGTGAAGTATATTTGGATTTAGGGCTTCTTGTGGCCTTTGTTGGGTTGATTTGATGGCCAAATAGTCCCTTGCTAGTGATGAGGCTTTGGATCTGGATCCATAGAGGTCCAGAGAGCCTCATTCATCAAGCTTTATGAAGAACAATGGAGGTTATGACCTTGAGTTGTGATATTTGTTGATAATTCTTCATATATGGACATTTAGAGGTTGTATGTACACCAAGTTTGGGGCTTTACGTGATGAATCAGTCTAGGAAGGCCAGATCTATGAATTGTTGGAGCAGATCTGACCTTAGAAGCGAGTTTGAGTGATTGCATGGTATGGACTCGCCGAGTCCGATGAGCAAACTCGGCGAGTAGCTTGAAGATTGCCTTGAGTTCGCTCAGTGAGTGGTGCAGACGAGTCATAGGTTGACTCAGTGAGTCAGGGTGAGTTAGAGAGGGTTGACAGGTGGACTGAGTCGAGCTGGGACTCGCCGAGTTGTTCTTGAGACTCGGCGAGTTGAGTCGGGGTGGCCCCGCGATTCTTCCAGGTGGAACTCGTCGAGTCAGGGGGAGTACTCGACGTGTAAGAAGGGAATCCTAGAGAGTTGGTGAAAACGTCTAGACTCGCCGAGTTGCCCTTGTGCACTCGCCGAGTCCGGTCAAAGTTGACCGTTGACCGTTGACCAGAGTTGACCTGTGTTGACTTCTTAGGGATAGTCAACCTTAGAGATAAAAAGTGTTAATAAGAGATGTATGATGTTATAGGGAGATTGTAGCTCGGAGGATCGAGCACGAGTGATTTCGGGATTTGCTAGCTATCGATATTTACGAGGTGAGTCTTCTCACTATACTGTACCCGGAAGGGTTTGATTGTGTGACCGGAAGGTCGGATATGATATGAGACATATGTGTTATATATGATAAGTTAATTGTTATATGCGCTATGTATGATAAGTTTAATGTGGGCCGGAAGGCATTATGTTATGGGCCGGAAGGCGAATATGTTATGGGCCGGAAGGCATTGTAGTGTGGATCGAAGGGTTGGCGTGGGTAGGACCGGAAGGTTTACCCAGCAGGGACGGAAGTCCCCTGAGACACATGGACCGGAAGGTCAGGTCCTGGAAAGGCGTATGTGCGTAAGTTGTATTTTGGGGAACTCACTAAGCGTTTATGCTTACAGTTGTTGTGTATGTGTTTCAGGTACTAGCGAGGACCGTGGGAAGGCGCCGGCGTGATCTGTACACACTGATAGATGATCTACGATCTTGGGATTCATATGATTTGTATTATGATATGACACGTTGAATGTTTATGCCTTGTTTTGGATGAAAATACTTCCTTTTGAAATGAAAAATTTGTTTAAAAGAAAAAAAAAATTCCGTTGTTACAAATAGAGTGTGTAATCTCGAGAAATCCATTTATGGATTGAAACAGGCACCTCGCAGATGGAATCTTTGCTTTGATGAGAAAGTCAAAGAATTTGGTTTTTCAAGGAGTGAAGATGAATCTTGTGTCTATATCAAGGCTAGTGGGAGTATAGTCAGCTTTTTGGTACTGTATGTGGGTGACATACTACTCATAGGAAATGACATCCCAACCCTGCAGGAAGTAAAGTACTGGCTTAGGAAGGGTTTCGCTATGAAGGACCTTGGAGAAGATGCCTATATTCTAGGGATAAGGATTTTGAGAAACAAGAGTAAAATACTAATTGGACTTAGTCAAAGCACATATATGGACAAAGTGTTGAAAAGGTTCAACATGCATAACTCCAAGAAAGGAGAGTTACCCATCCAGAGTAACGCCAGATTGAGTAGGATACAAAGCCCTAGTACTGAGGCTGAGATAGCAGAAATGAGTCGAATACCTTATGCTTTTGTTGTAGGATCGATCATGTGTGCTATGACGTGTACTCGACCTGATGTAGCCTTTGCTTTGAGCATGGTCAGCAGGTATCAGGGGAACCCTGTCAAGGCACACTGGATTGCAGTAAGGAATATCCTCAAGTACCTACGGAGGACTAAGGACCGGGTCCTTACCCTCGGTGGGAGTGATGACTTGAGAGTTGTAGGGTATAGTGATGCTAGCTTTAAAACTGACAGGGATAATTTCCGCTCTCAGTCGGGCTGGGTCTTTACCCTAAACGGAGGGGCAATTACTTGGAAAAGTTCCAAGCAGGAGACAGTGACTGATTCCACTTGTGAATCAGAGTATATAGCAGCAAGCGAGGCAGCAAAGGAGGCTATATGGCTAAAGAACTTCATCGGAGACCTTGGAGTTGTACCAGCAATAAAGGAGCCAATGGAGATTTTCTGTCACAGCAATAGTGCGGTTTCCTTAGCCAAGGAACCAAGAGATCATGGGAGATCCAGACACATTGACAGAAAATATCACTTCATCAGACATCGAATAGAAGAAGGAATCCTCGTGGCAAAGAGGATATCATCGGATGAGAACCCATCAGATGCCCTCATGAAGGGACTAACTCGGGCTAAGCATCTCCAGCATGCTAGGAGCGTAGGGCTGAAGGATGATATTAGTTTTAGTAGTTAGATAATCTTGAAATTTGTAAAATGTAATTGACATTTGATGATAAATAAAAGTTGTTATTTATGAGTAAAGTGTTACTATCTCTTGTCAATCGTTTACTATTATTTCTTTTTGCATGTTTTGACTTCCAGAATAATTATGTTATGGTTTATATCATATTATTCAAACTCTCCACAGTCGGTCATATGTTGGAAGTAGATATGAATCAAGACTATCATGGGTTCGCTTGTAGAGGTCTAAGATGTTAGACAAAGCGGGGCTACAACACTCATGAATGCTCATAAGTTCTGAGTATTGGATTCAACCCACGATCACTGGTATCACTTCATGGAATTTATCTCGAGTGATCGTGAGACGGTAATATCATATAAGTCTTCAAACCTAGAGATATGATTTGTTACTTATGAGTTTGTTATGCATTGATTGTACGAAAACGCATTGGTAACTCGATGTTATAAAACGTGCTTTTGTGTTTAATTCAATGAGTAGTAGAACAAACATATGAGTCGAAGTTTATCTGTTCCTTCTTGGATTAGAAGCTGATATTTGGGCCCCTCGATGATTTTGTTTTGACCTATGTACCGGGCCCGGTCAGAACTAAGTTGATGTGTTCAATTAAGTTCTTTGTCAAACAAATCAGAAATCGGGAAACAAATGTTGGACAATAAGCAAGACCATGTTCCATGTATTTGTCCGGCTCATATCTAGAACCGAGGATTATATGATCACTTATCTAAAATGGCGCGTTCTAGTTCAACAGAGTTTAAAGAGCTACGATTGTTGATCGGTTCCTGAAGTCATACTTGCAACTATAGTTATTAGACTTATCCAAGTGGGAGACTGTTGGATATAGTGTCTAAGTCCATAACTATATTTGACCCGACCCGGCATGGTCCATTTGCGTTGCAATTCACCCGAACAATTTATGGATAATCTTTTGAGAATAGTATAAGTTATGATTTATTAATATATTATAAGTTCTAATATATTAATATAAAATCATATCTCGGACCGAACCTCCCCTTCGCCTTCGCTCCTTATACCTTCGCTCCATTTCGCCTTCGAGCCCAGCAGCAGTAGGGACCGAACCTCAGCCCAGTATTGAGAAGTCTCGCAAATTTCGTCTTTCTTCCCGGTTTTCGACTAAGACTTCATTTTAGGCCCGTTCTCCATTATTTTTGCGTGGGATTTTCACCCAAAATCATGTTTTAACATATAAAACCCCATACTTCATGAATAATCACGTTTTTTAGTGCAATCATTGCCCAAGATTAGTGGGGAGATACTTCAGGTGGAGTGTTTATTTTGCTTTAGTGTATGACACAAGCAACCACCCTATGCCCACTCCATGACCCACCCTTGTCCTTCCACCATACTTAGTCATTCCATAGTACTTTTCCCACCATTTTTCAGCCACACACTTGGTCAAGGGCTGGAAAACCCTCCTCTCTCCTCACATTTCTCTCATTCCTCTCATTTTCCACCAAAGAACAAACTTCATTTTCTCTCACTTTCTCTCTCTAAAATTTCGAGATTCAAGGCTATTCTCCAAGATTTTTCTTCCACTTTTGGTAAGTAATAACATCCTCCATATGATTATTTCACTTCTTTCTACTCAAATTATGGATATCTTACACAAACATCATCACATTCATGTTAGATCTTCGAATCTTTAAAGCATCCTCTAAGTGTTCTTGAGTTGAACACCTCTTTTCTTCAACATCCATCCACTAAGAACACACAAGGTGAGTTCATACCCCCTACATTTTCATGTTTTCTTCAAGTTTTAGATGGGGGAATACAAGTTAAATCACCATAATATAACTTAGATTCTATCATCAAGTTTTAACAGGAAAGTTGAGTCCCATTCATGGACTGTTTTTAACTTCATAAACTTTTTATTTTCCAAAACTGTTTAATATGCAAATATTTCAGGTTAATACCTTTAAAATGACTACTTGCACATCTCCACACGATTTTTCTTCAATTTATGGCGATTTTAACAAAACAGCCTATCATTTCAAAACCCACTTTGGACCAGTCTGTGAAGTTACATATTTTTACCCAAGTTAAAGGTCACTAAAAATCATGATAAAAATTATGAATAAAATAGACACATTTTATAAGCTCTCAAAATTTACAGATTCTGATTTTGACTTTAAATGATTTTTCTATGATTTTTGTAAGAACAAGAAAAACAAGGTTAAAAATAGAAAATGGTTAACAATTTCATTTGCACCTTGTAGCTTGTTGAGCAAGGTGTGTGTTATTATATATATATATATATATATATATATATATATATATATATATATATACATGTTGTTGATAGTACATATTATTTACCCTAGTCTAAAGGTTTGAATCATATACAAGGGGATACTACCTCTACAAATAATATTAATAAATTATAATAGGCATAGTTAAGCCTATTATACACCACAAACAAATATGCTAAATTATAATAGGTATAGTCAGGTTGCATATGCATTATAAACATTATGATAAACTATAATATGTATAGTTTATGTTACAATTACATTTCAAACTCATTACGAAAGGTTCTCTTTTCATATAAAAGGGGTACAATTACAAATTACGGGTCTATACAAAGGGGTACATTATAAAGTACCGGGTTTTCATATAGAAGGGGTACAAATACAAAGTATCGGGTCTATACAAAGGGGTACTTTACAAAGTACCGGGTTTTCATATAGTAGGGGTACAAATACAAAGTACCGGGTCTATACAAAGGGGTACATTACAAAGTACCGGGTTTTCATATAGAAAGGGTACAAATACAAAGTATTGGGTGTATAAAAGGGGTACAAATACAAAGTACCGGGTCTATACAAAGGGGTACATTACAATGTACCGGGTTTTCATATAGAATGGGTACAAATACAAAGTATCGGGTCTATACAAAGGGGTACATTACAAGGTACCAGGCTTTCATATAGAAGGGGTACAAATACAAAGTACCAGGTCTATACAAAGGGGTACATTACAAAGTACCGAGTTTTCATAACTAAAGGGGTACATTACAAAGTACCGGGTTTACACAAAATGGTTTTATGATATTAGAACTACAATCCATTTAGAATTTGTTAGTTTCCGGTTATAATTGCTAAGTGTATATGTCAGAGTTATATAAGAATTTAGTTGCGATCGACTTAGAATTGGTGGGACCGCCTTACTTCCTGTTCCTTGTTTGGTTGTGGACTTAGGGCAGACCCATTATATTCGACGGTTTATTTAACTTAAATTTTATATAACTTATATACATTGGGTGATTATAGAGGAAATCTATGGGGTTTTCTAGGGTACATTATTGCATAACATAGGAGCTTTCCTTACACATTTTATAAAGAAAATATTGGATTTTCTGGAATCATATTCATTCGCTTTTACAAGGAAAATGACATCTTTATAAAATAAAACTCTTATGAACTCACCAACTTAATTGTTGACACTTTTTCAAAACTACTTGTACTCTCAGGGAATCAGTAAAACAGTAAATCAGCGGCTTTTGAGGATGGAACGCTAAGGCGTTAAACATTTTACTTTTGTCAACATAAAGTAATTGATTTAGAAACATGTAAACTCATACTATGGTGTAACTTTTTCAATTATATTTATGTTGGTTGTTTTTACTTTGAGCACTATTATACTCGTTGTCGTGATACTATACATGAAGTCCTCCACCCCCAGACGTTTCCGCCATCCTTGGTTTGGGGGTGTGACATTCTTGCCAAGCCGGGGACCACCCCCTGGGTCTTACAGACAAGTGCCAAGAGCCACCTCATGGTCTTCTATGCAAGCATCACAAAGACAACTAGCATACAAACTATACTACTTAACCAATTACTTGCCAAAGTTCTCACTCTGGCCTTGCATACAGTGTGACAGGAGCCGCCTCCTGGTCTTTCATACATAATGTCTAGGGCTAACCCCCGGGTCTTCCTACTAAGCATAAACCAAATGGGCCAACATTAGTGTTGTCACTCCCCCGAACCAGACGACGGAAACATCTGAGGGCTCGTGTAACTAACAATTGAATTGTCATCATAATGAATATACATGAAACATAACACATTCATCACCAACATTACATATCACAACCAACATTGTTCACATCAAGTACATTGTTATAGATTACATAAATTCAAAGTATTAATAGTACGATGAGTGATGTTACGCAAAATAATTCCATACGCACTTGGAAATCTTCCTGCTTAACAATTACCTGAGAATACAAGTTATTTTGAAAATGGTCAACATATATAATGTTGGTGAGTTCATAAGTATGTTTGAATAAAAGTCTTTGCATCTTTTGTAAACCCAGAAAATCCGATATTTTCTGTAAAATATTTGAAAATGATGTGAAAATCGAGTATAAATGCATGTGTGAATTTCGTAGCAGTAACATATATGAATGCAGTTTAAATTTCTTTGTATTGTAAGTAAGTGGTAATTGAATATTAGTATTTCCCCAGAAAATCCGATATTTTCTGATTTAATATAATGTTGTGGTTCTTGTATCATCAAATAAGTTGTTTTGTACTGACATGATCGAAGAGTTAATCTCCGAAATGTTAAATTGGTATGGGATCTCTATATGAGTCGTTATAACCATGCATGATAATGACTAGATTGTCTGTCTTGGCATTTTGCCAAACGCCGGTATTTGCTTGAGGTTTTGTCGCCCTAGACTGGCCTAGTCTAGCTGTAGCAAACAACTAAGGCGTGGGGGGTCACCCCGTATAGATCTATACACAAATTCCCGCACTCCCTCTAGGAAACTCTGGTTATAACTACATGCTACGATTGTACACTCAAAGGTGTCAACCGACATGTCTCACTAGATTCTCAACCTTTCATGTTTGTTATGTTTTTCACCATGTTTAATGTTTACGTGTATGTTGTAGGTTTTCAAATCCAAAGGTATGTATATAAGTATACGAAGTTCAGGAATTATGTAAAGGTAAAGTTACGACCTACTAAATATGTGGTTTTCAGTCCAAGTCCAATTAGCATGTAAATGGACCACAGAGGTCCAATAACATGTAAGAGGGTACTTTAGGCCCAATAGGCATGTAAGTGGACCACCAAGGCCCAACAAACACGTGACCCATAGCTCAGACCCAAATTAACATGTAAATGGGTCGCAAGGCCCAATAAACATGTCATGGAAAATATTAGGCTCGATATACACTTGAATTGACCCTTAAGGCCCATTGGCCGTGTAACGTGGATATTAGGCCCAATGAAATTTGTTATCGATGTATTTTGTCCATTCGTTATTATTTCGTTTTTTATTTAAGATCGAGGTTTACCAAATTGATATAAAAAGTCCTATTTTGTAAAAACGACGTTCGTGGCCAATAAGCCTCAAATTTTCAATTAAGGCCCAATTTTTTGTAAAAATAATACTTTAGTCCATAATTTATAAAAATTTGTAGTTTCGTCCCAAATGTTTAGAAATTTGCAGATTTAGTTCTACAATTCAAATTTTGACATTTTTGGCCCAGTTTTGCAGAAAATTACATTTCAGCCCCATGTTTGTAAAAATGACACTTTCTGCCCAGTTTTTATAAAAGTTACATTTTTGGCCCAATTTAGAAATAAATGTTATTTTCACCACTAAATTTGGTTTATTTCCATTTATGACTCGAACTTTGATCCAATGACATTTTTACCCCTCAAAACTCTCATTTTTCGCAAATTTGGGCTCAAAACCGTGAGGCCCAATTATTAAGCCCATTAAGCTAAAATTTAAATTTTTGGCCCTTTGGGAAGCATGTTTATCATAAAAAATCCATTTTTATACAAGTAGGACCTGTTTGATCCTCATAAAACCGTAAATGTCACTTTTTGCCCTTATCTTTTGTTTTCTTGACAATTATGACCCTTAACAAGATTTTTGTTTTAAATTCTTATATCTTAAACATATAAACACTTTTAACTTGATAATATGATGTATAAGGTGTTTTAGTTCATGGATTTTTACTTAAGGTTGCTTAATATGTCGAAATGTGTTAAGATCTAACACATTTTTACAAAATAAACTAAGAAATCACACAAGACATGCATATAACACATAGATCTACACATTTTACTTGCATTCTACCCCAAAAATCATATGAAAACCGAAAAAAAAGGGGTATGAACTCACCTTTTCTTGATGTTTTGGTTTTTGAAGAAGAGATGAAGAGATTTTTGGTCCTAGCAACACCTTGAAGTAGTTTTCGAGCTTATGAAGTTTCTAAGGTGTTAGATCACCAAACGAAGCTTCATAAGAGAGTGTTCTTAGCTTAAGGATGAAAATAAAAGACTTAAGTATGATAAAAACTTACCAAAGAGTGATGATCTAGATGACAACCTCTTGAAGACACACACCAAATCTCGAAATTTTTGTGGAAGAAGTGGGATATTCTTGAGAGTGTTAGAGAGAGTGTTTTGAAAATGTGTGTGTGTGTGTGTGCTTATCTTCGGTCGAGAGGAAGAAAAAAAGGGGGGTGGGGAGAGGAGTGGCTTTCCTAGATACTTGATGAGTAATATCCCTCCTAGGAACATGGTGGGTTTGTGCATGGATACCCCCCATGCATTAATGAGGTGTCAAGAGCTCAAATTTTCCTCCTTTTTTTATAAGTATGGGCCGAGAATTGGATTAGGAAGGAGGAAGTGAATTAATTTGGGCCCAATCTTGGTCTTTGCTCGAAATCATGAGGCCCCTAGAGAGGTTTTCGGCCCATTAGGCCTTTAGGGTAGTTCACGGCCCAAAATGGCATAAAAGAATGGGTTTTATGGTCCATTAGGGTTAGTTGAAGTTGTTATGGCCCAAAAAGGCCCATTAAGGGTAAACCAATTTATTTTGGACCCAAAATGGCCCAAAATGCTAAGTTTCATGGAAGTGGGTCCAATTAGAGCCCATTTAAGGGTCCTAAGCCCAAAATTGTCAAATTGGAAGCTTAATGGTCCATTAGGCCAAATAAGGAGATCCTAGTCCATAATGGACTTAAACCAGGGTTCTTAGGGTTCCAGACTCTTTGTTGAACATGAGAGGTGCATTTAAATGAGCACTGAGTGATATTTACTTAGAGTATATGTTTTACAATAGTTGAATGATTACACGAGAATAGAATTTCCTAGCTAAAATGCTAGTTGTGATAGGTGCCTTCAACCCATACAAATAGTAAAGAGACTCACCTAGAATGTTGAAGCTCACTGCATGAAATCCTTAGCTGCTTCCATGACAATTCCTCGAGCTATCAATACCAAAATATCACCTAATTAGCAATTGGGTCCCAAACCATGATCCATAATCCATACTTTGGGTAAAATGACCATTTTACCCCTGGCCCAACAAGATTCATAACTAAGGCCCAAATCCACACACACAAGCCCAATTACTAGTTAGCCTTTCCAAACTTACTAGTAGGCCACTAATGGTGCAATTTTCCAAATTTGGCCCAACTCCTCAAATGGTCCTTCCCTTTAAGCCCAAACATATTCTTAGCCCAAAAACATCTGATTTCTGATGGTCCACCAAGGCCCAAAGTAAAAAAGTCCAAGGAAGGGCCTAAACTGAAGCCCACATGTACGAAGCCCACTCTAACTGAGTACGCAGGGCGTACTCAGCTGTACGCAACGCGTACTGGGTTCGTGACCTGTACGCTGCGCGTACTAGTTTGTACACCTAGCGTACTCTTCTGTTAAGTCCTTTTTGCTACTATGCACTTAATGCCTCAAACAAATGGTCCATATCATATATCTGAGCCCTAATTATCATCTAAGCCCATAAAATCACTGACTTGGTGACTTTTCATGTCCCAAATAAGCCCAAACTCCAAAAATGACATTCTACTTCCATGAAAATGGACTTATCTCATGCATGAACACATCAAGACCTTCAAGATTGCAACTTTCTGTCTTAAGGACTCAAATAGAACAAAGGGTGGCAACCCTAAGCCTAGGAAACAGATTTAAACCATAAAGCTTCATCCTTGGGACCAAAAAGGTACAAAAACCCAACACAATATATTTAAAGACGTAACCACCAAGTTTAAGACTTTATACCTCAAATGAGAGTCAAAAACTGGTGAGGTTCTGTATCTAAAAGCTCTATCTTCTTCAATTAATCTTCAAGAGTGAACACCTTCTTCAAAAGCACCAAAATACTCTTCTAATGGCCTTCTAAGCTCCAAGAACACACAAGTAGGGATTAGGGTTTTGTGAAAGATATCTAAGGGTGAGAGGGTGGCTGGGCTTCAAGGCATAATGTTCTTTATATAGGGGTTAACCCTAAATTTTAGGGTTTTAGGGACTGCATACATACATTGCGCATACCCTTTGGTACGCAGCACGTACGTGCATGGCATCCGCGACCATTTATCTTTATACGTTGGGTGTACCCCAGCTTAAGTTGGGGGTACCCAGCTAAACAAGCGCATGAATCCTTGCATGCGCGGGACTGATACGGAAGCTTTTCCATCTAGGGACCAATTCTGCCAATAACTTCAAAGTACCATAACTCCCTTATCCTAGGTCCATTTCCAACAAATTTTATATCCACGAAAAGGTGGCGAGAAGACCTACACTCCTAATAACTCTCCCAATCCTTAAAACCTTCCCGGATTAAACCCAAAATTCATAGAAGACATATATATCAAATTATAGTCATACCCTTGGCTTCCGAAGACACAAACGAATACTTGGATCACTTATGCCATGACACCCACCTCCGAACAGGGCCAAATCCTTCCTTTCCCAAGGCCCTAAACCCCATGACAAATGATAATTGATTCACAGCCCCGAGCAACGAAAGACTTTCAAAACCGGGTGTTGCACAGTGAAATCCAGGTTATTTTAACATGTAAAGGCGTCGTAAAACTTACCTTTAGTGGTGACAAAAGGTGTCGCAAAAGTAAGGAAAAATCACCGACACTATCATAGTGACGACAAGTCGTCACTAATGGGTCGTCACTGTTACTTTATGGCTAATGCTAAAATGACATCACTATTGTTGTTGCCGCTATCGAGTGATGTCACTAAAAGACCTCGACATCGCAATTGTCGACGCCACTATTGATTATTCTGTTACACTGCTACACAGCCGGAGTTCACCATCGACCATTGTCAGAGTTCAATATCACCACTAAAAGGATCGTTTGTAGCAAATGAAGTCGACACTAATGCTTTTTTCTATTTAAATAATATATTTTATATAATTTATATTATATACAAATACAAAAAAAAAAATATAAATATAGAATACTATAAACCAAAAACCGTATTACAAAGATAGTAGAAAAATCTATAATTTAACCGTTTTAACGTTTTAAGTTGTTACTTAATAACAAAGATAACATAAAACAAAAAAGAATCGTCTTCATCTACATGTTTGTCTTCCCCGTCGTTCCCCTCATTCTTTAGTTTGGCTTAGCTACTAAAGGATCAAATCAAATCTCTTAATGTCGCTACAAACGCCAGGTTTTATAGAAAAACATTAACATTCGCTAAAAAATAAATATATATGTTAAAATAATAAACTAAGAAAAACCAAATTAGTACTTAACGAATAAGTCACAAATCCAGTAAGTTCTTAACAATTTAAGAAACTACCAAACTACAAAACTACCTAATTCATAACAAATATATTAAGTCCATAACAAATTAGCAAAGTATCAAACTACCAATTTTCACAATAAAATACATTAAGTCCTTAACAGTATAGCAAAGTTCTAAAGTACCAATTTCATAACAAATTAGTACTTAACAATTAAGCCACAAGTTCATTAAGTCCTTAACAATTTAACAAACTACCAAATTCATAACAAATACACTAAGTCCTTAACAAATTAGCAAAGTGCCAAACTACTAAAATTCACAATAAAATGCATTACGTCCTTAATAATATAGCAAAGTTCCAAAGTACCAATTTCATAACAAATGCATTAAGCCCTTAACAATTTATCAAAGTACGAAGCTACCAAAGTCCTTAATCATTTAATAAGTACCAGAGTTTGTCGGTGCTTGTGACTGTGGCTACCACTAAGAGGGAGCACTAGTACCTATTATGGAAGGATCTTTACCCCTAATGTCTCTCACTTGTCCTATTCAAGCATCCAAGACCTTCTCAAATTGTGACATCCCCAAAATCTCGGCCAGAAAAGACCGATTTTCATTTATGCTTTTAAAATAATTTCAGAGTAAATCCTTTTGATTTGAAAGAGTTGCGGAATTTGTTCCCAAAAACAAAATGTGATAAAACAATGTTTACCAAAGCATTTCATAAAAGAAATGTATTTTCATTATATAATCAAAACTCGGGATGTCATGTTCTGATACAGACTATAAAGCATAAACGATAACATTACAAGTCATTCAACAAATATATACATATACAGACTTGTAAACAAAACAACTTGATGGTTCATCCATCTTATGCCCTTGCGCCGCTTCATGTAAAACAAATAAATCTGAGTGGGTCGGGCTTGGGAGCCTGGTGAGCATATAGGGTTTTCAATCCACAATAACCAATTATATTTAATTCCACCAACCAACAATAACCCAATTACCCATTCCCGTTATTCTCACTTTACATCCCTAAGACAACTAACATAAGGGACCTAGTCTAAGAATATTTCATCGGGACGACAACACATGCTTCGGGGGTTCCTCAGCAATATAAGTCAAATAAGGCAACCATGAGGGGGATGGAGTACAGCGAATGAACACCCAAGTTCATTAACACCTACAGGTGGCGAGCCTGCTAGCGTTCCACAGGACTGTCTAGAAAAGTCTGTGGTCGTCATCTAAACTCCGCTAGATGACTGAATCAAAACAATAACGAGGCCTCTCATCTGTTTATTACACACCAACTATCTACCCATGTTCTACCTAACATATTAGTAGATAAAAATATACATTTTTATACATAGTTTAAAAACCTGTATAGCATGCTTTAATCAATACATATTCCACATAACAGATGAGGCACACACACATAACATGTATTTCATAGAAAACAAATCAGATCCATGAGATAGAAGAGAGTGAATATACATTCACACATATAACACAAAATATACACATAACACGTATTTCGTATAAAATACTTCATAATTATGCGTTAGAAGAAAGTAACCACACACTCACTTGACCAGAAGATGATCAGACAGCACTACAGCTTACAGTAGTAGAAATCCTCACCAGATCTGCAAGATCTTCACAAAAATCGAACTTCTCGCGGGTAGAGCTTCGGCTCGGAAACTCTTTTCTTCTCGGTATCTTCGGGTTTCGGAAGTTGCTTCGGGTCTCGGGGTTGATACTGGGGCTTCGGGGGGTTAAAATAGGGCTTAAAGGGTGTATCGGGAGTGGGAGAGAAGGGATGGAGCAACCATAGTCGGCTGGCCCTTCAAATCTATTTATAGGGCAAATTTGGCCTTTGCCACGTCGTGGGATCCTTTTTCCACGTTGTGGGCTTAGTCGTCATTACATACGTCATTCCAAGTTGCATCTGGGGGACTCCCAGAGGTGTCAGGAGACTTGCCACGTCGTGGCACTGCTTGCGACGTCGTGGTCTCTGACAGTTTTGGGGTTTCGCGCCCCGAACTTCATAAATTCATAACTTTCGCATACGAACTCCGTTTTCGACGTTCTTTATATCGACGCGAAGGTGAGATTATGCTCTACAACTCTCGTTTAGACTCAATTGGCTAATTTTGATTTTATTTTTAATATATTATAATTATATTACTTATATATTATTTTTAGTAGGCCGGGACAGGAAAACTCCATTCGAAATTCATAACTCCTTCATCTGAACTCCGTTTTCGTCCGTCTTTCCATCGTTGCACTACTATCGATGATATATTCAATTATCATTTAGATCACTAAGGATAGATATCTATCTACCTTAAATTCACTATTTACGTCGCGCTGGGTCGTGCCGGTTCTGTCGCGAAACTTCGACAGGTCATAACTTCTTCGTTATAACTCGGATTTCGGCATTCTTTATATATTCGGAAACCTCGTTTCAACCACTACAACATTATCCATAGATATCGGCTTTATCTAACATTTCATTTTGACGCTTATTTTTATTCTTAATTAAATTAAGTCACACAATTAACCTAGACTATTACATCAATGATAATGCCTAGCCTGGAAACGCAGGCGTTACAATTCTCTCCCCCTTAGGATGATTCCGTCCCCGGAATCACACGTCAACAAACAAATGCGGATAGCGACTCAACATGTCACTCTCCATTTCCCAAGTGAGATTTGACCCATTCGTATGTTTCCAACGGACAAGCACTAATTCGACCATCTTGCGTGGAAGCTTCTTAGTCTTTCGGTCAACAATTGCCTCTAGTTCTTCAATTAACCTCTTGTTTTCATCAATTCTTAATTCCGAAATTGGAATTATATCGGGAACTTCTCCCGTGAACTTCCTCAAATAACACACATGAAAAGTGTTGTGAATTCCATTCAGTTCTTCGGGTAATTCGAGCTTGTAAGCTTGGTTCCCAATTCTCTGAAGAACTTTAAATGGTCCAATAAACCTTGGACTCAACTTTCCCCTTTTACCAAATCTTATAAGTCCCTTCCACGGCGAGACTTTAAGCAAAACCGATCTCCAACCTCAAAAGTCATCGGTCTTCGCTTCTTGTCAGCATAACTCTTTTGACAAGCTTGAGCTGCTAACATTCTTTCCCTGATCACTTTCAACTTCTCAGCAGTCTGATGGACCATCTCGGGTCCCATAAACTGCTTTTCCCCAGCCTCAAGCCAACAAGACGGCGTACGACACTTCTGTCCGTACAAAGCTTGATAAGGTGCCATCTTTATGCTTGAGTGGAAACTATTATTGTAGGAAAATTCTACCAAAGGTAAATGTTCATCCCAGTTACCTAGGAATTCCAGGGTACATGCTCTCAGCATATCTTCAAGTGTTTGTATTGTTCTTTCACTCTGACCATCAGTCTGTGGATGGTAAGTTGTACTTAAACATAACTTGGTACCCATTTCCTCTTGTAGACTTTTCCAAAACCTTGAGGTGAAACGACTATCACGATCCGATACAATCGTTAACGGAACACCGTGAAGCCTCACAATTTCCTTCACATAAGAATTTGCGAGCTTTTCCATAGACCATTTCTCATTGGCTGCTATGAAATGCGCACTCTTAGTGAATCGATCAACGACCACCCAAATCATGTTGTGACCATTCTTTGTTCTGGGTAGTTTAGTGACAAAATCCATCGCAATGTCTTCCCATTTACCCATAGGCACAGGTAAAGGTTCTAAACTCCCATATGGTTTCTAATGTTGTGTCTTGACTCTCGCACAAGTCACACACTCGGCCACATACTTTGCAACATCAAGCTTCATCGTCGGCCACCAATAGTAGGGTTTCAGGTTCCTATACATTTTAGTGCTACCAGGATGAATCGAGTACATGGTTTTGTGAGCTTCTTCCATCAGAAGATCCCTAATTCCTCCTGACTTAGGTACCCAAATACGATCTTGGAATACCTTCAATCCATGACCGTTTGTACCAAACACCAATGTTTTGCCCAAACGTTCCTCCTTCCGGTCATTCTTCTCAGAAGCTTCCTCTTGAGCTTTCTTTATACTCTCCACAATTGTCGAGACAACTTCTATTCTCAACACTCTTGGCCTTTTTCTCTCAACATTGACTTTCCAACTGAGAGCATCAGCAACAACATTAGCTTTACCGGGGTGGTAAAGTATCTCACAGTCGTAGTCCTTGAGTAACTCTAGCCAACGTCGTTGCCTCATATTTAACTCTCTCTGATTAAAGAGATATTGGAGACTCTTATAATCAGTGAAAAGTTTACACTTCGTGCCATAGAGGTAATGCCTCCATATTTTTAGAGCGAAAACTACCGCTGCCAACTCCAAATCATGAGTCGGGTAATTCTTTTCATGCTCTTTCAGCTGTCGAGATGCATATGCTATCACCTTTTCTCTTTGGGTCAAAACACAACCCAATCCAACACCAGACGCATCGCTATAAACAACGAAGTCTTCAAATACATCAGGTAGAGAAAGTATCGGTGCCTCGCATAGCTTCTTCTTTAGCTTTTCGAATGCTTCTTTATGCTTATCACTCCAAGCATAAGTAGCTCCTTTGTGGGTTAAAGCTGTTAATGGAGTAGCAATCGAAGAGAAGCCTTGGATAAACCTTCGGTAATATCCGGCTAATCCTAAAAAGCTTTGGATCTCCGTAGGACTTTTTGGTTGTTCCCACTTTATTACAGCCTCAATCTTTGCTGGATCGACCATTATCCCTTCTTGGTTGACCACGTGACCTGAGAATTGGACTTCACGAATCCAAAAATCACATTTGGAGAACTTCGCATACAGCTTCTCCTTCTTCAAAACTTCTAACACTTCTCGCAAGTGTCTGCCATGCTCCTCTTGGCTTTTCGAGTAAATCAGGATGTCATCTATGAACACTATCACGGATTTATCAAGGAACGGATTACAAACCCTATTCATTAAATCCATGAATGTTGCTGGAGCATTGGTTAGTCCAAACGACATAACCAAGAACTCGTAGTGTCCATATCTAGTTCTGAATGCAGTCTTCTCGATATCTTGTTCTCTTACTTTTAGCTGATGATATCCTGACCTAAGATCAATCTTCAAGAAATAGCTCGAACCTTGCAATTGATCAAATAGGTCATCAATCCTTGGCAACAGGTATCTATTCTTTATTGTTGCCTTGTTCAGCTCTCTGTAATCGATGCACATTCTCATACTTCCATCTTTTTACTTCACGAATAACACTGGAGCTCCCCAGGGTGATGAACTAGGTCTAATGAAACCTTTGTCCAATAACTCCTGAAGTTGCATCATCAGCTCCTTCATCTCCGTCGGTGCTAATCGATAAGGTGCTTTTGCTATTGGCGTGGTTCCTGGTAACAAGTCTATTCTGAACTCCACTTGTCTATCAGGTGGTAATCCAGGAAGATCTTCGGGAAATACTTCTGAATAATCACATACCACTAGAATACTCTACATCACCTTCTTTTCCTTCTTAGCATCAATCACGAATGCTAAGTATGATGTACATCCCTTGGTCAAACACTTTCTGGCTTTCATTAGGGAAATGATTCCAGAATTCACTCTGCGTTTGTCCCCATACACCATAAACGAATCTTTCCTAGGCGGGTTTACTTTTACTATCTTCTTCTTGCACAATATTTCGACATCATTCGCGCTAAGCCAATCCATTCCCAAAACGATGTCGAAACCATTAAGTTCGATAGGTAATAATTCCTCGTGAAACTTATTCCCATTAAGGTCGATTAAGATGTTTTTCATACGATGGCTAACAGGTACAAACTTTCCACTAGCAACTTCGACTAATAAAGCATTATCTAGGCTATCAACAGGCAAAGCTAGTTTTCTACCAAACTCATGCAAAATAAAGGAGTAGTTGGCTCCAGAATCAAACAAAATTTGAGTAGGTAATTCGTTTACGAGAAAGGTACCTCAAGCGACATCAGCTTCATCCTTCGCAGCCTCAAGTGTCATTTGGAAGGCTCTCGCCTTCGTCTTTGGTGGAATGTTGGGCTTAGCTTCCTCCTTCTTTTTCGGACAGTCTTTCAAAATGTGCCCCTCTTCATTACAACCAAAACACATCCTTTTGCTGTTCGGACACTCATTGGCAAAATGCCCAATTTTTTCACACTTGTAGCGGGTTACATCCTCACTACATTTCCCAAAGTGCTTTTTCTTACACTTATCACACCATTTCGCTTTACCTCCTTTTCCTCCAAACTTTTTCGAATTAGACATCAAAAATTTGCTTTTCTTATTGGAACCTGAAGTTCCTTCAAACTTTCTCTTCTCACCAACTTCAACCTTGCTGGCGGATCTTCCTTGATCATTTCCTCAACAGACTTGGCAACCCAAATAGCTGCCTCTAGAGTAGGTGCCTGATGAACTTGTTGGAATAGTGTCTAAGGCTGCAACTATATTAAGCAAGTATTTGACCCGGTTGTGCATGGTCCTTTTGGGTTGCCTTCACCATAGCAACTTGATAGGATGATTTATTAAGAGAGAGTAAATATTATTAGTGTATTATGAGAATAATAATATATTGTTATTTGATTAATATAAGTCATAGAATTAATTGGAATTAATTTGGTGACTTAAAGAGATTGATTAAATAACAAGGTATAAACTGTCAATTGTTTGATAGTTAAACTTTAGACTGTAAATCCATATAGATATGTATTGGACGGATTCTAGAAGCTTGGGATAGCTTCAAATCGTCCAAGGGGTTATCTAAGGAATGGATTTGGATGGCTTTAAGAGAAGATTATCCAATTAGGGTTCAGGTTGTAACCCTTAAGGAGTCTACAAGTATAAATAGACCCTATGGCATAAGGAAATCGGAACTTCACCAGAAAAAATAGAGAAGCCCTGGCCGAATTCCTCCCCTCTCCTCTCTCCCAAATCATCCTCCTTGCTATTTGGTGTTTGTAAGCCATTAGAGGAGTGACAATTGTGACTCTAGAAGCTCCAAGACAACAAGATCAACAAGGAATTCAAAGGTATGATTCTAGATCTGTTTCAATATTGTTATTACACCTAAATAGTCATTAGAAGTCTTGGATTCAAAGCATGTTTAATTAGAAAGCCTAGATCCAAGCATTAGGGTTTTGCATGCGCACATAGGAAAGTTCTTATGGCTAAAACCCATCAGTGGTATCAGAGCCTAGCTTGGTTTTCATTAAATTGTTGCTTATTTGTTTGAAACTTGTTTGCAAAATTCGAATTTTGGGTTTCTGAGTCGTAAACTCGACGAGTCCCATGGTGGACTCGACGAGTTGGCCTAACTCGACGAATCCAGTTGGGAACTCGACGAGTTCAAGCGTCAGGAAAGGCCAGATTCGGGATTTTTCCATACTTATCTTATGGAAACTTACCTTTATCATATTAGATCAATCCTAATCCGATTTTTTGATATATATGACTATTATCTTGATCTAATTAAAGATATTTATCAACTAATAAAATATTTAATTTCCTTATATGATAATTAATTAATTATTTTGATTAATTTGGTAATTATCTTGCAAGAAATCTTGAATAAATCAAATATAGATAATTAGGAAATTAATTATTAATTAAAATTATTTGTTATTTGATCCTCCATGTTTTAAATGTTTAAAACTTGTCCTCAAGCTTTGAAATTTATATTTTGTGATTAAAGGTTTTAATTTAGACAATTTAAATTTCAAACCCTAGATTTTAAAATGTTTAAAATACAACCCTATACTAATATAATATTACAAGATTAATATATATATATATATATATATATATATATATATATATATATATATGTATGTATAACTAAAATGCTAGTCTTACCGTTAGTAGACCTCATTCACGAAGCCGATCTATAAGGTGGGTATAAGGTTGCGGCCTATAAAATGGCGCTTAATGGGTGTACACTCACACCCACCGCTTGCTTGATCGGTGGAGGTTCGTTAGCCGAACGGGTGGGATAAGGCAACCTCATCCTCTCATTAAAAGTATAATAAGTAATACAAAGTAACTACACATATTATAAATTTCCCAATCTTAGTTACTTTAGGAAAAGTGAATTGATGCAATCCCATGAAATTACACTTTGTACCCTTGCTAAGAAGTTAGTGGAGCGTGTGTGGTTTACCGGCACACTAATTGGTTCTAAGCAAAGGTGGCAAAGGGTGATTCATTGTTAATCATAGTTCGATGGAGCGTGTGTGGTTTACCGGCACATCGAATAGGTGATCGTTACAATGAAGGCACCATGTGAATTTGCATGGTAATTCACACCCGCTTTGTGATCCTCGGTATCCCAGTCACAAACAAGAGGGGCATATCGAGATTTAAACATGCCATTGAATAGTTTCAATGAATCTCATCTGAACCTAGGAATTCTCAATACATTTAGGACTTATAGTTAGTTTTTATGGTGGAGAATTAGTGAATCGTCATTGACTTACCTTCAATATATTTGCATGTTAGATTACGGCATCCCTTTTCTAATATGTAAATGTTGTTGTTGGATCCTAGCCCTAATTTTTCTTATTGGGTGATAATTAGGGATTCATATTCTAATCTATCTTTGTCCTTTTCTAATTGTAGATGTCGAACGGCAACAACGCTGCTGCTAGTTCTTTCACGTTGATGAGCCTTTGCCAAAAGGTCACCTTCGATGGAACGAACTTTAGCGAATGGATAAGATACATTCGCACCATTGCTCGCTATGAGGATAAAGAGTATCTCCTCGATGAGAAGCTCGAGAAGATCAACCCTGAAATCGCTACTCCGACCGAAATTACCGCTTTTGAAACTCATGAGCGCGATGCAACGAAGGTACATTGCATCATGATAGCCACCATGAACTCCGAATTCCAAAAGTCCTACGAGGACATGTACCCGTACGAGATGCATCAAGACTTATTGGAGAGATACCACCAAAACGCAAGACAAGAGCGTTATGAGATTTTCACTAACATGATTTCCGCTAAGATGGGTCATGGAGAGTCTCTTACCGTGCACCTGCAAAAGATGCAAAGGTATGTCGACCGCCTTCGCAAGTTAAATGTTGACTTTGGGGAAGACTTGGCGATCGACATGGTGCTTCACTCTTTGCCTCCGATGTACAATCAATTTAGGATGACCTACCACATGAACAAAGAAGAGGTCACCCTAAGCAAACTCCAAGGTCTCTTGAGAGTCACTGAGAGCAACTTCAAAGACAAGTCTGTTGCACCAACTCCCAATCCACCCGCTGCTCCTGTCTTGGCTATTGGTCAAGGAAAGGGAAAGAAGAGGAAGGCTTCGTCGAAGAACTATCGCAAGGTTAAAGCCCGAGATGGTGCCTCTTCTAGTGGGACCAAAGTTGATCCCGCTAAGCCCTGCCCTAACCCTAAGGAGGCAGAGTGCCACCACTACCACAAGATAGGACATTGGAAGAGAAGCTGCCCAGAATACCTGCAAGCCATCAAGGAAGGAAAGATCAAGCCATCTTTCGCAGGTATATACACAATTAAATCTAACGATTCTAATCATGCTATTTCTTGGGTTCTTGATACCGGTTGTGGTTATCACATTTGTTCTAATGTGCAGGGACTAAGAAGAAGTAGGGATGTGGAGCAAGGAAGAATCAATCTAATCATGGGGAACAGAAGATCGTCGCCTGTGACCAAGATTGGAGTATATTCTTTAGTGCTTAGGAATAATTTATGTTTAGATTTGAACAATTGTTGCTATTCGCCAAAAATGGCTAGAAACATCATTTCATTTCATGGTTTATATAGACAAGGTTTTAGATTTTCTTTTAATAATGAGAATGGTTCTATTTTGGCTTATCTAAATGGTGTCTTTTACTTTGAAGCTATACCATGTAGTGGAATGTATGAAACTATTATGATTGTTGATAACTTAGGAAATGATGTTTTGAACATAGATTCTTCCAATAGTATGGATAGAGCATCCTTGTGGCATTATCGTCTTGGACATGTCAACAAGAAATGCATAGCCCAACTCCAAAAGGATGGAGTGTTGGAGTCATTCGACCTTAGGGAAGATGAAACATGCGAGTCTTGTTTGCATGGAAAGATGACTAAATCACCCTTCACGAGTACGTGTGAAAGGGGTGAGGGTCTATTGGACCTAATACATACCGATGTATGTGGACCATTTAGATCAACCACGAAGGATAGGAACCGCTTCTACGTGACTTTTACCGATGACTATAGTAGATATGGGTATATCTATTTAATCAAGCAAAAGTCAGAAACCTTTGAAAAGTTCAAAGAGTTCAAGAATGAAGTGGAGAATCAATTGGGCAGGAAAATCAAGATGCTTCAATCCGATCGAGGAGGAGAGTACCTAAGTCTTGAATTCCACGATTATCTCAAGGAGTGTGGAATAGTTTCACAATTGACGCCTCCTAGGACACCGCAGTTGAATGGTGTGGCGGAAAGGCGTAATCAAACCTTATTGGATATGGTTCGCTCTATGATGAGTCGTGCTTCACTATCAATCTCTTTTTGGGGGTATTCCTTAGAGACTGCCGCCCATATCCTTAACCGAGTCCCTACTAAGAAGGTTGCCAAAACACCTCACGAGATGTGGATAGGGAAAGCTCCCTCGTTAGCACATATCAAGGTTTGGGGTTGCGAGGCTTTCGTAAGACGAGATACTCACGACAAGCTCGAACCTCGTAGTGAGCGATGTATTTTCATCGGCTACCCGCAGAAATCCTTTGGATATCTCTTCTATAGACCGAAGGACGATGTTGTCTTCGTTGCGAGAAGAGGAGTTTTCCGAGAGCGAGAACTCATAAGCCAAGGAAACAGTGGGAGGCAAATCGAGCTTGAAGAGATTCAAGAGTCGATAGATGAAGGAACCTCTACCACTGGCACTCAACCCGAGGAGGAAACTCCGGTTGAACCGATTGACGAATCCTTACCTCTTAGACGTTCCGATAGAGTTAGAGTTCTACCCCAGTTTTATGGTTTTCATATTACTACCGAAGGGGACACGTATATTAGTGACAGTACACTAATAAACCTTGATGAACCTAATAGCTATAAGGAAGCCATGGCAGGCCCGGAGTCTGCAAAATGGAAAGAGGCAATGGATAGCGAGATCCAATCCATACATAATAACCAAGTTTGGAATTTGGTTGATAATGTGCCCGGACGTAAGACCGTTGGGTGCAAATGGATCTTCAAGAAGAAGACCGATGTGGATGGAAACGTACACACATATAAAGCGCGATTGGTTGCGAAGGGCTTTACTCAAACTCCCGGAGTTGACTATGATGAGACCTTCTCACCAGTTGCGAAGATAAAATCTATTAGAGTGATGCTAGTTATTGTCGCATTTCATGATTATGAGATTTGGCAAATGGATGTCAAGACCGCTTTCCTTAACGGAAAGTTGGCTGAGGATGTTTACATGGCTCAGCCAGAGGGGTTTGTGGATCCGAAGCATCCGAATAGAGTGTGTAAGCTTGAGAAGTCCATTTATGGACTTAAGAAAGCGTCTCGCAGATGGAATCTTTGCTTCGATGAGAAAGTCAAAGAGTTTGGATTTGTACGAAGCAAAGATGAATCATGTGTATATGTCAAAGCCAGTGGGAGTATAGTAAGCTTCCTCGTTCTATATGTCGATGACATATTACTCATAGGAAACGACATCCCGACTCTGCAGGAAGTTAAGTCCTGGCTCGGGAAGTGCTTCACTATGAAGGACCTCGGAGAGGCTTCTTACATTTTGGGAATAAGGATAGTAAGAGAAAGAAGTAAGAGACTAATTGGACTTAGTCAGAACACTTACTTAGAGAAGGTACTAAAACGTTTTAGTATGGAAAACTCAAAGAAGGGAGAATTACCGATACAAAGTAATGCCAAGTTGAGTAAGACTCAAAGTCCGAGTACCGAAGCTGAAATAGCAGAAATGAGCCGAGTACCATACGCTTCCGCAGTTGGCTCAATCATGTACGCTATGACTTGTACTCGTCCTGATGTAGCCTTCGCTTTGAGCATGGTTAGTAGATATCAAGGGAACCCTGGCAGAGCCCATTGGATTGCGGTGAAGAATATCCTTAAGTACCTTCGGAGGACGAAGGAATGGTTCTTAGTCCTCGGAAGGAGTGATGACTTGAAGGTGCGAGGGTATAGTGACGCCAGCTTTCAGACCGACAGGGACAACTACCGTTCGCAGTCGGGCTGGGTCTTTACCCTGAATGGAGGAGCATTGACATGGAAGAGTTCCAAGCAAGAAACCGTAGCTGATTCAACGTGCAAATCAGAGTACATTGCAGCAAGCGAAGTGTCGAAGGAGGCAATATGGTTGAAGAACTTCATCGGTGATCTTGGGGTTGTACCTGCCATAAAGGAGCCCATGGAGATTTTCTGTGATAACGAAGGAGCGGTTGCCTTGACCAAGGAATCGAGGGATCATGGTAGATCACGACATATCGACAGAAAATATCACTTCATTAGACATCGTGTAGAAGAAGGACAACTCATAGTGAATAGGATATCATCGGAAGATAACCCAACAGATCCGCTTACGAAGGGACTGAGTAGGGTTAAGCACTTGCAGCATAATAGGAGTATTGGGCTGAAGGATGATATTAGCATAGATTAGATAGTATTAGAAACAAGTAATAGATAAATGTAATTAACATTTGATGATTAAATAAAGGAGTTTTATTTATAAGTAATGTTACTATCTTATGTTAATTGTTTAACTATTGTTTCATCTTGCATGTTTTGACTTCCCGAATAATTGAGTTTATTAGGAATAATCGAATTGTTCAAATTGTCCACAATCGTTCATATGTTGGAAGTAGATATGAATGAAGATTGTCGTGAATTGGTGTGTAGATTGTCTAAATGGTGTTAGACATAGCAAAGGGTTGCTGCAACGTTCATGAGTGCTTATGAACTGGTTTTGAGCATTGGAACAAACTCGCGCTTGCTGGAATCACCTTATGGAATATGATATAAAAGGGTGATCGCAAGACGATAATATCGTATAGTCTTAAAACCTAGATATATGGTTTGTTATTTGTTAATTGATTGTACATTGATAATGCGAAAACGCATCAGTAACTCGGTGTCATAAAACGCATTGTTGTGTATAGTTGATTAATGAATAAGTAAATGCATATAAGTCGAAGTTTATCTGTAACTTTTATCTAAGAAGGTAAAAGCGATATCTCGGCCGCTCGATGATTTGATTTGACTTATGTGCCCGGCCCGGTCAGAACTGAATTGATGTGTTCGATTAAGTTCTGTGTCGAATAAATCAGATATCGAGAAACCTAAATGCTTGACTAACAATTCCATAGAATTGTCAGCATGATATCTAACAGAGGACTGTACGATCCCTTATCTAAAGGACAAGATTGATTAGATCAGAGTTTGACAGCGTCTTTGAGAGCTACGATTGCAAACCGAATTGTACTTGTGCATATAGTTACTAGACTTATCCAAGTGGGAGACTGTTGGAATAGTGTCTAAGGCTGCAACTATATTAAGCAAGTATTTGACCCGGTTGTGCATGGTCCTTTTGGGTTGCCTTCACCATAGCAACTTGATAGGATGATTTATTAAGAGAGAGTAAATATTATTAGTGTATTATGAGAATAATAATATATTGTTATTTGATTAAGATAAGTCATAGAATTAATTGGAATTAATTTGGTGACTTAAAGAGATTAATTAAATAAGAGGGTATAAATTGTCAATTGTTTGATAGTTAAACTTTAGACTGTAAATCCATATAGATATGTATTGTACGGATTCTAGAAGCTTGGGATAGCTTCAAATCGTCCAAGGGGTTATCTAAGGAATGGATTTGGATGGCTTTAAGAGAAGATTATCCAATTAGGGTTCAAGTTGTAACCCTTAAGGAGTCTACAAGTATAAATAGACCCTATGGCATAAGGAAATCGGAACTTCACCAGAAAAAATAGAGAAGCCTTGGCCGAATTCCTCCCCTCTCCTCTCTCCCAAATCATCCTCCTTGCTATTTGGTGTTTGTAAGCCATTAGAGGAGTGACAATTGT
This sequence comes from Lactuca serriola, assembly GCF_051521515.1. Lineage (NCBI taxonomy): Eukaryota > Viridiplantae > Streptophyta > Magnoliopsida > Asterales > Asteraceae > Lactuca > Lactuca serriola. The sequence goes on from NC_136416.1 coordinate 150,904,467, forward strand.
GACTCTAGAAGCTCCAAGACAACAAGATCAACAAGGAATTCAAAGGTATGATTCTAGATCTGTTTCAATATTGCTATTACACCTAAATAGTCATTAGAAGTCTTGGATTCAAAGCATGTTTAATTAGAAAGCCTAGATCCAAGCATTAGGGTTTTGCATGCGCACATAGGAAAGTTCTTATGGCTAAAACCCATCAGAACTGGCACTGCGTACTCCCATGAGAGTCCCTTTGCGTACCGGTCAACCTTTGTCTGCTCATCTGGAACGATGCGCAAAGCAAACTCCATCTTGTTTGTAAATTTATTAGTGTATTCATCGACTGACATGCTGCCTTTCGTCAATGTCAGAAACTTATTCTCCAACTCCAACAGATTTTGAGCCGAGCAGAACTTGCGCTTGAACTGCGCCAAGAACTCTGCCCATGACAATTGCAGTGGCTCATTAGGGCTTAAAGTCTTCCCTAGAGTGTTCCATCAATGAACGGCTCCACCTCGGAACTGATACACTGCGTAGGTAGTCTGCAACTTGCCTCTGCAGCCACAAGTCATAAAGGCCAATTCCATCTCCGAGATCCAATCCATAACTTCGATCGGATCCTCCTTTCCAGTGAAGGTCGATGGTTTGCAAGTCAGAAAGTCCTTATACTTGCATCCCATTCCATCATTCCTTCCATCATGGTTGTTTTTCCTAACTATCGGTGGGTTAGCTTAACCAACAGACCCACTGAAGTTTCCACCTTCCGAGTGCCCTTCATTTAATTCAGGCTCTTCCACACAAATTGACAGTTCTTCACGATTCTATTGAAGCAACCGCCTAGTCTCCTCCATTTGACGATCCAACATCGTTTGAATCATCATTTGCACACCAGCCATGGTTATTGGCTCAAGTGCTGCTGCTACGACAGGTATTTGCTCAATCACTGGTGGTTGATTCCTGTTTTCATCAGCATTTCCAACTCCACTTCTTGTTCTCACCATTTTTTATCTATACACCGAATAAGGTGAAATTAGATCCTCATTCACGATAGATATTCAAATCATCCTTATCACTCCGAAACGTTTACATGCTAGTTCTAATATCGTAGATGTACGCTCAGAATCCTACTCACATAAGGTTTCCAGATCCGGTCGGCAACAGACCATAGATCCAAACAAATAATATCATATATGGCAACATATAACATTTAGCACATAAAAGCATTTTAGGCAACTTTCCTAAAATAAACTAGTGCTCATGTCTAAAATATAACAGACACACATCTCAAAATTACACTTAGAATTCTAAGTTTAAGTCTAGAAATCCTACAAATTCCTAGTTCGCTTAAACTAATGCTCTGATACCAACTGTGAAATCCCCAAAATCTCGGCCAGAAAAGACCGATTTTCATTTATGCTTTTAAAATAATTTCAGAGTAAATCCTTCTGATTTGAAAGAGTTGCGGAATTTGTTCCCAAAAACAAAATGTGATAAAACAATGTTTACCAAAGCATTTCATAAAAGAAATGTATTTTCATTATATAATCAAAACTCGGGATGTCATGTTCCGATACAGACCATAAAGCATAAACGATAACATTACAAGTCATTCAACAAATATATACATATACAGACTTGTAAACAAAACAACTTGATGGTTCATCCATCTTATGCCCTTGCGCCACTTCCTGTAAAACAAATAAATCTGAGTGGGTCAGGCTTGGGAGCCTGGTGAGCATATAGGGTTTTCAATCCACAATAACCAATTATATTTAATTCCACCAACCAACAATAACCCAATTACCCATTCCCGTTATTCTCACTTTACATCCCTAAGACAACTAACATAAGGGACCTAGTCTAAGAATATTTCATCGGGGCGACAACACATGCTTCGGGGGTTCCTCAGCAATATAAGTCAAATAAGGCAACCATGAGGGGGATGGAGTACAGCGAATGAACACCCAAGTTCATTAACACCTACAGGTGGCGTGCCTGCTAGCATTCCACAGGACTGTCTAGAAAAGTCTGTGGTCGTCATCTAAACTCCGCTAGATGACTGAATCAAAACAATAACGAGGCCTCTCATCTGTTTATTACACACCAACTATCTACCCATGTTCTACCCAACATATTAGTAGATAAAAATATACATTTTTATACATAGTTTAAAAACCTGTATAGCATGCTTTAATCAATACATATTCCACATAACAGATGAGGCACATACACATAACACGTATTTCATAGAAAACAAATCAGATCCATGAGATAGAAGAGAGTGAATATACATTCACACATATAACACAAAATATACACATAACACGTATTTCGTATAAAATACTTCATAATTATGCGTTAGAAGAAAGTAACCACACACTCACTTGATCAGAAGATGATCGGACAGCACTACGGCTTACAGTAGTAGAAATCCTCACCAGATCTGGAAGATCTTCACAAAAATCGAACTTCTCGCGGGTAGAGCTTCGGCTCGGAAACTCTTTTCTTCTCGGGATCTTTGGGTTTCGGAAGTTGCTTCGGGTCTCGGGGTTGATACCGGAGCTTCGGGGGGTTAAAATAGGGCTTAGAGGGTGTATCGGGAGTGGGAGAGAAGGGATGGAGCAATCATAGTCGGTTGGCCCTTCAAATCTATTTATAGGGCAAATTTGGCCCTTGTCACGTCGTGGGATCCTTTTTCCACGTCGTGGGCTTGGTCGTCATTGCAAGTTGCATCTGGGGGACTCCCGGAGGTGTCAGGAGACTTGTCACGTCGTGGCACTGCTTTCCACGTCGTGGTCTCTGACAGTTTTGGGGTTTCGCGCCCCGAACTTCATAAATTCATAACTTTCGCATACGAACTCCGTTTTCGACGTTCTTTATATCGACGCGAAGGTGAGATTATGCTCTACAACTCTCGTTTAGACTCAATTGGCTAATTTTGACTTTATTTTTAATATATTATAATTATATAACTTATATAATATTTTTAGTAGGCCGGGACAGGAAAACTCCATTCGAAATTCATAACTACTTCATCTGAACTCCGTTTTCTTCCGTCTTTCCGCCGTTGCACTACTATCGATGAGATCTTCAATTCTCATTTAGATCACTAAGGATAGATATTTATCTACCTTAAATTCACTATTTACGTCGCGTTGGGTCGTGCCGGTTCTGTCGCGAAACTTCGACAGGTCATAACTTCTTCGTTATAACTCGGATTTCGGCATTCTTTATATATTCGGAAACCCCGTTTCAACCACTACAACATTATCCATAGATATCGGCTTTATCTAACATTTCATTTTGACGCTTATTTTTATTCTTAATTAAATTAAGTCACACAATTAAGCACATAACACATAATACTTAAATATTTCATCATTAATACTTCAAAAAGAGTTACAAGGGTTAACCTAGACTTACATCAATGATAATGCCTAGCCTAGAAACGCAGGCGTTACACAAATATATCCAATCAATCGATCTTGGATCAGCGCAGAAGGATGTGAGTTGAGTTTATAGAGCAACCTCACGAACTAAAGCATTATGTATTTTATAAATATTATAAATATACTTAAAATCTAAATCCAAGTTAAAGCAAAAAACAACAATCTACTTCACTTTTAAGTAATATAAACTTACGTATTTCTCTACGACTAACTAGGCAACGAATTCCCCTATTTTATTGGCATGTGCATTGTGATATTCTTCGATCCTACTTAAATTTTGTGTAACATTAAAAATATGTTATCGTTACTAGAAAACAACCCTTTAACGACACATATTGTGTGTCATAAAAGGGTACATATGACATACAAATGTGTGTCATTAAAACCCCCGGTATACAGGAAGACGATGCATATTCGTGTGTCATAAGATTACGACATGCATTGTGTGTCATTAAATCCCTTGTCATAAAGGAAGACGACACAAATTTTTTTGTGTCATAATTTTAAGTGTGTGTGTGTGTGTGTGTGTGTGTATATATATATATACATACTAGTTTTCAAATTAAATAACACATTTAAAGACTCATAATACAAAATAAAATATCATACACAAGAAAGATAATTCATTGCACAAAATATGATATGTCAAATACAAATGATCATTCCAATGGTAAATAAATGTAATAAATTGTTAATATTACATAAAATTTTATTACATAAAAACAAAACATAACATTAAAAGAACAAGTGAGTAAGTTCTTCTTTGATAGTCTTCATCACAACTTTAAGCCTTGCAACTTCACCACTTGAAGATGCATCTATCGCAACCAGTTTTGATTCTTTTTCTACAACAAGTTTCCACCTTATGAGGTTACATATCCTTAGCTATTTATACATCATTTTTTCATAAAAAAGTTCATATTGTATTATATAATTAATAATCTTCTTCTCCATAGTACATGTATGCTTTAAATCGTGGACATTTACCAACTTTTCCATCCTTCCCTACATTCACATCTTCCAATGAGCATATTGCACTCCACTCCAAATTGTAAAGTTATAACCTAAATGTTTGCAACCCCAACACACAAAAAATCAACATTTCGACATACTTCCAAGTCCCAAAAATACCAACCTTATAACTTTCAACAAAAACATAAACAAACTTATCAATAATAAGGAAAGTATAATGAAACTTACATGTACCTTACTTTGATGGTTCGGTCATACTGATAATTGAATGATTTAAAATGCTTAAATAATCAATACTCAATCTCTTTGACTTCTCTTTTAACAACTGGTATGTAGGAATATAAGGATTGTCATTTGCACACCTATGTAACCATAACACCAATTTTTAGTTAACAAGATGTTTTTTGTCAAAAAAAATCACTCATATCTGTTCCGTAATGCGAAAATAAACCCCTTAAACTTTGGTGCTTTTAAGAGAGACCTAAAAATATAAAACAAGAAATAAATAACAAAAAAATCAATAAAGGGTATTTTGGTGATTTAAAACTACATTTCAATCCCTTTTCATGCTTTGGTAGAATTCTTTTCTACTTAATAGATTAAGAAAATCATATAAAACCATTTTCCTTTAACAAGCTCTCACACAAAAGGACTTGTGTAGTAAAAAGAGTAAATTGATATTTCTTTCAACTTATTTACGGTAAAGGAAACTTAAATGCAAGAAATATCACACTTAGGGACATCAAATGAATTGTGTAGTAAAAAGAGTAAATTATGTTTACCAAGTTAAATCAATTAAAGTATGTTGTTATTTCTTGCAATTTAACTAAAAAGGGCCTAAATGCATGAAATAGCAACTTATTTCTACTTATTTATGGTAAAGGAAGCTTAAATACAAGAAATAGCAAAGTAAATTGTTGCTTCCTTGGGCTTCAATGGAATGATGTTTAGACTCTATTGGAGGCATATGACGTTGGACAAGTGTTTTAAACCTTGGATTGTTCGATGAAAGTTGAGGTGTAAAATGGGAAAGGTTATGTTTCAAGCTTCTTGCATAAATTAAGGATTTTAGTTTGAGACTTTTTTAATCACAAGTATCAATATAGAGTTGTAGAGCTCGTCGATACCTTTCCGTGGAAATAAAGATCATCAAAAACGGAGTTGAAACGAAGAAGTTATGCTTGTTTGAAGTTAAGCTTAAAAAGGGAGTTTGGTAGTACGTTGGGCGTACTAGGATGAAGAAATGCGTTTTTAGGGCATTACGTTGGGTGTAACTTTAGGTATGTTGGGCATACCGTTGCAGAGTAAAAACCCCATTTTCATGGTTTTGAGCCCTATTTAAGGTCTCTAACCCCTTGGGGGTCCTTCTTAACATCAATTGTCACACCCCGCTAAAGCGGAAACATGATGTGCAACAGTACAAAGGGTCTCATAGAAAAAGTTAAAAGACAACACCAACCATAGTATTAAAAATCATTACAAATTATAATGAGTTTGAACGACTTTTTTAAGAAATTACAGTGTATTTGAAAAACAACACATGCAAATGCTCCTACACATGATGTGTCCCTAGGTGCCATATTATAGACGAGTTCCTAAACAAGCATGTAAAATGAGCGTTCAACTCCCAGATAGTCGGTGAGTTAACAGGTATATAGTATAACATAGTTTTAAATCTTGAAAATCAGAATATTGATAAAAGTTTCCATAATGAAAGTTCATTACAAAATTGAGTAAATAAGTGTATATATAGTAGTTTGTTGCTAAAATGAGTAATAAAGTTTCCAGTAACAAAATTTTGTTGCTATAATGAGTAATAAGTTTGCATAAACAATAGTTCATTGCTAAAATGAGTAAACAAGTTTACATAACAAAGTTTGTTGCTATCATGAAAAATAAAGTTCGTACCATCACGAGAAACAAAGTTTGATGCTAACATGAGAAACAAGATCCGTTACCATCGTGAGAAACAAATTTCAATTCTAACATGAGAAAAAAAAATTGTATGTGCATAATGAACAAACTATGAGTTCACAACCCAAGCCTAATAACTGAGGGGTCCCCTATAGAGATCTGTGTTTATCATTCACATAGATAGAAATGGTAAAATGCACTCCACGAACTGTGCGAGTGAGGAGTTGTCTACCTCCTAATAGCACTATCTATAATGACCATCGGCTCAAAAGAGTTAATGAATTATGTAAACTATTCCAGGGACTTAACTGCGATAAGGCCTCATGAATCACAATAGCATACACATACATGAAAATGTAATAATCAATTTGATACAAGATAAATGAGATATAATGAACATAATTAAATATGGACATGCTTTTCCACCCCCAAAACGTAAAACCGAAAATAGGGATTGTGAATACTCACTACATATTTCGTGATGATGCTAACGATGCCTTGAACTAAGCTTCACGTGTACCACTACCGATTTCTACAATGATGTTACATATTAGTGACTCCCTAGTTTAACTCTAACATTAGTATACTTAACTTCTATAATAGAGCAATGTCAATATTGTGTCAATATTTTGATATTGTTAAGTTACAAACATTTTTCTATGAATTTTGGATTCCCATGAATCAATTTGTTACATAAAATTTTAAGTGGACAAAAAAATCTCATTTTTGACATGTTAAAATTTAGAATTTTAGGAGGTGTTCCAAAGATTGGATATTCAAAATCTCAATCAAATATGAACTAAAAATCTAAAAACTTTATATTTATGTGTTTTACTGTGATTTTTAGATCATGAAAATCTAAAATTTTTTATGGGATTCTTTAAGTAGAAATCACAAAAACTTTTATTTTTGTTCCAACTACATTTAAAGACTTCCATAAAAAAATTTCATGAATTTTAGATAGGTCTATCAATTTTCCTATAGTTAATCACTTGAATCATTTCAAATTCATGGAAAAATAGTAAAAAGTTAATAAAAACTGCCAATCTTTTTGTCCAACTGATATGCAATGTATATAAGCTGGGGAAAATGTCAAAAGTGATTTTGAAATAGTGGAGTCTGATTTTTCGATTTATGGGTGTTTAATCTTAAGAAAATAGATGAAAAATAGTAAACAGTTTATAAAATTGCCCAAACTATTCACTTTTTGTTAAACTATAATACAAGACTTTTTGGTAATTTATTGTGATATTTAGAATAGTTTTAGTATTTGTCCTTTATTTATTCTCTTAAATAGGCATTTAATGCGTAAAAGTTAGTAACCACTAGATGAAAATTGTCAAACTTTTTATTTGGCATCCTACTGTAATGTAAGATACCCTGGTACCTGTTCGTGAATTATGGATAAGTGTAGTTATTTTTGTCAATTTAAATACATAAACATTAATTAAATCCATGAAAAATAAGAAATTGTCAAAGAAAAATATGTAAATTTTTTCTGAAGGTTTTATAACGTCCAGAAGGTGTAAAAACTATCAAAAATAGTTTTCAACGTTAATAACTATTTTTTACCATTTATTTTTTCCTCAACAAAAACAAAATTGAAATAAATATAAAATAGCCATAAAAGTTAATGAAACATCATAAACTTTCTTTAATAAATGTATAGGTCATCCCAAAATTTTCACATAATTTATTTATCTTAAAAAGTATTTCATGTGAATTATTGCTCTATTTGTTTGCAAAAATTACAATAATTCGAAAAAAAAATGAATTATTTTCTGAAAATTTCCATATCTTCTTATTTTATTTTTAGGGTTCTGGGAAAAAAATCGGACTTTTATTAAAAAAAAAAAAAAGGAGTTTTAGATATTTTTGTGAATAAATCATTTATGAACATATTTGAAAGCCTTTTAGTAACAAGCTTTTAACACCCAACATCTAAAATCAAAAATCTTCACGTGTATGTTGGTTTAAAGGCCAATGCTCAGTTTGAAATGTTCAAAAGTCAATTTTGAAAGAAAACACATGGTGCATGTGGTGATTTTCCACCAAAACTTATAGAAAAGTGCATTATCTTAATTTTGACTTAAGTTTTGGGTCATGGGACTTCACCATTTGCAACATGCATGTTGTTTTTGGGTTAAATCACTGTGAGTAGGTGCAAGTCTTCATGATAATCTAGAGCTACACTCTAATTAGGTTTAACCATTTAAGTATAATAAATTAAAAAGTATTAATATTAATTACACTAGTTCTTGACTACTTACGGGAGAAGTGAATAGTTTGAACTAGCGCTTGGGTTGCTGGATTTCAAATGGCTATATGCTAAAATGGTCCTACCCTCCGGTACTTCTCACCTGGTTGATCCTTACTTGATAGTTGTGGAGTACAAAACCTTAACAGTTAATAAAATATACACAACCCAACAATGATTTAAAGATATAGAGCAATATAAATATGCTCATAAAAATATATTGTAACACCCAGTTCTGAAAGTATTCATTTGTAGTTTTCGGAGGCCAAGGGTATAGACAATTCGGTCTTTTATGGGTCTCGGGTTTTATCCGAAAGGTTTTAGGCTTGGGGTGTGGCTAGGAGCGTAGGGTTTCTCGCTACCTTTTCATGGATATAAAGTTCATCGGAAACAGACTTAGAATGAAGGAGTTATAGCACTTTGAAGTTATTGGAATTATTGGTCCTTAATGGAGAAAGATGGCAAGGAAGGACCATGCATGCAAGGTGGTAGACGCGAGAGTACGCCAAATGTAAGCTGGGGGTACGCCCAGCGTAGAAGAGTAAGTGATCGCGGGTGTGAGAGGAGTACACCCAAAGTACGAGAAGTACGCCTAACGTACTCTCAGAGATCCTAAACCCTAATTTTGGGGGCTACCCACTATATAAGGAACATTATGGCTCAAACCCTAACCTCCTTATCAGTCACTCAAACTCAGAAACCCTAGATAGCCACCCTTATACTCCATTGTTGTGTGAGTTTGATCCTTTGGAGCTTATTTTGGTAAAGAAGAGCTTGGAACAAGAGAAGAAGAACTTGAGTACCTTGAGCTCAAGAATTTGGGATTATCTCATCTTTTGGCACTCAAAGGAGGTATAAAGCTTGTAACACCCGTTTATTTATTAAATAAATAAATAAATAAATGAAGGACTCTTAGCCCTAAAATAAATAATTATGTATAAAATGGTCACGAAGAGCTAATTGTCGCCATTTTAGAAGTCGGGGGTTAAAAGAGTAAGTTCCGGACTCAATTTGTAAGTAATATTAAAGGCACGAACTACTTGGTAATTAGTGGGAGTTAATTTGAAAAGATTGCATGGGGTCAGGGGCTAAAAGGTAAGTTTGAGGCTTAATTTGAAAGGATCTTGTAAGGAGGGGTTAGACTTGTAAATATGTCAAAGATTTAGAATGGTCGGGGTTTAAAACCCGCCACCCTCACCATACAAACCCTAAACCTATCATCTTTCAGCCGCCTCCATTCATCCTCTTCATCTTCAACATCCGGCAGCCATCCCTTCCCCCCCCTCCCCCCCCCCCCCTTCACCTGGTCCGTTCTCCGACAAGCTAGCGGCCACCAAGCATTTACCCGACCTCCTACTTTGCCGACCGATCGAGACTCCATCTCGCTATCGCCATCATCGAGCCTCCTTGTCACCGAAAACATTGAAGACCGATGAGGGTGGAGGGCAGCCTCCAGGCGCTGTTACGTCGTTGATCGCCGTTAGCAACCAAGCCGTCAGACCTTTGCCACCTTGTTGTTGTCGTTGTTGTCACTCCGACGAGAAGAGGCTGAGATCGGAGTTGGGTGTTGCGGAGGTTCTTTCTCTTTCCCTCATATGTGAAGCCACCGACAACCAACTAGCCCACTGCTCCCATGTACCGGTCGATCTATAACGCCCTTCTCCGCCTCCTTCCGTCGTTGTTGCCCCGTTATGTGCGCCCTGCCTCCACCGCCACCCCAAGACCACCGTTATTACCGCCAAGCGCCACCAGGTGGTGGTTGTTGTACTAATCCAAGCATAGGATGTGAGTGCGGGTCATTTCAGTGTTGTATGTTGGGTTTGTATGTTTGGAAAACCAAGAAGGCCACCACCACCACTCACCACCGCCAGCAACCAAGGTGGTTATGTGTGTGTATGTTTAGCTTAGTTAGTGGGTGTGTTACTTTGGTATTTTCATTGTAATTGTAACAAAAAAAAAATGGAATAATGAAAGGAACTAGAAAACCACCACCTTAGGGTAGTGGTTGCCGCCACCGGTTGTCGTGTTGGGTGGCGGTATGCTTATCTTGTGAGTTTGATTCGTTTGGGGTGCTTGAAACCCTAATGGGCATTGTAAGCCCTAATGGACCCTAATTGACCCAAATAAAATCCTAATGGGCTTAATGATATTCTAGTGGGTCTAAGATGCCCAATAAAGCCCTAATTGACCTAAAAGCCCAACAAATTGATAATGGGCTAGTGTTTGGATTGGAAAACCCTTATGCCAATAAAAGCCTAATTTAGGGAATTAATCGGGACATACGAGAATTATTTAATAACTTGAGATATAAATAATAATCATTGACAAAGATTAATCTAAGTGATATTGGACTTAATGGATTAAGTCCTTAATGGGTTAAGTAGGAAACTTAACCCTAATCGGCATTTTATGTGAAACCCTAAATTCACTTGGGTTTATTGTTGGGCCTTTCTATTGGGCTTTGATGATTAGGATAATAATAGGCCAACCAAGAACAAACAAATGGGCTAAAATAATTTAATGGGCCTAGGGTAAGGCCAATGTAAGGGGTTTGGGCCCAATTTGGAAAATTAGGCCATAGTTTGGGCCTTAATGATTATAGGATGTTTGGCCTTAGAATAAGACCATGTATAGGCCTTGGCCCAATTTGGAAAATTGGGCCATATGTTGGGATTTGAGCCATAGTTAGACTTTTGGGCCTTTGGATTGAGCATCGGTCTTGAATCACCCTAAGCATGGACTCATGGTTATGTAGTGGAACCCAATTATTAATTGAGTGTTATTTTGGTGTTGACAGTTCAGGAATCTATCATCCAACAGCTGGGGTCGAGTCTGCGGGACTTCAGCAAGTGTGGGATTGTGTCTTCGGGACTTCAGCAGTGTGAGGTGAGTTACCTTCCAGTAGCGGTGGGTCTACGGCCACAATGTCGGCCCACCAGTAGGAGTTGTATGTTAGATGATTGTCTTTATGATATTCATCTAGGTTTGCTACTACTTGATATGTTTATGTGCTAGTATGTTATGATGTTATGTGATAGTGGTAGTAAGGGTGAAATAGTCCCCGGTTACCGGTCGATAGGACTGAAGGGGTAGTTTAGTACCCAACCATGCTAGCCAGATTATGATATATGTGATATGATATTATGTGGTAGTAGTAGGGGGTGAAGTAGTCCCCGGTTACCGGTCGACAAGACCGAAGGGGTAGGCCAGCACCCAGATATGCTAGCCAGTATGTGATCCATGTTTATATGCTAGGGTTTTATGTGGTACTAGTAGGGGTGAAATAGTCCCTAGTGTACGGTCGAGAGGACCGAAGGGGAGACCAGCACCCATATATGCTAGTCAGTATTTGGTCAAGAGGACCGAAAGGGAGACTAGCACCCAGATATGCTAGGCAGTATCCGGTCGAGAGGACCGAAGGGGAGGCCAGCACCTAGGTATGCTAGGCAGTATCCGGTTGAGAGGACCGAAGGGGCAGGTCGGGCACCCAGATATGCCTGACGGTATATGTATGTTATGTGATTGTATGGTATGTGGTACGATGGGGGAACTCACTAAGCTTCATGCTTATGGTTTACAATTTTGGTTTAAGGTACTCGTTTTTAAAGGAAAGGAGTCGGCTCGATCGCAGTGCATCACACTATGGTTTTCCGCACATGAGATTCTTTGGGATTACACTCTGATATTGTTTTATGATAACATGTTTTGATTATTTCTACTTTGGTTTTGATATGACATGATATTACGGATGTTTTATTACACTGTTGGTTTTCTAATAACGTATTTAAAATGGAATTTTTGGCCTGTATTTTTGGGATGTTACAAAGCTCCCAACTTTCATCATAAAAGCTTAGATCTAGAGTTATGGAGCTTTGGACCTTTTTAGGTCCAAAGAAGGGATCTTTTTATACAACTTCGTTTTTGAGTTTAGGGTTGCCTCCCTTAGAGCTAAAAGTGTTCCATAAGCAGTAAAGTTTCAATCTTTAGGGCCCATTTGTAACCATGCATGAGATCTAGCCCTTTCATTGAAGTTTGTTGTTACATTTCATGTTTGGGCTCATTTGGTGGGTTGCATTCCATAGAGTTTTCGACTTTATGGATTAAGACGTTAGTAAGGAATTGGATCTGTGATTGTAGCTTCTGGAATGGAGTATTAAGCACTTAATGGGAAAAATGACTTAACAGGGGAGTACGTTGGGCGTGCATGCAGGTACGCGCAGCGTACACGCCATTTAGCTAGTGCGCTTAGCGTACAGAGGAGTACACCCCGCGTACTCAGCAGTTATGGGCTTGGTGTGTTTTGGGCCTCGGGTTGGGCCAAGCAGTGGACTTTGGGTCTTTGGGCCTTAGTGAGCCATCAAAAGTCAAATAATTTGGGCCAAGAATATGTTTGGGCTTAAGGTAAGGCCCATTAGAGGGATTGGGCCCAATTTAGCAAATTGGGTTGTTAGTGGGCTACTAGTGGGCATAGGAAGCCTACCTAGTGTTGGGCCCTTTTTATATTATGGTTTTGGGCCTTAGATATGGACTAAGTTGGACTAGGGGTAAAATGGTCATTTTACCCTAAGAAGGATTATTGATTTGGACTAAGTGATATTTTGATATTGGTAGCTCGGGGAGCCGAAGGATCAGCAGTTCGGGGAATTGCCAGATAGTAGCCGGAAGGATATCAGCAGGACTTCAGCAGTACAAGGTGAGTCTCCTCACTGTGTGCATGGGTCTAAGGCCACAATGTCGGACCATTATGTTTGTGTATAGTGGGAAGAACCGGGGTTTAGCCCTAGGCACTGTATGTTATATGTTGTGGATCGCAATCCGATGTCGGGCGAGGCCCGAGGAGTGTTACTATGCTAGAGGCCTTTGTGATTCTTGCATGTGTCGGTACGATAGTTCCCGGACCAAGGTCCGATGCCAGGGCAAGCCCGAGGAAGATTTATATGTGCATGTTAGATTATACTTGTTGTCTTTGTGATACTTGTATGTGCCTGGTAGGGAGGTGAGTGTGGGCGAGGTCCCGTATCTCATCACTAACTAAGTGTGGATGGGGTTCCATATCTCGATATTAGCATAGCAGATGCGAGACCCATGATAGGAGAGAAGTGAGTGTGGGCGGGGGCCTGTATCTCACTAATAGCAGGAGTGTGGACGGGGTTTCCATAGCTCATCAGTAGCAGACCAGGGGCGAGGCCCAAGTTAGGCTAGGCCTTAGAACAAGAGTATAGTAGAGTATGTATTCTTTATGTTCTAGTATGTGTATAGCGGGCGAGGCCCAGAGACAGGCGGGGCCTAAGAGAGACAAATCTGTATACTGAGCCGGACTCGATGCCAGGCGGGGCTTGATGCCGGAAAAGTCCCGATGCAGCAAGCGGGGGCCCAATATGTGATTATATGTATGGTATGTGGTAGATTGGGGAACTTGCTAAGCTTCGTGCTTACAGTTTTCAGTTTTGGTTTCAGGTACTTCCGATAGCGGAGAGAAGAACTTGGGATGACTGCATGGCACATGTAACGTCCCAAAATTCAAGACTAAAAATTTCTTTTAATAAAACATTACTTTAAGCAAATTCATCATTTTAAAACATAAACAGAGTATTAGTTTCCAAAATACATGTTCGTTATCAGAGTAAACATTCCCAGGCTGTCTTAAACTATGGTGTGTGCCATGCGATCACCCCGAGCTCTTCCCTCCGCTACCAGAAGTACCTGAAACCAAAACTGAAAAACCGTAAGCACGAAGCTTAGTGAGTCCCCCCCATCATACCACATACCATACAATCATATGATGAACAGCTAGGAGATACGGGCCTCACCCACACTCATGGAGATACGGGCCTTGCCCACACTCCGCTAGCTGGGAGATACCGGCCTCGCCCACACTCAACTATCTCTGAGATACGAGCCTCGCCCACACTCAACTACTAAACCATAACATATCAGTATATATAATCATATAATGAACAGCTAGGAGATACGGGCCTCACCCACACTCATGGAGATACGGGCCTTGCCCACACTCCACTAGCTGGGAGATACGGGCCTCGCCCACACTCAACTATCTCTGAGATACGGGCCTCGCCCACACTCAGCTACTAAACCATATATCATAACCTATCATCACATACTGTCAGACGTTTCTGGGGCGTCTGACTACCCTCCGGTCCTAACAACCGAACTCTACTGATGAGTCATGGAACCCCATCCATGCTCCTACTGATAGTGAGATACGGGTCCAGCCCACACTCACTATTTCCCTAACTTGGGCCTCGCCCCTGATCTGCTGCTAATGAGATGTGGAACACCATCCACACTCTGCAATTGGTGAGACACAGGACCTCGTCCACACTCACCTCCCTACCAGGCACGTACAAGTATCACATAGACAACAAGTGTAAATTGTCACATAAATCGTTCCTTGGGCACCCGCCCTCTATCATTGGACCTCGTCCCGAATATCATACTAGCATATTGTGCCTAGGGCTAACCCCCGGGTTTTCTACTCATAACTACATGGGCCGGCATTGTGGCCGTAGACCCATTCATACAAAGGGAAACTCACCTGCACTGGCTGAACTCGCTGATGATCCCATTAGCTGCTGCCCGGCAACTCTCTGAACTCCTGCTCCACTCGCTCCCCCAGCTACCAATATCAATGCAACACTGGGTCTAACTGACCCCCGAAAGACAACCAAGTCAACTCTGGTCAAAGTCAAAGTCCTGGTCAAAGTCAACCTCCCAGGTAAACCCTACTCACCGAGTCACCCTATTGACTCGCCGAGTTCATATGTTCAGAGTCCTTCTATTCGCGACTCGACTCGCCGAGTCAGTCCATGACTCGCCGAGTCTACCGATTTCTGAGTCCTGACCTGTCCAACTCACTGATTCGAGTCTCAACACAAAGGGTTTGGGGTTCCGCGACCTGACTCGCCGAGTCCAAGAACAGACTCGCCGATTTCCTGTCCAACATCATCTGACTCGACGAGCTGTTCATCCCACTCGTCGAGTTTCTCCAAATCTTCATGCTACTCGTTGAGTCCATTCAGATCTCCAAACATGCAGAGGACTTTTGAGTCATGCAGGGACTCCAAACCATAGATCCATACTTCCAAAGCTCAATCCCCACGTAAAGTTGCAAACTTTATGTATAACTAAAGAGATCTAGGCTCAAAACATACTAGGGTTTGGTTTAAGGACAAAAGGGGCTTCACCAACTACTCATCTTCTGATGCTTTATGACATATTGGACCATCCCAACACTAGATCTGAAGTGGCAACAACATATCTAAGCCTCTAAACTCGAATTGGGTCTCAATCAACCATAAAACCCCCAAATCTCATAACAAAAATAGATCTAGATGCAAAGAAGGGAAAATGGCAGCTTAATACCTCCAAGATGAACACAAACTGGAGTAGATCTCGGATATACACCTCTCCTTTGAAGCAACCTTCTTGATCTTCAAGTTCCTTTCCAAAATTTCCTTCCTCCAAAGCTATTTCTCTCAAATGATGGAAGCTCACACGAAATCTAGGGTTTACAAGTTCTCTAGGATGATATAGGGGCTGAGGGAGGGACATAACACCCTTTATATAGGATACAACTCCCGGAATTAGGGTTTTCCTCACACAGACCAGACTCGCCGAGTCTCCTTGGCCGACTCGCCGAGTCGGTCACTTACTCATCGACCCGAATCCCGCTCGTACTCGCCAAGTTCCTCCTTGGACTCGCCGAGTCGCCCCTTAAAATTAGGGTTTTTCTTTCCTTTCTTGGCCTTCAAAACTTTGGGTGTTACAGCACACACCAAGAAGTTTAGCCTGAGATGTTTTACTCTGATAAAATAAGCATGTTTTGAATTAATACTCTGTTTTGATAAAGTAACTTATGTTTATGAAAGAAATGATCTGACAATCATGGTTTTTTTAATGATTTAAAAATGAAACTTTTGGACCATATTTTTGGGATGTTACATATATCTACACCCACCAACACAAATCCACGAAATCATAACTTAGGGAATTTAGGTCAAAAACCATGTTTAGAGTTGGTATAGTACAACGACCATACCACAACTAGACCTAAAATGCAAAACTAAGTTTCATTATAGTCCGACCACTGCACAAACAAACTCGGATACGGTGGTTGTCAATCTAAACGCTTGAGGACTTCTGGATCGGATGCATAGACAAGGATTCTACACTCAGAGATTTGTTTTTAGAGGCTTCTACGTCTAAGTATTTCTGGCTTAGGAACCATTATTCGTGACTTACGATATTATAGGGAGACTCAAGACTTACGGGTACTGTCTATTACATACTTGTAATTTATACTATTTTGTATTTAATTGATCTTTGAATCTCTCATAAACATCTTTCCTGTTTGATGTCTTATGCAGGTTTGCCCGAGAGTATGGAAAGTGTAGGATTATGGAGTGCAACATCCCTATTAACAGAGGAGCATGAAGTACATGGTGCTTCTAACCTTACCGACACCCCATCAATGATCATGGCTTCTAAGGAGGAGCCTACAGAGGACAGTGATGACACCGAGCCTAACTATACTCTAAATGAGCACCCATCCGAGCCCGACTATACACCAGCTCATCACTCCAGCCCAAACTCTTATAATCTTGTTTATTCACGCACTACACACTAGCTGGACTTGAGCTTCTCAGCTCATATTACAAGCCGGATGAGGACGAGGAGGATATTGTCACCTCACTAGATCTCACCACCCTGCCCCACTCCTTCGCATCGATCTTTCATAACACACACTATAGGTACTCAGTTGAAACAAACCCCAAGAAATACTACTGCTATCCCCTCTCGGAAGAGAGCAGCATCCCTACCAGTATCACCACCGCTAGCGAAGAAATTGTGTGGAGACTACACCTGGATGCCCCAGATTAAAGCTTAGAGGTAGGATGAGGATATCAGTTCACTCTTATAGGTAGGGGAGTCCTCTACCGTACCTACCCCTACCCCAGACACTCTGATCGAGCAGGCTATCTCCTTCTTCTACCTCAGACGGCCCATCACTCAGATCGCATAGGAGCGATGGACTCCGAGCTCTTTTTTTGAGGATGAAATTAAGGCAACTAACAGAATAGGTACAATATCTTGAGGAGGAGAGGGATGTGATGGAGATGAGGACCCTAATTATTCAGGACTAGTTATAGAAGGCAATGGATAAGGCTCAGTTTCATCATCAGGTTTTGGAAGAGGTGATCAATCACACTGATAGGTTGGAGCTTCAAGTAAATAGGGCAGAGTCACGAATTTCGTTTTCTGATGTTTGGATAGATTATGTGTATAGATAGCTAGTTCAGTTGATGTCTCTTTTGATTATGTACTATGGATATTAGTCTTTTCCCTAGAACGATGGCTATGATGGACATGTTTATACTTTTGGGTTAGATTACTAGAAGAGCTCGCTAAACGTACTTTTTTATTTTATAACCTTGGAGCTTTTCTTACTCTAACCACCCATTTTTGGTGGTCCCGTTGTATAATATTATGATGCATATTATACTTATATGGTTGATGAAATCTATGTTGTGTTATTACTCTACTACTTTATTTAACGCTAACGCTAACACACCACGACATAACCATAACCACAAGGAAGCTACCTTACAAATGCGGTCGAATAATTGACATCTCGACACTAACTTTAAGAATTTAGAAATGGCACCCCCAAGACTCACCAGATCTAACCAAGGTCTCCAAGTCGAGCAAGATACCCAGTCTTCTCAGAGTAACCCACCTCTAGACGATACAGCCATTGAATCCATGGGTGTGCAGCGAATAGCTGATGCTCTAGCAACACTTGTAAAAAATCGCCACACAAACTCTATGATAGGAGTGGGAGGTGAAAGCTTATAAGGAAACAATCAAGTTGATACAAAAGCATGCACCTACAAGGACTTTATAAACTGCAAGCCTAAAACGTTCTATGGGAACGAGAGAGTCGTAGGCATCACAAGATGGATCTAAAAGACTGAGTCTGTTTTTGAAATCAGTTCTTGTGTTGAGGGATGCAAAGTAAAGTTTTCCGCTTGCACTTTTGCGAATACGACCATGTCTTGATGGAATCGCCACGTCAAGTCCATGTTTGTTTTAATCCAGTCTATCATTCACGCATGAAGCATGTTGCCCTTGACTATCATTTTGTTCGTGAACAAGTTTCAGGTGGTTTTCTGTGTGTCCTTCACATTAATCCTCATGATAAACTTGCCGATATGCTCACCAAACCTTTGTCTCGAACTCTTTTCCTACAAAGTAGATCCAAGATTGGTGTATCTGACGGATCCTCCATCTTGCGGGGGCATATTAAGGAGAATGGATCATCCAGGTCCATTGGGTCAACATAATTGGATTATAGTCATACTGTAAATACACAGTCAAAGTATTGATGTATATGTAGAATAGTTTGTTTGAGTTCCTGTTATCTCTCCTGTAAATGTGATATCATCTAACTGTGTAATTAGCCTATTTAAAGGTACGTATTTACTTAATACAATTAAGCATTCCAATCATATATATGCAACATGTGTTGGATTCATGGCTTAGTAATAGATAAAAGATCTCGATATTGAACATAGAAGACATAATATATATGGTTACTAACCGGAAATGATATGTAGATTATACACTATACTACTATATGCCTAGGTATTTGGGATCACAATGGGAGGACGTGTTGAAATAATGAGTTGAAGCCACTAAAGAAGCCTGTTGTTCTCACCACCAAGTGAAACCCACTACAACCCATAATTCCTTCCCTATTTTAAGTGTAGATTTAACAATGTCTGAGGTTCGCTCATTAGGTGTTGAAGGAAAGCCATGGAGTACTAAAGAATATTCGAAAAATGGGATAAGGTAGTATTCTATACATGAAACTGTTTTTATGTGCTTTGTAAGTTTTAACATGTTTAACATTATTAAGGCCATTGTATTTAAAACATTTATAATAAAATTTTAAAATACACAAATCGTCGGGGTGCTCAAAATGGTTGTCCAAATGGAAAAGTAAATGAATGAAATAAAATGGCTCGACATGTGTTCTAAAAAACCTAAAACAAATAATGAACTAAAATAGGTTGTTTGTGGTGCAAACCAAATGAATATTATCTTTTGTTGTTTTGGGTTATCTTTTAAAGTGATTGAAACTATCTACCCTAATAAATGAATATCCATTTTGCTACATGTCAATCTCTCATAAGTTTTGACACTTGTCATTTTATGGTATTTTTGAAATAAATAATACTCACATGTCAATTTTAGGTTTTTTTTTTTTATTTTTAAAATTAAAAAACCACATAATACATATAGTTATATAAGTAAAATATTAAATATGTAAGATAAGTATGGATGAACGAGTAGGCCTAGCAATTGGGTTGGGTCCGGGTTGGCGGGTCACGGGTTGGCGGGTCACGGGTTGGCAGATTGAAATTCAGAAACTCAACCCAACCCATATAATATATGGGTTGGCAGGTTGGCGGGTCATGGGTTGACGGGTTAGAAACATCAACCCAACCCAACCCATATAACCCGTATAAATATATGGGTTGGCGGGTTCACGTGTCATTGGGTTGAACCCAACCCGTATAACCCATTTAATAAACAACACAGTTTAAGATGAAATTGAAAAATCCAAATAAAATGAAGTCTAAAAGTCATAAACATTAAACATAAAGTCATAAACATCCAAAATAACCATTAAACATAAAGTCATAAACATCCAAATAAAACTCTAAAAATCAAAACATTCATGAAAAGTGCAATTGTTCAAACATACTATAGAGTGTAGATTGTTACTTACCGTAGAGAGAAAGGAAGGTGGGTCGAAAACGTCGAAGCTGACAAGAGTGAGTGCGAACAACGATGAGCGGATGAGGAGCGGATGAGGAGCGGGTGAGGATCGGACCGATGAGTGATTAAATCGTGAGTTCGTGATGTTTCTTCCTTCGAAGATTAGTCCTTAACTCCTTAATCTTTATCCTTCGTTCAATCGTTCGTGAATGTGGAGACTGGAGCGGGTGAGGAACAATTTATTTTATTAGGGCACGCAAATACGTAATGGCTGGCTGCACAAGGACTCAACAGTCAACACACAAGGAGTCAAGGTCAAAGATGAATGACGGAATCATGAGACACAATCCCAACAGTAGCCCACAACACAATGCCACATTGCCCAAACATATGGCTAATGATATACGAAATTACGAACGAATACCAAATTAAAATTTAAGGATATGATAAATAGAAACTAATAGTATAATATGATCTTAGATTGTTAAAAATTAAAATAAATAGATAATTAAATATATTAGGCGGGTTGGCGGGTTGACCTGCGAACCCAAACAGGTAACCCAACCCAACCCATTAAATAAACGGGTTGGCGGGTCAGAAATCTCAACCCTAACCCGCTTATTTTCGTGTTGTGTTACGGGTTGGGTCAAGAGTTTCCACCCCATGAACGAGTGATCCATTGAAAGGGGAGATGAAAGGTCATCTTCCAAACGGAGAGTGGACGGAGGTCCGACGGCGGAGAACCGACATCAGATCTCAGGTAAAGAACGGAGTCACAAACTTCTACGTAGCAGGGTTTCCGGATGGAATAAAAAAGAAGAACTTCAAGAACCATTCTCTAGGTTTAGTAAAGTGATCGATGTCTACTTTGGATGGAAGAAGGACTGCCAAAGAAGGAACTACGCATTCATAAGA
Source organism: Lactuca serriola (assembly GCF_051521515.1). NCBI lineage: Eukaryota > Viridiplantae > Streptophyta > Magnoliopsida > Asterales > Asteraceae > Lactuca > Lactuca serriola. The sequence goes on from NC_136416.1 coordinate 150,925,755, forward strand.
TTCATTGAAGTTGAAGATGCCAAAGTCTTGGAGAAGAAATTACAAGGCATCAATTGCAGGGGAAAGGTGATGGAAATCAACATCTCAAAGCATCAACGAAAGCCAATTCAATCCCTAGGAGACAAATGGAGAACGACCGCAACTGCACAACCCATGAAACAAAACACCGCCTCTCGAAATGGTTCATGCCAGATTCCGATATGCAGAGGTAATAAAACTTATGCTCAAGCCCTATCTGGGAACATGAAGAAAAACGAACACATGAAGAGCAATGAATCTCCTATTATACTCAATCTGAATACCTATATGAACGAGTGGCTAAAAAAGTTTATTAATTAGGGAAGCACACAGTTTAGACCACCTAGGAACAATGCACTACTCTCATGTGGTGAATGAAGAGACCAAATATCTAGGTGGACTCAGAATTGCCATCCACTTCGATTGTTCCATTGATGCTACTGCATTCCTAGATGATAAAAGTCGCTGGAAAGATTGGTTTAAATGGCTAGTTCAAGCTAATCAACACGAACAGAAATATGAGAGGATAGCATGGCTTAAAATCCTTGGCGTTCCGCTCAATCTATGGGACAAATCTAATTTCACACTAATAGCAAGTCGATTTGGAAAGGTGATTAACCCGTTTGACAATATAGCTGGAAGGAGAGATTACTCCATGGGTAAAGTAGGCATCCTCACGAGTGAAAAAAGTTGGATTAACACAGAGGTCACTATCAAATCCAATGGCAAAGAATTCCAGGTGGGGGTAGTGGAATACACCGACGATTGGTCACCGTTCAAACCGGTTCCATTCGACAGAGTGGAGGAATCTGATGTAGACGAAGCCGATGAAGATGAAGAAGACACCGCTGGGATATCAGACACCTAGATAGGAGAGGATGAAAACGAACCAGAAGAAGATGGGGAATTTCTCCCTAATCGCACGTACTCAGTCAATTCTCCAATGTCGGAATCAGATGTCCCGAGAGTCGGCGGCAACACTCAAGCGTCTCCAGTCGAGAAATCAAAAAGGCATCCAGATACTGACCTGACAGAAAGGAATTTCGAAAAAAAATAATCAATGCATCTAATGATTCAAATGATACCGAGGCGACGTCTGGAGCTCCCATTGCACCGACACAATCAAATACCATACCGGCGGATACAACACAACCAATCGTAGACCTAATAAACCCCAGACCCCCCACTATTGGACCATTAGAAAACCTTGTTCCTTGGGGGTGCTTTGGGCCATTCTCTAACAATAATTGCATTCCTCCTTTTACTTTTAAATCCATCCAATCCCAAGATAAGATACACACTCCCCACTTTGAATCCAACATCGGTGACCCGAAACCTAAGAAAAGGAAAAGAGACAAATCCCACATTACCATACTTGTTACTTCCTGCACATCGAATTATTTACTCCCACCTGCTATAGGAACGACAACCATTGATCTCAATATTGATCCTTCTGGACATCACACCCATGTATCTTTTGAAGAGTGCAGCAACGAGTTGAACTCACGGGAAATTATATAGACAACAGAGATTGGGTTTGCTATTGGGTTCCAAATCGACATCGACAACCCAATTCTTGCTGCAATGGTAGGTGAAAGCGGAGAGAAAAATATTTCACAATGAATTATCTAACTCTAAATGTTAGAGGAATAGGGGTGAAAGAAAAGATTAATTGGGTGAGGAAGCTTAGAAACATACACAAAGTCAACTTTTTGGGGATACAAGAAACGCAACTGCTTGATCATGAAAAAATTGACGTGTTGAGCTGTTGGGGGAACTAGGACTTTAAATTTGAAGGGCTGAACTCAAATGGCAGATCAGGGTGGTTATTATCGATATGGAATAACACATGTTTTCAGAAAAAAGAAGTGATTAAAACACGCCACTTCCTCATTGTCATAGGGAAATGGATTGGAACCAATGGGGATACCATATTTGCCAACATTTACGGACCACATGGTGTTAACGACCAAAAAAAACTATGGAGAGAACTATGAGAGATCAAAAAATCAGTTGCAGGCAATTGGATTCTATTTGGTGACTTTTTCACAGTTAGAAGGCCAGACGAGAGATTCAATTCCATCTTCTGTCAAGAAAGTGCATCCGCATTCAATAGATTCATCCTAGAAGCGGAACTTCATGATTTCAACATGGGTGGTGAGCGGTACTTTCATGTCTAGAGTTGGTGCCAAATTGAGTAAACTAGACAGGTTTCTTGCTTGTTCCAATTTCTTCATAGCTTTTCCTTCACTTGTGGTTACAACACATCCCCGTGAACTCTCTGACCATAATCCGGTTACACTCTCCTCTCGAGCGCAGCCCACGTCCATTCAAACTATTCAACTCTTGACTACTAAAAGAAGGATTCGTCAGCACTGTTAAGGATGCTTGGGAAAGGTTCGTTGGATATGGCATTCCTGATGCTTATCTGGCTGCAAAACTCAAAAACCTTAAAGACGAGATCAAAAAATGGAAAAGGAAGAATGATAATATAGAAAGTCTTGAGGTAGCACAAATAAAGGCAAATATCTCTCAACTTGAAAAACTGGCAGAATCAAGATCACTCACAGATGCATAACTCAGTTCACGAAATGAGGGTCTCATGAAAATCCTTGAATTAGAAAAACTTGCGGTGTTAGATTTAAAACAAAGAGCAAGGGTAAAATGGACTGTGGAGGGCGATGAGAATACGAATTTTTTTCATGGCTACATAAACAACAAACACAGGAGAAACACAATACATGGGTTATTGGTGAATGGTAAATGGGTGTCATCGGCTGATGAAGTAAAAGGTGAAGCGCTTAGATTTTTTAAGAACAAATTCATTGAAACTTTGGTTTCTAGACCAAAACTCATTAGCCCTTACATCAAATCCATTTCGATGATGGAAGCTATAAAACTTGAAGCCCCCTTCACACTTGAAGAAGTAAAAAATTGTAGTGTGGGAATGTGGTAGTGACAAGGCGCCTGGCCCAGACGGATTTACTTTTAAATTCATCAAAACCTACTGGGATACAGTCAAAACTGATGTGATGAACTGCATCCTTCACTTCGACAAATTTGGTACCATAGCACCGGGATGCAACTCATCTTTCATCAGTCTTGTGCCTAAGGTAAAAGACCCCTCTTCACTGTCCGATTATCGACCTATCAGCCTAATTGGATGCATGTACAAGATCATTTTAAAGGTGCTTGCATTAAGGCTCAAAATAGTTATTGGTGGAGTCATTGGAGATGTCCAATCAGCTTACATAGAGGGCGGGAGCATTCTGGATGGACCATTAGTGATAAACGAACTCTACTCGTGGGCAAAGAAAATAAAAAAGAGGATCCTACTATTCAAAGTAGATTTTGATAAAGCATTTGATTCAATAAATTGGGAATATCTAGATTCCATACTCACACAGATGGGCTTTGGCTCTAAATGGCGTCTTTGGATTAGGGGTTGTCTGAACTCCTCTCACGCCTCTGTCATTGTAAACGGGTCTCCAACGACTGAATTCAAAATTTCCAAAGGTGTGCGTCAAGGTGACCTGCTTTCACCATTCCTTTTCATCATAGCCATGTAAGGTCTCAATGCAGCAATAGAGGCTGCTAAAGACAAAGGATTATTCAAAGGAGTTCAAATTCCAAACGATGGCCCTATTCTTTCACATTTGTTCTATGCAGACGATGCTTTATTTGTAGGTGAATGGTCAAGATCCAATCTAAAAAATCTAGCACAGATTCTTAGATGCTTTCACATCTCATATGGCTTAAAAGTAAGCATTCACAAATCCAGAGTGTTTGGAATTGGGGCGACTGAAGAAGAAATTACAAATTGGGCCAGTATTTTAGGATGTGAAGCAGGATCTTTTCCCTTCAAATATCTCGGTGTCCCTGTTGGCGCGAACATGAATCTTATAAAAACTGGAAACAAATAATCGACAAATTTCATTCCAAACTATCATCATGGAAATCAAAATCCCCTCTCCTTTGGTGTTCGACTAACAATGATCACCTCAGTTCTAGACAATCTTCCCACTTACTACTTCTCATTGTTAACAGCACCGGTGGCGATCACCGAGACTCTGGAACAACTTAGACGTAGATTCCTTTGGGGCGGAGATGAAGATAAACGGAAAATACACTGGGTGGCATGTGATAAAGTAATAGCTTCAAAATCTGATGGTGAGCTTGGCGTAGGATCAATACGCGCGCTGAATGTCAGCCTAATAGTCAAATGGTGGTGGCGTCTGAAAAAAGAGGGGGACTCACTATGGGGGCGCACGATAAAAGGTATACACAACTTATTCAATAGACCTCATGATTATTTTTCTAGCAGGTACATCAATGGCGTGTGGCATAACATTGCAACCATAAAGAAGGATCTCAAGAGGCGTAACTTGGAAATAGCAGATGTGTTCGAACTACAGCTCAGATCCGGTGACAACACCCAGTTCTGGTATGACAAATGGACCGATGGAGACCAATTGAAGAACAAATACCCTGACCTGTTCAACCTAGAGACAAGGAAAAGATGTAAAGTAACAGACATAATCATTGACGGCTGTTTTGTAGGTCAATGGAATTCTTGCCCAGTTGAATCTGGACTATCTGAGGATTTGGACAACCTAACGAATGAACTGTCCATGGTAAACTTGGCGAGCGGGTGTGATCAATGGAAAAGTAGGCTTGATGTAGATGGTCGCTATACAGTTAGGGCACTACGGAGTTTAATCGATAAAAAATCTGTTCCAAGTCAGATACTACCACCTATGCTATGGCATAGGGATGCACCGATCAAGGTGAACTTCTTTATTTGGAGAGCATTACAAAATAAATTCCCTTCTATGATGGTTCTAAGATCACGGGGTGTAGAGCTCGACTTGACATGCTGTGGTGCTTGCTTTGCTAGTGACAAATGTGCCGATCACATCCTAGTAACATGCCCGTATGCGAGTGCAATAAGAGACAAATTATTTGACTGGTGTGGCATCAAGCACCAAACATTTCACAATGTCAGGGATCTAATATGTTTTGCTACAAGCTGGGGTAGGTGCTCAAAAAAGAAAAAAAAGGCTCACGATGATATGCTACGGGCTTATATGGAGCCTCTGGAAATATAGAAATGACTGGACTTTTAATCTGAAATTTATCAGTACCTTTTGCGGAGCTGAGCAAATAAAATCATTGGTGTATCTCTGGATCAAATGCAGAGGAAAAGGCGGTTTATGTGAATGGAACGTGTGGTCATCATCTCCTTTCCACTTTTCCTAGTTTTCCTATGTAATTTTCTTTACTTACCACTACTATCTGTATGTTTTTTTTTTCTTTTTCTGTTCCTGCTCCCCTTTAGTTTCTTACTAGTTGGGGTTCATTTTAATATAATTTTGTTGTTTCTAAAAAAAAGTAAAATATTAAATGTAATAAATATGATCATAAATTGTAATAAATATGTTTTTTCCTTATTTATTTTAAAATTTAATTTTAAGAAATACTTAATGTTTACACTCTGATATTCAATTTTTTTTATTTAACCCATGTAATAGATGGGTCTCATACCTAGTTTAAATCAAATGTCAAACTAAATATTGCCGTAGCATTACTATTTGATTGATTGAAAATTAGTTAGTTAAATTTAATAAGATTTTTTATAAAATTAAAATGATCTGAGTTTGGTTAGAAAAATTTAAAGCATTGTGCAGTAAATTATAAATTTATATTAATGATTGTAGGTTAAGTCTTTCATATGAATATTTGGTACTCAAGCGACAGTGGCCATCCATTCCATTTAACAAGAACTTATTGTTTTTCCTTATCGTTCATTTTTGTTTACTTTACTATTTCTAAATAATCTATTATTAATTATTATTATGTCTGTTAAATTTTGAAGCTGTTTTACTTTGCAAACTATACGGGTTATAACCTAATTCATATTAAACAAACAAAGAACTACAGTTATGGTTATAACCTGGTACATATTAAATAAACAAAAAAACCACAGTTATCATATCAATATAAAAAATGATATAAATATCAATGTTAGTTACATGATAATAGAGACTCGATATATTCTTTGCATTGTTGTAATGAGATATTCCACGCACCGAGAGTTGTACATTCTGTAGACTATAAGCAAAATCGATACATCAACAAACCTTTAATTATTATTATTATTATTATTATTATATCTATTTAGGTAAAATACTCATTTAAATTAATTACATTTAATGATTTTAAAAATGATGAAGTTGACTTGGTTTTATTACATTTCTAATTATCTTAAACAATTACAAAAACAGCCCCTTACGTTTTTAAAAAATTACAAAACAATCTGGTGTATTCAGTTTATTTGGTTCTTTTCAGTTCTATTCGATCCTTAATCATGTTGTAAATTTTATTCCGGTTTTTTTTAGGTTAATAACCGAACCAGACTGATTACTACTCGAACTGAACCGGACACGTATTGGTTTAAACGGTTCGGTTTTCGATTCCTCCAATTAGTCTTATTCGTTTTTCGTTTTATTCAGTTTCCAACCGAATAACATCCCTACCTACCAATGTCTTCGTTGTCTTTTCTTGCTTTTTTTTTCGCAATTTCTTCTCCAAAGAAGACCCACACCAAATTTTGTTGTTCACCATGGACACCAAGCAATCATTCAAAGATTAATGTCAAGTTAGATAAAAAAAAACTAAATATATTACATGAGTTTATTTAAAATAAAAAACTAAATATAAAATTATATACATTTGAAAAGTTTGAATTTATAAAAAAATTATTGAATTATAAAAATTAAATTTTTTTTCTCTAAATTTAAACAAATAAGTTAGATAAATAAATAAAGAAAATTAATGAAGCTTTAATTTAGTAAATTTAAAATTAAAAGGAAAGTTCATTAAGGAAATTAATATGCATTTATTATTGCATTTAAATACTATGTGGAATTAATAAAATAGAAAAACCATAAAATGACATGTGAAATAAAAATTAATTCAAAATAATCACAAAATGACATTTGGCAAATTGAATGAGAGTATGACAAGCGGCAAAAAAAAATTCATTTATTAAAGTAGATACTAAGTTGTAGAATTTTTTTTTTCAATTTATGCTTATATATCAACTTAAATTATGTGTACTATTTTTTCCCATTTCATGGTTACGCAACTCTTTGTTTATTTATAGAAAAAAAAAAATTGAAGTTGGCACGACTGTCGATGATTTCTTCTATATTTCAATTTTATAAATTTATCACGGGATTCTTATTGTTTTATGATATTCTTATTCATCACGAGACGAACATTGTTTTATGATTTCGAATGCTTTTGAAGTTATCATTAACAAAATTGATTGGCCACATCGGTTTTGACCCTGCTTCTTTACACACTCCTTTGATGAGTGAGTTCTTCGGAGCCTCCCACTTATACATTACTCGTAGATTAGATGCTATATGCCTTTAGATTCTATGTAGGTAATTCATACATGGATGTCATGTATGGTTTCGGACGACGATAATGATAAATGCAGAATATGACAACTTAATATCTGAAGGAGGACGGTGGAGAGTGGAGATGTTAACCACGACCCACCGTGCAAATCTTGTCATGGTTATTCCATCATCTGTAAAAGCTCTCGTCGACTGTTATGTTATCTTTCTATGCCAGGGTGATTGTTTAACGTCACATGTTAAAAAAGATTGAAAGAAATTGTCGACTAAAATATCAGAATTGAACAACAATGCAAAATTCAGCGAGAATCCAATCAAACCTACATGTGGAAAAGATTGTCATCCCATTGTGAATGGCAAATGAAGATGGTTGGCAATGCGACGATGACATAAATGAAAAGCAAGGTTAAGGTTTATAGCTTTATTGTATGTTCGGGACATCCGATTTTATGGATGAAAAATGTACATGAGATGGTGTGTGATGGAGAAGATGAAAATAAGATGTGTAACATTTATTTGTTTATTAAATTAATTTAGTAATAATATGATTCACATGTCTTTACTTTATTTTTGTAAATGACGTTCAAACCTCTATAGTTTGGTAAATAAAATTTATAAGTACTATTCTTTTATATAAAACCTTACAGAAGAATTAAATTACGTTATACATCTTAATAAAAAAAGTTAAATTTGTTATTTTCCCTCAATTTACCTTTTTATTCATCATATCCTACTTTGGGTCGTCCATATACCAAAATTCACATTTTCTTTGATGAAATCAAATTAATAAAACAAAATGTTATTCCTATAGAAACAAATCGTTAGTAAAAATGCCTTCAAATTCACTAACCAGATTTTATTTTCTAATTTTTGACATTTTTTTTTCAAACGACACTCTACTCAACCGGTCATTGTCGGATATCGAGTAACATGCTACCAAAGGAAAATAAAAATTCTGGGGTTCAAAATAAGAATCACAATACTTTTGTGTCTAAAACGAAATCAACATAAGTGCAAAAAATATAGACGTTGAGATTTAGCTTCTTCAATCAACGGCCTGGATTCTTCAAATTCAAAATCATATGAAATCGCCCCTTTATACTCTCCTTTCACTTGCCCGTTTAAATCTCTCGACGCGCTCTCTCTCTCTCTCTCTCTCTCTCTCTCTCTCTCTCTCTCTCTCTCGTACACATTCATCCTGCTCCCCATCAATTTCTCTAATTTGACGTGTTTTTTCGAAGATCTTCAGTAGAATTTTCTAATTTCACGGCTGACAAACGCAGATTCATGGCAGGTAACTTCAATTGTATTCGTTTTGATTATTTAGGGTTTTTATATATGATCGAGTTTTTGACAGTGATTGGTTTGTTTTCCTTGAACAGATAAAACTCGAGAATTGGAAACTATAACTATGAGCATGAAGCTTTTAAAACTAGATCCGGATCAAACCATAGAAGGATCTCCAGATTATATTTCAGGTTAGATGTTTTGGTCTAAACTTTTAGTTTTCTTAGGTTATGAGTCGCATAAGCAATAACTGAAGATATATTATATGAACAATCTGATTCCCTTACACATAACCTCACAAACAGATAGAATGTTTAGATTTGTTAACAATTATTGTTCAATTGAATTTTCTGTTTTTGTTCATTTTCAGAAACTGTTGAATGCAATGGTGGTGAGTGTAACAGTGATATGCATTCCGATCAAGAGCAGCGTACCCTTCCAATATTTGAAAAATTCGATAAGTTGAGCAACAAAGTGAAGGTATAAGTTACAATTCCTTTGTTTCTTTTGTTATTTTATCCTAGATAATTTCCAACATTCTTATTTAAATAATTTTGCATTTGTTTTGTTTCAGAATCTGAGAAAAGAACATACTGCATTATGCAATGAAGTGAAAAACATTACAGCAGATTCTTTTCCTGGCTCTGAAGTTTTTACTGCTCTTCAGAATCTTGGTATCTTCCCTAATTCCACTTTCAATCTGTTCTTGGTTTTATTTTTTAGTGTGTACATAAACTTAACTGATTATGATCATGTTGTTGTTCTAAGGCGAGGAACATGAGAACTTAAAGAAAAAGTATCAAGAAGAATGCCAAACATTGAAGAACAGATTCCATCTAGAATGCTCAGAGAGAAGAAGACTCTACAACGAAGTAATTGAACTCAAAGGAAACATCAGGGTGTTCTGCAGATGTAGACCCTTAAATCACGACGAGATCACTAAAGGGTCAACTTCAGTGGTTGACTTTGAATCAGTTCAAGAAAACGAGCTCAAGATAATCGGGTCAGATTCATCTAAAAAGCAATTCAAGTTTGACCATATTTTCAAACCAGAAGACAACCAAGGTAAATAAACAACAACAAATTCCATTGATCATTTCATTTTCATTATCATCCTCATAATCTCATCCAATTATCTTATCACAATCACTTGCAGAGGCTGTTTTTACACAAACTTTGCCTCTAGTGGTATCAGTCTTGGATGGCTTTAACGTATGCATTTTTGCATATGGACAAACTGGAACTGGAAAAACATTCACAATGGAAGGAACACCTGAACACAGAGGAGTCAACTATCGAACACTGGAGCAACTATTCAAAGAATCTGAAAAGAGAAGTGATATCATGAGATATGAACTCTTTGTCAGCATGTTAGAAGTTTACAATGAGAAAATACGCGACCTTTTAGTTGAAGAAACTGAACACCCTTCTAAAAAGTAAGCATTCTTGAATTCTTGAATTCTTGAATGTTGACATATCTGATATACCATCTTAGTTTTCTACTTTTTACTCATAAACATACAAATCCAGGTTGGAAATTAAGCAATCAGCTGAAGGAACACAAGAAGTTCCTGGACTCTCTGAGGTGGCTGTGTACAAGACAGATGAAGTTTGGGAATTGCTCAAAAGTGGGAGTCGTGTCAGATCTGTTGGATCTACCAATGCCAATGAGCTAAGTAGCCGATCTCATTGGTAAGTGTGTGTGTGTGTTTTTCTGATTATAGAATTGTAGTTTTGAATATGAAATCTTTATGGAAAATGTTGTAATTTGTGAAGCTTATTGAGGGTGACTGTTCGTGGGGAGAATTTGGTAAATGGACAGAGGACAAGAAGTCATCTTTGGTTAGTTGATTTGGCGGGAAGTGAACGTGTGGGGAAGATTGAAGTTGAAGGTGAAAGATTGAAGGAATCCCAATTCATAAATAAATCACTTTCATCATTAGGAGATGTGATTTCAGCTCTTGCATCAAAGACTTCTCACATTCCTTACAGGTATGTCGATTATTATTATTATTAGTAGTATTTTGTTTTTATTTTATTTTTTTCTTATTTCAATCTTTCTTTTTGACCAAATCAGGAACTCAAAACTAACCCATATTCTTCAGAGCTCTCTAGGTGAGTTTTCTTTGTGCATAATGTTGTGATAAAATTACAATAATACAATAAATAAATTAGTAAAAGTAGATTGCTATTTCTTGCAGGAGGTGATTGTAAGACATTGATGTTTGTGCAAATAAGTCCAAGTTCATCAGATTTGGGAGAAACAATTTGTTCCTTGAATTTTGCAAGCAGAGTGAGAGGTGTTGAACATGGCCCAGCTAGAAAACAAACTGATGTCACTGAACTTTTCAAATATAAGCAACTGGTAATTTCAAATAGCAACCTACTTTCATTTATTTATTATATTGTTACTCTTTCTTATATAATTAAATTAATTAATTATCTCTTGTTTATTTTATTAAAAAAAAATAGGCTGAGAAAGCAAAACATGACGAGAAAGAAACCAAAAAGTTACAGGATAATCTACAGTCTGTGCAACTACGTCTTTCTGCAAGAGAACACATATGTAGAACTCTTCAAGAAAAGGTAAATAAATCAAGAAATAAAATAACAATATTAAAAGAACAATTACTTATTATTATTATTAATTATTTATATTTATTTTGTGGTTTTTAGGTACGAGATCTTGAAAGTCAATTAGCTGAAGAGAGAAAAGCGAGACAAAAACAAGAAAACCGAGCTCTTGCTGTTGTTTCTTCTTCACAATCTTCATTAAAACAAAGCCTGACTACAATATCGGAAAAAAGACCTCCATTAATTCCTTCCACATCAAAACTCCGCCTCCCTCTTAGAAGAATCACAAATTTTGTGTCCACTCATCCACCATCATCCGCCACCTCAAAATTAAAATCCAATTACAGCAGCTTACTTTCCGATGAAAAAGAAAACCTCTCAAAACCACCACAAACCACCAAACCGCTCTCCCGGGCCCGCCGCGGATCCATCGCGTCAAAACCGACTCCGGCGGCAAATCAGGTTTTGAAGCCGAAGAGGCGGGCGTCGATTGCCGCTTTCCATTCGGAATCAAGCAACACTCCGGTGGCGGGAACTACCGGTGGTGGTGGTTCGAGGCTGAGGGATGATGGTAATCGGGTGGTGGCGCGGCAGTCGTTTGTGTGGGATAGGCAAAGGGTGTTGAGGACTTCGAGGGTGGAGTCGCCGTTGGATAAGGAGGCGGCGGTGGAGGGGACACCGGTGGCGGCTGCGCCGAGGAGGTTTATGGGGAGTCCGCCGCCGTCGCAGGCAGTGGGGTCGTGGAAGCCGAAGCATCCGACGGTGGTGGCGTTGCAGAGGAAACAGTTGGTTTGGAGTCCGTTGAAGTATAGAGGGACAAAAGCAGTGAGGAAGTCGTTTGTGTGAAACAGTTGAACGTTTGTGGTTATAATTTTTTTTTTCTTTTGGTGTTTGGATATGGTTAAAATGTATGCTTCTTGCTTGCTACAGATACTATGATGACCTATATGTTGTTGCCTTTTTTCAAAAAATATGTTTGAATGTTGAAGGCAAATTGAATTGTTATGTAGTTTATGCTAAAAACATTGTAAGTTTGGTGTTAACCATGTCATGTTGGTTAATATGAATACAGGTTTATGGGTGTATATCAATCCCCTTTGAAGTACTAACCCTAAAGCTCAAACTCACAGATGTCGAGATTTATGAAATAATATGTTTGAATATATGTAGCACAAGAAGGTTTATGAAAGTAGGATATCATGTTGTCATGCTAGATATGAAGTTGTTAGATCATTTCCCTATTATGTTGCAGAACCATTGCATTGATTATGGTCATATTATTTTATGGTGGATGCGGGTCGAGTAAGTTTGTTATCTACAAAAGAAACAAACTTAAATTTATAGATTAGCGGATTAAATGGTGGCACATTGGTGTAAAGACTCAAACCGATTCCATAAACAATCTTTCAAACTTAGAGAACTAAAGTCTTATTATGGCAATTTCATTGAAATTACCACAAAAAACAAAAAAAAAGCTTAAAAAACTATACCAAAACAAACAAAACAAAGACAACTTATCCAAAACAAAAGAATATTCTCGTCCAATAATATTATATCACTGCTCAATTTAAACAACTTCAAGTAAACATGTTGTTTTCATAAAACGAACAAGTCATTTGAACTTCAAACCATCAATATCAATATTCAAATCAATAATCAATTGTGTTGGGAACTCATCTCAAACACTACAACAGTTGTAGTAGTTATATCTAATAATAACTATACCTACAATTTACACACCTGATGCGTCTTTTACAGACAACAAACATCATCATCAACTCTTGAACAACACAACGGGTTATAACATAGTTTTACGACATAATAAATTGAAAGACATATGAAAAGTTTAAAATAGCACCCACAAAATCTGTAACCGTATCCCAACGAATACACTCTTCCAATCGATTGACACATCGAAAAACAATCCTTTAGCAGATTGTTTTTCGTAAATAGCTCTACATTCGACATACAATGCGGTCTTAAAATACGAAAATTTCAGAAAAAAAATTGTTTTAAGTTATATATTGGTTTTGGTGCCCTTAATAGAATTATTTTGTTCTCATTGACATTGATTAATGAGACCACAAACTTTATGCATTCGATAAGATTATCTTTGATTTTTTTTATTTCTTTATTTAATACAAATGAAATCGGTTTGAATATGGTAAGACACATGGATGTATTATGTACATCATTAAAAATTAAAAGTCAAAGATCAGTCAAGATTCAAGAAGGTGTATAGGAATTTAGTCGGTAGTGTTTTTTGAAAAAAAGGAATTGGCATCGCCTTTCCCTCCTTTCCCCCACATCTCACCCCACACACACACACTCTCTCTCTCCAACTACGAACTATTTTCTGTTTACCAAAGGAATCCAGATGAATCCATAAACCCTAACAGCATTGCAATTGATACTAGTAGCGATGCACGATATGTTCGGATCAGTCCGTCGATCTCTGGTTTTTCGTACTCCCGACGGCGGCGATCCCGGAACCCTAGCCGACAAAATCCATTCATGTATTCGCAAGTCAAGAGTTTTCTCCAGAACTTCCTCATTTCTGCCTTCACCTCCACGGGTGGTAAAAGAGAATGATGAGAAAGTTCCTACTATCCGGTGGCGTAAGGGTGAATTGATTGGATGCGGGGCTTTTGGTCAAGTGTATATGGGCATGAATCTCGATTCTGGAGAGCTTCTTGCTGTTAAACAGGTTTAAAATTTAATTTCATTTGCCTTGGTTTTCTGATTCTGATTTGAGCTCTGATCTTGATTAGTCTGTTTTCAGGTTTCAATTGCTGTTAACAGTGCGTCTAAAGAGAAGACTCAGGTTTGGACGCTATGTTTATTTGAGTTAACTGTTTAGTGTGTAAGATGCATTTTTCTTCTTTCGTTTTTTCCATAGATTTTTTCCTTATTTGGATACGCATTCAATCAGCTTACCTCAGATAAGTAAATTAACAGAATGCAGGACAAACTAATAGCAAATGAATGCTTTATTGATCACACTTCTATTTCAGCTTATACATTCTACCTCATTCCTGTTCAAATTATACTTTGCATTCTCTTCTGAGATGGAGGGATTATTATGTTTACAGCAGCTGATCATCATATTTGTTTGATCTTAGTCCGTTACTGGTTTCTGTGCCTGTATGTAGTTATTTTTATTGTTCATGAGACTCATACTATAGAGAACTCCATCTAGAATGTTAGATACTGATAGAAAGATGATGCTGTATAGCAATGAATGCATTTATTTGCAAAAAAAATAGGTTCTAATCATAACTTTTGTGTCTTCCAAATCCAACCCCTCAAGAAAAATTAGTATAGTATAATGTTTTCTACAAATCGTTGGGACCAGGAGATATATAGTCAATGCATTTTTATATGATTTATAGTTATACCCATCAATCTCTGAGTCTGTATTCATGTATGCCTGTTACTTTATTTCAAGTTATTCAATTAGTCTTTAGTGCTTACTTAGCTCGGTGGATTGTACAATAGGTTCACATAAGGGAGCTTGAAGAAGAAGTGAAGCTTCTTAAGAATCTTTCTCATGCAAACATTGTTGTAAGTGAAATGTCACTGAGTTTATAGGAAATTTCAATTCTTTGATCTTTACCAAACTAATGTTGTTATGTTTTGGTACTTTAGAGATATCTTGGAACAGTTAGAGAGGAGGAAACTTTAAATATTCTTTTGGAATTTGTTCCTGGAGGATCAATTTCATCTCTTTTAGGCAAATTTGGTCCCTTCCCTGAAGCAGTATGTAACTTTCTAATCACAATTTTCACTTTTTTTTTATCCCTTTGGATATCTTCTTTCATGATAACTTATCTCTTTTTTTCAGGTCATAAGAATGTACACAAAACAATTGTTATTGGGGCTTGATTACTTGCACAAGAATGGGATAATGCATCGCGATATTAAGGTGTCTATTTTGTCCTTTTTCTTGTTCTAACTTCTAAGTTTTTAACTTCATCATTCTGCAATGATATATAAATCTCTTTTCACATTCAGGGGGCAAACATTCTTGTTGACAATAAAGGATGCATCAAACTAGCGGATTTTGGTGCATCAAAACAAGTTGTTGAACTGGTAAACCCTCTACCTTTTTCACCTTTATTTATTTGAAGAAAAATTACCATAGGCAAGTTTATATTTAATATAAAAACCAAACTTTTATCAGGCTAATGGGTCAGGTGCAAAGTCAATGAAGGGAACACCATATTGGATGGCTCCTGAAGTTATACTTCAAACTGGTCATAGCTTGTAAGTACATTTATATCTATCATTTTTACACCTGATTTCTTGTGTTTTCCTATAAACTTAAGACAATGAGTCTCTACTCTTGAATCTTGATATATCTGTTAACTCAAAAAGTTCATATCTTGCAACACTTTTCATATGTTTATTGTTGGTATTTAGTTGCAACAGTTAATGTAAGTATGAATTGTGTTAAATGACTCATAGATCTTCTATTCATCCAAAAGGGTGTTGAGAAACGAATTGTTTGGATATTAGTTTTCTTATTTTCTTATTTTCTTTTTCTTTGTATCATTTTTTAGCTCTGCTGACATATGGAGTGTTGGGTGTACGATAATTGAGATGGCTACAGGAAAGCCTCCCTGGAGCCAACAATATCAACAAGAGGTACTATTCAATTTCAAACTACATTTTCTATAGAATGTGTCTTTGATTTCCATACTTATGTTTTAAACTTTGATCAATAATACTCCACATCATTTGATATTGTTTTATCTTCATTTCAGGTTACAGCTCTGTTTTATATTGGCACTACAAAGTCTCATCCGCCTATTCCTGACAATCTTTCTTTCGAGGCACAAGATTTACTTCTCAAATGCTTACACAAGTACATACATCTAATCATTTTCATTTCGTATTTATTACAATCCGTATAATTGGTTTGGGGGGAGGGTATTTTGGTCTTTTAATACAAAAAAGAAAGAATAGAATCAAATTTCTTTCACCACCCTCTATGAATGTTGAAATTCATAGAACCAAACACAAACACACCATTGCATTAGAATCTTAAATTCTAAATCTGCTAGAATCCACAAATGAAGCATGCTATTATATTTATTTATTATTTCAATCTGTATAATGGGGGTATTTTGGTCTTTGTTTTTTCATCTTGTTTCCAGTTATTACACTAAGTTGGTTATATTTCAGGGAACCTGAGATGAGGCCTTCTGCTGCTGATTTGTTACAGGTGATTCAAAATTTGAATCCTTTTTAATTTCTCTCAAGAGTCAATTCTCAACTTATGTTGTTCCAATATTTTTGCATTATTTCTTGCAGCATCCTTTTGTTACAGGGAAATCTCAGCCAAATTCTCATGTTGCAACTCCAACAATGGTTAGTTTTTTTTTTGGCTCTTTTCCATCTGCATTTTTTGTATTGTCTAAAAAAACAAAAAAAAAAAAAAGAAATACTTTCATATAGTTTTATCCTTTAAAAGATTTGTGTTTTGAAACTACAATTGTATTAATAAGGATAGTAGGATGCTATATTAAACAAATAAATGAAAGTATGCTGCTATTTCTTGCATTTAGCTTTTTTCATTTTATCATGTCAGGAAAATATTGAAGCTCCTTCCACTTCATGCTCAAGCATTCTGGATAACTCGTGAGTATATTAATATTAATTTGATGCTTTAGATATGTATGCAGTTTAGTTAAAGTAGAAAATATTGCATTTATTTTGGAAATAAGAATGCAAAATTAACTATTATTTTTTTTTTTAATATTAAATGACAAGCAGCCCTGGTTCCATGTGTAATCTGGGCACCATCAACTTCTCTGCTGTGAATTTTGAAGAAAGTAAACTTGAGTGGAGAGCAGATAACAGTGATAATGACATGTGTCAGATGGATGACATCAATAAGGTGGATATATATTTTATTTATTTTTCTTCTTTTTAAAATCTACCTTTTTGGGGTCTAAATTTGGTTTGCATATTATGTTTGGTAATTAGAGTTTCAACCCTATGGAAGAACCTTCTGTTAACGAGAGTTGCATACTAAAACAACAAGGAACCTTGGACATCGAACAATGTTTTGAAAAAGTTGTTGGTGACGTGGTCCAATCCCCAAGCGACAGCTGTACTTCTTTTCAAATTAGCCGATCCCTCTCTGAGGACGATGATGAGCTCACCGAATCCAAAATAAGATCTTTTCTGGATGACAAGGTACTGCTTTTATTTTTTATTTTTTAATCTACTTTCAATTCATTCATATTTGATATTTCATTTCATTTCAGGCATTAGAGCTAAAAAGACTTCAAACACCATTATATGAAGAGTTCTACAACAGTGTAATACCTTCATGCTCCATAGACAATAATACTGAAACATCCACCAATGGAGGAGGAGGCTCTCCAAATTACTTAAAACTCCCCCCAAAAAACAGGTCTCCAAATCCTCCTTATAAACCAGTTGATGTTGCAAGTAATTCAAGCCCTATGAGTGGTGGTGAAGAAAGCACTCATACTCATAGTCCAATGGACCTTTCCTCACCACAGTGTAATAATAATGATCTCACAGGAGCAGAATCTCAACAACCAAACACCAAGTAATAAATATACTTTCATTTTGTGTATTCAAAAATCTTTTTTTTTAAACGTGTTGTTATTTTCAGTGTGGATTTTTCAGAAGTACAGAGAAAGTGGAAGGAAGAGCTGGATCAAGAGCTTGAGAGAAAACGAGGTATGAATTATATATATAATAGGAAGAAGAAATGTAACGTTTATTAAAAGTGGTTTTTGTTAATTTGTTTTTTGATATGTTTGATGATGTGATGATGTGTAGAGATGATGAGGCAAGTAGGTGTTGGGGGAAAGACATCTTCACCAATAGATAGAGGATCAAATCGACAAAGAGATAAGTCAAGATTTGCATCTCCGGGGAAATGATTAAATATGCATTTTTTTTTGTGTGAAGGAGATTAATAAAGCATAAATATTTTCAAACTCTAGGTTTGAAAATGAAAGCTTTTCATCCCTTGTGCCTTTTTTTTTCACTCCATTTTTTAGTATTTTGGTTTTGGTTGAGTGATTTGTATCATGAACATAAATCTTTTCATGCCTGTTCTATAATAATTCTTTTCTTACATTGTCCACATTATTTTTTTTATTCCGTTGAGCCGTTAAATAATGGTGTATTTTGCTAATGTGAATTATTGTTTTGAAAATGATTTAAATGGTTCATAAGTTGAGGTTAAGGAGGGCGGTATGTTATGTCAAATGCTTTGCTGATTTTAAAATCTACATTATATTATCTAAATCATGAATAATCGTGACACCCAAAAAGTTTAGGGGACGTTTGATTTGAGGGGTTTGATTCGATTTTATATGATTTGAATATGGGCTGATTATACAAAAAATTATAATTATTATTGTTTTCGGTTTAACCATTTAGTTTTAATTTATATTAAATAAGTCACCAATTTTTAAATAAAATAGTTAATATATCAAACTATATAATATCTTGTCGTCTATAAATATCATCTAATAATGTCAAAATGTAAAGTTCTTTTTTTTTTGGAAAACCATTTGATTTCGGGTTTTATGATTCAATTTTAATTTTTCAGGTTAAGAACACTTTAGATTTAGTTTTTTATGATTTAGATTCAGTTTTTTTTTTTTTTTTTTTTTTTTTTTTTTTTTTTTTTTTTTGAAAAATCGTTCCATTTCAGCTTTTTTGGTGTTGAAAAATCAAACTATAAAATTTGGTTTCTATAATTTTGTTTGGGACTACAACTTTCATACAAACACTTAGACCATTTGTATAATGAAGTCTAAAAAATGTTAATTTTTTATCGGTGATCATATCGGATCTGTTTCTTACCAATGACCATTTATATAACGAACTTTGCGGTTTGATATCGACATATGTTGACATACATGTTTGTTTATAGAGGAGAAAACGACATATGTTGACATACATGTATGTTTATAGAGGAGAAAAAATATTATAAAATTTTATATAAACTTTTTTAAGTACTAACATTAAAAATAATAATTCTAAATGGATAGTGGTTGAGATAGAACCTCTTGAAAATATGAGTGTTTCTTTAATTAAGAACAATCACAACCCGCAAGACAGACATTTACAGGTCGCGATACAACTTTTATCCAAAAATATGTGACTTTTTTTAACAAAAATTAAACTTTGGCCGTTAAACCTTGAAACGTGACAAAATATAATGCTTTTTATGTTATTAGTCATTTAGAATTTTTATTCAAATCAAATCCTATGATTGGTTCAAATTTACGTGTAAGATTTCAAACTAGGTTGTTGTTGTTGTTGTTATTATTATTATTATTATTATTATTTTATTTTATTTTAAAGGAAAAATGTTATTGTAGTACAATTAAGTTTGGTCATTTATCTGAGTTAGTCAGTAAACTTTTTTTTCTTGCACGTTTAGTCCTTAAAGTAAGAAATTACATGTCAATTACAACATTATGTAACTGGAAATAGAAACAATCGCTTGTATTCCTGACTAGACACTTAAATGAATTAGACAAAAACGTTTTTGAAAGCCACACGTTTTTTAAAGCCACTTAAGTAATATATCTCACATTTAAATAAATTAGACTAAATTGTTTTTGTTTTTATTTCTTAGAAAAATGAATACCAACAATCCCATCAACCCAACCCCAAAATTTGATAAAAGAAAAATTTGTGTTTCTAGTTCATCTACGCCAATTAAAAGCATTTTCACTTTCGATCCACCACTCCCGGTTTATCATCTCCAACTTGATGTCCTCATTCAATCCTGTGACAATCGTCAAAATTCGATTTGGTTCTAGATTTAACTAAACTTAATTGCACATATATGCACGACACATACTAGATTTAGTGACTAGATGCTAAGTTATAACCTACTAGAAACTCGGAAACAAGTAGAATTGAAGGATAATGTACTTAGATTTCACATTGATATGTGAATTTTACTACTACTTAACTGTAGTGACTATCCATATTTGGGTCACTCTTTTACTCGAACACCTTTTCATGAATCATATACACACATCATGGACTCGACCTAGTACTAGAAATTAGATCCGAGTCTTATAGAAACTTAAGTTAAAGTTGAAGACTAGGACTAGTATACTTGATTCCTCGATTTCACTTGAATCTCGAAATCACTACATAGAATGCCAATAAACCGATAAAAATAAATTACAAACATTAATTCTAACTTGAATAAGAGTTAGGAAACACAAAAATAATTTGAAGTCTCACAGATTCAATTTATTTTGATATTCAAAGTTTATTAAACTCCAAAACCCTAAAAGCCATAAAAACTCATATTTATAAACTTTAACCTTAAAATTTCAATAAAAATAATTATGAAACTTATAATATGATCTTATAATAATTAAAATTATGAAAATGTATTTAAGAAAAATAAAATTTAAGTCATTAACAGTTACCCTTAATTTATAAATCAAAAATTAAGATTTCGTGAATAAAAACTTGATTTTAGTGCACATTTTATATAAAAATTGAGATATTTTATAAAAGAACTTAAATTTTATAAAAGAAAATGAATGAGAAAGGGGTAATATACTCAAAAATTCTGATCCCTCTCTCCTCATATCACTTTCACACTTTCATTCTCCAACACACACACACACATCTCTCTCTTCTTTCTCTCTCTAGAAAACTCTCTCTACCTTCTCTCTAGTTTTTTTCTCCAAACACCACTCCATTCTCTCTTCCTCCCTCTAATAAACAAGGTTGCATGTTCATGATCTTAGTGCAAAAATCGATTTTAAAGATTTAAACATCAAACTCAAGTTAAGAGTTTTTGAGAAACAAAATTTTGTTCATAAATGCATGTATACATTTTGATAAGTTTTAATCTTTTGATCTCTGGAAACATGACTAAAATATGAGTTATCATGATATATTTAAAATATTTCAAAAGATTTACTCCAGGAAATGATGAAAACTCACTTTTCTAACCAATCATCATGCATGCAATCTGCCAGATTTCTTTACCTGACTTTAAGCTTCCATATCTCACTCATTTCTTAACCAAAATTCGTGATTCTTTTTCTGAAATATAATATTTTGAGTTAGCTTTCAAACCCATTTGACCTCACTGGAAAATTTCAATATTTCGATTTTTAACAATTTTTACAAAACTGTTGCTCAAATAGCACTTTCCTTATGAACATTTGTTTTGTGGCATGTTCAAAGGACTTATTCATCACTAAAAATCATTCAAAAATTAATTTGAGCACTTAACATCATGTATTAAGAGGTATAGAAAGATCTTGATTCAAAAGTCTTTGGAACATGTTGCAAAAATTCTCAAAGTAACATCCATAATCTTTACCAAAATCACAAGAATCAAGTTTTCTCTATAATTGTTTGAGCCTTTAGGCATGTTTTTCGACATCAAAAATAAGAAAACAATTTTTCATTGTTATTAAATTGTTTGGAGATGCATTCTGGAAATTTTTAGCTCAATATATATTTTCTTTATTTTTATATGAAAATAATAAGAAAATAGAGTGTTAAAGCATATAAAATACTTACACTTCTAAATAAATTCTGGAAATATTTTTGGATGACCCTTTAAGTTAATAAACATCTTTCATGAAGTTTCATCAATTTTTGTTACTGTTCAGTATGGTTTTTAATTTTCTTTTTATTTAGCTCCAATAAATCATAAAACCACTTTAGGGAATGTAAAAATATTATTTCTTTTTCGCATCTTGTACCTTATATTTAAGACTCAGAAATATTTTGGAAATTTTTCAAAATGTATATCTGTTTTTCCATGATTTTTGTGTTTATAATGGATTAAAAATAGGAAAAATAGTTTTACTCATCCAAAATTCATGAAAATTTACCATAAATTCTTATAATATTATAGGATGCTACATAAAAATTTTGATGATTTTTATCTTCTGTATTCTATTTTTATTCTATTTTCTCAAGATTTAATACACTTAAATGCACAAAAATCATAAAATTGGGTTAAACAGTTTAGAAATCCATTTTTATATTTTTTCCAGATTAAGTATGTATAATAACACTTGTAAAAATATTTTGGTTAATTTTTGAAACTGTTATCTATTTATTTCCATTTTTATAGAATAAATACACAAAAATCAGAAAAACTGTGTTAAACTTTTTGAAAACACATATTAATAATTTTCCCAGATTATTTACACTGTAAAAAAGTTACAAAAAAAATTATAAGAATTTTTCATGGTAATTTACTATTTTTCCATGATTTTATAATTATTCAAGGAATTAAATGGTGAAAAATAGTTACACAAATCAAAAATTCAAGAAAATTTATCTTAAGGTCTTTGACTTCAATTAAAACTGAAATGCAAATTTTGGGAAAGTTTAGAACTAAATTTATTTAGTTTTGAATATTTAATCATTGAAACACCTCTTAAAATGTTAAATATTAACATTTCAATAATGAGAATTTTCCACTTAAATTTTTATATAAAAATTGATTCTTTGAAGTTTAATTTCTACAGAAAAATGTTTGTAACTTATCAATATTAAAGTTTGACACAATATTGACATACTTCTATTGCAGTAGTAAGTATAGTAGTGTTAGATTTCGATTAGAAACTCACTAGCGAATACAATTATTGTAGGAATCGGTAGTGATAAACGTGGAACGTAGTTCAAGGCACCATTTGCATCATCTCAATGCATATTGTGAGTATTCACGACTCCCCATATTTTCGGTTTTTAAATGTTTTGGGGTGGAAAAACATGTCCTAAACTATTTATGTTCGTTGTATTTATTTGACTCGTATAAACTTGGTTGTTATATTTTGCATATTGTGAGTACTCACGACTCCCCCTATTTTCGGTTTTTAAATTTTTTGGGGTGGAAAAGCATGTCCTAAACTATTTACGTTCATTGTATTTATTTAACTCGTATAAACTTAGTTGCTATATTTTGCGTATTGTAAGTATTAACGACTCCCCCTATTTTCGGTTTTTAAATGTTTTGGGGTGGAAAGGCATGTCATAAACTACTTATGTTCGTTGTATTTATTTGACTCGTATAAACTTGGTTGCTATATTTTGCATATTGTGAGTATTCACGACTCCCCCTATTTTCGGTTTTTTAATGTTTTGGGGTGGAAAAACATGTCCTAAACTATTTATGTTCGTTGTATTTAATTGACTCGTATAAACTTGAATACTATATTTTACATATAGTGAGTATTCACGCATCCCCCTTTTTCCGGTTTTTATGTTTTGGGGTGGAAAACCATGTCCAAAAAACTATTTATTTGTTCGTTGTAGTTAAATTGATTTGTATCAAACTTGATTGCTATATTTTGCTATATTTCTCATTGTATGTCTATGCAACACGAAACATGAGGCCTTGTCATCTTAAGTCCCTTCCCTTACACTTTATCTAACTATTAACTCTTTGAGCCAATGGTCATTATGGATAGCGCTATTAGGAATTGACAACTCCTCACTCGCCCGATTGTTGGAGTGCATGATACCATATAATCTATGGAACGATAAGCATAGATCTTGATAGGGCCTCAGTCATACGCTTGGTTGGGAACTCATTGTTTGCTCATACACATACAAACTTGTTATTTATTATGGCAATAAACTTGTTTATTAATTATAGCAACGAACTTTGTTTCACATTATAGCAATGAATTTTATTTCTCATGACAACGAACTTTGTTTATATAAACTTATTTACTCATTTTAGCAATATATTTTTATCTATGGAAACTTATATCAAATCTTTGATTTCGATTCATGAAACCAATATTAATTTTTAACTTGTGAACTCACCAACTATTTTTATAGTTGTCGTTTGTTTTACATGCTTTTTCAGAAATCATCGAGTAAGTGGCACTTAGGGACACTTCACTTTTAGGAGCATTCGCATGTGTTGTATTTCAATTTACATTGTAATTTCTTTTAAAAATTGTTCAAACCCATTGTAAAATTGTAATGATTTTTAATACTATGGTTGGTGTTGTGTTTTAACTTTTGCTATGAAACTCTTTATACTATCACGCCTCGTGTTTCCGCTTTAGCGGGGTGTGACAAATCCCCTCCAAAATATCGATACCAAAATGTCTGACAATACTTCCTTGTGCAAGTGTCCAATGTTAACTCCAATATGTTCAGCAACTTTGTTGTTTTTCTAGATCAACTTTCATCAAATCTAGCCCAAAGCCCAACCCCACCCAACCACCTTTAAACCCAAAACTTCAATGACTCAGATGACGAAGTCGTACAAGAAACTCAACCCCCCTCACTCCCTCCACACCGCGAAGGAAAATAACTGGTGGAAGAGAAAAATTGGTCGAGCCTAAAGCATGGATTCTAACAGAAGAATTAGTAATATTGGTTGTTTTTATCGGTATGTAATTTTTTATTATGTATTCTAGGTTTTATTATGTAATTTTTATTTTTAAGTAAAGTATTTTTATTTTATTAAATTTTGTGTTTATTAATTATTTTTTAGTTAATTCTATTTAGTTTTTGATTTATAGTCTTATTATTTTAATTTTAAAAATAAAAATAAAATGAAAGCTGATGTATTACTTGGGACAAAAAGAAAGAGAAAAAGAAAAAAAAAAGTGTAAAACTGACGTTGGACACGTGGCAATACGTAATCGAAGAAACCGTTGGATGGTGCTTGCACCCGTCCACACCGGAACGTTACCACACTTATCCCCTCCTTTCCCGTAATCAATGGCCTCCCTGATTTCCAAATCTTCCATGGCTTCCTCCTATTACTCAAACATCTGTTGTTCTTCTTCTCCTCCTTCTGCGTCTATTCCCAAATTACCCTCTTCCACCTGCTTCCCATCGTCTATCTACCCCCTTGAATCATGTGGCTACAACGGAATTTCACTCCAAAGACCTCCATTCGATTCTAGAACGTATGCCAAGTTTAACAAGTTTGAAGGACAATCTTCAAATGACGAATTTGAGGAAATCTCATCAGCTTCACTTCAACAAGAAGTAGAAGAAGAAGGTGACAGGTGAATCTCATTTTTTCAATGCCTTCTTTCATATGATTATTTAAACAATTCTTTAGTTACGATATTCAAATTTTCGCGTAATTTGAAGTTAAGCTTACACAGCTTCTAGTTTTGATTGTTACAGATTATTAAACTTTTAGATATACAACCTATAGTCAATTTCTTTGCAATATTTAGGGAAAATAGGAATCGATCCTTGAATCACGTATGTGTATAGTTCCCTTGATCCCTTCTATACGAAATCTAGTGAAAATGTTCAAGCATTAATCTGAATTTCAAAAAAGAACTGTGAAAATGCGATTTTGTGAAAGCAGTTGAGGAAATTGAGAAATGTGTTTCAGTTGCTTGCCTTCTGATTTGGAGGGTGCAGTTCGACAATCAAGTGAAGCAACTGCTGCTTTTGTGTCTTCAGGAGGAATGAGAGCCATTGTATGTTCTACAAACTCCACCATATCAAATACTACAGAAAAATATACCCTTTTGTGACTTGAATGTTTTTTACTTGGATTTTGTAAACTATAAAGGATAACTAAATATGACAATGTCAAAATATCACATTCATGATATTTTTTGCAGGTGGAGCTTTTGATTCCACAGTTGCAGTTTCTTGATGATGAAGGTGCTCAGGCTGAACTCTGGGAACTATCTAGAATTTTTGTGGATGCACTCATCCAGGAAACTGGATGTCAGGTTAGTAGAAGGGTAAAATGGTCATTTACTCACATTTTGTGATTCAAGTTGCTAATTCGTATCAATGGTGATGGTTAGAGAGTCAAAGCAATATTTCCAGATGCTGGTGCTGCTGCTCTTTTGAAGTATAGATGGAATGATGCCACTTTCAGTTTTGCTAGGTAATTTACAAATTTGGTCCCTGTGGTTAGTTGATTTCTTTGTTTAGGTCCAAAAAAAGGAAATTTATTTCTTTTTGGTCCCTATTTTATCCAGCTTAAGTGACAGAAAGCCTGTGGAGAAAGAAGATGAAATTATTGTGATGGTAGTGCCAGATTATCAGATGTTGGATTATGTAGAGAGAATAGCATCCGATTTATCAGATGATCCGGTAATTTTTCATTTTCATTTTCCATTAAAATAGAAAAACAAAATGTTGTTTATTGTGATATATTTGTGAGTCTTGTTTTATTTGTATGTAAATTGTAAAGTAAGAGAACAAATGGATATGAATCAACAAAAACGGGATAAAAATGCACTCTTTTTGTTCCTTATGTTATGATAAATAATACTAAATAATTTGGTTAAATATTTTTATTTTTGCATCATATTAGCCACGACCTTTGATTATGTGGAACCCACGTCTTATTAGTGAGGATGTTGGAGTTGGATTCAATGTTCGGAAGTTGAGAAGATACTTCTTAAGGTATAAATAAATATGACATTCTTACATATTTTTTTAGAAAATGATAATTTAGAAAATGACGCTTTTAATGCAAGAAATAGCTTACCAAATTAAGTCCATTAAATGCTCTAATTACCAAACAATAACATTGTTACAGATCTTTTACAACGGTTTACTCAATGAAGCCTCTACCTACGGGCGCTGTATTTAGATGCTATCCCGGGTAATTACTTAAAAATTAATTAATACTAATGTCATGTCACCTATTTTTTTTTTAATTATTTAACACGTGGTTTTTTGGTAAATACTTAGATTATGGAAGGTGTTCTTTGACGACAAGGATAGACCAAATCGTTATCTACTAGCCAGGGAAATGATAAGTCGTCCTGTCTCAGAAGACCTTGAGGTTAGTATACTGATAGGACATGATAGGACTGGACAAACTTTCTATGGTTATTTTTAATGATGTGGATCAGGAGGGCATTCATGTCTTTTTATCTCATCGATATCACTCTCTGTACGCTACTGAAACACAGTACAACCTGTCATGTCATATTGTGTCTGCAGATAATATTTGGAGAAGGTGGAGATGATACGGAGGAGGGGCCATCATTTTTTGGTCAAGCCGTAGGAATTTTCAAATCAATCAATAGATTCATGAAAGTTATCTCCAAGTGAAGTTATCAATCAAATTGTTGCTTATGATTGTTCTCTTTCACATTTTTATTATGGGTTTTGTACACCTCTATCATTAGAATTGTTCATGAGACACACAACATAAGCATGGATGGAAATTGGTTTTGATTATTAAACAACCTAGTTTCCTAGGGATATAGTGATGATATTATAATTCCTTCATAATATTCCAATTTCTTATAATTCCTTCATATTATATTATTTCATTTCTTCCAAAAAATATTCTAATAAAATCTAATTTGATTACACACCAAAGACTTCTATCATTAAGTTTTCTACATTATTCATCTTGATTTTGCAATGACAAAACTACCCCTTCATCATCCCAATGCCTTAAAATAAACCTCTTATCCGGTACATACCCTTCATCCGTCAAATGTCTAAACAAAACCAACAAAATCCGAAAAATACCCTCGGTTTCCTCATGCATACGATCATCAACAACAAATGTATGAACTTTTTTCTCAATCTCAATCCAACTTATCCCTACATCCTTCACCACTCCAACCTTCTTCATTCCTCTTATACTTTCCGCCCTCTCTTTCCACCTCCCTTTTGAAGAATAAATATTCGCCATCAAAACATAAGGCACAGGACTATTCGGTGTCAAAAGACGCAATTGCCCTGCTGCATACTTCCCAATCTCCATATTCCCATGTATACTACAACCACCCAACAATGCTTGCCAGAGTTGTACATCAGGCTTCACTTGTAGTCCCTCTATACAACTTTTCGCCTCATTCAAAAATCCACCTCTCCCTAACATGTCAACTACACAAGCCCAATGCTCTTTTCTTGGACTAATTTTATAATCTTTCTCCATGGATTTTAAAAACTCCATGCCTTTGCTTACTAAACCTCCATGACTACAAGCATTAAGCAAGGACAAAAACGTAATTTCTGTCGGCTCCACACCTTCTTCTCTCATCTTTTCATATAGTTCAAGAGCTTTGGAAACATCACCATGAGAACCAAAAGCTGCAATCATGGAGTTCCATGAAACTGTGTTCATCTCAGGAATTGTTTCAAACACTTTGATTGATTCTTCCAATTCGCCACATTTTGAGTACATGTTGATTAGTCCATTTCCCACAAATGGGTTTGAGAAAAACCCTTTTTTAATGATTAAAGATTGGATTTGTTTACCAAAAGATAAGGAAGTGTCGCCATTGAAAGCAGTTAGAATAGCAGAAACT
Organism: Lactuca serriola; assembly: GCF_051521515.1. Taxonomy (NCBI): domain Eukaryota; kingdom Viridiplantae; phylum Streptophyta; class Magnoliopsida; order Asterales; family Asteraceae; genus Lactuca; species Lactuca serriola. The sequence continues at coordinate 150,954,346 of NC_136416.1, forward strand.
GTGTTTGAATCAACCTTGATTCCTTCTTTCATCATTCTTGCAAACACACGAATAGCTTCTTCCTCGCATCCATTTTGTGCAAAACCTGTAAGAATTACAGTCATGGAGACCTCATCAAGAACCCTAGCTGATTCAAAAATCTGCCATGATTCTTGCATGCTGCCACATTTAGAGTACATATCCATAAGTGCGCTTTCTATATGCAGATCTGAATCCATGCCTAGTTTTGAAACGAGGCAATGGATCTGACACCCTTCTTTAAGTGCTTGTAAACCAGAACATGCCATTAACGTACTCAAGTATGTTAATAGATTTGGAGAGACGAATCCTCTAGGCATTTCCACAAACACCTTCAAGCTATCCTCAAAATATTGATTTTGTGCGAGCCCTGAGATCATTGCTGTCCAAGTAACTACGTTTCTATCATTGATCTCTTCAAAAACTTGTTTTGCGGAATGAAAAGATTCGCCAGAAAAGTACGATGTGATTAGGGCATTTGCTACTGTGGTTTCCCTCTCGTAGCCATGGATGATTACCAAGGAGTGGATCATTTTGTTAACGTTGGAGAACTGCGATCCTTCACTTGCAGATAAAATGGTGGTGATGGTTCCACGATCGAAACGATGAGCACCAGAAGAACTGTAGATGGTTTTGAAGTAATCGAATCCGACATTGTAGAGACCTTGGGTGAAAAACCCTGATATGATCGTGTTCCAGGATACAGCATCTTTCATTGGCATTTTGTCGAACAGTTTGGATGCATCAGATAAGTAGCCACATTTTGAATAGACGAAGAGGAGGGAATTCCAGATAGCTACGTGATATTGATTTTCTATAGGCTTGTGAAGGTTATTAAATAGTGGGTTCTTGATTAAGGAGCCATGGATTGAAGATCCAACCTTGAAATACCCTTCTCTTCCCGATATGGATAACAGACGGCATAATTGTTCCTGGTTTAGGATGAACTTTGGAGAGCTGGGAGAGTGAGTGAGAGAGGAGAGCCATGGCGGAAGATTGGTTCTTAGTTTTCGAAAAACCCACGTTGAACTCATCCATGAACACGGGGCTAAGTTGTGACGATGTTTCGTTAACCAAGGATTATTTCTTCAGTTTTTCATGATTTTGATGAAGGATAACGACTTATAATATATTTTTCGATTTATATAAATTTGGTCATTGATTTTTTTTCGTCTATATTTAACCCTTCAACTTTTTAAACTGTACACATTCAGTCCTTGTGACCGGTTACTCCAGGTTAGCCGGTAAAAATGACTTAATAGGTTAATATATTTTTCATTTTGTACACATTTAGTCCTTAATATTTTTATACACATTTAATCCTTAATATTTTTTTGTTTCAAAAAAAGTCATTTTTGTTTTTATACTCATTCAGTACTTATGAATGATTTCTTTAGTTTTTTCTCACGACATCTTATGTGGGACAATCATTGATGAAGTGTATGGGGTTGTTGATGTTTATGTGTAACGTCTCGTTTTCACAACAAAAAATTTTCATTTTTAAACAAGGCAAAACTCCCTAGTTATAAATCCATTATTAAGAAAAAAAACGTTTATTCCAAAATACATTTATCGAAAATCAGAGTAATATAAGAAACGTAGAATCATCAATACTGTTAATGAGTGTGTACTGTCATGTCTTCGCCTTCCTACGATCAACGATAGAACCTAAAAACATAAGCAAATGGGTAAACACAAAGTTTAGTGAGTTTCCCCCAAAATACGTGATATAACAAACGTATTATCATGTATAACGACCCCACACTAATCAGATTGGAATACCTTGGCCCAAGCAGTCATTGGACTGGAATGCCAACATGCAACAGGTCCAATCAGTCATTGGACTGGAATACCCAGGGTTTGTCGGCATGTCGTCTTAACCCAACCGCTCTTCTCGAGCATATGTGCCTATGGCTTACAGCTGGCTCGCAACATATAGCAGGCCCACCTCAACCTATCCCACCACCATATGGCTATCTACGTAAGATGTTGTGAGAAAAACCCAAAGAAATTATTTATAAGTACTGAATGAGTACAAAAACAATAATGACTTATTTTGCAACAAAAAAAATATTAAGCACTAAATGTGTACAAAAATATTAAGGACTAAATGTGTATAAAGTGAGAAATATATTACCCTATTAAGTCTTTTTTACCGGCTAACCTGGAGTAGCCGGTCATAAAGACTAAATGTGTACAGTTTAACAAGTTAAAGGGGTAAATGTGGACGAAAAAAAAAGTCAGTGACTAAATGTGTACAAATCAGAAAATATATTACCTTTTTAAGTCATTATCCCTTTTGATAATTTCAGTCGTTGTATTTTCTAGAGAACAAATATATTAAATTTTTACTGAAATGGTCCCTTTGGTTTAGGTAAAATTGCGTGTTTAGTCCCTAATTTTTTTTTTGCACTCATACAATACTCAAGGTTTCATTTTATTACGCATCTGGTCCCTATTGACGTTTTCTATCACTCTTCTCCGTTAAGTATATCACATGTCTGGCACACTAAGGGTATATTCATCCTTTTACACATGGCGCCTAAATGGATATGGCAAACGTTTCTTATATCTTCCCGATCATCTTTCTCGTTTACGTTACACATACCACTTCTCTCAACTAAATCACGTAGAAAACCCTAACCTACTCGATTTCAATCATGATTTCCTAAAGGCAACAATGGTGGGGTGGAGGATTCGAGCAGACATGGCGGAAATAGACGTTGGATGAGTTTACAGTAAGTATTTTTGTGTTTAATACTCTCATCTAAAGCACAAACTCTCAAAACCTAAGCTTCATTCTCGTTCTCGCAGGTGGGAATCCGTCAATATTCTCGATTAAACTGTTTTATAATGGAGTTTTTACAAAGTTTCCTGGAAGGAGATACATAAAGGGAAAAGTGAAGTATGTTGATTTAGTGGACATTGACGAGTTCTCTGTTCATGATATTGATGAAATGATGGACATCCTTGGCTGCGTGGAGGAAGGTAAGCTATTGTATTATCACTTCAAAAGACCATTATTAGATTTGGATACTGGTTTGTTTGCTTTGGCTTGTGATAGTGATATTAACCACTTGAGGATATATGTGGAGAAACATAAACTTATTGAAGTTTATACAGAGCATGGTAAGACGATGTTGAAGACATATTTAATGTCCCCTAACCCTAGTAAAGTTAGGATTGAGGAAATTATTGAACCCCCTGCATGTTCTAAAAGGCTTTTCTTAGAATGGAAGACATCAACAACAGGGGATTGTAGTGGTTCTACCATATCAGAAGTTGAACAATGTGGAAAACCCCCAAATGAGCCTCAATTTCAAACACAAGGTTTTGATCAAGACTTTGATCATTGTGAAAACCCTCCAAATGACTTTGATCAAGACTTTACTTCATTTGTACAAGACTTTGATCAAGGCTTTACTGCATTTGTACAAGATGAGGTCAATCAAAGTGAGGACATTGGAGTGCATGGTGATGATTTGACTGATAGTGAAGATAGTGACTTCCTATTAGATGAGGATAACATGATTGAGGAGCATGACATAGATATGAAAGAATTTTTCTTGAACATTGACCAAAATGCAGAATGGATGGGTGACAATGGAGGGTCAAGTATGAAGGTAGAAGATGGTAAGGAAGATGAAGAAATCGAGGTGCTTAATAATGACATATTGATATCTGAGTCGTCATCTGATGAGGGGGGATAAAAGTAGAAGAAAGTCAATTAAAGCAATACGAGAGGCAGAAGAAAATAGTGAAGCGCGTGTTAATGATCCCTTTTACTTGTATCAGAGTTTTGGTTCATCTGAAGAGTTGAAAAACAAAATAAAACAACATGCTGTCGAGACTAGAATAGAGATTGTCATAATTAAAAATGACAAAAATAGGGTAAGGGTTGTTTGTAAAGGTAGTATACAAGACCTTATTGAAGTAGGTGTTGGTGGGCCTGTTGAAGAAAGGAAGTGCCTGTGGGTCCTATATGCAAGCAAGCGGAGTAAGGATGCAGATTGGGAGGTTCGTACATATGAAAAAAAAATATGTATGTCTACAAACGAGGACTGTGAAAGCTTGTACTTACAAGTTTTTATCCAAGCAAATTGTGCAACAGGTGGAAAGTAACCCCACGATTCCTACAAGAGCTTTACAAGAACAACTCCAACGCCAATACCAATGTGACATTTCAAAGATGAAGGTATTCCAGGCAAAAACTGAGGCAAATATTCATGTGAGAGGTGATTATACAGGCCAATACTCTATATTAAGAGACTATATTTTGGAACTTCAACACGAAACCCAGACACCACCGTGAAAATCGAAGTTGAAACCGAACCCAATCCCCACTGTCAATAAAGAATATTCAAGCGGATATACATATGCTTAGGGTCATTGAAGAAGGGTTTTGCAGTTGGAAAACAAGATTATGCTGGCTTGGATGGGTCTTTTATGAAGGGTCCTTATCCAGGAATAGTCCTCACTGCAGTGGTAAGTTTATACTTTGTTTTTTTTTTCTCATCTATTTTTAATGTTTTTAATTACTAACTTAATATTTGTATTTAGGGTCTTGATGGAAACAATTGTACTTATCCTTTGGCATACGCTGTAGTAGAGGCCGAAAACATCAATTCGTGGACTTGGTTTTTAAATTGTTTGGGTGATGACCCCGACTTGCACAGTAACTCCAACTTTACATTTATATGATCTGATAGACAGAACTCACAGAAGGTGATCTGTTGTTTGTGTCATCTTTATAACTACACATGTATAATTCAATTTGATTTTATTTATGTTTGTATTTTCTAGGGACTGTTGCATGCAGTAGGTACACTTTTTCCATGTGCAGAACATAGGTTTTGTCTACACCATATCCACGAAAACATGAAAAAACAATGGAGGGGAAGGGTCTTTCAGGACATTTTATGGAATTGTGCAACTGTAACAACCGTGCAAGAATTTCACCATGCAATGGAAGAGTTCAAGAAATTGAACAATGATTGCTATGAATGGGTTAAATCTATTCCACCTTAGCACTGGGCTAGGTCACACTTCATAGGTTTGTATCCTTTTTTAGTTAATGTACCTTTATTTTTGTTAGTTGCTAAAATATGTTAGCTTAAACTTCAATTGTAATGCATGGAGGGCACATTGTGATGGTCTTCTAAATAATTTGTGTGAGTCTCTTAATAGTCAACTTCAAAAATCACGTGAACAACCGATCATCACTTGCCTAGAATTCATTAGAGAGTACCTAATGGTAAGGATAGTCACGGTGCAAAAGGTAATCGATAAGGCATTTGGACCTTTGACTCCAACTGCAACAACTGTATTGGAAAAAATGAGGTATCACATTGTATTGGTGTTTTTTGTGGGAATGGTAAATACCAAGTCACTGGACCATGGATGGACCAGTGTGTTGTTGACATGGTTCAACATACATGTTCTTGTAGGAAATGGGAACTTACTAGCATCCCATGTAAGCATGCACTAGTTGCAATATGGGATATGAGAAAAAAACAACAAAGATGTGGCGTTGCCTGAATCATGGGTTCATCCCACTTACTGGCTAAAAACATGGAAGGAAATGTATTCCTTCAAGATTGAACCTATTAACGGAAGAAGAGTGTGGGAAAAATATCCTTGCCCTACCACATTGCTACCTCCTAAACATCATGTCCCTATTGGAAGACCAAAAAAGAAACGAAACAAGTCTGATGTGGAAGATTTGGTGAAAGGGAATAGTGCTTCAAGGAAAAACAAATATGTGACATGTTCGAAATGCAAAAATATTGGTCATAATGCAAGAAGTTGCAAAGTTCTTATTGCTAGTGGAAGTGCATGTGATGACGGACCAAGCAGGAAAGGGAAGGCAGATGGTGCATGGAAGAAAGCAGATGGTGTAGGGAAGAAGGCAGATGGTTTTCAATGCCCACAGACCATCAACATAATTGTCAATTCCCACAAAATAAAGCAAAAGCCCTGTAAATTACATCGACTAAATTACAACTTGTAAATTAGGATCGCCACAAAAAAACCCAATTGAAGAGTAATAGCATCCTCAACTTCAAATTCTGATCTTCAAGCTTTGATAGAAGTAAAAGGTCAACTCTTGCATGATCAGACTCATCTTCATCAACTCAGCCAACAAAACCACAAGTTGTAACCTAAAAATTTGATAATTTGGCCTTCATCAAAGGTTTTTTACTAATGGGGTTAAGTTAAAAAATTGCCTTGTTGGTACAAGCATAGAATCGGCATCCAGGGTTCTTCTTCGTCGTTGATGTTTGTATTACAGTTGGGTGACCACAACTACAATTTTGTGCCATTAGGGTTCTTATAGTTGCTTTGTTGTTGCAGAGAAGAATAAAAAAGATGGAGAAAGATGAAGCGAAAGTGATTAGAATAGAGAGAGAGAGAGAGAGAGAGAAATAGAGATAGAGAGAGAGAGAGAAACACGTTATACAACCTTCAAAAAGGGTTTTCAAATAAAAGGACGAATATAACTTTAGTGTGCCAGGAACGTAATATACTTAACGGAGAAGAGTGATAGAAAATATCAATAGGGATCAGGCGCGTAATAAAATGAAACCTTGAGGACTGTACGAGTGCAAAAAAAAAAGTTAAGGACTAAACACGCAATTTTACCTAAACCACAGGGACGATTTCAGTAATTTACTCATTTTTTTTATCATTTGGACTTTAGAAGATACATATATTTTAATTTTAAATTTACTGACAAATATAAGCAATTATTTCTTTTTAGAAAAACTAAGTTTTTTATTATCTTTTTTTTATCTTATTGCCTTAAGCTATATATATATATATATATATATATATATATATATATATATATATATATATATTGGTCCTAAAAATAATGGTGGATCTTAAGATATTGTACTTAAAAAAAAAATTATAAAACTAGTTGAAAAGTGTGTGTAGGGAGTGGTAATACTCTTAGTATCTTGCCACATCAGCTTTGACTCGTTTGTTTTTTTTTTTAACATCTGCAGTCTACTAAAATAAACTAAAATCTAAATAAACTGTTTTTTTAAACTACAAAGTGATTATATATTTACAACTTTGTTATAAATAATTAACAAATCTAAATCAACTTTTATATATTATTGTATAATAAGTGAAAATAAAAATGATACAAATTAACGTATATATTTGATAAAAACCAACAATTTTTGTCGCAAAGTTATGCCTAAACATTGTAATTAAGAATCAAAAAATTTGATATATAAATTAATGGAAATAAACTTCGATTTTTTCAATTAAATCAATTAAAAACGTGCCATAAATATTTTTTCTAAGAAATTAACGATGCTTTATTAAATAATGTTTTATAAAATTTGGCACAAAAAATATAAGAATATATTGTTTTTTGTCATATTTATATAAACAATTTCAACGACCGTTATTGTAATAAACTTTTATTTATAAATTTGTCAAAAATTTCATGTTTGTATCACCAAACTTTTTTTTAAGTATTGTAACTTTTCTTTTTCAAATTGTTTATCACTAATAAAGTTGGAATAAATATAAATTCAAAAAAAAATGTATGTGTTTTTTTAGGCTAGAAGATGTATGAAGATGTTAGAAGACTTTGGTCCACATCTGCGCCAAGAAGAGGGCGCACAAACATTTTTAGGTCTGCAGTCTTAAAAAAAACAAACAGTCTGCGAAGACTAATGTCTGCACCGCATAGACAGAAGATTCTTTTTTTCTAATTTAATTAAATTACTTTATTTTAATACACAAACATTTTTATGCACAAATATTAATCAAATTTTATTTTTTAAAACCACTAGCAATTAATATAATGTAAATCAATTACATGAAAATAAGTATAATATTTAAATGTAGGGTCTTTTTAGTAATCTCAGAAACTTGGTTTGTGAGCTGAATTAAGATGGGGTGTGATGTGTAAGTCAGGGATTTTTGGAGGTCCATTTAAGTCAAATTCAGATTTTTGTGTATTGTCCCTCCCAGCAGCATTTCATCTAACATATGGGTTGCATTACTCATCTCTCCCTTTCTCTAACCTATTTACGAAATTTTCAAAGCGAAAAACATGACAATTCAATCATGTCTTTACCCAATCGTTTCTCAGGACGAGAAAGAATACCACAAACCAAGTGTGAATCATGAAAAAAAAAGCCAATCAGCTCTCCCCTTTCTATCTTTTTCCTCTCGCAAGCTCTTTGTGTAACGCTTCATTTCTGGTATTTGATTTAAATAAAGCATTTTCATTTCTTAAGGGGTACTCGACGAGTCTGTAGCCCGACTCGTCGAGTAGAGACAGGATGATCACGCAAATTGAGTTGGCTACTCGACGAGTCCATACGCTGGGACTCGGCGAGTCCGCCTGTCTGGATGAAGCCCTAATTTTAAAGGTTTGCACCATATTTAGACGCATTTATGCGCCCCAACCTCGCCTCCATCACCCTCAGAGCATCCTTTACCAAACCCTAGCCCCCTTAAAGAGTGTGTGAGTGATTGTTACCTTGTGAAGGAACTTTTGGAGCAAGTAGAAGAAGGAGAAGGTTGAAGAGTTCAAGGAAGAGGAAGTAGATCCAGAACACACTCATTTGTGGTCATCTTTTCTGGTAATAAAGTCTCCATCTTGCTTATTGATCTAGTAGATCTTGTTTGTCCCCAAATTGTTGCTTTTAAGCCCAAAAACCCCAAATCCTTTGTGATAAAACCTTATGATCGGGTTATACTTTAGATCTGGACCCTCATCGCATTCTAGAAATGTAAAGTTTCAGTTGTGGTCGTGATTGAGGTCCCTCTTGAGCTTAGAACCCCATTAAGAGCCTAGATTTGGCATTTGAAGCCTTTAAAGCCATGCATGCACGTAAAGTTTGCAACTTTACGTGATAAGCATGCCCTAGAAGCTTAGATCTGTGATTTGGAGTCGCTGCATGGATCAAATTAGGTCTGTATGGAAAAAGGACTGAATGGACTCGACGAGTCTTAGGTTGACTCGACGAGTCATATGAAGATAGCCGTGGACTCGACGAGTTGGATGAGCAACTCGGCGAGTCCGATGAAGATTGCCATAGACTCGACGATTTGTTCATACAGCTCGGCGAGTCGGATGAGTTTTCCCGATTAAAGTAGAGTTTGAGTGAAATAGTTTCATCCCTTTTTAGTTACACGTAAAGTTAGCAACTTTACGTGTTCAGATGGTCCCAGGAGCTTAGATCTACGAGTTAGATGCTCTGGTAACGATTGAGATCAATTGTATGAGATCTGCATGCTAGGACTCGGCGAGTTGTTCTTCGAACTCGACGAGTCGAGTCGCGAGTCCCCCGTCTTTCTTCGTAAGTGAGTTCAGGGTGAATCAGTGAGTGGGGAAGGGGACTCGGTAAGTTAAAGTCAGAGTTAGTAATGGAGGGACTCGGCGAGTCTGCGCCCTGACTCGGCGAGTCCGGTCAACTGGAAGTTGACTTTGACCAGGGGTAAAACAGTCATTTTACCCTGAGGGCATTTACGAGTACATGATCTAGTATTTTTGGGATTTGTAGCCGGACAGTTCAGGAGCAGCAGTCAGCCACTTTTAGAGTTAGCATCTCAGCAGCCATAATTACGAGGTGAGTATCATTCCAGTAGGAACGGGTCTACGGCCACAATGCCAGCCCGTTTAGTTAGCAGTAGTTCCGGATCTCGGTCTGATGCAGTAGTTAGATTGCTTGATGTCTTTGTGATTCAAGTATGTTTGTGTTATATGTTCCAGACTTCGGTTTGATGCAGTATGCAGTATATATGCCTATGCTAGTTGATATGTTTATGTCATGCTATGTTATGCTCAGTCAGTTTCCGGACTTCGGTCCGATGCAGGGGACAAGGTCCCAGTCAGTTCCGGATTTCGGTCCGATGTAGTTAGTTCTGGACTTCGGTCTGATGCAGGGGACAAGGTCCCATTCGGTTCTGGACTTTGGTCCGATGCAGTTTCCAGACTTCAGTCCGATGTAGAGGGCAAGGCCCTGGTTAGTTCCGGACTTCGGTCTGATTCAGTTTCCGGACTTCGGTCTGATGCAGTGGGCAAGGCCCAATATGTGTTTATATGTTTTTGTATGGTATGTGGTAGTTTAGGGGAGCTCACTAAGCTTTGTGCTTACAGTTTTCAGTTTTGGTTTCAGGTACTTCCGCCAGTAAAGGGAAGAGCTCGGGTTGATGACATCGCACACACCACAGCTTCAGTTTCTTTTATCCTGGGAGTTTGTTTCAGATACTATGATATGTTGATACAGTTTTCTTGTCATGACACATCTATTATAACTTTTTTGGGATTTTTGACGTACGGTTTCATTATATATTGTGGATGATTGTTAGCTTTTAGCACTATTTAAACAAAAACTTTTACGTCGTATTTTGGGTCGTTACAAGTTGGTATCAGAGCCTTGGTTTGAGGGATTCAGGCACACTTACGGGTGTGACTGAACTCAAACTAAGGAAATAGTAAAGGATTTTCAAAAGAGAAACATATTCGAAAAGAATTTTGAAAAAGAACTTAGAGTTTTCTTAAAAGAAAAGGGTGTGGTGCATGCGATCAACTGAGGTCAAGTAAGTACTCCCAAATTACCCATCCAAGTTTATATTATGATTATCTATTTTAGTTTCAGTAGAACAGCAAGCTATAATAGGACTAAGGATCTAGGAGGATGTCTTATGTGCTTGATATATGTGTCTCAGCTTTATGAGGATTGCATGCTAGTATTGAGTAGACAGCAGTAGAATAGCCTGTTTAGGTTATGCATGATATTGTGAGCTTAGCATTGTATACTAGTACAGTTTCTTGTTACGAGAATAGAGTTTCTTGATTAGTTCCTGTGTCCGAATGCTGCTTGCTTTGTGCTTTGTGGGACTCCGGGTGATGGGAGTTAGCCATTAGGTGAATACGTCACATCACATGTGATCAGGGTTGGATAATCTCAGAGTGCTGGATTTGTCCCTACTACGCAGCTCTTGTTTGAGTCCAACCGTTGTAGGAATGAGTCTTTTACTCGAAGGATTATCTGAGCCTAGTCACATGTAGTAGTATTCAGGTGATGACTAATTGGCATTTCAAGGAGGCCTTCATGAGCTAAGGACTGGTTTTTGGTTGAGTCAGAGATTTCCCTAGGGCAAGCCTAGGATGAGAGTAGCAGGGATCAGTAGCAGTAGCAGTGACTTGGTGGAGTCAAGGCAGTTCTTGAGGAAAGTACGGATAGATGTGGAAGGTAGTAGGGGACCATACTACTGGAAGCAGAGGATCTGTACTTGAATCTAAGAAGGCCGAGGCGAGACCAGGAAACTTGTAATAATATCGATCCCTCGAGATATATCAGTGTTTCTAACGTGTAATGTGATGTGTTTGCAGAATGGTGGTTTTACGCCCTAGACCAACAGGCGGCAGTTCAGGTGCCGGGGAGGGATCCGGATCAGGCTCGGGGGTCGAGCAGTTGGATGAGCAGACTAGGGAGTTTTTCACTTCATAGGTTACCTGTATCACACTTGAGCAGAATCCTATGATCTTCGGTTCGATCAAGGAGGGTATTTTGGAGTTGATGGATGAGAAGTTGAGCACATTTCATGATGAGATGGCGGCCATGATGGGGTCGCGCACACTCACCTTCAGGGAGTTCCGGGCTTGTGGAGCTCCAGACTATCATGGGGCGCGGGACCCCATTGCGAGTACTAGGTGGTTAGCAGATGTTGCCAACACGTTCCGCACCAGCAGATGTCCCGAGGGGGACAAGGTCATATTAGCATCCTGTCTTCTGAAAGACACGGCACGTGACTGGTGGGAGGAGGTTGGGCATGGTATCGGGGATGACACGGCACTTGATGCTATGATTTGGGCTAATTTTACCACCAGGTTCAGAGCCGAGTTTGCGCCAGTTATTGAGGTGAAACAGTTAGCCAGAGAGTTTCAGGACCTTACTCAGACTATAGAGTCAGTGGCGGAGATTACCGCCAAGTTTAGAGAGAGGGCTCTTCTTGTTCCTCAGTACGCAGATGATGAGGAAATGAAGAACACCCATTATCATGAGATGTTGCGGAGTGATATCCGCCAGTTTGTGAGCCGATCCAGCTGTAAGACGCTGGATGATATGATCGCGAGGGATCGACAGAGAGAGAGATTGACCTTAAGATGGAGAAGAAGAGGAAGTCGGAGGTGGCTTCGGGTACAGGGAGCTCGGGCAAGAAGCCCAAGGTTTCAGATCATAGGTCCAGAGGTCAGCAGAGCCACATTCGGTGTGGAAAATGTGGGAGATTGCACGATGGGGCGTGCAAGGCAGGGAGTTTCGGCTGCTACAAGTGCGGTCGGACGGGGTATATGAGTAGAGATTGTACAGCTTCTACCACTGCCACCGCAGCATCAGATCTGATTTGTTTCCATTGCAATCAGAGGGGGCATAAAAAGTCCCAATGCCTGAGCTTAGTTGCACCGGGGAAGTTATCGGCACCTGCCCCTACTACATTGAGGATTACAGACGGTCGTCAGGGCCGGGCCGAGGCGATAGTGGCGAAGAGTAGAGCTTTTTAGATGACAGCAGAGGAGGCGCAAGCGACTCCTAACGTGGTGACGGGTATGTATTTTCCTTTTATCTTTGCATTTATTATTGATTGTTTCTAATGTTATATGTTTGCGTATAGGGTCGTTCTTAGTGAACGACATTTCAACTACAGTGTTATTTGATTCGGGGGCTACCCAATCGTTTGTCTCTCTTGCGCTTAGCAAGAGGTTTAGCAAAGCTCCAGGGGAGCTGGATTGTCCACTTGAGGTGGAGATAGCCGATGATAGGACCGTCAGGGTCGCGAGAGTGCATAAGGCATGCTCGTTGCAGTTATTCGATGACCAGTTTTCGGTAGACCTGGTCCCTATTCCCTTGCGACGGAACAAGGTCATAGTAGGCATGGATTGGTTGAGCCCCAATGGGGCGGTGATTGATTGCAAGTTGCAGCTAGTGAGGGTTCACACTCCTAGTGGGGGAGAGTTAGTGATTATGGGCGAGAGGCCACAGCGCAAACCGATTCGTTGTTCAGCAGCGAGTGCGAGGCGCTACTTCCAGCAGGGTTGCGCAGGTTATGTCGCGTATGTGATGGACACCCGGGATAAGGGTAAGACGATAGTAGATGATGTAGCAGTGGTGCGAGAGTATCCGGACGTATTCGCAGAGGAATTGCCTGGGATACCTCCAGAGAGACAGGTTGAGTTCAGGATTGATCTGGTTCCTGGTGTGGCTCCGATAGCCAAGGCACCGTTTCGGTTGGCTCCTCCAGAGATGCAGGAGTTGTCTACACAGCTGCAGGAGCTGCTAGACAAAGGTTTCATCAGACCGAGTAGTTCACCATGGGGAGCCCCGATCCTGTTTGTGAAGAAGAAGGATGGGTCGCACCGTATGTGCATAGACTACCGGGAGTTGAACAAGGTAACGGTGAAGAATCGTTACCCATTCTTGAGGATAGATGACTTGTTCGATCAGCTTTAGGGAACATCTTGGTTTTCCAAGATCGATCTGCGTTCCGGTTATCATCAGATGCAGGTCAAGAGTGAGGATGTTTAGAAGACAGCTTTTAGGACTCGTTATGGTCATTATGAGTTTGTGGTGATGCCGTTTGGACTCACCAACGCTCCAGCCGCATTCATGGATCTCATGAACCGCATATGCAGGCCGATGTTGGATCGGTCTGTGATAGTATTCATCGATGACATCTTGGTTTACTCCAAGACCCAGGAGCAGCACAAGGAGCACGTGAGAGGTGCTAGAGACACTGAAGAGGGAGAGACTTTTTGCGAAGTTCTCCAAGTGCGAGTTCTGGCTGCGCGAGATGCAGTTCCTTGGTCACCTTGTCAACCAGAAGGGTATTCTAGTGGATCCGGCCAAGATCGAGGCCGTGATGCAGTGGGAGGTCCCGAGGTCTCCATCTGAGATTCAGAGCATCCTAGGATTGGCAGGGTACTACAGGAGATTCATCCAGGATTTCTCCAAGATAGCAGTTCCACTCACCCGACTAACCAAGAATTCGGTGGTGTTTCGTTGGGGGCCTGAGCAGCAGGCGGCATTCGAGACTCTCAGATGTGCGAGGCACCGATTTTGACCCTGCCGGAGGGAGTGGATGATTTTGTACTCTACTGTGATGCCTCAATCACAGGTATGGGAGCAGTGTTGATGCAGCGGGGGGTGTGATAGCTTACGCCTCTAGACAGTTGAAACCTCACGAGGCTAACTATCCGACGCACGATTTGGACTTAGGGGCAGTGGTGTTCACCCTCAAGATTTGGAGACACTACCTATATGGGGTCCGTTGTACCATCTACACGGATCACAAGAGTCTGAGATACCTCATGGACCAGCCGAATCTTAACATGAGGTAGCGTCGGTGGTTAGATGTGGTGAAGGATTACGATTGTGAGATCCTTTATCACCCGGGGAAGGCCAACGTAGTGGCCAACGCCCTAAGCCGCAAGGCGGCAGCGGCCCCGATCAAGGATATATACCTAAGGATGACAGTGATTACTCCATTGTTGGAACAAATCAGGGAGGCACAGGTCGAGGGCCTCAAGGAGGAAAGGCAGAAATGTGAGAGGATCGTGGGCTAAGTAGCTTCCTTTGATTATGACAGTCGGGGATTGTTGACCCTTCATGGGAGGGTTTGGGTACCGTACTGGGGCGGAGTACGGCAGGTGTTGATGGACGAGGCCCATAAGTCTCGATTTTCCATTCACCCAGGGGCGACGAAGATGTACAGAGATCTTCGACCCGACTATTGGTGGCCCTGCATGAAGCGGGATGTCGCCTGGTATGTGGAGAGATGCCTGACCTGCAGGAAGGTCAAGGCAGAGCACCAGAGACCCCACGACAAGATGCAACCGTTAGACATTCCCGTTTGGAAATGGGAGGACATTACAATGGATTTTATCACTAAGCTTCCCAGGTCCCCACGGGGAGTGAATTCGATTTGGGTCATAGTGGATCGGCTGACCAAGAGCGTGCATTTTATACCAATCCAGGAGAGCATATCGGCTGAGAAGCTAGCCGACATCTATGTGCACGAGGTAGTGGCACGGCACGGAGTGCCTGTTTCGGTAGTGTCAGACCGAGACGTCCGTTTTACTACTAGATTTTGGAAGCGGTTCCATGACGAGATGGGGACTCATCTTCATTTTGGCACCGCTTTCCACCACCAGACGACGGGCAGAGCAAGAGGACGATTCAGACTCTTGAGGACATGCTCCGGGCATGTGTTCTAGACTTTGGTGGTAGTTGGGATACGTATCTTCCCCTAGTAGAATTTTCGTATAACAATAGTTACCACGCTAGCATTGACCGTCCTCCTTTCGAGATGCTCTACGGAAGGAAGTGCAGGAACCCGATTTATTGGGGAGAGGTCGGTCAGCGAGTCATCGGTAGCACCGAGGTGGTGCTCAAGACCACAAAGTTGATCCAACAGGTTTGTAGCAGATTGTAGAGTAGGTAGAAGAGTTACGCTGACAAGAGGCGTTCGGAATTGGAGTTTCAGGTGGGCGATATGGTCCTCCTGAAGGTATCACCCTAGAAGGGTGTATCATATTTCGGAAGAGGGGCAAGTTGGGCCCCAGGTTCATTGGTCCTTTTAGGGTTTTGGCCCGGGTGGGTCGGGTTGCTTATCGGTTGGATCTTCCGGCAGAGCTTAGCCAGATCCACAACACTTTCCATTTTTCTCAGTTGAGAAAGTGTTTGGTGGACGAGTCAGCAGTTGTACCCTTGGAGGATATTCAGGTTGATAGCAGACTGAATTATATCGAGAGACCAGTGACGATCTTAGATCGAAAGACGAAGACATTGAGGAACAAGGTGGTTCAGTTAGTGAATGTGTAGTGGCATCACCGAAAGGGTTCAGAGTGGACGTGGGAGTCCGAGGGGAGATGAGGGAGCATTATCCAAAGTTATTTTCAGATACATCAGCAGCAGCAGACTTCGAGAACGAAGTCTAAGATAAGTGGGGGAGAGTTGTAATGCCTCATTTCTGGTATGTGATTTAAATAAAGCATTTAATTTCTTAAGGGGTACTCGACGAGTCTGTAGCCCGACTCGTCAAGTAGAGTCAGGATGATCACGTAAATTGATATGCCTACTCGACGAGTCTATACGTTGGGACTTGGCGAGTCCGCCTGTCTGGATGAAGCCCTAATTTTAAGGGTTTGCACCCTATTTAAACGCATTTATGCGCCCCAACCTCGCCTCTATCACACTCAGAGCATCCTTTACCGAACCCTAGCCCCCTTAAAGAGTGTGTGAGTGATTGCTACCTTGTGAAGGAACTTTTGGAGCAAGTAGAAGAAAGAGAAGGTTGAAGAGTTCAAGGAAGAGGAAGTAGATCCAGAACACACTCATTTGTGGTCATCTTTTCTGATAATAAAATCTCCATCTTGCTTATTGATCTAGTAGATATTGTTTGTCCCCAAATTGTTGCTTTTAAGCCCAAAAACCCCAAATCCTTTGTGATAAAGCCTTATGATCGGGTTATACTTCAGATCTGGACCCTCATCGCATTCTAGAAATGTAAAGTTTCAGTTGTGGTCGTGATTGAGGTCCCTCTTGAGCTTAGAACCCCATTAAGAGCCTAGATTTGGCATTTGAAGCCTTTAAAGCCATGCATGCACGTAAAGTTTGCAACTTTACGTGATAAGCATGCCCTAGAAGCTTAGATCTGAGATTTGGAGTCGCTGCATGGATCAAATTAGGTCTATATGGAAAAAGGACTGAATGGACTCGACGAGTCTTAGGTTGACTCGGCGAGTCATATGAAGATAGTCGTGGACTCGACGAGTTGGATGAGCAACTCGGCGAGTCCGATGAAGATTGCCATAGACTCGACGATTTGTTCATACAGCTCGGCGAGTCGGATGAGTTTTCCCGATTAAAGTAGAGTTTGAGTGAAATAGTTTCATCCCTTTTTAGTTACACGTAAAGTTAGCAACTTTACGTGTTCAGATGGTCCCAGGAGCTTAGATCTACGAGTTAGATGCTCTGGTAAGGATTGAGATCAATTGTATGAGATCTGCACGCTAGGACTCGGCGAGTTGTTCTTCGAACTCGACGAGTCGAGTCGCGAGTCCCCCGTCTTTCTTCGTTAGTGAGTTCAGGGTGAATCAGTGAGTGGGGAAGGGGACTCGGTAAGTTAAAGTCAGAGTTAGTAATGGAGGGACTCGGCGAGTCTGCGCCTTGACTCAGCGAGTCCGGTCAACTGGAAGTTGACTTTGACCAGGGAGTTGACTTTGACCAGGGGTAAAACAGCCATTTTACCCTGAGGGCATTTACAAGTACATGATCTAGTGTTTTTGGGATTTGTAGCCGGACAGTTCAGGAGCAGCAGTCAGCCACTTTTAGAGTTATCATCTCAGCAGCCAACATTACGCGGTGAGTTTCCTTCCAGTAGGAACGGGTCTACGGCCACAATGCCGGCCCGTTTAGTTAGCAGTAGTTCCGGATCTCGGTCTGATGCAGTAGTTAGATTGCTTGATGTCTTTGTGATTCAAGTATGTCTGTGTTATATGTTCCAGACTTCGGTTTGATGCAGTATGCAGTATATATGCCTATGCTAGTTGATATGTTTATGTCATGCTATGTTATGCTCAGTCAGTTTCCGGACTTCGGTCCGATGCAGGGGACAAGGTCCCAGTCAGTTCCGGATTTCGGTCCGATGTATTTAGTTCCGGACTTCGGTCTGATGCAGGGGACAAGGTCCCATTCGGTTCTGGACTTTGGTCCGATGCAGTTTCCAGACTTCAGTCCGATGTAGAGGGCAAGGCCCTGGTTAGTTCCGGACTTCGGTCTGATTCAGTTTCCGGACTTCGGTCTGATGCAGTGGGCAAGGCCCAATATGTGTTTATATGTTTTTGTATGGTATGTGGTAGTTTAGGGGAGCTCACTAAGCTTTGTGCTTACAGTTTTCAGTTTTGGTTTCAGGTACTTCCGCCAGTAAAGGGAAGAGCTCGGGTTGATGACATCGCACACACCACAGCTTCAGTTTCTTTTATCTTGGGAGTTTGTTTCAGATACTATGATATGTTGATACAGTTTTCTTGTCATGACACATCTATTATAACTTTTTTGGGATTTTTGACGTACGGTTTCATTATATATTGTGGATGATTGTTAGCTTTTAGCACTATTTAAACAAAACTTTTACGTCGTATTTTGGGTCGTTACAAGTTGGTATCAGAGCCTTGGTTTGAGGGATTCAGGCACACTTACGGGTGTGACTAAACTCAAACTAAGGAAATAGTAAAGGATTTTCAAAAGAGAAACATATTCGAAAAGAATTTTGAAAAAGAACTTAGAGTTTTCTTAAAAGAAAAGGGTGTGGTGCATGCGATCAACCGAGGTCAAGTAAGTACTCCCAAATTACCCATCCAAGTTTATATTATGATTATCTATTTTAGTTTCAGTAGAACAGCAAGCTATAATAGGACTAACGATTGTGAGATCCTTTATCACCCGGGGAAGGCCAACGTAGTGGCCAACGCCCTAAGCCGCAAGGCGGCAGCGGCCCCGATCAAGGATATATACCTAAGGATGACAGTGATTACTCCATTGTTGGAACAACTCAGGGAGGCACAGGTCGAGGGCCTCAAGGAGGAAAGGCAGAAATGTGAGAGGATCGTGGGCTAAGTAGCTTCCTTTGATTATGACAGTCGGGGATTGTTGACCCTTCATGGGAGGGTTTGGGTACCGTACTGGGGCGGAGTACGGCAGGTGTTGATGGACGAGGCCCATAAGTCTCGATTTTCCATTCACCCAGGGGCGACGAAGATGTACAGAGATCTTCGACCCGACTATTGGTGGCCCTGCATGAAGCCGGATGTCGCCTGGTATGTGGAGAGATGCCTGACCTGCAGGAAGGTCAAGGCAGAGCACCAGAGACCCCACGACAAGATGCAACCGTTAGACATTCCCGTTTGGAAATGGGAGGACATTACAATGGATTTTATCACTAAGCTTCCCAGGTCCCCACGGGGAGTGAATTCGATTTGGGTCATAGTGGATCGGCTGACCAAGAGCGTGCATTTTATACCAATCCAGGAGAGCATATCGGCTGAGAAGCTAGCCGACATCTATGTGCACGAGGTAGTGGCACGGCACGGAGTGCCTGTTTCGGTAGTGTCAGACCGAGACGTCCGTTTTACTACTAGATTTTGGAAGCGGTTCCATGACGAGATGGGGACTCATCTTCATTTTGGCACCGCTTTCCACCACCAGACGACGGGCAGAGCAAGAGGACGATTCAGACTCTTGAGGACATGCTCCAGGCATGTGTTCTAGACTTTGGTGGTAGTTGGGATACGTATCTTCCCCTAGTAGAATTTTCGTATAACAATAGTTACCACGCTAGCATTGACCGTCCTCCTTTCGAGATGCTCTACGGAAGGAAGTGCAGGAACCCGATTTATTGGGGAGAGGTCGGTCAGCGAGTCATCGGTAGCACCGAGGTGGTGCTCAAGACCACAAAGTTGATCCAACAGGTTTGTAGCAGATTGTAGAGTAGGTAGAAGAGTTACGCTAACAAGAGGCGTTCGGAATTGGAGTTTCAGGTGGGCGATATGGTCCTCCTGAAGGTATCACCCTAGAAGGGTGTATCAGATTTCGGAAGAGGGGCAAGTTGGGCCCCAGGTTCATTGGTCCTTTTAGGGTTTTGGCCCGGGTGGGTCGGGTTGCTTATCGGTTGGATCTTCCGGCAGAGCTTAGCCAGATCCACAACACTTTCCATTTTTCTCAGTTGAGAAAGTGTTTGGTGGACGAGTCAGCAGTTGTACCCTTGGAGGATATTCAGGTTGATAGCAGACTGAATTATATCGAGAGACCAGTGACGATCTTAGATCGAAAGACGAAGACATTGAGGAACAAGGTGGTTCAGTTAGTGAATGTGTAGTGGCATCACCGAAAGGGTTCAGAGTGGACGTGGGAGTCCGAGGGGAGATGAGGGAGCATTATCCAAAGTTATTTTCAGATACATCAGCAGCAGCAGACTTCGAGGACGAAGTCTAAGATAAGTGGGGGAGAGTTGTAATGCCTCATTTCTGGTATGTGATTTAAATAAAGCATTTAATTTCTTAAGGGGTACTCGACGAGTCTGTAGCCCGACTCGTCAAGTAGAGTCAGGATGATCACGTAAATTGATATGCCTACTCGACGAGTCTATACGTTGGGACTTGGCGAGTCCGCCTGTCTGGATGAAGCCCTAATTTTAAGGGTTTGCACCCTATTTAAACGCATTTATGCGCCCCAACCTCGCCTCTATCACACTCAGAGCATCCTTTACCGAACCCTAGCCCCCTTAAAGAGTGTGTGAGTGATTGCTACCTTGTGAAGGAACTTTTGGAGCAAGTAGAAGAAAGAGAAGGTTGAAGAGTTCAAGGAAGAGGAAGTAGATCCAGAACACACTCATTTGTGGTCATCTTTTCTGATAATAAAATCTCCATCTTGCTTATTGATCTAGTAGATATTGTTTGTCCCCAAATTGTTGCTTTTAAGCTCAAAAACCCCAAATCCTTTGTGATAAAGCCTTATGATCGGGTTATACTTCAGATCTGGACCCTCATCGCATTCTAGAAATGTAAAGTTTCAGTTGTGGTCGTGATTGAGGTCCCTCTTGAGCTTAGAACCCCATTAAGAGCCTAGATTTGGCATTTGAAGCCTTTAAAGCCATGCATGCACGTAAAGTTTGCAACTTTACGTGATAAGCATGCCCTAGAAACTTAGATCTGAGATTTGGAGTCGCTGCATGGATCAAATTAGGTCTGTATGGAAAAAGGACTGAATGGACTCGACGAGTCTTAGGTTGACTCGGCGAGTCATATGAAGATAGCCGTGGACTCGACGAGTTGGATGAGCAACTCGGCGAGTCCGATGAAGATTGCCATAGACTCGACGATTTGTTCATACAGCTCGGCGAGTCGGATGAGTTTTCCCGATTAAAGTAGAGTTTGAGTGAAATAGTTTCATCCCTTTTTAGTTACACGTAAAGTTAGCAACTTTACGTGTTCAGATGGTCCCAGGAGCTTAGATCTACGAGTTAGATGCTCTGGTAAGGATTGGGATCAATTGTATGAGATCTGCACGCTAGGACTCGGCGAGTTGTTCTTCGAACTCGACGAGTCGAGTCGCGAGTCCCCCGTCTTTCTTCGTTAGTGAGTTCAGGGTGAATCAGTGAGTGGGGAAGGGGACTCGGTAAGTTAAAGTCAGAGTTAGTAATGGAGGGACTCGGCGAGTCTGCGCCTTGACTCAGCGAGTCCGGTCAACTGGAAGTTGACTTTGACCAGGGAGTTGACTTTGACCAGGGGTAAAACAGCCATTTTACCCTGAGGGCATTTACAAGTACATGATCTAGTGTTTTTGGGATTTGTAGCCGGACAGTTCAGGAGCAGCAGTCAGCCACTTTTAGAGTTATCATCTCAGCAGCCAACATTACGCGGTGAGTTTCCTTCCAGTAGGAACGGGTCTACGGCCACAATGCCGGCCCGTTTAGTTAGCAGTAGTTCCGGATCTCGGTCTGATGCAGTAGTTAGATTGCTTGATGTCTTTGTGATTCAAGTATGTTTGTGTTATATGTTCCAGACTTCGGTTTGATGCAGTATGCAGTATATATGCCTATGCTAGTTGATATGTTTATGTCATGCTTTGTTATGCTCAGTCAGTTTCCGGACTTCGGTCCGATGCAGGGGACAAGGTCCCAGTCAGTTCTGGACTTCAGTCCGATGCAGTTTCCGGACTTCAGTCCGATGTTGAGGGCAAGGCCCTGGTTAGTTCCGGACTTCGGTTCGATGCAGTTTCCGGACTTCGGTATGATGCAGTGGGCAAGGCCCAATATGTGTTTATATGTTTTTGTATGGTATGTGGTAGTTTAGGGGAGCTCACTAAGATTTGTGCTTACAGTTTTCAGTTTGGGTTTCAGGTACTTCCGCTAGTAAAGGGAAGAGTTCGGGTTGATGACATCGCACACACCACAGCTTCAGTTTCTTTTATCCTGGGAGTTTGTTTCAGATACTATGATATGTTGATACAGTTTTCTTGTCATGACACATATATTATAACTTTTTGGGATTTTTGACGTACGGTTTCATTATATATTATGGATGATTGTTAACTTTTAGCACTATTTAAACAAAAAAATTTGGGTCGTATTTTGGGTCGTTACACTTTGGCGTGTTCTTCTTAGTGAACCATTTAGCATAACCAAGGGGGTGGAGTAGTGAATTGGGAGCGAGGGCAATGGCGAGGCTTAGTGCCTCCCACTCCCTTTAGTTTCACAAATGAATAATACTACTTATAATATGTTGTCAGATCTCTACTTAGAAAATTATACAAGTAATTATGAACATAGGTTGACTCGAAATTTACTATATCTTGATTTTTTTTATGATTGAAAATGCATGTACCGTGTATATTTGTGTGTTTGGATGAGACCATATATATATATATATATATATATATATATATATATTATATATATATATATATATATATATTCTTTTTCTTCTATATTAAATATATTTGAATTATTTATGATTTGCAAAATTATGTCATCAAATCAGCATTGATATAGGCCATGAAAAATATCATAAAAATGTATTTGTAAGTCAGTGAAATATAATACCATATGTTAGTTCTTATTAAACCAACTTACTTAATCTACATATTATATCCTTATAAACTTTCATAATTAGGTCTATATCTTTATAAAACTTCAAATTATATGTATATCCTTATAAAAACCATAAACTCACATATATACATAAATACTTAATTTAATTATAATTAATGTATTTAAAATTTTAAAAATTATCTTTAAACTAGATTACAACTAAATTACTAAATACTCATTTACAGTTCCTCATAATCGATCTCCGTATTCATGGCTTGATTCTTTTCCTCTTCATATTTTGCATAATCGATTAGCAAAACTCGGTTATGGCGTTTCCATAATCGATATCGATTGTTATACAATATATTTTATCTCCTACAATCGACTAGAAGACCTATGATTATTCTCTTCTAAACAATTTTGTTCTTCCTCTGGTTCTTCGGTTACAGTTATAGGTAAAATCACGGAAAAAATATTTTTATGGGTGTTAATATTTAGTAAGGATTCAAGAAGTAAATGGGTCGCAAATATCAATGTGAAAAAAGGGTAATATAGTAATGTTACAAGTTAATTATTTTCTTAATAAAAAAATTAATTTAAATGTTTTTGCTTTTTTAATATATTAAATACGATTAAATTAATTATTAGGGTATTTATGTGAATTAATAGGTTATATATATATATATATATATTGAAATTTTACAAGGATATAGAAATAGATGAAATTCTCCCCGTTGTAAAATAAACAATAATTTCTTATTTAACATTAGAACAAATTACGCGAATGGTCCTTTAGGTTTTGAATTTTTCCCTAATCTAGTCCCTACGGTACTTTTTTCCCTCAAATAGTACCTATGGACCATAAGTTGCACGCGTTTGGTCCCCGAGTTGGATGTCCGTTCATTCCAACGTTAAGTTGCCCCCATGTGACTTGCACATGAGGGTATTTATGTCATTTTAGCCTAAAGGACCTTTTCTGAACATATAAATTAAGGCTTATATTACTTCTTCTTGTTCTTCCTCCTAATTTAATCGATGACTACTACTTTAGAGAAAGAAAGCTGGGGAAAATGCCGATATGTGCTTGTGGAAATCGTGATCTAGCCATCGTCATTTCCTGGTCAGATCGCAACCCTAGAAGGCGATTTTGGTCTTGTCTTCGTAATGAGAGAAGGTGTGGTTGGATTGGGTGGTTTGATGAGCCGATGTGCCTTAGATTGGTGGAAGTGATACATGGGTTAATCAGGTCTATGAACAAGCTCCAAGAATCTCTTCAACAAGCTACACTGCAAGCTAGGATGTATAAGTTAATCACTCTCTTCAGTTGGGGTCTTTTTGCAATTCATTACTTGAAGCGTGGTCGAAGTTGCCTCTGAATGTGGTGTCTGAATGCAAGAAGTAGTGTCGTAGTCATAGGGTTAATGTACTGGTGGTCTTATTTTGTGTCTGAAGACAGGAAATTGTACCATGGTTTATGTAATGTTTGTGTCTTTTTTGAGTTTGACTGCAGTAAATTATGTTCTGGTTAATGTTGTCTTAATGTTATAGTCTTTTTGTAATCAAATGGTTTAATTTCATAACAAGGTTATTGTGTCATGGCTTTGTGCAATCAAATATTATTGACAAGAACACCAATTCAACATGCATATATGAACAAACACTTTGAATATCACAAATACTAGTTGACAAGAACAAGAATATAACAAAAATGCTATTGTATATCACAACAGCAGTTGACATTGTTTCACAGTTTACTTATGTGTACAATGATTCAAGTTCAACATGCATGACCATACAAAATAAGGAGCCCAAAGTAAGTATTGTTTGGTACATAAACATAGGTGTTAACATAACCATAAAAGTAAAGTGCAAATTACATCAAAAGACCTAATGGTTCTCAACAACACCCCCATCCTCACTTCTATCCTCCTGTTTCTTCAGTTCTTTTGTCATTAGGGCCACTTTGACCTTTACAAGTTCTTGAATTATGCCCTTTGTTGTTGCACTTTCTACATGTGACAGTGGTCCACCTCTTGGACAGTTTATGCCCCTGTGTAGCAGGTTCATCATATGCCCTCTTCCTTTTCTTTTTGGGCCTACCTACCTACAAATGTACATAAGATTAAATTGTTGTTCTTAAAAAACTTCAGTTATATTTATATATGAAGACATACCTGAACAACATGTTTGGGTGGAAGCAACTTGGTTGGGCATTGTGATTTGGGCTACATCAATCTACCATTTATAGGTTCAATTTTGTGTTTGTACACTTCTGCCCATGTAACTAGCCAGTAGCATGGGTGGACCCAATGCTCCAACTCAGGAACATTCTTTGCTCCATGTTTAATCTTGTCCCATATTGCACTTATTGCATGTGAGCATAACATGCCTGTAATTTCCCAATGTCTACATGTGCATGTTTTTTCATCCAAATTCACAATAAACTGATCATCCCCATGAGTAGTGACTTGAGTTTTAACCCCATTGAAAATACACCTGTGCTTTTGTGCTTGTCTTTTCATTTGATCAAGAAGACTAGTGGCAGTTGGTGTGAGAGGACCATGGCATCTATCAATCTCTCTTTGGACATTGCAAATTCTCTTCATCAAATACTCTCTAATATACTCCAAACAATAAATGATAGGTTTGTCCCTACCACCTTGTATTTTTCCATTTAGAACCTCACACAGGTTATTCAACAAGATGTTAGTATGTTCCCTCCCTGTTTAGTCATATAATACAAAATGAGAACAAATCCTAACAATGACAAGTAAATGTTAACATAAAGGAAAGATGAAGTACTAACCTGAGAAATGAGATCTTGCCCAATGAGCTGGAGGAATCTGTATCAGCAATCATGAGTTTCTTTAGCTCTTCTAATGCTTTCTCAAAATGCCTTACAGTAGTAGCAGTTGCACATGCCCACACCAAATCTTTGAGCTCTTTATCCTTCCACTGCCTTTTCATATTTTCATAAATATGCCTCAGACAGAACCAATGCTCAGCTTGAGGGAAAAGTTTGGCAATTGCAGGAATGATACCCTATTTAAATATCTCAATACTTAGTTGACTAAATAACAACAATATCAAATTAAATTGAAGTATATGTACCTTCTGCCTATCTGAGATGAAAGTGAAGTTTGAATTAGCATAAAGTTCCAGATCATCACCAAGTTGTTCCAAAAATCATGTCCATGAATTGGTGGTTTCATTCTCAACAAGAGCATATGCAAGAGGATATATCCCATTATTGGAATCTGCCCCTACGGCAATCAAAATTTGACCAGGATAGGGACCTTTCATGAAAGTACCATCCAACCCTATGAAATCCCTTAGATTAGCCTTAAATCCTTCCTTTAATGCTCCTAAACAAATGTAAATTCTCCTAAATGTCCTTGTATCATAATTTAAATTTGGCTCACTGTAACAATCGATCTTCACATTAGTATCTGGGTTTCTTTACATCAACTCTAGTCCATAGTCCCTCAAAATAGCATATTGTTTCTGAAAATCCCCAAAAACATGCTTCTGAGCCAATTCCTTTGCCCGATGTACCTTCATTCTTGACATGTTCATCTCGAATTTTTGAATGAGATCTTCTTGAAGTGCATTGACTGGAATGGTTGGATTACTCTCAATTTGCTTCACAATGTTTGTTGCAATTAATTTGTAGTTGCAAGCTTTAATGTTTCTTGATTGCACACACCGATGTTCACTAACTAGGGTGTTCACTACCCAGTCATCTGTCTCTTTAGGTCTAGACACCAGTACAACCCAAGGACATTTACCCTCTTTCATATTTACTGTTTTGTCCTTGAATCCAGTCCTTGACTTTGTCCATGGCCCACCACTCATATATGGGACCAATCCTCTACACTTAGCCCTAATCCTTGTTTTGTCAATTTTTTTCAAAATGTAAATCCCTTTTGGTTTCTACTGGATGTTTGTTTATATATTCTTTCACATCTTTCTTTGTTTTGAACTTTTGTCCTAATGTGAAAGCCTTTTGATGAACTACACTCTCAGAACAACTTTTTTCCTTTCTTATGTCTCTCAACATCCTCTCTTATTGTTATCTTCATCTACAATAGGTGACTCAAACGATTATGGGTCTATGACCTCCAAATCTTCACCTTCAGTAAAGTCAACACCACTACCACTTGCTTCTTTGGTGGGTTTTTGAACCCACTCAACATCTTCATTAACATGTATATGAAATTCTTTCATATCAACATCCACATCATCTACAATATTTTCTAAATCCATAAAGAAGTCTTCGTCCTCACTCTCATCATCTGTCATATTACCCTCACTCCTACTACCCTCCTCTAAGGACCCTCACTAACACTTTCCTTACTTCCACTGTATTCATCCTCAAAAAACTCAACATCATGTATATTTTTCCCCCACCATATTCTGCGTCCACATCCCCCATTACCTCATAATCATCCACTGGATCAACATCCCCTTTTGCTTGGTGCTCATCCCTTGTGTCAACATCTTATTTACCATGGTTATCCTCAAACTGTACCCCCCTAAAGGAATCATTTTCTTGATCAACTGAGTGTTTTTTGTTGATTATAGGTTCATATGGCACAATTAACTTTGACAAATCAGTGGACTCATTCAAATCCAACTTTTTACTACATGACCCAATTGATTTCCTTTTCATTCTAACCCTATTCACTTCAGGAGAATCATTCCCTTCAACTTCCTCAATACGAACCTTTAATGGGGACTTAAAGTAAGGGACTACTCTAGTATTTCCATGCTCGATGTACAAATTAATTTCCTTATGATTAAGCACATACCTTGCCAGCTGAATGACTTCCTGATCGGTGCCAAGGGGTAACAATCCACTATCCAAGTCTGTCTCTGGGATCATGAAATGGTAAAACATTATATCACCATCATTGTACCCTAAAACTGCCATCATATCATCTAACTCGTGGACTGAAAACACATCCATGTCCACAAATTCAAAGTGATCAACAAGCCCATCTATGTATGACCTTCCAGGTACCGTATTTGTGAACGAACCTCCATGATTTATCTTGAATGTGCAAAAGCTTGAAATAGAACCTGTGAACATTCAAGAACAATCAAATGTTAATGATGGAGGAAAGAAAAATTACATTTCGTCAAAACCTAGCATTACAAGGTCCGTGCTTACCATATTCTTTACGTAGGTCAGGTGGTTGGGTGTAGCGTGGACGTAAAGACCACAATGCGAGCACCATTTTCCTCGATACACCGTTCAATCAGTTGAACTGTAACGGCCGACGACGATAAGAACTCACGATTGAAGAAGATGGGATGATCAAAAGGTTTTCTTGGGGAAAGAGATAGAGTGTAAAGTCAATGTCTGAAACTAAACCCCGCCACCTTAATGGGTATAGCTATTAATTTATATGTTCAGAAAAGGTCCTTTAGGCTAAAATGACATAAATACCCTCATGTGCAAGTCAAATGGAACAGCTTAACGTTGGAATGGACGGACATCCAACTCGGGGACCAAACGCGTGCAACTTATGGTCCATAGCTACTATTTGAGGGAAAAAGTACCGTAGGGACTAAATTAGGGAAAAATCCAAAACCTAAAGGACCATTCGCGTAATTTGTTCTTAACATTAATTCCATACAATTTCATGATAAAAATGGTCATTTAAATGGTTATTATACCAAAAACGAAACAATATTTTTCAAACACAATACTTCTATAGATTTCAGAAGTTTCTTTGGAATCTGTGTTTGATCTCTTGAGTGCATTTGTCATCCTACAATTCGGTTTCGCAAACAAGTCTTATTCAGTCTTTTTCTGGTCTAGACCTGACCCTGTCTACCTTTTGAAATCGGTTCAAGTCATCCAAATGTTCACCTATAAAAAGTAACTGCTTATGTGCCAGTTTTGAAAATGAATATAGTTGTATTGATGTGGAGCACAATTGCAAAAACTAAGGTAAGTACCACATGAAAATAAAAAATCGCTCACATATTCACAACACAAAACTGATTTCCTTTCATTTAAAGATACACACACACATGTATCTCCTTAATTACAACAACACAACCTGAAATCCCTAGTAATGTCTCCAACTTTCTCATACCATCCAAACATTAACAACAACAATCCTCAGAGGGATTTTCTTATTCCAAAAAAAAAATACAAAAAACAAAAACATATCCTTGAATTTATTCCCCATTTTAACGAACAGTATGTCCACCATCATAATTCCACCCACGAAGCGAAACACGCGGCGTCACACCTTCCGGAACTTCAAAAGAAATATTAACCGTCATCTCCTCTTCAGGAACCAACGAAAAATAATTATCCGAATAATGAACCGGTAAAATCCTCTTATCTCCCTTTTTCTCAAAACCCTTCCCGGACCCACGAACCGAAAAATTAAGAAAAAAAGCCACTCCAACCCCCGAACCATTTACTTCCGACACTCTAACACCATCATCATCTTCTTTCAATAAACCATAAACCTTCTTAAACAAACCAATTTCCTTTTCCTTTTTCTTGTTCTTATTCTTATCCACCTCATCAAAATCACAATCGAAATTTGTTTCCATGAATTTGTTTTTGTCAAGTAAAGTTACAGGGTCGGGTTTCTTAGATTTGTTCTTTACTTTTACACGGACGTTATAGGTTGACCCGCTAATGGAAATGTCAGAAGTCAACTTAAGGGGTATTTTCGTCTTTTTGTATGGTTCCAAGAGTTTGTAATCACCGGTGGTGTTGGGTAGGTGTAGCCAGTAGAAGTTACGTGAGATTATATGGGAATTTGATGTGTTGTAGAGTTTGAGGAGAAGAAAGTAAACGGGTTTAGGGTTTTTGGATTTTGGGTATGTCATTTCAAATAGAGATACGGTTTTTTTCGAAGGGATTGAAAGGGTTTCAGATACTTTATAGTAAGGACATGTTCCTTCAAGGTCCCACACAGATACCTCGATTGCCACGTCAGCAAGTTCCTCAGATGTAGTGTTCACCACCTAGATTAAATGAAAACAAACAAAGAGTATCGATCAAAATCTCTAATTTATGAATCGATAGAAATTAAGGATATTTAATTTACCTCTATGAAGTAAGTTGCGAGGTTTAATTGGACATGTATCGGCTCTGCAGCATGACGACAGCCATAAAATCCGGCTGTTTGGTCATGAAGATGATCATAAAACTGACCTCGCAAACCCGTCCATGGATTTTGAGTTTTCCATATCAAAACACCTGTGTATTTACTCCACATCCGCGATGTCCATCCTTCTAATAACGCTCTGTATTGAACATAGTTCACCAATTGAGCCTGTAACACATTTCAAACACACAGTATCACTAACAATAACAATAACAATAACAATAAGAAAATGGTATACCTTGAGACAAAAATCATCAAGATCCTTGGGTTTCCCATACATCAATATCTGATCATGTACTTTTCCTGGTTTGGAGTAAGGAATGTATTTATGATACACCCAAATAGGATTTGCCACTTCCTCAACATAACCACTCTCCAACTCATTAAACAATGGAATCACCCATCCTTCCTTAGGCATAGTCGCCCTAATAGTATCCGCAACTGGCATCCCCACATTCCCAACCTCAGGATTAAACCCGTAGTTATAAAACTCGTCTTTAAAAAAATCCTCAGGGTTTTGAATCTCGTAAGGTCCATCGGTCCAACCCCCGTTGCTATCTGCAAACCCTTCCCATAATGACCCTTTTATGTAAACTCGTGTTCCATCTAGATATTGACTTGGGTCCATCAAAGTGAGGGTAGTTTCGTCTTTTGAAGTTGTGGAAGTGGAGTTGGAATTGGATTTGAGATAGAATGGATGGAGTTTTAGGTCGGTTGTTAAGGCGGTGTTGATGTCGTCGGGTGGGGTTTGTTCGTTTCCTCCGACCCAGAGAGCCAGACTGGGGTGGTTTCGTAGAAGCTTGACGGTGTCGTGTGCGCATAATAAGAAAAGGTCGTGGTCTAGTGGGCCATCAGGGTTTGAGACTGGGTCGCCTCTCCCGTCTACGTCTCCGGTGATCCAAAACTCTTGCCAGACCTAAAATGTTGTTAATTTGTTTGTTATAGCATTCTACTTTCATTTATTCCTATTATAGCATTGTAGTTTGAATATTGAATAGTATTAATCCAAATATGGAGTAATACTATTCATTTGCACTTAAATGGAGTGGGACTTTTAGTTGTCAATTATAGTCCCTCACATTTTAGGTTTATACATTTCTACTTTCTAGTTTATTTTAATTAACTAAATAATTAATCAAAGCATAATCTCCTAATAAGAAAGAATATAAATATACGATGCTATAATTAGGTAAATTTGTCAAAGTACAATGCTATTCTATGAAATCAAAATATGATATAAAACATACAAAATTGGAGTTTGTTTTATTATACTTTTAGCCTAACGCAACTAATTTGAGATGAGTAGTTGCTTAATTGACTAAAATACCCTTGACACTTTATTTTTAGACCAGACCACCCTAAAAAGGTTGAAAAGATAGGATGAGGAGAGTTACCAGCAAACCATAAATATCACAATAGTGATAAAAATCAGGTCTTTCAGCCAATCCACCACCCCAACACCTTAACATGTTAAAGTTCATATCTGCATGAAACTTGATGTCTGTTTCATAACGTTTCTTTGAAAGCCTAAGCAAACCATCAGAAAGAATCCAATTTCCACCACGAATAAATATAGGCTCTCCATTCACCTTAAACAGCCTGAAAAGATAACCAAAAAGGGGGCTAAATGCAAGAAATAGGAATGTAATTCCATTTATTAATGTATTGTTCCAAAAAAAAATCTTATTAAAGCATTATATAAATTATATATATATACCTTCCACCAGTGACACTATCGATTTCACTATGAATTTTTCGGAACCCAAAATGATTACTCCATGAATCAGACTCTCCATAACCATCAACTTCAACACCAATTTCAACATTGTAAAGAGATTGCTTTCCCATGCCATTTGGCCACCATAAATTTGGCTTGTATAAAAACATCTGAAACCAAAAATCATCAGCATCACCATGTTCGTTAATAGGAATTAAACATTTCATTTTATTTTTCTACGTACTTTATTTAGTGTGCAGTGTGGTTATCAGGTTTTTTTGTTGCTCAAACTCATAGTAAAATAATTTTAGGGATTAAAAAAATGTGAGAAATTAAGAAGTTGACTTGACCTGAGGAAATGTATATTGGATGTTGGATTGAGCAGGGATTGACAAATTCTGTGTCTGAAGATGTTCAACCAGATTAGTATTTCCATCGAGTTCAGTTGACACTAGAATTTTCAAGGAACAGTTTGCTGACGTGGCACTTTTGTTTACTAATTCTGCAGTAGCATGCAGATAAACCCTCTTGTAGCCATCAAAGAATGATGAAACCAAATGAGGATCTACTATTTTTACAGGCTGCAATGGTGTAAATGGAAAGTATAAGCAAGCAGGGATTAAATATTATATTCAAATCATAATCTATATGGGATTTCCAAAAATCTTAACTGAATTTACAAAAGAATTTCTAATTCAAATGTATTATAACTTTATAAGTGAGTGTGAGTCTATAGAAGTGATAGAAATTGGCCAATGAAAAAATTAGCATTTAATCAAGGACTCACCCCAGTAACAGTGATGGATACCTCATCCCAAATGCCAGTGTTCCTATCCCTACAAAAATAAAAAAATAAACACACACACACACACATGATTGAAGAGTATAGGTGCTATTTTATTTATTGCATTCAATATAGCATTCCTACTTTCATTTCTTTCTATTACAACATTGCACTCAACTTCCAATTTTGTTCTTATCAAGATATTCTACTTTAAAAATCTACCGCATTATAGCAAGCATTGTACTTGTAGGTTTTTTCTTATTGAAAAATCTACCCAATTATAGCAGTGAAATTGTTTTGTATTTGATGGCATAGCTATAACTGGATAGATTTTTCAGCTTACAAAGATGTAATCATTAAACAATGAAGTGAAAGTAAAGTAGTATTTCTTGCATTTAACCCTTAAATAAGATAAGATATATGAACTAATCCAGTACCTTATTATGTTCAATAAAAATTTAGAATCTCAACAAAGTCAAATGACTTTAATAGATGCAACTTGCATACTTTGAAAGAGCCTAAAAGTATAAAACTAATCCCAGATGCTAAAAGAAATAATCTTTTTAAGAAATGTAAACCATTTTTGGTTAGTGAACCATCACAAGATCATGGAACTCCAAAATAATAATCAAAAAACAAATAAATAACAAGAAGAAGAAGAAGAAGAAGAAGAAGAAGAAGAAGAAGATATATAAATATAACTACTCAAGCAATATCAAAAATGAAAGTAGGTTTGGATTAACAAGAATTTTGATGTTTTTACCTAATGGGAGCCATCCAATCCCAGCCTTGAACATATTGTGTAGTAACATCTTTCCCAATCTGGTTTAAACACAACATTATGTCATTATCTTGAAAGTAAAATGCATTTTATTTTAGTAAAACAAAATTATCCCTTTTAAGTTTTATCTATTGTTACCTCATGATCACCCCCTTGGCCTCCTTGAGGAGGAATTTTACCAGGATGATCAGGTGGGTAGACAAGAACTGCAAGCATATTTTGACCTTCAGGAAGAAGAATATCGGTCACATCAACTGAATGCCTGCGAAACATTCCCTTTGGCAAAATGGTTTGATGTCCATTCAAGTATACTTCAGCAGAGTAATTGATTCCACCAAAATTAAGATCAACATGTTGATCACTTGACTGAAAAAAAAAATATATCCAAGGAAGAATATGAATATCATTTGTTTGGCTGTTTGATCTTTGTTTATCTTATTAGTTAGTTATATAGTACCATGAGACCTTTTCATCATGTTGGTAACATTCCATAATTGTGAGCTTATTTTATCAAAACAGGTGTCATTTCATAATTAAAGTACTTGTAACAAAATGTGGGAGTGTGACATACCGGCTTACACTGAAAAGTTGTGAAAAACCAAAAGGTGTAGTATTCCCTCCCTGAATCACCAATGTCCATAATTGCTTCATTATTTATCCCATAGAAAGGATCTGGGATGAGGTTGTTCTTTACAAGGGTTGCCAAAACACTGAAAACAAAACTATATTAGCTTATGCATTGAATAAAACAAATGTATATAAGTAGGACATGTAAGTTGAATGATATTTTTACATTATGATTACTTGATTAGTGTTATGAGAGTTATAATTATGTAGAATATTTGAAGTGTAATTTTGTAATAGAACAAAATGGAAGTAGGATGCTATGATAAACAAATAAATCTTGATTGCATTCAAAGAAGACATACCAACATTAATTTTCTTTTTTACTTCGTTTATAAAG
This sequence comes from Lactuca serriola, assembly GCF_051521515.1. NCBI lineage: Eukaryota > Viridiplantae > Streptophyta > Magnoliopsida > Asterales > Asteraceae > Lactuca > Lactuca serriola. The sequence continues at coordinate 150,988,375 of NC_136416.1, forward strand.
CAAGTTAATTGGGGATATTCAAGATTAATTTTATTATATACATAAATAGATTAAAAAAAAACATATCATGTTATGCATTAGTTTCTAATTTGGTTTTTAGAAAAAAGCATGCTGCCATTTCTGACATTGAATACTCCTGTGTATAAGGTACAAAACAATGTTGCGACACCAAGTTTACAGAAAACATTAACGTTTTGCAATCATAAATTGAACAGCAGATTCACCTTGAAATTTTTCCAGAATAAGAAACCTAGCAATTAATTTAGGACATCAAAGTAAAACCGTCACAACTATGTTCAAATAGACGAGTTAATCGACAGATTTTTCAAAAAGTTCGCACGAAATAAGCATCACTGTTGCAGATGAAAAGTATCAATTTGACACAAACAAAAAATGTTTACAAGTGAGAAGGACTTGTTTGATCTTAATGGGAATCAAAACCTACATTAACAATATTCTGTACAAACAGGGAGAAAAGGAGAGAGAGGTATCCATACGTTCCAGGAATGACAGCAGGCATCCAAGGTGAAGCATCAGACGAAGGCGGATGAGTAGTCGTCAGTTGTATTCCGGTGAGTTCAACGTCGGTGGATCGAGCAGCCAACCATCCATCCTCCAGCACCTTCTTCCCTTGCTCCTCTCCCATTTTTTGAATTTCAATTACTCCAGGTGTAGGTTGAATAGTGATAAATATAAAGCCCTAATGTCACTCTCGTTCACTCACAACTAGAAATGAAGGTGTAGCAATTCCATTTTTAGGGCTTTGCTGATTCATCTTGTCGGTTGAGTTTGTCTCCTATGCTGTCAGTTTGCTTACTGGGACGGAGCATTTAAAGATTGCTGAAAACCCAAGATAAAAACACTCTTCTTTTTCCTCCAAAAGTCAAAGTTTTTATATTTTTCTAACCACATATATTTCATTAATTGTAAGTTGTAATCATATTCTCATAATAACTTCATGTGTATATTAATTACATAATTTTAATTTAGTTTTAATTATTTTTTTATGACTGCAGAAAATAATAAATGAAAGTTTTTTTTTTTTTTTACTTGTCACATTCTCATCAAATTTGTTAAATATTATTTGTAGTTATTTTAAATTACTTTTTTTCCACATGTTATTTTATGGTTTTTCTATTTTATTAAATTTCACATAGTATTTAAATGCAAATTAATTTCCTTAATGAACTTTCCTTTTAATTTTAAAATTATTAAATTAAAGCTTTATTAATTTCATTTGTTTATTTGTCTAAATTATTTGTTTAAATTTAGAGAAAAATACACTTTAATTTTTATAATTCAATATTTTTCGTATTTTTCTTATAAATTCAAACTTCTTAAATGTTTAGAATTTTATATTTAGTTTTTCTTTTAAATAAACTCATGTAATACATTGGTCTCATATAATAAAAAATCAAAAGCCAATAGATTTTATATAAAAGTTAAGTCTATTCGTACCCCTAATTACTAGTTGTACATTTATGATTTATAAGTGTATGAATGTGTGTAAAAAAAAAGTGTATGAATGTGTGTGTGATTGTTTGATTTTTTTATAGGAATGGGAGCAACACCTTTCACAAATTACTTCTCTTTTTACTACAAGAATTCATATTTTTAACCATATATTTCTTAAATTATAATCATATTCAAAAAATAAAAATTTTATTTTTTCTTCCAAAAATCAAAGTGTATATATTTCATAGACTATAATTGGATTCTTATATTAATTTTGTGTGTATAATAATATATTATTTAATTTAATTTTAATTATATTCACAAGATAAATATTCCTTTTCTCCCTAAAAAGTCAAAAGTTTTTGTATTTTTCTAACCATGTATTTCTAAATCATACAAATATTCAAATAATAATTTCATGTGTGTACTAATTATAATATATTTAACTTAGCTTTTGATTGTTCACAATACTTCCAAAACATTCAACAAAACTAAACGTTATCTTTAAAGCCATTCTGTGAAACTAAACAAAAAAATTTCACAAAGAAACACAAAGTTAAATGTCAAAACATGCAAAGTAAAAAAAAATAAAAATAAAAAATAATAATAATAATAATAATAATAATAATAATAATAATAATAATAATAATAATAATAATAATTAAATGATATTATCTGAACACTAAAAAAATTTAAGTTTGAACCTGAATCTCTTATATGAAATTATGCACTGCAACCATAATTCTGTTATTGTGGGCAAATTAAGTGCCAAAGTAAAATTTTGTCAAATTAAATTTGGGTTAGAAAAATCATTTTGCAAAAGTAGATGCTAACATTAAATACGAAAACTAATTTCTTAATATTAAATGTCAAAAATAAATGCCAACACTAATTTGCCCAAGATTAAATGCAAAAAGTTTTTGTAGAGCATATCATTCATATGGTTGTTAGGTTTGTGTCACCGTCTTCACACTAATTTTTTACCAAATGAATCATTTGCCATGTCATTCTCTACATATGGAATAGTGTCTAAATTAATGAAATTAAATAAAGAAACATGATCACCAGGCATTGCCTCTCGTTGTCATCTTCATAGCAAGAAATTCATATAACAATTTTCTAATATTAAAATTATATCACATAGATTTATACATTGTATGATTATTTCATTTCATGGTAGTTATGAAAAACGTCATCCATGATACAACATCATACTTTCAATCTTCTTCATATCAAGACATTAGATTTTAGAAAATCTAGCAAACTGCAAAATTGTACCTTTAATTTTTTTTAACTTATTTAGACACTATTCCAAACGTATAACAGTAAAAATTGCTTTTGTTTAAACAAAAATAGAAATAGGAATGAAAAGTCGTGATTGATACTTTGTTTGTAGCCATGTTACAAATTACAATTGTAATATTCATTAAAATTCTACTTCACAGCAACATATTCTTTTTATATATACAGATGACATCCAACGTATACACAAAGTAGAGAAAATCATGGCTTTACAACTGGACGCGTGTTATTCCAAAGCCACTCACGTGCAGATCCCTCCACCAATGATGAAACCTGAACCAAATATTATTATTATTTTATTCTTTTATTATTATTATTATTATTATTATATAAATATTTTACCTTTTCCCAAACTTGTGAATGGTAATCATTGAGCCAATCAACCTCAGCAGCAGAGAGTAGGGTTAAGTCAACCAATTTAGTCTGCATGATGTGAAGTGATAAGTTTATTTTACTTAAAATCAAAATTCAAAGGGCAAAATAGACATTATCAACACACACCTGTATAGGAACAAAAGTAAGCTTCTCAAATCCAATATATGTAATTCCTCCGAAACGATTAGGAGTGTCGACCTCTTTGACAAATAGAAGATTCTGCAATCACAATTCACATGTATCAGAAACATCAATATGTTATATATGTTAAAAGACCAAATTGTCCCTCGTAAACCCATTAGAAGAGAAAAATGAAAATACCTCAATTCGAATACCAAAGGCATGATCCTCATAATAACCTGGTTCATTGCTGATAATCATGCCTTTAAGCAAAGGAGTCATATTGCCAAATCTGAAGCTGATACTTTGTGGGCCCTCATGAACATTTAATGCAGCTCCTACACCATGTCCAGTTCCTAATTCATTCAACAGAAAAATAAAATATATATATATATATATATATATATATATATATATATATATATATTAGTTAAATGAATTCTTGCATTTAATTACTTCATGTAGAAAAAAGAAAAAAGGGCTCTGTCTATTAAAAATAGCAACATACTTCCATTGATTTGTTTAGGGTTAATCTCATAAAAGACCTTATACTTTATGTTTTTTCAGGATTAAACCTTGAATTTATTTTTTGACGGAAAAAGACCTTGTATTTTTTCATTTTTTCCTGATCTGGACCTTTTAGTCATTTTTCTCTGAAAAAAAGTTGTAAAATGTGAGGGTTTTTTCAGGAAAAACTAAAAAAGTTGAGGATTTATTTGGAAACATTTAGAAGGTTGAGGGCTTTTTTCGGAAAAAAGGAAATATAAGGTCTTTTTCATGAAAAAAATAAAGATGAGGTTTAATCCGGAAAAACACAAAATATAAAGATGGGATTAACCCATTTGTTTATTACAAAATTATACTTTCATTTCCTCCTATTAAAGCATTGCACTTTGAAAATTTTACCCATTTAAAGCAGTATAAATTAAATACAAAGCAAGTTTTACTGCTATAATTGGGTAGATAGATTTTATGGTTAAACTCAAAAAAGACCTAATATTTTGTGTTTTTTCCAGACTAAACCTCAAATTTTTTTCCTGAAAATTACCTTGTATTTTTCATTTTTTCCAAAAAAGCCCTCAACTTTGTATTTTTTTTCCGAAAAAAAAACCCTCAACCTTCTAAATGTTTCCAAATAAACCCTCAACTTTTTCAGTTTTTCTCGAAAAAACCCTCACATTTTACAATTTTTTTGGAAAAAAATGAAAAAATACAGGGACTTTTTCAGGAAAAAATAAATTTGAGGTTTAATCTGGAAAAAACACAAAATATAAGATCTTTTTTGAGACTAACCCTAGATTTAAGAAAAATGTTTAAAGTAAAATATTTATAACCGAATAGATTTATCAAACTACAATGCAGAAAATATAAAAACTGAAACTAAATGTTGTAATGGAAAGAAATGAAAGTGGGATTCAATAGAAGTAATGAAGTGCATTGTTATTTATTGCATTTAAATGAAAATTAAATAAATTACCATGGCGATAATCAAGTCCAACTTTCCAAAGGGAAGAACGTGCAAATGCATCAAGCACAAAACCTGGTGTATTTTCTGGAAATACTGCTTGATCAAGAGCTATATGACCCTGCAAATTATTTATATTTTATATAAATAATTAAATCAAAACTATTAAAAGAATTTTAATTTTAATAAAAATTGAGGACCTGAAGAACTCGGGTGAAGCATTCTTTTTGTCTTTCAGAAGGTTGACCAAAATGAACTGTTCTTGTTATATCAGTGGTCCCATCAAGATACTGGGCCCCACTGTCTAGTAGGAACAGCTTCTGTGTATCCACTATGCTACAGCTCTCTGGTTCTGCTCTATAATGTATAATAGCACCATTTGCACCAGAACCTGTGAGGTCAAAATCGTAATTTTCTTCTTATCACAATAAGGAAATTATTTTCTTATTTGTGAATGATAAGGGCAAATGTGGCAATTGGCATACCACTTATAGTATCAAAGCTAGTATCAACAAAACCAGATTGACTTGAACGAAATTCAAGAAGTTTATCTGAAACTTCAACCTCTGTGAGCACTGTTTTTTTACTCATTTCTTCCTCCAGCCATGACCAGAACTCAGCAAGAGCAGCTGCATCCCTGATACACAAGGGTATAATCGTCATTTACTCTAAAAAAGAAACAATCTTTGTTCATACTTCATACAGCAATTACTCCAAGCAGACATCATTTATCCATAGTTCCCATACAATACTTAGAATGCAGAAGGTGCCATAGATAAGGGTATAATGGTCATTTAGTTTACCTTAGATGAGAATTACGCATCCCTTCCAACTCAGCATCATTTTTCACTGCTTTAGCTAGAGATATGGGAGAGCTTTTACAAAATGCAGAAGGTGCTCCAGATAAGTTCTTTCCTTTGCTCTTACTATTATTACCAAGGCCTTCTAAGAAGTTATCACAAGCAGTTGCATATGTGCTTACGATAGCAGCGTTGACTGATGATGTGTCCAACCAAAGGTGGGCCCCACGTGCAGCTAAGCTAAAGGACATAGAGAAGTTTCAAGTAAGAATAGCATCATCAAATATATAACTAAACAAAAATACAAATTATGTAGTGCTTTAGACTCACCTTTTGATTTCAGAAAGAATGGAGTCGTATGGTTTTAACTCTATGCCAGCTTTCTTCAAGTAATCATTCACTTCAGGGGTGACTTTTGACTTGTCAACAAAGAGTTTTGCTGCATTAATCTCTACTATCAAGTATGCATACATAACAGGAGAATGTGGAACATCATTTCCTCTCTGCCAAAAAAAGAATAAAAATGATGCATGAAGAAAAAGAATGCATTTAACCCCAAGTCCCCAACAGATTTACTAATGGGCATCTAAAGAAGTTAAAAACATTACCAAGTTCAGTAGCCAGGCAACTTCATCAAGCATAGATATAACAATTGCAGATGATCCAGCATTAGTGAGTTCAGATCTCAAATTAGATAACTTGGTTGACACATCAACACCAGCAAATTTAAGATCATGCACTCGAATAGGTTTATTTGGAGGCATTGGTCTTGATTCTTTCCATACTTCATCCACAAGATTAACATCATATAAATATACCAACTCATGATTGCTTTTAGCAACAGCTTCCTTCAATTCATTTACAGCATCAGAAGAAAAAAGAAACTGCTCCCTTCACAAATAGAACAGAAGGTGGCATCAGACACAAGCATATGAAAACATGGTAATATCAACAAACACATCACAAGAATTCAAAGTATTACTCACGGGATCTATGCCAATTCTCCCACCAGGAGCTAAAACATCATTGAGCCATTCAGTAGTGTTGGGAACACCCCAATTACCAGCACGCATAAGGATCCAACTCGAGCTCAATTGCTTTTCTGCCTAGGAATGAAAATGATGAAGAAAATCAAAAGAAGAAACAATCAAACAGACATGTTTTGTAATGGTGATAACCTTGGAATGTAAAGAAGTAAAGAACTGAGAGCACTGGATAAACCTGGAGAAAGTATCGCCCATCTGTCCAAAGAGCTGCCTTATGTTTTGTAACAACTGCAGTCCCAGCACTACCAGTAAAACCTGATATGTAGGCCCTTCTCATATAACACTCGGCGATAAATTCACTCTGTATTCATTGCGCAACGGGTTCAAAACCTTGATACGTTTGAAATACTTTGTTTGTGATTCAAAACAAAATTAGTTAGAGGGAGAGAATCAAACCTGATGAGCATCCTGAGAAGGAATGATATACGCGTCGATATTAATACCGGGCTTCCCAAAAAGCTCACGGAGGGCGGTGAGCTTCTGATCTCGATCTATTCCTTTACTGCTTCCATTGTGATGCTTGCGCATCTCAGAAGAGGGTTTGGCGGTGATCGAAGAAGAACCGGAAGAGCTCGAAGACGAATTTCGAACGATGAACATCGGGTTACAATGACTGACATGAATTGGGGGCCTCTTCATGGAGTTAAGAGAACGATAAATCGGGAGTGATAGAGAGAAAAAGCTGAAGCAGCGGTGGGGTGAATAGGACGATAGGTAGGCGGAGCGCGGCGGCGATTTAGAGAGAGTAAGGCCTGACATTATCGCTGCTGCTGACTTCATTGGCGGAGAGAACGACGAGGAAGAAAGAGATGGAAGATAAGGCAAAATAACTATTGCATTGCTTGGAAGCAAGAAATTGTTCGGAAATCGGAAATAATTCCAAAAAGGTCCCTCATTCAGTCATTTGTATGTGAAGTGGTGAACCACAGTGTATGATCAATTTCTAGGAAAAAAGACGCGGTGTCTTGGTTAAGGGGTGTTTGGCTTAGTTTTTCACAACCAAAATTTTTTTTTGGAAAAAAAATAAAACAAAAAACTGGACCGGAGACCGAACCGGTCGTCTTACTGGTTCAATGGTTCAGGTGGTCCAACCGGTCGGACCGGTCTCAAAAACCGAAAAAACCGGATGATATCATAATTATATTTAATTATATAAAAAATACAAAAAATGAAAAAATTAAATATTTTTAAAATTTCCGGTTTTGACCGGTTTTACCGGTTCAACCGGACCGGTTTTTACCGGTTCGACCGGTTTTTACCGGTTCAAACGATTACCGGTTTTTTGGCCTTTCAGAACCGGATCCGGGACCGGTTCCCGGTTGAACCGGTCGAACCGGCCGGTCCAGTCCGGTTTTCAAAACATGGGTTTTAAAAGCCACTTTTGAAGTTTTTACATAAGGAAAATGAACTTTTTGGAAAAATCAATAAATCCTGATATTTTGTAACTTTTTCAAAAAGAACTTTTTGGTGTTTGAAAAGCTAAGCCAAACACCCCCTAAGTGTGGTTAAGAGTGGTTTATGGAGAAATTTGATTTGTCTGGAACTTTTGAACCGTTTGCAAACGGTCAATTCTTAAAAAATTAAAAAAAAAATTATTAACACTATAAATAACATCCTTTTAACCCAAAAAAAACTCACAAACATTTCATATTTTTACCATCTTCTTTATTTTAAAACTCATAAAAATGCTATCTTCCAAAAACTTCACCAACCAAAAAACATGCGCTAGAAAAACCACAACTTCAAGACCTTCACTCGATCAACTGGTTTTTTCGTCTCATTTCTATCACTACGGGGGTAAGCTTCCATATTTTCCGCAACATATCCAACAACCACAACACCCTACACAACCATTTCCACAAACACAACCACAATTTGACCCAGATTTTGATTCTTTTAAAGTTGATTCTCAACCAGAGTTTGTTCTACAAAGTACAAACACAATCACAACCACAAACATCCATTTCGGAATCCGAACTAGAATTTGTTCTACAAACTCAACCCTCTTAACCAGGAAATAAAAGAAAAGAGAAAGCGGAATCTAAAATGTGGGAACCTCAAGAAGTGTTAGTATTAGCGCAATCATGGATTGACGTTTCAAATGTGGGAACCAAAAACATAATCGTTTTTTTATGTGCATTAGAGCTAGGTTCCACAAAAGAATGAACTTATAACCATATCGTACTAAACATCAAGTGTACTCAAAATGGGGAAAGATGAACAAAGACGTCATGTTGTTTAACGATTTGCATATCAACATGAAACGACAATGGAAAAGCGGCGAAAGTGACGATGTGATTTTGGAGAAAGCTTTTAACATTAATCAAAAAGAGCAAAAGAAGACTTTCAAGTTTTTTGAAGTTTGGAATCTACCCAAAGGCAACGAAAAATGGCAAAATCCAAAACAACCGACGAGCACATCGATAGTAGATCAAAACGATCAAGAACTTCCAAATCCAAACACACTTCATCGGATGTTCATGTTGGTTTCGATCTCAATGAGGATGGGCACGTTCAAGTGTATCCCCCGACCAATAGGAAGGGACAAAACAAAAAACAAAGGCAAGAGCAAAACGTCGAAATCGGATTACTTGAAAGAAATTGGCGAGAATATGCAAGGCATAAAAGATAGAATGGATAAATATTTGCAACTTGCTTCGGATAGAGAGAGTCGGAAACAAATGGACAGCGACCTAAGAGTGCTAGCGATGGACACGTCGAATATAACCAATGATGCGCTTCAAGTTGTTTTGACGATGAAGGAAGACGTGAAAAATGTTATGCTAATCGTGGTTAATTTCTAGTTGTTTTCCAAGTTTTTAATCATTTGATGTGTTTTTTTTAAGTTGTAGGTTTAAGCTTTGTTGTTTTTTATCTTCTAATTTTCTAGGAATTTTTTTAATGTCATGCTTTTTTAAGTAATGTAATGGTTTTTATTTTTAATTAATAAAATCTTTTGCTTTTAATTAAAACTAAAATTTTAATTTATTTAAAAATAAAAATAATTAAAGGAGCGTGGCATGAAACCACACTTATGTGGCAATAAGTGATGTGTCGCCTACGTGGCAATGAAGGGAGTGCACATTTTGTGGCACCACTCCCTCTAGGCTAAGGGTAAGTGAGTTTTTAAATAGTTCAAAAAAATATTATCGATGTTTTATTTGTTTAATAAAACATCATCAAACTGAGGACTTTGTAAAAAAATAAAAGAAACATCAACGAAGTACACATTTTATTTAAATCTTTCAGGTGAGGAGACGAGTTGACATATTATTAGTAACTTAGCATATTTAGTTGGTGTGTTGACATATATACTCAACATGAAATGAAAATACATCTTAATAAATCGATTTAGGGTGCAATGCATATGGCTCCTCTTGATCGATTGACTTCTTCAACTTTCATGGCTTCTCCCGTTCAACTCCATCTTAAGCTGAAAAATTTCCTAGACAAAGAGCACAAGTGATGAGGCAAATCCTTGTGATCATGTGTACCCTTCTCGAATATGGACATTAACCACAGAGGCTAATCTCGATACATTCTAGCATGCATAACAGTTCATAGCACAAATATAAGATCATATGGGTATATTGGAAATTACTTACTTCCTAAGCTTCGGCCGATTGTACGCATCGCATTCTCCATTTCTTACAAAATCTTTTTAGAAAATTGTTTCCTTGAATAAAAGAATTTTCTTTTCAAAAACTCATTTAGAAAATCTCTCATTCCTCAGTTTGAGTTCAGACACACCGCAAGGTGCGCCCGAATATCTCAAACCAAGGCTCTAATACCAACTTATAACGTCCCAAAAATTACAAAAAGATTTTGTATTTTAAAATTTAATAGGCAGTTAAAACCTTTGTTTCAACTGCATTGAGTAACATTTGTTTGTTTGAAGCCATACATCATCAGAGTTAAGTTTGCAAAACTGAAGAAACGAATATCTTCGATGCGTGTGTACAGTCATGTCGAGCTCTTCTCACGAACGACCTGCAAAAATGTCTAATCCATAAATGTAATCATAAAGCTTAGTGAGTTCCCCAATATACCACATATTCCATCATACATACGATGCATCCACACACGATCTCGGCTCTAGCGCCGAGCAACCAAATCTCATAACCACATATATGCATCACATGCAACGGGCCCAACAAAAGAGTACACAGGCCCAATCCAACTCACATAACGAGCCCCACCCAACTATACATAATGGGCCCCGCCCAACCATACATAACGGGCCTCGTAAAGTTACGAGTGTTTTAAGAAACCAAATCGGTATAACACTAATTTTGTTTGATCGGCATAAATGTTTTAATCCATTGAGGCACTTGTACACCTCAAATGTAAAATTGAAGAGCATTTTTGGACTCAGACTATGGTCTAATATTTGATTTACTAGTCGAAATATTTTTAGTAGAAATATTTATAAAAGTCAGAAAAGTCAAATGTTTCTGGCCTATTAGACGTGAAACTTTAAACGCAATTTCCCGGAGTTCTACAACTCAAAAAATTTATCCGCTTGGGTTTTTAGACCTTAAATTAAATTCTATCATTAGCTGCCTTTGGAAAAATTACTCGACGACGAGAATTGGACACGCAAAACAAGAACCATTTTTAAGGCATGTTAGGGATTTAATGATGTGTTGCACTTTGGATATTAAGCTGATTTAAGCATTTTAAAATGTCTAACTTCTCTCCTTCTCACGTGATCTCTCTCTCTCTCTCTCATGTCCCCATCTCTTTTATATACTACCTATATGACTTTGAAAGTCAAAGTGTTAAAGAAGATGTCCATGACATTGCTTTCCCACCTTAGCTCAAGGGAATTGCACCATGAAATAATGAAGGTGTCTTCTTTTTATTGGATCCATTCACAATCAACAAAACCACACCTACTTGCTAGTTTATTTTGTGGCTTTAAAAGAGAACATAACCTCCTCATCCTACCACCATTACTCCACCATGGCACCACCACCTTCTTCCCCACCGTAAACCACCATCCCCACCCCACTGTTGTTATGTAACCATCGAGAACTATTAGGGTTCTCCCTCTTTTGCCACTGAATGGAGAAGGCTGCTAGACACCACCCAACACTACCTCCCATCGTCACTCTCCCTCGTTTCTCACTTCAACGACGAAGAGGACCCCCACAGCCAACGGTGGCAGTCCCTCTGCCTCCCTCCTGTCATAACCCACCGCAACTTCGTTGCTATAGGACTCGGACCAACCACCGCCTCTGGCCACCTGTTGTAACATTCATATTTCAAGAATTTTACCATTTTTCCCTTAACTTAAAATTCTTGCATTTTAGTCCCTAGCCAAGTATGTTGGGCGTACTGGCTTGATAACTTGGTCGCGAAGGTAACCCACGTAAGTTGGGAAAATGTGGAGGTACGCGGGGCATACGATCATTAAGGGCAAACCCCAATTTTTAGGGGTTGTCCCATATTTAAACACCTTAAGTTCCTCATGGACTTTCTTACGACCAACCTCCACCTCTCCAAACCCTAAGAACGAAACCCTAATTGCCTTTTGAGTGTTTTGAGCTTGGAAGTGAACTTTGAAGGTGTATTTAGTGATCTTGAAGGAAGAAGAACTCTTGGAAGTTGCATTGGTGTGGCTAGAGCTTGTGGATTCATAATCATCACCAACTTGGAAAGCTTTTTGAGGTATAAAGTTCTTAACTTGATGGTTCATTTTGATAGATCTAGTTAGGGCTTGTTTTTGTGCTTTTTATGGTCCTTTAAGTCATGCATGAGAGTATGAGCTACTCCAGAAGCTAAGGATGGTAGATCTTAGCATTTTTGAGGTCCCTTGTTCATAAAAATGCAATCTTGGTGTGTTATATTGAACCATGCATGAGTTAGGCTTCTTATTATGGTTTTCATTGAGTATTGGGTCCCATTAAGATATGCAAAGGAGTAAAGTTGCCAACTTTACGTGTTAAGACATCATTTAGGATCAGATCTGAGAATTAGACTTAATGGCTTAACCGATTAAGCACTTAATGGTGAGATTGGTTGGGTGTGGTGTACGATGGGTGTACCCAGCTCGTACGCAACGCGTACTGGCCAAAGAGGGCGTACGCAGGGCGTAAGTATGAGTACGTCAGGCATAATCAGCAGCCATTGACTTTTGCTAACTTTTGAGATTTGGGCCATATTTGGACTATTAAGGTTTTGGGCCTTGTTGGGGCACTAGTCTTTCTAACTTTGGGTCATTGTTAGGCTTTGGGCCTTCTTGGATTTGGGCCCATAATGGGCTTTAGGTATCATTTAGGAACTTGGGACATATTGGGCTTTTGGGTGTCATTAGTGTGTCGGTTAACGACACACGTTCCACTAACGACTTGGCAAGGTGCAAAGTGCAATTTCATTGGTTAGCATCAAATTCACATTTTTCCTAAGTAACTAAGATAGGGAATTTTTAAGTGTTTAGTTACTTGGTTTTTCATTATACTTTTAATGAGAATTAATGTCTTATCCTACCCGTTCGGCTAACGACCCTCCACTAATCAAGGAAATGGTAGGTAAGAGTGGACACTCGTTAAACCACTATTTTATAGGCAGTAACCTTATACCCCCTTATAGAACGGCTTCGTAAATGAGGTCTAGGTAAGACTAACTTGTCTTATACATATATATATATATATATAATTATTAAACTTTTAATTTTATAATAGTATAAGGGTGTATTTTAAACTTTTAAAATACTAGATGGTTTAATCTATTAATAAATTATACTCTTAATTTAATTGACCTTAAACCATGTCAATATGTAATTATTAATTATCTTTTAATTAAAAACTTTAATTCATTTAATAAAGTCTATAAGGTGTAATTTGAACTACCCAAATACTTCAAGGTTCTAAATATAAAAAATTCAAAATTAGAAACTATTTAATTAATTTTTTTAATTTATGAACCCAAGAGTTACACATTTTTAATTACAAGAGTTTCTCAATTTGAGAGTTTTCAAATACCAAAACTTGAGGGCAAGTTTTGTAACTCTTGAAAAAACCTTTGATTTTCATAACTTATGAGTTTAATGTGGTTTTTATGGAAAAACTTTTCATGTTCCATAATGTAATGCCCGTGTTTCTGGGCTACGCATTAGTATAATGATGTAATAGTCAATGTCGACCATTGTAACATATTTTTGAAGTAATAAAGATGAATTACTTAAATATTATGTGAATTATGTGATTTATGAGCTTATATATTGGTTTATAAAGATATAACAAAAATAAGCATCGAAAATAAAGTGTTAGATAAACCCAATATCTATACATAAAGTTGTAGTGGTCGAAACAAGGATTTTGGATATATATATAAAGAAACCCAAAATTCAAGTTACAACGAAAAAGTTATGGTTTGTCGAAGTTTCGCGACAAAAGCGGCACGACACTGCATGACGTAAATAGTGAATTTACGATAGAGGACTTTCTGACCTTAGCAATTTAAACGAAAGTCATAGTATACGTTAAACCGAGAGCATGCATAAAAATAACGCCCAAATCTGACTTCATATAATGAAGTTACGATTTTTCTAAGATTTGGCATAATAGTGCACAACCCGGAATTCAAATTTTAGATCGAGCGGTTTTTGGCCAACACAACCTAAATGAGAGTTGAAGATCTCATTATTAGTAGCATAACAGTAAAAAGACAGAGGAAAACGGACGTCGGATGAAGAAGTTATGAATTTTTAACGGACTTTTCCTGTCTCGGCCTATTAAAAATATAACTTTAAAAATAAAGTCAAAATTAGCTGACGAAGTCTAATGAAAGTTGTAGAGTACGATCCCACCTACGCGTTGATATACAAAACATTAAAACGGAGCTCATATGCGAAAGTTATGATTTTTAGAAGTCAATAATGAGTTGTGCGAGTTTGGGTGACGTGACGCAATCCTGGTCATAGCTTCCTCCCTACGGCTTGGAACGAGATGGCGACACGTGGCAACGAAAGCACTGCGTTCGCACCGAACTCAACCTATAAATAGAGGCACAAATCTCCCATTTTCTTCACACCTCTCAATTTTTTTTCTCCCAAATACCCCCAAACCTTCAAGGTTTTTCCCTAGCACCTCCAAGGTGTTAGAAGCAAGTCCCGGAGTGCCAGAAAGCTCCGACAAGAAGAGCTTTCTGCTTAGAAGCTTTGCCCGCGTAAAGCCCGGGTTTTAGCAAAACCCGTTGTAAGTGAGATACGCCTACCCTACTTTAAATATAGCTTATATTTAAATATAATATCGTTATTACGAACCTATAAATAAGATTTATCAGTGATTCAAAGTCGTTATACTGATTGAACTACTTACGGGAGAGGTGTATAGAATGGTCACGTTGGGTTTGGTTGTTGGATTTCAGAAAAACTATATGCTGAAATGGTCCTACCTCCCAACTGTCCTGCCTTGCTGATCCTTACTTGATAGATCATGAAGTAGACTTTGAGTTAATGATGAATCTAGACTAATAATTAGTCGCAATAAAGATTAGACTAAAATCTAGTGGTAATAATACTAGGTTTCATCGAAGGAAATCATATTATTAAGAAGGTTCCCAACCATTGATGTACCAAAACACTTGCGATATCCAAATCAAGATCTTACCCCAAGCCAACCCGATACTCAACTCGTAACCTGAGATCCACGAATCTGAGCTTGTATTTCACCCCCAACCTTCTGATTTACGAAAACCCCTCTCTAGACTGAGATATGAAGGTTCCCAACCTAAATATGAAGCCTCCCAAACATTGCTGAGACTACCATTCTCGCACCTGGTCCAACCATCAGGTCCCTAAGAGTTCAAAAAAACAATGACACCAAGATTATAAGCCCCTCTATGCCACACACTGACCACTTGAAATACCATAATCACACGACCTCGTCCACGGATGTGCTTCTAGGTATCTAAGACATCGATTTCACCAATTGACATCATAATAACAATGTGCTTCTAGGCATCGTTTCATTTTTCTATGAGCAATTGAGACATCGAGTTCTCTAATCTTCGATTGATAGTCGTTTCGCGCCTAAGTCTCGATGCCCTTTCTAACTTTTTCACGTACCAGATGTCCAAAACCAGATAACAAACATATATTAGGCTATTTATTTTGAGTCACTATTATATATAATATAGATTGTTGGATTGATTTTATGCCCTCAAAATGTTGCTACCATGGGCCTAAGCCCACTTCGCCCATGTATTGGGTCGGGCCTCTCTCTCTCTTTATATATATATATATATATATATATATATATATATATATATATATATATTGTCACACCCCAAAACCGGAACGGCGGAAACGTTCTGGGGTGGATGACGTCATGTCAAGTATCACAACATATGCAGTATAGTAATCAAAGTACAAAAACCATTGCATTAATAGTAATAGTTTTACATAAGTTACATTACGTAGAGACATCAAAGTAATACAAGTAATAATATAGGTGCAGCTTGGTACTAGGCTGTCTCCACAAAAGCTCCTGAGATGTACCTGTCTATTGTTGACCCGAGAATACAAGTTATTTTGAAAGCGAGTATCAACATTTTTATAAATGCTGGTGAGTTCATAAGTATTTAGTGTCATTTGTGTAAGTAACATTTTATTCAAAATAACTTTAAGATAAGTAGTAGTTAAGATTCTACAGTGTATTAGTGTCCTTTCCAGAAAATCCTATATTTTCTAAATAAAAGCAGTCTTCTACCAAGACTCGACGGAGTTATGTTTTAAAGAGTAATTTTCCCTGAAATACTATCATTACCAAAATACGGTATTTGATTTTAAAGAAAGTAGGAGAATATCACGAGTAAAAACATTAGGGAAAAATAACATATGCCTCAGCAGAGAATACTGCTGACTAAGGCAAAAGAAATTATAGACTCCAGGAGAGTGTCAAATGAATGATACGCCTGGCTCAGTCTAACAAAAGGGAGCACAGACCCCAGACGGTATCAAATGTACGATACGGCTAGCAAGGTCTAAAATGAAGAAGCACAGACCCCAGACAGTATCAAATGAAAGATACAGCTAGCAAGGTCTAAAACAGTGAAACATAGACCCCAGACAGTATCAAATGAAAGATACATCTAGCAAGGTCTAAAACAAAGAGTAATCCTAAGTGTGTTGTTTCCAGAATACAGTGTTAATTCTCGTTACCTTAAGGCCATGAATTATAAGGTAAACATGGAGATACTCGTAACCATACTGATTGACACTAGAGTACTTGACGCCCTGCAAGCGTCGGAATAAATGTGGCATTTGTCACCCCTTGGGTTGGTAGGCCGTGGACTGTAGCTAGCAGTCAGGGTGCGGGAGTGTCAGTCCCGTATAGATCAATACACACAATGCCCGCTCTCCCTACAGGAGACTCTGGTTACCAACTCGACGACGGGGAGATTCGTGTCTTGAAGATGCATCTCGTATAGTGAATTCTGATGTAGGTACTGGACTAACGATAGAGACTCACAACTGAACTGACTCCTTTGGAATTCATGTACTAGAAAGAGTAAATAGAGCTTCCTAACTATTCTTATAATAGTTACTAATGACTCTGATCTATGAGTGACGAGTAGGAGGATGCCCTTGCTACCCAAGGGAAATGAACTGACCGATGTAAACCTTTATGTCTATACATGTATACATGATATATAATTAATGATTAAACGACCTTCGGACGGATATCCGATCCCACCAGACCACATCCAAACGAGGAAAAGGAAATAGGATGAACTAGCCTTCCTAAGTCCTTTAAACATTATTTATATAACTATACAACTACATGCATGCATTTAACGACGTAGAAGCATTTGACGAAGTAGTAGCATTAACGAAGTAGTAGCATTAACGAAATAGAAGCAATAACGAAGTAATAGCATTAACGAAGTAGTAGCATTAATGAAGTAGAAGCATTAACGAAGTAGTAGCATTAACGAAGTAGTAACATTAATGAAGTAGTAGCATTAACGAAGTAGAGGCATTAACGAAGTAGTAGCATTAACAAAGTAGAAGCATTAACAAAGTAGTAGCATTTAATGAAGCAGAAGTATTTAACTAAGCAGAAGTATAGAAGCATAGAAGAAAACTTTATCGAAAACTTTGGAGAACCTTTACACTTAAGAAAATTATGACTTGTTATCCTTTTGTAAAATAAGCTTGAAGACCTTTGGAAGTCCTTTGAAAACCTTTCATAAACAAGTTTTGAATGTAATCTGATAAAACAATATAAGTAGGGAAAACCTTTGTTAAAATACTGTTGTAACTGGTTTCGAAATAAAACATACAACACGAGATATAATTTTGAGAAAAGATTTAAACAAGTAAAAACGTTTTGGAAAACCATTTATAGTATCATACTTGGTAAAACAGTTGACAGTGTAATAAATCCTTGTGCATGCGGGTTATCAATCACATATGATTGATATGATAACTAGCATGTTTTAACTTGCATTCCCCCCATAAAAACATGTAAAAACATTTAAAAGGTTAATTAAGGGGTATGAACTCACCTATTGTAAGTGGACCGGATGAAGGTGTCGGTTGGGTGCTCGGTGTCAAATAAAGACTTGAACACACTTAGTGACCTATTAACATATGATGACATATGTTTACATACAATTAGTAAATATAATACTAATTAAACACGTATACGCATCCTAAAGTGCGAAAAACACTTTGGTCAAGTGTTAGGAGTGTCCCGGGTAACATCTAAGGGAGTGTATGGCTTAGATAGGAGTAAACTCTTTATAGAGTTCACGGACCTAAGACCATATCCCCATGAGTTTACAGTCGTAAACTCATGGTGGGGGTGTTCTAGGATGCTTTAAGGTCTTATCCCACTCATAGAATTAGGCTAGGTCCAAATATAAGGCACATGAAGGGGTTTAAGGCTCTAAATGGTCCAATTGAGGAGTTTACAGCCCTAAACAAGGAGTTTACGGCTGTAAGCTCCTATATGCATATTCTTTTGGTGTATTAAGGTCTTAAGTGGTAGAGAATAAAGTCATATGCATTTCTCCAAGTCAAATGAAGAAGTTAGGGCATCATTTGGGCACTCTTTGGGAGTTTACGGCCCATGGACCAATCCTAGGGGGGTTTACGGCCGTAAACTCCTAAGTCCAATGATTCCTTAATGTTTAAAGCCCCTACTTCAATTGTGGTTAATTCTAGACATTTTTCCAGACCATATGGAGTGTTTGAGGGCATTTCTAACACCTTTATAGGTGTTCACGGCCTATGAAGAGGGGTTTATGGTCCAAGAGTGTTCTTGGGCCGTAAACTCATGTTTACTCTCCAAAATGCAAGGTTTTGGTGTTCTAAGCTCGAAGGTGTAAGTCCACAAGTCATATCTAAGCCCTAGGGGTAGTTTAGAGGGCTTTTGGGGCTTAAAAACCCCACCTAAGGGTGTTCACGGTCCAAGAGTGTTCTTGGGCCGTAAACACATAATCTTGCCCCTATTTGATGTCTTAAACACGAATTTGCATGTTAACTAAGCTACACAACAAGTTAGGATAGATTACTTACTAGTTTGGGGCTCAGAATGGGCGTTTTTTGCTCGAAAACAAGTTGTAGAGAGAGAGTGTAGTGAGAGAGTGAAAACTCTCAAATGGACTCCACTCACCCTAATATAGGGGTTTGAGTTGGGGCTCAGTGGAAATCTACCCGATACTGCCGTTAAACGGGGCTTTTGGTCGCACACGATTAAATTGTCGTATTTTGACTTGGTTGAAACTAAAATTTTCCAAGGGATTAATGAAGGTGTTTCTAATTTATTTCAACCCTTACAAAGTCATTATAAAAGTCCCAAATTAATTAACCTCTTTCAAAGGTTAACGGACAATTAATAAAGCGAGGCTTATTAACGGAAGGAGGGGTTAAAAATGACGGAATAAATTTCGGGTTGTCACATATATATACACTCTACCAACACCATGCCAGAACAATCAGATGGTCGGGCTGTGACCAAGTTTCTCTCTAGAAAACCATAGCATGTTGTATTCGTAGCCACGTGTACTACCCGGTTGCCATGTATTCTTTAGCAATTGATACTTGTCTCGTGACTTCGCTTGTCTCTGTGTCACGTAAGTCGGTCCTCTACACCGCGTTCACCTAAGATTTGACCATTTTACTTTGACTTTCGTTGACTTTTCTCAAAACAACAACATATTTTTATCTTAACTTCAAATGATCATTACTTTCTCATACGAACTCTTATTTTGACGATCTTTCTATCCATAGAATCGTCTCAGAGTGAATTATCGTTGATACTTCTTTATAGTTCTCTTTACTTGTCCCCAAATGCTACACTTTAATGTATGGTATTTGTATTTCATTATATTTCAGTGATATCATTTTAGTGTTGTCACGCCCCAAAACCAAGAACGGCGGAAACGTTCTGGGGCGGAGGACGTCATGTAAAGTATCACAACAATGCAAAGTAGTAAACAAGCAACAACATCATCCATTACATTAATAGTATAATTTTAATTAAAAGTGTGTTCTTTCATAGTATAAAACAACATAATGAATAATCAAAATAAAAGACGAGTCTGGACTGCTCCGTCTTCACAAAACCTGGTCGTCGTACCTGTCTATTTGTGACCTGAGAATACAAGTTATTTTGAAAGCGAGTATCAGCCAAAAAGCTGGTGAATTCATAAGTATAAATGTGTCTTTGATTTGTAAAACTGTAAAGTAAAGACTTTAAACATTTGGAGAAAAGTTTGTATAAATATGAAAATTTTTGTAAGCAATCATAAACGTTTGAAAAACCCTAGAAAATCCCATATTTCCTACTAGTATAAAAAGTAGTCTTCTACCAAGACTTGACTATTTTGTGAGTAAGCATCACTGTAAATTTGACGGTTTTTCCTGTTTAACTATTAGTATAAAACTATAGTATACCTCATCGTTTATATGTAAGAGTCACAATATTAAGGCAATAAGGAGATTAGTTTATCTATATCAATTATATCCTACCTCGTTGTTTATGTGAATATGTCACAAAGTAAAGGAAGAAAAATAATATAATAACTAAAAAGGTATCCTTTTGCACTAGGATAATCACGCCGTGGAAACTCGCTGAACAGTACAACCGTGGATACCCGTCGATGCTCCTTTTCCCTACTGTAGCTAATAGCTTTGGCTGTGGAATGGTAAGTCCTGAAACGTGTGTAACAGATCCTATGTAATAGTATCTATTAAACGTATTGATGTAAGCGTGTTCATGTAAGCATATCTCTGTAAACGTATTAGTGTAATCGTATATATGTAAGTGTATCTTATGTAAACGTAATCGTATCTATGTATGTGTATCTTATGTAATCTTATCTATGTAAGTGTATCTTATGTAAACGTATTCATGTAAGCGTATCTATGTAAACGTACTCAGGTAAGCGTATCTATGTAAACGTACTCATGTAAGGGTATCTATGTAAACGTACTCATGTAAGTGTATCTATGTATATAACATGTAAAGTATTAGTATAGAATCATGAATGAACTAACTCTTGTGTGATTCCTTGTACTTGGAATAGTAAGTAATATCTCCTAACTATACCTATTATAGTTACTAGTAATGTACGTATATAACCGAGAGTATGCCTTTGCTACCCAAAGGTACTGAACTGACTGAGGGAACTTTTGTGTCTATATATGTATACATGATATATAACTAATATTTAGATGACATTCGGACGAATAACTGATACCCTAAAGCCACATCCAAACGAGGAAAAGGAAATAAGGTGAGTTAGCCTTCCTAAGTCCTTTAAACATTACTTATATAACTATACATATATGGGCATGCAATTGATAATATAAAAGCAAAAAAGAAGTTTTTTAAAACCTTTGAAAAGTTTAATGCTAAGAAACGATGACTTGATGTCAGTTTTTAAAACGATTTGAAAGTATTTTGTTTGATAAAACAGTTTAAGTATAAGGAAAACCTTTGTTTGAAATACATTTGTAACAGAGTTTGAAAGGAAACATACAGTATGTAAAGCAGTTTGATAAAGAGTTTTAAACATATAAAAACATTTAAGAAAGTCATTTGAAGAAATCTGTTTGGTAAAACAGTTAACGTATAGTAAATCCTTTTGCATGCTAGTTATTAATCACATGTGATTGATATAACAACTAGCATGATTCAACTTGTATTCCCCCCCCCCCACCATAAAGCATTTATAAACACTTAGAAACATTTAAAAGGTTAATTAAGGGGTATGAACTCCCCTGCAGTGAGTGGATCGGATGGAAGTGTCGGACAAGTGCTTGGTGTCAAGTGAAGACTTAGACACACACAATGATCCTAATAACATATAAAGGCATATGTATATAAACAATCAGTGATTATAGCACTAATTAGACATGTATAAACATCCTAATGTGAGGAAAACACTTTGGTCAAATGCTAGGAGGCTATTGGGTTGCAACAAAGGAGTGCAAGGCCTTATACAAGAGTTTATGGTCAATGAACCTTGTTTGTTGGAGTTTACAGCCCAGGGGAGTTTACTCCTGGCCATAAACTCTCAATTGGGTCACCAAATGAGGCTTAAGACTATTATAACTTAAGTGGTTAAGTGTTCTAGGGCTTAAATAAGAGGTTGGGTAGGTTTAAGGTCCAAGAATGACCTTGTATGGGGTTTACGGCCTGGGGACCACTTCCCCATGAGTTTATGGCCGTAAACTCATGGTAATAAGTACCATTTCGTGTATTGAAGTCCTTAGTTCAATGGTGTAAGGTCCTAAGCTAATATCCAAGGCTTACTAAGGTGTTAGGGGCATCAAAACACCCTTTGGGGGTGTTTACAGTTTTGGGAAATTCCCAAACCGTAAACTCGTGTTCATGGGGGGTTTTTGGTGTTTTTCAAGTGCTAAAATCATCAAGGAAAGGATCTATGATAGTTGTCAAGGCTTAGAAGGAACTAGGGCACACTTTGGCACCCATTTAGGGTTTACGGTCCAAGAACATCTTGGGCTGTAAACACCTTGTTCTTGGTGTTTCTTGGGTGATTTCTTGATATATGGAAGTATAACAAGCCTTAATATACTCTAGGATATAAGTACTTACATTTGGGATGAAAGCTTGAAGATCCTTGGGAGAGAAATCGGGTTTTCTCTAACTCGAAATGGAAGAAATGAAGGAAAAATGGCTAAGTGCCATATATATAGTCCATGTAGTTTACAGCCATAAACTCCATGTGTGGGCCGTAAACTCCAAACTCTTGCAGTTTTGAGACTTCTATGATGCACAATATGCCCTAGAGTATACGTCCTATGTTTACCTCTTGAGGGATTAAAGCTCAGAATGCTCAAACGGACACCAAACGTGCTAAAAGGTAGCATAAATGAGTTTGACTTTCTATGAAGCGTTTGACTGTACAGGATAGAAAATTTCGGGTTGTCACATCTTCCCCCCGTTAGAGGGAATTTCATCCCGAAATTAGAATTTAGGTAAAGGAGTAGGCATGAATAATCGAGCGAGGAGGTGGGGATACTTCCTATTCGATTCATTCTCGCGCTCCCAAGTGAATTTCGGTCCTCGGTTGGCATTCTAGCGAACCCTCACTAATGGGAAGCGACTTTGTTTCGTCCACTTGACCTCTCGGTCCATGGTCACTACGGTTCTTCCACGAAGGCGAGGTTCTTGTTGATCTCGATCTCGTTGAGTGGGATTTCAAGAGTCCTGACGGAAAGGTACTTTTTCAAGTTCGAGACGTGGAAGGTACAATGTACGTTACCGAGTTCATGGTGTAGGTTGGGTTTGTTGTAGACACTCTTTATGATTTCATTCTTACTACGAGAGTAGATAAGTAAGTCATTTGCAAGGACTATGACAAACTGATCCAAGTAAGAATGGTGTACCCTATTCATTAAGTTCATGAATACTACGGGCATATTGGTCCTATCCGAGGGGTATCACTACGGACTCATAGTGTCTGCATCGAGTTTGGAAGATTGTCCTCGGGACATCCTCCTCTAATACTCGTAACTGGTGATATTCAGATCTTAGATCCATTTCTGTAAGGTACATCCTTCCTTGCGATTGGTCAACCGACTCATCTATGCAAGGCAGAGGGTAATGATTTCTAATGGAAATCTTGTCGAGGTCTCCAATAGTCGATGCTCCTACGAAACAACCCGCCTATCTTCTTGGAGAATAAGACCGGAGTTCTCTAGGGTGAGAAGCTTGGTCTTCCAATTCCATTGTTGAGTAGTCGTTAAGTTATCCAGATGGTTCTTGTATCTCCGTGGGTGTTAGTCTGTAGGGCGATCTGGTTACAGGAGTCGTATTGGGTTCTAAGTTTGTTCGCATGACGATGTGATTACTCGTAGTCTTGGGCAGTCTCCATCCTGAAGTTCATATTAAAGGTCATACAGGGTTCATCAATCACAGTCTCGTGTATACGAGTCGTATATAATTAAGATTGAAAAGGTATTCGAATAAATGATTCTTCTTTAAGCCCACATCCCAACGAGGAAAAGAAGTTAAAGTGGAATCATCAATTCTAAACCTGTAGAACCTTGATTATATACCACTCTTGCGTATACATTCTTCAGCGATAGATCAACTGTATGAGTCTTTGGATTGAACTTGACGTACTGTACGAGTGGTACTATGGGGAGGTTTGCTGAGGTTTCTTCGGAAAGAATAAGAAACATGAGGTACTCTATGCATGAGTACTTTGGTATTCCGGAATGACGGCTTCGCTACAAAGGCGATTTCGGAGAACGAGATGTGCGCACGAAATTGGCATTGTGCTAATCGAATTGACTCAAGTTGTATGATAATGTCGGAATCATATGGAAAATGAAGACATTAGATTTAACCATAACGGCGTTATAGACAAAACGCAACAGAGTAACTTTCAACAGAGTTACAGTACTTTTAGATTTACTACAAGACTATTGTTGCGAATAAGGTATACTACAAAAGGCAAGTATACGCAGCACGAGGGTCCCTTAACTGACGGATCCCGCAAAAGATGGGACTCGAGTTGCACTAGTTTTAAACAGTTTATAAGTCTGTTACAACGAAACGCCTTAATTACATTAACGTGGGTCCGGAGTAGTCTCTCCTGCGGCAGTGATTATTAGTATCCTCCCGTTTGAGCCGGAGTTCTTTGTTATTGGACAATCCTTCTTGAAGTGCCCTATCTCACCGCATTGGTGACATGCCTGGCTAGTACTAGCATTGGTGGTGGGAGTGAGGTGTCGAGTCAGAGTTATGTGAACACGGGTGTTTTCTTTGGTCATCCACTTTGAAAATTTCCTTTTATGGGGTCCGGTTTTACCACTACTATCGCAAGCCTGGTTGACTCCGATGTCAGGGGCTTGAGTGATGGGTCTTGCGGTGCTCCACAGCTACGAGCATGGTGCCCTATTTTTAGGAAATTGCAACATTGCATTTCATGGCAAGCCCCATTATAATGAGAGCTTCACTTATCATACTTTGGTAGATTTCCCTCGTATGGTCTGATCGGTACTGGGAATGCAGGGGCTACCACTTGTTGCTGTTTCATGGCAAGTCTTTAGGATCGCTTGCGTTCCTTCTGGGCTCGGCGCTTTTGTTTCATGTTCACTGTTTTACGACTTTGTAGGTCCGTGACTGTTGTCATTTGTTGGCTTCCTGGGTTGGTACTACAATCAGAATTGTCGAATCCCTTGTCATTCTTGTTCGCGTTGTCAGAGTTGATGTGTGCAAGGAAAGCTGTCACGACATCTATTACCGCGACTTGTAATGTAGCGGTGTCAATATGAAGGATAGGGGTTTCGTTCTGGATGACGATATGATTCTGTAACACGAAATGAAAGGAGTTTGTGAGCTAATACGGTTGAACCTGTATCATTTTGATTCTGGCTAAGAGATGAGTTATCCTACATAAAAACTTAGCTTATACACATTATGATATAATCAAGATTGGGCGGATAATAAAATGTGTGATTCTACTCTAGTTTCACATCCCAACGAGGAAAAGAAACTAAATTAGAAACCTCACATTCTATTGTCTACCAGGTCTTTGTTATATATATCTCGGGAATGCATGAGCGAGGAAAGTCATAATAATAATCTTCTTATGGATCCTTTTCGATGAACTAGAATTCCTAGTAAAGGCTACCATTGACCCTAGATGTACTTCTATCATTCAATTTAAGAGTAAGAGTATGTTCTCGAAGGTTTGACCTACATCCCTATGATGCAGTCCTAGCACAGAATAGAAGTATGTTCATGAAGGTCCGACCTACATCCCTATGATGCAGTCCTTAGTACATAGTAGAAGTATGTTCTCGAAGGTTTGACCTATATCCCTATGATGCAGTCCCAGTACAAAGTAGAAGTAAGTTCGTAGAATGGTCTCAAGGCATTTGACATTCCAGCTGGGGTACCATTGGTTGGTGAGTAACATGATCCAACCTTTGAAAGAGGCTTGAAAATGATTCCGGAGTTAGATTACTATAGTCCAATGACTTGACTAAAGAAATTTTCAGATAGAATCCAATGAAGGTATGATGAAAGTACTTGAACAAGGAGGGACATAGAATTTGGCCGACTGCCAAAATCATTGATATTCATGATGTAATAAGTTTGGGAAAATTTTGACCTTTAAGAAGGTCTTACCTCATATCCGGAGTAGAAAGGTTTTGGCTGCAAGGCCTAACTAAAAGTACCTACAGTACAAGATAGTTACATAGAAAATGCCACATAGGACATAGACAGGAAAATGATTCCTTTAACATGGAAGGAAAATAAAGCATTTCCTATTGGTGACGATCATCCCTCTGGTGAACTCTCAGTTTAGCCAGTTGTCGTTCCATATTGAGCAGGTGTCTTTCGTACACCCTCTGGCGTACTCGGAGCTCTATGACTTCGGCTCGGGTTTCAGCTAGTGCTTGTAGTAGGGTATCATGGTTTCTAAATGTGTTCAAGGCGATTGGTGCGGATGGTATGCATTCCTGCATTGGCATCAACCTCTGCAATACGATGGAGAGCTGTCCTGCCCTGAATCTCATTTCGGGCAACTCTACGGATTAGGATTGGTAGAACTCTATTTGCTGAGCTCCCTTCGTTTACGTTGTAGAAGCTTCGGTCTTCATTAGACGACATAGGTTGATCTTGCTCTTCGCTCCATGTCTCCAAGCATTCTACCCAAGGAGGCGTCGGGCCATGAAAAGTCGGATGAGGGTTAGGATTTGGAATAGGAGCTACCAGGGGTAGGTTCTCAACTTCGGGTTCGGAGTTATCATCATCTGAAAGATCTTCAGCATGGTGATCATTCAAAGGGATTGGATGATCATTCTCGGGTTCTTCTCCAAACCATCCAGCATTGCCTTATTTTGGAAGGTACGGGTTGCCGTGGGGATGGAGTCCAGCCATGTTATCTACGCGGGAATTGGGGTCAAGAAGTAGTTATTAGACGAACTAACTAGATAATTATTAGAAAATCTTCATTAGTTACATCACTATTTGTAAAGTGCATACCGATTATATGTAATCAAACAGGATAGGCCTTCGAATAAGTAACCTTAACTCCAAATTCACGAGGAACAGGGGTAAAGCAAAATTTCACAGATTCTGAGTCTATATCATCCTAGTTACATATAACCTTAATGTATCCACTTAGCAACTATTGACCTAGTAATGAAGATCCTCTTTTTCTTTAGTTCTCAAGTAAGTATTTATAGTAACACCAAATACCCCTATGGTATTTCATTGTGGTAGTGTTGGTAAGTTTTTAGACTTGTTGTCATATCACAACCATTCTTGGGCATGTGCTACTCACTCCTTGTACCAGCATAGTTGATTAGGCTATGCCACTCCCAAGATTGGCCATACATTCCCGAGCTTACCTGTGATATTCAACAATCGTAATACTTTTGTTCTTGTCATTGTGACACGGATTTTAGTATGAATGCACGCACGTATACTTAGTCAAATATTTTATTATTTAAAAGTATAAACTCTTGGTTAGAGTATTTTTAATCCCATTGTATTTATAGTTAGTATATCTTTTATGGGTTTATATACTTAATTCACTATAAACAATGCTCTGATACCAATCTGTCACACCCCAAAACCAAGAACGGCGGAAACGTTCTGGGGCGGAGGACCTCATGTAAAGTATCACAACAATGCAAAGTAGTAAACAAGCAACAACATCATCCATTGCAATAATAGTATAATTTTAATTACAAGTGTGTTCTTTCATAGTATAAAACAACATAATGTATAATCAAAATAAAAGACGAGTCTGGACTGCTCCGTCTTCACAAAACCTGGTCGTCGTACCTGTCTATTTGTGACCTGAGAATACAAGTTATTTTGAAAGCGAGTATCAGCCAAAAAGCTGGTGAATTCATAAGTATAAATGTGTCTTTGATTTGTAAAACTGTAAAGTAAAGACTTTAAACATTTGGAGAAAAGTTTGTATAAGTATGAAAATGTTTGTAAGCAATCGTAAACGTTTGAAAAACCCTAGAAAATCCCATATTTCCTACTAGTATAAAAAGTAGTCTTCTACCAAGACTTGACTGTTTTGTGAGTAAGCATCACTGTAAATGTGACGATTTTTCCTGTTTAACTATTAGTATAAAACTATAGTATACCTCATCGTTTATGTGTAAGAGTCACAATATAAAGGCAATAAGGATATTAGTTTATCTATATCAATTATATCATACCTCGTCGTTTATGTGAATATGTCACAAAGTAAAGGAAGAAAAATAATATAATACCTAAAAAGGTATCCTTTTGCACTAGGATAATCACGGCGTGGAAACTCGTCGAACAGTACAACCGTGGGCACCCGTCGATGCTCCTTTTCCCTACTGTAGCTAACAACTTTGGGTGTGGAATGGTAAGTCCCGAAACGTGTGTAACAGATCCTATGTAATAGTATCTATTAAACGTATTGATGTAAGTGTGTTCATGTAAGCGTATCTATGTAAACGTATCAATGTAATCGTATCTATGTAAGTGTATCTTATGTAAACGTATTCATGTAATCGTATCTATGTAAGTGTATCTTATGTAAACGTATTCATGTAAGTGTATCTATGTAAACGTACTCAGGTAAGCGTGTGACATCCCCATTTTCACGGCCAGAAAAGACCGATTTTGTTTATGCTTTGTTTAAAAATCAGAGTAACAATTTAAATAAAAGTGTGCGGAATTTGTCCCAAAACAATATATGATAAGGATTTATCAAAATCATTTTCGTAGAAATGTATTACATTAAAAAGTCTCGGGATGTCATGTTCGATTTAGATCATAAGCATAAACAATACAACATAGGCCTTACTACATTATTCCGTATTTACAGGCCTAAAATCCATTAATCTCTCATCCCAAGACATCACATCTATGCTCATGCACCACTACCTGTAATACAAGAAACTGAGTGGGTCAGGCTTGGGAGCCTGGTGAGCACATAGGGTTTTCAACCCACAATAATTAAGTTTATTAACTTTATCAAACCAAACAACCCGATTACCCGTTCCCGTTATCCTCACTTTACGTCCCTAAAACATCTAGCACAAGGAACCTAGTCTAAGGACTTTCATCGGGATGGACACTACTGCTAAGGGGATTCCTCAAAAATAAATGTCCTTAAGGAGTACACCTGGTGAGCACACAGTTCAAATAAACACACAGTTCAAATAAACACCGACAGGTTGCGAGCCTGCTAGCGTTCCACTGGACTGTCTAGAATATTCCGTGGTCGTCATCTATACTCCGCTAGATGACTGGATCATCAATAACATCTATAACAAGGCCTCTCATTATTTTATTTTGTCACACAGCAACTATTACATCTACCCATGTTTTACCCAACACATTTTGTAGATATAAAATACATATACAGTTTAAATCATTGAAAACATGTATAAAACGTTCATCCAGCATAGATAGCAAGTATTCGGATAATATGCACACACAACACGTAATTTATATAAAATATTTCGTATCTATGTGTAAGCTGAAAGTAACTATGCACTCACTTGAAAGGTGGTGACTCAACACTCGGACAGTTCTTCGATACTCTCAAAACAATTTTCCTTCGATAAAACCTAGTACCAATACCACTAGGGTTTAGTCTAACGATAACCGCGACAAATTAATAGTCTGACTATTATTATTATTATATAAGCGTTAAATAACACTCAATATAACTCATAATAATAGCCCAAATAATTATTTTAAGGACCTAATAACATTACTATAATTATTTGGAAGCTATATTAAAAATTGCGTAAGCGTAGCTCACTTACAGCGGATTTTAAAGAAAATCGGGCTTTATTTGGAGCAGCGTTTCGAAACCGAAAGACTCTTTTTCTCGGGACTCCGGGAGCCTCGGGTCTTCCTTCGGGTGCTAGGGCTTCACCTAGACTTTAGGGAACTCAAAAGGGGATAGAGAGAGAAAGTTCTTAGAGAGAGAGTGATAAAATGTTTGAAAAAGTTGGAGACCCTCGCCCCCCCCCCCCCTTTTATACCAAGCGAGGCCTCGGATTACGCTGGGCGTAGTCCTTGGCTACGCTGGGCGTTCCTCGGATAAGGGCGCCACCTGGACCCAGCTGTCTCGCATTCATCGAAAGAGATAAGGCCGAAGGTACGCCACGCGTACTTGACCTCGGACGTTGGGCGTAGCGAAGCGAGGCGTGTCTGAATCCGAAGCGTTCACTGATCAGCGATGGACGGCCCACAACGCGCCACGTCATCAAGTTCTTATCAGCCTTCGCAAATTCGATCACAAACTTTAAAAATTCGTAACTTTCGCGTACGACCTCCTTTTTTTCGTTCTTTATATCCACGCGAAGGTGGGAACATACTCTACAACTTTCGTTTAGACTCCGTCGGCTAATTTTGACTTTATTTTAAAAATTATATTATTAACAGGCCGGGACAGGATTGGTCCGTTAAATTCTCATAACTTCTTCATCTGACGTCTGTTTTCGCTCATATTTTTCTCGTTACGCTACTCTTAACGAGATCTTCGATTCTCGTTCAGGTCGTGTCGGCTAAAAACCGCTCGATCTATTATTCGAATTTCGGGCTGTACACTGCTAATCCGAAACTTCGAAAAATCATAACTTCGTCATACGAAGTCAGATTTGGGAGTTCTTTTTATGGACACTCTCGGTTTAACACATTATACAACTTTCGTTTAGATCGCTAAGGCTAAATCTCGCTCTGTCGTAAATTCACTATTTACGCTTCCCGGTATCGTGCCGGTTCCGTCGCGAAACTTCAACGAGTCATAACTTCTTCGTTATAACTTGGATTTCGGCGTTCTTTATATCCCCGGAATCCTTGTTTCGACCACTACAACTTTATATAAAGATATTAGGCTTATCTCACATTTACATTTTGACGCTTATTTTTATACATTTATAATTAAATAATAAGCACATAAATACACATAATTTCACATAATACTCAAATATTTCATCTTTAGTACTTCAAAAAGAGTTACAATAGTTGAACTAGACTATTACATTGTCAAAAATGCTTAGCCTCGAAACCTGGGCGTTACAAAACGTATCTATGTAAACGTACTCATGTAAGCGTATCTATGTAAACGTACTCATGTAAGCGTATCTATGTATATAACATGTAAAGTATTAGTATATAATCATGAATGAACTGACTCTTGTGTGATTCCTTGTACTTGGAATAGTAAGTAATATCTCCTAACTATACCTATTATAGTTACTAGTAATGTACGTATATAACCGAGAGTATGCCTTTGCTACCCAAAGGTATTGAACTGACTGAGGGAACTTTTGTGTCTATATATGTATACATGATATATAACTAATATTTAGACGACATTCGGACGAATAACTGATACCCTAAAGCCACATCCAAACGAGGAAAAGGAAATAAGGTGAGTTAGCCTTCCTAAGTCCTTTAAACATTACTTATATAACTATACACATATATGGGCATGCAATTGATAATATAAAAGCAAAAAAGAAGTTTTTTAAAACCTTTGAAAAGTTTAATGCTAAGAAACGATGACTTGATGTCAGTTTTTAAAACGATTTGAAAGTATTTTGTTTGATAAAACAGTTTAAGTATAAGGAAAACCTTTGTTTGAAATACATTTGTAACAGAGTTTGAAAGGAAACATACAGTATGTAAAGCAGTTTGATAAAGAGTTTTAAACATATAAAAACGTTTAAGAAAGTCATTTGAAGAAATATGTTTGGTAAAACAGTTAACGTATAGTAAATCCTTTTGCATGCTAGTTATTAATCACATGTGATTGATATAACAACTAGCATGATTCAACTTGTATTCCCCCCCCCCACCATAAAGCATTTATAAACACTTAGAAACATTTAAAAGGTTAATTAAGGGGTATGAACTCCCCTGCAGTGAGTGGATCGGATGGAAGTGTCGGACAAGTGCTTGGTGTCAAGTGAAGACTTAGAGACACACAATGATCCTAATAACATATAAAGGCATATGTATATAAACAATCAGTGATTATAACACTAATTAGACATGTATAAACATCCTAATGTGAGGAAAACAGTTTGGTCAAGTGCTAGGAGGCTATTGGGTTGCAACAAAGGAGTGCAAGGCCTTATACAAGAGTTTATGGTCAATGAACCTTGTTTGTTGGAGTTTACAGCCCAGGGGAGTTTAATCCTGGCCATAAACTCTCATATGGGTCACCAAATGAGGCTTAAAACTATTATAACTTAAGTGGTTAAGTGTTCCAAGGCTTAAATAAGAGGTTGGGTGGGTTTAAGGTCCAAGAAGGACCTTGTATGGGGTTTACGGCATGGGGACCACTTCCCCATGATTTTACGGCCGTAAAATCATGGTAAGAAGTACCATTTTGTGTATTGAAGTCCTTAGTTCAATGGTGTAAGATCCTAAGCTAATATCCAAGGCTTACTAAGGTGTTAGGGGCATCAAAACACCCTTTGGGGGTGTTTACGGTTTTGGGAGATTCCCAAACCGTAAACTCATGTTCATGGGGGGGGGGGGTTTGGTGTTTTTCAAGTGCTAAAATCATCAAGGAAAGGATCTATGATAGTTGTCAAGGCTTAGAAGGAACTAGGGCACACTTTGGCACCCATTTTAGGGTTTACGGTCCAAGAACATCTTGGGCCATAAACACCTTGTTCTTGGTGTTTCTTGGGTGATTTCTCGATATATGGAAGTATAACATGCCTTAATATACTCTAGGATAGAAGTACTTACATTTGGGACGAAAGCTTGAAGATCCTTGGGAGAGAAATCGGGTTTTCTCTAGCTCGAAATGGAAGAAATGAAGGAAAAATGGCGAAGTGCCATATATATATAGTCCATGGAGTTTACGGTCGTAAACTCCAAACTCTTGGAGTTTTGAGACTTCTATGATGCACAATATGCCCTAGAGTATACGCCCTATGTTTACCTCTTGAAGGATTAAAGCTCAGAATGCTCAAACGGACACCAAACGTGGTAAATGGTAGCAGAAATGAGTTTGACTTTCTATGAAGTGTTTGACTGTACAGGATAGAAAATTTCGGGTTGTCACAAATGTCGATCGAGTGATTTTTATTTTTTATTTACATGTTCAGTTTTTTTATTTGATTGTTGTTATATCATGATCGTTATTTCAAATAACTGATTGATAAGTGGTAACGGGTTAGGCAAAGTCAATTGTTGGGTTTACTGTTTTCATTTGGATGGATTTTTATACCATTCCTGATTTCATTCATGTATCACGATCAGAATTTTGTGATGCGATTTAATCGCTAAAATGAATTAAATTTATGTTTACTTCATTGGTCCATGGGAAATTGAACAAGGCTTTTTGGAATAGTTAATCGGAACTTAGTGATATTGGCATTGATTGATGCTCAATTAAGGCTTTTAGTTGCTGGAAAAGTTTTTGAGGACGATAAGCTACTTGAGTATGATGCATTTCTTTTGGACTTCAAAAGATTATTTCGATACACTTAGAGTCAGTAAGAACACAACTGCATCAAAAATCAAGAAAGTCTATTATGGGGTTGATATCTTTTCTCTTCTACCCATCTTTTACATGAATGGAATTACTTAAATTGTCCTTGTGTTTGTATTTATTAACTTATTATTCTATGCCTATGCTATTTGGAATTTTTTAGCTACCCAGGTAGTGACATCCATATGAAAATAAAGATGTCAGAAGTAGAAACAAGGTTTCATGAAGTATTAAAGGCATATGAGGTACTATTACTAACTACTAGGATGTCTATTTGTTGTTTAATTTTCATGTGTCCTTTTAGTTTATCGCTATGATTGAACTGTTATATCATCTTAAACAAACAGGTTCTAAAAGACGAGGAGAAGTATTGTGCTATTACATGGATTATATGTTTCTTTTTTACATGTGCTTTTATCATGGAGTATTGGAACCATGATTTTGCACTATGTTTGTTTTATGGTGTAAGGTTTGTTCGTTGTTTCTATCTTGCTTTTGTTTGCATTAATATACCTTATTGTCCTATAACCATTTGTAACTTTGTTTAGGGTTTTTGTTTTTGTATATCAAAATTGTGTTTGATTCCTCTATGGTCATATATTTTTAAAGTACAATACTTTAATAAGAAAAAATGAAACAAGAATGTTATTGAATTTGGTTAAATTATGCAGGATTGAGATTTTAAATTATAATAACTACTGGCGATTATGGGGGAGATGATCCTGATGGTAGTCACAGTAGAGGCGAAAAGGAGGCCAGTAATCGGGTTTTGGATCTTTCTTTGATTTCTTCCTCCATATTATGTCAATCAATTTACTTTGAAAGTAATTGAATTTTTGTTTTATTTTCAAAAACATATGAAGAAGGAAATGAAAAAATAATCTACTACTACCACTCTTTCTAAGCCATCTTCATGTAAGAAGAGACCCACAACCAATGAATACGATGGAACAAAGAAGAGAAAACCAAAGAAGAAAAAAAGACTCAAATGCATCCAAGAGAGCAATTACTAGTTTCATGTTCTTCTCATAGATGGAAAGAAAGGTCCTTTTGTTAGATTATATGAATCTACCATAACGCCCATTATGTTACTCACTCACTCACTCAACCAACCAAGTATAATTTCAGAATGTCAAGAAGGACATCCCTAGTATCACTTTTCTAAAGATTGGAAGGGTTCTTGGCGAATGATGAAACAAATTAATAGTTTTTTTTAATAAAATTTAGTTCATTTTTTATTTATATTCTTATGATGTATATTTTTTTTGTGTGTCTAAACACCATATTTCATTTGCTTTCAATCAGGTCTTGTTTTTCATTTTTGGTAATAATATCAACTTTTTTTTTATGATTTTTGTTATTTTATAACGGGACCAAATAACTTGGATAGCTTGAGAAAGTTAGCAGAGCAATTTTAGAAGCATGTGCTAGGTAGCGCTGAAGTTGCTGCCACATCAGCATAAGTGGAAACCTTTGAACTGTTCAAAAGTTGTTGTTATGATCTTTTGTTTATTTCTTTTGTTAATGATCATTTTACTTTTGTAAAAATTTGACTCTTTTTTTTTAAATATTTAGGCTTCACCGGACCTAATTGGTGGGACAATTTTGTTATTTAAGAGAAACATTCCACAAACTCCTGAGGTATTTTACATAATATTCTAGGGGGGGGGGGTAGTGGTTTTTTTATTATTATTTAGGAACAGAGTTGTATGAATATAGAAGTGGTATTAGTCAACCTTCAACTGTATTTTTATTTTTTTCTAGAGAAACGAAGGAGTAGAGAAAATGAGTTGTGTGGTCTTATGGAAGAAGCAACTATCAGATGTTTGGGTAGGGTGACTCTTGAGGATCAGTTGATTTTGCATAAAAAGTGCAAAACATCGAAAAAATCGGTTACTATGGAATCATGTGAAATCCCAAAGACCGAGTACATAGTCGCCCAACCAACAATATGTCACCTATTAAGCAAAGAAACCGTTGTTGATTTAGGAAAAAAATATATTTTCTTTTTATGTTTATAGTTAGTGTAATGCCAATGACGAATTGAGAATGGAAAAGTGTAAAGCTTTAATTGGGTCGACTATTTAAAGAAAAATGAGCTTAAAGGAAGAAAAATGAAATAATGAAATACATTGAATGTAAAGATTTTTTAAGTAAAATGTTTTGAAAGGGAATTTTTTTTTAAAATAC
Organism: Lactuca serriola; assembly: GCF_051521515.1. Lineage (NCBI taxonomy): Eukaryota > Viridiplantae > Streptophyta > Magnoliopsida > Asterales > Asteraceae > Lactuca > Lactuca serriola. The sequence continues at coordinate 151,024,101 of NC_136416.1, forward strand.
AAGAAAATAGAAAATTTCAATGCTTTAACAAAATACAATTTTTTAAATTTGCATATAATCGTAAAACCAAAAGCATATAGCTATAATTAGTAGATTTTTCAAAGTAAAATGTCCAGATAAGAAAAAAAACTAAATATTTTTTAAAGTAATGTATTGGTAAGAAAAAATTTAAAAATACAAAACTATAACAAAAAAAATATAATGGTTTAATTATGATGATTTTCCATAGAGAAACGTGTTGAGAATAACAAAACTAACCGTTAAGCTGGTAGACTTTTTAGAGTAAACACATGGATATGAAAAACTAATTAAGATTTTGTAAAGTTCAATTTTTTATAAGATTTTTTTTGAAAAATACAAAGTTATAAATGGAAGAAAATGAAATATGCAATAGTTTAATTAGGTTGTCATTTTAAAGACAAAAGTGCTTAGAAATATGTAACTGAAAGAAAAAAATAAAGTACAATGCTTTAAGTTGGTAGTTTTTTTAAAGTAAAATGCTTAGATTAGAAAAAAAAATGTAAAGATTTCATAAAATAAAATAAATTGATAAGAAAAAGTTGAAAAAAATGCGAAGTTGTAATAGAATATAGGTGAAATAATGCATTCCTTTAAATTGGGTTGATTTTTTTTAAGAGAAATGTGCTTATAAAAACAAAATTAAAAATACAATGCTACAATTGATAAAATTTTCAAAGTAAAATGTCTAGATAAAAAATATAAATAATTTTAAAATACAATGTATTGATTACAAAATTTTTTGAAAAATGCAAAGTTATAACAAAAAATGCAATGCTTTAAGTGTGTTGATTTTTCGAAGAAAAACTTGGAAGTTCAATGATTCAAGTAGGTGGACTTTTCAAGAAGAATAGTCTTATAAATAGAAAATTGAAAGTACAATGTTATATAAAATAGATTTTGTATATTAAATGCCTAGAAATGAAAAAAAATATGTAAGGATTTTTTAAGGTAAAACATTTTGATAAGAAAAAATTGGATAAAAAACAAATTTGTAAAAGAAAGAAAACTGAAAAGTGAAACGTTATAACTGGATTTGGTTTTTAAAAAGAATGACCATGTTATGGTAAAAAAAAACTAAAACTATAATACTATAATTGGTAGACTTTTTAAAGTAAAATTTTTTAATAAGAATGAAGTATATCGTTTTTTAATAGTAAGTTGTCTTGATAAGAAAAAATTTTGAAAAATACAAAATTATAATATAAAGAAAATGGAAAAGTGTATTGCTTTAATTGATTTGACTTTTTAAAAAGTCCAAATCTTTAAATGAGTTGATTTTTCATAGCAAAATGTGTTTATAAAAAGAAAATTGAAAGTATAATGCTAGAAAACTGAAAGTACAATGTTATAATTAACAAAATTTTCAAAGTAAAATGTCTAGATAAAAAAAATATAAATATCTTGATAACTTTTCACCCAATTTTACATTTGTACTTTTAACTTTTATTATTAAAACATTACATTTCAAAAAATGAAAGTAGGATGTTATATTAAAGAAATCAACAAAAGTACATTGCTCTGTGTCACATTTAGTTGTACCTTTCATTTTATTTTCATGAATCCAGGATGACAAATACAGTCCGGTAGATTTTGAAAGGATATGACGATGACGCTAATGATGAACCTGAGGTGATTACTATAAAGGCTCTTCATTGTTTTGATAATAAATATGTAAATTTAAGTTATCTTGCTTTAAATTGTTGTATGATACAATCCCGATTCAGTTGAATTTGGATTCATGAACTTTTCTTTATATATATCTAACTAGATTTGCAAAGTAAAATGGCCTAACTAGATAACATCAAAAGTGAAATTCTATAATTGAATAGATTTTTCAAAGTATAATGTTTTAGGAGCGAACTATATTAATTTATGTTTTGATTTACATGCACCCCTCTTGCCTGCCGCAAAACACGGACTTTAATTTATTATATTTATAATTTTGTTGGTCAAAGTTATTGAATTTAAAATTAAAATATATAGATAAAAGGTCAAAGAAGTTATGATGACTAATTTAATGTATAATATTTTCTTTCTAATTATTTAGACATAATAAATGTGAAAGGAAAAACATATAAATTGCACACAAAATATCAATGCTAATTATATTTAAAACATAATAGGTTATAAAATCAATATATATTTCTACTTTGATTGTGATTTGACTTGCTTACCAAAACTTACAATATTTTCAAATTTATATAATAAATCATACATATTACGGTCAACGCAATAGCGCCTCAAGATTTTTGTAGGTTTCCATAATATCAATAAATGATACATAAATTCACATATGAATATAATAATATATAATATGAAACTAGGATTTTATATCATGCTTACAAATTAAAATTATTCTCATCAAATCAAATTGGTACAATCACCAGCCTCAAGAATAGAGGTAATGTTTCATAGTTCTTTCAGTAACAAATCGATAATGCAAACACTTAAATTATGTTAATTAATATTTGGTTACACTTGCTCATGATAAGTTTTCTATAATTTGTTTTTATTTTATGCTTAGATCATAATAGATGAAAGCTCAACACACATGTTGTAATAAAGAGGAAGTAAAGAAAGGGGTATGGACGACTGAAGAAGATAAAATTTTGTTTAATTACGTTACAAATCATGACCAATTTCGTTGGAGCTTCATTCCTGAGTTAACTGGTATCTCTCTCTTTCTCTCTCTCTCTCTCTCTCTCTCTCTGTGTACATTATTCTGGTTAGACAGGAAATTAAAAATTATTTAATTTTAAAAAAATTATATATAATAGATATTAGTAATTCACTAAAATTTGTAACAAAAGAACAAAATATTAATAAATAAATAATTATATGATATTTGTTAAATTAATTACTTAACAGTTATATTTGTTTATTTAAAAAAATAAAAAAAATTTAGGGTTTTCCTTAGTTTTACCCATTTGCTCTAAGTTGAATCCGAGTTTGAACGATTTTGGTATATTTTGATCTATTTGACTGATTTTTAGAAAAATGCCTCTGCACATACCCACTTCTGAGAGCATCCACAATGAAGAGTTTAATGGAAGAGTTGAATGAGGTGTCATGCCTACTTGTCATTCAATGTATACAACTCCACCATTGTGAAATGTCACCTTTGCATTCAATGGATTTGGAGTTCAATGGCCATTGAACTCTTCAATGGGAAAAAGGAAAGTATTTAAATCTTTACATAAATATTCTTTTAATATATTCCATTGAACTTGTAGAGTTTAATGCATTGTAGGATAAAAATGAATAGAGTTGTATGGAATAGTGAATGATGATGTGGAACTCCATTGAACTCTATAGAGTTCAATGCATTGTGGATGCCCTGAGTTTTAATATCCTGCTTTACATGTGGTTATATCAAGTTTGACATTTTTTTATTGGTTAAGGAAGTTTCCTTTAGTTTCATCTGTTTATTGAAATTTTATTGTATAACTAATACATAATATTAAATGTCATATCTATTAATGTATTATTGACAATTGTAAAAGCAGGCTTGAAAAGGTGTGGCAAGAGTTGCCGATTGAGATGGCTCAATTACTTGCAACCAGATCTAAAGCATGGAAATTTCAGTGAAGAAGAAATAGATCTTATATATATAGTTCATGAGAAGATCGGAAACAAGTAATGCTACATCTACATTTTGTTTTACTTTATTGTATTTATGACCATCTCATGTATCTGCAATGAGAAGTACTGATTTCATTTGAAAATTCATGAATTGGTTATGTTATAAAGAATTTATTCATGCAACTTGTAATGCTCTCATATGTAACGCTATTTTTCTTGTTTGCTTACGTAAGATTACATACGTTTGATTTTTCAGGTGGGCAAAAATTGCAAGGCTTTTGCCCGGTAGAACAGACAATGAGATTAAAAACTTTTGGAACTCAAAGCTGAAGAAAAGACATATCTCCGATAATGAACACCATGAATTATCCTCATCTACACAACAACATAAGTCCTCAACATCAGTCTCTATCCATCCTATTTCAATTCTTGAATCATCTAATCAACCTTATCATCATCAAACTTCCACCACCTTTAATCGAAATGCCAACGTTAACTCTTCAAAATGCGTTTTAGAAAACCTCCACAGCTCTACAATAGGTAGTGACTGTTTTCAACCAAAAGTCATAATGAAGGTTCATTCATCAGTTGATCATAATCTTAATCAAAGATCACCACTAGACAAACTCTACACAATACCGTATCCCTCTTGCTCAATGTCAACAGTCAACCTGAAAAAAAAAGGGAGACATAATGGTCATAATCTTGATGTTTCCTCTCTTCCAAGACTAGCTTCATCCTCAAACACTTTTAACATGTGTAAAATACATAGGTTTGGACAATTGAGCTTAATCCTTTCACATAATCATAACCAAGTCATCTCTCCTATGTTAAAAACAGCTTCCATATCCACTTACGGAGGACCAATTTCATACCAATCAGAAGATCATAAACAATTTCCATTTCTAATGCCAAATACTTCTGCAATACAAAATAATGGATGGCTAAACCCGCCCCTCTCACACAATCATGGTTATTCTACAACCCAAATGCTTGGCACATCTTTGATGAACAAATCTGGTGAGACGAAGTTGAAGTACTTAAATGATCCATACCCACTCATGCCTTCGATGTTTAACCAATCTTCCATATCCAATGTATCAAATGATCATGATCTATTCCCATCCTTAATGTACAAGACATCTTCAATTCCCCAAAGTGAAAGGATTATCCCAAGTCCTTTAGATGATCCTAACAAAATCCCATCACCAAGGCTTAATACATCTTCAATGCCCCTAAGTAGATGGATGAGCTCATGCCTTTCATACAATCATGACCAAATCCTATCTCCAATGTTCATTAACACATGTGGAGGAGTAAACTCATGCCCTTTAAGTAATGATCAGAAGTGTCCACCATGTCAACCCGAGTATCACATTACAACAAACTCATTTTCTATGCATAGTAACGACCAGGCTTATTGTTCTCATGATCCATCAACTATTGATATTAATGACTTCTTCAATTTTGATATATTTGATGACAATTCTATGAAAGCACAAGCAAGTGGGCTTCACAATGATCATTACTATGCATCATCAGAAGTTCATGCAAAATCATCTGGCATAGACATGGCTACTAGCGCATAACAATGTTGTTGGTAATTTTAGATGTGATTCTCGTATTTATCAAGAGTTTCATTGTCACCCAAACTAGGAACACAGACATTTCTTGTTAATTTGGACGTAAGTTTTTACTTATTTTCTCATGATCTTCTTAAGGTAGACATCATTACTTAAGTTTACTCTTATGGGAAACATAAAGAGTCTTTTAATTTTTCATGTGATATATGACATCAATATGTTCCAATTTGATTGGTCTATTTTCTGGCATTTTTTTTAAAGATTTTGTTGTTGTGGTTGGGGTTTAAGTATTACTACATATAATGTTATGTTGGTAACTTGATAATTTTTAGATTAAAGATTTTTTGGTTTTAGAATGGGGTATTAGTGACCTTGGTTGAACAATTTTCCAAACAATATATATACGAAACTTGACTTATACTCACGTGTTGCATAAGATTAGTGTAATATGATAAGATAGATAATTTGTATCTCAAAATTAAGAGACTTGTATGGAAATATGACATGTCAATGACTTTTAATTAATTATTTTTTTGAATCAACAACACAAAACAAACAATCTTATATAACATATTATATTAAATAACATATGCATCATCTTATATAACATATGATCAATAATATGTATACGATCTAATTTACATTAACAATTCAACCACATCATACAATTGGTATATTAAAAAAATATTAAAACCAAGAAAATAAAAAAAATATTATCGTATAACAAACTTACAAATCAAAAGATCTAACATAATAGCATGCCTCGTAAAGTGATCAAAAGACCAAAAAACCAACAAAAAAAATCCTTAAACTCGTTTTCTTTATGAAATTTGTATGTAATTTATATGTGTGTCTATTCAAAATATTGACTTTTTTTAGTAGACTTTTCATTAAGTTCTTATTAAACATATTATAAAAGTTATAAAATCTTTGAGTAGTTAAATCTATATCAATAGGACATTTCAGTGATATTAGTTAAAAGAGGGGGTTTCAAATAAATATGGTTTAAGCAAAAATGTCTATATTATTAGATAGTAGACGAATTCTTACGTGTTGTGTGTGAATTTAATTACATAGATACAATATATGCATTACATGTCATTTAAATTATGTTAAGGGAATTTGGTTTGTAGGTGGCTATAATTTTTGATAAAAAAATTAGTAAGGGAAACATTTAACATATCTTAAGAATATGAGCTTTAAGGTGAGGGTTGGTGTCAAGCTTTATTCTCTGCATTGAGAGTAAATCATATTTAGAAAAGAAAAAGGTTTGCTTTTTGGTGATAATCTTCACTCTGAATACACCTTCATATCTTTTACCTACATGGTATGTGTTTGGTGTTGCATTTAGGGTTTTGTCTAAGTTATAGGGTGGTGTGCCTTAAAACTTTACTATATTTAGGCACTACACTTTGATATACTTTCAATGACTTACAAAAAATGGTGTCTATGATTGGTATATGACATAACATCTTATGATGTTTGCTGAATAATTTTATTTTGGATTAATCGGTGGCACAATTGGGATCAAGCTTATTATAGATCATGTTTATTGCTCAAAATTTCCTTTTTCATTAGTTCTATAATTTGACTTGTTATATATAGTTAAAATTGTTGGATTAAGGTGTCTAAGTTCATAACTAAATTGAGATATTCTTATAGTCAGAAGCAAAATCTTTTTTGGGTTGCCCTCGTAATCAAAACTAGGTTAGAATGACATTTGTAGAGAGAGGATAAATTTATTAGTTAATTATATGATTAATAAATAGTAATAAATGATTTGTTAATATATTATTGATTAGTATATTAATTGAAAATAGATAGTTGATTTGTTAATTTATTATCTGATTAATAAATTAATATGAGATCAATTGTTAAATAATTGGTTTTTTTAACTTATATGATTAATAAATTAATGTGAAAACAATTAGAATTGATAAATTGTTAATCAAAATTAATATGTAATTAATTCGTGATTAATTGGAATTAATTAAAAGGTGCAAGGACTGAGCTGTAATTATTCAATAGTTAAACAAATGAGAGGATCTAGAAACCTCCATCATATGGACGATTTTGAGGACCTTATTAGGGTTTCTAGAAGTCTCTAAATGATAATTATGAAACTAGATAATTGTCTGATTTGAAATCTTATACTATATTATAAAGCATATTAGTCATATCTTGAAATTTAAGAGGTATAAGTTATAAAACTTTTTGTACAAATCAATTATGCATAAATAAATCATTAATACTTGCCAAAAAATTGAAGACTTGAGTTAAGCAATGTTACTAAAAAATTTAATGTTGAGCAAAATGACAATTTTAAAATACTATATTATAATACATATTAGTCATATCTTGAAATTTAAGAGGTATAAGTTATAAAGCTTTTTGTACAAATCAATTATCCATAAATAAATCATTAATACTTGCCAACAAATTTAAGCCTTGAATTAAGGAAGGTTACTAAAAAATTTAATTTTGAGCAAAATGACAATTTTAAATATTATATATATATATATATATATATTTCTTAAACTAGACATCGATATTAATTAATTTACACCAAATATATAAAAAGACAATATAAATATAAGGTCGAAACATAAATATTTTATTTAAAAGTGGTAATTTTTTTTATTATGTAATAACTAACAATAAAACCTAATAATTATTTCCCCATAAGAAATTATTCATTAAAAATGTTATTTATCACCGCTGCTTTGCGCGGGTACACATCTAGTATATTGTTATATGTTTAAATTTAGAGTTTATAAGGTTTCATGACAGCTATAAATAGGACCCTTGGGTCAGCTATTTTCGGACAAGAGAAATTCGAATTTCTCATGCCCTCCTCCTTCATCCTCACTTTTCTTTAATTTTAAGGTTTGGGTGTGAGCCATTAGAGGCATCATCCTTTTGGTGCTAAGTTTTCTAAAACCAACAACTGCAAGGATTGAAGTGATTTGTTTACTACAACAAATCAAAGGTATGTAACCCTAATTATTGTATTTTGATTATACTAGTGTAACGTCCCAAAATTAAGACCAAAAATTTTGAATTTTGTATTAATAAAACCATCATCCAAAACAATGTCATAAACCATAGTGAAATCAGAGTATGTCAATAAATATCCAAATACATCAGAGTTACGTAAAATATGGAACAATGTGGTATGTGCAATGCAGTCATTCTGAGCTCTTCCTCTTCTAACCAGAAGTATCTGAAACATAAACTGAAAACTGTAAGCACAAAGCTTAGTGAGTTCCCCAAAGTACCACATATCAGACATATAATGGGCCACGCTCGGTATCGACCCCTGCTCGGAACATATCTATCACAGCCCCCCCCCCCCCGGTATACATACAAATACATAAACACATGCAAGAATCACAAAGATAAATAGCATACAATATAGTCATCAGGCCCCGCCTAGTATACATATTAGATAAAAAACCATGCAATAGTCACACAGACAACTAGAATCTTAATCATATTAAGTCATAGGTTGACATTGGTGCCTTCAACCCGCCAAACACAATGAGGAAACTCACCTCAAGCTGTTGAATCTCTCAAATAAAATATTGGACTGTTGATCCGGAAAAATCCCCACACTAACACCATCAAATAATATACACTAATAAGTGGACCTCGACTCATATTCAAGATTCTAAGTTACTTGTCCAATGTCTAGGGTAAAAGACCATTTTACCCTTCACTTACTTGGCCCAAAGCTAAGACTCAACCCATTTGCTTAAAAAGCCCAAATTCCTGAATGGCATCCTAAAGCCCAATATGGCCCAACTTCCTAATTCAGCCCAAAGCCCATCTTATGCCTAATTCCAAGAAGGTCCAAAACCTAAGTAACTGTTTGATTAGTGTCTAAGTCCATAACTATAATTAGTATGTACTTGACCCGACTCGGCATGGTCCATTTGGGTTGCATGGCATCAGAACATTTGGATAGACCGTTTGTGAGGAGAGGACATTTGTGACATATTAATATATTATAAGTTCCAATATATTAATATGAAATCATGTTATTTAACTAGTATTGATCAAGAATTAATTTGGACTTAATTTAGTGATCAAAAGAGACTAATTAAATATATGAGGATTGATTGTGTAAATCATTCATTCTTATATATGTGGGCTTATGATCCATAATTCTTATGTTGGTTTTAACCCATGTGGTGACCCATGTATACTTCATGGAGGTTAAAACCCATGGAGCATAAGGAATGGGTAAAGTCATGAGTTACATGGTGTAACCCTAATAGCCACACTATATAAAGACCCTATTGGTTGGTGAAATTCGCACTAGTGTATACACAAGAGGGAAAGCCGATTTTTAGAGTTCATGTATCTCTTCTCATGGTTATTCCAAGTGGTGATGATGTTGTGTGAACCATTTAAGGTGTCATACTTGGGGCACTAGGCTCTCGAGCTTCATGGAGTCAAGCTACATCAAGAGGTATGTATTCTAACTTGTTATATTACCCAAGTATCAAAAGATTGTATGCTAGATAGGGTAATACCTTGGAATATTCATATTTGCATGTATAATAGAGAAAATATAGATCCAAGGTATTTAGGGTTGCATGTACACTTAGGAGTGTTAGAATGCTTAAATCCCAACAGTAACATCCAAGGTTCCTAATGGGCCCAAGCACCATAAGGCCCAAAGTTAGAAAATTAGTGGTCGATTAAGGCCCAAAAGCCCAAAACACGTCTCAGTCATGACCAGTCCTTGGTCACGTCGTGAGACGTGTCCGTTTCGATTCTGGAGCTTACTTCTAGATCAGATGAATCAATGGGGATGGTGACTCATTCTCACATTGTGAGACCTTATGTCTCACATCGTGAGGACGGTTGAAACAAAACTAACGTTCCGATGATCTTAATCAGTTCAACCTTCAATTCTAATTCCTACAGAGGCTTAATGGGACCCTAATGATCCATAAAAATGCTTTCTTTATGGACACGCATGCATTATGCATGTCCTTTCACTATTTTAGGTCAAATAGTGCAAATATGGCCTCAAGTTCTCATACAAGCTCTATTACTCCACCAAATATCAGATGTGAATGATATAAGACTCAAAAGACCATTTGAATCCATAAAGTTGCTAACTTTATGGATCTACTCCACTCAAATCAAGCCAACACATAACAATATGTGCCAAAAACGGAGATATAGTCATGGAATGCAATAAAGCTTGAGTCTTGACACTTACAATGGTCCAAAGAAGACAATAGCCGATGAAGATGGTGGTCCGAAGCAACTTCCTCACAGTGATGCTTCTTCTTATCTCATTTTCCTTCCTTTCCACAAGCAAAACACCAAATGTCTCAAGGGAATCGAAATCTAAGTTTCCATAGGCTGAGGATGGGAAACCCTAGACTCATATTCCCTTAAATACCTGAAAATTAAGGTTTAGGGTCATTAGCCACTCTCATGCCATGAGACCTTATGTATCACGTCGTGAGACTCCAAAAATGTGGGTCAAGGGGTCAACGGCCACTCACGGCATAACCCCCAAGATCTCACGTCATGAGGACCCTCAAAATGCAACAAATGAATACACTGAATACCTCGTGTTCAAGATGTTACAAATAGGGTTTCATTAGGGTTCATGTTAGTTTTGTTGTTAATAGTATGTTGCATTTAAAGTGTATGACATAGATCCTTTAGGTTTCAGGTGCCCTTAAGTGTTAAGTGTAATTCCACAAACATATAGTTTTGTAACCTATAAAATCGATCAAAAATACATCATCAATAAGTACGTAACAATAAACTTTTAATTTAATATTACAACTCGTTAAATTTTATATAGAAGTTATATAAAGTTAAACCACTACAACTCAAAAGTTTTTTTTTATGATACTTAATTGACAAGAAGATGTACAGAGAGAGCAGGTTCGACCCAAGCCTAGGGCGAGCTGGGCGATTGCCTAGGGCATCACGTTATTAAGGGGCATCCGTTTTGGGCATGTGGTATATCTATATGTATTTTTCTTGGGGCTTTGTGTAGATTGATATAACTTCACCAAGCAAACCCAAATTTAATGCGGTGGAATGGAAGACGTGGAGGCAAAGTCTAAGAGTCAATTATTTCTCTCGTCGTTCTACCTTCTCCACGCATGTGCAACAACTAGTAGCCAACCAATCAATTGGAGCTTACATGGTAATTTGTAGTTGCCTTTTCCATTAATCTTTAACTATAAGTCATTATGTCGTTATCTTAGGTGGACGATTTTGATTTTCGATTACAATCAATCAAGGGGAGTGATGCCTGAAGGCTATAGTGATGCCTGAATCCGATTTTTGCCTTTTTGGAAGAGGCAATCCTGAAGGCTATAGTGATGCCTGAATCTTGGTGTTTTATGTGCGACTCTCATTTCTCACTTCTCATTTTCTGATTTTTTGTTTTATTTATTTATTTACATTTCATTGATTATGAAGTCTGATTCTGATATAACTAATAAGTGGCTAATTTACATGTTCTGATTTCTATTAGGGTTCTCACTCTCACCTTAAGTCAGCTCACATTCCCTACTGTCAAGTTTCCTCAATTTGTTGAATGATGAGTGTATCTAATTTGATATTATTGAACTCCTTATTGTTTGAAGTTTTCTCATTTGGGTAATTTTTTTATATTGTTAATTAATCAAATTGTTTATTGTTTTAGTAAACAGTTACATAGTTAAATTCCACTTCAATTATCATCTACTTCTTCCGATTATATTATTTCAAATTATTTAGTAACTAGGGTTTAGACCGTCCGCACGATGTTGCAGAAACCTAGTATGTTGAAAAACTCATTTGCAATTAATAAAAACGAACACTACAAAAAAGAAATCATGTAAGTGTCAAAATGTAAGTTGATGCTCCATGTAACTCCTTTGTAATTCGTATGTGTGTGTGTGTATATATATATATATATATGTGTGTGTGTTAATATGTATATATATATATATATATTGTGATTTACAAATATCAATAGTTCACATAAAGCACCACGATGATCACACCATATCAAGTGGACCACAAAAGTATCAAAATAAAGTTTCAATCTAAATAGTTATGTATGGGAAGGACGCAGAAAAAAATGAAGCTTGAAAGTATATCTTAAGAAAATTAATAAAAAAAAATTATAAAAAGATATTATGTAAGGAATAAAAACGTAACTTTAATTTGTGAAGTAACTCCAAATATAGAATGTGAGGTAAAAATGTCCACAAACTACATATATTACGGTAACGATTATATCATGTCAAATTGATCATTGATAAACTCAGATTTGCATAGTTTATCTGAACTTAGACATTCGACTTCATCTCCTGGAAATAATGACAGCAAACGATCATTTATTTTTCCGACAACTTCATTTTTTGGAGCAAGTATTGCTCTTTCTTGAAAATATTCTGGAATGTTAGAATATTCAAGAATAGAAGGATATACAAACTCAATTAATGAAACTATAGGATCACAATGATCATTAATTAGAAGATCCTTTGGAATATCAATAATCCCTTCACCATCATTAGAACCACCAAGTTTCCCTTCTCCTATATCCAAAAGCCATTTTGCAAAAGTTGTTGTTTGTTTAATAGCAGATGCATCACTTCCGACAGTTAGCCTCATGTTTTTCGTTAGTTTATGGACTTTGCATTGTTGCCATAAATATGATGAACTTAAAGAAGCATTGATAATGTCTTGTCTACTACCACTTGGGATAACAGGCAGAATTTGTCTAAAATCTCCTCCAAAAACAATCACTTTCCCTCCAAATGGCAAATTTGAGTTTCTAGGATTATGACACTTGAATATATCTTTCAAAGTTCGATCTAAAGCTTCAAATGCATGCTTGTGAATCATGGGTGCTTCATCCCAAATGATCAATGAGGTTTTTTGTAATAAACTGGCAAGTTCACTATTTGGTGTTATGGAACAAACAGAAACCTCAATAAGAACCAGAGGAATTATAAACCATGAATGTGTTGTCCTGCCACCAGGTAATAATAAAGAAGCAATCCCACTTGAAGCAACATTTAAAACAATTTGAGAATTACATCTAACTGCAGCAGATAACGTCTTCCAAAGATAGGTTTTACCTATTCCACCATACCCGTAGACAAAGAAAAGACCCCCTTCATTATTCTTAATTGCAGTCATGATATCATCAAAAATGTTACGTTGCTTAGATGTTAATGCTTTAGAAAGTTGATCAAACTCTTTCTTTAAACTTGGTATGTCATAAACTAACTCCTCACTAATAAGACGGTTGATTGAAGAAGATACATAATCAACATCAGGGCAGGGCATCCTTGTAATTTTTTTGAGACTTAAATTGTTACGAAGTAAAATTTGTTCAATCTCAAACAAAGTCATGTTCTTAATTTGATCTTCGTTAAGTGATAAACCTGAAATAGAAATGGCATAATAATTAGAATAAATTTAAAGAAAGAGTTTGTATATATATATATATATATATATATATATATAGAGAGAGAGAGAGAGAGAGAGGTAGGTTCAAATGTTTCTCACATCTATTGTGTGCTAGAATGCACCAATAAGAATTTAGTATTAATTATATGTATATTAAATGGTATCCATACTTATAACTCATTTTTATGGAAACTAATAAAATTAATCATTAATGTCAACAATAATATCTAGAAGAATGAGAGTGTATTCCAACAGAATTAGAGTGTATTCTAGTAGAATACACTCTTGTTCTTAATTTTCCATGCAACTTTATTGTATTTTAAGTGAACGAGTCCTGAAACAAAATACGAACTCATATATAAAAACCTAGCTGCGAATTCATTCTGAAAGAATGTTATTGCTGACATTAATGAAAGATTTAATTAATTTCCATAAAAAGAGAATTATAAGTATGGATATCATTTAATATACATATAATTATGGAAATCATTTAATATCTAAATTTATTTAATTTACTAAATTTCTATTGATGCATTCTAGCACACAATAAATGTAATAAACAAAATAACCTAGCCCTATATATATATATATATATATATATATATATATATATATATATATATATATATATATATAGAGAGAGAGAGAGAGAGAGAGAAAGAGAGAGAGAGAGAGAGAGAGAGAGAGATAAAGCGCGAGAAATGATCATTTGAGAACTCAAAGTTTTCTAAAAACTAAAAGTGGAACGTCAGATCAATGTTTTGGACGAATTAGATTGATGATAATATAATTGTAATTATCACTAATCTTAATTGTATGTTAGACTTTTTGAAAAAGATCAAAAGGGCATATTGGACATAAAACATTATCATTTCAATTTATTTAACTAATTATAATTAATTTTGATGGAACCTCTCTCTCTCTCTCTCTCTCTCTCTTCGCTTATGTCTTCTTTCTCTCTTTCTCTCTCTTATCTCATTTTCTTCATGCCTCCCCTCTCCGGTCGCCGCGTCCGTCCGACGAATCTCTCTGATGTCGATTTCCACCACTTTCAACACCACACTGAGGATCGAATTGGACGCACTCACTAAGGTTCGATGGTTGGCTAGGACCTTCATCATCGGAATTCAAATCCTCATCTCGGAGTTGAAAAATCGAGGCAGGCTTCCATGGTTGGCTAGGACCTTCTCCCCCTCTTGCATTGGTGGTTTTCGGAACCGGTGCAAGTAATAAAGAATCATTTAAATCTTTGAACTTGGAAAAGACTTTCTGAAGGCCCGTGTTGAGTTGACGAGTGAGGGCATCATATGCTTCGGAAGTGGGAGCCTGAGCAGTGAGATGATCAAACAGATGGCCGAGAACAGCTAACATCTCATCAAACTTTCGATTCGGAACATCAACGATCTTCCAAGTGGATCGAAGTAGCTTGATGAGAACTTGTTGAATTATGAGGTTCATCTCATCCTTCTTCTTGATTTCCTTCTCTAGCCTTTGAATTTTCTTCTCATGACGAACATGGGTCTGCTTAATAAGATCGTTGGTAGCAGACACCAAGTCATCATGGACCTTCAGCATGGTGGTTATTGTTTCCAGGTAGTGCTCAACGGAGGCATCATACTTGGCCTCAACTTCTTCGATGGAGTGCTTGAGCCGGAGAGAAATGAGCTGATCCAACTGAGCTTCTCTTTCCATAACCGAAGGTCCGGACTGTCGGGATAAGGTCTAAAGGATATCATCGAGCTTGGAATCCAGTCCGGAACCTTTTGATCTAATTTGGAGTTGAGCTATGTCACAGAAAATTCAATGGAAGAGACTTTCTTCATGGTGTCCAACACATTTGTATGAATCTCAAGGAGAGAAAGCAAATCTATATAATCACCGGCTGAGGATCCGGTATCGGAATTTGAATGCTGAGGCTTTTTCTTGTGAGGCTTGGGATTCGTAGAAGGACCGGGATGAGTGGCAACATCATCACGAAGCTTGTGAGTTGATTCAGATTTATGTTGAGCGGAAGAGGAGGATCTGAAATCAAAGGCTGACTTTGAAGAGGAAGGCTTCAAGTAGAGTTGAACTGAAGAAACCATAAGGGCATCATCAACATTTGTAGCATCGGTAGTCAACAACACTTCTTCTGAAATTTCATCTTCAGAAGCAGAGGGATTGGAAGCTTGAGGAGGAGGTTTTGGATTTTCTCCGGATATGAATTCATGATCAACAAACTCATCAGTAGGAGAAACGTAGGGCAGGTTGCTTTGTATGGCTCTCTTCTTCATGGCAATGAGAGTTGATTCCACTTGAGATATGGTGAGCTCCGGATGCCTGGAGTGAGCCATGTTCACATAGTCTTCCCACAAAGGATCGTTAACACCTGGTTGTCCTGTACCCTTTCCGGGTATCAGACCAGTTGGGGCATCAGAAGTCGGAGGGACAACTCCAGCTTCGGAATGCTTAGGGTCCGGAACAGGGGGTTCCGGATTGTGTGTGTGTAGAAACAAGTGGGATATTAAAAGTGACTCGTGGATGTGTTCCAGGGGGTGCAAGGAACTATGGTTAACACTAGCATCACCTTTTTGGGAAGGTGATGGTGGATTATGTGGAGACTCCCTATGTGTGTGTGCTTGTGATGTTGAAACATTGAGGGGTACCTCAGATGAGTGGGCAGGAAGGGTGTTCGGACGGCCAGAGTCAGCCTGAATGTCATGAGCATCTTCATTTGGAGAGGAAGAGCTGAATTTGGTTCTCTTTTGAGGCTTTGACTTAGTAGGTGAAGTTATCCGCTTGGCGGACTTCTTCGTCTTTCTTGGTCCGGAAGTTGTTGGCTTGGCCACTTCCGAAATGGGCTCAATGGGGACTTAGGCAGAATGTGTTGGGTCGAACACAGTCAAAATCTCCAAATGTTTCTTTAAATTAAGAGAGTCGGAAGGAATAATGTCCAACATATGGTGTGGTAACCTCCGGACAGGACCAGAAGAAGATTGGTTAGGAATTCTATATGACTTAACTGTTTTGAAGGATATGCATACCTCCAGAGGAATCGCAGCACAAGGAAATGGTTCAGAAAGCTCTTTAAAGAGTTGTTGCAGAGTCATAGCCCATAACCTAGGACTTGATATTTCATTCTCCTTTCTTTTGATGGCAAACTTGCATAAGTCTTGCCATAGTACCTTTGGAAGATCAACAACATTATCACGTCCGGAGTAGATGCTGTAAACCACATACAACCAGTCCTTGCTAAGTGTATCCGTACCTCCATGCTTTCCGAATAGCACGCTATTGATTAGATGCATCAGCACGGTCCAGAGTCCGAAAACGGCTAATTTCTTGAAGTCTTTTGCCTTCTAGTCCTGATTGTACCCAATGTGATTCAAGAACAGTTGGAATTCCTCAACACTTGGTTCTTAAGCAGTGAAGCCCTTAGGGTTTTCTTTAACACCTATCGCCTTTAAGAAGGTGGATTTGTAGATTGGAACTATTAGATCGCCGATGATTTTGGTTTCCAGAACACCGTCTTCTTCCTTGATTCTGGTGAAAGCCCTGTGGAGATGATGAAGTGGAAGAGGTGGTTCAGGGACTTTAGTGAGAGGGATGGAGATGGGATGGTTGGCGATGAACTCGATCATAACTCTAATGGATTCATCGTAATCCATAGGGTTCAGTGAGAATAACTGTGTTGTATCCCTGAGAAAGGGTTCAGGTGATGTTGAAGACGATGATCCCTTTGAAGGTTTCTTCTTTGCAATCGACTTCCTAGGAGTGGAGGCAGTTGGTGCATTTTTCTGTTAAGAAGATTGGGAAGCCATTGTTGCAGAAAGATGAGAGCTTGAAGAACACGATGAACACAAAAAGAATTCGAGGGTTTTGGAGGGTTTGAGCGCGTAAAGAGGTAACGGGGTTTCCGATGGGTATTTATAGGTAAGGGAAATAGGTCGGCTTAGAAATGGTAATGATGAGGATCCGAATTCGAATCGGGTGCATTAATTGAAAAACGGCTTTTTGGGGGTTGATTTGACTTGGGAAAGGAAAGTTAGGGTTGTTTTAAGCTAGAAATGGAAAACCCAAATTATGATTGGATGGTTACTTTTGAAGACGTGCAGTCGTGGCACGAAAATCAAGGAAGATTGGATAAGGATCCTTACTAAGTAACCGTTGCAATAGAAAAAAAAACGTTTCGCGATATAAACCTTTGGAATTTCGGATGAGCAGTTCCGGACAGTGTAAGATCCGGAGGATAAAGAGTTGTGCTCCAGAACATGGTTGTTTTGAAAAATGGTCCGGAATGGGAAATAATCCGAAGAGAGTTTCAGTTAAGGAAAATTCGATTCCGGAGTCAAAAATTTAGTGTGATTCCGGAGAAGGTTTGTGATTCCGGAATAATGATTTTCAAGAATTTCCGGAATGAATTTGAAAAAGTTTTCGGAATCATGATTTAGAAAGCATTCCAGAGTGAGATTTAAGAAAAAATCCGGAGTGAATTTTGAAATTTCGAAGTGTAGAATGCAATACCTTCCGGAGTGGAATTCCGGGATGCCATTATGAAGTATATTTCGAGATGAAAAATTTGAGCACTATGACTATGTGGACTTTGAACAACAAATAACCAGGACGAACTCTACAGCTTAAACTCAAGTGATGGTCAGAAATAAAAAAACAAGTAAAATGATCCTATGTATTCCAAGAGAAAGTAGTTCCAAGATTAAAAAAAAGTGTTTTTGAGGCCGGAACTAATTTTCTTTAGAACATATCTATTAAAGAGAACAAGTCTTTTGAAAGAACTGAGGATCTGGCATCATCATACCCATCTTGTTCAGAAAACCATTAAATTTGGTTTCGTCTAATGCCTTAGTAAAGACATCAACAATCTCATCGTCAGATGGAACAAAAATGAGTTCAGTGTTACCATTTAGAACATGATCTTTTATGAAATGGTACCTTATATCAATGTGCTTAGTCATGGAGTGCTGAATTGGATTGTGAGAAATCGCAATGGCACTTTCAGAATCACAATAGATAGGAATACGTTGAAAGCGGTAACTATAATCCAAGAGTTGAGATTTCATCCACAGAACCTGAGATGTACAGCTGGCAACAACAATGTATTCGGCATCGGCTATAGAGAGTGTAATGCAGTTCTGTTTCTTGGATGACCAACTGACCAAACGACCACCTAGGAACTGACAGCCACCTGAAGTGCTTTTTCTATTAAGTTGAAGACCACCATAGTTTGAATCTGAATATGCTTGAAGTAGGAAGCTGTCGTTTGCTGGGTACCAGATTCATAAAGACTCTTCGTACCTTTGAGGTATCGAAAAATTTGTTTCATAGCCAAAAGATGAGATATCTTTGGATTGAATTGAAATCTGGCACACAAACATGTGGAAAACATGATATCCAGATGACTTGTTGTGAGATAGAGTAAAGATCCAATCATTCCTCAGTACTTATTTTCATCAAATGAAACACTTGAAGGGTCGGCAAAGATCTTGTGTCTGAAGCCCATTGGTACCTTGGCTGAGGCACAGGTGTCTATTGAGTATTTCTTGAGGAGTTCCAAAATGTACTTCTCTTGGTGAATGAAGATTCCTCTGTTAGTCTGTTTGACTTGGAGGCCAAGAAAGAAGCTTAACACCTGATTCATGCTCATTTTGGAATCGATTGATCATTAATTTAGCAAAGTCAGCAACCATAGATGAATCCGTACATCAAAAAATGATGTCATCCACATAAATTTGAACCAACATGAGATGTTTTCCATTTGATCTTCGGAACAGGGTAGGATCTAGAATTCCTCTTTGGAAACCGGAACGCTTGAGAAAATCAGTGAGAGTCTCGTACCATGCCCGAGGAGTCTGATTGAGGCCGTAGACTGCCTTCTGGAGTTTGTAATTTAATTTGGAAATGAGAGGTTAACAAAACCGGGGGCTGTTGAAGGTATACTTCAGTGTCAAGTTCACCATTAAGAAAAGCACTCTTAACATCCATTTGGTAAACTTTGAAGCCTTTGTGAGCAGCATAAGCAAGAAAGATTATGATGGCTTCAAGACGTGCAACGGGAGCAAAGGTCTCATCGTAGTCGAGCCCTTCAATATGTGTAAATCATTTTGCCACCAATCTTGCTTTATTTCGAATAATAACTCCTGCGTCATCTAGCTTATTGCGAAATACCCATCTTGTACCGATAATGGGATGATTCTGAGGAGGAGGCACGAGAGTCCATACTTCATTTCGGTCAAATTATGCCAATTCTTCTTGCATGGCTGTAATCCAGTCAACATGCTCTAATGCTTCCTTGATGGATTTGGGTTCAACCATGGATATAAATGCTGAGAAATGACATTCATTTTGGATACTTGTAGCAGAACGAGTCTATACACCAGCATTAGGGTTTCTGATTACTTGGTTCGGAGGGTGATCCTTTGTCCAGACGTGTAACCTTGGGAGTTCTTGAGCAGCAGTCGATCCGATATTAACAATGGGATTGATTTGCTCCCCCTGAATGGTTTGAATATGAGGATGATGCTCCCCCTGAACTTCTGAACCGGAGAGGTTGACATCATCAGAAGAAGGGAACTCAAAGAAAATTTCATTTTCATCAAGGTTGATTGGATTGGAGTCATCGAAATCAGCAGCTGCATCTTGGAATCCATCCACATTTGATTCAGGAGAGGGATGAGCATTCTCCCCCTCAACCTGAGAAGGTTGAAACGTTTTAGAATCAAATGGAGGGAGGCTTGGGATTGGACTGGAGATGTTTTACGAGACAGGGGCTTCTGAAGGAGAGATAGGAGTGGCGATTTGCCTTGTTCGAGATTCCGAATCAAGGGCTGTTTCGGAAGGTCCAAAGAGAGTTTCAAAGTTAACTTGAAGAATTGTTTGTGGGTTTGGACAACCTGGTGGTGGAGCATCGGACTCCATAATGTGAGTTGTAATATGGGTTGGGTCAGAATTCTGAATGAAGTTGTCATCGAAAGTAACATCAAAGATTTCTTCCAGAACACGAGTTCTCCGGTTAAGAACTCTGTAAGCTTTTGATTTTGAGGAGTACCCGAGGAAGATGGCTTCATCAGCTTTAGGTTGGAACTTGGTAAACTGATCACGGTTGTTTTTGATGAAGCGTCTGCATCTGAAAACATGTAGAAACGAGATTGTTGGCTTCCGACCATTCATTGCTTCATACGGTGTCATGTTGAGGCGTCGATCGATGATACTCCGATTTTGAGTGAAACAGGCAGTTGATACGACTTCAGCCCAAAGGTAGAGTGGTAGATTTGCGAAGTTCAACATGGATCGAGCAGCTTCAACGAGAGTTCTATTGCATCTTTCGACTACACTGTTCTTTTGTGGAGTATAAGGAGCTGAGAAGTTGTGGTCAATTCCTTTTCCTGTGAAGAATTTCTCAATGGTGGAATTAGTGAATTCCGATCCATTGTCACTTCGGATTCTCCTAACTAGGAGTTTGATAAGAACTTCTATTCCTTTGATAAAATTGATGAGCTCTGAGGCTATTTCGGATTTCATCCTTAGGAAGAAGACCCAAGTGAACCTTGTAAAGTCATCAGCAATCACAAGAATGTATTTCTTATGCTGAAGACTTTCTACAGTGGATAGTCCACAAAGATCAATGTGTAGAAGCTCCAATGGTTCCGAAATGGATTTTTCAATGATAAAAGGATGAACCTTCTTCGATTGCTTACCACACTCACAAGCAGCACACAAATGATCATTTTCGAATTTAAAAAGAGGTAAACCTCTCACCATTTCGCCGGATACGAGATCATTCATGTACTGAAAGTTCGGATGAGCGAGCCTTCGGTGCCATAACCAACTGACATCAGGAACAGCTTTGGTGAGAATGCAGAGCTACAGTTTGCCAATAATCATGTTGATGTCGAGCGGGTACATGTTCTTGTTGTGAAGTGACTTGATTAAACACTCTTTCCGGTCTCCAGTCATTACAAAGTTGTATTTTTTGCAAAATTCCACACGTCGATCTGAATCAGTGAGCTGAGCTACACTTATCAAATTATGTTTCAAATCAGCTACATAAGCCACATTGAGATTGAGAAGTTTCCATTGGTGAGAATTCTGTAACCACGAATTTGGGAGTTAGAGTTGTTGCCATATGTCATGTAACCAGCATTTGGAGAAAGCTTTAGATCTCGCAGAAAGTTTTTCTGCCCCGACATGTACATGGAGCAAGCACTATCAATATACCATATTGTTTCTTGCTCTGAAGAACAAAGTGCCCACAAAATTAGTGAGTAATGGAGTTTTTAGGCTCCGGATTAGACTTTGGGACATAGGCACGGACTTTGGACTTTGATTGTGACTTAGGAACAACTTTGTGTTTCCTAGTTGTACATTTTGAGTTCTTTGGAAACAGACAGAAGGCTAATGTCTTTTCATCTATCTAGTAGTCATATTCAATGACTTGAGGGTTGCGAACAATCTTCTTCGGACCTTTGACTTCCAGAGCGTTGGAAACAGTTGTAACCTCCAAAATTGTTGTTTCATCAATGAGAGATTTGACTTTCCACAAAATATTTTTCTTTGAAGATTTTGAAAAATTTGTTTTCTTTGCAATAAAACACAGATCAAACAGTCCTAGGAGAAGTGTTTTGGACAGTCATGGCATTCACATGAGATTTAGGCTGAGTAGAGCTCACTACTTTCTTGGGTTCTATAAGACCGAGAGATTCAAAAGGTCTTTTGAGGATCTTTGTGGGAGTAAAGGAGTTTTGACTATGGGTTGATGCATGAGAATTCCTAGATACACTCTTTGTGGAGTTTTCAAGGAACCTGAAATTTTGTCTAGTCTTAACTTCTTTTTTATCTGCATTTCGAGCTTCTACTTTGGGATCTACAATATCCTTCCTATTCAGCATTGGTTTTCTCTTAGGGTGAGATGAAGATTTTGAAGTTTGTCCTACGGATGGATTACTAAACTTAGGATTAATGGGAACCAATTTCGTTTTTGAGATGACTAAGGAATCTGATTCACAAGAATCAGAGGAGACACAACTTGAATTTTCAACTTTATCATCTAAGGATGCCCATGCAAACTCAGAGGTAACTGTTTCAGTTGTCACCGAAATGATTTCTTCAACAACACAGTTGTTCGGATGATTATGCCTAGGAACGTAATCTATGCAATTAGAAACACTGTGATGAAATTTCGTGGTCCGATTCAGGTCCAGGTTTATTAGAGGCGGAAAAGGCATGGAATCGTGACATTTGACAACAATTGGTTGGAACTCAGGAATTAAGGACTCAAAATGGTCTGTAGTCTCATGAAGTGGTGACAAGGGAGAAATAGGGGTGTCTGAATGTTTGGTGTTCAGAACCTCTCCCATGAATGTCAAAATTTGCAATTCCTTCAAGGGACGAGCAATTGGTTTCGGAAACTCGCTTCCAAGCCTAGGCGCTTTAGACCATGGATGACGAAAATTATGAGTCATCCGATCGTTCGTTTTAAGCATGTCTATAGAATTATGCAAAGCATCTATCTTAGCATTGAGACGCTTGTTATCAGAAATCAAAACATTTCATTCTGAATAGGTGATTTCACAATTTTCTTTTAAAATGATACATTCATTGTTTGACATTACAAGTTCACGCTCTAAAGACTCGATTTTCAATTTTTTATCCTCAAAACGTAACCTAAGACGATTTAATTCACACTCCTTCTCGCTCGCTTTTATAGCAGACACATAGGCTTTATAGATGGTGCTCATATCTGTTTGATTCTGGGTTAGATAAGGTTCACATAGAGACAAATCAAAATTATTATCAGAGATCATAGATTTTATCTGCTGAACGATGCTTCGACCAGGTGGATCGTTGGTGGCCATGTAGCAATAGTGAGGTTCAACAACACTATCTTCATCTTCTAACCCAGATGACCAATACCCTTCATCACATTCAACAGTTTGTCTTGCCATCAAACACATCTTTCTTCCAGTTACCATGTCATCATCATCCCCGGATGACCAATATCCTTCAACATCTCTTGAAACCGTTATTACAAAGGCTTTTTCACTTTCATCCATCTCTTGAGCTTTTCAGACGTAGTAAGAAGAATCCTTGATTTTTGGTTTCTGCAGAGCATCATCCAGACAATCTTTAGCAAAATGGTTTGCATGTCCACACTTATGACACACAATTTTTGGTTTGTCCAATTTGGAACCCTGAGAAGGTTCCAGAGTAGATTTTGGCTTAGTGATGTTTGGTTTGTAAGCAGGAGGATTTTCCGATGTTGGTTTAGGTTCTGGAGCTGGGTATGGTTGAGAATTGTTATAGTGAGGAGCATGGAATTGGTTTTGGTATGGTTTGTAAGAGGGACTGAAAGGACGTTTTTATTTTATGGAGAGTAGAGCAAACTCCCGTGGAAATGGAGTTCAGAGTCCATGGATTCAGAATCATCAACAGGATAGTTTTATGTGGGTAAGATGGGTGCGGATGATTGAACATATGGAACAATGGGTTTGAAAGGGTCCGAAGTAGACAAGTTCGGAATGGTTGGTTAGAAAGAACTGACAAGGGAAAGAGGGCCTCCGGAGAGTTCCCTTATGGTTTGAGCAACATTAGACTCATGTCCTTGAAGTTCATAAAAAAGTTGAGAGAGCTTTAACTTTTTCAAAGAACCATTACTTTGGAGGCAAGATTTCACATTTCCCCATCCTTTGCCGAGACTATTTACACTATTAGAAAAACAACCTTTTACGACATGCAATGCGTGTCATAAAACGCTCAGACGATGCGCAAATACGTGTCAAGAAAGGCCCTGTCATAACGAGAGACGACACGCTTTTGCACGTCGTCTATAGCTGACGCGCATTTACGACTCACAGTTACGACATGCATTTACGACGCTCATTTACGACACACAATGCGTATCAAGAAAGGCCCTGTCATAAACGAAGACGACACAGATTTGCGTGTCGTAACCTTACGACGCGCGTTTGGGACACGCATTGCGTATCATTATAACCCCTGTCATAAATGAAGATGACACACATTTGCGTGTCATAAACTTCAGCAACCATTTACAATATGCATATACGACGTGCCTTTACGATACTTTTTTACGCATAATACAAAAATATAGAAAAAAAATATATACCAAAACAATAAATTTCATCCAATAACATCATGTCAAAAAATTATAATACATTGATATTAAAGGGATCTAATTGTACATTGTTATTAAGAGGTTTTCCCTAACTATATAACTAATACTACATTGCTATAAAGGGGCACCTTCTTGTTTCACATATCATGTCAAAGAAATCCTCCATATCATTAGTTTGTCATGACCTGGTGTACTGTACTGGGATGTTGTCCACCGGAAAGAGCATCCCAGACTCCATCACTTGAAATTACAAGCCGCCTACCAGCAGAAGATGGCTGAAGATCATGAATAAATAAAAGTTGTTAATAAAAAGAAAAATAAATTGAGTTTAGTTACAAAACTAACATTCACTTGTTTGACATGAGGAACTGAAATAATGAACTCCCCAACATCTCTATCTCCAATAGATCTTGAAAGTCATAACCCACCTCGCTAACATTTTGAAGTACCAATCTATCATAAATATAAACCACCATACCATAATACACACATTTTTTTAAATCTCTTATTTATTTCATTCAAATTTAACCTACCAGTGATCCAATAGCCACTAATGCTCGGTATTTGGCATCAACTTCTGAAGTCTCCCCTTCTGCAATCTGTAGGAAAAAAACATTTTACAAATTTGCCCTTGTTAATTTTCTAATTTAATTATTAAAAAAAAGGTTTATGTGCATGTTACCTCTAAAGCTGCTGAAAGAACATGAGATTGACCTTCTTCATCCTTCTTTTCAATCAATAGCACGACATAACTGTAACGCTCAAAATAAGTGGATCGTTCATTTTTCATAATTTTCAAAATATTAAAAAGGAAAAAAAAATGCAAATCCAAATGGAAAACTTACTTACTTGAGCACCAATGTAGAATAAGATATTTGGACATTCTTGTTTGGAGATCAATAACAACTAGCAAATGCATCAAAAATCTACAACCTCGCCAAAAAGGAATTCAGTAGTGTTTTTCATTATAGTATTCGGACAAAAAGAAATAAATAAATGATACCTCAACACGATGGTTTTTCAACCATAGATGGAAAACCACTGAGTGATAAGCCACGTTGGTCCTAAAATACAAACCCAAAATGGAAATAAAAATCTAACTTTATAATCTTTTCTTTTTATTTTGTGTATAGGAAAATGTTATGATCCTTGTCACACAGACAGAGAGTGAAGAAAAAGCCAAGTGTGGAACCAGTTATGCTGATGAAGTTAGCTCAACTTTTTATATCTTTATCCCGAAACACAATATAAGCAACAAGAATTCCTACAAGATTTATATAAATTATAAATAACATATTTATGGTTATTTGTTTATTATAGCATCCTACATAGAGATATGAACTGAAGCACATGGAAATTTAATTATTATATTTATCTTCATAAATTGATACTAGATTCCCATAAGTATGAAGCAGTTGCCTCAGAGTCTTGGAATTACACTTTTCAATGCAACAAGCCCAAATATCATCCAATATATTCAAATTACTACGTTTCGATACATTATTTCCAATTATGACATCATCATCATCATCATCATGTGGGACAGATGATGTTGCAATTTCATCCCCATTCATGAGTTGCCTAATTGATTGAAGGGTATCTTTTGGGCTAGCTGAATTCTGGCGAATAGGTTTTTTTAGGGGGGGTACGTAGGGGTAGATTTTTGAGGGGTATATTGGGAATCTTGCCTTTGTTTTTGAAAATATATATCTTGGAAAGTAGCAGATGGATCATCTTCGGTTGTCCTTGAGATTTGTCTTCTACTGCTTCCGGAAGGAGTGGGGTCCGCTGAGGGGACTGAGCCTAGTTGTAATAGGGTTGTTGTGCACCATGTTGACCTTTAACTTGAAAGTCTTAATTGTTTTTCAAACTCAGAAAGAAATTTTAATGCATGCTTTAATCTTTCAATTTCTGCTTCTGTCACTGAAGAATTGTGCAATCATCCATAGTTTCAGTTTATAGTAATCAAAATATAATAATAAAGAAAAAAGTTGAGAAGAACTTACAGCTTCTACCATCAAACAATGAGTCAGCACTAGCTTCAATTACTTGATATGTTCCAGCAATAATGTCCATAATAAGTGTAGCCATTTGAGACATGAGGACCATAGGGTCAACTCCCAAATTCCATCAGTTCTCTGGCTTTTTTCACAGTTTCAGCTGTGTTTGATGACATTGCTAACTCCAGAAGTTCCAATAAATTCTCATCAGAGACAACTCCTACCTACAATCAACTCCAAAAGAATCAGTAAAAAGTTTGAATAAAAAGTTACAAGGATCAAGAAACTAGTAGATTAGATACTTACAAGTTCATTTCCAGCCTCTGAAGCGTCTTCATCTTTTTCATTACTTTGATTTACATCATCACCATGTGCATTTTCTTCCATCACTATATCAACAGTATGTAGCCCTAGCCCATGCTCCTCTTTATGCTCTAGAGACTCAGTTTCATCGTCCATCTTCTCAATATCCATCTCCTTCTCTATCTCGGCTTCAGGTGAAGTAATGATGATCCAATAAAAAGTAGTGGTTGCTACCTTAAAACCACAAGAAAGAGAAAGAATTAAAACCTAGTTAACATACTTGAAGGTTGAAGCTGCAAGTAGAATCATAAGAAGATGAAATTACCACTTAATAGAGCAGAAGCTCTATCCAGTTAACATACTCGAGAGCTTTAGCTCTTTCTTGAATGTTTGAGTTTTCTACATTGAATTGAAAGATATTCTCTTTAGTATCCAAGATAAACACATCATCATGATTCAACAAAGATCGAAAGAATTGAATCTGCTTCACATGAACAACTCTTTTCCCTTTGCATATGTACAATCTTGTTTCAAATTCCATTTCTTCAGGTTTCTTGAATCCAGTTGCAACACCACCTTCAAGTGGCACAATACATGGTTTGAAATATGACAAGAATTTATCAGATTCATGACTTTGAATCTCTCTAGGGGAAAAGCAACCCCTCTCCTTCCCTTTCGAACTGCTTCAGTAATAATGCCACGATGTGAAAGAAAAAAGAAGCAACCTGCAAATCATCATAAACTAAACCTAATGTAGAAATTTAATAGAAGAGATAGAGAGAGGTTAAGTAAGAAAATCAACGATTACCTTAGTGAGAAACAAATAATGTCGTGAGATGGGGCTTCCATGCCATCGATTCTGACAAAACAAGAAATAGAAAATCAAAAATAAAATAAAAATGATAGTAGAACATATGAAATACCCTTCCAACAACAGAGGTAAAATAGAAAAAACAATCAAAAACTAAAAACTACCTTGTTGAAAGATTAGAGATTGATGAATCGTTTTATTGTTCCCAGAGATAATAGAAAACCCAGCCACAAAGGTACTTCCACCACATGGGTATTTTACCGCTTTCAACTTTCCATGATCGCTATCCAAAAATCCCTAAATCGGATTTCTCTAAACAATCATCTTTTAAGTCAGTTTTGCTAATTTTCACTGACGTTTGATGCTCTCCAAAAAATCAACCGAAAAAATAGATTTAGGGCTACGAATATGAAAACAGAAATTGGAGAATCATCGACCTTAAATACATAGTCAAATTGAGACAGGAGAAGAAGATGTCGACTTAGTCAAACCATTGATAATGTTTCCTATTCATGCCCTAACCTAATTCACCCTAAATTTCAAAGAAATTGATCAAATTCTAACATACCTATTAACCCAATCGGGCACATGAACTGGTGGATAAAGGAGAAACCGAAGATTGAGAATTCCAAATCTCAATCTAAGATTAAAATCATATGGGAAGAAATATGTAAAAAAGAATTTTGAAGAAAGAGAAACCGAATATAAACATTACCAGAATCAAAAGAGAAACCAGAGGAAGCGACAAATTCTCTCAATCCCTCTACCGATTTCTTAAACTCGTGCTTCAATGTATCGCCACCGGAGATAGAGACATAGAGGATGGATGGGGTAAAAGAGGCGTTGTTGTCTACCTACCAATTTATTCCAACTCATAACTAGCCTGCGTTGACCATGAATGCGATGTTGCAGTGGTCTGTTAGAGATAGACAAAAAGGAAGGACATGGATGGCGGAAAAGGGTGGCCTGGTGGTTCTAGGGTTTTTATACAAATGGTGGTGTTTGTAACCAACAATGTTTGTGCGAAATAGGGGTGATGATCTTGTGGTATGTTGTGTCGGTGGTATATTGGGGCTTTATTGGAGACGGTGGTGAACCGGAGAGAAGACGAATGGTGGTGGGTGGTTATCGAGCAGTAGGGGGTAGAGAGAGAGTAAATCAGGATAAGTTAAGCTTAAAATAAAATAAAAACCTAGCACGTCCTAGATAGAAGGAAGATGGCGATGGCTTAGGGTTGCATAGAGAATAGAGGGATAGAATGGAAGGAGATCAAGAGGATAGAGTGGAGAAGCGGGCACTTAATTTTTTTTGAATTTTAGAGATTTCATTTCCCCCCCTTAAAAACGCGCGTCTAATTAAAAAATTATAAAGCGACATTTGTAGATGACAAACATTTAACATAAGCGCCCTCCGTGTTTGTAATTTTTTATTTTGTTGGACATTAATTTTAGGGCACGCAAAAATGCGTGTCCTCTACCCTTCAAAATTTGCAAATCTGACATTATTTTTTAGGGCACGCACAAATGCGCGTCCTCTATCAGCACGTGCCATTGTTTGCGCGTCATTAAAGGGTTGTTTTCTAGTAGTTTTATGAATTTGAGATTGTACTCCAAAGGAGTTCGGACAATCCCATGAGCAGTCATGTTGTTGACCACGATTCGGTAACGGTTGGAGGCTGAGGCCACTGATTCACCAGGAGTGGTAGTGAAGGTATCGAAGTCATTGACAACTGAGGTGAGGCGCTTGTCTTTCATATTTTCCGAACCTTCAATCACGTCCTGAAGAGTGTCCCAAATCTCTTTGCTGATTTGCACAACTTGATGTGCTCGAAGAGTGAAGGAGGAACACCAAACACCATTTCTGAGAAAGCAACTTGATCAACATGCAGCTTCTCAATATCATCTGCAGTTAGAGGAGTTGGACGAGCTTCATCTTGACCCATAAGCTGAGCAGCAACATCTCTCATAACTGTTCTCATAGGAACATGAGGACCTTTTTTGACGGATCTCCCGATTTCTTCACCTTGATCTTTGGCCAGTAAAAATCTTTCCATTCTGACTTTCCAGTGATCATATTCTTCCACAACTAGTAATGGGGCACGTGTAGGGCCACCCACACTATTTGCAATTTGCATTGAAATCATTTGCCGAGGATTAGAACCAACCATTAAAGTTAAGATATCTTCAAGCTAAAGTGGTATATAAAAGAACTTTTATCCTTAACACATAAATGGTTGAAATACCAAGGTAATTTCAAACCAACTATAATCTAATCTTATGGATTCAAAGGAAAACCACTCAAACTCTGATACCAATTGAGAGATCAAAAAAGATATGATGCACAAGGACAATGTTTGAAAACTCAAACCTTGAGTGAATGCTTAAGTCCATCATTTTACTAAGTCAATCATACGACGTGGTTGGGCGTAATTCATAATTCAATTCCAATGGTCCCAAATGCAGATATCGACAACTCCAAAACCCTAATTAGGGTTTTCTAAACCCTAATTAGGGTTTCCAACCCAATTGCTTGCCAATTAAACAAAAGGTTAAATTTTTAGGTTTGTTAATGTCAATTAAGTCGGGCACCACCTGCTACCACCTCGGGTAGTGGTGGTCAATGGCGGCTCACGACGGCGCCCACCACCTCGTGGTGGTGGTTAAGATTTTAGACTAAATATGTCCAAGCATCCCAAATAACAATCACACACAAATACACACAACCACCCAAGGTGGCGGCAGAATGGTGGCGTGAGGTGGCAGCCACCACCTCACGGTGGTGGTGACGAGTTGTTTCCTTGATTAATCCGACCAAACAATACATTATACACATGATATCCAAAAGAACACACACAACATAACACACACGCATAGCCACCCTTGTGGTGGCAGGCGGTGGTCGGAGGTGATAGTCACCCCCTTATGGTGGTGGTGATGGATTTTCTTCGGTTTTTATGGCGACCCATCACACACTCTCAACATACACAACCGAAAACAACATCATACACATCTACATATACCAATACGAGGGAAACCAGCCACCTGGTGGCGTGCAGTGGTCAGAGAACATTAGTTAACGCGAACAACCACATGGCGACGATGACGACAACAAGCATTTTCCAAGGTACGACGACAGAAGACGGGAGAAAAGAGGGTGTGCGCGAACCAACGACGAACCACAGCAGCCTCCATGGTCGTTAGTGTCCTATCTGATGGGTTTTATCCATAAGAACATCCTATGTGCTCATGCAAACCCTAATGCTTGGATCTAGGTTTCTCTATTGTACATGCAATTCATCCAAGACTTTAAACCCTAGTTCTAGCATACAATTAATCATATTAACATGTGAAAGGGTTTTTAGATCTTACCTTGATTGTTATGTAGTAATAACAATCTTAAATCCTCCTTGTAATGACTTTAGAAAGCTTAGAGTCACAAGTGTCACTCCTCTAATGGTTCACAAACACCAACAACAAGAGGATGAAGAATAAGGAGAGAGGAGGCTGCCCAAGAACGTCCAAAACCCTAGAGGAACTCTTCTCCACGTTTTTGGGGCTTAAGGGTACTATATATACATGTAGGCTATTAGGGTTTTAAACTAGGAAACCCTAATTTGACTGCTTAAACCTTAAGCAGCCCATAGACTCTTTTAGAATACCCCTTGGACAATTTCTAATGGGTTTCCCCATAGAATTCGTCCAACCTATTATACCAAGGTGATCCATAGCCCAAATGCAATTATCTTATAATTACAGTTCCAACCCCTTAAGTTTAATTAATCTCTTTTAGTCACAAAATTAATTATCAATTAATTCTTGACTAATATTAATTAAATAATATGATTTATCCTGTAATATATTATTCTTATAATATATTAATAAATCATAATTAATCTTCTCTCTCTATAATTCATCCTATCAAGTTGCTTTGGTGAAGGCAACCCAAAAGGACCAGGCGCGTGTCCTTTAGATAAGGGATCATATATTCCTCCATTCTAGATATCGTATGAGACATGATATCTAATAATTCTCCTTGTACTATTTCTCGACTTCCGATTTATGACGACTAACTAATTGAACAAATCAAATTAGGCCTAGCCCGGCCGAGCATTTATGTTTGTCATCACTAAATCATCGAGGGGCCCAAAGATATCGCTTTTATCCTACTTTGGATAAAAGGAACGGATAAACTTTGATTCAATGCTCGCTTGCACTTACTCACCGAATCACACACAACAATATGTTTTATAACACTAAGTTACTGGTGCGTTTACATATTATCAATGTGCAACCGATTTGCAAGATACAACTCACACATCTCGGTTTCAAGAATATAAGATGTTATCGTTTCACCAAACACTCGTGATACAATTCATGGAGTGATCCAAGCGAGCGTGGGTTTAATCCAATGCTCAAATCATATTCATAAGCACTCATGAACGTTGCAACAAACATTTGCTTATGTCTAATGCTCTTTAGACAATCCACACACCAATTCACGACAGTCTTTATTCATACCTGCTTCCAACGTATGAATGACTGTGGCCCGTTCGAATAATTTGACTGTTCTTAACCAATTAAATTATTCAGGAAGTCAAAACGTGCAAAGTGAAGCACAAGAATAATACTAATCCCATATGGCGTCAAACCTTTGAGTATAAATATAACACCTTTTATTTATCACCATATCAATTACTCATTATTTGTTGTTTCAGGTAATCAACTTCTTACTTGAATTATTACACTTGTCCCATGCTCTTATCATGCACACAATGTTTACCTATGGTTCTTACTTTGTGAAATAGATCAAATGAACACATTTCCAATCATACTCATTTCACAACTCCAAATCCTTTTTCGTAAGTGAAAGAATATCAAATTCTTGCCACTTATGGAATATACTAGATTCTAACATTTTATGCAATGATCCTTTCGTAATGTCATAGCACAAAAAGTCACAAAGACTATTGCCAACGATATTACAAAGTCCTCTATTGGAGATTGTTACAATACAATTCCTTAGATATGATGTCTCTCACTCAAAGTACATTCCTTCGAACATCCTTTTGCATAAAAGTTTCTAATTTATACATAGTTTTTTTTTCAATTCCCAATATGGACACGTTTCCATATTTTCCATATGACAACTCAATCTTAATATAATCTTATCTATTCATAATAATGTCGATATGGTCCATCCAATACTATACTTCCAACTACTCACAAGCGACCAATCCTCGGCGAACTTTGGATTGTCCTTTGATAGTTGTTTAATTATCTTAGTCAAAACTGATTCTCGTCCTTTTTCCCTCTAAATGCGCTAGACATTTGGAAAATTTTAGAATGGTCAAATATTATAGCATTTGCAATCGATCCTATACCCGAAGCGTATGGGACACGATGCATAATGTCTTACATAAAGATTTGATACTTTATCAATCTTCTGCCATAATATTTTATGTGCTACGTTCTCAAAATTCGAATTATAAAGAGGAATGCCGTAATCATAATTGAAATTTGAGAACACACTATGCTTCCTTGACTAAATTTATTAACATTTCACAACCTAAACCTTTAGATTTGAAATGAAGCATAATATTCTCTCCCTTAATTATAGCAAAACAACTTTTCAACTCTTGCAACTTTGCAAAGTATAACTATTGTTTTCTATAATTAATATTGCTAACTTGAAATACTTTCCATAATAATCATACAATCATAACATTTATGCTCCCACTATCATGATTATTATTATTATAAACATAACACTTATGCTCCCACTAGCTTTGACATGTATTCAGAAACCATCTTAACTTCTAGAAAATCAATACTTATTGAATTTATTAAGTTCATGTTTCTAATACCTAATGCTTTGATAATCCTTTATCTAAGCTTATACACCTTTCCTTTAGATAGCTCATATGTGTGTCTAAACAATTTAGACTAATTGCCAAACCTCACAGTCACTTTCATGAAGGAGGGAATCTTATGACACTTAGATTTAAATGGTGTATGTGTTCTTATCCATGTGAATTTGTCAAAACCAAAGTTCACGACAAATTCAAACTCATATGGACCGAACTTTCTAAATCTTGACTTCTTGCCTTATGGTAACACAGCTGCCCACCATGTCTTCCAAGTAGTTAAGCATCTCACCTTTTCCTATCAATATACTTTTCATTGATCAAGGTCCTTGCCTTTTATGCATTCAAATGAGAACTCATAGGGCTCACATGCATAATTAACTCAATTGGAATGACACAGAAACAATATTGTGTAAACACGATAGGTTGTAAACCTCAACTCGTGTGCTAGTGATGATCAATAAGGTCTATTTTGATTTGTTCTTGAAACCTTTCAAGACCATTAAGACTCCCACTGACTCCTTGACATATAAGATTCTCTTGTCAATAAACATTTCTTGACAAACAAATATTCAAGAGTTAGTGTAGTTTTTATCAAAACACTTCATAAATTGGTCCAAGTTGGTCTTTGTCTTATCCAAGACATCACAACTTTCCACATTTGATGAGTGTTATAAACCTTCTTAATACTTATCACTCAATTTCACAATCATAACTCTAAGACTTGTTTTGGAACGAAGTATGATTGACCTCTTGATTTAACCATTTCTTCAATTCTTGATTCCTCTTCTTCGACATACAATTGTACTAAGACTCACTTAGAGGATCAATTGCGATATGGTTCTTAATCATTAATACCTATCATAAAGCATAAAAGGTACTCTCCCTTCTTCTTAGAATGGAGAAACTTTTATCTTTCTGCCTACTTGATTCTTCTTATTCGTTTTGCTATTGATTTAAACCCTTTTTAATCAATTCCGAATTACACTTAATCTTATAAGTATAATCATATTTACTAAACCTTTAGTAAATCATGACGAATATCTTTGTTACTCTTATGGTGGACTTGATCAACATGCAACTTTGTGTACTCGATCTCCTAAGCCTTCACTTGACACTTTGTCAATAAATTAGTCTAATTTCCAAATATGAAATTTCTCATTCATCATGCAACCAAGTTGCGTGATTCCAAATTTCTGTCCAATTGAAATTTGGGCGATGAGAAACTCTCCCTATTTGGTAAATTCTCGACATTTCCATAAATAAGAATCATATCCATTCATTGTAGAAATATGCAAACATCAATTTTCATAACCATTTCATTGCAAGGAAATAAACAAATAAATAAATAAGTCAAACCAAAATTTATTATATTTATAAAAGCAGCAGAAAACATTTGTCCTTACAATGAAAAACCCATTGAAAACTACGTAGTCAAATATTCCTAACAATTCTATCATAAATATCTAAGCTCAAAATCTAATCTTCAAGTCCATGCGATCGAGATCCATTTCTTTGTGATTAGACTCATCTTGCTCTTTCATCTAGCTTCCTTTCTTTTCACCAATCCTGCAAAACATTCAAATGCAATCTTATCACATCATGTATTAAGAATCAACGAATAGGAACTTAATGGAGTTAGATAGTGGATTTTTACCTGAAGCACAACCATACTCTTTGACTCTCCCATCTTTGGAATCTTCAGGCTCTTAGGGCAGACTTCTATCCAACGCCCTTTCTCTTAGCAGCAAACGCAGGTCGCTTCTCCTAGAATGTCCTCGGAAGCATGGTCGGTTGACTCTCCTAACAAATACGCTCCATTGCTTCGCCAAATCATTTCTGATTTAGCAGCAATGAGCATGTAGGTTAGGTCAATGAGGTTATCGTCATGATCCATCATATAATACTTTCTTTTGAACTCATTATATGATTCAGGGAGTGACTGCAAAACCCAGTTCACAGTCAACTCATCCGGGAATGACACACCCAACATTATCAACCTATCAATGTGTGATTTCATTCCTAGGACGTGTGCACACACCGACTTTCCTTCTTTATGTTTACTTGCCAAAAGGGCTTGAGTGAGCTTGAACCTTTCAAGCCTTTGAACTTGTGGGTTAGGGAGAATAATTGGATGAGGTGGAGGAAGTGAAGAATGATCTCTTGTTCCATGATCGAATCGTGGAATATCATCTTCATGTGGAAAGCTTGTTCCACGGGATTTGGGAAGACCATAGTTGTCGTACTTTGACATCTACAAAATGGGAGAAAACAAATTCAAGTTAGTTGATGATTGAGTCCTTAGTAAATCAACCAAATGAGATACTAAGGCTAGGACCCAACACAATACGCTACAACCTAGAAAAGGGATGTCGTAATCTAGTTGCAGAATATTTGAAGGTAAGTGTATGACGATTCACTAATTTCCACCATGAAAAACGAAAAAGAAATTTAAGTTTTAAATATATGAAAACTCCTAGAGCTTACTCTTGGAGAGTAAACTCCATTCCTAAGCCATTCTAGCCCTTAAATGTTACCCGGGACACCCCAAACACTTAACCAAAGTGTTTTCCGCTCTTTAGGGTGCGTGTACTTGTTTAATTAGTATTATATATACTAATTGTATGAAAACATATGTTATCATATGTTAAATAGGTCACTAAGTGTGTCCAAGTCTTTACTTGACACCGGGCACTCAACCGGCACCTTCGTCGGATCCACTTACACCAGGTGGGTTCATACCCCTGAATGAACCTTTTAAATGCTTTTACATGTTTTATAGGGGGGGAATACAAGTTAAACATGCCAGTTATCATATCAATTACATGTGATTGATAACCCGCATGCACAAGGATTTACCACACTGTAAACTGTTTTACCAAAGAGGATACTATAAATGGTTTTCTAAAAGGTTTTCACTTGTTCAAAAACTCTTACTTATACTGTTTTATCAAAGTTCATTTTAAACTGGTTTATGAAAAGTTTCCAAAGAATTTCTAAAGGTTTTCAAACTTATTTTACCAAAGAACACCAAGTTGTGATTTTCTCAAGTAAAAAGGTTTTCTTCCATATTTTGATACTCCCTCTTAGTTTAAACTCCTACTTGACAACGCTTTCACTTCGTGATGCATTTATACTTGTTATTGCCTCTATTTCGCTTATACTTGTAGTCGCTTATGCCTATTAGACGCTCTTGCTTCACTTGTTGTCGCTTCTACTTCGTGATACACTTATATTTGGTAACGCTTATACTTCACGATTCGACTATTCCACACTGTACGCTTATACTTCACAATTCGGTTATTCCACACTGTACACTTATACTTCACGATTTGGTTATTCCACATGATTCGGTTATACGTCACGATTCGGTTATACTTCACGATATGATTCCACTTGTTATACACACTCAAGCGTAGTTAGATGTATGTATGTGCTTGTTTAGATGCATATAAATAATGATTGAAGGACTTAGGAAGGCTTGTCCGTCCTATTTCCTTTTCTTCGTTGAGATGTGGTCTGGTGGGATCGGATGTCCATCCAAAGGTCGTTTGATTCATTAGTTATATGTTATGTACACAAGCATAGACATATAGGTTTACATTAGGTAGTTCAGTTAAGAGTCTCTACCACCAGTTCAACACTTACATTGGAAACCCTCTACCCACTATTTAGGATGCATCTTCGGGACACGGCCTTCTCCGTCGTCTAGTTGGTAACCAGAGTCTCCTGTAGGGAGAGAGGACATTGTGTGTATAGATCTATACGGGATTGACACCCCCGCACCCTGACTGCTAGCTACAGTCCACGGCCTACCAAGCCAAGGGGTGACAAATGTCATATTTTACAGACGCTTGTAGGGCGTCAGGTACTCTAGTGTCGGTTAGTATGGTTACGAGTATCCCAGGTTACCTTATAATTCATGGCCTTAAGGTAACGATATTTCACCAACAATTTACACTCTATGCTGGAAACCCACTCTCAGAGTCACACTGTTTTTAGACCTTACTAGCTGTATCTTTCATTTGATACGGTCTGCGATCTGTATCCACTGTTTTTAGACCTTGCTAGCTGTATCTTTCATTTGATACTGTCTGGGGTCTATATCCACTGTTTTTAGACCTTGCTAGCTGTATCTTTCATTTGATACTGTCTGGGGTATGTATTCACTGTTTTTAGACCTTACTAGCTGTACCTTTCATTTGGTACCATCTGGGGTCTGTGTCTCTTTTTGTTAGACTAAGCCAGGCATGTCGTTCATTCGATACCCTCCTGGTGTCTATTATTCTTTTTCCTTAGTCAGCAGTCCTCATTGCTGAGGCATATGTTATTTTCCCTAATATTCTCCGACTTTCTTAAAAAGCAAATCCCGTATTTTGATAATCAAAGTGTTTAAGGGAAAACTACTTTTTACCACATAACTCTGACCAGTGTTGGTAGAAGACTACTTTTTAATTAGACAATATAGGATTTTCTGGAAAGGACTCTATTTCACTGTATTCTTGAAAACTACCACTTATATAAAGTATTTGATTAAAATGTCACTAAATGCTTATGAACTCACCAGCATTTGTAAAAATGCTGATACTCGCTTTTCGAATAACTTGTATTCTCAGGTCATCATTAGACAGGTACAATCCAGGAGCTTCTGTTGAAGACTATTTTGTGCCAAGCTGCACCTATATATATTTACTTGTATTACCTTGATGTATTGTAATGTAAACCATGTAAAACTATTACTATTAATGCAATGTTTTGTTGTACTTTGATTACTATAATGCATGTGTTGTGATACTTGACATGACGTCATCCACCCCAGAACGTTTCCGCCGTTCCGGTTTTGGGGTGTGACAGATTGGTATCAGAGCATTGTTTATAGTGAGCTAAGTATATCAATTCATAAAAGATATACAACCTATAAATACAAAGGGATAAAACAATCTGACCAAGAATTATACTTTAAAATATAACCATATTTTACCAAAGTATAAGAACATCCAAAACCTAAACACTCGAACACAAGTATCACAAGAAGAACAATAATAAAAGTCTTCGGATGTTGAGCATTGCCATCAAACCTGGGCAATTATGTAATCGTAAGCTGGAATAAATGCAACCTAATCAACTACATTTATTCGAGATGCGATGAACATGTGCTTAGGAGTGATAGTGGTGTTGCAACAGGTCTGAAACTTACCAACTAGGAATGCTAGAGCCAAACATAAATTTAAAATACTATAGGAGTATTTTGGAATACTAAAAGACTAACAATAATCTCAGAATCATAATCAGAAGATAAGAATCAAACAAGAAATTAAAATACCATAGGGGTATTTTAGGATACATAGATAACCTTGTGTGAAGAACTAAAAAGATCCTTATTGATATACCTACAACTACAGAGGGTATACTCCCAAGATTATATATAATAAGGATCCCATAGGCTAAGAATGTGTGGTTTCGCCCTACTTCCTTTTCCTCGTTGGGATGTGGATATAGAGTAGTATCACATATCCGAAGGCCTATTGGATCTAAGCTATATATGATTTGTATACCCTGTGTAATCGTAGCAGGACTCAATATGGATCACTCAGTGAAATGTTAATAATCTCTTAGGATTCTTTAGACATTTCCATTCTCGCACGAACCCAGTAGACAACCCTACCCACTTCAGTGCTTGACAGAAGAGTTGATGCAGACCCAGAAGAGGTTCATTGAGAAGATTTCCAGTTCGGAAATAAATGAATTGGGTCGAGACTATTGAATTCACCAAGTGCCTATATCTCTTTAGGGGCATCGGTGAGAAACTCGCCTAAACTTCCGAGATTTCCAGTCATCCATCATGAGGTAATGACACCCAGAGTTGGATTCGGAAGCAAGGCGGAGTAGAGATTCAATATGTCCATACGAGGAGAGAACCCTAGGTAACTACCCGAATGAAACCAACACCGACTTCAGTCAAAGATACGAGGCAGACAGAGGGAGCCAGTACATGGAACCCGAGAAGTGTCTTTTCCTCGTGTTCGTCACGCTAATACACCCTTAAAATAATACAATTTAGTGAGTTAGTGGTTACACTACTCACGCTATGTGTTAGGAAAATCGTCATTTCCCGTTGCCAGTTACACGATTAGAGCGGATCCCCGCACCTCTATTAGGAATATTTAGCCATAAGCCTTCATAAGCCTCTCTTTTCGCAGTTTTGTTCCGAACTGTTCTCAAATCTCTCCAGGCCGGAGAGTGAAACCTTTCCCAGTATAAAGGTAACGTAGTAGGAACGACTCGCATCTTATGGCCTTTTCCGATACTCACACTCCTACCTTGATTACCAGGACTACATCATAGGGATGTAGGTCGGCACTCAGACCACCAGTACCCGCGACATGGGAAAAATTTATGCCTAATACAGTCAGGACAGATATGTCCAGGGCTAGCCATCGTCTCTCATTATCTTGTGTTCCTTTCCGTGTAGGAAAAACCATGCCTCCAAAGAAACGCAACTAGTCCACAAGCAAGAAACCTACTCTCCTATTCGATGAAGCTACGTTCCAAGCTGCAGTCTCGGCAGCCGTAGCAGCTGTCATGGCTCACCTGAATGCTAACAACGCCAATGTTAGCAAGGGCCTTATCGGGATTTCCGATCCTAGCAATGGACAGCAGCAACCAACACCTGCATACCCAGCCGCCCACGAACCTCACTCAAATCC
Organism: Lactuca serriola; assembly: GCF_051521515.1. Taxonomy (NCBI): domain Eukaryota; kingdom Viridiplantae; phylum Streptophyta; class Magnoliopsida; order Asterales; family Asteraceae; genus Lactuca; species Lactuca serriola. The sequence continues at coordinate 151,064,550 of NC_136416.1, forward strand.
ACTGAAGAGAAAGATCAAGATCGAGGAGGGAAGTACCTCGGCTCAAGGACCTTCCGAAGGGCAACGAGTTGAGACAGTCAGTATCCCTGCCAACCCTTCCATCCCTACACCTAGGAGACCATACTTAGGAAACCTTCCCCACTGCAGCAAGTGCAGCTACCATCATCATGGTGTATGTCGGGAGCTCTATTGTGCTAGGTGCCACATGTTGGGGCATACTGCTCGTGTCTGCAGAACCCCGGTTGAGTTTATTATATCAACCACCAATGTGACGGCCAATACAGTTTGCCATCTATGTGGTGATATTGGACACTTCAAAAGAGATTGCCCAACTGAAGGAAACAACAAGGACACAGGAGGATCCTAACTCTACTGCTTAGGGAGGAGCATCAAGGAACCCGAAAGATTTTGGTACGTCTCCCGATCTCAGATAACTAAACTAAAAACATTAAAAGGCTAATTAAAATGTAAATACTTCCCCATTAAGGCGAAAGTCGCAGCACTGTTATAAATTTTAAAATTCATTAGGTAAAACTATAATGGCTAAACATATACGTTACGACCATGTATAGTTAAGATGGATAGACCTAGAGTGAGTGAATGCCGCCTCATTTCCTGTTCCTCGTTTGGTTGTGGATTTAGGGCGGAGTCGCTCAGTCAACAGTCCTCCCCACCTTAATTATACATGACTAGTATATGTTAGGCGATTATAGAAATGCCTCGTGAGAATCCATTCCTGAAAAGGTACTCTACTCAGAAACACTTAGAACACTTTATAGTTCCGCGTTGACTCTATCGGTCCGAGTATCCGCGACGGTGATACACAGGACGAAACCCAAGACGCCTAGAACGTGTGTTCTCGTTCGGCACATGACTCTATCGATCCTCGTTTTATATCATGTCGAAGTATGCCAACTTCGACGACTCTATTGATCATGGTCCGAATTCGTGCAACCATGTGTACATCCTTAGTGCTGTGTAAAAAGAACTTTCTCCGTAGCCATGTCGGCAAATAAAGGTTCTTCCTAACCTAAAACATAATACAAATAAACAAACCTAATGCGATCCTTCAGTCGTCCCTCTTATCTCAAACCTTCTGAAGTACCCAGGAGAAGGGTACCGCGTGCTGTTGACCGACCCCTCTTAGTCATATGGAAACCGAAGCGAAGGACACTGCAAGATACTCCAGAAGACAATGACCATCTGAAGCATACTCCGTAGATCCCCCAGAAAGACCCTTCGCACCTCGCACACTAGGTTCGTGAACCCAGAGGATAGAACTCATGGGACTGGCCACTATAACTAGGTATATGCATAAAGGTGGTATATAGTTGAGATCAAAAAGATTTAAGATGTGTGCTTCCTCCCTACTCCCTGTTCCTCGTTGGGTTGTGGGTCTGGTGTGGAGTCACACAACTGAACATCCTGCCGATGTCAATTATATACGGCCTACATACACCAAGTATTAGTGGTTAAGCCAAGTATGAGCTCTACCACGAACCTCTTAGTAAAGCCCTTCATCCTATTCCATAAAATAGGAGCTGGAGTCAAGAGAACCGATGCGGGTTGAGCTACTATAATGACCACAAATCCGAAATTTGTTGTCATGTCGGTTAAGCCAACACAGTAGCTAACACCCTCAGTTAGTAAAGAGATTAAAGTTCCGAGTGATGGGAACCTATACTCACTAGATTTGACCTAGACCGAGAAAACTCAGAACCTTCGGAAGAGTAGTTGCAGTAGATGCCCGCACTACTCAGGCACTTCGTCCACCCTGTTACAGACAAGTAGTGCCTATAACCCTCCACCCTCTCGTATGGAGGAAATCGTCGTCGCCCCGTAGACGATAGAATTCATTCCCCGAAGTAAACACTAGAATACCGAGAACCATAGGATAACCTCTGCAGCCAGGAATACTTGATCAAAGTGCGAAAGTAGTTGCGTTAAGCCTCATGACCCATATCCCGAAGAGATTATAGACTCGACACCAGCCTTGGTGTTAGTCGAGGGGTTATGCAGGAGCATGCGCTTTCGGCACTAGAATAAACCAAAGACTTTGAGATTCAATGGACTATTAGGTGTTCCACGAATACTATCTCGCGTAGAAATAGTAGAACCACCTCCCGAGATAGTCGAACACTCGTCTGGTGAAACCCTATCTCCCCGACCCTGAGGGTTTCCGTATCTCAAGATTCGTTAGTGCAGGTTCATTTTGCACGAGCTTGAGATAGACACTCTAAAAGCCAATCGACAGGAAACGCAAAACCAAAGAAAACTCGAGCTTCCTAAGAACCAACCTGAAGGACTACACTGTCAGTATGAGAGAGAACGTTAGGAACTTCGGGATGACGATCACGCCAATGATGATCTTGCCATAGCAGTACACTATGTTCTAAGTACTGAAAAGCTCTACCCTTCCGAGAGCTTAGGACCACCCTTCGTATCCCACTCATCTTGATAGAAACCATTGAGAACCCTAACCTCGTAGATACACCAGTCGGAACCTACTAACTACACGAGACGAAATCCGCATCCCGTAGGTGAAGGTTTGTTGGAACGACAAACACAGGCCAGAGTTCACTTGGGAGTGCGAGGACAAACCGAATAGGAAGTACCCTCCTGCCTCTACTCGGTCATTCATACCTATTACCTTGCCTAGACCTGAATTTCGGGACGAAATTCCCTCTAATGGGGGGATGATGTGACAACCCAAAGTTTATTCCGTTACATTACCCCGTTTCCGTTAATGGAATATTCCACTGTATAAAAGTTCCGTTAATAAGAGGTCTTCAAATAAATAAATGTTTTATTTATTTATGTTTTATGTCGTGATAGTCGTAATAAAGTAAATGAAAACACTTAAATTACATTTCCATAGTAATTTAGAAAAAGTTAGTTTTTATTATTACGACCACTAAATCGGGTGAGACCAAAAGCCCCGTATAACGGCAGTATTGGGTAGATTTCCACCGAGCTTCAACTCCAACCCCTATATAAGGGAGAGTAAACTCCATTTCCATCTTTTTACTCTCTCTCTACAAATTTTTCCCAAGCCAAAAATCGTCCGTTTCGAGCCCCAAACGAGTAGGTAAACTATCTTAACTTGTTGTATAGCCTATCTAGCATGCAAATTCGTGTTTAAATCATAAAATAGGGACAAAATGATGTGTTTATGGCCCAAGAACACTCTTGGACCGTGAACACCATTTAATGGGGGGGTTTTTAAGCCCCAAAACCCCTCTAAATTGCCCCTAAGGCTTAGATATGACTTTCAGGCTTACATATTCGGACTTAGAACACCTTGAAATGAGTTTTTGAAGAGTAAACATGAGTTTACTGCCCAAGAACATGCTTGGGCCATAAACTCCTCTTCATGGGGAGTAAACTCATATTTGTGTGTTAAAAATGCCCTTAAACACACCAATGGCCTTGGATTAAATTCTAGAATCAACCACCAACAAGCTAGGGACCTTAAACTCAATTAAAACAACTACATAGGGAGTTCACGGCCGTAAACCCCTCATGAAAGGGCACCTGGGCCGTAAACTCCTATAAGGGGGATAAATGGCGCCCTAAACTCCCCATTTGACTTGGAAAAATTCTTAGGACTTTATCCTCTACCATTTAAGACTTCAAAACATCAAAAGAATGAGTGTATAGGATCTTACGGTCGTAAGCTCCCTTGCTTAGGGCCATAAACTCCTCAAATGGTCCAAATGATGCCATAAATCCATTCACACCTTTTATATTTGGACCTAGGAAAATTCTATAATTGATATGAGACATTTTAGCATCCTAGAACACCCTCACCATGAGTTTACGGCCGTAAACTCATGGGAGTTGTCCCAGGGCCGTAAACACTAAGTATAGAGTTTACTCTTGGAGAGTAAACTCCATTCCTAAGCCATTCTAGCCCTTAAATGTTACCCGGGACACCCCAAACACTTAACCAAAGTGTTTTCCGCTCTTTAGGGTGCGTGTACTTATTTAATTAGTATTATATATACTAATTGTATGAAAACATATGTTATCATATGTTAAATAGGTCACTAAGTGTGTCCAAGTCTTTACTTGACACCGGGCACTCAACCGACACCTTCGTCGGATCCACTTACACCAGGTGAGTTCATACCCCTGAATGAACATTTTAAATGCTTTTACATGTTTTATAGGGGGGGAATACAAGTTAAATATGTCAGTTATCATATCAATCACATGTGATTGATAACCCGCATGCACAAGGATTTACCACACTGTAAACTGTTTTACCAAGTAGGATACTATAAATGGTTTTCTAAAAGGTTTTCACTTGTTCAAAAACTCTTACTTATACTGTTTTATCAAAGTTCATTTTAAACTGGTTTATGCAAAGTTTCCAAAGAATTTCTAAAGGTTTTCAAACTTATTTTACCAAATAACACCAAGTTGTGATTTTCTCAAGTAAAAAGGTTTTCTTCCATGTTTTGATACTCCCTCTTAGTTTAAACTCCTACTTGATAACGCTTTCACTTCGTGATGCGTTTATACTTGTTATTGCCTCTATTTCGCTTATACTTGTAGTCGCTTATGCCTATTAGACGCTCTTGCTTCACTTGTTGTCGCTTCTACTTCGTGATACACTTATATTTGGTAACGCTTATACTTCACGATTCGGCTATTCCACAATGTACGCTTATACTTCACAATTCGGTTATTCCACATTGTACACTTATACTTCACGATTTGGTTATTCCACATGATTCGGTTATACGTCACGATTCGGTTATACTTCACGATATGATTCCACTTGTTATACACACTCAAGCGTAGTTAGATGTATGTATGTGCTTGTTTAGATGCATATAAATAATGATTGAAGGACTTAGGAAGGCTTGTCCGTCCTATTTCCTTTTCTTCGTTGAGATGTGGTCTGGTGGGATCGGATGTCCATCCGAAGGTCGTTTGATTCATTAGTTATATATTATGTACACAAGCATAGACATATAGGTTTACATTAGTCAGTTCAGTTAAGAGTCTCTACCACCAGTTCAGCACTTACATTGGAAACCCTCTACCCACTATTTAGGATGCATCTTCGGGACACGGCCTTCTCCGTCGTCTAGTTGGTAACCAGAGTCTCCTGTAGGGAGAGCGGACATTGTGTGTATAGATCTATACGGGATTGACACCCCCGCACCCTGACTGCTAGCTACAGTCCACGGCCTACCAAGCCAAGGGGTGACAAATGTCATATTTTACAGACGCTTGTAGGGCATCAGGTACTCTAGTGTCGGTTAGTATGGTTACGAGTATCCCAGGTTACCTTATAATTCATGGCCTTAAGGTAACGGTATTTCACCAGCAATTTACACTGTATGCTGGAAACCCACTCTCAGAGTCACACTGTTTTTAGACCTTACTAGCTGTATCTTTCATTTGATACGGTCTGCGGTCTGTATCCACTGTTTTTAGACCTTGCTAGCTGTATCTTTCATTTGATACTGTCTGGGGTCTGTATCCACTGTTTTTAGACCTTGCTAGCTGTATCTTTCATTTGATACTGTCTGGGGTATGTATTCACTGTTTTTAGACCTTACTAGCTGTACCTTTCATTTGGTACCGTCTGGGGTCTGTGTCTCTTTTTGTTAGACTGAGCCAGGCATGTCGTTCATTCGATACCCTCCTGATGTCTATGATTCTTTTGCCTTAGTCAGCAGTCCTCACTGTTGAGGCATATGTTATTTTCCCTGATATTCTCCGACTTTCTTAAAAAGCAAATCCCGTATTTTGATAATCAAAGTGTTTAAGGGAAAACTACTTTTTACCACATAACTCTGACCAGTCTTGGTAGAAGACTACTTTTTAATTAGAAAATATAGGATTTTCTGGAAAGGACTCTATTTCACTATATTCTTGAAAACTACCACTTACATAAAGTATTTGATTAAAATGTCACTAAATGCTTATGAACTCACCAGTATTTGTAAAAATGCTGATACTCGCTTTTCAAATAACTTGGTTAATTAAAATTTTTCCCGTGCCGCGGGTACTGGTGGTCTGAGTGCCGACCTACATCCCTATGATGTAGTCCTGGTAATCAAGGTAGGAGTGTGAGTATCGGAAAAGGCCATAAGATGCGAGTCGTTCCTACTACGTTACCTTTATACTGGGAAAGGTTTCACTCTCCGGCCTGGAGAGATTTGAGAACAGTTCGGAACAAAACCGCGAAAAGAGAGGCTTATGAAGGCTTATGGCTAAATATTCTCAATAGAGGTGCGGGGATCCGCTCTAATCGTGTAACTGGCAACGGGAAACGACGATTTTCCTAACACATAGCGTGAGTAGAGTAACCACTAACTCACTAAATTGTATTATTTTAAGGGTGTATTAGCATGACGAACACGAGGAAAAGACACTTCTCGGGTTCCATGTACTGGCTCCCTCTCTGTCTGCCTCGTATCTTTGACTGAAGTCGGCATTGGTTTCCTTTGGGTAGTTACCTAGGACCTTAAGTTTAATTAATCTCTTTTAGTCACAAAACTAATTACCAATTAATTATTGACTAATATTAATTAACCAATATGATTTCTCCTTTAATATATTATTCTCATAATATATTAATAAATCATATTTAATCCTTTCTCTCCATAATTCATCCTATCAAGTTGCTTTGGTGAAGGCAACCCAAAAGGACCATGCACCATCGGGTCAAGTACATACCAAAATAGTTATGGACTTAGACACTAATCCAACACACATTTCCAATCATACTCATTTCACAACTCCCAATCCTTATCATAAGTATAAGAATATCAAATTCTTGTTACTTATGCTAGATTCTAACATTTTATGCAATGATTCTTTCGTAAAGTCATAGCTCAAAATCATCAAGACTTGGCCAATCTCTATCAGAAACAATTCTATAGATATGATGTCTCTCACTCAAAGTACATTCCTTTGAACATCCTTCTTGCATAAAAGTTTCTAATCTAGACATAGATTCTCAATATCCAACTCCCAATATGGAAACAATTCCATATTTTCCATATGACAATTCATTCTTAATAGAATCTTATCTATTCATAATAATGTCGATATGGTCCATCCAATACCATACTTTCAACTACTCACAAGCAACCAATCCTCAGCGAGCTTTGGATCGTCTTTTGATTATCTTAGTTAAAAACTGATTCTTGTCCTTTTTCCCTCTTAATGCACTAGACATTTGGAAATTTTTAGAATGGTGAAATTTTATAGCATCTACAATCGATCCTTTACCCGAAGCGTATGGGATATGATGCATAATGTCTTACATGCTATGTATCCTTGACTAAATTTATTAACATTCCACAACCTAATCCTTTAGATTTGAAATGAAGCATAATATTCTCTCCCTTAATTATAGCAAAACAACTTTTCAACCCTTACGACTTTGCAAAGTATGACTTTTGTTTTCTATAATTAATATTGCTAACTTGCAATACTTGCCTTAATAATCATACAAGCACAAATTTTATGCTCCCACTATCATGATGATTATTATCATATAAGCATAACACTTATGCTCCCACTAGCTTTGACATGTATTTAGAAAATAGCTTAACTTTCAGAAAACAATGCCTATTGAATTTCTTAAGTTCATATTTCTAATACCTAATGCTTTGATAATCCTTTATCTAAGTTTCTCAAACTTATACACCTTTGCCTTAGATAGCTCATATGTGTGTCTAAACAATTCAGACTAATTGCCAAATCTCACAATTTGAATCATGGAAAGGGATACCGTCACCATAATCGAATTCGAGAATACAATTTCACAATCACTATCTTCTTAAAATCTCTCTTAGTGAAAGCATTTCCTCACAATCATCTTCATGAAGGAGGGAATCTTATGAAACTTAGATTTTAATGGTGTATGTGTTCCTATCCATGCGAATTTGTCAAAACCAAAGTTTGCGACAAATCCAAACTCATATGGACCGAACTTTCTCAATCTTGATTTCTTGCCTTATGGTAACATGAGTGCCCACCATGTCTTCCAAGTAGTTAAGCAGCTCACCCTTTCCTATCAATGTACTTTTCATTGATCAAGGTGCTTACCTTTTACGTGTTCAAATGAGAACTCATAGAACTCACATGCATAATTAACTCAATTGGAATGGCACATAAACAAAATAGCGTCAACATGATAGGTTGTAAACCTCAAGTCGTGTGCTAGTGATGATCGATAAGGTTTATTCTTGATTTGTTCTTGAAACCTTTCAAGACCTTTGAGACTCCCACTGACTCCTTGACATATAAGATTCTCTTGTCAAGAAACATTCCTTGACAAGACAAATATTCAAGGGTTAGTGTAGTTCTTATCAAAACACTTCACATAATTGGTCCTAGTTGGTCTTTGTCTTATCCAAGACATCACAACTTTCCAATTTCAAATGTACAAGAGTAAGAAAACCTTTTCAAATTCCACATTTGATGAATGTTATAAACCTTCTTAAGACTTGTCACTCAATTCACATTCTTAACTCTTAGACTTGTTTTTGGAACGAAGTATGATTGACTTCTTGATTTAACCATTTCTTCAATTCTTGATTCCTCTTCTCAGACATACAATTGCACTAAGACTCGTTTTAGAGGATCAATTGAGATATGGTTCTTAATCATTAAGACCTATCATAAAACATAATAAAAGGTACTCTCCCTTCTTCTTAGAATAGAGAAACTTTTATCTTTCTGCCTACTTGATTCTCCTTTATTCGTTCTACTATTTATTGAAACTCTTTCAATCAACTGAGAATTACACTTAATCTCATAAGTATAATCATATTTACTTAACCTTAGTAAATCATGACGAATATCTTTGTTACTCTTTTTGTGGACTTGATCAACACACAACCTTGTGTACTCGATCTCCTAGTCCTTCACTTGACACTTTGTCAACGAATTAGTCTAATTTCCAAATATGAAATTTCTCGTTCATCATGCAACCAAGTTGTATGATTTCAAGTTTCTGTCCAATTGAAACTTGGGCAATGAGAAACTTTCCCTATTTGGTAAATTCTTGACCTTTCCACAAATAACATAATTAAGAATCAAATCCATTATTGCTAATAATAGAAACTTACAAACATCAATTTTCATACACGCCATTGCAAGGATAAATAAATAATATAAAATCAAAATTTATTTTATTGCGGAAAAATTTGTCCTTACAATGCAATTCAATTGAAAAACTATGTTAATACATATTTCTTAGCAATCTTATTCTAACTCCATGTAGTAGCTCAATATTCTAATCTTCAAGTAATGCGATCGAAACCCATTTCTTCACGATTAGATTCCGCTCACTTCTTCCCTTAAGCTTCCTCTCTTTTCTTGATCCTACAAAACATCGAAATGTAATCTTATCACATCATGTATTAAGAATCTAGAATAGGAACTTAAAAGAGTTAGTTAATAGATTTTACCTATTGTAGAGTCATACGTTTTAACTCTCCCATCTCTTAGATCTCTTAGGTAAATAGGGCTGCTTCGTCTCCAATGCCCCTTCTCTTGGCAATAAAAGCAAATTGACTCTTTTGGAACAACACACAGAACTACTTCTGACTTTGTCTTTCTCTTATGATCAAACTTTTCCGATCATGGCATGCCTTTCGTTGCCATTGCCTATATCCATAGAGGTCTGGAAGGCAGATCCACCAATCAACTTTGTTTTTCTAGTGCGCCAAATCATTGCTGATTCAGTAGTAATAAGCATATAGGTGAGATCAATGAGGGTTACGTCGTGGTTCATCATATAGTACTCTTACGAACTCACTATATGAGTCAGGAAGTGACTGAAGAACCCAGTCAATAACCAGCCCCTCACAGACAACAAATCCCAACATTCTTAATCTATCAATGTGTGACTTCATCTCTAGGATGTGTGCACACACTGACTTTCCTTCTTCATGTTTACTTGCCAAAAGGGCTTGAGTGAGTTATAACTTTTCAATCTTTTGAACTTGTGGGTTAGGGAGAATAATAGGAGGAGGTGGAGGAAGTGAAGCATGATCTCGTGTTCCTCGATCGAATCGTGGAATATCATCTTCATGTGAAAAGCTTGTTCCACGGGATTTGGGAAGACCATAGTTGTCATACTTTGACATCTACAAAACGGGAGAAAAATTAAATTCAATTTAGTTGATTGATTGAGTCCTTAATAAATCACGCAAATGAGATATTAAGGCTAGGACCCAACACAATACTCTACAACCTAGAAAAGGGATGCCGTAATCTAGTTGCAGAATATTTGAAGGTAAGTGAATGACGATTCACTAATTTCCACCATGAAAAACGAAAAACATATTAAGTTTCAAATCTATTGAAAATTCCTAGATCTTTTGATTTTCATTGAACTTTTCAATGGCATGTTTAAATCTCGATATGCCCCTCTAGTTTGTGATTGGGATACCGAGGATCACAAAGCGGGTATGAATAACCATGCAAACTTACATGGTGCCCCCACATGTTATAGTCATCTATTCGATGTGCCGGTTAACCACACACGCTCCACCGAACTATGACAAACATTGAGTCACCCTTTGCTACCTTTGCTTAGAGCCATTTAGTGTGTCGATTAACCACACACGCTCCACTAACGTCTTCACAAGGGCACAAAGTGTAATTTCATGGAATTGCATCAATTCACTTTTGCCTAAAGTAACTAAGATTGGGAATTTGTAAAAGCATTTAGTTACTTTTGTACTTCATTATACTTATAATGGAAGGTTTCTGTCCTATCCTACCCGTTCGGCTAACGACCCTCCACTAGTCAAGAGTGTGGTGGGTAAGAGTGAATACCCATTCAATCGCCATTTTATAGGCAATTTCCTTAAACACCCCTTATAGACTAGCTTTGTGAATAAGGCCTACTAACGGTAAGACTGACTTTTACTCACACATATATATTAGACTTTTAATGTTATATATAGTATAGGGTGTATTTTACACTTTTAAAATACAAGGTGGTCAAATTTAATAATTATACTTTTAATTTAATTAAATTTTAAACCAAAACTTTTATGGATTTATTAAATCTCTCTTAATTATACACTTTAATTAATTAATAAAACCATAAGGGTGTGATTTGAACTTTTCAAAACAATACTAGGGTTTTAGAATTTAACATTTCTAAATTAAACTTTTAATCAACTTTTAAATTCCAAAACTTGAGGGAAAGTTTTGAAACATTTCAAAACATTAGGGTTTCAACTATTTAAATTTCAAAACAAAACCTTTAAGTTCAAATTTAAACCATAAAACTTGCATGGGCACAAATAAAACTTTTTCACAACACAAGGATCAAATAACAAATAATAGAAATTAAACAATTAATTTTGTCATTATCTATATTTGACCTAATTTCAATTTCTTGCAAGATAAGTTACCCAATTAATACAAATAATCAATCTTTAATCATATAAGGAAGTTATTATCTAATCAATTGGTAATTATCTCTTGTTTAATCAAGGATATACTCAAATATAAGATAAAATTCGAATATTAAAGACCCAAAACAGTTAAGGCAAGTATCCTCAAGCAAAACAGCAAGAAATCCCGAAATATGCTCTTACTGACGCTCGAACTCGCCGAGTCCACATTGGAACTCGCCGAGTTCATCAGTCATGGAGCAAAAAAAAAAACGATTTTGAAGCTTGAACAAATAACCAAGGCATCAACACAATAGAAACCAATCAAGGCTCTGATACCACTAATGGGTTTTAGCCATAAGAACATCCTATGTGCTCATGTAAACCCTAATGCTTGGATCTAGGTTTCTCTATTGTACATGCAATTAATCCAATACTTTAAACCCTAGTTCTAGCATACAATTAATCATATTAACATGTGAAAGGGTTTTTAGATCTTACCTTGATTTTTATGTAGTAATAACAATCTCAAATCCTCCTTGTAATGACTTTAGAAAGCTTAGAGTCACAAGTGTCACTCCTCTAATGGTTCACAAACACCAAGAGCAAGAGGATGAAGAATAAGAAGAGAGGAGGTTGCCCAAGAATGTCCAAAACCCTAGAGGAACTCTTCTCCACGTTTTTGGGGCTTAAGGGTACTATATATACATGTAGGCTATTAGGGGTTTCAACTAGGAAACCCTAATTTGACTGCTTAAGCCCTAAGCAACCCATGGACTCTTTTAGAATATCCCTTGGACGATTTCTAATGGGTTTCCCCATAGAATTCATCCAACCTATTATACCAAGGTGATCCATAGCCCAAATGCAATTATCTTATAATTACAGTTCCAGTCTCTTAAGTTTAATTAATCTCTTTTAGTCACAAATTAATTATCAATTAATTCTTGACTAATATTAATTAAACAATATGATTTCTTCTTTAGTATATTATTGTCATAATATATTAATAAATCATAATTAATCTTCTCTCTCTATAATTCATCCTATCAAGTTGCTTTGGTGAAGGCAACCCAAAAGGACCATGCACCATCGGGTCAAGTACATACCAAAATAGTTATGGAATTAGACACTAATCCAACACTATCTCCACGACTGGATCAATGACAGGACTGTTGGATTAATGTCTAAGTCCATAACTATATTTGGTAAGACTTGACCCGACCCGGCATGGTCCATTTGGGTTGCATACCATCATGCACTTGAATGAGAGAAATAAGACACTTATGGTTATTAATATATTATAAGTTCTAGTATATTAATAATAAGAATAATAAGATTATTCAATTAGTATTGATCAAGAATTAATCTAGGATTAATTAAGTGATCAAAAGAAGACTAATTAAATATATGGGTTGATTGTGTAAATCATCCATACTTGTATAGTGGGCTAATGCTCCATGGATAATCAAGTTGGGCTAAACCCATAGGATGGTCCATGGATGCTCCATGGTGTATTTGTACCCATGGATCCAAGGAAATGGAAAGCCATGACAATTAAGAGTGTACCCTAATTGTGTAACTATATAAGCATCTTATTATTGAGGAAAAATCGGCCACTAGAGATAGTGAAGAAAGGGCTAGCCGATTTTGATGAGTGTAGAATTCTCTCAAGTCATTCCAAGTGTTTTGATGATTGTGATTCCATTTGAGGTGTCACACTTGGGGCACTAAGCACTCAAGCTTCATGAAGACTTACTACACCAAAAAGGTATGTATTCTATCCTACTATATCCATTGTTTTATATGCTAGATTAGGATAATACCTTGGAAGTTCTTATTTGCATGTATAATAGAGAAAACATAGATCCAAGGTATTTAGGGTTGCATGTACACTTAGGAAGTGTTAGAATGCTAAAAACCCAACAGTGGTATCAGAGCCAGGTTGTTTTCTGTTATATTGATGCAAATATTTTATTTTCAAAGTTGGAAAAAAAAAAAAGAAAAAAAAAACATGAAGTTTGTCAAATTTTAAGATAATTACTTGTTCTTGTGAAAAACTAATTATTTGTAAAATTTGAATAATTTGCTTTATGAGTTGAATTAGGTCAAATTTAATAAAAGATAAAAATAATATGATTATTTTATTAGTTTTAAAAGTTTGATCTAAAAAGTTTTATTTTTTTGAAACCTCCATAAGTTATGGATTTGAAAAGGTTTTTTAAAAAAAAAAATTGATTCAAAGTTTTTTTTTGGAGTTACAAAATTTGGTGTTAATGTTTTAAAGGATTACATAACTTAAGAATAAGTTATGGATCACCAAAAGTTTTTTGTGTTATCTTGTTTTATGAGTGAATTTGGATTAATGATGAAAAATTAGGTGATAGTTGGTTTTAATCCAAATTAATCTAAGAATTGATTCTAAAATGTGTTTTTGTAACTTGTCCTCAAGTTATATGAAAAGTCACATTTAAGAATCATAAAACTCATAAAAATTGGCAAAGGTTACAAAATGAAGAGTCTAGTTCTAATTAAATGGTTTTATGACTCCATAACTTGTCCTCAAGTTATGGAGGACCAAGAGTCTCTTCATTTAATAAAATAAAATAAAATAAAAAAAGGTGTAACCTTAATTAATTCCATAAGTTATAAAATAAAGAAAAGTTAATTCTTTTATTAGTTTAAAGTCTTCCATAACTTGTCCTCAAGTTATGGAACTTGAAGAGTTTTTGGATTAAAACTACTTTAAACACATAAGTTATGGAATTAATTAGTTTTGAATAGTTTCAAAACTTGCCCTCAAGTTTTGGAATTTGTAAAGTTTTCTCTAATGAATACTTTAATTCCAAGTTAGCCCTTAGAATTTTAAAAGTTAAAATTCAACCCTTATACTTTATAATATTATAAGTTAATAATATATATATGTATAAGAGTAAAGTCAGTCTTACCGCTAGTACGCCTCATTCACGAAGCCGGTCTATAAGGTGGGTATAAGGTTGTTGCCTATAAAATGGCAACTTAATGGGTGTCCACTCTCACCCACCGCTTGCTTGACTGGTGGAGGGTCGTTAGCCGAACGGGTTTGATAGGACTTGAATTCTCCCTTCATTAAAAGTATTAATGAAAAAAATACTAAGTAACTAAACTCTTAATAATACCCAATCTTAGTTACTTAGGAAAAATGTGAATAAGGTGCTAACCCATGAAATTACACTTTACACTTTGTCTAAGTCGTTAGTGGAGCGTGTGTGGTTAACCGGCACACTAACTTGGACTTAACAAGGTAGGTAAAGGGTGACTTAATATTTATCATAGTATCGATGGAGCGTGTGTGGTTAACCGGCACATCGATTGAGGGGTAATTTATTAAGGGTACCAAGTGATTTGCATGGTTACTTCACACCTTGTTTTGTGATCCTCGGCATCCCAGTCACAAAACCTGAAGGGCACACTCGAGATTGAAACATGCCTTTGAAAAGTTCAATGAATCTCAAAGATCTAGGAGTTTCAAAACCAATTAAAACCTAATTATACATTTCGTTTATCTTGGTGGAAATTGGTGAATCGTCATTCACCTACCTTCAAATATTCTATAGCTTGGATTACGGCATACCTCTTCTAAGTTATAAAATAGTTTGTTGGGTTCTAGCCTTAATATTTCATATTGGGTGTTATATTAAGGACTTTAAATCAACTATCTTGAATATCTCCCAAAAGATGTCTGGTTTAGACACCTATGATCTTCCCAAATCTCTTGAAACAAGGTTTCCTAATGAAGATGATGTCCCATGGATATCATACTTCTTTCTCCTCCTCCAATTATTCTCCCTAACCCACAAGTTCTTGAAAAGTTTAAGGTCACTCAAGCCCTATTGGCAAGGCAAGGTCTAGGTGTGATCACATCTTGGAGATGTAGTCACATATTGACAAGCCGGGAGAGTTGGGTGTCAAATTCTTGAGAAAGTTGGTGGTTCAATCACTTTCTAAGTCACATAGTGAGTTCCTTTGGGACACCTATGAAACAGACTATGACAAGACCCTTAATGATCTTATCTATTTGCTAAGATCAACTTCCTAAAACTTTATGGACATTGACAATGATGACATTGGATATCCAGTAAAGCATTCTCTTCCCAATGGAAAGGGATCGGCTATAGTCAACTCGGTTGACCAAATGGTAAAGAGAAAAAGCTAAGTCTGTGATAGTCCTGTGTACCATTATCAAAGGGTCCATATGTTTGTATTGCCAAAGAAAGGGCATTGGTTGCGAAGCTGCCAAATTTACCTAAGGATGTTAAAGTCAATAAGTTTGACTCTACTTCAGGTAAAATCCACTATCTAACTGTGTTAAGTTTCTATTATGAGATTCTTGATACATGATGTGACCGGGTCGCATGGTGATGGTTTAAGAATCAAAGGAAAGTGAAGAAACTTAAAGGAAGGATATGCTGAATCTGATCGCATAGATGGATTTCTATCGCATAGTTTGAAAAATCGGATTCTTGAGCTACTTCTTAGGAGTTATGAGATATTGCTTAGGAATAGATAACAACAAGTTTTCATATGGATTGTAAGGATAGTTTTTCCGCAAAGTTTTAAAATAAAAGGAAATTTTTGATTTTATTTATTTTAAAATATCCTTACAATGGCATCTGTGGAAAATTTTGTTACTTATAAGATTCCATTAGTAGCAAGAGTGGAAGTATGAAGTTGATTCTTTCATTTGTGGTAATGTCTAAATTTACCAAATAAGGAAAGATTCTCATCACCCAAGTTTCAATTGGACCGGAACTTGGAATCATGCAAGTTGTATAGCATGATGAATGAGAACTTTCAAGTTTTGGAAAATTAAGACTAATTACTTGTTCACATGGATGTGTGAGTCAAGTAAAGGACTTAGGGATCGAGTACACATTCTTGTGCACTGATTAAGTCCACCACTAAAGATCGATAAGAAGAATCAAATAAGGCAGAAGGATAAAAGTTTCTCAAATCTGAAAAGATGGGAGAGTACTTTAGTATCAGTTTTGTGATCATCTTAATGGTTAAGAAACCATATCAAAATTAGTTCTCTAAGGAAATCTTAGTGCATTCTTATGACTAAGAAGAGGAACTTGAATTGTTGAAATGGTTAAATCAAGAAGATAAGTCATACTTCGTTCCAATACAAGTCTTAGAGTCATACTCCAAGATTGTCATTTGAGTGACATGTCTTAAAGAAGGTTTAAAACACTTGTCAAATGTAAGAGTAAAAGTTTTCTACTCTTGTACATTTGAAATTGGTAAGTTGTGATGTTTTGGATAAAACAAAGACCAACTTAGGCCAATTGGGTAAAGTGTTTTTCTTGATTAGAATCCGCACTATCTCTTGGATGTTTGACAAGGGAGTCTTATATGTCAAGAGGACAGTGGGAGTCTTAAAGGTCTTGAAAGTCTCAAGAAATAATCAAGAATAAAACCTCAAGTTCTTCACTAGCACACGACTTGAGGTTTATAACCTATCGTGTTGACATATCTGTGCCCATTCCAGTTAAAGTTGGATTTGCATATGAGTTCTTAGAGTTCTCAGTTTGTTGCATAACAACTTGGAAGCAATGGCAGGCCCTTGAGCTGCCAGGTGGCAAGAAGTTAAGATTGAGTTCAATCCATATGGTTTTGGATTTGTCATTATCTTTGTCTTGTGATTATGGTTTGACAAATTCATATGGGTAGGAACTCATACACCATATAAATCTAAGTGTCATAAGGTTTCTCTCCGATTCATGAAAATGATGGTGAGGAAACGCTTTCACTAAGTAGATTTTACGAAGATATCAATTGTGTTATTTGCATTTTCAAAAGTCGTTAGTGGAGCACGTGTGGTTAACCGGCACACTAACATGGACTTGTGAGAAATGGCAAATGCCTAAGCAATTGAGACCATGATTACGGTATCCCTTTTCATGGTTCTTGAAATTGCTTAGACACACAGGTGAGCTATCTACGGAAAGGGTGTATGAATCTAAATTTCAGACTGTCTAGCTGATTTCTGAGTACATGTCAAAGCTAGTGGGAGCATAAGTGTTATGCTAATAATCATCATGTTAGTGGGAGCATGATAATTATGATAAGTATTGCAAGTTAGCAATGTTAATTATAGAAAACAAAAGTTTCAATTGGGAAAAAGTTGTTTTGCTATAATTAAGGGAGAGGAAATTATGCTTCATCTCAAATCTATAAGCTTAGATCGTGAGGTTTTAATCATTTAGTCAAGGATATATATGAATTTCATGTTGGAATGGCTCAACATAAGGAAATTTTGTATATGGGTCCATTATTTGCGTTCTAAAATTCGATTATGATTACGACATCCCTTTTCATAATCTGAATTATGAGAACTTGGCAAATTGAAATGGAAATATTATAGCAAAAGACTGGTTTAGTCTTTATGTAAGACATCATGAATCGTGTCCCATATGCTTCGGATATAGGATCGATTACATGTGCTATATTCATCCGTTCTAAAATTTTCAAATGCCTGGGGCATTAAGAAGGGAAAAGGTTTAGAACTGGATATGACTAAAAGGATTAAACAATTGTCGAGGACAATCTAAGGTTTACCAAAGATTGGTTGCTCAAGGACAATTGGAAGTATAGTGATAATTCTGGAAGGACCATATTGACATAGTCTGTAAGGAGGCAACTCTTGTTCAGAAGTGATAGTCAAAATGGAATCTGGAAATGTTTCAAAGTTAGAATTTTCAATCTGTTTAAGATTAGGAAACTTAATGCAAGAAGGATGTTTCCAAGGAGCTGATCTCCTTTGGAATACTCTGTAATGATTGTTGTCAAGTCTTTCTGACTTTGTGCATAATCATTACAAGAGGATCAATGCATATAAGTTTAGAATCTAACAGATTTCAGTAAATGGCATGAATTTGGAATTCTTGCATTTGCAGTAAGGATTTGGGGGTGTGAAAAGAGAATCATTGAAGTTATGATCAATTGATCTAGTTCACAAAGTAAAGATCATAGAAAAACATAGTATGCATACTTGGTGTGTGGCATGACTAGTGTTTAAGAAAACATAGTGTACATGCTTGGAGCATGGGACAACTATTGTTTTAAATTCAAGAATAAAGTTGATAGCTGAAACAGTATACAATGAATAATGTGTAATCATATGGTGATAAATAAAAGGTGTTTTATTTATGTTCAAAGGGTTGATACCATATTGGATTCAATTATTATTGTGTTTCACTTTGCATGTTTTGACTTCCCGAATAAACTGGGTTATTCTTCCAGAATGACTAAGTTATTCAAACCATCCACAGTCGGTCATATTTTGGAAGTAGATATGAATTAAGACTGTCATGATGGGTTGTAGAGGTCTAAGGTGTTGGACAAGGCTACAACAATCATGAGTGCTCATAAGTTCTGAGTATTGGATTCAACCCGCGCTCATTGGAATCACTTCATGGATTTTATCACGAGTGATCATGAGACGATAATATCTTATATTCTTCAAACCTAGAGATATGAGTTGTTACTATGAGTTGATAGTACATTGATTGCACGAAACCGCATTTGGTAACTCTGTGCTATAAAACGTGCCTTTGTGTATGATTCAACAAGTAGTAGAACAAGCCATATGAGTCGAAGTTTATCCGTTCCTTTTACCTTCGGGATAAAAGCGATATCTGTGGGCCCCTCGATGATTTGATGATGACAAATGGAAGTGCTCGGCCGGGCCAGGACTGATTTGATTTGTTCAATTAGTCAATTGTCATAAATCGGAAATCGGGAAACAACAAATGGACAGAGAGAATGATTATAATCCATGTCTCAGTCCATATGATATCTAGAATGGAGGAATATATGATCCCTTATCTAATGGACAAGTCACTGACAAAGGTCAGAGTTCATCTACAAGGTCAGAGTTCGACAGAAGCTTTTGAGAGCTACGATTGCCAGTTGGTTCCTGAAGTCATACGCAATAATAGTTTTAGACTTATCCAAGTGGGAGACTGTTGGATTAATGTCTAAGTCCATAACTATATTTGGTAAGACTTGACCCGACCCGGCATGGTCCATTTGGGTTGCATACCATCATGCACTTGAATGAGAGAAATAAGACACTTATGGTTATTAATATATTATAAGTTCTAGTATATTAATAATAAGAATAATAAGATTATTCAATTAGTATTGATCAAGAATTAATCTAGGATTAATTAAGTGATCAAAAGAAGACTAATTAAATATATGGGTTGATTGTGTAAATCATCCATACTTGTATAGTGGGCTAATGCTCCATGGATAATCAAGTTGGGCTAAACCCATAGGATGGTCCATGGATGCTCCATGGTGTATTTGTACCCATGGATCCAAGGAAATGGAAAGCCATGACAATTAAGAGTGTACCCTAATTGTGTAACTATATAAGCATCTTATTATTGAGGAAAAATCGGCCACTAGAGATAGTGAAGAAAGGGCTAGCCGATTTTGATGAGTGTAGAATTCTCTCAAGTCATTCCAAGTGTTTTGATGATTGTGATTCCATTTGAGGTGTCACACTTGGGGCACTAAGCACTCAAGCTTCATGAAGACTTACTACACCAAAAAGGTATGTATTCTATCCTACTATATCCATTGTTTTATATGCTAGATTAGGATAATACCTTGGAAGTTCTTATTTGCATGTATAATAGAGAAAACATAGATCCAAGGTATTTAGGGTTGCATGTACACTTAGGAAGTGTTAGAATGCTAAAAACCCAACAAGGACGACGACTCTTCGTCTTTTTCGGTAGCAGAACGACGACGGTGGATGTTCCGGTGCTTCTTTGGTGGTTTGCGACCTCAATAGCGGTGATGGCGGCGCCGTAAATCGTAGAAGTGAGGGTTACAGGACAAAGGTGACGAGTTATATGCATCCGTCCAATCTCAAACATTTTTCCATATTGACGCTTTCAGCCCCTCCCTCTCTTTTCCTTTCAATTAAAATCCAGATTTAACCAAATAGCCCCCCCCCCCTCTACAAAATATTTTCAACTTAAGTCGATATATTACCCTTCAGCCCTCAACATTCCAAAATCCTTTCAATTTAAGTCCAATATTTACCAAACACCCCTGCCTTCTGAAAATCTTTACGAAGCCAATCTGCATTTACACTTTTAATCCCCAAAATCTCAATTATGACATATTCAACCGTTCCTTCTCTAATCATTACCACCGAAATCCCCATTTTACTCTTTAGCCCCCGCTTCCCATAATTTATTACAATTCAAGTCCACATATTACAATAAAGATCCTAATTTACAAAAATTATGTCATTTAGCTCCTTATGACTAACACTGATAACTTACTACAAATTTAGGGTTACTATTCGTTTACTAATTTTATCCATTTATTTATTTAATAAACAGGATGTTACATCTTAACTCCATTACTAAACACAAGCTCAAAAAAATTAATCTTGGAGACATGCAACATTTGTCCATTTTCATGATTGGATTTAGCCTTTTTGATGCTTAGCTTCCTTCTTTCCTTTAGATCCTACAAGACCATGCAAATGTGATCACTACATCATGCATCAAGGAACCACAAATTGAATGTATTTGGAGTTTGACTATTCAAGTACTTTATGTGGAGTTAAACATTTGACTTTACCATCTCCAAGATCTTCAAAGTACTTAGGGCAACTTCGTTTCATATGACCTTTGTCTCTGCATTAATTGTAACTTGCTTCATTTGAATCATGGTTGCATGGAATAGAGGACACACCAATTTCATTCCTTCATAATGAAAAGTTCCAACCGAAACCGTTCATTTCCATTTAGGATTTGAACATTTCCTCTTCTTTCCACCAACATTTAGAAAGGCGATAAGAAATCTAATTCCTTTCCAGTTTTCTCAGTTTGGAAAAGGCTTAAGAATCCCATCAATATTTTCCTACATACTCATATGATAAATCAAGTTGAAGTCATCATAAGAACTAATTAAAGATCCAAGCGCAAGTTCTATAGCAAGACTCTTGTCAAAGGTAACATTGAGATTCTCGAGTTTGTCTATGTAATTGTCATTGATTACATACAAAACTCTTTTCTTCAATTTGCATGCTATTAGGCACTTTTGATATTTTTCAAATCACTCTTGCCATGCCTTTTGGTGACACATTTTACTCAATTGCAAATTCATTTCATATGTTCACATGCTTATAAAATCCTTTTGGAACATCCAAGACATAAACATAATGATGCAAGAGGCCTTATTTGACAAATCTTCATTTTATGGGAAAAACAACTTATCTAAAGTTGACACATTATTGATTTGAGGGAGATGCTCATCATGAACATCTTTCCCAATATTAAAATTGAGGAAAATCCCAAAACAAATGAGTCATTCCCTTTAAAGAACAAATAGAAGTTAGAATTTTGAAAGCGTACAAGGAGGTGGGAGATGATTTCATTTAACCTAAGATAGAAAGTTTAATATGAATCGATTCAATCCTTAATTATTAACCAAATTTTGAATTAAGTCTATGATCCATATATACGATTCGTAACATGAAGAGGGATGTCATAATTACATCGCAAACTACACTTTTGGTATATTCCAAAACCAACTTTTTAATTTACTCTTAAAAATTTAAAGACTTAATCACCATGATTTAAACTTTAATTACATAATTTTAAGATTTCAATTATTAATAAAGTCAATATTCATAGTGTGTTTTCATGTAATTTAGAAAAAAATAGATATTCAAATATATCAATAATAAAAGTAGAACGCCTTTGCCAAAAGAACAAACCAAAAATTGAATGAGTAAAAAGATTATTGATCAAAGTGAATTCACTTTTTATATTTGGGAAGCGCAAAAGAATTGAGGATCCAGTCTCCTTTAACTTTCCCAATTCCTTTCACTATTTCAGCATCAACCTTATTTTGATACCCTTCTCCGCATCTACAGCCCTCGTTTCACTATACACTGAACTGACTCCCCTCAAATTCCTTCGTTTTGCACGTTCGGACACCCATCAATGGCGATCATAACAGAGGAACAAGATTCATCAAACTCTTCTGCAAAAAGACCGACCAAAAAACCCAGGCTGAAACCACCTTCTACTGCACCCATATCATCAAATCCAAACCCTTTCACTTTCTGGTTCTACTTAACCATCTCAGTCTCTCTTGTAACAGTTATTTTCGTCACAATTTCCTCTCTTTCCACGCATCAAGACCCGAAAACATGGTTCCTTGCACTACCCGCAAATCTCAGGCACCATTACTCTAATGGCAGAATTATAAAAGTCCAAGCGACTCCTCACAGTGATTCAATTGAAGTCTTCACTGTCCGAGATGGCCCAAAAGATTCGTCACATAATGTGCTAATTGTACATGGGTTAGGTTGTAGTTCATACATTTTCAGTAACGTTGTAAAGTCCCTAGGCAAAAAGGGAGTCCATGCTGTAGCCCTAGATCTCCCTGGTTCTGGGTTTTCCGATAAGTTCGTAACGGTGGTAGAACATAAGCCGATGGGGGGTTTCGGGAGGCTCGTTGAGATGTACAATGAGATCAAAGAAAAAGGCGTCTTTTGGGGTTTTGATCAATTAGTCGAGCAAGGGTATGTAAACTACGATCACGAAGAAAATGAGATCCGTATGTCGAAAGTAGAACATCTGAATGCGATTGAATTAGGTCCTGAAGAGATGGGTAGAGTTTTGCGACAAGTAATCGACACAATGGGTTTGAAACCAGTTGATTTAGTTCTTCACGATTCAGCATTCGGATTAGGAGCAAATTGGGTGGCTAAAAATCTAGGGTTTGTAAGCAGTGTAACCCTTCTTGATAGCACATCAAATCAAACTGCTTTTCCTTTATGGGTTTTGAAATGGCCAGTTGTTAGAGAGGTTGTTTTGGGTTTTGGTTTCGTTTTTCAGAAGGTTATTCAAACCTGTTGTTTGAAATCAGGTGGTGGGTCTGATTCAGATAGCCATAGACTTCTTTTGAAGGGTAGAAATGGAAGGAAATCGGTTGTTGGAATGGGGAAGAAGATGAATTCTAGTTTTGAAATTGCAGAATGGGGTGAACTTGAAGGTGTGAAAGATTTACCAATGCAAGTGCTTTGGTCGGAAGAGTGGGTGGAACAGGGGCGGCAAGTCGCCGGAGTTCTTTCTCAGGCGACTTTTGTCACACATTCTGGTGGTCGCTGGCCACAGGTGAGGATACCACAGTTTTCCTTTCAATTTTTTTTAAACTTTTCAATAGAATTAAGAATCCAATCGCAATTTCTCAAATCTGTTGTTTAAGTGAATATCTGGTAAAATGCGACAATCTTTAAAATCAAATTAGCGTTTTTGATTACATTTTTAGTGTTGTACACAGCTAAAATGGTATGATCTTTCACTATTAATTTCTTTAACCACTAAACTGTTATTTTTTTTTTATTGATTTAGCCACTCATCTATTATTTTTCATCAATTTTAGCCATTGAACTATTAGTACAATAATCATAAGCAAAACAATAGTTTCAATGGCTAAATCGATAAAATGCTGAAACTATTAATACAATAATCATAAGCAAAAAAATGTTTTTTCTTTTTTTCTTTTTACCATTTTATAAAACAGTGTTTTACTTTTGTACCAATTTATGCAACTAACATGTAATGGAAACAGCATCTTTGTTCCTAAAATAAAGTGTTATTGTTTTCCTTCTAACTTTGACAATACTTGATGAGAGTGCAGGAAGATACTGCTGAACAACTGGCTGAAAGTATTCATGAATTTGTATCCAAAATACCAAAGCCCATCAAAGTCACTGAGAAAAAAGAGCCAATTCCAGAACATATTCAAGAAATACTTGATGAAGCAATATCCAATGTTCACCATGGGTTCAGTAGCCATGACCATGGTCATGGTCATGATCATGGATATCCAAGTGGTTATGGGCCTGGTCATGAATACAGTTAAGATTTTGAATAGTTTGTCATTGGTATGAGTGTTTATTTGGTTTTGTTTATTGTTGTATAAGAATTGATAGCATTTAGTTATAAGTGTAGTGTGTATGGATTTGAAATCTTGTAAGAATGTTGTTGCCATTTTTTTTGTTGGCACTTTGAATGATGATAGGGTAATTGACCTGAATGTTAGATTTTTTAATGGATATATGATCTTGGATGCTAAACGAACTCTGCTATTCAGAAATGAAAATTTCAATAGTGGTAACTTTGAAAGCACTCAAGTTTTTCTCCAAACAACTTTGTTTTATTTCATAGAATCAATGATTCTTTTGTAGACAGTATTACATATGATACAACAAATAGATTAACTATTGTTAGTCAATGACACTTATGATATTTATTATTACAGATGACATGTATCTAATTATTGTTAGTCTATAATAATACAAACACTTATTACACATGCATATTTCACTTATTATCACCTATGACATGTATCTAACTATTGCTAGTCTATAATAATACAAACACTTATTACACATGTATATTTCTAGGATACGTACAACATCTATTATTTACATGATGACAAAAAATCACCATCATGGGTCGTATTTATCTCTTTAAAGCTTGATAATTGTATCAAATAACTCGTTATTATATGATTGCCTTCAAACGTCATTGTTTACGGTTGCCTGAATGTTGCTTATTTGTCCATCGTGGGTCCTAATTATCTCTTTAACAATAAACTCAAAAAGAAATACATATATAATAAAATTATTTTAAAAAATTAATAAGGGCATGATAGTTTTTTTTAGATGGGTCAAAGACCAAACACGCAATAAAAACATACGATAAGGACCAAACATGTAATTTACCCAAACCACTGGACCATTGTGTAATTGTTTTTTTTTTTT
The DNA here is from genome assembly GCF_051521515.1 of Lactuca serriola. Lineage (NCBI taxonomy): Eukaryota > Viridiplantae > Streptophyta > Magnoliopsida > Asterales > Asteraceae > Lactuca > Lactuca serriola. The sequence goes on from NC_136416.1 coordinate 151,089,795, forward strand.
TTTTTTTTTTTTTTTTTTTTTAATTTGCCCTTTTTACGTTGATTCAAAGTCTCAACTTCTGTCTGTGTACATAGCTAATTGCAAATCGACGTCGTTTCCTATCAGCCCTAAATCCTAAGTCATTGTTCATCGTTATTGAAGGCAGCCCACTGAAGGGCGCCATCGTCGTCGTCGTTTCCTAGAGCGACGTTCATCTTCTTACCGATTTTACGAATTCAGGGCAAGGAGCAACACAGGTAACAGTAACTTCACTTGCTTATTCACATTCATATCGACCCTTTTGTAAAATTTGTGCACCATAAATCATACAAATAAGATGATCTGTCTATTATGCATAATGAGTTCCTCGTGTATAGGGCAGAATTCACAGATTTTTACCCAGCCTTGTATATTGGGCATAATTTTCAGAAATTGCAACATGACAATGTCACCTCATAGTGGTATTTAGGCCACTCTGCCGTAGGTTATAAGCTAAATATGGCCAACATTGTCATTCACAGATATCTTGCTCACCTTCACATCTGCCAATCGATCATCTGTATGTGGATGGATCTAGATTGCAATCTTCTATGGCATTTTCTTCTTTTTTAGAGTTTTATGTTATGTTTTCAGTTAGGACCTTTCTTTTATGTGTTAGGTGGCATCATTGCATTGAGGCACAAAAGAGTTGATACATGAAAGGACAATTCTGCTGCTTCTTCCACTTTCTTTTTAAAAAATGATGCTGAGAATGAGAAAGATTGCTGGAAGTGGAACATTATCAAAAAGATTTAAGCTTTTTGGCAACAAACAACTGCACATTGAAGCAAACAATAATGGAGAAGGAGAAAAAAAGATGGATGGATCTTTAACTCACCATGACTCTTATCGAGACCTGGATAAGCTTGATTTCATGTCAGCTGCCAAGATTCTCTTCACCACTCCCCCTAAACACAACAAATTCGGGTATCATTTTTCTCTTTTATTCCCACATTTTTATATGAAGCTCATCTTATTCACTTTATAAAAAATATATCTTTTTATTATAATTATATTTGGGTTTCATTCAGCTTTTGTTATGTTAAAGGTTGTGTTTGGCTCGCCTAAGCTAGCTTATTTTTCGAGCTTTGTCAAGACAAAATATGTAGCTGATAAGATAAGCTAGCTTTTTTAAAAACTACTTCGACTGTTTTTTTTTCCCCAACATACCCTTAATTAGTTAAAAAACATATTCTACTAAATGTCCTTTTATATCAGCTAGTTTTTACTACAACGTCATGTTTTGTCAGCTAGTCTACTAGATTGTTTATTTTTTGTAAATTAAATTACATAAATTCTCACTATATGTTGTAGAAATGTGAATAATATTGATCTTTACCTAATGTACTACAATATACTTATTAGTGTCTTTCTGATGATATTCTCAGGCTTGATTTTCATCTGGTTCAACTCTTCTTCGTTTGCTTACCTTCACTTGGTATATATATATATATATATATATATATATATATATATATATATATATATATATATATATATATATATATATATATATATATATATATATATATATATATATATATATATCTTATCTCACTAACTTCAAAATTACACATTATTAATTAATTAATTTCTATCTTTTAGTGTCGGCTGTCTATTTGGTTGCACAATATGCACGTCATGAAATGAAGAAAATGGACGCAGTAAGATTCTTTTGCCCTTTTTTGACCGAATATTCATTTTTTTTTTAATTAATATTATGAAAATGAGTTGCAGGAATTAGAGAAGAGACAAATTGAAGAGGTGAAGAAGATGAAGGAAAAAGAAGGGGAAGTATTCAACTCTAATCCACAGTTAATGGAGATGAAAGAGAGACTCGATAGCTTGGAAAAAACTGTTAAGGAAATCAAATTCCAACCACGTGTAAAAGTTCAGAAGAAAATCGCGGTTTCAATAAATGAGAAAAAAGAAGCCAGAGGGGAATTAAATTTCTGTGGTTGTGGGTTTTGTTTTGAGTGTTATGTTATGGAGTAGAGTTTTAGTTACTGTTGTAATTATTTATGCACCCACATATGATATGCGTTGTAGGAGAAAGGTTTTTATATTTTACCCTTATTTCAAGGAGTAACTTTTGTGAGTTGACACACATTCGGAGAGAATTTATTTTATTCGGGATTTCACGATTTCATTACATGATATGTGTTTGGGTGTTTGGTTTTGGGGAATTTGGGAGAATATGGATGTAATTACAAAGTGTGTTTGTTTTCATCTATTCTTTTTTATAATGATGCCAAGTTTTGCTTATTGGTCCATTTATGATTAATCATACGAAATGCGTTAAATTACCGACACTGGAATCAATTTTGACAATATTTGATTTTGTTCGAAGAAAAAAATAATTTTTTTAAACTGGTCCGGATCGAAGTAAAAATCCATTTTGGGCCCCTTCATGACCATTTATTCTTTCTTTTGTTTTTTTTAATTGTTTTTGAAAATCTAGTATAAAAAATAAAACGTAAATAGTTTTTACCCTAAATTTTTATTTGACTATAAACTACATACACAAAAAAAACTTAATATTCTTTGAAAGCACTATGAATATCTGTTTTATTTGTCATGGATATTGTGGTCATCTTCTTCTTCGATATTATTATCGTTTTCATACTTGATTTAGTCGTGAATGTATTACAAAAGTGTTTTAGTCTTAGTCTTAGCAGCTGGTTGGTAGTATTTGAGTTTTTAAGAAGGTCTGAATTTTTAACATGTTCTTTGGTTTTAAACTCTGAATTGATGCGCTAAATTATAAAATAACTATTTTATCATTCTGAAGTATTTTTGTTGAATTCAATGTTTTTGTTTATAAAATAACTTAATCAACTTCTTGAATATATATATATATATATATATATATATATATATATATATATATATATATATATATATATAAACACCATACAAAAGAATATAAACAATATACTCTTAAGATTATAATTGTAAAACTAGAAAATATATATATCTTTATCATATAAAAATTAATGAAATAATGTATACCAATACAATAATATATGTCCTTGAACATGGGAATGGAAAAATATTGCTAATGTAAAGACCATAATAACAACTTGAAGTCAATCAATTAAACCAATCCAAGAATAATCATCTAATGACGAAAATCTATTATTTGAAAATCCACTACCACATTCACGACTAGTTTTCTAGGGCATAAACATTTTCCATTTTAGTAGTTTCATATATGCATCACATAAAACCTAGTCTTAAACTCACTTTCTCTTTCTTAGTTCAACATTATTTGACATAGACAAACTAGAAAAGGAAATGCAGTTAGATTCTTTTTGTGCTTCAAAGTCTATATTCAAACTATTAATCAAATCTCCATAACACGGTTCTAACCAAATCTCCATAACACGGTTCTGAGGACAAGAAACATTACAACTTTTATCCACATCAGATTACTCAAGTGTCCTGGATAAAAGGATCATCAAATAAAAAAATGAGTAATCCATTGATTTCTCAAAATCTCCAACCTTAATGACATCTTGAAACACATACCTACTTATCAGACCCCAGCTAATTAACACTAAATTCTGAAGCTTTTGAGGACAAGAATCATTACAAGTTTCATTAACTGTATATATAAACACAACTATACACAAATTCATCAATCAAACTTTAAATTTCAAAAACTTTTTAGCAAAATCAGTAACGCTGATTTCAATAGACCTGGCAAAATCTGGCACGACATGACAACCCGGCACGAACCCAACACGAAGTTAGCGGGTTAGGGTCAGAGATTTCGACCCGTTTATGTACACGAGTTGACACGACACGAAACAATAACTAAACGGGTAGGGTTAGGGTCAAGACTTTCAACTCGAAGATGACCCGTTTAATTATATATATATATATATATATATATATATATATATATATATATCATATTTTTATAAATATTTTCAATATTATACATTTCTAGTGGCCCAAATTCAAGAATTAAAAGTAAAACTCAAACTTTTAAAGTGACTTAATTTTACTCATCCTCACTACCAATCTCATTTGCTTCCTAACTCTTAACTCTTTCCATTTTGCTTTCTAAACTTATTACTACATCCACACCATATTTATTGTCCAATTTTGATTGTTGAAGTATTTATTCTTCAAATTTGACTTTAAATATTTTTGTTTTTAATATATAACACTTAATGCAAAATATATGAATGGATTGTGTTTTAAATGACTTTTTATTTTTATAAATTTTATCGAGTAATTTATAGCACAAATAAAACTATTTAAGGTCAAAGCAGAAACTTCAAAAGTAAAAAATAACAATAAATATGAGACGGAGGGAGTATATTTTTTTTTTCCTCCATGACTCTTACTTTTCAATCTTTAAAATGTTTCAATCCGACATAAAACAATATATTTATAAGGTTTAAACCTTAACCCGAAACCCGACACGAAATCGACACGAAAATAAATGGGTTGACACGACACGACATGATAATTAAACGGGTCGGGTTAGGGTCAAACACTCTCAACCCGTTTAATGTCTTGACACAACACGAACCCGACACGACATGACACGTTTGTCAGGTCTAGATTTCAATAAGAAGTTGCTGATTTTATCGAATGCCTGGGGGGGGGGGGGATTAATTTTTAGAGGAAGAACGAACCACATACGATTTCAACATAAAAAACTAAAAATCTACACCTACAAACGAAAATCATATTTTAGAAAAAAAAAGGCCAAAATAGCCCTAATATATTGAACTCGATTTTCAGAGGAAAAAGAAATGAAAACAACATATGATTTCAAATGAACTATAAATAAGCATGGGTTGTTAATAATCCATGTGATGCTACTTCTAGTATCTCATCTTCAGTGTTCTAAATCTCCCCCTCGAGTGATATGAGGTGATGTATTTGTTCTATTCCATCCATTTATTTTTTTAAACCAATGCAAAGTTCCACCAATTTTTGTGTAAGACCCGTTCAATAAGTGGATTTCAAATCTACTATTATGTAGGTTTTGTTCACATGTTTGAAATATTCATTTCGAAGTGTCTAACATCATCGTTTTTTCATCAAAATGTCACAATTTAAGCATGTGTATCTTATATACTTCCAATTTTCTATATTCTAAACCTTTTTATTAGATTTTAATAAAAACCAAAATATTTTTTTTTCAAATTTCCAAAATAATTTATCGGATTTCAGACTTGTTATTGAAATTCCTTATTTTTTGTTCTAAATCCGGAATATACTTTTGTAATAAAAATTACTTTTGATTTGATATAAAATAGTATGGATCATCTGGAAAAACTTGGCTATTTAACAAAAAAAAACTAGATTATTTTCTTATATTTTAAAGACAAAATTTCACAGATGGGTCCTTAAGCGTTTCCGTTTGTCCCTAAAAATAGTACATGTGAAACAATTTTTGCATGGATGGTCCCTACGAAGAAAACCTTATACATAAATGGTCATTCTAGTTTTAAATTTGTCCAACTACAGGTCCTTTTAATTAACTCTATTAATATTTTCAATTAACCCCATGTGAAACTTATTGGATTAGGTGTCTAAGCCCATAAATATAATTGGTATGTACTTGATTTGATAGTAACATGGTTATTTTGGGTTGCCTTCACTCATATAACTTGACAGAATGACAAGTGGAGAGAGAGTAGGATTTATTATATGAATAATAAATTGGTACTCAAATTGGTTTTATTAATATATTATAAGATTAATATATTATTTGGAAATCATTATATTAATTAGTAATTAATCAGAAATTAACTTAATATTAATTTAGGATTAAAGGAACTGATTAATAATAGAAGGGTTGTTTTGCAAATCATTGATAGTTGCAAAACTGGGCTATTGGACTCCTTAATTAGGAGTGGACGAAATCTTATAGTAAGGCCCTATAGATTTCGTCCATGGCTTAATGAGGAGGAGTCTATTGGCTGCTTAGGCCTTAAGCAAGGAATTAGGGTTTCCACCTGAAAACCCTAGCAGCCACAACTATAAATAGACTCTCATACTTGGTAAAATCGACCCCACGCTTATGAAACCCTAGAGTAGCCGATTTTCACCTCTCTCCATCTTCATCCTTTGCATTGGGTGTTTGTGATTCCATTAGAGGTGCAACACTTGGGGAACTAGGCTTTCAGAAGTTAAGATCAAGCAATGATTGTTCTTGTTATTACTACATAACAAGTGAGGTAATGATCAAACCCTAATTTTATATATGAATTTCGAATTGTATATGCTAGATCTAGGGTTATTGCTTTGCAGTTTGTATTTGCATGTTCAATAGAGAAAAACTTAGATCCAAAGCATTGCATGATCACATAGGAATATAGATATGCTCAAAACCTATTAGTGGTATCAAAGCCTAGGATATTTTTCAATTGAATTGATGCAAGAGTGAACTGTCCAAAGAACAAGAAATCGAATTTTTGGCTGTCTGACACATGAACTCGACGAGTCCATGATGAACTCAACGAGTTCAGAGCCCAACTCGACGAGTTGACTCGTCTGTTACCTAAAATTTCGATTTTCAGATCAGATTTTGATTTGGATAATTACCATATTTCATTTGGGTCCTAGCCTTAATATTTCATTTGGGGTGTTATATTAAGGGTTAAATCAACACACTTGAATTTCTCCCTTTTTGTAGATGTCTAGTTCTGACAACTATGGTCTTCCTTATCCTATTGGAAAAAGCTTTCCTCATGAAGATGATATCCCATGTATCGATCAAGGTAAAAGATCAACCCCTTCTTCGTGCAATGGTGGAACTAGAAATCATACTTCTCTTCCTCCACATCCTCTAGTGATTCTCCATGACCCACGTTTTCATCGACTTGAAAAGTTCAAGATCACTCAAGCCCTATTGGCATGTAAGCATTGAGATGGAAGTTCTATGTGTACACACGTCCTCGAGATGAAGTCGCACATTGACAGACTGGGAATGTTGGGTGTCGTTTACCCAAGGAAGCTGGTTGTTGACTTGGTTCTTGAATCGCTTACTAATTCATATATTAAGTTCATTAAAGACTACTATATGACATACCACGATGTGACCCTTATTGATCTGACATATTTGCTAATTGCTGCTGAATAAGAAATGATTTGGCACACTGGTAAAGCAAATTGATTGGAAGATCTACCTCCCAAATTTCCATGGACATAGGCAATGAAAACGATAGTCCAGAAATGATTTCTTCTCCTAAGGGAAAGAAATTGGCCATGGTCAAAAGGTTTGACCATAAGAGAAAGGAAAGTTCTGAGATAGTTCCACGTGTCGCTTCTAAAGAGTCCATCTGTTTCTGTTGAAAATTGAAGGGACATTGGAAGCGAAGCTGCCCTGACTACCTGAGAGATCTAAGAGATGGTAAAATCAAATTATATGGTTCTACTTCAGGTAAGTTCACTATCTAACTCTATTAAGTTCCTATTTATAGATTCTTAATACATGATGTGATAAGATTGCATTTTGATGTTTTGTAGAATCTAAAAGAAAGAAGGAAGCTTAGGGAAAGTAAAAGCTAATTCTGGTCGTGAAGAGATGGAATTCGATCGCATGGTTCGATGATCAAGATTTGGAGCTGCTACTTAGGAGTTATGATAGATTACTTAGGAATATTTAGAAACATAGTTTTCATACGGATTTGCGTTGTAAGGACAAGTTTTTCTGCATTTTTATAAATAAAGTAAAATTTGATTTTATCTTATTTTACGTTTCCTTGCAATGGCCTTTGTGAAAATTGGTGTTTATATTTCTATTATTAGTAACGTTAAAAAATGGATTTGATTCTTAGTTATACCGTTTGTGGTAAAATCATACTTTAACAAGTGAGGAAGGATTTTCATCACCCAAGTTTCAATTGGACAGAAACTTGGAGTTATGTGATTTGAATTGTGTGATGTATGAGAATCTTGATATTTGGTAAATTAAGACCGATTCCTTATTCACATGTGAATGTGAGTCAAGTGAATGAGTAAAGGATCTAGTACACATCGATGTGTACTGGTCAGATCCACCATAAAGGACGATAAAGTCTATTTGTCATGATTTACTAATGGTTCAGTGAATATGATTATACTTATAAGATTAAGTGTAATTCTGATGCATTGAAAAGTTTCAATGTATAGCAGAACGAATAAAAAGAATCAAATTGGGCCAAAGATAAAAGTTTCTCCAATATGAAAGGAAAGGATAGTACTTTAGTATCATGTTTTATGATCATCATAATGATTACAGAACCATGTCACAATTGATCCTTTGAGGACACCTTAGTGCATTTGTATGGCTGAGAAGAGGAATCGAGAATTGTTAAAATGGTTAATTCAAGAAAATGAGTCATACTTGGATCCAAAATCAAGTTTTAGAGTCATACTCTAAGTTACTCCAAGTTGTACCTTAAGTAACATGTTCTAAGTAGGTTTGTAACACCTCATGAAATGTGGAGTAGCAATGTCTTCTTACTCTTGTACATTTGAAATTGGTAGTTGTGATGTTTTAGGTTAAAACAACGACCAACTAAGTGTTGGATTATTGTCTAAGCCCGTAACCATATTTGTCAAGTACTTGACCCGATTGTGCATGGTCCTTTTGGGTTGCCTTCACCAAAGCAACTTGACTGGAGAAATAATAGAGAAAGAGGTTATTATGATTTATTAATATGTTATAAGAATAATATATTAAAGGAGAAATCATATTTGTTTAATTAATATTGGTAAATAATTAATTAAGAATTAATTTAGTGATCAAGTGTAATTAATTAAATTAGAGGGGCTGAATTGTAATTATGTGATGGTTACAAAATATGGTAATGGTTATCCTAGATATAGGCTGGACGAATTCAAGGGATAAGATATCCTTGAAATCGTCCAAAGGATAAGGATAAGGGTTTTCAAGGCTTATCCTATGGTTACTTGGTGGGCAAGCAACTAGATAAGGATAAGGACTGAAACCCTAATCTCTACACCTATATAAAGACCCCTAAGGCCATAAGAATTCGTCCATGCCTTGTATAGGGTTCCTAGGGACGAATTTCATACCTCTTCTCTCTCTCTCTCTCTCTCTCTCTCTCTCTTGTCTCTCCATTTTCTCTTGGTGTTTGTGAGCCATTAGAGGTACTACACTTGTGGTACTTGCTTTCAAGACTTAGGGTTTGAAGATTTGAGTTGTTATTGCAATATAACAACAAGAGGTATGTGATCTAACCTTCTATGTGTATTTCGAAAATACTAGGGCATATTAGGGTTTCTATACGTGTTCATAATGTTGTGTATCTAATAATGAAAACATAGATCCAATTCTAGGGTTGCATGCACACATAGGGTTGTTTGTACAAAACCCATCAGTGGTATCAGAGACTTTGGTTAACTTGTTTTCAATTAGTATTATACAATTGTATGAACTTGACATACTAGGGTTTATATCCAATAAACCCTAGGAGGCTAGAAATTTCGAGATTAGGGTTTCTATACCCTAATTTGCGAAAATTTGAAAGGGTTTTCAAATCCTTTCCTTAAGCCTCAAGATTTCGAAATCTAGGGTTTGAAAAACCCCATGATTTTCGAAATCAAACTCCTCCCCAAGATAAGATCCTAAATTTTAGGGATTTGGATTATCCTATATCTTGTAATTATCCTTTAATGGTTATATATGGTAATTAAAGATTTTGAATTATCCTATCCCATGATTTTCGAAATATAGAGGGATTAAAAGGATTAGGATAAATTAATTGTTTAATTGGTAATTATCCTTTATGATTTAGATAATCCCTTATGATTTAATAATTTAAATTAATAGTTTAATTCAAGATAATTATTAAATCAAGAGTTTTAATATTTAAAATTTTAATTTAAATAGTCTTAAATTCGAAATTTTTTTGAAAAGTTTCAAAACCTGCCCTCAAGTTTTGGAATTTAAATTGTTAGAAGTTTAATTTTGAAAAAAAAATGTTAAATTCTAAAACCCTAAATTTGAAAAGTTCAAATTACACCCTTATGGTTTTATTAAATTAATTAAGTGTATGATTAAAAGAGAGTTAATAAATCCATAATGATAAGGTTTATATTTTAAGTGTAATTTATAAAATTTAAACCACCTAGTATTTTAAAAGTGTAAAATACACCCTTATACTATGTATAACATTAAAAGTCTAATATTATATATGTATAACTAAAATGCTAGTCTTACCGTTAGTAGGCCTCATTCACGAAGCCGATATATAAGGGGGGGGGTATAAGGTTATGGCTAAACGGGTATCCACTCTTACCCACCGCTTCCTTGATTGGTGGAGGGTCGTTAGCCGAACGGGTAGGATAGGGCAATCATTTATTCATTAATAAGTATAATGAATCTATGTAAAGTAACTAAACGCTTTTACAAATTCCCAATCCTAGTTACTTTAGGAAAAGGTGAAATTGATGCAATCCCATGAAATTACACTATGTACCCTTGCTAAGACGTTAGTGGAGCGCGCGTGGTTAACCGGCACACTAATTGGGCTCTAAGCAAAGGTAGCAAAGGGTGACTCAGTGTTTGTCATAGTTCGATGGAGCGTGTGTGGTTTACCAGCACATCGAATAGGTGACTGTAACAATGAGGACACCATGTAGATTTGCATGGTTATTCACACCCACTTTGTGATCCTCGGCATCCTAGTCACAAACAAGAGGGGCATATCGAGATTTAAACATGCCATTGAAAAGTTCAATGAATCTCAAAAGAAATCTAGGAATTATTAATACATTTAAACTTAAGCCTTTATGTTTTTCATGATGAAGAATTAGTGAATCGTCATTCACTTACCTCCGAATTATTTGCATGTTGGATTACGACATCCCTCTTCTAATGTGTAAATATTGTTGTTGGATCCTAGCCTTAATGTCTCATTTGGGTGTTTCATTAAGGATTCAATCAACTAACTTGAAATTCCTGTTTTGTAGATGTCTGATTCTAACTGTGGTCTTCCCGAATCCCAAGGAAAAGGTATTCCTGTTGAAAGTGAAAGCTTGTTCCAAAGTGAAGGATCAATGTGGACTAGCTTGATTTCACTCCCTCCTCCTCCTCCCGTTGTTCTCCCCGACCCACAAGATCGAAGATTTGAAAAGTTCAAGATCACTGAAACCCTATTGGAAATGGAACATGAAGATGGTAAACCCATGTGTGCTCACGTCCTAGGGATGAAATCACACATTGATAGGTTGATTATGTTGGGTGCGTCTTTCCCCAATAAGTTGGCTATGGACTGGATTCTTCAGTCACTCCCTAAATCATATGATAAGTTCGTAAGAGAGTATTATATGATGGATCTTGACGCGACCCTCATTGACTTAACTTACATGCTTTTTTCTGCTGAATCAGAAATGATTTGGCGAAGCAATGGAAGATATTTGTCTGATAATTCAACCAACCATGCTTCCGTGGACACTCTAGAAGAACCCACCTATTTCTGCTGCCAAGAGAAGGGGAAATGGATATGAAGCTGCCCAAAGGACCTGAAGAGTCTAAGAGATGGGAGAGTCAAGAAGTATGGCTCTACTTCAGGTATAAAATCCACTATCTAACTCCATTAAATTCTTATTCTTTATACATAATGTGATAAGATTACATTTGCATGTTTTGTAGGATTAGAGAAAAGAGAGGAAGTTTGATGGAAGAGCAAGATGAGTCTGATCACGAAGAAATGGATTACGATCGCATGGATTCGAAGATCAGATTTTGAGCTTAGGAAGTCATGATAGATTTGTTAGGAGTATTTGATTACATAGTTTTTCGGTTAAATTTTGGATTGTAAGGACATGTTTTCCGCTGATTTTATGAATAAAATAAATTTTGGTTTTGTCTTATTTGTTTATCCTTACAATGGCGTATATGAAAAATTGATGTTTGTATACTTCTATTAGTAGCAAAATGGATTTGATTCTTGATTAGGTTATTTGTGGAAGTGTCAAGAATTTATCAAATAGGAAAAGTTTCTCATCGCCCAAGTTTCAAGTGGATAGGAACTTGGAATCGTGCAACAAGTATCATATGATGAATGAGAACTTTCATATTTGGGAAATTTAGACTAATTTTTTACAAAGTGTCAAATTAAGGACTAAGAGATCGAGTACACTAGGTCGTATGTTGATCAAGTCTACCACAAAAGTGACAAAGACATTCGTCATGATTTACCAAAGTTTAGTGAATATGATTATACTTATAAGATTGAGTATAATTCTGGGTTGATTAAAAGAGTTTCAATCAATAGCAGAACGAATAAGAAGAATCAATGAGGCAGAAAGATAAAAGTTTCTCTATTCTAAGAAGAAAGGAGAGTACATTTTATTATGTTTTATGATAAGTCTTAATGATTAAGAACCTTATCTCAATTGATACTCTAAGTGAGTCTTAGTACAATTTGTATGTCTAAAAAGAGGAATCGAGAATTATGGAAATGGTTAAATCAAGAAGTCAATCATACTTCGTTCCAATATCAAGTCTTAGAGTAATACTCCAAGATTGTGAATTGAGTGACAAGTCTTAAGAAGGTTTATAACATTCATCAAATGTGGAATTTGGGAAAAGGTTTTCTTATTCTTGCACATTTGAAATTGGTAAGTTGTGATGTCTTGGATAAGACAAAGACCAACTAGGACCAATCATGTGAAATGTTTTGTATTGATAAAACTACACTAACTCTTGAATATTTGTTTGTCAAGAAATGGTTCTTGACAAGAGAACATTATATGTCAAGGAGTCAGTGGGAGTCTTAATGGTCGTGAAAGGTTTCAAGAACAAATAAAAAATAAACCTTATCAATCATCACTAGCACACGACTTGAGGTTTACAACCTATTGTGTTGACATTAATTTTGTTTCTGTGCCATTCCAATTGAGTTAATTATGCATGTGAGTTATACAAGTTCTCAATGGGTTGTATAGGGGCAAGACACCTTGTTCAATGGAAAATACATTGAAATAAAGGGGTGGGCTGTTCAGTAACTTGGAAGTAGTGGTGGGACCCTTGATGGCAAGAAATTAAGAAGAACAAGTTCTATCCATAAGAAGTTTGAATTTGTCACTAACATTATCTTGTAATTATGGTTATGACGAATTCACATGGATGGGAATGTATACACCACAAAATCTAAGTGTCATAAGATTTCTCTCATTCATGAAAATGGTTGTGAGGAAACGCTTTCACTAAGAGAGATTTTGAAGATAGCATTATGTGATTTGGGTTTCTCAAATTCAACTATGATTACTGCATACCTCTTCATAGTTCGAATTGTGGGAAATGGCAAATTGGTCTGAACATTTTAGACTTGTTGATATGAGTCCTAGAATCGTTTAGACATATACATATGAGCTGTCCAAGGAAAAGTGTATGAGTTTGAGAGGCTTAGATAAAGTCTTATCAAAGCATCTAGTATTAGAATATGAACTTAAGAAATTGTTTTCTAGAAGTTCAGCTGATTTCTGAATACATGTCGAAGCTAGTGGGAGAATAAGTGTTATGCTGGTAAAGAAATAATCACCATGTAAGTGGGAGCATGATTATTATGGTAAGTATTGCTAGTTAGCAATATTAATTATAGAAAACAAGAGTTATACTTTACAAAGTCGTAAGGGTTGAAAAGTTGTTTTGCTATAATTAAGGGAGAGAATATTATACTTCGTTCAAAATCTAAAGCTTAGATTGAGAAATTTTAATAAATTTAGTCAAAGGATACATAGTATGTTCTTAAATTTCAATTATGATTACGGTATCCCTCTTCATAGTTTGAATTGTAAGAACGTGACACATAAAATATTATGACAGAAGATTGATAGAGTATCGTATCTTTATGTAAGACATTATGCATCGTGTCCCGTACGCTTCGGGTAAAGGATCGATTGCAAGTGCTATAATATTTGACCATTCTAAAATTTTCCAAATGTCTAGTGCATTATGAAGGGAAAAGGACAAGAATTGGCATTGACTAAGATAATTAAACAACTATCAAAGGACGATCTAAAGTTCGCTGAGGATTGGTCACTTGTGAGTAGTTGGAAGTATGGTATTGAATGGACCATATCGACATTATTATGAATAAATAAGATTCTATTAAGAATGAGTTGTCATATGGTAAATATGGAAATGTTTCCATAATTGGGAGTTGAAAATTAAGAGTTTATGTCTAGATTAGAAAATTTTATGCAAAAGGATGTTCAAAGGAATGTACTTTGAGTGAGAAACATCACATCTATAAAATTGTTCTGTAACAATTTTGATAGAGTAACTTGTGATTTCGTTGGCCAAGTCTTTGTGATTTTTGTGCCGTGACTTCACAAGAGGATCATTGCATAAATATTAGAATTTGACATATTCTAAAAGGTGGCAAGAATTTGGTATTCTTACACTAATTCTAAGGATTGGGGATTGTGAAATGAGTTGCATTTGAAAAGTTTCAATTGATCTATTTCACAAAGTATGGACCATGGGAAACCAAAGTGTGCATGCTTTGAGCATGGGACAATTGTGGTTATGATTCGAGTTATAAAGTTGATTATCTTAAACATTAAACGATGGATAATGAGTAATCGATATGGTGATAAATAAAAGGTGTTTTATTCATACTCAAAGGTTTGGGACCATATAGGATTAGTATTATTCTTGTGTTTCACTTTGCATGTTTTGACTTCCTGAATAATTAATTATTTCAGAATAATCAAATTATTCGAATGGTCCACAGTCGTTCATATGTTGGAAGTAGGTATGAATGAATACTATCATGAATTGGTTTGTGGATTGTCTAAGGTGTATTAGACATAGCAAAGGTTTGCTGCAACGTTCATGAGTGCTTATGAATATGATTTTTAGCATTGGATTAAACCCACGCTCACTTGGATCGCTTCATGGATTTTATCACGAGCGATTGGTGAGACGATAATATCTTATATTCTTGAAACCGAGATGTGTGAGTTGTATCTTGCGAATCGGTTACACATTGATAATATGTAAACGCACCAGTAAATTGGTGTTATAAAACTTATTGTTGTGTTTGATTTGGTGAGTGAGTGCAAACAAACATTGAGTCGAAGTTTATCCGTTCCTTTTACCCAAAGTGGGATAAAAGTGATATCTGTGGACCCCTCTATGATTTAGTGATGAAAAACGTAAATGCTCGGTCGGGCTAGGGCTAATTTGATTTGTTCAATTAGTCAGTCGTCGTAAATCGGAAATCGGGAAACAACACATAGACTGAGAGAATGATTTCAATCCATGTCTCACGTCTATACGATATCTAGAATGGAGGAATATATGATCCCTTATCTAAAGGACAGGTTACTGATAAGATCAGAGTTCGACAGCGTCTTTGAGAGCTACGATTGCTAATCGAGTTGTACTT
Source organism: Lactuca serriola (assembly GCF_051521515.1). Taxonomy (NCBI): domain Eukaryota; kingdom Viridiplantae; phylum Streptophyta; class Magnoliopsida; order Asterales; family Asteraceae; genus Lactuca; species Lactuca serriola. The sequence goes on from NC_136416.1 coordinate 151,105,193, forward strand.
GAATTTGTGGTTACTAGAATTATCCAAGTGGGAGACTGTTGGATTAGTGTCTAAGCCCGTAACCATATTTGTCAAGTACTTGACCCGATTGTGCATGGTCCTTTTGGGTTGCCTTCACCAAAGCAACTTGACTGGAGAAATAATATAGAAAGAGGTTATTATGATTTATTAATATGTTATAAGAATAATATATTAAAGGAGAAATCATATTTGTTTAATTAATATTGGTAAATAATTAATTAAGAATTAATTTAGTGATCAAGTGTAATTAATTAAATTAGAGGGGCTGAATTGTAATTATGTGATGGTTACAAAATATGGTAATGGTTATCCTAGATATAGGCTGGACGAATTCAAGGGATAAGATATCCTTGAAATCGTCCAAAGGATAAGGATAAGGGTTTTCAAGGCTTATCCTATGGTTACTTGGTGGGCAAGCAACTAGATAAGGATAAGGACTGAAACCCTAATCTCTACACCTATATAAAGACCCCTAAGGCCATAAGAATTCGTCCATGCCTTGTATAGGGTTCCTAGGGACGAATTTCATACCTCTTCTCTCTCTCTCTCTCTCTCTATCTCTCTTTCTCTTGTCTCTCCATTTTCTCTTGGTGTTTGTGAGCCATTAGAGGTACTACACTTGTGGTACTTGCTTTCAAGACTTAGGGTTTGAAGATTTGAGTTGTTATTGCAATATAACAACAAGAGGTATGTGATCTAACCTTCTATGTGTATTTCGAAAATACTAGGGTATATTAGGGTTTCTATATGTGTTCATAATGTTGTGTATCTAATAGTGAAAACATAGATCCAATTCTAGGGTTTCATGCACACATAGGATTGTTTGTACAAAACCCATCACTATGACCAATTAGATGAAGTGTTTTCTTGATAAGAACCCACACTAACCCTTGAATATTTGTTTGTCGAGAAATGTTCCTTGATAGAGAATCTTATATGTCAAAAGGTTAGTGGGAGTCTTAATGATCTTGAATAGTTTCAGGAGCTACTCAAGAATAAACCTTTTAGTTAACACTAGCACACGACCTGAGGTTGATAACATATCGTGTTGACATATTCTTGTTTCTATGTCAATTTGAGTTAAGTTGACTATGCATGTGAGTTATATGAGTTCTCATTTGAATGAATAAGGCAAAGCACCTTGATCAGTGAAAGTACGTTGATATGTATGGGTGAGCTGCTCAATGACTTAGAAGCAATGGTAGGCCCTTGTGCTGCCGGATGGCAAGAAATTGAGATTAAGTAAGTTCAATCCATATAAGTTTGAATTTTTCATAAACATTGTCTTATGATAGTGGTTGGAAATGACAAATTCACATGGATAGGAACACATACACCATAAAATCTAAGTGGCAAAAGGTTTCTCTCTACTTCATGAAAATGATTGTGAGGAAACGCTTTCACTGGTAGATTTTAATGAATTGATTAAAGTCATTAGAGTTAGCAGTTGTGACAATTTTGTTCTCAAATTCGAGTATGATTACGACATCCCTCTTCATAGTTCGAATTGTGAGAAATGGCAAATGGTTTGAACATTCGGACTTACTGCTATAAGTTCTGAAAAGGTTCAAACACACACATAAGCTATCTAATGGATGGTGTATGAGCTTGAGAAGTCTAGATAAAGACTTATCCAAAGCACCACGTATCAGAAATATGAACTTTGGTAAGAAAATCAATAAGTATTGATTTCTAGAAGTGTAGCTGATTTCTGAGTACATGTCATAGCTAGTGGGATCATAATTGTTATGTTGGCAAGAGTATAATTGTTATGCTAGTGGGAGCATAATTAGACATAGTGTTACAAGTAGGCAATGCTATTCATAGGAAACAAAAGTTACAAATTTGCAAAGTTGCAAGTTTGGATGTTGTTTCGCTATATAAAGTTATAGGGAGAAGATACTCATACTTCATTTCGTATCTAAAAGCTTAGATTGAAATTTTAATGGAATTTAGTCATGGACATATATGAATATCGTGTTGAAGTAATTCAACATTGGAAATTCTATATGTGGAAATATTATAGCTAAAGACTGGTCAAGTATCATGTCTTTATGTATGACATTATGTATTGAATCCCACATGCTTCGAGTATAGGATTGATCACATATGATATAATATTCACTGGTTCTGATTTTCCAAATGCCTATGGCATTAAGAGGGAAAAAGGACCAGAATTGGATATGACTAAAGTTGTTCAACAACTGTCAAGGATAATCTGAGATTTACCAAAGATTGGTCACTTGAGGACAGTAAGAAGTATAGTATAATGTTGGATGGACCATATTGACATGTTCTAAGAAGAGGTAACTCTTGTTCAGAATTGATAGTCATATGGGAATATGGAAATGTTTCCATAGTGGAAGTTGGTTATAAAGATATGTGTGTAATATTAATAACTTTAATGCAAGAAGGATGTTCAAGGAATGCTCCTTGAACGTGAGACTTCACTTCCATGGAATTGTTTTTAATCAATCTCTAGTGGAATGCTTTGTAATATCATTGGAAAAGTCTTTGTGACTTTGGTGACTTGACATTACAAAAGGATCATTGCATGTAAGTTTAGATATGATAGATTCCAGTAGTGGTAAGAATTAGCATTCTTACACTTACGATAAGGATTTGGAATTGTGAAATGAGCATCATTGTAAATGTGTTCAACTGATCTATTTCACTAAGAAAGAACCGTAGATAAACATAGTGTGCATGCTTGGAGCATGGGATGACTATTGTTTTAATTCAAGTATTGAGTTGATTAGTCGAAACGTTAAACAATGAGTAAGTTCTAATTAATATGGTGATTAAAGAATAAGTGTTTTATTTATATTTAAAAGAGACCATATTGGATTAGATTATTCTTGTGTTTCAATTTGCATGTTTTACTTCCCGAATAATAAGATTATTCAAACATCAACAGTCGATCATACTTTGGAAGTAAGTAGTGAATTAAGACTGTCATGAATGCAACTGTAGATTGTCTAAGTGCTTAGACATAGCAAATGTTTGTTGCACTGTTCATCAATACTCCTGAAATAGGAATTTAAGTATTGGATTAAACCCACGCTCATTTGAATCACTTCATGGAATTTATCACGAGTGATTGTGAGACGATAGTATCTTATATTCTTGAAACAGAGACATATGAGTTATTGTTTACAAGTCAGTTGTGCATTGATAATACGTAAACATATCAGTAACTTGATGTTATAAAACGTATTTTTGTGTGTGATTGGATGATTAAATTGTGCAAGCATATGAGTCGAAGTTTATTCGTTCCTTTTACCCTAAGTGGGATAAAAGAGATATCTGTGGGCCCCTCGACGATTTAGTTATGACATATGAAGCGCTTGGCCAAGCCTGGACTAAGTTGATGTGTTCAATTGCAGTCTGAAGTCAGTCGTCATAAATCGGAAATCGGGAAACAAATCTTGGACAGAGAGATTGATTATAATCCATATCTCGTGTGAATACGATATCATATAGAACGGTGGGATATTTGATCACTTATCTAAAGGACGTATCATTGATAAGATCAGAGTTCAACAATGGCTTTTGAAAGCTACGATTGCTAAACATATTCTGAACTCATACTTACAATAATAGTTATTAGACTTATCCAAGTGGGAGACTGTGGATTAGGTGTCTAAGCCCATAATTATTAATGGTATGTACTTGATTTGATAGTAGCACGGTAATTTTGAGTCGCCTTCACTCATGCAACTTGACAGGTGACAAGTGGAGAGAGAGTAGGATTTATTATATGAATAATAAATTAGTACTCAAAATGGTTTTATTAATATATTATAGGATTAATATATTATTTGGAAATCATATTATTAGTTAGTAATTAATCAGAAATTAATTTAATATTAATTTTGGGATTAAAGGAACTGATTAATAATAGAGGGGTTGTTTTGCAAATCATTGATAGATGCGAAACTGGGCTATTAGACTCCTTAATTAGGAGTGGAGGAAATATTATAGTAAGGCCCTATATATTTCGTCCAAGGCCTAATGAGGAGGATTACATGGGATGCTTAGGCCTTAAGCAAGGAATTAGGGTTTCCACCTGAAAACCCTAGCAACCACATCTATAAATAGACCCTCATACTTGGTAGAATCGGCCCCATGCTTATGAAACCCTAGAGTAGCCGATTTTCACCTCTCTCCATGTTCATCCTTTGCATTGGGTGTTTGTGACTCCATTAGAGGTGCAACACTTAGGGCACTAGGTTTCAGAAGTTAAGATCAAGCAAGGATTATTCTTGTTATTACTACATAACAAGTGAGGTAATGATCAAACCCTAATTTTATATATGAATTTAGAATTGTATATGCTAGATCTAGGTTTATTGGTTTGGAGTTTGTATTTTCATGTTCAATAGGGAAAACTTAGATCTAAAATAATTAGGGTTGCACGATCACATAAGAATGTATATATGCTCAAAACCCATCAAAACTATTAATATACACTTACGATTTTTTTGTGAAGTGAAGGGAAGAAAAGAACATATTTGAACACATATCCTTCCACTTCAATTCCAATGACATCTGTTTATTCTCTAATTTTCCATCCTCATTAACAAAAAAGCTTAAGGACCAATTGTGAAATTTTATCTATTTTAAATTTAAAATTTGTAGTTTTGTAAATATCTTTTTTTTGTAAGTTTTTTAATTACTAATTTTTCTTGTGGGTCAAGTTGGATTAAATTGGCTTGGGCATTAAATTTAGGCTATTTTGTTCCATCGTATATTATTTTAGCTTTGTAATTTGCGAACAACCTAAACATTTTCCCTTTGTCATCTTCAATCACTAACTTGCACTTCTCTCAATTTCTTTAGTTCATGCTTTCTCATTCTATTTCATCTTCAACTTCTTGAATTCTTGTGGTTAGTTTCTCTACGTTTTCAACCTAACATGTTATATTTCTGTCAATTATATTGAAAATGTCATGACCCTAATCCCAAATTACAATCGCAAGAGAGACGATAAGTATATTTGTTTTATATGCTTTCTTAATGAAGTTGTTCATGCATATCATGTTTAGTTAGTAACTCTATTTTGTTTCGACTGTTAAGTGGAAATTATCCCTCTTTTCATTCAGAAAGAATTTTAAAAAGTTTTATGTCGTCATTACAAAGTTTTACTTCATTTTGTATTAGAGGACACATGTGAAATTTCTTATATAAATTTATGATTTTGTCATGTGGTATCAACTATCAACCACCATGGGTGATGAGAAAACAAAGCCTTTGAATTACGTATCAGAGATTGTATTGAAGAAAAGGAAAAGCAATGAGGATTAGGAAAATAGAAGGAAAGGACAATTGGAGCAAAGAGTGAAGAAGTCTAAAGGTGATAATTTCGTTATCAAGAAGCCCAAACAGAATATAGAGAATTCCATGATAATGTAAACATTTTTCCCATTTTAAATTCTCATAATTGATTAATATCACCACACTAATTCTTTCTTTTCTTAAATTCTTCCCAATTTTAGTTGAATCAACAGAGATTTTTTATAATTTTCCCAAGGAGGCTGATCTTATCAAAATGAAATATCGTGGAAAAAAACCAATAAAAGAATCCAAATCTCCAAAGTCAAAGCTCATTTTCATCATATGTATATTTATATCATATAATCCATATGCAAGACCCTACAATTCTAGCATACCATGACACCTAGTGTCCAACTATGCATATACATAACAAGGAATCATCCTAGTCAACTAACATACCCATACTCCAAAAATACCATGATCCTAACATACAAAGGATATACAATTTCAAACGTGGCATAGTGAGAAGACTCACATGTACCTAAGAACCAAAGAAGCACAAAAACACTCTTCCCCCCTTATACTGATCAATCCCATGAACCAACTAACACCAATGACAGACCAATCCTCAATAAATGACCCAAATCCTTCAAGTTTGACCCAAGGTCAAACTAGACAAAAGTCAATGATTAATGGTTAACAAAGTCAACGGTCAACCAAGTCAACAACCACCACGATGTGGAGACCTCTTAGCTACGTCATGTGCAAGTTGGGACAGAACAACCGACATGCAAGGTATCACCATGAAGTGGACCCTCCTTGGCCACGTCGTAGGAATGTCAGGACAAAACCATTATGAAGTCAGGACTCCACCACAACGTGGGTCCTCTTTAGCCATGTCGTGGGCACTTCCAAAATCCACTTTCTCCCATTAAGGACTTAATTTGTTAAGTACTTTGCCCAAACTTTCCGGAAGACTTCCTTGCTCTCAGATAAACCATAAAAATCCTTACTTATGGATATGCATGTCTCTCCAAAAACTAGGTCAAAAGGGGGAAAGAAACGGACTCAAAACTCCATGCATGACACCAATCAACGTAAAAGTCAAGATCCAGAACATATAATTACCTAGGGACGTGAAGGAGTGACAAAGTTGGCAACTTTATCAAAACCATCCATTCAAAACAACATACCATAAATAAAATGAGCTAAAAACCAAGATCCATAAAGGATGACCCATAAAGGTAAGGACTTGGAGGCTTACAAAGGTCTAGAAGATGTGCCAAGGGATGGAAATGAGTTTGCTAGCTGATCCTTGGCCCCACAAAAGCTTCCGTCAATCTTCAAGTGACAAAATACCAACAAAGAGCTCACAAAACAATAGAGTAGGCTAGAGTTTTCAAAGAGGAGGATAGATTCTGAAGAGGATGCCCTAATCTTGGGGTTAATGGATTTAAATATGGGAGAAAACCTAAAAATCATGGGCTTGGGCAGCAACAGTCGCCACGCCGTGGCAACCTTCATGCCACATCGTGGCATCCATTAGTACATACAATCACTTAAGTGCTATGCCACGTCGTAGTCATCCATGCACCACGTCGTGGTATAGGGTTTTCTCCAAAAACCCTATTAAACCAGTAGTCGCACCCGATTTAAACAAATAAAATAATCACTGGTGGCTGCACTAAAAATATAGCACAAGAAAGCTTGGTCAAATTTTCAGGGACACAGCCTAATGATCAATGCCTTTTTGCATCAGGAACATTCTAGTCAAAATAGAAATATAAGGGGGGGGGGTTGAATTAACTCAGCTCTGCTGCGACTTTCCTAATCATGCAATAAATTCAGATCTGGTTAAGATGCGTTCTATCTAAGCTGGTACGGAGAAAAACTAAAAAGCTCTAGTATAATCTATTTTACCTAATTTAGTTAACTAAAACAAGCTCTTTGAATTAACCCAAACTTTTTACTGTTCAATTAAACAAGCTCTTAATTAAATCAGAAAAATTACATTAAGTTCTGTGTAAAATGCCCAACAATACTCAATAATTCTCACAAGCTCGGAAGCATAAATATATGATTTTTACTGTTTATATCAGAGTTAAATCCCAAAATAGAACCAATCTGATACTTGTTACTTTTTACCAGTTGACAAGAATAATTACAGATTCTATTAACTGATTAAGTGGAATGATAAAAACTCTATCTAAGTGATCAAACTAACAAGAATTTAAAACCAAACATTCATTAAGTTCAAGACGGAAAAATCTAGATAGATACAATAAAAAAAAGATATGAAAGCTAATCACATGAAAAGTACTAGTCTATGTAGAATTGAAAACTAAGGTTTAGCCATACATGGCTAAAAACAAAACTAAACTAGATAAAAGAAACATTTACTGATAAATCTTCTAGACTAAGTGAATGAGATGATTCGCAGTCTTTAGATCTCCAAAAGTCACTGAAAGGTATCATAAATCTTCTTCAAAAGGGTATTCTACCGTCTTGAATCGTCTTTATCCCAGATATGATAATGAGGGTCGTATTTATAAGCGAGACAGAAACTTCCAAAGAAAGAAACTTCCAGGGAAAGAAACCAAAAAATGCGATTGTAGGTTTTTAAATTTTTTCCAGATTTGCCCATAAATGATGCACGATGCTATTTTTGACGTTTTCGGGACTTTGGGCCATTTATGCTATCGTAGGTATGCTATATGCGATTGCAGGTTTTGGGTTTTTTCTTCAGATGACTTCCTGATAACCCCTGGGAAACTTCGTGGCAAAAATGCGATCACAAAAAAAAAAACATGCGATCACATTTTTAGCCTATGTAATCACACTTTTAGCCTTTTACACAAATATTAAAGTCATCCGAAACTTTGTCTAATTTTCAGATATATTTGGATCTCATCAATCGGAGTTACGGTTCATGAGATATGGTTAAAATACTGACATGGGGTCAAAGCTGCCAGCAACATCCTTTAGCTTCATATTGTAGCAATATATCTTCGTATGATCAATTTGATCGAATGTTTCTTGGCCAAATCTTATTTCAAGAATTCCTCAACGTCCTTCATAAGTTCCAAACTCCAACTCACTCCAACGCTCCATCAAACGCATCCAAAGCTGCTCCCAATGTACTACTTCACTCGAACTATCTGAAATTGACACAAAATGCTAGGAGTACAAGAATTCTGATAAAAGACATGATATGAACATTATTTAAACAAATAACATGCAAATGTACAAAATATGGTGCTAAATGATAATAATAACTACCCTAAAAGATGCATAAAAGGGCATCTATCAAACCCCATCTTTGATTCCTTTAAGTCTTCGACTCATCCACTGCCGAACTCTGATTCAACTCAGTTATTGGCCCTAAGATAAGTAATCAACTATTCCTTTGTTCTTCAAGATATCGTATGAACACAAGACATGGATCAGAATCAATCATATTTTCTAAAATTATGTTTTCCGATTTCCCTATTTGTAAAGACATGATTAAACTTCAAATAGAACACATCAATTAGTCCTGGCTGGGCCCGACACTATATAGTCAACATCAATGATATCACTTTTTCTTGTTAGGGCAAAAGGAATAAATTACTTTGACTATATAGTTATAAAATTCACACATCAAATCACACATGGAATAACCCTTTATTACACCCAGTTACGAGATGCGTTTGAGTAAACCAAAACTGATCTGTAAACTATTAACTATATATGTTTGTTTAAGAATAGAATATATTATCGTCTTAGTATTACTCATGAAAAGATCCATGAAGTAATATCTAAGCGTGAGTTTATCCAATACTTAAAATCTCTCTTTTCAAAGTACTCATGAATATTGTAGCAACTCCAATTGCAATGTCTTAACCTCAATCAACAATCTACAATTAATTCATGGCAGTCTTAATTCACTACTTACTTCCAAAAGTATGAACGACTGTGGAATTTTGAACAAGATATAAATTAATCAGGGAAGTAAAACATACAAAGTGAAACACAATAATAAATTAATTAACTATGACATCATACCCACTGATCATAAATAAATCTCTATTATTTAATCACCATAACAATTACAAATTTATTTATTGTATAATGTTTCAAGTAATCAACTAACCACTTGAATTAGATAACATCAATCATGCCATGTCATGAACATGAATATTATGTCTCTCGATGGTGCTTCCTTTATGAATAGATCGATTAGACATTAGTCCAATGATGCTCAATTCATGATTCTAAATTCTCATATCTATCCAAGCTGTGATGGAACTCCAACTTTACATGCATTAATTTCTTGTGATATTGAGATTCTAAAGTCTCAAAGGCTGAGTCATCGATATTATAACATGTTCCACTGGAAATTTTTTACTAGAAACAATTCCATGGTAATTAGGTCTCAAATTGGTACACTCCCTAAACACCTTTCTTACATTAAAGTTTCTAACTCACATGTAGATTTTATAGCTAACTCTTATTATGGATACATTTCGATATACCCATTGCTCATTATGGAAGCATTTCCATATGCCCAAATGACCATCAATTTAGAATAAGAATCATCTCGATCCAAAACATGCCATTATGGTTCTTCCAAAACAATACCATACTTCCAACTTTCCACAAACAACCAATCTTTAGTACAACTTGTTTAATAAGTCTAGTCACTTAAAATTCTAGTATTTTTTCTCAAAATTCTTAGAGCATTTGAAAAATTAGAATAAACAAATATTATAGCACATGTAATCGATCCTATATCCAAAGCATATTGGAATCGATTCAATATTAGAAGGGTCTAATATTTGTTCAATTTCTTGCTATAATATTTCCATATATATAATCTAAATGTTGAAGCATTTCAACATGCTATTCATATGTGCCTTTGACTAAGTTCTATTAAACTATAGAATCTAAACCTTTAGATACGTAATGAAGTATAAGTGCCATCTTCCTTATGTCCACTATAGCGTAACAGTTCCCAACTTTTTCAAGTTGTACATTAGAGACATTTTTCCCTATTGATAGTATTGTCAACATCCAATACCAGACATAACAATTATTCTCCCACTAGCTTTGATAGGTGCTTAGAAATCAACTGTACTTCTAGAAATTAATACCATTTGACTTTCTCATGGAAGTAAAATTTCCTATTTCGTGATGTTTTATTATACCTCTAATTAGGCTTCTTAAGCTTATACACTTTTTATGGATAGTGTAACACTTGATTTTGGATTTGCTTCATTATTTGGGGCTGCAGCCCAATCAGCAGTCGTCATGTAGTTTAGGGTCTTGGGGAAGGAAGGATTTGGCCCTTTTTGGAAGTGGGTATGATGGTTTAAGTGATCCAAGTGTTCGATAGTATTTCCAGAGCTCAAGGGTATAATCTTAATTTGATAACTCAGCCTTTTATGGATTTTGGGTTTTGTTCGGACATTTTAAGGCCATGGTGTGTTGTTAGGAGCGTATGGCTTCTTTCCACCTTTCCGTAGATATAAAGAACATCAAAAACGGAGTTGAAACGAAGAAGTTATGGCCGTTTTAAGTAGGAGCGGTTCGGGTGAGTGATCGTTGACTTGTTGACCAAGCTCATTTAAGGCTCACGACGTGAGCATTAAGTGTTCACGACGTGAGAAGCACCTGATGCTCTAGAAACCTTATTTTTGGGGTATTTAAAGGTATGGGATGATTAGGGTTGCTTCTTCTTAGCCTTTTTCACCTCCAAGACCTCTGTAAACCCTAATCTCAGCCCCCATTGAAGTCCTTGGTCATTCTTGGTGTTATTCAAGAGTTTTTGGGTCCTAGAATCTCACTAAGCGAAAACAATATCATTGTGGTGCATTTGTTGGCACCATTGCTTCATCATCAGCTAGTTGTGGAGCTTTTGGACCTTTGTAAGTCCTCAAGCTCATGCCTTTCCTTTCCTTGCTTACTAGATCTAAGTTTCCATGGATTTTATGGCTTTTAATATTGGTTAGCATGCATGGGATCCATAAAGTTGGCAACTTTATGGATCATGATGGTATCTTAAGTCTTATAAGTCTCAGATCTGGATTTTGGTCATGGTTTTGGACTCCAAGTTTGAGTCTTGGTCCCTTTTCCTTCATTTTGACCTAAATTGGTGTTTGAGTCATGTATTGGACATACATGACTAAAAAGCTTCGATTTTTATGGCCGTTGGGGTCAAGGAAGACCCTCTAGACTGTCCCATGTTAAAGCTTAATGGATTAGGAGCTTAATGGTCATTTTTTTTGTTAAATCCGGCCTCACGACGTGAGGAATAAGACCTCACGATGTGTGATCGTGTTCGAGGGTGTTTCTGGGAAAGAGCCTCGACCTCACAAAGTGAGCATAAGGTGCTCACGACGTGAGATCCTCCTATGCAAGTTTGGACTCTTTGATTGTTGGCTAGCTTGGTCTTGGACTTATCCTTTGGTTTGGGCTTATATTGGACTAAGGATTTTCGAGTAATGGACTTCTGTTTGGGCTTGCCTTTCTAGGTTTGCCCTAATTGCCTTTCTGGGTCTTGAATGGTGAATTGGGCTTTAGTGGGCCTAATGGAGTTGGGCCTTGATTGGGCCCAATGGGATTTAGCTAATTGTGGACTTGGTTAGTTGGGTCAGTATTGGGCCTAGTACTTAGGTTTAGACATGTGTATTGATGGAGTTTAGTTTTGAGGTTATGGTTCAGTGGTTGGAGCTGGATCGTAGCAGAAGTACTTGTAGGGTTCATCCTTCTTTTGAGGTGAGTTACCTTCCCTGTATCAGTGGGTCGAAGGCACCAATGCCGACCCATTAGTAGTTTTTTATAGTAAAGATGATTGTCTTTGTGATAATTGTCTGGTATGCCACTATCTGTTGTGATTTATGTGCTTATTGGATATGTTATTATTCTTGGATTAGTGTCTAAGTCCATAACTATAATTGGTAAGACTTGACCCGACTCGGCATGGTCCATTTGGGTTGCATGGCATCGAGACATTTGGATAGACCGTTTGTGAGAAGAGGACATTTGTGACATATTAATATATTATAAGTTCTAATATATTAATATAAAATTATGTTATTTAACTAGTATTGATCAAGAATAAATTTGGACTTAATTTATTGATCAAAAGAGACTAATTAAATATATGGGGATTGATTGTATAAATCATTCATTCTTATATGTGGGCTTATGATCCAAGATTCCTTATGTTGGGTTTAACCCATGTGGTTGTCCATGGATACTCCATGGAGGTTAAAACCCATGGAGCATAAGGAATGGGTAAAGTCATGGGTTACATGGTGTAACCCTAATGTGCACACTATATAAGGACCCATTTAGCTCAAGAAATTGACACAAGTAATACACATATGAGGGCTAGTCAGTTTGAGCTTGGAGTGTCTTCTTCTCATGGTTATTCCAAGTGTTCATGATGTTGTGTGAACCATTTGAGGTGTCACACTTGGGGCACTAGGCTCTCAAGCTTCATGGAGTCAAGCAACAACAACAAGGTATGTCTTCTTCTCATGGTTATTCGAAGTGTTCATGATTTTGTATGAACCATTTGAGGTGTCACACTTGGGGCACTAGGCTCTCAAGCTTCATGGAGTCAAGCAACAACAACAAGGTATGTATTCTATTTATTTTATTACCCAAGTATATGATATTTGTATGCTAGTATAGGGTAATATCTTGGAAACTTCATATTTGCATGTATAATAGAGAAAACATAGATCCAAGGTATTTAGGGTTGTATGTGCACCATAGGATGTTGTAATATACTAAAACCCAACAGTGGTATCAAAGCCATGGGTTGTTTTCTGTTATATTGATGCAAATGTTTTATTTTCAAAGTTGAAAAAAAAGGAAAAAATGACGTTTGTCAAATTTTAAGATAATTACTTGTTTTTGTGAAAAACTAATTATTTGTAAAATTTGAATCATTTGCTATATGAGTTGAATTAGGTCAAATTTAGTAAAAGATAAAATGATATGATTATTTTATTAGTTTTAAAAGTTTGATCTAAAGAGTTTTTTGAAACCTCCATAAGTTATGAATATGAAATAATTTTAAAAAAAAATTGATTCAAAATTTTTTATGGAGTTACAAAACTTGGTCTTATTGTTTTAAAGAATTCCATAACTTGTTCTTAAGTTATGGAACATGAAAAGTTTCATCATAAAACAAAACATTAAACTCCATAAGTTATGGAATCCAAAAGTTTTTTTTTTGTTTTTTTTTTTTTTTGTGTTTCCTTGATTTATGAGTTGGTTTAGATTAATGGAAAAAAAATCGTGTTTTAGTTGTTTTCAATCCTAATTAATCTAGAGGTAGTTCATAAAGTGTGTTTTTCTAACTTGTCCTCAAGTTACATAAAAGGTCACATTTATGAATCTTAAAACTCATAAAAGTGTCATAGGTTACATAAAAAAAATGAAGAGTCTTTTTCATTAAATAGTATTATGACTCCATAACTTGTCCTCAAGTTATGGATGTTTAAGAGTCACTTCTTTAAAAGTGTTATTAAAGAATAAGAGGTTACATAAAAATGAAGAGTATTCATTTTAATGAACCATTAAACTCATAAGTTATGAAATTAGAAATTTTTAATAGTTTCAAAAACTTGCCCTCAAATTTTGGAATTTGTAAAGTTTTCCCATGAATACTTTAATTCCAAGTTAAGCCCTTAGAATTTTAAAAGTTAAAATTCAACCCTTATACTTTATAATATTATAAGTTAATATATATATATATATATATATATATATACATATATATATATATATATATATATATATATATATATATATATATGTATGTAGGTATAAGAGCAAGTCGTCTTACCATTAGTAGGCCTCATTCACGAAACCGATCTATAAGGGGGTATAAGGTTACTGCCTATAAAATGGCAGTTTAATGGGTGTCCACTCTCACCCACCGCTTCCTTGACTGGTGGGGGGTCCTTAGCCGAACGAGTAGGACAAGGACTATAATTCTCCCTTCATTAAAAGTATTAATGATAAATATAAAGTAACTAAATGTTTTTTATAATTCCAATCTTAGTTACTTTAGGAAAATGTGAATAAGGTGCTAATCCATGAAATTACACTTTGCACTTTGTTTAAGTCGGTTAGTGGAGCGTGTATGGTTAACCGGCACACTAACTCGTATTTAACAAGGTAGGAAAAGGGTAACTTAATAGTTATCATAGTATCGATGGAGCGTGTGTGGTTAACCAGCACATCGATTGAGGGGTAAATATTAAGGGTACCAAGTATATTTGCATGGTTATTCACACCTTGTTTTGTGATCCTCGGCATCCCAGTCACAAAACCTGAAGGGCACATTCGAGATTGAAAGATGCCATTGAAAAGTTCAATGAATCTCAAAAGAACCTAGGAGTTTCAAAACCAATTAAAACCTAATAATACATTTCGTTTATCTTGGTGGAAATTGGTGAATCGTCATTCACCTACCTTCAAATATTTCATAGCTTGGATTACGACATCCCTCTTCCAAGTTATAAAATAGTTTGTAGGGTCCTAGCCTTAATATTTTATATTGGGTGTTATATTAAGGACTTTAGATCAACTATCTTGAATATCTCCCAAAAGATGTCTAGTTCAGACATCTATGATCCTACCAAATCTCTTGGAACTTCACTTCCTCCACCTCCTCCAATTATTCTCCCTATCCCACAAGTGCAAGGTCACTCTAGCCCTATTGGCAAGCAAAGTCTATGTGTGATTGCATCTTGGAGATAAAGTCACATATTGACAAGCCGGGAGAGTTGGGTGTTAAAGTCTTGAGAAAGTTGGATGTCCAATCACTTTCTAAGTCACATAGCGAGTTCCTTTGGGACTCCTATGAAACAGACTATGACAAGACCCTTAATGATCTTATCTATTTGCTAATATCAACTTTCCAAAACTTTATGGACACTGACAATGATGACACTGGAAATCCAGAAAAAGCATTCTCTTCCCAATGGAAAGGGATCAGCCATAGTCAATTCAGTTGACCAAATGGTAAAGAGAAAGGCTAAGTCTGAGATAGTCACATGTACCATTACTAAAGGGTCCATATGGTTATATTGCCAAAGTAAGGGACATTAATTGCGAACCAACCTATTTACCTAAGGATGTTAAAGTCAATAAGTTTGACTCTACTTCAGGTAAAGTCCATTATCTAACTCTGTTAAGTTTCTATTATGAGATTCTTGTTACATGATGTGACTGGGTCACATGTTGATGTTTTAAGAATCATAGAAAAGTGAAGAAACTTAAAAGAAGAGTATGTTGAATCTAATTGCGAAGATGGATTTCTATCGCTTGGTTGAAGATCAGATTCTTGAGCTACTCCTTAGGAGTTATGATAGATTGCTAGGAAACATGTAATAGCATAGTTTTCATTTTATGTTGCATTGTAAGGAAAAGTTTTTTCTGCATTTTAAAATAAATAAAAGTTTGTTTTACTTTATTTTTATCTCCTTACAATGGCATTCATGAAAACTTGATGTTTGTATGTTTAGAGCAATATTGGATATATGAATTTGATTCTTTCATTTGTGGTAGTGTCAAAATCTCCCAAATAAGGAAAGATTCTCATCACCCAAGTTTCTATTGGACCGAAACTTGGAATCATACAAGGCGTTTAGTGTGATGTATGAGAATTTTCAACTTTGGAAAATTAAGACTAGTTCCGTGTTCACATGTATATGTGACTCAAGGGAAGGACTAAGGGATCAAGTACACATTCTTGTGCACATGCCAAAGTTCACCACAAAAAATGGATAAGACTATTCGTTATGATTTACTAAGGTTTAGTAAATATGATTATACTTACAAGCTTAAGTATAATTCTGAAACATTGGAAAAGTTTCAATGTATGACATAACGAATAAGAAGAATCAAATTAGGCAGAAGGATAAAAGTTTCTCAAATCTGAAAAGATGGGAAAGTACTTTAGTATCATGTTTTAAGACCATCTTGATGATTTTGAGACCTTATCACAATTCATCCTCTAAGTGCATTCTGATAGTTAAGAAGAGGAGTTATGAATTGTTGAAGTGGTTAAATCAAGAAGATGATTCATACTTTGTTCCAAAAAAAACAATTCTTAGAGTTATACTCTAAGATTGTAACTTGAGTGACATGTCTTAAAGAAGGTTTAAAACACTTGTCAAATGTAAGAGTAAAAGTTTTCTACTCTTGTACATTTGAAATTGGTAAGTTGTGATGTTTTGGACAAAACAAAGACCAACTAAGGCCAATTGTGTAAAGTGTTTGTCTTGATAAAGAATCCAAACTATCTCTTGAATATTTGGCAAGTGAGCCTTATGTGTCAAGAGGATAGTGGGAGTCTTAAAGATCCTGAAAGGATAATCAAGAATAAAAACCTGTAAGTTTATCACTAGCACACGACTTGAGGTTTATAACCTATCATGTTGACATATTTTGTGCTCATTCCAGTTAAAGTTGGCTTTGCATATGAGGAGCTGCCAGATGGCAAGAAATTAAGATTGAGTTCAGTACATATGAGTTTGGATTTGTCATTATCCTTGTCTTGTGACTATGGTTTTGACAATTCACATGGATAAGAACACATACACCATTAAACCTAAGTGTCATAAGGTTTCTCTCCGATTCATGAAAATGATGGTGAGGAAACACTTTCACTAAGTAGATTTTAACTCGATAGAAATTGTGATATTTGCATTCACAAAGTCGTTAGTGGAGCGTGTGTGGTTAACCGACACACTAACATGAACTTGTGAGAAGTGACAAAGGTCTAAACAATCGAGACTATGATTATGGCATCCCTTTTCATAGTTCTTAAATTGTTTAGACACACCTGTGAGTTATCTAATGAAAGGTGTATGATTTTGATAAAGTCTTATCAAAGCAATCTAGTACCAGAAAACTGAACTTTGGTAAGAAAGTCAATAAAGTATTGATTTCTAGAAGTCCAGCTGATTTCTGAGTACATGTCAAAGATAGTGGGAGCATAAGTGTTATGCTAATAATCATCATTTTAGTGGGAGCATGATAATTATGATAAGTATCGCAATGTTAATTATAGAAAACAAAAGTTTCAATCCGTGAGTCTGTAGGGGTTGAAAAAGTTGTTTTGCTATAATTAAGGGAGGGGAAATTATACTTCATTTCAATTCTAAAAGCTTAGATTGAGATTTTAATCAAATTTAGTCAAGGATATATATATATATATATATATATATATATATATATATATATATATATATATATATATATATATATATGAATTGCATGTTAGAATGGCTCAACATAAGGAAATTCTATATATGGGTTCATTATTTGCGTTCTAAAATTCGATTATGATTACGACATCCTTTTTCATAATCTGAATTATGAGAACTTGGCAAATAGAAATGGAAATATTATAGCAAAAGACTGGTTTAGTCTTTATGTGAGACATCATGAATCGTGTCCCATATGCTTCAGATATAGGATCGATTACATGTGCTATATTCATCATTTCTAAAATTTTCCAAATGCCTGGGGAATTATGAAGGGAAAAGGTCTAGAGGTGGATATGACTAAAACGATTAAGTAATTGTCGAGGACAATCTATGGTTTACCAAATATTAGTTGCTCAGGGACAATTGGAAGTATAGTGTTAATTGTTGGAAGGATCATATTGACATATTCTGAAAAGAGGCAACTGTTGTTCAAAAGTGATAGTCAAAAGGGGAATGTGGAAATGATCCCATTGGTGGAAGTTGTTCAATAAATCTGTGTAAGATTAGGAAACTTAATGCAAGAAGGATGTTTCCAAGGAGTTGATCTCCTTTCGAATGCTCTGCAATATTTGTTGTCAAGTCTTTGTGATTTTGTGCATAATCATTACAAGAGAATCATTGCATATAAGTTTAGAATTTAATAGATTTCGGTAAAATGGCATGAATTTGGAATTCCCGCATTTTCCATAAGAATTCGGGAGTGTGAAATTAGAATCATTGAAAGTTTGGTCAATTGGTTTATTTCACAAAGTAAGGATCATAGACAAACATAGAGTGCATACTTGGTGTATGGCAAAGCTATTGTTTAGAAAAACATAGTGTACATGCTCGAAGCATGGGACAACTATTGTTTTAATTCAAGAATAAAGTTGATAGCTGAAACAGTATGCAATGAATAATGTGTAATCATATGGTGATAAATAAAAGGTGTTTTATTTATGTTCATAGGTTTTGATACCATATTAGATTCAATTATTCTTGTGTTTCATTTTGCATGTTTTGACTTCCAGAATAAACTAGGTTATTCTTCTGGAATGACTAAGTAATTCAAACCATCCACAGTCGGTCATATGTTGGAAGTAGATATGAATCAAGACTGTCATGGGTTGGGCTTGTAGAGGTCTAAGATGTTAGACAAGGTGGTGCTACAACACTCATGAGTGCTCATAAGTTCTGAGTATTGGATTCAACCCGCGCTCATTGGAATCACTTCATGGATTTTATCACGAGTGATCATGAGACGATAATATCTTATATTCTTCAAACCTAGAGATATGAGTTGTTACTATGAGTTGGTGATACATTTATTGCACGAAAACGCATTGGTAACTCGATGTTATAAAACGTGCCTTTGTGTATGATTTAACAAGTAGTAGAACAAGCCATATGAGTCGAAGTTTATCCATTCCTTTTACCTTTAGGATAAACTTGATATCTGTGGGCCCCTCGATGATTTAATGATGACACATGTGAGTGCTTAGCCAAGCCAGGACTGATTTGATCTGTTCAATCAGTCAGTCGTCATAAATCGGAAATCGGGAAACAACAAATGGGCAGAGAGAATCATTTTAATCCATGTCTCAGTCCATATGATATCTAGAATGGAGGAATATATGATCCCTTATCTAATGGACACAAGTCATTGACAAAGGTCAGAGTTCATCGACAAGGTCAGAGTTCGACAACAGCTTTTGAGAGCTACGATTGCCAGTTAGGTTTGAAGTCATACGCAATAATAGTTTTAGACTTATCCAAGTGGGAGACTCTTGGATTAGTGTTTAAGTCCATAACTATAATTGGTAAGACTTGACCCGACTCGGCATGGTCCATTTAGGTTGCATGGCATCGGGACATTTGGATAGACCGTTTGTGAGAAGAGGACATTTGTGACATATTAATATATTATAAGTTCTAATATATTAATATAAAATTATGTTATTTAATTAGTATTGATCAAGAATAAATTTGGACTTAATTTATTGATCAAAAGAGACTAATTAAATATATGGGGATTGATTGTGTAAATCATTCATTCTTATATATGTGGGCTTATGATCCAAGATTCCTTATGTTGGGTTTAACCCATGTGGTTGTCCATGGATACTCCATGGAGGCTAAAACCCATGGATCATAAGGAATGGGTAAAGTCATGGGTTACATGGTGTAACCCTAATGTGCACACTATATAAGGACCCATTTAGCTCAAGAAATTGACACAAGTAATACATATATGAGGGCTAGTCAGTTTGAGCTTGGAGTGTCTTCTTCTTATGGTTATTCCAAGTGTTCATGATGTTGTGTGAACCATTTGAGGTGTTACACTTGGGGCACTAGGCTCTCAAGCTTCATGGAGCCAAGCAACAACAACAAGGTATGTATTCTATTTATTTTATTACCCAAGTATATGATATTTGTATGCTAGTATAGGGTAATATCTTGGAAACTTCATATTTGCATGTATAATAGATAAAACATAGATCCAAGGTATTTAGGGTTGTATGTGCACCATAGGATGTTGTAGTATACTAAAACCCAACAATTATGTGGTAGTGGTAGGGGTGAAATAGACCCCGTAACCGGTTGAAATAAACCGGAGGGTAGGTCGGGCACCCAAATGTGCCTGACAATATGTTTATGTATGTTGTTATGTGGTAGTGGTAGGGGTGAAATAGACCTCGTTACCGGTTGAAATAAATTGGAGGGTAGGTCGGGCACCCAAATATGCCTGACAGGGTAGGTCGGGCACCCAAATATGCCTGATAGGGTATGTCGAGCACCCATATATGCTCGACAGGGTAGGTTGGCCACCCATATATGCCTGACAGTATGCTTGTGCTATATATGTTATGTAGGGGGAACTCACTAAGCTTTGTGCTTGCGGTTTTCAGTTTGTGTTTCAGGTTCTTTGGTTTTCAAACAATGGAGCTACGGATGATTGCAAGGCACGCACCACATGTTTCCGCATTTTATAATTTACTATGATTTGAAATAATACTCATACACTTTCTTTGTTAAACTTGTATGGATAATGTTTCGAACATTGTTTTTATTTGATTAAAAATGAAATTTTATGGCCTTATTTTTGGGACGTTACAGATAGTGTATGTGTTCAACCTCTTTCAAGACGTGATAAACATATCTCCTGGAATTTTAAACAATTCCTTGCCATTCCTCTCAATTTGAAATACGAAGAGGGATGATGTAATCATATTGTGAATTTAAGAATGCAATTAACAGAACCAATATCCATGTTGATCTTTATTAGATCCTTAAAATCTATCAACGAAAGTGTTTCCTCATAATCATTTTCATGAAGTAGAGTGAAACCTTGTGTCACCAAGATTCGAAGGTGCATATGTTCCCCTCCATATAGAACTTTATTTTCCAACCTACAGTCATAAGACAAGGTTTAAGACAAACCAAAATCACATTTAGTTCTCCTTCATGGATTGAACTTCGCTTAATCTAAAATTCTTGCCTTATGGTAGCTTAAAAGCCCACTAGTGCTTCCATGTTGTTAGCAACTCACCCATATTGATCAATGTACTTTCACTGACCAATGTGCTTAGCCTTTTGTAGTTAAATGAATAACATAGAACTCATAGGGGTTACCAACTCAAATGGAAGTGCACATAAATTAAAATGTGTTAGTAAATACTGTTGGAATAGTGTCTAAGCCCGTAACTATATTTGGTATGTACTTGACCCGGTTGTGCATGGTCCTTTTGGGTTGCCTTCACCAGAGCAACATGACAATGTAATTTAAGGAGAAAGAGAGAATATTATGGCTTATTAATATATTATAAGAATAATATATTAAAGGAGAAATCATACTTATTTAATTAGTATTGGTCATAAATTAATTTGGAATTAATTTGGTGACCAAAAGAGATTTATTGAATAAAGGGGTATAAACTGTCAAATGTATGATAGTTGATTTTTGGGTTAAGGAAACCTAATGGACTTAAGGGGGAACGAAATTATGATGGGTATCCATCATATTTTTGGCCAAGGCCTTATTCCAGAAGGTTCCTTGGGCTGCTTGGTGGCTAAGTTGTCCATTAGGGTTTAAACTGAAACCCTAGTAACCTGTAAGTATAAATAAGACCCCTAGGGCATTGAAATCGGCTACCACTTGATTCTAAGAGAACCCTAGGCCGATTTCTAGCATCTCTCACTTTTCTCATATAGTTGCCTTCTTGCTTGTGGTGTTTGTAAGCCATTAGAGGAGTTACATTTGTGACTCTAAGCTAAAGAGAAGAAAAGAAGAAGATCTAAGCCAATATTTGAAGAGGTAAACATCTAGATCTCATTCTATATATTGTTTTTGTTATTTGTATGCTATATTAGGGTTTGTAAGTCTTGGAATAAAAGCATGTTCAATAGAGAAACCTAGATCTAAGTATTAGGGTTTGTATGAGCACATAGAAATGTTTCTTATGCCTAAAACCCATCAGTGGTATCAGAGCCTTGATTGGTTTCAATTGTATGTGATGCTTAATTGTTTTGTTTACTAAAAATCGAGTTTTTTTGCCTCTGCCCGACACAACTCGGTGAGTCAGTATCTGGACTCGGCGAGCTGGCCCTACTCGGCGAGTCCAGGTCTGACTCGGCGAGTTTGTGCGTCAGACAGAGGGTATTTCGGGATTTAGCTGCTGTTTTGACTTGGATTTGATGCTTAAATTGTTTTATGAAGTTAAAATCCGAATTTTATCTTAATTAAATGATTATCCTTGCCAAAACAATAGATAATTTCAAATCTTTTAAATATTGGTTGTTTATATGATAATATGGATTATTTAAAGTTATTTGGTAATTCTCTAATGACTAAAATAAGATTAGGTCAAATATAGATAATTATGAAATTAATTGTTTAATTTGAATTATTTGTTATTTGATCCCTTGTGTTTTGAAAAGCTCAAAACTTGCCCTCAAGTTTTGAAATTTGAATTTTGTGATTAAAAGTTTAATTTTGAATAATTTAAATTTCAAACCCTTAGAATTTTACAAGTTTAAAATTCAACCCTATGCTATTATATATTATTACAAGCTTAATTATTGTATATATGTATAACTTAAAATGCTAGTCTTACCGTTAGTAGGACTCATTCACGAAGCCAGTCTATAAGGTGGGTATAAGGTTGCTGTCTATAAAATGGCGCTTAATGGGTGTACACTCACACCTACCGCTTGCTTGACTGGTGGAGGGTCGTTAGTCGAACGGGTAGGATAGGGCAACCCTCTCCTCATTAAAAGTATAATGTAAGATACAAAGTAACTACATGTTTTTCAAATTCCCAATCTTAGTTACTTTAGGGTAAAATGTGAAAATGATGCTAATCCATGGAATTACACTTTGTACCCTTGTCAAACGTTGATGGAGCGCATGTGGTTAACCGGCACATCAATTTGGGAATGACATTGGTAGCGAAGGGTGACTCGATGTTTGTCATAGATCAATAGAGCGTGTGTGGTTTACCAGCACATTGATTAGGTGATAGAGACATTGAGTGCACCATGTTGATTGACATGGTTATTCACAATTTGTTTGCGATCCTCGGCATCCCAGTCGCAAATTTGAAATGCATATCGAGATTTAACATGCCATTGAAAAGTTCTAGGAATCTCAAAGATCTAGGAGTTTTCTATACATTTAAAACCTAAATTGGCTTTTTGTTTTTCATGGTGAGAATTAGTGAATCGTCATTCACTTACCTTCAAATTATTTACTTTTAGAGTACGGCATCCCTTTCTAAGTTGTAAATAATGTTGTTGGATCCTAGCCCTAATTTCTCATTTGGGTGTTTAATTAGGGATTCATTTCTAATCAAACTTTGTTCCTTTCTTTTTCAGATGTCTGCAAACAACAACAACAACGCTTCTGGGTCATTCTCGTTGATGAACCTGTGTCAGAAAATGACATTTGATGGGTCAAACTTCAACGAGTGGATGAGGTATATTCGCATGATCACACACTACGAGGACAAAGAATATGTCCTTGATGAAAAGCTTGAGAAGATCATCCCAGATGTTGCTACTCCTGAAGAGTTGGCCGCCTTTGAGGCCTATGAGCGTGATGCTATGAAAGTTCACTGCATCATGTTGGCCACTATGAACCTCGAACTCCAAAAGTCCTATGAGGACATGTATCCGTATGAAATGCATCAGGATTTGCTGGACAGGTATCACCAGAGCGTGAGGCAAGAGAGCTATGAGATCATTACTAGCATGATCACCGCTAAGATGGGGAGTGGAGAATCCCTAACCTCTCATTTGCAGAAAATGCAGAGGTATGTTGATCGTCTTCTCAAACTTAATGTTAAGTTTGATGAGGATTTGGCTATCGACATAATCCTCCACTCCTTGCCCTCCCGCTACAACCAGTTTAGGATGACCTACCACATGAACAAGGAGGAGGTCTCCTTGAGCAAGCTCCAAGGACTCTTGAGGACTGCTGAGAGCAACCTCAAAGGCAAATCCGTTGCACCGTCCCCTGCTGTGGCCGCTCCTGTGATGGAAATAGGTCAAGGAAAGGGTAAAAAGAGGAAGGCTCCATGTTAGAGCCACCATAAGAGGAAACTCCGTGATGGTTCGTCCTCAAGTAGGACCAAAGAAGGCCCTGCTAAACCCTCTTTCGATCCCAAAGAAGCAGAGTCCTTCTGTTGCCACCAAAAGGGCCACTGGAAGCGAAGCTGCCCTCAATATCTGCAAGACATAAGAGATGGGAAGATTAAGCCCACCTTTGCAGGGATGTATTCTATTAAATCTAATAACTCATCATTTGCTACTTCATGGGTTCTTGATACAGGGTGTGGTTACCACATTTGTTCTGATATGCAGGGCCTAAAAAGAAGTAGGGAGGTGGAACATGGAAAGATGAACCTGATTATGGGAAACAGAAGATCGTTGCCTATGACCAAAGTCGGTGTTTATTCTTTAGTGTTAAGCAATGGGTTAGGGATAGATTTAAACAATTTCTGTTATTCGCCAGATATGGCAAGAAACATTATTCCATTTCATGGGTTGTTTAGACAAGGTTTCAAATATTCTTTTGATAATAGTAATGGTTCTATTAACGTTTATTTGAATGGTGTCTTTTATTTCAATGCATTACCTTGTAATGGGATTTATGAATCTATGATGGTTGTTGATAATTTAGGAGATAATGTTTTGAATATTGATTCGTCTACTAGTCTAGACAAAGCATGCTTGTGGCATTGTAGCCTTGGCCATGTCAACAAGAAATGCATAGCCCAACTCCAAAAGGATGGAGTGTTGGAGTCATTATGACCAAGTCACCCTTTACCGGCACTTGTGAAAGGGGTGAGGGTTTATTGGATCTCATACACACCGATGTGCGTGGGCCCTTTAGATCCACCACAAGGGATGCTTGCCGCTTCTACGTGACTTTTATAGATGATTATAGCAGATATGGATATATCTACTTAATCAAGCAAAAGTCAGAAACCTTTGAAAAAGTTCAAAGAGTTTAAGAATGAAGTGGAGAATTAGTTGGGCAGGAAAATCAAGATTCTTCGGTCAGACCGAGGAGGAGAGTACCTAAGTCTTGAGTTTCACGACTATCCAAAAGAATGCGGAATTGTTTCGCAATTCATGCCTCCGAGGATGCCACAATTGAATGGTGTGGCTGAGAGACGTAATCGGACCTTATTGGACATGGTTCGTTCTATGATGAGTCGGACTTTATTACCAATAGCTTTCTGGGGGTATGCCTTAGAGACTGCCTGTCACACCCCCGAAAACCGAAGGCGGAAACATTTCCGGGGTTGACTCCATGTTGAGTATCAAATCCAATGTACATAGTAAGTAAAGTGAAACAAACATTACATTACATATTAAAAGTTTTACAATTTGTTTCAAAAGACATTGTTTATACAATTGTGATACATAGTATAGATATGAACAAAACGAACGAGCCTTTCACGCACACCGTCCTGGATCAATTAAGTCTTCGGGTACCTGTACTATCGTTGACCTGAGAACACAAGCGGTTTGAAAATCAGCATAACGCTGGTGAGTTCATAAGTAGTTTTGTTTTGTGAAAATGTTTATGTTTCCTTCCTGTTTTTGAAAATGCAACACACGCCAAGAAAATCCCACATTTTCTTAAAAGTTGGTTGTTGTTTCACAAAAGTAAAGTATAGTTTGGTTATCCAAATTCGTTGTTCTATTTCGTTTATGTACTAGTGTATTCCCAGGAAAGTACCATACTTTCCTGAATGTTAGTTGTTGTAAAAGATGTAATGTTATTCAGTTTGTTACACTTTTCTAGTTATGTATATGTTACCCAGGAATGCCCCATGCCTTCCTGTATGTTGGTTTTCAATGTGAAAGATGTATTCTGCTAGACCTGGTTATGTAGAAAGTTTCCCCAGGAAAGTCCCATACCTTCCTGAATATTGGTTATCATTGTAAAAGATGTATACGTGTTATGTTTGATGTTCTCCCCAGGAAAGTCCCATACTTTCCTAAATGTCGGTTACCTTATGTAAAAGATGTAAAAGATGTAAAGTATGTAAACTGAAACTTGGTTATCTGTAAAGTGTAGTAAGTGGTTCATTATTACTATAAGTAAATCTCTGTTATCCTAGTTGCGAGTTCCATAACCATACTATAGACTGAACCTGTGGCAATAAGTAGTCCACAACCTTGTGGCAATAAGTAGTCCACAATCCTTATGACTTTCGTCACCCTTGAACCATTTCGGTTCGGCTGTAGCTAGCAGCCATGTGTGGGGTAGTCAGCCCCGTATAGCTCTATACACTCAAGTTATGCTCTCTAAATCCCAGAGATTCTGGTTACGGGTGTAGTCCTCCACTCGCGTATCTCTGTGGAGTGTTTGCCGAGGACGTGTCTCCAATCATACAGGAATAACAAATTTACTAGTAATAATAGGATAATCCTCCATTCGCGTATCTCTGTGGAATGTTACCGAGGACAAAACTGTGTACAAATTATATTGTTCATGTGTTCTAATGTCATGCTTTTAACTGATAAAATGTGGATACCATTTGTGAAATATATAAAGCGTAACAGTTTATAAACCCATTTCACAAATAAATGATTATATGATCCGTATGTTCTACCAATTATCAGTTGCGTATATCAGTATTAAAAGCATATAAATTGTGAAACACACACACACGAAAATAAGCTTTGAGCACAAGAACCCTTGTACTTTGCTTGTGTCCCCCCCTGAAAACAGTGAAAATCAGTGAAAAAGGTAGGGGTATGAACTCACCGGACTCGGAAATGTGTCGATTTTGGATACTAGACGTTTGTTCGGGGATTGTTTACTCGTGATGTTCCTATGTAAAATGTAATAATGTCCATATATAACTAATTAGATTTACAATCACTAATTACTTGGGACATTACACTCAAATGAGGTTTAACACCTCAAAACGAGCGTTTGGAGTGACCCGGGTGACATCTACGGACGTGTATTGGCACTAGGGACTTGGGACTTGAGTTTACTCTCCAAAAGTAAACATTTAAATGAGTTTACAACCACAAAACACACCCACACATGAGTTTACGGCCGTAAACTCATGTTGGTGTGATTTTGAGGGTTTAATGGCTTGAATGGACTTGAGGATTGATGGAATGGATTTCTAAAATGCCTTGGAATGGATTAAATGTAATTATACCATTTAAAAGGGAGTTTACGACCACACACTTGGAGTTTACGGCCGTAAACTCACCTATGGCCAAGAATGATTAATTTGAGCTACAAAGGACAATCACATGTGATTCTAACTAATTTTCTAAGGCTTGGTATCAATTTTAGGCTTCATTTAACATCTTCATATGAGTTTACGACCCAGACACAAACTCTCTGGCCGTAAACTCTATTATGGTTAAGGAAAATTAGTTTTTGATGTTTAAAACACTCATATGTATTTCTAGGAATTTTTCCAAGCCTTGTTATGAATTTAGGTTACCATTAAACACATTTTTAGGAGTTTACGGCCTAGAAGCATGTTCTATGGCCGTAAACTCTCCCATACTCATGAAAATTTAGATTTTGGTACACAAAACAATCACATTTGTATTTTAGAAATTTAAGCAAACCATTGGAATGAATTAAATGCATCATTTGACATAGATATATGAGTTTACGGCCAAAGGGCATGTTCCTAGGCCGTAAACTCCTATATGTGGCATTTTTGATGTGTTTCAAACCTCAAAACTATTTTTAGATGGATCAAGAATTTACCACAAAGCTATTGGTTAAGTTACAAGGCATTTGGACATGATTTAAAGCACTAAATCCCCATTTTAGAGGAGTTTACGGCCCAAGAACAAACCTTGGCCGTAAACTCTCTTTTGTCTCATAAAATTCATGTTTAATGTGTTCCAAATCTAGATTTGTAAGCCTCAAGGTCATATCTAAGTCCCAACTATGATTTGGAAGGGTAAGTTTGGCTTAAAAACCCCATTTTGAGGAGTTTACGGCCCAAGCTTGCTCCTTGGCCGTAAACTCATGTTCTTGGTCCCAAAACGTAATTTAATCATCAAATTGAAGGCTAAAGAGGTTGTATAACATGTTAGGGAAGTTACCTCAAAGATTTGAAGCCTTAAACTTGAGATTTGGACCTTTGATTCTAGTTTGAGGAGAGAGGTTGGAAGTGATTATGGAAGAAATGGCCAAAAGCTTCAAATGATAGTTTAGAATCACTTATATAGTGCTCGGGGATTGGACACGACGAAATTTTACCCGATACCGACGTTAGACGAAGCTTTTGGTCATACCCGACCAATTTGTCGTGACCCGATATGGTCGATTCTAGAATTATTCCGATAACTATAATGGGGTGTTACAATGATTCTAATTGACATTAAGACACCCATTAAGTCATTTTGGGTCAACACAAAATAATGACTTAATAAAATGGCGAAATCGGAAACGAATTTGGAAACGACGTTTGGTTGATCGAATTGGATTACAATTGAGTTACAAGATGTGATATGAAATTTCGGGTTGTTACATTATCCCCCCGTTAGAGGGAATTTCGTCCCGAAATTCAAGACAAGATACAAGACAATTACAAATCATGGATTTAGAAAGAGTTGTGGATACTTCTGTTTCATCGAGTCTTCTCGCTCCCAAGTGAACTCCGGTCCCCGCTTGGCATTCCAGCGAACCTTCACCAACGGGATGCGACTTTGTTTCGTACGTTTGACTTCTCTATCCATGATTTCGATTGGTTCCTCCACGAAGTTGAGGTTTTCATCGATCTCAATCTCGTCTAACGGAATCACTAGGGTTTCATCGGATAGGCACTTCTTGAGGTTTGAAATATGAAAGACGGGATGGATGTTACTGAGTTCGTGAGGTAAACGAAGCTTATAGGCTACTGGACCAACCCTGGCGAGGATTTCGAAAGGTCCAATGTACCTCGGATTAAGTTTCCCACGCTTACCAAAGCGTGCAGTGCCTTTCCAGGGCGAGACTTTCAATAGGACACGATCTCCAACCTGGAATTCTAGTGGTTTCCGACGGTTATCAGCGTAACTCTTCTGGCGATCACGTGAAACTTTCAGTCGTTCTCGTATTTGGATGATCTTCTCGGTGGTTTCACGGATGATCTCAGGACCAGTGAGAGCACTATCAGGGACTCGACTCTTGGCTAGCTGTGTATCTCCCACCTCGGCCCAGCACAGAGGGGATCTGCACTTACGACCGTATAGGGCTTCGAACGGGGCAGCCCTAATGCTGGTGTGGTAACTGTTGTTGTATGAGAATTCGATCAAAGGTAGATGTGCGTCCCACGACTTTCCAAAGTCAATGACACATGCCCTAAGCATGTCCTCCAGAGTTTGGATTGTTCTCTCACTTTGTCCATCGGTCTGAGGATGATACGTCGTGCTCATATCTAGTTTGGTTCCAAGAGCTTTCTGAAGAGACTGCCAAAATCGGGAGGTAAACCTGCTATCTCGATCAGAGATAATGGACGTAGGTACACCGTGTAGTCGGACTACCTCCTGGATATAAATCCGAGTGAGTCTTTCCATCTTGTATGATTCTTTGATCGGAACGAAGTGGGCTGACTTTGTCAAACGATCGACAATCACCCAAATGGTATCATACCCACTCGAGCACTTGGGTAGTTTGGTGATGAAATCCATGGTGATCATCTCCCATTTCCATTCAGGTATCTCGGGTTGCTGGAGCAGACCCGAGGGTTTCTGGTGCTCGACTTTTACCTTGGTGCAAGTCAGACACTTGCCCACAAATGTAGCTATCTCAGCCTTCATATTTGGCCACCAATATCGTTTCTTGAGATCTAAGTACATCTTGTCAGAGCCCGGGTGAACAGAGTATCTGGTTCTGTGTGCTTCCTCCATGACTAACTCTCTAAATCTTCCGGACTTGGGAATCCAGATCCGATCCATGAAACAATGGACTCCATCACCTCTGATCTCAAATTTCTTTTCCATTCCTCTCAAAGCTTCATTCGACACATTCTCGGGTTTGAGGGCTTCTAATTGAGCTTCTCGAATTCGCATGGGTAGATTGAAATGGATGGTCATCGACTGGCTCTTCACCTTGTGGCTTGTACTCTCCTTTCGACTAAGGGCATCTGCTACCACATTGGCCTTGCCGGGATGGTAACGGATTTCACACTCATAATCACTGAGTAATTCTACCCATTGCCGTTGTCTCATGTTCAAGTCTTTTTGGTCAAAGATGTGTTGCAGGCTCTTGTGATCAGTGAAGATCGTGCACTTGGTTCCGTAGAGGTAATGCCTCCAAATCTTCAATGCAAAGACTACGGCTCCTAGCTCCAAGTCGTGTGTGGTATAGTTGACCTCGTGTGCTTTCAACTGTCTAGAGGCATAAGCAATTACTTTTCCTCTTTGCATAAGTACACAACCTAAGCCTTGAGTAGACGCATCGCAGTAGACAACAAAGTCCTCTGTCCCTTCGGGTAGGGATAGGACAGGCGCGCTACACAAAGCTTTCTTCAGTGACTGGAATGTGGTTTCTTGTTCATCACTCCAACAAAAGGGTACACCTTTCTGTGTTAGAGTGGTTAGAGGTTTGGCGATTTTGGAAAAGTTCTGGATGAATCTTCGGTAATAGCCAGCTAGACCCAAAAATTGCAGGATTTCTGTGGGTGTCTTCGGTGCTGACCAATTCTCTATCGCCTTTATCTTGGAAGGATCTACATGAATACCTTCTTTGCTTACCACATGACCGAGGAAAGCTACCTTCCGAATCCAGAACTCGCATTTGGAAAATTTCGCGTACAACTTCTCGGATCACAGGGTCTCCAACACTAGCCTCAAGTGTTGTTTGTGGTCTTCTTCACTTCTAGAGTAGACGAGTATGTCATCAATGAACACAATGACGAACTTATCCAGATAAGGATGAGACACCCGGTTCATCAGGTCCATGAACACTGCCAGTGCGTTGGTTAAACCAAAGGGCATCACTACGAACTCGTAGTGTCCATATCGAGTCCTGAAAGCTGTTTTGGACACATCACTTTCATGAACTCGTAGCTGATGGTACCCTGATCGAAGGTCTATCTTAGAGAAGTAATTGGCTCCCTGGAGTTGATCGAAAAGGTCATCTATTCGCGGAAGAGGATATCGATTTTTGATAGTCAACTTGTTCAGCTCGCGATAGTCGATACACATCCGAAAGGATCCATCTTTCTTCTTGACAAACAAAACCGGAGCTCCCAAGGGTGACGAACTCGGTCTAATGAATCCTTTACTAAGCAACTCGTTAAGTTGACTGGATAACTCCTGTATCTCTGCTGGAGCTAAGCGATACGGAGACTTCGCTACAGGAGTAGCTCCAGGAATTAGGTCAATACGGAACTCGACCTAACGTTCGGGAGGGATTCCTGGAAGCTCTTCGGGAAATACATCAGGAAAGTTACAGACTTCGGGGATGCTTGCGAGGTCTTTAACTTCCTGCTTCTCATTGATTACATGGGCCAAGAATGCAATACACTCCTTTCGCAGGAGTTTCTGAGCTTTGATGTAGGAAATGATACGAAGGTTGGAACTAAGTTTGTCGCCATAGATTACGAGAGTTTGAACCGAAGGAAGGTTGAGTCGGATGGCTTTTTCGAAACAAAGGATATCCGCATGATTGGGACTCAGCCAATCCATGCCAACGATGACATCAAAGCTCTTTATGGATACCGGCATAAGATCGATAAGAAACGAATGGTCGTTCAGGGTTAAGGTACAACCTACAAACACCTCACTAGCACTTTCTTTCTCTCCGTTTGCCATCTCGACGGTAAATATTTCGGTTAAGGTTGGGAATTATGTTTTAGGTTATGTTTGAATGCATGACTAATAAAACTCCTCTCAGCACCCGAAATCGAAAAGAATATTAGCATACGAGTTGTCGAGAAGGAACGTACCCGAGACAACAGTGGGATCAGCGACCGCTTCCTCCCGTCCCATGGCGAGGACTCTTCCGGTGTTGTCAGCAGTAGTCTTCTTGGGGAAGTTCCTTTTAAAGTGTCCAACTTCACCATAGTTGTAGCAGGCTTGACCAACGCCTGTTCCCGAAGATTGATTTGCTGATTGGGTCGGAGCTTTGCAGAATCGGACCGTGTGCCCCTTTTTACCACAATTTGTACAGGAAAGTTCTCGACAGGGGCCGGGGTTGTGGTGATACTTGCACTTATCACAGAGAGGGAGATTACCAACATATCGGCTGGTAGGAGTTGGAGCTGTGGATCCCACAACAGAGGCAGCGGTAACGGGGGTAGTAGCAGCATGGACTGCTACTGTTTGCTGTCTTTTGGAGGAGCCTTGGGAAGATTGACCCTTCTTCTTCTTCCAGAATTTTCTTTTCTCACCACTGCTTTTAGTCGACTCAGGGGCAGTGGTGGCTTCCTCAACATCATCACTGTGGTGAATTATGGCTTGGGCTAAAGTTTTAGCACTATCATAAGTATCCGGGCGAGCAACGAAGACATGACCTTTTGTTGGATTGGTTAGCCCCCAAATAAACCGCTCAATCTTTTTGCTTTCAGGAGTGACTAGACCAGGGCAAAGAAGGGCAAGATCATCAAATCGGGAAGTGTATGCAGTAATGTCGGAACCTTTCATCTTCAGGTTCCAGAGCTCGTGCTCTAGCTTCTGCATTTCACCTCGGGGACAATATTCAGCAAGGAGGAGTTCTTTCATAGCTTCCCAGCTCATGGCATTGGCTACGGGGAGGGTCAAGGATTTGACTCGGCCATTCCACCAAGTCAATGCTTTATCAAGGAAGGTACAAGCTGCGAACTTGAACCATCGAGATAAGGAAATGACACCACCAGTGCCATTGAAGAAAGAAGGCTTCGCATTCATGAAGTCCTTGTAGGAACCCTCCTTACGGCATTCCTAGTTACTATCTTGATTCTGATTACTGCCTCCTGAACCACCGGTGTTTAGATGGGACATGGCAGCTGCCACCGCGGCGGTAACAGCTGTTTGAAATAACACTGGATCGATTTCAGGAGGAGGTGGCGGAGGGTTGTTGGTCTTTGAGCTGGGTCTCTTTCTGGGAGGCATCTTGATCTAATAAGATCAAGAAAGAGAGGATGGTAAGTCCTCTGAATTGAATCGAGAGATATGACATATATTTATTCCAAACAAGCGTTAAAGCAGGAAAGAGTTATCGAAGCAAGTAAACTATCGCTAATGGAATGATCGAGGATCTATACGTGTACGAGGATTTCTACAAATAATTGATTCGAGAAATACTCCCATAGTATTTCATGATTCGTTACGATACTGACACGTTGGTTGTGGTATTAGGGTAAGTTTTTAGGCATGCCGTATACTACAGTCACTCCCAAGCACATGTTGGCCGTGTCTCGAATGAATATAGTTGGCCAGGCTATATTGACCCTAGACACGACTACATAACTGCCCAAGTTTAACCGCTATACACAACACCCATTTACTTATGTTCTGTTCTACTTGAAGTTATGGATCTCGACGGTTCGGTATACTTATATACTTTTGAAAATACTTATAGTTTGAAGATACTTTTAATTCAGAGCACTGAGGCCCTTTTGTGTTTATAGTTTTATACCATGTAAGGTTTGGTATACTTTATTCACTATAAACAAGGGCTCTGATACCAATCTATCACACCCCGAAAACCGAAGGCGGAAACATTTCCGGGGTTGACTCCATGTTGAGTATCAAATCCAATGTACATAGTAAGTAAAGTGAAACAAACATTACATTACATATTAAAAGTTTTACAATTTGTTTCAAAAGACATTGTTTATACAATTGTGATACATAGTATAGATATGAACAAAACGAACGAGCCTTTCACACACACCGTCCTGGATCAAGTAAGTCTTCGGGTACCTGTACTATCGTTGACCTGAGAACACAAGCGGTTTGAAAATCAACATAACGCTGGTGAGTTCATAAGTAGTTTTGTTTTGTGAAAATTTTTATGTTTCCTTCTTGTTTCTGAAAATGCAACACACGCCAAGAAAATCCCACATTTTCTTAAAAGTTGGTTGTTGTTTCACAAAAGTAAAGTATAGTTTGGTTATCCAAATTCGTTGTTCTATTCCGTTTATGTACCAGTGTATTCCCAGGAAAGTCCCATACTTTCCTGAATGTTAGTTGTTGTAAAAGATGTAATGTTATTCAGTTTGTTACACTTTTCTAGTTATGTATATGTTACCCAGGAATGCCCCATGCCTTCCTGTATGTTGGTTTTCAATGTGAAAGATGTATTCTGCTAGACCTGGTTATGTAGAAAGTTTCCCCAGGAAAGTCCCATACCTTCCTGAATATTGGTTATCATTGTAAAAGATGTATACGTGTTATGTTTGATGTTCTCCCCAGGAAAGTCCCATACTTTCCTAAATGTCGGTTACCTTATGTAAAAGATGTAAAAGATGTAAAGTATGTAAACTGAAACTTGGTTATCTGTAAAGTGTAGTAAGTGGTTCATTATTACTATAAGTAAATCTCTGTTATCCTAGTTGCGAGTTCCATAACCATACTATAGACTGAACCTGTGGCAATAAGTAGTCCACAACCTTGTGGCAATAAGTAGTCCACAATCCTTATGACTTTCGTCACCCTTGAACCATTTCAGTTCGACTGTAGCTAGCAGCCATGTGTGGGGTAGTCAGCCCCGTATAGCTCTATACACTCAAGTTATGCTCTCTAAATCCCAGAGATTCTGGTTACGGGTGTAGTCCTCCACTCGCGTATCTCTGTGGAGTGTTTGCCGAGGACGTGTCTCCAATCATACAGGAATAACAAATTTACTAGTAATAATAGGATAATCCTCCATTCGCGTATCTCTGTGGAATGTTACCGAGGACAAAACTGTGTACAAATTATATTGTTCATGTGTTCTAATGTCATGCTTTTAACTGATAAAATGTGGATACCATTTGTGAAATATATAAAGCGTAACAGTTTATAAACCCATTTCACAAATAAATGATTATATGATCCGTATGTTCTACCAATTATCAGTTGCGTATATCAGTATTAAAAGCATATAAATTGTGAAACACACACACACGAAAATAAGCTTTGAGCACAAGAACCCTTGTACTTTGCTTGTGTCCCCCCCCCCTGAAAACAGTGAAAATCAGTGAAAAAGGTAGGGGTATGAACTCACCGGACTCGGAAATGTGTCGATTTTGGATACTAGACGTTTGTTCGGGGATTGTTTACTCGTGATGTTCCTATGTAAAATGTAATAATGTCCATATATAACTAATTAGATTTACAATCACTAATTACTTGGGACATTACACTCAAACGAGGTTTAACACCTCAAAACGAGCGTTTGGAGTGACCCGGGTGACATCTACGGACGTGTATTGGCACTAGGGACTTGGAACTTGAGTTTACTCTCTAAAAGTAAACATTTAAATGAGTTTACAACCACAAAACACACCCACACATGAGTTTACGGCCGTAAACTCATGTTGGTGTGATTTTGAGGGTTTAATGGCTTGAATGGACTTGAGGATTGATGGAATGGATTTCTAAAATGCCTTGGAATGGATTAAATGTAATTATACCATTTAAAAGGGAGTTTACGACCACACACTTGGAGTTTACGGCCGTAAACTCACCTATGGCCAAGAATGATTAATTTGAGCTACAAAGGACAATCACATGTGATTCTAACTAATTTTCTAAGGCTTGGTATCAATTTTAGGCTTCATTTAACATCTTCATATGAGTTTACGACCCAGACACAAACTCTCTGGCCGTAAACTCTATTATGGTTAAGGAAAATTAGTTTTTGATGTTTAAAACACTCATATGTATTTCTAGGAATTTTTCCAAGCCTTGTTATGAATTTAGGTTACCATTAAACACATTTTTAGGAGTTTACGGCCTAGAAGCATGTTCTATGGCCGTAAACTCTCCCATACTCATGCAAATTTAGATTTTGGTACACAAAACAATCACATTTGTATTTTAGAAATTTAAGCAAACCATTGGAATGAATTAAATGCATCATTTGACATAGATATATGAGTTTACGGCCAAAGGGCATGTTCCTAGGCCGTAAACTCCTATATGTGGCATTTTTGATGTGTTTCAAACCTCAAAACTATTTTTAGATGGATCAAGAATTTACCACAAAGCTATTGGTTAAGTTACAAGGCATTTGGACATGATTTAAAGCACTAAATCCCCATTTTAGAGGAGTTTACGGCCCAAGAACAAACCTTGGCCGTAAACTCTCTTTTGTCTCATAAAATTCATGTTTAATGTGTTCCAAATCTAGATTTGTAAGCCTCAAGGTCATATCTAAGTCCCAACTATGATTTGGAAGGGTAAGTTTGGCTTAAAAACCCCATTTTGAGGAGTTTACGGCCCAAGCTTGCTCCTTGGCCGTAAACTCATGTTCTTGGTCCCAAAACGTAATTTAATCATCAAATTGAAGGCTAAAGAGGTTGTATAACATGTTAGGGAAGTTACCTCAAAGATTTGAAGCCTTAAACTTGAGATTTGGACCTTTGATTCTAGTTTGAGGAGAGAGGTTGGAAGTGATTATGGAAGAAATGGCCAAAAGCTTCAAATGATAGTTTAGAATCACTTATATAGTGCTCGGGGATTGGACACGACGAAATTTTACCCGATACCGACGTTAGACGAAGCTTTTGGTCATACCCGACCAATTTGTCGTGACCCGATATGGTCGATTCTAGAATTATTCCGATAACTATAATGGGGTGTTACAATGATTCTAATTGACATTAAGACACCCATTAAGTCATTTTGGGTCAACACAAAATAATGACTTAATAGAATGGCGAAATCGGAAACGAATTTGGAAACGACGTTTGGTTGATCGAATTGGATTACAATTGAGTTACAAGATGTGATATGAAATTTCGGGTTGTTACACTGCCGCCCATATACTTAACTTAGTTCCCACCAAGAAGGTTTCCAAGACTCCTCACGAGATGTGGACAAGGAAGGCTCCCTCGTTGGCATATATTAAGGTTTGGGGTTGCGAGGCTTTCGTAAGACGAGAGACTCACGACAAGCTCGAACCTCGTAGTGAGAAATGTTATTTTATCGGCTATCCGCATAAGTCTTTTGGCTATCTTTTCTATAGACCGAGTGACAATGTTGTCTTCGTTGCTAGAAGAGGAGTTTTCTGAGAAAGGGATTTGATAAGCCAAGAAGACAGTGGGTGGAAAATTGAGCTTGAAGAGATTCAAGATCAAAGCGATGAAGGAACCTCTGACACTGGCAATCAACTTGAGGAGGAAACTCTTGTTGAACCTGTTGACGAGTCCTTACCTCTTCGACGTTCCACTAAGGCTAGTGTTCCACCCCAGTTTTATGGTTTTCATATTACTACTGAAGGGGATACATTTATTAGTGATAGTACACTAGTAAATTTGGACAAACCTAGCAGCTACAAGGAAGCCATGGCAGGCCCGGAGTCTGCGAAATGGAAAGAGGCAATGGACACCGAGATTCAGTCCATGTACGACAACCAAGTTTGGAATTTGGTTGGTAATGTATCGGGTCGTAAGACAGTCGGGTGCAAGTGGATCTTCAAGAAGAAGACGGATATGGATGGGAAAGTGCATACTTATAAAGCGTGATTGGTTGTGAAGCGCTTTACTCAAAATCCGGGAGTTGACTATGATGAGACATTCTCACCAGTTGCGAAGATAAAGTCTATTAGGGTAATGCTTGCAATAGCTGCGTTTCATGATTATGAAATATGGCAGATGGACGTGAAAATCGCTTTTCTTAATGAAAAGTTAGCTGAGGATGTTTACATGAATCAGCCAGAGGGTTTTATCGATGCGAAGCATCCAAATAGAGTATGCAAGCTTGAGAGATCCATTTATGGATTGAAACAAGCGTCTCGCAGATGGAATCTTTGTTTTGACGAGAAGGTTAGAGAGTTTGGCTTTTTGTGAAGCGAAGATGAATCTTGTGTGTATGTCAAAGCCATTGGGAGTATAGTGAGCTTCCTCGTATTGTATGTCGACGCCATACTACTCATAGGAAACGATGTACCAACCTTGCATGTGGTCAAGTCCTGGCTTGGGAAATGTTTCGCTATGAAGGACCTCGGAGAGGCTGCTTATATTCTGGGAATAAGGATAGTAAGAAACAGAGAAAAGAGACTGATAGGACTCAGTCAGGATACATACTTGGATAAGGTACTAAAGCGTTTTAGTATGGAAAATTCCAAGAAAGGGGAGTTGCCAATCCAAAGCAATACCAAGCTGAGTAAGACTCAGAGCCCGAGTATAGAGGCAGAGATAGATGATATGAGCCGAGTACCTTACGCTTCTGCAGTGGGCTCTATCATGTACGCTATGACTTGTGCTAGCCCTGATGTGGCCTTCACTTTGAGCATGGTCAGCAAATATCAGGGGAACCCTGGTAGAGCCCATTGGATTGCAGTTAAGAATATTCTTAAGTACCTGCGAAGGACCAAGGAATGGTTTCTAGTCCTCGGTGGGAGTGATGACTTAAGGGTAAGAGGGTATAGTGATTCTAGTTTTCAGACGGATCGGGATAATTTCCGATCGCAGTCGGGCTGGGTCTTTACCCTAAATGGAGGAGCAGTGACATGGAAAAGTTCCAAGCAGGAGACCGTAGCTGATTCAACATGCGAATCAGAGTACATTGCGGCGAGCGAAGCGTCGAAGGAGGCTATATGGTTGAAGAACTTCATTGGATACCTTGGAGTTGTTCCATCCATAAAGGAGCCGATGGAAATTTTCTGTGATAATGAAGGAGCGGTTGCCTTGACCAAGGAACCGAGAGATCATGGTAGATCTCGACATATCGACAGAAAATACCATTTTATCATACATCGGGTAGAAGAGGGACTCCTCGTTGTGAAGAGGGTATTATCAGAAGAAAACCCAGCAGATCCCCTTACGAAGGGACTGAGTAGGGTCAAACACTTGCAGCACGCTAAGATCATTGGGCTGAAGGATGATATAAGTTTGGATTAGATAGGAAACATGTAATAGATAGTTTGAACTTGACATTTGATGAATAAATAAAATTGTGTTATTTATGAGTAAAGCTACTATCTTGTGTTGGTTATTTATCTATTGTTTCAATTTTGCATGTTTTGACTTCCTGAATGATAGGATTATTCAAACAGTCCACAGTCAGTCATATTTTGGAAGTAGATATGAATGAAGACTGTCATGAATTGTTTGTAGATTGTCTAAAAGGTTTTGGGCATAGCAAAGGTTTGCTGCAAAGTTCATGAGTGCTTTTAATATGATTTGAGCATTGGAATAAACCCGAGTTTGCTGGTATCACTTCGTGGTGTTTTGCCTTAAGTGATCGCAAAGCGATAATATCATATAGTCTTAAAACTTAGAGATATGGTTGTTGTTTGCTGGTTGGTTATGCATTGATGATGTGAAAACGCATCAGTAACTTGATGTTATAAAACACATTATTGTGCATGATTCAATTAGTGAATAATAGATGCATATGAGTCGAAGTCGATCTGTTCCTTTTATTCTATGAGAATAAAAGTGATATCTTGGCCACTTGATGATTTGGTTTGACTTATGTGTCGGGCCCGGTCAGAATGAAGTTGATGTGTTCAACTAGATTCTATGTCAAACAAATCGGAAATCAAGAAACAAGTGCTGGACAATAAGCATTGTCAGCATGATATCCAGAATAGAGGATTATATGATCCCTTATCTAAAGGACAAGTTGATCAGAGTTGACACCAGAGTATAAGAGCTACGATTGCTAATCGGATTCTGAAGCCATATGTGAGATATAGTTACTAGACTTATCCAAGTGGGAGACTTTTGGAATAGTGTCTAAGCCCGTAACTATATTTGGTATGTACTTGACCCGGTTGTGCATGGTCCTTTTTGGTTGCCTTCACCAGAGCAACTTGACAATGTAATTTAAGGAGAAAGAGAGAATATTATGGCTTATTAATATATTATAAGAATAATATATTAAAGGAGAAATCATATTTATTTAATTAGTATTGGTCATAAATTAATTAGGAATTAATTTGGTAACCAAAAGAGATTAATTGAATAAAGGGGTATAAACTGTCAAATGTATGATAGTTGAGTTTTGGGTTAAGGAAACCTAATGGACTTAAGGGGGAACGAAATTATGATGGGTATCCATCATATTTTCGTCCAAGGCCTTATTCCAGAAGGTTCCTTGGGCTGCTTGGTGGCTAAGCTGTCCATTAGGGTATAAACTGAAACCCTAGTAACCTGTAAGCATAAATAAGACCCCTAGGGCATTGAAATCGGCTACCACTTGATTCTAAGAGAACCCTAGGCCGATTTCTAGCATCTCTCACCTCTCTCATATATTTGCCTTCTTGATTGTGGTGTTTGTAAGCCATTAGAGGAGTTACATTTGTGACTCTAAGCTCAAGAGAAGAAGAGAAGAAGATCTAAGCCAATATTTGAAGAGGTAAACATCTAGATCTGATTCTATATGTTGTTTTTGTTATTTGTATCCTAGATTAGGGTTTGTAAGTCTTGGAATAAAAGCATGTTCAATAGAGAAACCTAGATCCAATTATTAGGGTTTGTATGAGCACATAGGAATGTTTCTTATGCCTAAAACCCATCAAATACAACATGTTTTCAACCTCAGGTTGCATGCTAGTGATAAAAAATGATCATTGTCAGTTGACTCTTGAAACTCTCTAGATTAATACGACTCCCACTGACTTCTTGACATATGAGTTTTTCTCTTAAGAAACATTCCTTGACAAACTAAAACAAATATTAAAAATTTTGTGCGGATTTCTGACAAGAAAACACTTCATAGAATAGGTCTCCACTTGTTGTTTTGATCAACGAAAACATCACAACTCCAATTCCAAATGTGCTAGAGTAAGAAAACATTATTACTCCACATTTTACAAGGTGTTATTATCCTTCATTATATGATTCATTGTTACTAGATAATGGCTCTAAAACTTTGATCGGGAACAAAGTATAACTCATCTTATGATTGAACCACTTATGACAATGTTCTATTCCTCTTCTTAGTCATACAATTGTACTAAGATGTTCGTGGAGGATTTATTGTGATACAATTCCAAAATTACTAAGACGATCATTAAACATGATACTAAAGTATTCTCTTTTCTTTTAAGACTGGAGAATCTTTTATCTTTCTGCCTGACAGATTCTTCTATTCGTTTGGCTACTCTTTGAACTTTTCAAAAGTTTTAGAATTC
This sequence comes from Lactuca serriola, assembly GCF_051521515.1. Taxonomy (NCBI): domain Eukaryota; kingdom Viridiplantae; phylum Streptophyta; class Magnoliopsida; order Asterales; family Asteraceae; genus Lactuca; species Lactuca serriola. Next base: position 151,146,506 of record NC_136416.1, read on the forward strand.
TGTTTAATCTTATAAACAAAACCATATTTATTGAAACATCAGTAAACTGTGACGAATAGAGTTATCGTCCCTTTTGGTGGATCAGAAGAGTGCATATCAACATGTACCAGATCCATTAGTCCTTCACTTACCTCACATAAACATGTGAACAATTATTTGAGTCATAATTTTCCAATGAACAAGAATCTCATATATAATACAATTCGATTGTACGATTCCATGTATCAGTCTAGTTGGTAATGAGGTTTCCTATCACTAGGTTAATCATTATATTACTAGAAGCGATATCATTAGAATCACATCCACAATTAATATTTCTATTATTAGAAACATAACCAACACTTTCATTAATGACATTGCAAGGAAATAAGATAAGGCAACTATGTAAACCAAACTTCATTTTATTGCTAAAACGAAAACTGGAACTTGTCCTTACAATGCATAAAATAAAAATTTATATTTATAGACATTTCTGAAGAGTAATAGCAATCTATTAAATTATCCTAACTCCCTAATAGTAGCTCCAAATTCTTATCGAACCATGTGACCAAAGTCCATTTCCCACGATCATATTTATCTCAGTTCACTTAAGCTTCCTTCTTCCTTTTAGATCATGCAATACCATCAAAATGTGATCATCAAATTATATATTAAGAGTCTAAGAATACGAACTTATAAAGCAATGGAGTTAGATAATGGACGTACCTAAGTACATTCATACAAATTGACTTTACCATCTTTGAGATCCTTCAGGTACTTTGGGAAGCTTCACAACTAGTGTCCCTTCAATTAGCAGTAGAAACAAATGGAATCTTTAGGTTTAACACATGGAACGATGCCAGAACAAGCCTTTCTCTTAACCATACGATCAAACGGATTGACCTTAGACGACCCCTTTCCACTTGGAAGAAAATCTTTTCTTGATCACCAATGTCACCATTGCCAATCTCCATGGAAACCTTAGAATCAGACCCTATAAGCATCTCTGCTTCAGATGTGTTCTTAAGCATTTCTACCTCAATAATCACTAACATTTGGTTCAGATCTATTAGGGTCACATCGAGATTCCCTCATATGAAGGTTCTCAACGAACTGACCATACAACTTAGGAAGCGAGATAAGAACGAAATCAATGGCTTGCTCCCTTGGAAATACGACACCCATCCTATCCACTTTGTTAATGTATGACTTCATTTTCAGAACGTACGCACACACATAATTTCCATCTTCATGTTTACATGACAAAAGGGCTTGAGTTGTTTATATCTTTCAACGCGTGACCTTGGGAGAGTCACAGGAGAAGGAGGAGGTGGAAGAGTTGAAGAGAAACAATGTCTAGTTCCACCATTTCCTAAGGAAGGGAATACATTTTCACCTTGGCTTGAAAGTGGAAGATCATCTCTAGATGACTGTGGAAAACCATTTCCATAAGAACGAGGAAGACCATTATTATCTTGACTTAACATCTAATATTTGGGAGAGGAGAGAATTCAAGTTAGTTGATTTTAATCCTTAATTATTAACCCATAATTAAATTAAGGCTATGATCCATATTTTCGATTTGACCTTTGAAGAGGGATGCCATAATCAAATTTGAATGTATTTTAGGTAGGTAGAGTCATCTCACCAATTTCAATCACATGAAACTCCTAGATCTTTTGAGATTCATTGAATCTTATCAACGACATGTTTAATCTCTATCTTCTCTTACCAATTGTGACAGGGATGCCGAGGATCACAGTTAAGTTATGAATAACCATGCGAATCCGCTCAAACACTCTCAATTGATTTATGATCTCGCATTAATATGCCAGTTAACCACACATGCTCCATCAACAATCATAAACATGTTTTGTTTCACTATTTCACCTTTATAGTCCCAAATTAGTATGCCGGTTAACTACACACGATCCACTAACGACTCATAAGGAAACAATGTGCGTTTTCATGGAATAACATACAATTTCACATTTTTCCTAAAGTAACTAGAGTGAGATTTATAAAAGGGTTAGTTACTTAATATTATCATACTTTTAAGAGGTTATGTCATATCAAATCCATTCCACTGACGACCATCCACTATACAAGGGAGCGGTGGGTGAGAGTGGACACCTATTCAACGGTCATTTTATAGGCCGCTTCCTTACCCCCCCCCCCCCCTAGAGTATGGCTTCGTGAATGATGCGTACTAGCGATTTGATTGACTTATCTTATACATATAATATATTAAACTTTTAATCATATATATCATGTAAGGTGTATTTTCAACTTTTTAAAATACGAGGGTTTAAAATTAATTTTTTCGAATTAAACAATTAATAATAATTTATTTTAAACTAAATAATGATTTTATCTTTTATCTCAATTTAAAAACTAATCAAATAAATTTAAATCATATTATTTACCAATTAAACAATTAACTAAATAATTTAATTTCATGGATTAATAATCGTTTACCAATTAAACAATTAATTTAAATAATTCAAATTTAATCCTAATCCCTTATACTTTTTTTTATCAATTCATTTTAGTGCACAATCAAATATAAAAACTATGGCTCTAGTACCACTGATGGGGTTTCTAGGTTATAAACAAAAATTACATGTGGCGGAAAAACACTTAAACCCTTAAGTTCACATGCAACCTATAAAGGATCTATGTTTTCTCTATTGATAGCAACTAACTTTGAATATCATGAAAACCCTTGGAGAGAGGCTATGAAATCGAAATTCATACAAAATTAGGGTTACATAACTTTTGATTATTATTGTAAATAATCAAAGTAGAATCCTTCTTCTATATCTTGGAAAGCTAGCACCAAAAGAATAGATGCCTCTAATGGCTTGTACCCAAAACCCTAGTAGCAAGAAGACTTGAGGAGAGAGAAGACTTGAGCATAAATTCAACTCTATGAAAGAAAGTATAAGTGTATGGAAAATAGGCATCCATGGCGTCCTATTTATACTTGCTTAAGGAAACTCCCATTGAAACCAAAATGTCCTTTGAATGATTAATTCTAATTAATCTTAGAATTAAATCCAAATCAATTCTAATCAATCAATTAATCATTACTATTTCCAATTAATATACTAATCATATAATATATAAATAAATCATATATTTCAATTTCCAATTAGTTTATTATTCCTATAATAAACTAACAATTTATCCTCTATCTCCTACTGTTATTCTAATTAGTTACTAGTTTTGAGGGCAACCCAAAAAGGACTTTGCTTCTAATTCAAGAATATAGAAATTTAGTTATTGGCTTAGACACCTTAATCCAACAGAATGATGATAACACCTCGTAATATGTGGAGTAATAATGTTTTTTTTACTCTAGCACATTTAGAATTGGAATTGTGATATTTTCGTTGATCGAGAAACAAAGATAAACAAAGACCTATTATGTGAAGTGTTTTCTTTTCAGAAATCCGTACTAACTTTTAAATATTGGTTTTAGCTTGTCAAGGAATGTATCTTGAGAGAAAACTTATATCTCAAGAAGTCAGTGGGAGTCGTATTGATCTTGAGAGTTTCAAAAGTCAATCGACAATGATCCTTTTAGTTATCACCGGCACGCAACCTGAGGTTGATACCATGTTGTTTTTATTGTCAAATTATATTTTTTTATAAACTTCCAGTTGATTTGGAAACATCTATGAGTTCTATGTTCTTCATTTAACTCCAAAAGGATAAGCATATTGGTAAGTGAAAGTAGACTAATCAATATGGGTGAGCTGCTAACAACTTGGAAGCACTGGTGGGCCTTTTGAGATGCCATGAGGCAAGAAATTTAGTTTAAGTGAAGTTCAGTCCATGAAGGAGAACTAAATATGATTTTGGTTTGTGTTAATCCTTTTCTTACGATTTTAGTTTGAAAATGAGAATTCTACATGAATGGGAACATATCAACCTTGGAATTTAGGTGACAAATAGGTTTTGCACCATTCATGAAAATGGTTATGAGGAAATAATTTCACTAGTATATTTTAAGGATCTATTAAATACCAATACAAATATTGGTTGTATTAATTGCATTCTCAAATTCATTATATGATTACAACCTCCCTCTTCTTATTTCGAATTGTGAGGAATGATAAGGGATTATTTAAACCTTCAGGAGATATGTTAGTTACATCTTGAAAGGGTTTGAACATATACACTATTTGGATAAAGTTCATAAGCTTACGAAGACTAATTTGAGGCTTGACGTACCATCGCGAAATAGGAATCTACACTTCCATGAGAAAGTCAAAGGGTATTAATTTATAGAAGTCTGGCTGATTTCTCAGTACACGTTAAAGCTTGTGGGAGCATAATTGTTATGCTGATATTGCATGTAGACAATATAATTCATAGAGAACAACGTACCTAGTTTGCAAGTGGGAAATGTTGGGAATTTTTTTGCTATAGTGGACTTAAAGGAGAGGGAAATCATAGTACGTTACAAATCTAAAGGTTTATATTGTATACTTTAATAAAACTTAGTCAAAGGCATATATGAATAGCATGTTGAAATGTTTCAACATTAGAGATTCTATATATGGAAATATTATGGCAAGGAATTGAACAGATATTGGATCCTTATAATAATGGGTCAGGTCTGATATGCTTTGGATATAGGATCGACTACATATGTTGTAACATTCGATTATTCTATTTTTCAAATGCTTTTAGAATTGTGTAACAAGGATTCGAATTTCATGTGACTAGAGTTATTAAAAAAACTGTCAAGAACATTCTAAGGACTGTTTGCTTGTGGACAGTTAGAAGTATGACATTATTTGGAAAGGACCATAGTGACACGTTTTGGATTGAGTTGATTCTTGGTTAGAACTGACGGTTATATGGAAATATGGAAATGTTTCCATAATGGGAGATGCTTTCAAAATCTAGATGTGAGTTGGAAAGTTTAATGCAAAGAAGTGTTCAAGGAGTGTACCTTGAATATGAGACTTTATAACCATGGAATTGTTCTGAGTAACAAGTTCCAATGGAACATTTTTTAATATCGGAGCCTTAGTCTCTGTGACTTTAGAACCCTGACATCACAAAAAAAACAATGCATGTAAAGATGAAATTACACTACATCCTAGATAGTGATAAGAATTTAGAACCATGAACTGAACATCATTAGACTAACTTCTAATCGATCTATTCACAAAGGAATGACCGTCGATAGGAATAGTATGCATGTTTATAGCATGACTTGACTGATGTTATTTAATTCAAGTGGTTAGTTGATTACTCGAAACATTATACAATGAATAAATTTGTAATTTTTATGGTGATTAAATAATAAGGATTTATTTATAATCAACAAGTATAATGTCATACTTAATTAATTTACTATTGTGTTTCACTTTGCATGTGTTATTTCCATGAGTAATTTATATATTATTCAAAATTCCACAGTCATTCATACTTTTGGAAGTAAGTAGTGAATCAAGATTGTCATGAATTGATTGTAGATTGTCAATTGAGGTTAAGACATTGCAATTGGAATTGCTACAATATTCATGAGTACTTTGAAAATAGAGATTTTAAGTATTGGATAAACCCACGCTTAGAGATTACTTCGTGAATTTGATCACAAGTAATTCTAAGATGATAATATCATATATTCTCAAAGCAGAGATATATAGCTCATAGTTTACAGATCAATTGTGCATTGGTTTGCTCAAACACATCTTGTAATTGGGTGTTTTAAGGGTTATTCCATGTGTTTGATATGTAAATTTTATGACTATATAGTCAATGTAGTTCGTTCCTTTTTCCTGAGAGCTTACTCTCTTTCGAAAGACCGGATACAGTTAGATCTAATTCTAGCACAACGAGTGTCCAATAAGGAAAAGCGATATTTGTTGGCCCCTCGATGATTTGAGTTGATCTATGAAAAAACAGGCACCTGGTTCGGACTAAATTTATGTGTTTAATTTTATAGTCTAAATTGATCACAAATTGGGAAATCGGGAAACAAAACATATGAACATGAGGTTGATCATTTAATCCATGACTCAGTTCATATGATATCTTGTAGAAACGAAGTGATAGTGGATCACTTAACTTAAGGCTAATAGTTGATTTGAATCAAAGTTTGGCAATGGCTTTGGAAAGCACTCTTTGCTGTTTACTTCAAGGTCTATATTTGCAATTGTAGTTACAGACTTATCCAAGTGGGACATTATTGGATTAAGATGTTTAAGTCAGTAACTAAATTAGTATTTCTTGAACTGAAAGCAAAGTCCTTTTTGGGTTGCCCTTAAAACTAGAACTTGATTAGAATCACATTTATAGAGAGAGGATGATTTATTAGATTAATATATTAATTGGAAATATACAATTGGATTATTAATTTATTATGTGATTAATAAATTAATATAAGAGCAATTGTTAAAATAATTGATTTGTTAATTTATATGGTTAATAAATTAATATGAAATCAATTAGAATTGATTAATTATTAATCGAAATTAATCTGGAATTAATTTGGGATTAATTGGAATTAGTTAAAGGTGCAAGAGGTGAATTGTAGAATTGTAAATTTTCAATTGTTCAATAGTTGGAATTAATTAGAAAAGTATTGAAGATATAAATGAGAATAAATTAAAATGTAATCATATAACTAAACTCATAATAATTTTTAAACTATTATCGGTTCCTTCGTAACCTAATGGCTCTTCTTGATTCCAATATGGATCCTGTGTTTTTGATAGTATAGGCACATACTACCTTCCAGACCAATCCATACTAGTTTCAAGAATTGTTCCAATGTTTTCAAGTCACTACATTCTACTAATACTGTTGGGCCTTATCACACATCTAGTGCAGAAAGAGCCCGACACTTGAGCTTTCCTAGACTTTCCTTCCAGGATTCCCTCTACCCCACGTTCTTGAACCGTTAAAGTATCTACTAACATTGATAGTCGCCTTATGTATGCAAGTCGTACGTAATCAATGATTGGATAGAAGGTCAAATTAATGATTCTACCCTAAGTCCACAACGAAATAGGAAACATGAAATCAAGTTTGAATCAAGCATTCTAAGGCTATAAAAATCCTAGTTATGTAACCCTCTAAAGCATATACTCAGGAACTAGAGAACATCAACACATGTTTTAGGTAGCACATTCAAGAAATTTCTAACACTTCAAGGCATCAAAGCTATCATGAATTTCTAGTATGCAAATCCTGAAAAGAACCTTAGCCTCCATACTAGCATGTATTTTTAATCTAGACTTATAGGTTCAGAAGAAAGACAAAGGTAGATTTGCAAACAGCTGATTAGCTAGATTTGCAAACAGCTTGGCATGAACACAACCTATAATATATCATACTAGTTACTGGCCTGTTTAAATGTAACAACTAATATTTAGATCCTTCACAAATCCCAAAATATACTTTCGTAGCTATCAAATAAGGATCTGCCAATCAAGACAGTCAGGGGGCAGGACCATTTTGGCATATAGCTTTTCTGAATTATTGATTAATCTAGACTTATAGGTTCAGAAGAAAGACCAGTGAAGAGTAAACATTACTTACTCGATTTGACGAAATTTGAATATCTATGAGCAGAACTACGACACCTACTTATCTCTTTTGGAAACTCCCAGAGCTTCGCTACTAAACTACTAAAATTACAAAAAGAGAAATTAAATCGTGAGGGACCAAAATGCTTGAGGGTAAAGAGAGAAAGACTCTTGAATCAAGATCATGGTGTAAGAAATGAAGGAGGGATGGCCCTCTATTTTTAGGGGTGCTTTCTTGAAAGTACGTCATGCATTATAGAGGCACACCACACCCTATAGGTCTGTTTAATATTCTACCACCTCATATTCTTTGATAATCATAACTTTTGCATACGGGCTTCAATTTCGACGTTTTTTATATCCATGGATTCGTATTTACGAGTACTACAGTGTTCCTTTAGATCTAAAAAGCTAACTTACATTCTATTTTTACTTTATATTTCTATAAAGTGTATATTGTGAAAGCTATTGTGAAATTCATAACTTCTTCATACGAGCTCCGTTCTCGACATTCTTTATATCTACATGTTCGTATTTACGAGGACATTAACTCTTATTTATATTACTTTGGCTAAAAAACAATTTATTAATACTCTAAATTTCACAAATACATGTTTACACTAAATCATACTGTAAATTGAAAATAGGGTGTTACATAATTTCGATCTAGGATAAGGCTTATGATTGTTTCAATAGTATGTTGCTATACTGAGAAAGACATATTTCTAGGCTGCATGTGCCCATAAATTAGATTTTATGATGTTTCCGTTCTGCTATCAATTATTTTATAACATAGGAAAACCCATTAAATACATCAATATTAAATTTAGGGTTAATACCTTAAAAGCCATTATTTATACACCCTTGTTTCAATTTAACCCCAATTTTATTTTTTGTTTTTCATTTGCCATTATATTTTAGAAAACATTTCATTTTCGGGCCCTTCACCGGTCACCAACAGGTCATGATCACATGTCGGTTTTGCATTTTTCTCAGTTTGCATTTAGCCATAACATTTACGTATAAGTGTGCATTTAGCCCCCAACATGTTTTTTGTTCCCTATTTGCCATTGTTTTTTAGAAAAAAATTTCATTTTAGCCCTTGGTCATTCATTAATAGGTATCTTCATATCTTTGGTTTCTCAACAAATATGTCATCAGAAATATTATGTTTCTTAACAAATTTGACATTAGAAATAATCAGTTGTTTTTTATATGAGTTACGAATGAATTAACAACTTTGATTGACTCAAAGATTAGCATGTCATATTGTTAATTAGATATGACAGACTCAAGACGTACACTAGGTCTTTTTTCTTTATTTTAAAATACATGTGTACATTAAATTAAATATAACAAACACTGATAATACCCAAAAAAAAACCATTAACTTACCAGCTAACACGCCCTGTCTCTTAAAGAGAAGGCACATTTTCGATTCTTTAGAAATATATAGTTTCTAAACAAATATGCGAGTAGAAATAACCAATTGATTTTTAGATGAGTTACAAATAAATTAACAATTTTGATTAGGTCAAAGATTAGCATGTCATATTTTTTTATTAGATGTCACGGACTCAAGACTTACAATAGGTATTTTTCCTTCATTTTAAAATGCATGTGTAGATTAAATACAACAAACACTGATAATACAAAAAAAGAGATTCATTGGCTTATTAGGTAACACATCTCGTCTTCATGGAGAAGTCGTAGTTTCAACTCTTACCTCCGTTTTTCCTTTTTCATTTTAAGATATTACATTTTAAAATACATATTCATGACTGGTCAAGGGATAAAACGAAACTTTTTCTAAAAAAACAATGACAAATGGGGAACAAAAAAATGTTGGAGCTAAACACAAACTTATACGTAAATGTTAGGGCTAAATACAAACTGAGAAAAATGCAAAACCGACATGTCATCGGTACCTGTTGATGACAGGTCAAGGGTCTGAAAATGAAACGTTTTCTTAAATATAATGATAAATGAAGAACAAAAAATAAAATTAGGGTTAAATTGAAACGAATGTGTAAAAATAATGACTTTTAAGTCATTAACCCTTAAATTTATTACATATGGATTGTATATTAAATAGGAATAAGGGTGCCCTTCATTCAGACATTGTTTATTGGATTTTTCATTTTGTCTTATGAACTTTATTTGTTTTTATATTATTTATCCTTAAACTAATTTAGATATAATATGTTCGGCCTTTTTAATTTTAAAGTTAAATTATTTGTAGTTTTTTCTATTGTAGTTTTGGTCATTTTGCTATATTTTAAAGTTATGTTTTTGGTTCTTCATATAACTTGCTTTTAAAATTTTCGTTTTTATTAATATTATTTTTTCTAATTATAATTTTTTAATTAATTTTCGGCTGGGTATTGTACGAATCAAGATACATTTTCAAACTATATTTTATACTTTTATAGTCTACTTTAGAAATAGGCTCTCTACCGCAACGTGCGAAGTGACGCAATACTATTTACTTTATATTTTTCTTGCTTAAGGGCTTTAACTGAGGGATGCTCATTTTGAATGGACCAATATCCAATAAAATAAGTCAAAATTAATTTAATTTTCCAAATGTTAACATAAATAGGGATGAGTAGCGGAATAGGGTACCCACTTATGGAACCGAAACCGTCTCAAAACTGTCGGTTTCGAAATCAGAACCGCCTAAAGTGGTTTGATTCCGATTCAGCGGTTCTCATTCTTACAGAGCTGCTACCCGACGGAACCCATATATATATATATATATATATATATATATATATATATATATATATATATATATATATACAAACGGATTCATTTTAGTGAACGTGTCACAGCTTCCTCCTACTTTTTTTGTTTTGAAAAGACGAAGAAAGAAATTTTATTTTCTCTCCTATTTACTATGGCGATGAAAAATCAAATTATCACTATACTTATTCATTTTTCTACTTTATTTTCCAAGTGCAGGATAAGCCCAAGAGGTTGTGCGTTGTTTTCTACCACGTGGGGCCCTCCCTCCTCCACCCCCATGTGGATGGTCTACATGCTTCATAACTACTCCTCTTACTACAAGGTGCTTACCTAGCCAACGCTTAGATCCGGCTCTACCCAAACTTTTCTGGTTCACCCCAACATTCCCCACTTGTCCGACTGTTGCCGAGCAGTTTTTGGATATCAAATGGACCTCCCCAGAAGGTAATTTTAATGTGGCCGATTTCCCTTCTTTTGCAATCAGTTTCGCTACAGCACCCACTGCTCTAGCTAATTGTCCACCCTTTCGAAGTGCGAATTCTATGTTATGTATGGTCGTGCCTAAGGGCATATCGGTTGAAGTAGATTCTTCTTTTTTATCAATCAAAACCCCTTCCCAAACTGTACAAGTTTTTTCCAAACCATACGGCTTTCTGGATGTTGATGGCGATATCTATACAGATGGATCTTATATATATATATATATATATATATATATATATATATATATATATATGGTATAATGAAGTACCACATGGGTAAATATATAGGAATCAAAATCTACCGAATCACTCATGTTATGATCTTCTACATCCTAGGTCTTTCCTTTTCATCATCTGACTTATGTTCTTCATGTAGCATTCAGACCGGATGACTCTATGAAATTACGTTGATACTTCCACATATTTGTTGGATAAGGTATCTAAGTCCGTAACTATATTTGGTATGAATTTGACCCGACCCGGCATGGTCCATTTGGGTTGCACTTCACCTAACAATTTGTATGGGTATACTTTTGAGAATAAGATGTTTATGATCTATTAATATATTATAAGTTATAATATATCAATAGGAAGTTATATTATTTAATTAGTGTTTATCAAGAATTAATTTTGGAATTAATCTAATGATCAAAAGAGGCTAATTAAATATGGACTCTTACATATATATATATATATATATATATATATAGATTGGGCTAAGATTTATTTACAATGGGCTAAGAGTATATGGAAGTCCATGGAGCCTTTAGCCAATGGATCCTAGGTAAATGAAGAATCATGGGTATTAGGGTTTAACCCTAATCCTCCATAGTATATAAAGAGGTCCTTGGTTCTAGAATTGGCACTAGTGTGTGTAAGAAAAAAGGGTGGGCCGATTCTAGCAAGCATCATATTCTCTCAAGTATTTCCAAGTTGTTTTGGGTGATTTGTGACACCACTTGAGGCATCCACACTATTGGTGCTAGGCTCTAAAACTCCAAGCAATCAACCACAAAAGAAAGGTATGTTATTCTACTTAAAGTTTTATATTACAAGTACCCCCATAACATGCTAGTTAGGTTGTAAACCTTGGAAATAAAATTTGCATGTATTTTAGATAAAACATTGATCCAAGGTTTCTAGGGTTGCATGTACACCATAGGAGTGTTAGAATGCTCAAAACCCAACAGTGGTATCAGAGCCTAGGCTTGTTTTCTTGATACTTGATCTATTAATATATTATAAGTTATAATATATCAATAGGAAGTTATATTATTTAATTAGTGTTTATCAAGAATTAATTTTGGAATTAATCTAATGATCAAAAGAGGCTAATTAAATATGGACTCTTACCTATATATATATATATATATATATATATATATATATATATATATATATATATATATATAGATTGGGCTAAGATTTATTTACAATGGGCTAAGAGTATATGGAAGTCCATGGAGCCTTTAGCCAATGGATCCTAGGTAAATGAAGAATCATGGGTATTAGGGTTTAACCCTAATCCTCCATAGTATATAAAGAGGTCATTGGTTCTAGAATTGGCACTAGTGTGTGTAAGAAAAAAGGGTGGGCCGATTCTAGCAAGCATCATATTCTCTCAAGTATTTCCAAGTTGTTTTGGGTGATTTGTGACACCACTTGAGGCATCCACACTATTGGTGCTAGGCTCTAAAACTCCAAGCAATCAACCACAAAAGAAAGGTATGTTATTCTACTTAAAGTTTTATATTACAAGTACCCCATAACATGCTAGTTAGGTTGTAAACCTTGGAAATAAAATTTGCATGTATTTTAGATAAAACATTGATCCAAGGTTTCTAGGGTTGCATGTACACCATAGGAGTGTTAGAATGCTCAAAACCCAACAGTGGTATCAGAGCCTAGGCTTGTTTTCTTGATACTTGATGTAAACTTGTTGAAAAAGCTCAAAAATATGCTATCTGCTGCATGAACTTGCCGAGTCCATGTGTAAATTCATCCTACTCGTCGAGTAGGTTCTTGCACTCGACGAGTAGGAGCCCCAGAATGCAGTTTTTCGAGTTTTGCTGCTGGAAATGGACTAGAAACATTACTCTAAACTGTTTTGGTGTTTTAAAACTTGTTTTAGATGGTGTAATGGTTATGCAAATCCATTTACAATGGCTTATATCAAAATTCCATGTTTTATATGTATTAATATGATTCTTGAAATTTTGATATTGATGTTCATGTTCTTATAAGTTATTGTTAGATCATACGAATTATTTGTTGAATTGCTTGATGATTCATTCTTGATCAATTATGTTTTTTAATGGAATCCATAATTTGTCCTCAAGTTATGGATTACGAAAAGTCACTCTTTTAAATTCCATATTAAAACACATAGGTTACATAAAATGAAAGGTCACTCATTTTAATGAACCATTAACTCATAAGTTATGGAGTTGAAAAGTCTTGAATCGTTCCAAAACTTGCCCTCAAGTTTGGAATTTGTAAAGTCTTACACATTAATACTTTAAATTCCAAATTGAACCTTAGAATTTTAAAAGTTTAAAATTCAACCCTTATACTTCTATAATATTAAAAGTTTAATTATTATTATTATTATTATATATATATATATACATATATATATATATATATGTATGTATGTATAAGAATAAGTCAGTCTTACCGTTAGTAGGCCTCATTCAGGAAGCCGGTCTATAAGGGGGTATAAGGTTACTGCCTATAAAATAGCGGTTTAATGGGTGTCCACTCTCACCCACCGCTTCCTTGACTGGTGGAGGGTCGTTAGCCGAACAGGTAGGATAGGACCTTAATCCTCATTAAAAGTATAATGAAAATATAAAGTAACTAAACCTTTATTAATTCCTAATCTTAGTTACTTTAGGAAAATGTGAAATAGGTGCTAACCCATGAAATTACACTTTGTACCTTACCAAGTCGTTAGTGGAGCGTGTGTGGTTAACCGACACAGTAACAAGGACTAGTAAGAGTGACAAAGGGTGACTTAAGTTTTATCATAGATCGGTGGAGTGCATGTGGTTAACCGACACATCGATTAGGTGATAAAATTAAGGGTACCAAGTCAATTTGCATGGTTATTCACACATTGTTTGTGATCCTCAGCATCCCAATCACAAACTTGAGAGGACACAATCGAGATTTAAGCATGCCATTGAAAGTTCAATGTATCTCAAAAGATCTAGGAGTTTCAAATCCAATTAAAACTTAATAATTTATTTCGTTTATAATGGTGGAAATTGGTAAATCGTCATTTACCTACATTCAAATATTTTATAGCTTGGATTACGGCATCCCTCTTCCAAGTTATGAAATAATTTGTAGGATCCAAGCCTTGATATTTCATTTGGGTGACTTATTAAGGACTTCGTATCTAATTAAAACTTGTCCTTCTTTCTTTTCAGATGTCTTCCAACATTGCTGTTGGCTCAAACCCTACAGGCTCCTTTTCCCTCATGAACTTATGTGGGAAAGTCACTTTTGATGGTTCTAATTTCAATGAATAGATGAGGAACATCAAAATGATTACCCGTTATGAGGACAAGGAATATGTCCTTGACAAGGAGCTTAAGGTTATCAATGAGTCCACTGCTACTCCTGAGGAGATTGCGGAGTATGCTGCACATGAGAGGGATGCTACTAAAGTGTCCTGCATTATGTTGGCTACGATGACTCCCGAACTCCAGAAATCCTATGAAGATTTCTACCCCTATGAGATGCACCAGGATCTGATGGAAAGGTACCATCAGAGCACACGTCAAGAGAGGTATGAAATCATATCCTCTATGATAACAACCAGGATGAAGGATGGTGAACCCATCACTGGTTACTTGCATAAAATGTAAAGGTTCGTGGACCGGTTGTTGAAGCTTAATGTGGACTTCCCTGAGGACATGGCGATTGATATCATTCTCCATTCCTTACCTCCAAGTTATGATCAATTTCACATGACTTATCATATGAACAAGGAGGAAGTTACACTCAGCAAACTTCAAGTACTTTTAAGGACCGCTGAAAGTGGCCTTAAAGGTAAATTGGTTGTTACTTCGACTCCTACTCCTACAACAACCCTTGTTCTGGCAATTGGTCAGGGAAAGGAGAAGAAGAGGAAGACCCCTTCGAAGGGTACCAAGGGAAAGTATCTTGATGGCTCCTTTTCAAGCGGGACCAAGAAAGGCCCCATTCCTCCTTCTTCAAACCCAAAGGAAGCACAATGCTTCTACTGCCACGAAAAGGGGGCACTGGAAGCGAAGCTGGCCTAAGTACTTGTAGGATGTAAAGGATGGGAAAGTTAAACCCACCCATGCAGGTATTTATACCATATTGTCTAAAAAATCATTGCATACTAACTCTTGGGTGCTTCATACAAGCTGTGGTATTCACATTTGTACTGATTTGCAGGGCCTAAGAAGTAGTGAAGAAGTGGAGCACGGGAAGATAAACTTAATAATGGGCAATAAGAAAGCATCACATGTGACCAAGATTGGAGTTTATTCTTTATTGCTTAATAATGGGTTAACTTTAGATTTGAATAATTTTTGTTACTCGTCATAAATGGCTGGAAATATTATTTCCTTTCACAGTTTGTACAAGCAAGGATTCACCTTTTCTTTTGATAATAAAATTGGTGCTATTGATGCTTTTTATAATGATGTGTTTTATTTTAAAGCATTACCTTGTGATTGTGTATATGAAACTGTGTCGATTGTAGAGAATTTAGGGAATAATGTATTTCATATTGATTCTTCGATTACCTTGGATAAAGCATCCTTGTGGCATTGTCGTCTTGGACATGTCAATAAGAAGCGCATAGGCCAACTCCAAAAGGTTGGAGTTTTGGAATCATTTGACCTGAAATCAGATGATAGTTGCGAGTCTTGTTTGCTTCAAAAAATGACAAAGTCAACATTCACTAGTTCTTGTGAGAGGGGTGAAGTTTTGTTGGACCTTATACACACAGACAAGGTTGTAGAACTCGTTACTCGGTACCTGTTCGGCCGACTACCGAGCAACGAGTACCCGGGAGTACTCGGGAGTACTCGGATTCGGTAATTCATGTAGATATATTTTTAGGGAAATTATATACATCAAAATTATAAGTTAAAATCATAAGTTGATTAAAATATATAACAAAATTAGATACATGTGAATACACAAAAGCTAAAAAACACATAATGGTCTCACTTTGTGAAAAATTACTGAAAATTTAAGATATATGTGTAGTAATAATCACATGTGTGTTTTAAATAATAAATCATTAAGTATTTTATACATATTAATCACCGAGTTGAGCTCGTTTTACAACACTACTCAGTTCAGTAAGGGGCTGATCAGGGAGTACTCGGGATTCTGTAACTCGCCTCGGTAAAGGGCCGAGTAGCGAGTACTCGGAGGAGTAATCGGCCAACTCAACGAGTGTTACAACATTGCACACAGATGTGTGTGGATCCTTCAAAACCGCCACAAGGGATGCTAATCGTTATTTTATGACTTTTACTGGTGATTACAGTAGATATGGATATATCTACTTAATCGAGCATAAGTCAGAAACCTTTGAAAAATTCAAAGAGTTTAAGTAGGAGGTGGAGAATCAACTGGACAGGAACATCAAGATGCTCCGATCCGATCGAGGAGGAGAGTATCTTAGTATTGAGTTCCTTGACTATCTTAAGGAATGTGGGATTGTCTCACAATTGACACCTACTAGGACACCGTAGCTGAATGGTGTGGCTGATAGGCGCAATCGAACCTTGTTGGACATGGTTCGTTCCATGATGAGTCGAGCTTCCTTACCAATCTCATTATGGGGGTATGCCTTAGAGAATGCCGCCCATATCCTTAATCTAGTCCTTACCAAAAAGGTTGCCAAAACACCTCACGAGATGTGGACTGGGAAAGTTCCAAATCTAGACCACATCAAGATTTGGGGTTGCGAGGTTTTCCTGAGGCGCGAGTCTCACCACAAGCTCGAACCTCGAAGTGAGAGGTGTATATTCATCAGTTACCTATAGAATCCTTTGGTTACCTCTTCTACAGACCCAGTGAGAATATGGTCTTTGTTGCAAGGAGAGGAGTCTTTCGTGAGAGAGAATTTATAATCCAAGGAGACAGTGGGAGGCAAATTGACCTTGAAGAGCTTCAAGATTCAAGCGGTGAAGGAACCTTAAACACTAGCGACCAACCTGAGGAGGAAACTCCTGTTGAGCCGATAGATGAGTCCGTACCTCCGAGGGGTTCCACTAGAGTTAGGAGCACACTTAACTTTTATTATGGTTATCACATCACTACTGAAGGTGATACATTTATTAGTGGCAATACACTGATAGATTTGGATGAACCTAATAATTACAGGGAACCCATGGCAGGTCCCGAGTCTGCCAAATGGAAGGAGGCTATGGGCAGCGAGATTCAATCCATGTATGACAATCAAGTTTGGAACTTGGTTGACAATGTACCAGGTCGTAAGACAGTTGGGTGCAAATGGATCTTCAAGAAGAAGACCAGCATGGATGGAAAGGTGCATACTTACAAAGCACGACTGGTGGCGAAGGGCTTTACTCAAACTCCGGGAGTTGACTATGATGATGATGGGTTTTGAGCAATACATCATTCCTATGGTGTACATGCAAATCCTAATAGCTTTTGGATCTAGTTTGTCTAATGAACATGCAATTGAATATCCAAAGCTATAAACCCTAGATCTAGCATATAATTAATCATATTAACACAAAATAGGGTTTAGATCCAACCTTTGATTGTTATATAGCAATAACAAGCTAATCCTTGGCTTCAGAAAGCTTAGTTCCTCAAGTGCTGCACCTCTAATGGAGTCACAAACACCACTAAGTAATTTGGATGAAGAGGGAGGAGAGATGAGCACCAAAATCATCCATGAAACCCTAAGGATTCAGTCACCACGTTTTTGGGGCTTAGGGGCTCCTTAAATAGGTAGGCAATTAGGGTTATCTAACAAGGAAACCCTAATTTGACTGCTTAAGCCCTAAGCAGCCCATGGACCCCTTCTGGAACATGCCTTGGACGATTTCTAATGGGATTCCCCATAGAATTCGTCCAACCTATTATTCCAAGGTGATCCATAGCCAAATTCCAATTATTTTATAATTACAATTCCAGTCCCCTAAGTTTAATTAATCTCTTTAGCCACATAATTAATTTTTTATTAATTCTTGACTAATATTAATTAAACAATATGATTTCTCCTTTTATATATTATTCTCATAATATATTAATAAATCACAATTAAACCTTTCTTTCCTTAATTCATCCTACATATTGCTATGGTGAAGGCAACCCAAAAGGACCATGTTCATAATTGGGTCAAGTACATACCAAAATAGTTATGGACTTAGACACTAATCAAACAGTCTCCCACTTGGATAAGTTTAATAACTATTTTGTATAACTTCAGAACCTGATCAACAATCGTAGCTTTCAAAAGCTACTGACAACTCTGATGTTATCAGATACGCGTGTCCTTTAGATAAGGGATCATATATTCCTCCATTCTCAAGATATCGTATAGACATAAGACATGAATTTTTAATCATTCTCTCTATACTGTTTCCCGACATCCGATTTATGACGAATGACAACAGACTACAATTGAACACATCAACTTAGTCTCGGCTTGGCCAAACGCTTAGGTGTCATCACTAAATCATCTAGGGGTCCATAGATATCGCTTTTATCCCACTTTGGGTAAAAGGAATGGATAAACTTCGACTCAAATTCTCACTTGCTCTTACTCATCAAATCACACACAACAATATGTTTTATAACACCAAGTTACTAGTGCGTTTACATATTATCAATATGCAACCGAATCGTAATTACAACTTACACGTCTCAGTTTCAAGAATATACAATATTATCGACTCACAATCACTCGTGATAAAATTCATGAATTGATTCTTGTGAGCCTGGGTTTAATCCAATACTTTAATCTTATTAAAGCACTCATGAACTCTGCAGCAAACTTGTGCTATGTCTAAACTTTTAGACAATCTACAGACTCTTCATGACAATCTTGCTTCATACCTACTTCCAAAGTATGACCGACTGTGGAGGTTCGAATAACCCAGTTATTTTGGAAGTCAAAACATGCAAACTGAAACACAACAATAATACTTAATCCTATATGGCCCCAAACTTGTGGGAGTAAATAAAACATTTCTATTTAACCACCATATTGATTACTCATTATTTATCATTTAATGTTTCAGATAATCAACTCGTTACTCAAATTACAACAATAGTTGTCCCATGCACAAAGCATGCACACTATGTTTCCTATGGTCCTTACTTTTTGAAATAGATCAATTGAAAAACTATTCCAATGATGCTCATTTCACAATTCCCAATCCTTATCATTAGTGTTAGAACACAAGGTTCTTGCCACTACTAGAATATGCTAGATTCTAACATTTTATGCAACGATCCTTTCGCAAAGTCACAGCACAAAAGTCACCAAGACTTGGCCAATGAAATTACAAAGTACTCTATCAGAAATGTTACAAGACAATTCCATAGACGTGAAGTCTCACATTCAAAGTACATTCCTTTGAGCATCCTTCTTGCATAAAATTTTCTAATCTAGACATAGACTCTCAATATCCAACTCACAATATGGAAACATTTCCATATTTGCCATATGACAACTCATTCTTAATAGAATCTTATCTATTCATAATAATGTCAATATGGTCCATCCAATACCATAGTTCCAACTACTCACAAGCGACCAATCCTCAGCGAACTTTGGATCGTCCTTTGATAGTTGTTTAATTATTTTAGTCAAAACCGATTCTAGTCCTTTTTCTCTCTTAATGCGCTAGACATTTGGAAAATTTTAGAATGGTCAAATATTATAGCATTTGCAATCGATCCTATACCCAAAGCGTATGGGACACAATGCATAATGTCTTACATAAAGATATGATACTTTATCAATCTTCTGTCATAATATTTTATGTGTCACGTTCTCACAATTCGAACTATGAAGAGGGATGCTGTAATCATAATTGAAATCTAAGAACACAATATGTATCCTTTGACTATATTAATTAAAATTTCTCAATCTAAGCTTTAGATTTTGAAACGAAGTATAATATTCTCTCCCTTAATTATAGCAAAACAACTTTTCAACCCTTGCGACTTTGCAAAGTGAATCTTTGTCTTCTATAATTAATATTGCTAACTTGAAATACTTGCCATAATAATCATACAAGCATAACACTTATGCTCCCACTATCATGATGATTATTATCATATAATCATAACACTTATGCTCACACTAGCTTTGACATGTATTCAGAAAACAGCTGAACTTCCAGAAAACAATACCTATTGAATTTTTGAATTTCATATTTCTAATACCAGATGCTTCGATAAGCCTTTATCTAAGCTTCTTAAACTTAAACACCTTTGCCCTAGATAGCTCATATGTGTGTCTTAACTAATTCAAAACTTATACCAATAAGTCCCAAATGTTAGACTAATTGCCAAACTCACAATTCGAACTATGGAAAGGGATGCCGTAACCATAATCGAATTCGAAAATACAGTTTTT
Source organism: Lactuca serriola (assembly GCF_051521515.1). Lineage (NCBI taxonomy): Eukaryota > Viridiplantae > Streptophyta > Magnoliopsida > Asterales > Asteraceae > Lactuca > Lactuca serriola. The sequence continues at coordinate 151,166,887 of NC_136416.1, forward strand.
CACAATTGCTATCTTCTTAAAATCTCTCTTAGTGAAATCATTTCCTCACAGTCATTTTCATGAAGGATGGAATCTTATGACACTTATATTTTATGGTGTATGCATTCCTATCCATGTGAATTTTCCAAAACCAAAGTTTGCGACAAATCCAATCTCATATGGACTGAACTTTCTTAATCTTGCCTTATGGTAACACGAGTGCCCACCATGTCTTCCAAGTAGTTTAGAAACTTATCCTTACATATCAATGTACTTTCCATCGATAAAGGTGCTTTGCATGTATGCATTCAAATGAGAATTCATAGAACTCACATGCATAATTAACTCAATTGGAATGACACAGAAAACAAAATAATGTCAACACGATAGGTTGTAAACCTCAAGTCGTGTGCTAGTGATGATCGATAAGGTTTATTCTTGATTTGTTCTTGAAACTTTTTCAAGATCATTAAAACTCCCACTGACCTCTTGACATATATGATTCTCTTTGTCAAGAAACATTTCTTCACAAAAAAATATTCAAGAGTTAGTGTAGTTATTATCAAGACAAAACACTTCACAAATTGGTCCTAGTTGGTCTTTGTCTTATCCAAGACATCATAACTTACCAATTTCAAATGTGCAAGAATAAGAAAATTTTTCCAAATTCCACATTTGATGAGTGTTATAAACCTACTTAAGACTTGTCACTCAATTTGCAATCTTGGAGTATGACTCTAAGATTCGATATTGGAACGAAGTATGCTTGACTTCTTGATTTAACCATTTCCACAATTCTCGATTCCTCTTCTTAGACATACAAATGTACTAAGACTCAGTTAGAGGACCAATTGAGATATGGTTCTTAATCATTAAGACTTATCATAAAACACAATAAAAGGTACTCTCCCTTATTCTTAGAATAGAGAAACTTTTATCTTTCTGCCTACTTGATTCTTCTTTATTCGTTCTGCTATTCATTGAAACTCTTTCAATCAACTCAGAATTACACTTAATCTTATAAGTATAATCATATTTACTAAACTTTTAGTAAATCATGACGAATATCTTATCTCTCTTTGTGGTGGACTTGATCAACGGACAACCAAGTGTACTCGATCTCCTAGTCCTTCCCTTGACACTTTGTTAAAGAATTAGTCTAATTTCCAAATATGAAATTTTTTCATTCATCACGCAACCAAGTTGTATGATTCCAAGTTTCTGTCCAATTGAAACTTCGGCGATGAGAAACTCTCCCTATTTGGTAAATTCTTGACATCTCCACAAATAACATAATTAAAAATCAAATCCATTATTGCTAATAATAGAAACCTTCAAAAATCAATTTTTTCATTCACGCCATTGCAAGGATAAGATAAAATAAAATTTTATTTTATTGCGGAAAAATTTGTCCTTACAATGCAATTCAATTGAAAAACTATGTTATTACATATTTCTTAGCAATCTATTCTAACTCCAAGTAGTAGCTCAAGAATCTAATCTTCAGCTCACTTCTTCCCTTAAGCTTCCTCTCTTTTCTTGGATCCTACAATACATCAAAATGTAATCTTATCACATCATGAATTAAGAATCTAGAATAGGAACTCAAAAGAGTTAGATAATGGATTTTACCTGAAGTAGAGCCATACGTCTTGACTCTCCCATCTCTTAGATCTCCCAGGTAAATAGGGCAGCTTCGTCTCCAATGCCCCTTCTCTTGGCAGTAAAAGCAAATGGACTCCTTTGGAATGGCACAAGGGACTATCTCAGAATTTACCTTTTCTGGATCTCCAATGTCACCATTTTCAATGTCCATTGAAGTTTGGGAGTTTGATTCACCAGACAAATTTGCTTGACTAGCACGCCAAATCATTGCTGATTCAGCAACTATAAGCAAAATGGTGAGATCAATGAGGATTACGTCGTGTTTCATCATATAGTGCTCTCTTACGAACTCACTACATGTTTCAGGAAGCGACTGAAGAACCCAGTCAATAGCCAACTCACCTGAAATCTCGACACCCATCATCCTTAACCTGTCAATGTGTGACTTCATCTCTAAGACGTGTGCACACACATGTTTCCCATCTTCGTGTTTACTTGCCAAAAGAGCTTGAGTTAGCTTGAACTTTTCAAGCCTTCGAACTTGTGTGTCAAGGAGAATAATTGGAGGAGGTGGAGGAAGTGAAGCATGATCTCTAGTTCCTCGATCATATCGTGGAATATCATTTCATTTGGAAAACTTGTTCCATGGGATTTGGGAAGACCATTGTTAGATTCAGACATCTACAAAACAGGAGAAAATTCAAGTTAAGTTGATTATAATCCTTGATGTAACACCCAAATGAAACATCAAGGCTAGGATCCAACACAATACTCTACAACCTAGAAGAGGGATGCCGTAATCTAGTTGCAGAATATTTGAAGGTAGGTAAATGACGATTTACCAATTTCCACCATGAAAAACAAAAAGAAATTTAAGTTTTAAATGAATTGAAACTCCTAGATCTTTTTGAGATTCATTGAACTTTTCAATGGCACGTTTAAATCTTGATTATGTCCTTTATTTGTGAATGAGATGCCGAGGATCACAAATAAGGTGTGAATAACCATGCGAATCACGTGGTGCACCCAATGCTACTATCACCTAATCAATGTTCCGGTTAGCCACACACGCTCCATTGATTTATGATAAGCATCGAGCCACCCTTCGCTACCAATGTCATCCCAAATTAGTGTGTCGGTTAACCACACACGCTCCACTAACATTTGACAAGGGTACGAAGTGTAATTCCATGGATTAGCATACAATTTCACATTTTTCCTAAAGTAACTATGATTTGGGAATTTGTAAAAGAATTTAGTTACTTTGTACTTCATTATACTTATAATGGAAGGTTTATGTCCTATCCTACCCGTTTGACTAACGACCTTCCACTAGTTAAGAGTGCGGTGGGTAAGAGTGGATACCCATTCAATCGCCATTTTATAGGCAATTTCCTTAAACACCCCTTATAGACCAGCTTCGTGAATGAGGCCTACTAACAGTAAGACTGACTCTTTACTCATATATATATATATATATATATATATATATATATATATATATATATATATATATATATATATAATATTAGACTTTTAATGTTACATATATATATATATATATATATATATATATATATATATATATAGGGTGTATTTTGCACTTTTAAAATACTAGGGTTTTAGAATTTAACATTTCAAAATTAAACTTTTAATCAACTTTTAAATTCCAAAACTTGAGGGCAAGTTTTGAAACATTTCAAAACATTAGGGTTTAGAATTCAAATATTTCAAAATTAAACTTTTAATCAAAAATTTAAATTCCAAAACATGAGGGAAAGTTTTGAAACATTTCAAAACATTAGGGTTTAACTATTTAAATTTCAAAATCAAAAACTTTTAAGTTCAATTTTAAACTATAAAACCTAAAGGGGAAAATGAAACTTTTTCACAAGATAATTCAAATTTAAATTACAAATAATCAATCTTTATCTAATAAAACAAAAGATTATCTAAATTTTACAATTATCTACTATTTTGGTAAGGATATTCACCCAAAATCAAGAAAAAAAACGGATTTTATCAATTAAAACTGTTTTGGTAAGTATCCCACAGCAAAATAGGCAAGAAAATCACTAAAACAGGCTGCCAGACCCATGGACTCGCCGAGTCAGGGACTGGACTCGCCGAGTCGACCTGACTCGCCGAGTTCATCCACTGACTCGCAGAGTCAGTAAGGTAAAGGGCAAAAAAACTTCGTTTTTCATGCAAAATCGATCAATCAAGCAACAAATTCACTAACAAACAGCCCTAGTCTCTGATACCACTGATGGGTTCTGAGCAATACATCATTCCTATGGTGTACATGCAAACCCTAATAGCTTTTGGATCTAGTTTATCTAATGAACATGCAATTGAATATCCAAAGCTATAAACCCTATATCTAGCATACAATTAATCATATTAACACAAAATAGGTAGATCTAACCTTTGATTGTTATATAGCAATAACAATCTAATACTTGGCTTCAGAAAGCTTAGTGCCTCAAGTGTTGCACCTCTAATGGAGTCACAAACACTACTAAGCAATTTGGATGAAGAGGGAGAAGAGAGGAGCACCAAAATCATCCATGAAACCCTAAGGATTCAGTCACCACGTTTTTGGGGCTTAGGGGATCCTTAAATAGGTAGGAAATTAGGGTTATCTAACAAGGAAACCCTAATTCGACTGCTTAAGCCCTAAGCAGCCCATGGACCCCTTCTGGAACATGCCTTGGACGATTTCTAATGGGCTTCCCCATAGAATTCGTCAAACCTATTATTCCAAGGTGATCCATAGCCCAATTGCAATTATCTTATAATTACAATTCCAGTCCCCTAAGTTTTTTTAATCTCTTTTAGCCACAAAATTAATTCTTGACTAATATTAATTAAACAAAGGAAAACCTCACAAAAACCCTATGTATTATACACTAACTCTTAAAAAACCCTTATATTATCAATTGGTACAATTTAACCATTATTATTTCAGAAATTTATTGTTTGGATTATTTGTAACTGGTTAAGTTTAAGGAACCGGTGGCATAAATGTCGTGGCATCTAAATAGATGACATGGCTGTACTTTGGGTGACATGTAGGCAAAGAAAACTAGGTTAAAAAGTGCATCGCATCTTATTATGCTTCTTCAAAGTTACGATGTTGTTCTTGTTCATCTTCTTCTTTTAACTTCGTCTTTGCAGAAATGGGCGATCGATCGTACGGATCTTCTTCTTCTTCCTGAACTCCAAACTACAAAAACGTTTTGTGTAAATGTGGTGAACAACCAAAGATTTGGACTTCAACGACCAGGAAGAACCCATGCCGACATTTCATTCGATGCCCTAATTCGCTGGTACATGATATTCTTTTAAGATTGATATTGTTTCTCAAATTCTTACTCAAATACTTCATTTTTTTGTAGGATGCTTCAAAAGATTGTAAATTTTTTGTGTGGGTGGATGAGGATTTGGGTCTTCACTGGTATAAGAGTAAAGTGGATGACTTGCATAGAAAGAATGTAGATTTGTTCAAGGATAATATGATTCTTTCCAAAAAGAATATGGAATTGGAGAAGGAGAATTTGAATCTACAAAAAAAATTAATGAACTTTGAGCTGATTGAAGAAAAAGAGACTTGTGTATTCATGGTTAGGTTGATGATGTTTGGTATTGTTCTGGTTTGCATCTTCATTTGGATTATAATTATGTAATAGGGAAACTAGGTTAATGTAAAATAGCTAATTATGTATTAGGGTGATGTTGTTTGGTTTATGCACCTTTGTAAAGAGACTAGTGTATTCATCTGTTTTATGAAGAGAATGTAGATGTGTCAGTATATGGATTGTTCTAGGCTCCCTTCTTATGGTTCTAATGTCATTTTATATTTGGGTACAAATTAGTTGGACGATTTTACCCTTTTGGTCGCATATTATCTCATTATTGAGATTATTTTTGTTGATTTCATTTTTTTTTTGGTTTCAACACTTACCTGCATTTCCCCAGTTTTGTTTTTACAATTTAAGCATTTGGATTCAATTAAAAAAGGAAGATAAAGGCATAAAGTTATGTTATGTTCCATATCTACTTTTGTTGTTCGTTTGTGAATAATGATTAATGAATAAAACTTGTTTCTTTTTATCTGTCCAACATTAGCATAATAAGAATACCTTAATCAATGTTAGTATCTATCTAATCGGACATTGGTTTACCAACAACTATTAGAGTAATCCACACACACCAGCACCCAACGCAGAAACATAACAGAAAAAAAAATCGACTTATCATACAAAAACAGAAAAAGAAATACAGAAACAGAAACAGAAAAAAAAATATGATTTCAATATTGTATTGATAAGCCATTCCCCATTTTACCCTCTTGACTCATATTTGTTTTAACACTCTGTCACCCCTGATTCGGAAATACAGAAACAAAAAAAATGATTTATTATACATAAATAGTTCATAAGAAATAGTTAAATTCACCATTTTTGGCCATTGACCATTTTGTCCTTGTTGATTGTTTATGCTTTTAGCATACCAGACATAAAATATGACAATTATGGATGAAAAAGAGGAACATAAAGTACATTTTTAGCATTTTTAAAACCACACTACATTAAAAAAAATAGGAGGAATATAACCTGTTAATGGGACATAATGTTATTACATTTCAATAACAAAATACTAGGAATACTAAATTCCAAGTAACAAAAATATTACAAAAGACTAGAGTTTTGTCCCATTCCAGCTCCTAAATCTAATATTCTAAATAATTCTTTGAGACGACTCTCTTGGTTTGAGTTTTGCACGGATAATAGGTACATCAATTCCTATCCCGTCAACCACATTAGATTGATCTTCCAAATTATCTACAAAAAAGTTATGAAAGTATTAAATTTAATATAAGCATAGAATATATATATATATATATATATATATATATATATATAATTATTTTTTACCATTTTCAATATCAAATTGAGTTTCAGGCACTACATATTGAGTTTCGGCCACTCCATCATCTTGAGTTATAGGAACTCTTGATCTGTTGTGGACTTTGCAGCTTGCCAAAATAAGGTTTTATAAATCTCTCCACTGAAACGCTTGTAAAAATTGGCACAAATATGACGGGCACATTGTCGGTGCTCAGCATGTGGCATCACCCCCTTTACGGCTTCAAGAAGACCTGCATTTAAATATGTCATACAAGTTTAAAAAGTCTCAACAAATATCAATAGGTGCTGTTATGACTTAGGGGTTGTTTTGTCATTTCAAATATGTCAAATTTTGTTAAAAAGGTGTCAAAAATGTCAATAGGGGCTGTTTTCACATAAGGTTTGTTTTGCTATTTTAAATATGTCAAAATTTGTTAAAAAGTGTCCAAAAAGTGTCAATAGGGGCTGTTTTGACATAAGGTTGTTAACATATATCCATATTGGTCAAAATAAGCATTACTAGGTAGAAAATTACCTTATGTAGATCTGATATTAAAGTAAGTCCATTTCCTTGAACTGTTTCAATATCTGATTGTAGTAATTCAATGAACCACTTCCAATTATCTTTATTTTCTACATTCACAACCGCCCATGCAATGGGGTAAATTTGGTTGTTTCCATCTCGACCAATAGCAGCTAGCAACTCTCCTTTAACTTTCTCTTTCAAGAAACATCCATCTAAATCAATCACCATACGACATCCTTTCAACCATCCTTCAAAAAAATGTAGATTCTTTTGAAATATTTTGCATCCGGATTGACATCAACTCCAATTTCAACAGTGCTTCATGGGTTTGATCTCAAAACTTCGTTACCGTAATCCCATATTCTAGCATAATGATTAGTTAACTTGCCCTCAATTAGTGTAAATGCTAATGTCCTTGCCCTTTCACACTGACCTTTGCTAAGCTTTAAAGAATATCTTTGTAAAAAATCAGCTTTCATTTCTTTGAATTTCGTTTTGGGATTGCGAATTAGGTCACTAAGGTAATGGTTAGCAATCCAACTTGGAGTTATCAATGACCCGAGGTTGTATTTTCATGCACAAACATGTTTCTTTTCCAAAGATTTCACTTGCCTAGTTAGTTCATTTCCCATCCAAGACGCCCAACATCTAAATGGACACTTATTCTCACCATTTTTTAGCCACAACGTACTAATATCCTAGAACGATCACACTTGGCAACCCTCAAGTGGTATCCATTAGCCACCGCATAATTTGTTAGAGAAAGCTTGAACTGTTCTTGGCTTTCGTATTTTTCCCCCACGTGTGGTTCCATTCTGTTCCAAGGGATCCTAGGGTTGTGTACAAGAAATTGGTCCCCAATTTCTTGATCTTGATGCTCTCCTTCGTCATATTCTTCATCTGAATGGGTCAATTCAACATCATCAGATGATATTTCAGGGAACTCCACTTCACCCTGTACCAAGTCATTCTAAAAAGGATCCCATATTGTTTTGTCCATTGAAGAAGGAACATATTCTTCTTCATCAGACTCGTCGTCTGTTCCATTCACACCCTCCGTATAAACTTCACATAATACATTTGAAATTGAAGTCATGGCTTTTGGTTAAAGCTTCCTTGAAGAATCAATGGAAACAACAAAAATAAGAACCAAGGGTAGAAGACGGGTTGATGTTTTGATTAAGCGAAATAGAAGAATGATCGATTACCTTTTTTCGTGTGATTGAGAAACAAGTTTCCCGCCACTTCCAAGAAGCTTTCCCTCCTGTATGTAGCTTTCCCTTTCATTTTTTACAAAATGACCGATATCAAGTTAAAAGAGAATGAAGGTAATCCACGTAGACTAATAAGAACGGGTAACCTAGGGTTACTGGATAAATGAGATAGATTACACGGTTTCTGAAATAATAATGGTTAAATTGTACCAATTGATAATATAAGGGTTTTTCTAAGCGTTAGTGTATAATACATAGGGTTTTTGTGAGGTTTTCCCATTAAACAATATGATTTCTCCTTTAATATATTATTCTCATAATATTTAACACCCCAAATTCCAGAGGTGTTGTTGAAGGGCTTAAATTGGAAACTAAGGAAAGGGACTCGACGAGTAGGCATGCTTACTCGCCGAGTCGGAGCGGGATTTGTCGCAGGTTTAAGTGGCCAACTCGCCGAGTCGGCGGCTTGTACTCGAAGAGTTGGTGCTGAAGGGAGAAAACCCTAATCCTGGGAGTTGTGCCCTATATAAAGCACATTATAACCCACCATCAGCGTCTTTGCTACCCTTTTGAGATCCATAATCCCTAATTTCATTTGTGACAAGACTTGGAAGCAAATTGGTGTGATTTGTGAAGGGATCTTGTAGATAAAGAAGCTTGGATCAAGGAGACTTGAAGAGATCCGGATTATACTTTAGTGGGAGGTTATTTTGGAGGTAAGGAATTGTTATCCTTGGCCTTCTCCTTTCTAGTTCCATTTTCATGGAGTTTTAGGGTTTGGTTGGAGAAATATTTGTAACATCCCGAGTTCAGGAGTGCAAGTTCAGGGTTCAAAGTGTACGTGTGGAAGGGAAACTCGGCGAGTCCATGGGTGGACTCGGCGAGTAGGGTCGCGACTTGGGTCGCGTGTTAAGTGGCCAACTCGGCGAGTCGGAGGCTGGACTCGGCGAGTAGGTGCTGAATGGAGAAAACCCTAATTTTGGAGGATGAGCCCTATTTAAAGGAAATTATACCCTCTCCCCAGCCTCTTTACCCTCTCTTGAAGTCCTAAAGACCCTAAGGCGCGGTTGTGAAGGATTTGAGTGCATTTGAACCTTGGAGAAGAGATTTTGGAGGAGATCTTGGAGAGTTAAGAGGCTTGGAGCAAGGGGCTTTGCTAAGATTCGGATTTCTCTTCGGTTGGAGCTTCCTTTTGAGGTATTATTTCGTTGTTTGGGCTGTTATTCTTCATTTTGGAGTATTTGGAAAGATTAGCTTGTGGTATCTTGAGTTTGGAGGTTAGATCTGGGGTTGCTACCTCATATCTGGAATGGAGAAGGTCTAGAGTGCATTAAAGTCCCTGTTCTTGGGTGTTTGGTGAAGCCATCTTGTCCCAAACCCTATCCCTAGAGTGTAAAATGCCTAAATCTCTTTGGATTCACGTAAAGTTTGCCACTTTACGTGATGGATGGGCTGTAGAAGGGTAGATCCATGGTTTGGATCAACTGCATGGCTTGAAAGGCTTCTGTATGGGTTAAGATCTAGAGGCACTCGGCGAGTCACAAAGGTGTACTTGGCGAGTTGCTTGAAGATGTTCAGGAACTCGGCGAGTTGGAAGAACAACTCGGCGAGTAGGTTGAAGATAGCCTTGGACTCGACGAGTCTGTTCTCGGACTCGACGAGTTTGTTCTCGGACTCGGCGAGTCTGGTCGTGAGGTTCTAACTTCTTCTGGTTGAGCCATGAATCAGTGAGTCAAGGGAGGACTCGGTGAGTTGAGTGCGAGGGGACTCAGAGTCGTGGGACTCGGCAAGTTGAGTCGCGGATTGGGGAAGTTCTGAGCATGGGGACTCGGCGAGTAGAGTCAGTCAGGAGGTTGACTTTGACTTTGACTTTGACCAAGGGTTGACCAGTTGACTTCCAGGGGCATTTTGGTAATTGTTGGCTTTTGTTTGAGTTCAGTGTTGGTGTCGGCTAGTGGTGGTGATCGTCTCAATGGTCGGACCATCTTGGTCTTATCTTTTCAGTCGACAGTGGCGAGGTGAGTTATCCTCACTATATCAACAGGGTCTAAGGCACCAAGGCCGACCCTTTATCGGATTGTGATCTGGGTATCGTTGTTATGTTATTGCTTTGATATGTTTGCATCCTGGTAGTTAGGATGGTATATGCTAGTGACCGGTTAGGTCGGTATCCGGGTTAGGATGATGATATGTTATGTGATCTGCTAGATCGTCTTAATTGAATGTGAATTGTTATATGATTAAATGTTTATGTGCACATGGTTGTTGGAATGAGGTTTGGGTTGAGTCGGGTCCTGTTTTGTGCTGTAGGCCAACATACCCAGGGCGGACCGGTTATCCCGAAGGCCCAGCGAGCGGTCTAGATAGGCTGCAGGCCCCAAGAGGGCGGACCAGACGTGCCGACGCTCGGAGAGTGGACCAGACCGACTGAAGGCCCGGTGCGGGCGGGCCAGTCATACTGTAGACTCAGAGAGTGGACCAGGTGGATTAAAGGCCCGGTGTGGGCGGACCAATCACACTGTAGACTCGATGTATATGGCTAGACTCGGAGGGTGGACTAGGTGGACTGTTGGCCGGTGCGGCGGACCAGTCTCACAGTAGACCCGAAGTGCATGGCTGTGCTGTGTTCTGTTATGATATGTATGCTATTATGTTATGGGCCGGAAGGCACTATGTTTTGGACCGGAAGGTCGTGGCCTGGAAGGGCGTATGTGTGGTTGGTATTTTGGGGGTATCTCACTAAGCTTTCGGGCTTACAGTTGTGGTTTAATGTTTTTCAGGTTCTTCAGGAGACCGTGGCAAGTCAAAGGCGTGATCGTACCGCTCCTCATGATTTTGTTTTACGATGTGGTTCTGGGAAGACTCTGATAATAATTGTATCAAAAACCTTTTTGTAATAACTTTATGAAACCGGTTTGTTTTGAAAAGTTTAATTTGGTTGAAATTTTTAGAGTGTTACAAGTTGGTATCAGAGCCTTGGTTTGAGTGAATTGGAGGAACATTCATGTGAATCCAGTCTCAAATCAATGAGAGTTTTTCAAAAGAGAATTCAAAATGGTTTTCAAAATGAGTAAAGGAGGACGCGGAGGTACGATCAGCCGGAGCCAGTAAGCAGCCCCAAAATACCATACATGATAATTGTTTTTGAACTTTGATAGAACAGCATGCTAGTACTAGGCTAGGGATCTTCAGGATTTCATGTTAATGTTTCCTGATTTATGATGCCTGTTAACCTAGGGTTTCTTCTGTGGGAGATTTCCAGTGTTCCTCTAGGAGTGAGGATTGAGTGCTTGTTATGTATGATTTTCGCTAGGGTGTCGTGGTAATACTTGATACAAATATGGGTAGGTGTGGAAGGTAGTATGGGCCCGTACTACTGAAAGCACAGGACCCATACGCGTATCAAAGAAACCATGACCTCTAGGGTTGGGTTGGGGGTTGGTTCCTGGGATAGTGGGAAGTATCTGAGATCTTGCGATGTTTTTCAGTATGGTGGTTACGAGGCATGCTGGGAGTGGATCCGGATCAGGATCTGGAGCTGGAGGGGGCGGTCAGGGTGGGTCAGTACCGCCCGAGGTTATTGGTCAGATGAGCACAGGCGAGTTGGATGCTAGGATTCGTGAGATCCTGCATGATAAGGTTGCTGCGTTGTTCCGGGCCGAGTTGCCGGAACTGTTTGGGTCGATCAAGACCGCCATGATTGAGTATTTTGATGAGCGCTATGCGGCTCTCGCAGAGATGGCTACCGCGGCGGCTACAACGGCTATAGCGGCGACAGGAGGAAGAGCTGGTAGAGGTTTCCAGTATCGGGACTTCGATAATACGAAGCCCCCTACCTTTGATGGAGTTCAGGACCCGATTGTTGCTATGAGGTGGTTGTCAGATGTGGAGGGGTGTTTCTTCACATGCTAATGCCCTGCTGATCAGAGGGTGAGGTGTGCTCTAAACCTGTTGAGGCTTGGGGCGAAGGATTGGTGGAGATTGACCACGGGGTCATACTCGGATGCGCAGAGGGCTGCGGTTTCATAAGATCAGTTCCGAGAAATGTTCAGCACTCGTTATGTTCCGCGGGTTGAGAGGGAGAGATTGGCTCAGGAGTTCCTTGAGCTGAAGCAGGATTCAGAGTCGGTGACGGAGATCACCAGGATGTTCACTGAGAGGGCGATGTTTTGCCCTGAGTTCGCTTCAGAGCAGGCTCAGATGTCCCGATATCTGAGTATGCTCAAGAGGGATATCAGGCAGTTCGTGTCTGCGCAGAGGTGCGAGACCTTGTTGGAGTTGCAGGAGGCCGCGAGGCGGCGTGAGTTGGAGATTGAGTTGCAGATGCGAGAGCTGAGGCAGGCTCCGGTGCAGTCGCAGCCGGCGCCGAAACGGTCCAATACCGTTGATTCTAGATTGAGAGATTAGAGCAGCCACACTTGTGGGAAGTGTGGGAAGGGTCACACCGGAGTTTGTAGCTCCGGTGGTGCATGCCGCAAGTGCGGAAGGGAGGGGCACTATGCGAGGGATTGTCGGCAGACAACCCCGGTTCGGGATTTGAGGATTTGTTATCATTGCCATTAGCTTGGACACTTGAGGGTCAACTGTCCACAGCTTGCTGCAGGACCGGTGCAGGCTCCAGCACCGGCCACTTTGAGGATTACGGGTGGAGGTCAGGGTGGAGCGGAGCCCCCAAGGGCTCGGGGTCGTGCTTTTCAGCTTACAGTGGAGGAGGTCAGGGCAGTGTCGGATGCAGTTGCGGGTATGTTTCTTTCTTGATGTCTTGTTATTTGGTGATTTTTGTGGTGTATTGTTTATCTGCTAGTCTCGTTGTGTGATTCTGGTATTGTATTCGTTGTTCCTTGAGGGTTGTGGTATGGTTATGGATTTGGTGTTGGAAATTTCGTTGGTTATCATTTATGAGGATTTTTAGCGGGAATCCGGTTTTTGGTCTAAATGTTGGGTAGCATCTGCAGTCTGAGGAGTGGCTAGCTGAAGATCGGGTTTCTTTCTAGCTGGGTTGATCAGTGTCATTATGAATTTGTGAGGATTGCTTGTTCTGGTAGGAATCAATTCACGTGTAAGGGTTTGTGTTGAGTAGGGTTATCGAGGGAGGTCGGTGATGGCGACCGGTGGTTGATAGTTAGTGCTCTAAGTGGGGGAGAATTGGAGAATTCTCCGGAAGATCGATAGGCACGAGAGGTTGCTTAGCTGTTGAGATTTAGTAGCGGTTCTGACAGCCGAGCGTAGGCTGGAATGAGCAAGTATCAGGCAGGCGGGGCGGGATGCAGACCAAGGGTGATTGATGGTGGAAGGCCTATGATCAGGCCGGGTTTGAGTATGTAGGGTGGAGACAGAGTTTAAAACCCCTAGAGGGCTAGAACGGTATGCATGGGAGAGTTTTCCTGGAGGGATAATTCGGGATGTTGGATATTAGTTGAGCGGTCCGGATAGACTGAAGGCCGGTAAGCGTACTAGTCAGGCCGAAGGCTCGGAGAACGGTCCAGACAGGCTGAAGGCCCTGGAGGGAGGTCCAGACCTATTGAAGGTTCTGAGAGTGGTCCAGATGGGCTGAAGGCCTGGTAAGGCGGTCCAGTCATGCTGAAGACTCTGCATGTGTTGTTAGATCCGTATGAGGATATGGAATGAGTATGGCGTGATGTGTTAGCAACAGTGGGTCTGGCCCTGGGTATTGATCATCGATTGGTGGAAGATAGTGCATGGACTCGAGAGTCCTTGCGATCAGATTCAGAGTATGTATGGTGCATGGGATAGCGGTTATGTTATAAGAAATGGTGTAATATTGGGTAAGCACAGTGGTACTTGTGATAGTGTCAAGACAGCCAAGTGGATTTCCTTGGTAAGGAAAGGGAAATGAATGTAGCCCCGAGAGGGAGTGTAAGTTCACGGAAGTGAAAGCAGTAGTGCGTAGTTATGATTGGAGTGTTCCAATTATGGTCTTGGAGCAGCGTGTTTGCGGCAGTGGTATGGAATCACATCCGGTTTGGATGTCTGCTGAGGTCACGGAAGGAATTCCGAGGGTGTAGAGCCAGGAGGCTCGGAAGGGATGCAGGGATGGAGTCTTGGATTCCCAATTTGATTTTGATCAAGGAATTGTGTATGTAGTGGAAATTCATCCTGGGGGAAGTTTGGAGGTGTCGTCAGTGCATCAGGTTTTCCCAACCCGGGGATGTTAGAACCAGTCCGGCATGGGTATGAGATTGCGGGGGAGAGCTCGTGGGAGTTGCTCTGAGACTAAATGATGTGTCCTTCTGTCAACCTGGAATGGATAGAGTTGGACTCCGATCGGGATTCCGGTGGTTCAAGGTTATTTCTAGCTCGAATGAGTCAAGTGATTGGTGTGATTTGTAGCGAGCGAAGTATCATGAAATGGTACTTGGTTGTTAAGTGGAATTATATGAGGATGAGGTCGGTGGCCGGATTGAGGCGGTGGTCAGAATGTCGCAGGAGAAGAGTGGGTTTGGGGGGGGGGGTGTTTTGAGGAATCTGGTCTGGTTAATGCCTGGAGGCGCATTGCGAGAGTAATTCTAGAGTTGTGTTGCCGCAGGCTTCGAGGACGAAGCCTAATTTAAGTGGGGGAGAATTGTAACATCCCGAGTTCAGGAGTGCAAGTTCAGGGTTCAAAGTGTATGTGTGGAAGGGCAACTCGGCGAGTAGGGTCGCGACTTGGGTCGCGTGTTAAGTGGCCAACTCGGCGACTCGGAGGCTAGACTCGGCGAGTAGGTGCTGAATGGAGAAAACCCTAATTTCGGAGGATGAGCCCTATTTAAAGGACATTATACCCTCTCCCCAACCTCTTTACCCTCTCTTGAAGTCCTGAAGACCCTAAGGCGCGGTTGTGAGGGATTTGAGTGCATTTGAACCTTGGAGAAGAGATTTTGGAGGAGATCTTGGAGAGTTAAGAGGCTTGGAGCAAGGGGCTTTGCTAAGATTCAGATTTCTCTTCTGTTGCAGCTTCCTTTTGATGTATTATTTCGTTGTTTGGGCTGTTATTCTTCATTTTGGAGTATTTGGAAAGATTAGCTTGTGGTATCTTGAGTTTGGAGGTTAGATCTGGGGTTGCTACCTCAGATCTGGAATGGAGAAGGTCTAGAGTGCATTAAAGTCCCTGTTCTTGGGTGTTTGGTGAAGCCATCTTGTCCCAAACCCTAGCCCTATAGTGTAAAATGCCTAGATCTCTTTGGATTCACGTAAAGTTTGCCACTTTACGTGATGGATGGGCTGTAGAAGGGTAGATCCATGGTTTGGATCAACCGCATGGCCTGAAAGGCTTCTGTATGGGTTAAGATCTAGAGGCACTCGGCAAGTCACAAAGGTGCACTCGGCGAGTTTCTTGAAGATGGTCAGGAACTCGGCGAGTAGGTTGAAGATAGCCTTGGACTCAGCGAGTCTGTTCTTGGACTCGGCGAGTCTGGTCGTGAGGTTCTAACTTCTTCTGGTTGAGCCATGAATCAGTGAGTCAAGGGAGGACTCGGTGAGTTGAGTGCGAGGGGACCCAGAGTCGTGGGACTCGGCGAGTTGAGTCGCGGATTGGGTAAGTTCTGAGCATGGGGACTCGGCGAGTCATCGAGTTGACTCGGCGAGTAGAGTCAGTCAGGAGGTTGACTTTGACTTTGACTTTGACCAAGGGTTGACCAGTTGAATTCCGGGGGCATTTTGGTAATTGTTGGCTTTTGTTTGAGTTCAATGTTGGTGTCAGCTAGTGGTGGTGATCGTGTCAGTGGTCGGAGCATCTTGGTCTTATCTTTTCAGTCGGCAGTGGCGAGGTGAGTTATCCTCACTATATCAATAGGGTCTAAGGCACCAAGGCCAGCCCTTTATCGAATTGTGATCCGGGTATCGTTGTTATTTTATTGCTTTGATATGTTTGCATCCTGGTAGTTAGGATGGTATATGCTAGTGACCGGTTAGGTCGGTATCCTGGTTAGGATGATGATATGTTATGTGATCTGCTAGATCGGCTTGATTGAATGTGAATTGTTATATGATTAAATGTTTATGTGCACATGGTTGTTGGAATGAGGTTTGGGTTGAGGCGGGTCCTGTTTTGTGCTGTAGGCCAACATACCCAGGGCGGACCGATTATCCCGAAGGCCCAGCAAGCGGTCCGAATAGGCTGCAGGCCCCAAGAGGGCGGACCAGACATGCTGACGCTCGGAGAGTGGACCAGACCGACTGAAAGGCTCGGTGCGGGCGGACGAGTCATACTGTAGACTCAGAGAGTGGACCAAGTGGATTGAAGGCCCGATGCGGGCGGACCAATCACACTGTAGACTCGATGTATATGGCTAGACTCTGAGGGTGGACCAGGTGGACTGTTGGCCGGTGTGGCGGACCAGTCTCACAGTAGACCCGAAGTGCATGGCTGTTCTGTGTTCTGTTATGATATGTATGCTATTATGTTATGGGCCGGAAGGCACTATGCTTTGGACCGGAAGGTCGTGGCCTGGAAGGGCGTATGTGTGGTTGGTATTTTGGGGGTATCTCACTAAGCTTTCGGGCTTACAGTTGTGGTTTAATGTTTTTCAGGTTCTTCAGGAGACCGTGGCAAGGCAAAGGCATGATCGTACCGCTCCTCATGATTTTGTTTTGCGATGTGGTTCTGGGAAGACTCTGATAATAATGGTATCGAAAACCTTTTTGTAATAACTTTATGAAACCGGTTTGTTTTGAAAATTTTAATTTGGTTGAAATTTTTAGAGTGTTACAATATTGATGAGATCTTGAAGCATGAGTCAGATCTGGAGTTGAAACTCCATATCTGAGTTCTATATGGATCATTGATGCAAAAAGCCTTTCTAGTTGTTATGCAAAAGCCCTTCCCCAAGAGTTAAGTCCCTTTCTAGCTTGGTTTTTGGTATTATGGGGCAAGAAGCATGTAAAGGTGGCAACTTTATGTTGCTAATGGACCCTAAAGACCCAGATCTATTGTTTGGAGCAAAGGAGTAGCTCTGTGACTCAAGATTATGAGAATGCACGTATGGACTCGGCGAGTCTGGGAGATGACTCGGAGAGTCGGGCTAGAGATCATACATTGAGTCGCGTAGTACATCGACGAGTCGCATGGGTGACTCGGCGAATCTTATGGTGATGAGCTTGGACTCGACGAGTTGGAAGAACAACTCGGCGAGTCTATTGAAGATTGTCATGAACTCGGCGAGTCTGTTCTTGTTCTCGGCGAGTCTGCTCGCAGAACCTAACCTCTTTCAGTTAAAGCCTTGGATTAGTGATTCGGTTGGGGACTCAGCGAGTTGGTCAGGATGGGACTCAAAGATCGTTGGAGTCGACGAGTCTTGGGGCGACTCGGCGAGTTAAGTCGTGCTATAAGAGTTTTCTGGATATGAGAACTCGACGAGTCGACGGGTTGACTCGGCGAGTAGAGTCAATCAGGAAGGTTGACTTTGACTTTGACCTTCAGGGGTATTATGGTAATTTGGATATTTATGTTAATGGTTATTGATGGATATAGGTGTTGGAGTTTGAGGCGGTGCTTCGGGATTGTACTTTTGTGATTCGGTTCGGCAGTTGCAAGGTGAGTTATCCTCACTATACTAAGGGGTCTAAGGCACCAAGGCCGACCCATTGGATATGTTATCCTAGTAGTGTTACATGTTGAGTATGAGTTTGTGTTACATGCTAGTGGTTATGCCAGTTAGGTAGACCTGTAGGACTACCTGTGATGTTGTATGATTATTGCATGCTCAGTGGTTATGTTATATGTTATGTGGGTTGGGTTGAGGTTGTACTGATCCATGCGGTAGCCAACAAACCATAGAGTATTCCAGATATGAGCTGAGGGCCCGGTAGGCATTCTAGACTCATACTGAGGACTCAGGAGTATGCCAGATATGAGCTGAGGGCCCGGTTTGCATTCTAGACTCATACTGAGGACTCGGGAGCATTCCAGATACGAGCTGAGGGCCCGGTAGGTATTACAGACTCATACTGAGGGATCGGTGGCACTCCAGATGTGAGCTGAGGGCTCGGTAGGCATTCCAGACTCACACTGTGGGCCCAGGGGTATTTCAGTCTGTAGAGCTGTGGACCCGTTACGTGTTGTTCTGTTCAGTTTGTAATGTTATGATATTGTTGATATCATTATGTGGACTGTATGTGTATCGGTATTTTGGTGGTAACTCACTAAGCTTTCGGGCTTACGGTTTCAGTTTATTGTTTCAGGTACTTCAGGGGATCGTGGCAAGGCAAAGGCGTGATCGTACAGCTCCTCACTTTTATCACTTTGTTTATGGGATACTCTGATACGATACATTTTGAAAACAAGTTTGTAATAGTTAATGGATTTGAAATGTTTTTAAAAGTTTAAATTGGCTTGAATTTTTCGGGTGTTACATAATATATTAATATATCATAATTAAACCTTTCTCTCCTTAATTCATCCTACATATTGCTATGGTGAAGGCAACCCAAAAGGACCATGCTCATAATTGGGTCAAGTACATACCAAAATAGTTATGGACTTAGACACTAATCCAACAAATGAGACCTTCTCACCAGTAGCGAAGATTAAGTCTATTAATGTTCTGCTAGCCATAGTTGCGTTTCATGATTATGAAATATGGCAAATGGATGTCAAAACCGCTTTCCTTAATGGAAAGTTGGCTGAGGATGTTTACATGAATCAGCCAGAGGGTTTTGTCGATGCAATGTAACCTAATAGAGTGTGTAAGCTTGAAAAATCCATTTATGGATTGAAACAAGCATCTCGCAGATGGAATCTTTGCTTCAATGAGAAATTCAAAGAGTTTGGCTTTTTGAGGAGCGAGGATGAGTCCTGTGTATATGTTAGGGCTAGTGGGAGTATAGTTAGTTTTTTGGTAGTGTATGTGGATGACATACTACTCATAGGAAATGACATCCCAACTTTGCAGGAGGTTAAGTCCTGGCTTGGGAAGTGTTTCGTTATGAAGGACCATAGAGAAGCTGCCTATATCCTAGGGATAAGAATACTGAGAGAAAGGAGTAAAAGACTAATTGGACTTAGTCAGAGTACCTACTTGGATAAAGTGTTGAAGAGGTTCAACATGGAGAATTCCAAGAAAGGAGACTTACTGATCCAGCACAATGCCAGACTGAGTAAGATTTAGAGTCCGAGTACAGAGGCTGAGATAGTTGAGATGAGTCGATTACCATATGCTTCCGCTATTGGCTCGATCATGTATGCTATGACTTGTACTCACCCTGATGTGGCCTTTGCTTTGAGCATGGTCAGCATATATCAGGGAAACCTTGGCAAGGCTCACTAGACTGCGGTAAAGACCATTCTCAAGTACCTACGGAGGACTAAGGACTGGATTCTTACCCTCGGTGGGAGTGATGACTTGAGAGTAGCAGGGTATACTGATGCTAGCTTTCAGACTGATAGGGATAATTTCCACTCTCAGTCAGGCTGGGTCTTTACCCTAAATGGAGGAGCAATTACATGGAAAAGTTCCAAGCAGGAGACAATAGTTGATTCTACTTGTGAATCAGAGTACATAGCAGCGAGTGAAGCGACAAAGGAGGCGATATGGCTGAAGAACCTCATTGGAGACCTTGGGGTTGTACCAGCTATACAGGAGCCTAGGGAGATTTTCTGTGACAGCAATAGTGCGGTTGCCTTAGCCAAGGAACCAAGAGATCACGGTAGATCCAGCCACATTGACAAAAAAATATCACTTCATAAGACACAAGATAGAAGAAGGACTCCTTGTGGCAAAGAGGGTATCGTCAGAAGAGAATCTTGCAGATCCCCTCACGAAGGGACTGACTATGGTTAGGGATTTGCAGCATGCGAAAAGCATCGGGCTGAGAGACGATATTAGTTTTAATAATTAGATTGTTTTCTGAAACTTTTAGAATGTAATTAACATTTGATGATTAAATAAAAGTTGTTATTTATTTATGATTAAAGTGTTACTATCCTATGTTGATCGTTTACTGTTGTTTCAATTTTGCATGTTTTGACTTCCAGAATAATTATTTTATTCAAACTCTCCTCAGTTGGTCATACGTTGGAAGTAGGTATTGAATTAAGATTGTCATGAATCTGGCTTGTAAGATTTGTCTAAGGTGAATTAGACATAGCAATGGTTGCTGCAACATTCATGAGTGCTCATAAGTTCTGAGTATTGGATTAAACCCACACTCACTTGTATCACTTCATGGAATTTATCTCGAGTGATCGTGAGACGGTAATATCACATATATATATATATATATATATATATATATATATATATATATATACTAGTAGGATACCCGCGCGATGCAGCGGCGCAGATAGTTCCTTCCGGCCGATAGTTTCCTTGCGGCAATTAGTTTGTTTTTGCTCAAGATAGTTCCTTTCAGCCATAATATAGATTGTTTGGTGTAGATTGTTCCTTTTGGCAAATAGATTTTAGCAAGGTGCATAGTTGCAGTTTTGTCGTGAATTGTCTCTAGTAATGTGCGTAACTACATAATATGGCAGACGACAAATAGTTTCTTTTTGGGTGTCATCATTTGTTTAGGCTCTTAATATATGATTATTTGGTACTTGTGTGCAAAAAATGAAATCAGAAAAAAAAAATATTGAAAAACCATTTGTTTAAAAAAAACATTATGATTTTTTTGTAATGCATTTTCGAGATAAAAATAATAGTACGTCAAAAAACACATAATAGCTAGAAATTAAATTTTTACATATCACGTCATATTTAAAAAACGTGCAACGCATCAAACATATCATATTCAAAGAAAACATATAATCATCGACAAATGTCATTACATTCAAAACCATATCAATAATATCCATACAAAGTTGTATTTTACATATCATGTAAGACTTCTCGATACACCACGTTTGATTTGTAAACTCCAGTTTGGTTAAAATCTTTAGTAGGCTTCACTAAGACCTTTGTATTGTCACGTGATATTCCTCTGGAGAGCGCAACGTAAAGTTGTCCATGAGAAAATACTGATTCAGGTAGAAAAACACCAACATTTTGAATTGTCTGACCTTGAGCTTTATTAATTGTCATAGCAAAGCCGAGCCGAATTGGAAACTGTTTTCTTTTCAGTTTGAATGGAAACATGTCATCTTCAGATGGACAAAGAGGAATTCTTGGCAAGAATACTCGTTTTCCAGCATGATGACCAACGACTATTTCTACATCGATGACGTTCGTTTGAAAACCTTTGCATATCAATCCCGTGCCATTACATAAACCGTTAGAAGGATCAATATTTCGTAACAACATTATAGGGCATCCAATTTTAAGACGAAGGCGATGAGGGGCAAACCACTCACATTTAAAGAGTTTAAGAATTCCATCTGATAGAATTCATTCTTATCATCTTCTGCTTCGTCAAAACTATAATACACCTTTTCCTCTCCACGGAACCTATCGATCAACTGATCATTAATTTCGTCGACATTTTCATTTTTGGTTGATAATATCGCCCTAGAAATAATATAATCAGAAAAACCTCCATTGATTTGCAAAGATGGAAAGATTGCACTAATCAAATCTTCTTTCGATTTGGCTTCACCGGTGTAAGGAATGGACATGTCATCAGGTATTCGGATAAAACTTCCATCGATAGCTTCTTCATCTCCGTTGCCAACTCGTATTAAAAAATCTGAAAACCATGGATCAGTGAGTGCCCTCATATTTATAGTTAACCGAATCTTTTTAATTAAAGGCCAAAGAGGCGACATCCGTAGGCTAGAGTCTACAATTTGTGCTCGAGTGCCACGTCTGATGACGGGTAACACTTGTCTAAAATCACAACCCAATACCATTATCTTTCCACCAAAAGGGAGGCTCACCTTTGTAATGTCTTGCATCGTTCTATCCACTGCTTCTATTCCTTGCCTATTAGCCATCGATGATTCATCCCATATGATTATTTTAGCTAAACGAAGAAGTTGAGCAGCCCCACTCTGTTGATCAATCTTGCACATTGAGTTATTTTCAAGATTGATTGGAATCTTGAATCGCGAGTGAGCTGTTCTCCCTCCGGGCATATTATTAGCTGCAGCACCAGATGTAGCAGTAGCAAGTGCAATTAGACCACGAGAACGAACCTCGGCAAGCAAGGCTTTGTACAAAAATGTTTTTCCTGTTCCACCGGGACCATCAATGAAGAATACGCCTGGTAGATTATGATCTACGTGCCACATAATCTCATCATATGCAATTTTTTGGTCGGGATTGAGAGAATCTTTAGCAAGGAGGTGTTCATCTTCAATAACAATAAAGTACTCCTCTACGACCTCGCGATATCCTTTAGATTCTAAATTGATGGTTGTATTCAGCATAGGAAGATCAAAATCACCAAGATCCTTACCCATAGATTGCAAAACTATACGGATATCCACAAGTACCATAGCTTGAACTCGTTCAACACTTTCACATTGTTGCCTATAATCTTCAGAGAGTGAATTAAAGTGGTCATCCCATAACTTGCGAACATCTCCGGGCTCGCAAAAAATCAATATAGTGGCGAATAACCTTCTAAGAGCCCCTAGAAACTGAAAAAGTGAGGCCTCCTTAAGACATTCGGATAGATTGTCATCATTCTCTATTAATCCCCTCTCAGTAGCAGCTTTACGAAATGTCGGGTGTAATATGTTGTTCACCCTATAAAGATCTTCAAAGCATGTTGGCCCTCTAACATGTGATAGGAGTATTCGTAGATAGTATCGCTCTCCTTCAGTGGGGTTAGCAGAAACCAATCGACCTCTCATTAATCCTTTTTCTCTTTTCTTCCAACAACGTATAGTTGTATTCCACGTATAGTATTTTGGGAATTCTTTATACAAATATTTCCTCGCTGTCTTGTATTTTTTATTCATGTTGAAAAAAGCGGTCAACATTGAACTCTTATCTTTCTCCCTAGCAACAATATCAGTCATGTTATCATTATCCGAGAATCTAACTAATTGTTGGTTTGGGAGATGAAGATGCAAAGACATGACAAAAGGGTGGATTTGAGAAAGCGCAAAGCTGTAAATTCGCCACATTGCCTCTGGAGGCGAGATATAACGTGCATCTTGATATCTCTTGATCTCATTAATAATAGGTTCACCTCCATCTGGATCAATATGGACAACTTGTTTGTCATGTCCTTTGTAAACATACTTAAAAGCATATTTCACTGATTTTATGCTCGAGCAAACCTCGACATTCATGTGGCAATTGAACATCATCAACAACTTTGGATTATATGGGACCACCCACCTATTGTCAAGCGTATTTCCTCATACATCTACCTCTATCCCATTGTTTCTCCTTCGATATAACGGATATGAGTCTTTTCCTTGTGTTGTCACTTCACTAAATTGTCTAGGATATCTCCACCGACATTGTGTCGGGACACCCTGCATACAAGGACTGGATTCTCGTAAATGACCACAAGGACCATGCATCATGTGTTTCACAACGATTTCATGCATTTTGGGATATTTTTTTGGGTCGGGAAGTTCAGCACACACCATCTTATCATAATGGTCCGGATTTGTCATCTTGTGTTCTGGTCTCATTATCAGGAGGAAATGTGCATGTGGCAAACCACGTTTTTGAAACTCTACCACATAAACATGTGCTCGAACGACACCCAAAATATGCTTTTTGAGAAGTTGCTCCTTAAGATCTTCTAGTTTTGCACGAAACACTCTTGATACAAGGTCTGGTCGGTCTTGAGCACTTTGGCCAGGTTTTAGATCATTAACAATTTTAGGCCAACCTGGATTACATGTAACGGTAAGAAATATATCAGGCTTTCCGTCCTCTTGAACTAACGTCATCGCATCTAGGAAACGTCGTCGCATGTCACGTGGTCCTCCGATAAAAGATGTCGGTAAGACAATTCGTTGTCCAACTCTACTTGGTTCAGTCTCGCCGGCGTTGACACAATCGACAACTCCTTGGTAAAGGTCAGATCTTATTTTTTTTTGGTTTAGTCTACAAAAGAGCAACCGTGATGTCTCGATCTTTATATAGATATCCACCACAAATTTTTGTAGTAATCTTCCCCCCAATAATATCAAATTATCACTTGAACGGATCTGGAATTTGTAACAATAATACTCACGCATCGTTACATTATTCCTACCCTTTTTCGAGTTAGACCCTGAATAATTGTAATATTAAAAAACATATAAATTATATGTATGTATATATAATCATTTACTTTGAGATTACATAAATGAATGTACCTTCTATATCATCGTCAATATTTTCATCATCAACCACAACTTCATTGACGGACACCCCATCCCTCGCTATTTTTGAATGCCAACCAGATTCGCCATTAGGAAATAACAAAGGATAAGACAGAGGATCATAACAGCCTTCGTAAGGTTGGATTTTTGTACTGTACTCAGACCTCCCATATACAATAATGCTTCTTTTATATGTCGTTATATTGTCATTACCTTCTACCCAAATACCAGCGACCTACATAACCCTTCATTTTAGTACGATGCATATATAGTATGGAAATTATTATAATGAATTTGAATAAAAATAGTATATATATATATATATATATATATATATATATATATATGTCAAACCTCAGATGTAGTCGGCCGGTTGTATACCCTTTGGTCAAGCTCCACCGATGCATTCAAAGTGACTCTATAGTTATCGAGAGGTCCTAATTCACGAAGGCTTCGAAATGTTGTAACATATGGATTTGTAGCAAGAGCTTTTGTCAAATCTTTAATGATGTTTTTATCAATATTTGGCCACTTAAGTCTGTGCATAAAGTCGGTTTCAGAGTCATAAAAATATAACTGTAAGTACCTAGGTTTTCCATCCCTTGGTACTAATTGGTCGATTTTGTGATATATTGTTCCATTGGCTCGAAATGTATATACCCCAGATTTCATATTAGCCAATTCTTCATCCAACTCTACCCCCATAGATGTGAAAGAAAAGTTTGTATTGTAAGCACGTATGTTATCTCTAAACATTTTCCCTTTTTCATTTTGCGATGTGAAAAGATCATACAGCTCTGGCGGAATATGGGTAGATGCTAACTTTGTTTTCCCACTCATGCAGCAGAAGGTGGCAAATTCATGTTTGAAACGTTTTGCTCCACAATGAATACATGTATTGCATTCCTCTAAAACAGAATGGACTATGGGGATACCATCGAAAACATCATGGTATGGATCACCACAAGCTCCTGTATTTATGATACATAAACAAAATATTAATTTTAAACAGTAAATAAAAAAGATGTAATCGTTCATTTAAAGTAAACATTGTTTAATTATAATAAAATCGAAAACAAACCATTTGATGTTTCATGTGTTAAAACTGAACATATTTGGGTGTTTTCTTCATTGTTTCGTCGTTGCTGATCTCTTAGAAGCATTATCTTCTTTTGTTTATTTTGTTCATAATAATTTCTGTTAATATCTTTCCTACTTTGTGGAATGATACTTTCTTTTCCTAGCTGTTTTTCTTTGTTTCGTGCATAATATTGTTGATTAACTTTTTTCCGATTTTCTTTACTACTTTGGGAAGCGTCACCACTATCAACTTTTTGCATTTTGTTTTTTCCAAATCGACCTTGCCAATACTCTCTGTTGTACATTTTTCTTTTTTCTGCAACAATTTTAGTAATATTATCATATTTCTTATATATATTTTTCAATTCAATAATGAAAAGCAGAACATACCTTTCGCATTATCTAAAAGAATTTCTTTAAATTGACGATTTTGATTTTGAACGTCGTCGATTCTCATTTCAAGCTATAAAAAATATAAGACAACATTATACATTATAGCAATCCCATAAGTTAATTTGTTCAATACTCTTAATATTATCAAAAACAATAGAAATTCAACATAATATATTTAGTGTTTCAAGATTCCAACAGATAACATAAATTAATAAGCAAAACAGCCAAAACAACCCTCAAAATGTATATGGAGGACAATAAAGTAACAAAAACAACAACATAGTTCAACAACCAAAACAACAACACAAATAACCCTCCAAAACTTTCACCCAACAAATTCCTAATAAGTTCACAACCCTCCTAGATGTATCATCCTAACATATTCCTAATAAGTTCTGCTTCTGGCATGATCGGATGAAACGAAACCCTTGAAATGTATGTTGAGAATAGATAATTCACTGAAAATCAATTTTATGTATGTTAATAAAAAAAGATAACTATTTTTGGGGGATTAAAAGTGAATTAGGTTTAAACTTACCTCCTCCTTGTTCGCAAAATTTTACTTGGGATACATATATGACCCATTGGTATACAATTGCTCGAGCAAGCATAGCAAGTGAGGCTTCAGGAGTGAGATTCAAGATCAGATTGATTACAAAACCCCTATTAAAAATTAAAAATATATAAATATAAAGTATAAGTTCTAATGAACATGGTAAATTAAATAAAATAATCTTTTAATTCATTAAGAAAAATACAATATAATAACTTACGATTGACCTTGAAGAGTCATTTCAATTGCAAAATGATGGCCTAAAAGACGTCCGCTTATAACTTTCCCAACAATGTCTGAATCAACAATGTCGATTACCATATGCTTCCGCTATTGGCTCGATCATGTATGCTATGACTTGTACTCACCCTAATGTGGCCTTTGCTTTGAGCATGGTCAGCATATATCAGGGAAACCTTGGCAAGGCTCACTAGACTGCGGTAAAGACCATTCTCAAGTACCTACGGAGGACTAAGGACTGGATTCTTACCCTCGGTGGGAGTGAT
Organism: Lactuca serriola; assembly: GCF_051521515.1. Taxonomy (NCBI): domain Eukaryota; kingdom Viridiplantae; phylum Streptophyta; class Magnoliopsida; order Asterales; family Asteraceae; genus Lactuca; species Lactuca serriola. Next base: position 151,193,863 of record NC_136416.1, read on the forward strand.
GACTTGAGAGTAGCAGGGTATACTGATGCTAGCTTTCAGACTGATAGGGATAATTTCCACTCTCAGTCAGGCTGGGTCTTTACCCTAAATGGAGGAGCAATTACATGGAAAAGTTCCAAGCAGGAGACAGTAGTTGATTCTACTTGTGAATCAGAGTACATAGCAGCGAGTGAAGCGACAAAGGAGGCGATATGGCTGAAGAACCTCATTGGAGACCTTGGGGTTGTACCAGCTATACAGGAGCCTAGGGAGATTTTCTGTGACAGCAATAGTGCGGTTGCCTTAGCCAAGGAACCAAGAGATCACGGTAGATCCAGCCACATTGACAAAAAAAATATCACTTCATAAGACACAAGATAGAAGAAGGACTCCTTGTGGCAAAGAGGGTATCGTCAGAAGAGAATCTTGCAGATCCCCTCACGAAGGGACTGACTATGGTTAGGGATTTGCAGCATGCGAAAAGCATCGGGCTGAGAGACGATATTACTTTTAATAATTAGATTGTTTTCTGAAACTTGTAGAATGTAATTAACATTTGATGATTAAATAAAAGTTGTTATTTATTTATGATTAAAGTGTTACTATCCTATGTTGATCGTTTACTGTTGTTTCAATTTTGCATGTTTTGACTTCCAGAATAATTATTTTATTCAAACTCTCCTCAGTCGGTCATACGTTGGAAGTAGGTATTGAATTAAGATTGTCATGAATCTGGCTTGTAAGATTTGTCTAAGGTGAATTAGACATAGAAATGGTTGCTGCAACATTCATGAGTGCTCATAAGTTCTGAGTATTGGATTAAACCCACACTCACTTGTATCACTTCATGGAATTTATCTCGAGTGATCGTGAGACGGTAATATCATATATATATATATATATATATATATATATATATATATATATATATCTTCAAACATAGAGATATGAGTCGTTGACTATGAGTTGCTTATCCATTGATTGTACGAAAACGCATCAGTAACTTGATGTCATAAAATGTGCTTTTATGTATAATTCAACTAGTAGTTAGTACAAGCATATGAGTCGAAGTTTATCTGTTCCTTCTAGCAATAGAAGCGATATCTGGGCCCCTCAATGATTTGGTTTTGACTTATGTACCGGGCCCGGTCAGAACCTAATTGATGTGTTCAATTTAGTTCTATGTCAAACAAATCAGAGATCAAGAAACAACTGCTGGACAATAAGTACGACATTGTTCCATGTATTTGTCCGGCTGATATCTTTAGAACAGAGGATTATATGATCACTTATCTAAAATGGCACTTCATAGTTCAACAGAGATTTAAAAGAGCTACGATTGTTGGTTGGTTCTTGAAGTTATACTTGCAACTATAGTTATCAGACTTATCCAAGTGGGAGACTGTTGGATAAGGTGTCTAAGTTCGTAACTATATTTGGTATGAACTTGACCCGACCCGGCATGGTTCATTTGGGTTGTACTTCACCTAACAATTTGTATGGGTATACTTTTGAGAATAAGATGTTTATGATCTATTAATACATTATAAGTTATAATATATTAATAGGAAATTATATTATTCAATTAGTGTTGATCAAGAATTAATTTTGGAATTAATCTAATGATCAAAAGAGGCTAATTAAATATGGACTCTTACATATATATATATATATATATATATATATATATATATATATATATATATATATATGGGTTAGGCTAAGATTTATTTAGGATGGACTAAGAGTATATGGAAGTCCATGGATCTTTTAACCCATGGATCCTAGGTAAATGAAGAGTCATGGGTATTAGGGTTTAACCCTAATCCTTCATAGTATATAAAGAGGTCCTTGGTTCTAGAATTGGCACTAGTGTGCGTGAGAAACAAGGGTGGGCCGATTCTAGCAAGCATCATATTCTCTCAAGTATTTCCAAGTTGTTTTGGGTGATTTGTGACACCACTTGAGGCATCCACACTATTGGTTCTAGGCTCTAAAACTCCAAGCAATCAACCACAAAAGAAAGGTATGTTATTCTACTTAAAGTTTTATATTATTAGTACCCCATAACATGCTAGTTAGGTTGTAAACCTTGGAAATCAAATTTGCATGTATTTTAGAGAAAACATAGATCCAAGGTTTCTAGAGTTGCATGTACACCATAGTAGTGTTAGAATGCTCAAAACCCAACAATATTATGGTTAATGTAGGAGACATCTCTATTTTCCCCCGAAAATCTTTAGAATTACCACAGCTTAGCTTTCAATTCACCTCTGACCATCAAATGAAATGTGAATAATTCGTCCTCTTCTCTTTGAAAGAAGGGGCTCTTCCGGTTCTATCGTTGCTTGAAACAATTTTGTCTTCTCCATATTACTATATCTCTAGAGTCAATAATTTTATATGAGGAACTACTGAACTCAATCACTTGTTGCCGTTGCTCTTCATTTTTCTATTGAGGTCTATCCTATAGAGCTATTTAAATTGGATCGGTGATCGATTTCTAGGTTTCATCGTAAACTTAATTGGCTACTTCCAATTACGTAAATCAATAGTTCAAACCGCACTCAAAGGTAGGGAATTTCTCATTTTTATAGGAACTTTTGTACCAGAAACAATGGTATCTCCAATTACAGCCCCCCTGGGATGTAAAATATATCTCTTCTCACCATCCCTATAGTGTATGAGACAAATGTATGCATTTCAATTCGGGTCGTATTCTCTGGTTACCATTCTACCATATATGTCTTTTTCATTTCGTCAAAAATATATTTTACGGTATAGACACTTATGACCTCCCCCTCTATGTCCTGCGGTAATGATTCCTCTGGCATTACGACCTTTACCACAATGATGTTGTCAATAGATTAAATTATTTCGTGGATTGGATTTCACTTTACTGTCTACGGATCCATTACCTGTGCTTGGGGTAAAAGTTTTGTATAAATGTATCGCCATGCTATAAAGTATTTTGATTTAAGTTCTTTTCTTTCTAAGAGGTGGAATAGATTAACCCGGTTGAAGCGTAATGATCACACGTCTGTAATGCATTTTCTGTCCCATAATGGGTCCCATTATTCTAGCCTTTCCCCGAAGTCGATGAGTATTCATCGTGATTACCTTGACACCAAAGAAGAGTTCGACCTAATGCTTTATTTCTGTCCTAGTTGATCCTGATTCGACATTAGAAGTATATTGATTTTTCCCCAATAACTGAATACTTTTGTCAGTAAATACTGCATACCTAATTCCATCCATAAATCGATTTGATTCCCTATGAGTTCTAGTCTCAATAAGACTACTAATTCTTACTGTTCATATAGTATGATACGAATATGCCACATCAATTCGTTATGTATGGATGATGAGATTTAATTGATACAGAGCTAATTCCAATAGACTTATTGGAGGGTCCCATTGGCGTGCATCCAGTAGGAATTGAACCTGCGAATTCGCCAATTATGAGTTTAGTGCTTTAACCATTCAGCCAAGGATGCTTAGCCGGTCGTAGTGAATGACCGGATTCCAATTCAAATGGAATCTTTCAACTAAAGCAATGAGATGCTTAAATGGAATTCTTTTAGTTCTAATAAATCAGGAGGAATTTAATGAGAGGACATGAATTCAAGTCCTGGATTTTAGAATTGAGTGAGATATTGAAAGAGATCAAGAATTCTCACTATTTCTTAGATTCCTGGACCCAATTCAATTTAGTAGGATCTTTCTTTCACATTTTTTTTCCACCAAGAACGTTTTATAAAACTTTTTGATTCCCGAATTTGGAGTATCCCTGATGTAGAGGAAATCAATAACGTTGTATAAGTAAATATATAACCTACAGAAAAGTGGGCTAATCCAACCAATCTTGCTTGTACAATGGAAAATGCCACCGATTTATCTCTCCAACGAATCAAATTGGCCATTGGTGTGCGTTCATGAGCCCATGCTAAAGTTTAAATAAATTCCTGGCAATATCCACGCCAAGAAATTAAAAACATAAATCCAGTAGCCCAAACCAGATGTCCAAATAAAAACATCCCTGCCCAGACTGATAAAACTATTCATACCAAAAGGGTTATATCCATTAATAAGTGGCGCACTCTAATATGATCAGATTTATAAGTAACCATCTCTTGTAAAAAATAAGCGACACGAAAGCCCTCTAAAGCCCAAACCTCAATTTCTCCAACTCGTTGTCCCCCTTTCTTGGCCCTTCCTTTAAAGGGTTGTTGTGTAAGATGTGAATAACGCCCACTAGAATGCCCAGATAGATCTCAACAACACCACTTCTTATATCCACTTATCTTTCAGGAGTATATTTATGTACTTGCTCATGATCATGGTTTAACTAGATCGATTTTGTTGGAAAATGCAGGTTATGACAATAAATCCAGCTAAGTTT